>NC_092335.1:14920000-16272500 GCF_046630445.1 Rutidosis leptorrhynchoides | reverse complement strand
TCTGCGGCAACTTCCTTAAAGGTACCTTCTTCATAGTCTTTGCTCGCTTATACTTCACAATCCTTCGAGATTCACCAGTTCTAGGATTAACTTTGAAACTAATCCTAGGAAATTGTGGCCTAAAACCTTCCCAATTCTTTGAATTAAAAGCAATTCGAATCTTCTTCACCAGCAACGAAGATCGATCACCAAATCCACAATATAACATTCTTAACCTGGCAATCTGCATTAGCTCAAAATACGGCAGTGATTTGAATTCGTGACCATGTTTAATATAATCAACATGTGACGACCCGGAAATTTCCGACCAAATTTAAACTTAACCTTTATATGTTTCTGACACGATAAGCAGATTTTGTAATGTTGAATCTCAAAAAGTTTGGAACTACATTCATGTAATCAATTACCCTTTGACCGTGTTCGACGATTCACGAACAATTATGAGTATATAGATATGTATATATAATATATAATATTAACTGAAAACATTAACAAAGTATTAGATATATGATACTTTACATAAACATATTTGTTTCGATATATTTATCGACAGAATTAAGAGATAATATCAAATGATTGAATTATCAGATACATTATGATATGATTACGGGCCTATTTTATGAGGTCCACTGTGATTTAAGAAATCTATTTTTTTTTTACAACTCATTACTTAACCAGTATGATAAAGATAACGATATTTATATTTTATTTTATTAAATATATATATATATATATATATATATATATATATATATATATATATATATAACGATTTAAATTAATATTATATATATTTTTATACGCGTATTATACGTACATAGTTTTATACTTTTACTATACTTTAACTTTACCTTTACTTTACTTTTACTTTAATAATTTATACTTTAATAATTCACTTTAATAATTCATACTTTAATAATTCACTTTAATAATTCATACTTTAATAATTCACTTTAATAATTCATACTTTAATAATTCACTTTAATAATTCATACTTTAATAATTCACTTTAATAATTCATACTTTAATAATTCACTTTAATTCATACTTTAATAATTCACTTTAATAATTCATACTTTAATAATTCACTTTAATAATTCATACTTTAATAATTCACTTTAATAATTCATACTTTAATAATTCACTTTAATAATTCATACTTTAATAATTCACTTTAATAATTCAAAAATCTATTATAAATAGAATTCAATAGGTTTCATTATTTCATAGAAACTTGAAAATATATTTCTCTAAACTCTCTCAATCGAATTACATATATATATATATATATATATATATATATATATATATATATATATATATATATATAGTATTATTTCAAGATATTATTAGTATACATAAAATACTACGACGGAGTTATATTCAAACGATTTCAAAATAAGTTTTCAAATGGGATAGAGCTAAGGAAATTATGGGTTATAGCTATGAAGGTTATGGGTATTGATCGAGGGTATTGCTCGTGAGGTCAACCTAACGTTTATCATTTTCGTTGCGTCTACGTACTTTCCTGCAATATTGAATCACAATATTGATACGTGAGCATTCATATCTTATCTTTTATATATTAATAGTGTATCCCTGACTAGTGCTCGAGTATATATGATTATGCATGTTTGTATGCTTAGTTTCGTCGTTAAATAGTTTATGATAAATCACAAATTTGATACATATGCTACTGAGATAAGTTATATGATATGCATGTCATTGAAAATCTGAAGAAAAAATTAATAACTTTTCATTTAGAAATCGTGTGGTTTCGATGAACGGATTAAAAGATATGGTCAATTGAATTATCATTAATTTTAATATTATTATTAAAACGATTATTATAACTGTTATCAGTTGATGTTATTACTAAAATTATCTTTATTACTAAAAATTAATATTTTTATTGAAACTATCATTTTATTATTTTTATCATTATTATTATTATCAATATTATTTTATCAAATAAATATGCGTACAAAGATATTTTTACCACACGTAATGTAATTACATTAATAATACATACCACTATATTTTTATGATATTAAGTGAATTTTATAAATTTTATTATTTGAGATATATAAAAGTATATTTTTATCATATATGAATTTTAATATAAATTTTTATTTATTAATAAATGACTTGTATTATTTAGTATAATAAGATCTGATAAATATATTTAAATATATAAAACTACTATATATAAGTTATATAATAAACATGTATAGATTTTGGAAGTCATTTTGGGTCAAGTTGACTTTTGTTGACTTTTGCATGTCGGTCTCGAGCATTAGGATTGTGATACACTACGACTTGACCTAAATTGTTAGACAGATATTGACCAACATATAAATATATATACTTAATATAGGTTCGTGAATCCGAGACAAACACTGCACTTGTTCAGTGCCGTCATATACATAATTGCTACGAAATACAGTATTGTGAGTTTCATTTGCTCCCTTTTTAATTGCTTTTGCAATATATATTTTTGGGCTGAGAATACATGCGCTGTTTTATAAATGTTTTACGAAATAGGCACAAGTACTAAAACAAATTCTACGTGGGTTTAAACCAGAAATATACCCTTAGCTTGGTAACATTAAACTACTTGTCTATGTACGGTAGGCGCGAATCCTAAAGATAGATCTATTGGGCCTGACAAACCCCATCCTGACTATGGGATGCTTTAGTACTTCGAAGTTATATTAAACACACCTGATCTGGTGTACTTCAGAGGGTAAAACATGAATGTTAAGGCTTGTTACCGGGTGCCTACAACTTATAGAATACTTTTATACACTTGCGAGTGTACGGATATTTATAGAAACTGAAATCTTTTGGTCTATTACTATTACGGAAATGATGGATTATGATAAACTAATGAACTCACCAACCTTTTGGTTGACACTTTAAAGCATGTTTATTCTCAGGTATTAAAGAATTCTTCCGCTGTGCATTAGCTCATTTTAAGGATATTACTTGGAGTCATTCAAGACATACTTTGAAAGACGTTGCATTCGAGTCGTTGAGTTCATCAAGATTAATATTAAGTCAATTATAGTTGGATGTAATATGAAATGGTATGCATGCCGTCAATTTTTGATGTAAAGAAAGTTTGTCTTTTAAAAACGAATGCAATATTTGTAAAACGTATCATATAGAGGTCAAATACCTCGCGATGTAATCAACTATTGTGAATCGTTTATAATGTATATGAACGGGTCCTTTCAGTTGGTATCAACTACTGTGATGACCCGGAAATTTCCGACCAAATTTAAACTTAACCTTTATATGTTTCTGACACGATAAGCAGATTTTGTAATGTTGAATCTCAAAAAGTTTGGAACTACATTCATGTAATCAATTACCCTTTGACCGTGTTCGACGATTCACGAACAATTATGAGTATATAGATATGTATATATAATATATAATATTAACTGAAAACATTAACAAAGTATTAGATATATGATACTTTACATAAACATATTTGTTTCGATATATTTATCGACAGAATTAAGAGATAATATCAAATGATTGAATTATCAGATACATTATGATATGATTACGGGCCTATTTTATGAGGTCCACTGTGATTTAAGAAATCTATTTTTTTTTTACAACTCATTACTTAACCAGTATGATAAAGATAACGATATTTATATTTTATTTTATTAAATATATATATATATATATATATATATATATATATATATATATATATATATAACGATTTAAATTAATATTATATATATTTTTATACGCGTATTATACGTACATAGTTTTATACTTTTACTATACTTTAACTTTACCTTTACTTTACTTTTACTTTAATAATTTATACTTTAATAATTCACTTTAATAATTCATACTTTAATAATTCACTTTAATAATTCATACTTTAATAATTCACTTTAATAATTCATACTTTAATAATTCACTTTAATAATTCATACTTTAATAATTCACTTTAATAATTCATACTTTAATAATTCACTTTAATTCATACTTTAATAATTCACTTTAATAATTCATACTTTAATAATTCACTTTAATAATTCATACTTTAATAATTCACTTTAATAATTCATACTTTAATAATTCACTTTAATAATTCATACTTTAATAATTCACTTTAATAATTCAAAAATCTATTATAAATAGAATTCAATAGGTTTCATTATTTCATAGAAACTTGAAAATATATTTCTCTAAACTCTCTCAATCGAATTACATATATATATATATATATATATATATATATATATATATATATATATATATATATATATATATATATATATATATATATATATATATAGTATTATTTCAAGATATTATTAGTATACATAAAATACTACGACGGAGTTATATTCAAACGATTTCAAAATAAGTTTTCAAATGGGATAGAGCTAAGGAAATTATGGGTTATAGCTATGAAGGTTATGGGTATTGATCGAGGGTATTGCTCGTGAGGTCAACCTAACGTTTATCATTTTCGTTGCGTCTACGTACTTTCCTGCAATATTGAATCACAATATTGATACGTGAGCATTCATATCTTATCTTTTATATATTAATAGTGTATCCCTGACTAGTGCTCGAGTATATATGATTATGCATGTTTGTATGCTTAGTTTCGTCGTTAAATAGTTTATGATAAATCACAAATTTGATACATATGCTACTGAGATAAGTTATATGATATGCATGTCATTGAAAATCTGAAGAAAAAATTAATAACTTTTCATTTAGAAATCGTGTGGTTTCGATGAACGGATTAAAAGATATGGTCAATTGAATTATCATTAATTTTAATATTATTATTAAAACGATTATTATAACTGTTATCAGTTGATGTTATTACTAAAATTATCTTTATTACTAAAAATTAATATTTTTATTGAAACTATCATTTTATTATTTTTATCATTATTATTATTATCAATATTATTTTATCAAATAAATATGCGTACAAAGATATTTTTACCACACGTAATGTAATTACATTAATAATACATACCACTATATTTTTATGATATTAAGTGAATTTTATAAATTTTATTATTTGAGATATATAAAAGTATATTTTTATCATATATGAATTTTAATATAAATTTTTATTTATTAATAAATGACTTGTATTATTTAGTATAATAAGATCTGATAAATATATTTAAATATATAAAACTACTATATATAAGTTATATAATAAACATGTATAGATTTTGGAAGTCATTTTGGGTCAAGTTGACTTTTGTTGACTTTTGCATGTCGGTCTCGAGCATTAGGATTGTGATACACTACGACTTGACCTAAATTGTTAGACAGATATTGACCAACATATAAATATATATACTTAATATAGGTTCGTGAATCCGAGACAAACACTGCACTTGTTCAGTGCCGTCATATACATAATTGCTACGAAATACAGTATTGTGAGTTTCATTTGCTCCCTTTTTATATATATTTTTGGGCTGAGAATACATGCGCTGATTTATAAATGTTTTACGAAATAGGCACAAGTACTAAAACTAATTCTATGTGGGTTTAAATCAGAAATATACCCTTAGCTTGGTAACATTAAACTACTTGTCTATGTACGGTAGGCGCGAATCCTAAAGATAGATCTATTGGGTCTGACAAACCCCATCCTGACTATGGGATGCTTTAGTACTTCGAGGTTATTTTAAACACACCTGATCTGGTGTACTTCAGAGGGTAAAACATGAACGTTAAAGCTTGTTACCGGGTGCCTACAACTTATAGAATACTTTTATACACTTGTGAGTGTACGGATATTTATAGAAACTGAAATCTTGTGGTCTATTACTATTACGGAAATGATGGATTATGATAAACTAATGAACTCACCAACCTTTTGGTTGACACTTTAAGCATGTTTATTCTCAGGTATTAAAGAATTCTTCCGCTGTGCATTAGCTCATTTTAAGGATATTACTTGGAGTCATTCAAGACATACTTTGAAAGACGTTGCATTCGAGTCGTTGAGTTCATCAAGATTAATATTAAGTCAATTATAGTTGGATGTAATATGAAATGGTATGCATGCCGTCAATTTTTTATGTAAAGAAAGTTTGTCTTTTAAAAACGAATGCAATGTTTGTAAAACGTATCATATAGAGGTCAAATACCTCGCGATGTAATCAACTATTGTGAATCGTTTATAATGTATATGAACGGGTCCTTTCAGTTGGTATCAGAGCGGTGGTCTTAGCGAACCAGGTCTTGCATTAGTGTGTCTAACTGATAGTTGTTAAGATGCATTAGTGAGTCTGGACTTCGACCGTGTCTGCATGTCAAAAGTTTTGCTTATCATTTTTAGTCGGAAATCATCTACTTACCATCCTTAGGAAATTACCTGCTTATCATTCTTAAGTCTAGACGCGTTTTCCTACATTTATTGCATAATAGTGTATAGACGAATTCTTATCTTAGCATATCTGTTACTGTGAACTTTGACTGACATCTTTCAAAGATTCCTCCGTAATTTATGGGATTTTGGTATTATATATACATATGTAAATTATATATTGAAGAATACCAAATCTAAATTCTACAATCTATTTCTTACCAAAAAAATTCTTTCCCTGATCATACAAGATGGATCCCTCAACCAGTTCGAGTTCCTTGGATTCCGACAGCTATGCCGATATGGATTTCCACATGAGCTCCGAAAGCAGCGTGACCGGAATGGATCAACCAATTAGCCATCATCTATTCTGGATGAATTAGGGATGTGTTCATAATCTACTTAACCATTGGAGACAAGAAGAAGGCGATCCCTTTCATCCACCACATTGCCCTCTTGGCAATGAACCTGAAGCACTTACCTTCGAACCTGTCCGAAACACCATTTTCTCTCTCATTTCCAGAGTATCTCGTCATGATTATATACTACACCAAATTCTAGATCTTATTTATCCGCTCGTCCGAACCGACAATCACCCCGGTGTAATAGAAGAAGTCAACGAGCTTCGCGCTCGGGTAGTGGCTTTGGAGAATATGGTGCAAAGGTTACAAACACCAGCAGTAGCACCAGCAGCATAACCAGTACCACCATCAACAACATCAACAGTACCATTACCACCACCAACAACAACCGCATCGCAAACCTCAACTTCACAATCTGTCCCACGAGCATCGACGTCATACGCCATGTAGATACCAAGGAATACCACAACGATGAAGTATTGATTCATAACTTCATTGGGGAAACATTCTACGGCGATTATGTAATTTCTAAAGTTTAGAAATTATCTATCTTAGCCTTAACCATAAATCAAATGAGTTTAATTTAATATTAACTCATTAAATCAATATTACATCTGAAGAAATATACACATATATATTTCCATAAAGACTGTAATAAAATTCTTTTGTACAAAATATTAATTGTGAAATTTTTTTTTAACGGGTAGGTAATACCCGAGAGATATATAAATTCACAATTAATATGTTACATTCTTCGAATCTGATTCAGCAAATAATCCATTATACTCCCTACTTTCACAACAATATACATTCTTTTATAGAAATCAAAACAACCAACTCATTCAAAATCTAATTACATATTCTGATTTTGAAATCCCAGAATTCGATTCAAGATATAACCGAAAGCATCACTCTTAGATTCCTACATCTTTCAAAACTATACTTTGACACTTCAAAACTGTCCTAGAACCTCATTTCTATTCATGGAACTCACAAAAATATTTGTATCATTCAAAATCTTAGAACATCATATGCATATTAACAATTACAATATGTGTTCAAACACTTCGAAATTCCTAAAGACATGCGAGATGATGATCCAACCACATATTACCCACTGTCATGCATCTGAAAAGCTCTCGAAACCAAAGTTATAGTTTAACACGTATCCGTGTCAGATCCTTTGATATTTATTACCAAATATAATTTTTCAATCTCTTTCCAAAATAGACAGTTTTGTCACAGCTCCAGCAAATCACCTTCATTTGTTTATACGAATAAACCTTATTATAACAATTACCCCTTCATCATTGTTACCGGGGAACCTTTCATATCTCGCCACATTAGCAGTAAACTTATCAACAACTTCATTAACCTTCGACTTAAGCCTCTCCGAAAAGCCACTATACTTATTCATTAAAACCCCATCATGTACTCACCTACATCCTGTAACAATAATTGTCACACCAACTACTGGGAATTAGCAATCAGTATTTTGAATTTCGCAACAATTTTACGTCAAAAGTTATACATATAACGTCTATCTCCTAGACTTACATACTTCGAATGTGAATTTTCTGAAAAACATCCCAAACTATGAACTAGTTCTCTGAAATTGGAAAAATGCTGATGAAGCAGCAAAAACTGTAAATGACTTTAACAGTCAAAAGTTTGATGATAAAGAATAGTATGGTGGTAAAGCTGAGAAAAAGAGAAGGTTTGAAACTGGAAAACGGATTGAGCAGACCATGAAGGAGGCTGTGGATAAATCACAAAGACTAAACCTGCCTTCAAAGGATCCAAATGATTCAGTGTCTACTGAAATCGTTAGCAAACACCTTACTTCTTATTCTAAACCTTCACAGACAAATCTTCTTCATCATCCATATTATCGTATCTTTTATTATAATATCTTCGATATTCCTGAAGATATTTTCACAACTATTCTTATCCGATATCTTTTATCTCTTCGCAATATCTGCGTTATAACATAAAAAGAAACTGTGTTAGTTTCTAAATTTAAAAAAAAATTTGAATTTAAAATAGGAATGTTTTTGAAGTAGTGTTGGGAACTGAAGCATGAGTTAGTATAATATAATAACACTTGATCAACGTGATTATATTACAGTAAGTCATGCTGAGTTTCTAATGGAACGTGATGATTCACAGAACATACCGTCATCATGTACTGTTTACACGACTCTTACATTCTACCCAATTTTCAAACATATTAAGAACATATCATCTTGATAGCTCTATATTTTCGGATATTCTGGTAATTTGCCAAATCAAGATCGTGCCATTACGATTTTCTTCTTGGAACATTAACTATGTTCATCCAAAAATTCATATCTACGAATTCTGGACTATTATCCGCTTGACTTAAGATCGGGAAGAGAAAACGAAAGCATGAAGCTCCGAAATATAATGGAAAATATAAAGCCCGATAACAACCCCGAAATTACAAACCGTGTATATAAATGCGTATAGCAATATAAAGACACGGGAGAATGAAAAACACAATAACCCCAAGGTAATGGTAGAAGAAAATAACTTCCTCCGGTGGTAGATGAAAAAGAAGAATGACAGATATGAAAGTTAAAAGTATATCAAGAATCAATACTGGATGAAGCATATTAATGAATGCTTTAAAGTATAAATTGGGGAGAAAGACTAGAAGGTGTGAGCTGTGGAAATAAAGAAACGAAGGGGGTGGAATTATAGTAAAATATCAGACAGAGAAATCGATACAGATTATCGCATTTAATCAAAGAAGATCCTGATTTCCTTAATCGCCAAAGAACCAAATCTTATTGCAAAGATTTTCTTTAAATCCCATGAATTCCGGAAATCAATCATAACTACGTCATCGGTTAAAACGAATATACGTTTACTCATTTCACTCTCTTGCGATAGCTTCACTTATACTCTTCGCGTAATCAAATTGTTTTATCTATATTACTCAATGATGATAAAACTCTATTTATCAACTCATATTCGTCATGAAAACATTTTTATAGTTAGCCATGACGACCTCGATCAAATTTCGGGACGAAATTTCTTTAACGGGTAGGTACTGTGACGACCCGGAAATTTCCGACCAAATTTAAACTTAACCTTTATATGTTTCTGACACGATAAGCAGAATTAGTAATGTTGAATCTCAAAAAGTTTGGAACTACATTCATGTAATCAATTACCCTTTGACCGTGTTCGACGATTCACGAACAATTATGTGTATATAGATATGTATATATAATATATAATATTAACTGAAAACATTAACAAAGTATTAGATATATGATACTTTACATAAACATATTTGTTTCGATATATTTATCGACAGAATTAAGAGATAATATCAAATGATTGAATTATTAGATACATTATGATATGATTACGGGCCTATGTTATGAGGTCCACTGTGATTTAAGAAATCTATTTTTTTTGACAACTCATTACTTAACCAGTATGATAAAGATAACGATATTTATATTTTATTTTATTAATATATATATATATATATATATATATATATATATATATATATATATATATATATATATATATATATATATATATATATATATATATATATATATATATATAACGATTTAAATTAATATTATATATATTTTTATACGCGTATTATACGTACATAGTTTTATACTTTTACTATACTTTAACTTTACCTTTACTTTACTTTTACTTTACTTTAACTTTAATAATTCATACTTTAATAATTTACTTTAATAATTCATACTTTAATAATTCACTTTAATAATTCAAACTTTAATAATTCACTTTAATAATTCATACTTTAATAATTCACTTTAATAATTCATACTTTAATAATTCACTTTAATAATTCATACTTTAATAATTCACTTTAATTCATACTTTAATAATTCACTTTAATAATTCATACTTTAATAATTCACTTTAATAATTCATACTTTAATAATTCACTTTAATAATTCAAAAATCTATTATAAATAGAATTCAATAGGTTTCATTATTTCATAGAAACTTGAAAATATATTTCTCTAAACTCTCTCAATCGAATTACATATATATATATATATATTTACTTAGTATTATTTCAAGATATTATTAGTATACATAAAATACTACGACGGAGTTATATTCAGACGATTTCAAAATAAGTTTTCAAATGGGATAGAGCTAAGGAAATTATGGGTTATAGCTATAAAGGTTATGAGTATTGATCGAGGGTATTGCTCGTGAGGTCAACCTAACGTTTATCATTTTCGTTGCGTCTACGTACTTTCCTGCAATATTGAATCACAATATTGATACGTGAGCATTCATATCTTATCTTTTATATATTAATAGTGTATCCCTGACTAGTGCTCGAGTATATATGATTATGCATGTTTGTATGCTTAGTTTCGTCGTTAAATAGTTTATGATAAATCACAAATTTGATACATATGCTACTGAGATAAGTTATATGATATGCATGTCGTTGAAAATCTGAAGAAAAAATTAATAACTTTTCATTTAGAAATCGTGTGGTTTCGATGAACGGATTAAAAGATATGGTCAATTGAATTATCATTAATTTTAATATTATTATTAAAACGATTATTATAACTGTTATCAGTTGATGTTATTACTAAAATTATCTTTATTACTAAAAATTAATATTTTTATTGAAACTATCATTTTATTATTTTTATCATTATTATTATTATCAATATTATTTTATCAAATAAATATGCGTACAAAGATCTTTTTACCACACGTAATGTAATTATATTAATAATACATACCTCTATATTTTTATGATATTAAGTGAATTTTATAAATTTTATTATTTGAGATATATAAAAGTATATTTTTATCATATATGAATTTTAATATAAATTTTTATTTATTAATAAATGACTTGTATTATTTAGTATAATAAGATCTGATAAATATATTTAAATATATAAAACTACTATATATAAGTTATATAATAAACATGTATAGATTTTGGAAGTCATTTTGGGTCAAGTTGACTTTTGTTGACTTTTGCATGTCGGTCTCGAGCATTAAGATTGTGATACACTACGACTTGACCTAAATTGTTAGACAGATATTGACCAACATATAAATATATATACTTAATATAGGTTCGTGAATCCGAGACAAACACCGCACTTGTTCAGTGCCGTCATATACATAATTGCTACGAAATACAGTATTGTGAGTTTCATTTGCTCCCTTTTTATATATATTTTTGGGCTGAGAATACATGCGCTGATTTATAAATGTTTTACGAAATAGGCACAAGTACTAAAACTAATTCTATGTGGGTTTAAACCAGAAATATACCCTTAGCTTGGTAACATTAAACTACTTGTCTATGTATGGTAGGCGCGAATCCTAAAGATATATCTATTGGGTCTGACAAACCCCATCCTGACTATAGGATGCTTTAGTACTTCGAGGTTATTTTAAACACACCTGATCTGGTGTACTTCAGAGGGTAAAACATGAACGTTAAAGCTTGTTACCGGGTGCCTACAACTTATAGAATACTTTTATACACTTGCGAGTGTACGGATATTTATAGAAACTGAAATCTTGTGGTCTATTACTATTACGGAAATGATGGATTATGATAAACTAATGAACTCACCAACCTTTTGGTTGACACTTTAAAGCATGTTTATTCTCAGGTATTAAAGAATTCTTCCGCTGTGCATTAGCTCATTTTAAGGATATTACTTGGAGTCATTCAAGACATACTTTGAAAGACGTTGCATTCGAGTCGTTGAGTTCATCAAGATTAATATTAAGTCAATTATAGTTGGATGTAATATGAAATGGTATGCATGCCGTCAATTTTTGATGTAAAGAAAGTTTGTCTTTTAAAAACGAATGCAATGTTTGTAAAACGTATCATATAGAGGTCAAATACCTCGCGATGTAATCAACTATTGTGAATCGTTTATAATGTATATGAACGGGTCCTTTCACAACACCAAACTCTCTCTTAATCGCAAACATGTTGAATTCTTCAATGTACGTCCAGGCAAGAATTCTTCCTTTCGCACTCTTTCTCAAATTAATCATCTTCAAATACTTTGGCTCAAGCTTCGGTTTCTCACAGTACTTTCTGATTCTCAATATATCACGCCAATCAGCTTCTAACTTCTCGACAACTTCATCATTATACTTAACCGGCAAGAAACCTTCAGGCAAAACCTCTGTCCTTTCCTTCTCTTTACACATTCTATTCAAAATCTCATCATCAGTTCTAAACAACTCCTCAAAACCCGGAAGATATTCATTCTTATCATTTTGATATGTAGGAAAATCTACATGAGTAACATCCTCAACTAAATCATCAACATCCCGATCATCAAGATCTTCAGAAATCTCAGGCCCAAAAGAATCATCCTCTGATGGAGGATCATCGGACTGTGCGTCAGCAGCTTTAGCTTCTTCTTGCTCTAGACGCACCATTTCGTCCAGCTCAGCTCTAGTGAAGTTGTGAGGGATCTCTCCCTCTTCTAAATCATCATAAATAACAGAATGCTTGAGCTCATCCTGTTTAGAAAAGAAATCACTAAAACTATAATCAATTTTAAGAGGAATTACTGACAGTGCTGTAGCTTTGGAGGAACCAGGTGCCTCCACCATTTGATTATCAGTCTCTCCCTCAGGCAATTCAATCAAATCAAACTTTTCTTCCCAAGCTGTAACCTTTGCTAGAGCAGATTCAGCCAACTTCCTAGCTTGAGAAGCCTCTCTTTTCGCATCAGTCAATAACAACGACTGATCACCAACCTTCTTCTGAAGCAATTCAACTTGCATACTTAACCGAGTAACGTCCTCGGAATTCACACGATTCTCTTCCTTCAAATTCTCAATCTTCTCATCCATTTCCTTTCTCAACCTCAAGTTGTCAGCCATCGCTTGAATATATAAATCATTCAGATTCTGAAGAGTAGATGAGCCAACACCTCCTTCTGCCCCTGTACGTGGTGGAGCACTAGGAATTAGAGTAGAAACCGTCTCATGTGACACTTGTTGAGCTATAGGTGGTGATTGATAAGTCGATTGGGTTTGTTGTATCGGTTGTTGTTGTTTTTGTCCTTGAGTTTGAGTGGGCGGTGTTCCTTGGGTAGCACCAGTAGCAGATCTACCAGCATCTTTATAAACCAACTTGAACCTTCTTTTCAATTTTAGCTTAGTTGAAACATGAGAACTCTCATCTTCAACCATTCTTCTTTTTGATCCCCTTGAAGCTTCTTCACCAACATCAGGATTAATATCACCAATCTCATCAACTAAACCTTCTGCACCCGAACCACCTGCAACTTGAGTATTCACAGGTTGATCAACTTCTTCATCACTATTAGCTACCTCAAAATCAGGCTCTCGATCAGATAAACTGTTTTCGTTTCTCCACTTCTTTCCTGGTGGACACCGATAATCCTCTCGAACAAGATGACACACCAACTTGCCATCACTAGCACTTTTCTTCTGATTCAATCGGTTGAACGTAAGATCTGTCATATGTTTCAAATCAATGGCATCTTTCCTCAATCTTGGCAAATAAACAGTTTGCTGGTTGATCATAATTTGTAAGAACCTTGGATAAATCAAATATAACTTGCTCGTCACATTCTCCACCAGTAGATCAAAGATGACCCAAGAGAAATTAAAATCAGCTTTTAAGACTAAAGCAGCAAACATTCCTTGATAGATTTCACTCAGTTCATCAAACCCTCCTTGCAACAGACTTAAAAACCTCAGCACAACCAGTGACCAATATCTATACGGTGGTGTGAATCCACTTCTTTTAATCGTTGCTCTCGTAATATCACCAGAATACTTGCATCTTAACACACATCCAGTAATCTTTGTCTTTGACAACTTCTTCGGCATATTCTCATCATCCTCAAACAAGAAAGTTTTTCGAATTGTATCTTCAGAAATCTGAATCTCCTGACCACAAACAGTACTTATAATTACCTTCCTCTCATCTACAGTCTCAACTCTTGCACGTTCCCAGAACTCTCTCTGATGTGAGTAATATGCTGTATAGGGCATAGAGATAGCTGCAAATACTCTTGAACGTTTCATAAACTCAATTACCCCCTTGTACTTACCAGCATTAGGACCTTTCTCATTTAGACATGCAGTGAGATTAGAGCCACTGTTAGCTTTCAATCCTGGAAGATCAATAGAAAACGGACCTCCCGATGACTCAGTATCAGATTCAGGTGCAATGTTTTCTGGATCAGCTTGAACACCTGACATTATGAAAATAACTGCAAACACAATTCAAATCAGCATCATAAAGACAATATCACGGTATGATCATCACAGAAGATATTACATTATAAAGACTAATAGATCAGGATCTCAGTTACACGATTACATGTCCGAAGTAGAATTAATACAGACATAGAATAGTGTATTAATGCTAACAAGCTAGCATTATCAAATTACATAACATGCTGAAACTAACAAACACATGAACATAAATTCAGAATCATTCATCCCATAATGGAATCCTCTGGCACTAGCTTTTCCTCATGTTGAATTACACCAAGTTTCTCAAACAAGGTATATAGTAAAGCCGCGTATGGAAATGGTTCTTCCATCTCAAGAAGATCTTTCATCACATGAATGAGAAAATGGCCCATATTCACTTGAATACCTTCTAGCAGGTAATACAAAAGCATAGCTTCAGTACCAGACAACAAATTATCTCCTTCTTTCCTAAAGGTCACATTCCTTTTGATGATTCTCAAGTGTATCTCATGTTGTTGTGACACCTCGTCATCACTGATTTCTACCCTACCAGCATTAACTACTTTCCCTGGCTTGCATAACCTTGCAACTATGTCAGATAGTCTAAATCTGTTGGGAATCTTTCGTATATCTTTACTAGGATACAAAATTTTAACCCCAGTGTGCGGGACATTCAATAGGTTTGAAAATTCCTCCATAGTCCACTTAAACTGATGGTCAAATAGACCTGAGTGCACAAACTTCTTCTTCCCATCTTCTAAGGCAACACTGGCATAAAATTCCCACAACAAATCAGGACAAAAGTAATCCCCAATGTCTAAAAAAGCTTGACATCCAATTTGTTCCCAAAGACTATAGGTCTGTCGAGTAGCAATGACCTTTTGTTCCACTAAGATGGGTTGTCCACTAGCTAGAATTCTCCTACGGTCAATGTTAAACATCCATTGCCCAACAAAGGATCCACCTGACATCCTAATACAGACTACAAGAACTAGCATTAGATAAGCATAACAGAAATTACCAGAGACCAAAAGAATTCATTCAAATATAACATAAAAATCGACCATCGGTTCAATCAAGTGACCATCGGTCGATGGAATGGACCATCGGTCCGATGGTCTAGACCTACGGCAGTTGGTCTAAAGCACATCTACAAACTGATCAATTTAGGACCTACGGCCGAGTGAGGTGTCATCCAGCCGAGTGTGAGACACCATCGGTCGATGGTCAGAGACCATCGACCGGAGGTAGTTCATCAGATCTGCTTGATTAAAAACCCTAATTCGACCAATCTGTGGTTTCTGGTTTGAATTTTGGTCACAATAGCAGCTAAAGAGGCCAATAAACATATTTAATCATCAATTTCAATAGATAGTTAACAAAAATCACTCGATTGGCATGTTAACCTTCGAACACAAATTAAACGATTCAGAACAAATGGAAACGAATTAGATTACCTCGATTATGGTGCTGGAATCACAATAAAAAGATGTACAATTCACACGGACCAAAACTCCTTTCACTTAACTTGAAAAACTAGGGTAAAATCAATCAAACTTGCACAAAGTGACTGACCCATTTGACTCTGGGTCCTTTTATACCCTGTCAGAGACCATCGGCCGATGGTCTAATCCTTCGGCCCGAGGGTCTTGACACTCGATCGAGTGTCTTTGTCCATCAGCCGGATGTAATTACAGTCGGCCGGTGGTCTGGGCTTTTGAAAAACTTTAAAACTTAACCCTTTTCATATTCAAACTATACTTCTTTTATCACATTTACTCCCCCTGGGACTGATCTCCACAGTATAAGTCAAACACGCTTTGTTCCTTTAAGCTCCAAACACTTTAATTAAATTTAATGAAAAACATAGGATCCTTTCACATTAGACTTTTTCGAGAACTGAGTTGTTTGGCTTAAACCATAAACAGAAATGCTCATGCAACTAATCTTATGAATTCAAACAATTTCAGATATGCATGCACATGCAAAAACACAAAGCAAATAACTGTACCAGACCCAGTGTGTCATGATTACCAATATTATAACAGACGTAATCAGTAACATTTAACCTTTTATATCTGTAGTGAATTAACTTCTAACATCAGTTTCATTAAACATTAATATTAACAAATGCATGATGTTATCGACATAAGAACAAGAAAAACTGCTTATCGTGAATCACACTTCAAGGAGTATAGCACATATTTTTGTGAGTTGATATATCAAATTGATTAAATCTTTTGATTTGGGGATCAGAACTGAACTATATTGACAAGTTATTCACAGTTCATTCATTAACTTATTTGATAAAGCATATACAGAACAACTTTCTAATATATCAGTAAACATTTATCAACTTTCACCCTAGACTTCGATGATCACGTTATATTAATTACCTTAACACTTTTCAATGTTAGACTTTGATCACGAAGTCAGTCCTCATTTAAGATCGCACGATGTTTCAGGTAGAACAATTGAGCACAACATGTTGACGCTGTCCTCTTATCACATCAATGTACTTTCAATTTGATTGAACATAACCATCTCACGATGTTTCTAGCAACCCTGTCAGCCATGAGCTTCTACCTTAAACTTACACTTTTTGTTTCAGATAACCTTGTGAATCTCAAATTTATTGCATACTTTGAAAAGACGCATACCGGCCGCTATAAACCCCATACTTAAACGGAAATAGTATGATCTATATATATATATATATATATATATATATATATATATATATATATATATATATATATATATATATATATATATATATATATATATATATATATATTTGAGTGATGGAACGCTAAGATATCCTCCAGAAGATATTCCATCTATCCAGGTCAATGGGTACAATTCCATACCACAGACAAAAGATATAAAGTTCACTAAATGAGATTGAACTGAATGATTTAAGTTCTCTATATCTGACGATCTGATAAATTCTCCCCCTCGGATGTAGATAACGAAATCGTTCAAATAAATCTCCGATTGGAATATCCGGTGTCTCAGACTTAGATAACATAGGAATCGCTGAAGCTTTGTTCAATTCTTGATCCATGATTCTCTTGCAGTTAGGTGGTGCATCATGTTATATACAACACTAAATGAATAAACATAAACAAACCATAACTTGCAATTTTTTTTTAATTTTTTTTTTAAAATTTTTTCTGATGTTGCCTTTTCTCCATAAATAAAACAAACAAAATAAATAAGTGAATACAACTATACATGATGATGATGATGCACCACTGTCTTTGACTTTATAGTAACTGCACGGAAAACCAATCTTCTGATATTGAAATCTAGAACCCGATGACATTGCAATATACAAATCATTCTGCGTCTGTGATACAAGACTGCACTTCTCAACCCTTCAAGAGAAAACACCTCCCTTTGGGTATCCGATATGTACGTTGTTGGATTTCGGTCCAAGTAATAAAGGTAAATAGAAACAAGTATGCATCCTAGACAAAGTATGCTCACCTTGGGGACTCACAAAATTATCCTTTTGCTACCGAGTATAAATCGTAGTAGGGGAGACCTCAACCGTCTGTTGAGATTCTGAACAACCATTTCTCAGTACATATTCAGTGATAAGTAGGTGACTACCCCCAACTGCTGTAAAACTTTCCGTGATTTCCTTATCATGATATTTATACTTTGTTCGTGTGATCATCTCTATCTAGAATTAGGCCAATAAAGTCTACTAACACATTATCAATCATTCTATATTACTTTTATTTCATAACTTACATGTCAGTTCAGTATTGCAATCACTTCCCACAAACATAACAAGCAACTCATTTTCAGGTTTTTCAATTTTTTATGGATTTTCCATTTTTCAATTTTTATTTGTTTTTCTGGTTTTTTTTTATATGGCTTTTTGATTTTCTCTGTACAAAAGCATAAATTTATCTAAAAACATAAGCAAACATGCAGAAATATCAGGAAAAACTAATCTATCATGCAAATGAAAAGTAAACATGCAAATGATCCACAAACTACCATGAAAAACTATACATACTCTACAAGCAGTTTCTTAACAATTCACAACTCAGTCTCAGGCTTAGGTTCCTCTGTGTCAGGAACCTCAGTTTCAGGAACCACATCTTTAAACAACTTAATACCTATCTCTTTTAACAGAAATTCAAAGCGTGGTTTATTAAAAGCTTTTGTGAAGAGATCAGCCCTTTGGGCTGTAGTGTCTATTTGCACTACATCTATCAACTTTTTCTCATAGCAATCTCTAATGAAATGGTATTTAATCCCTATATGTTTCGTTTTAGAATGGTTAACGGGATTTTTAGTGACAGCTATGGCAGCAGTATTATCAACATAAATAGGAGTGTTAGAGATTTGCAAACCGTAGTCACGTAGTTGCTGTTGAATCCATATAACCTGTGATGTACAGCTGGCCGCGGCAATATATTCAGCTTCACAAGTGGACTGAGCCACTGCTGTCTGCTTCTTACACTGCCAAGTAACTAATTTGCTACCAAGAAATTGACACCCTCCTGATGTTGATTTGAAATCTTTCTTACAACCTCCATAGTCTGAATCACTGTATGCTGTGAGATCAAAACCATCCTCACACGGATACCATAACCCTAAGCTGGGAGTATCTTTCAGATACCTCAGAATCTTCTTAACCACGAACATATGATGAACATTACGATTCGCCTGATAACGAGCACACAGGCAAACCGCAAACATAATATCTGGTCGAGAAGCTGTAAGGTACATTAGAGAACCTATGATCGCCCTGTACAAAGTAGGATCCACTGGAGCACCCTCACAATTGGGTGAGATCTCATGATTAACCGACAACGGAGTCTTAGCTGGTCTCTCTGTATCTGCCTGAAAGCGCTTTAGGATATCAGCAACATACTTAGTCTGATGCAAGAAGATGCCTTTATCCATTTGAGCTACCTGCAAACCTAAGAAAAACTTTATAGTTCCCATGGAACTCATTTTAAACTTCCGTTGCATAACCTTCTCAAATTCATCAACCATACTCTGATCTGTAGACCCGAAGATAATATCATCAACATAGACCTGCACTAACATAAGGTGTTGTCCATTCTTTTTGATAAAAAGTGTCTGATCAATGACACCTCTCTGAAAACCATTCTCTAGCATGTAATTGGACAACGTTGCATACCATGCTCTAGGAGCTTGGTGAAGACCATACAGTGCCTTTTCTAGTCGATAAACCTTTTCTGGAAAATGTGGATCTTCAAAACCAGGTGGTTGTTCAACAAACACTCTTTCATTGATCTCGCCGTACAAAAATGCACTTTTAACATCCATTTGAAAAACTTTAAACCCCATGAACGATGCAAAAGCCAAGAAAATCCTGATTGCTTCCAGTCGTGCAACCGGAGCAAAAACCTCATCATAGTCAATTTCAGGGATCTGTTGATATCCCTTTACCACCAATCTAGCTTTGTTTCTGATAACGATACCCTGTTCATCCTTCTTGTTCTTCAAAACCCATCGAAGACCATAGGGTACACAACCATGCGGTGGATTGACTAGCTTCCAAACCTTTAAGTATTTGAATTGTAACAGCTCCTCTTGCATTGCACTAACCCACTCGTCAAACTTCAATGCCTCATAAGCATCTTTAGGTTCAATTTGACACACATAACATGAGTGAGCATGCACAAATATTCTTCCTGTCTTATTCAATGTTGAATAAAAAGCTGTTGCCACATTCGCACTCTCTGTCTGAACATCTTCCGCTACTGTTGAACTTACACTAGTCACGGGAACCTCTGATGTAGTCAGAACTTCAGATGTAGAGGATGCATTACACTTCCCTAGAGGAATACTAATGTGAGGAATGCCTCTTGAATCCATATAATAATCATCAAGTCATTTAGGTGGCAGAATCACACGATTGGATCTACGTACACCTCCTGCTTCAGTTGGCGGTTCAGTCACTGTTACAGTTGGTGGTTGATTATATAGAGGATTAAGATGTTCCTCAGTCAGTTGTGTTCGACTAACTTCCTCGTCATCTTCAAGCTCACTATCTTCATCTGTATATACTACCCCGTCCTCATTTGAATCAAAATCACCTCTAACACTCTGCGGACTTGGTTGCAAGCTAGAAACCGGATTCTGAACCTGCGCTGGAGTAGGGATAACATTTTCAGAAGTGTTTTGAGAATCAAACAATATCTGAGTCGGAACTTCTTCATCTGTAGCGTCTGGCGGAAGATTGAAGGAATCAAATAACTTATCATATTCAAACTGCCATGCGAATCCTTTACTGACACGAGGTGGAGCATTGCGTTGAATATCAACCTCATAACGTTCTTCCACACACTTGGACTCAGTATTATACACCCGTTTGTTCGGATTCCCATATCCCAAGAAGATACCAGAGATCACCTTTGAATTAAATTTTCCTCCAGCGTCTCGTACCAGCATAGTACAAGGTGAACCAAAGGGTTCAATATGTTTAATGTTTGGCTTTCTCTTGTGTAACAGTTCATAACATGTTTTACCATGTCTCTTCACCACTAGAACTCTGTTCATCACGTAGCATGCAGTACTCATGGCTTCATCCCAGAAAACAATTGGAAGACATGAATCTGCTAGCATTGTTCTTGCGGTCTCAATTAGAGTCCTGTTCTTTCTTTCAGCAACACCGTTTGATTAAGGTGTATAAGCAGGACTGAACTGTTGCTGTATCCCCTTCTCATTACAGAACAGAAGCATCTGATTGTTCTTAAATTCCGTACCATTATCAGTACGAATCTTTCTAACCTTCAACTTATACAAACTTTCGAGCTTCAGAATCAAAACTTTAATATGATCGAAAGTTTCTGACTTGTGTTTCAACATTACGACCCACGAAAACCGGGAATACTCATATGTAACCACCAAGCAGTAAGACTCTCCAGTGAGAGTTTTATAGTTAACTGGACCAAAGAGATCCATGTGTAACAGTTCCAAAGGAATATTAACAGAATGATGCTTTTTGGTAGTATGTGACTTTCTAGTCTGCTTCCCCTGTTTACACGGAATACATACTTCAGGAATATGAAAACTCTTAACATTCACACCATCAACTAATCCATTGTGGACTAGATTATTCATCTTCCTTAGACTCAGATGACCCATACGCTTGTGCCAAATAATCGACTCCTGTTCAGTAGCTTTAGAAACAAAGGCCTGATGGCCTGAAGCTGCTTTAACATGAGCCTTACGCATATCAAGGATATAGAGATCCTTGCACCTTGGAGCCGTCATCAGAATCATGTCTTCCGGAATTACAAACTCTTTTCTCAAAATATAACAAAGTGTATCATCAAAAGCAATTGAATACTTTTTGTCAGCAACTTGTGAAACTGAAAGCAGATTGTTCGACATCTGCTCTACATAATTAACTTTATCAAAGCTGACGTTCTCATTAGAAATAACACCCTGAGCAGTAATAAATCCTCCTTCACTACCTGCAAAAGAAACTGGTCCTCCATCCACTGTTTTCACATTAGACATCAAAGACAAGTTCCCTGTCATGTGCCTGGACGCCCCACTATCAACAATCCAAGTACTGCAGTGTGGATTGTAGGCGACCTGCACATTAAAGTAAGAGGATTAGTTAGAAAGGGCCACCCATGCCCTAATGGCAGTGGGTTTCCCATCAACACCAACAACTGGCAACTCTACCCATTGTCCTTTAGATCCAGAAGGACCTTCAGGATGTTGAACACTCTTAACTTCTGATTTAGGTTTCCAAACTGTGTTATTCGGTAATGGTTTTCTATAATAATCATTAGTTTGAAAAACCTTTTTATCATTTGTTTGCACTGAAAAAGAATTAAACACCGGTGAAGGTGATCTCCTATTAAAGAACCGATTTGGACTAAGATCAACCTTCCTTCTTGGTGTCTGTTGAATGGGTCTGCAATTCATAGCCCTGTGTCCCAACCTCCCACAATTGAAGCAGTTAACATTATCAAAATCATGAGAATTAAACACTTTGCGTCTAATTGGTGAAAACTGTCTCCTAGGTGGTTCAGTATGTTGTCTAGTCGTAGGGGATGACGAGACTTGTTGCTTAACAGTCTGTCGATGACCAGGCGGAACATACTTGGACACACTCCCAGATTTGGAACTTGCCTCTGTTGGTGATTGTTCTACCTTAGCACCTGATTCATCTATCCTGTCCTTAAAGACAAACTTAGGTGACACTCCCTGGGTGTTCTTCTTCTTATTCTGTTTGGGAGTCAGAGTTTTCTTAGACTGAGCTTTTTGACTCTCAGTCATCTTACTAGCATTAACAGGATTTTTCAGAATGGTAACTGGTTTAGTGACAAGCTCAAATGGTTTGCTGTCTTTCTCAGTGTCGATATCAGTATCTGACTCTGTTTCATAGACAACATCTAAAGGCTTCTTCTACTCAACTATCTTAACAGTACTCTCAACAGGTGCTTCTTTAGGCTTACCATATTCTAGTTCTACAACAGGACCCTTACTTTTCTTAACTGGTTTGTTAATATACTCACCTAAAAGTGGCGGGGCAACCTGGTTGTAACCTAAACCCTGCTGTTTAGGAGGATTCAAAGTCTGTTTCACATAAGACATCCTCTGCCAATTGTCGATCCTAGCTTTTTCAGACTCGTATTTCAACTTAAATGAATCCCTTTCAGCCTTAAGAGTCTCTATCTGTCCCAAATACATAGTAATCACTTTTCCATCATCTATAACCGTTGATTTTAAGTGACCCACCTGATTTTCTAAAGACTTAATCACATCAACATAGTCTTTCTGTTTATTAAGGTAGAAAAGCGCATCATCATAGTTCTTTTTATTAGTCCGATTCTTCAAACTTAAATTCTTAAGGTCAACTCTAAGCTTAGGACAAGTCTCACATGTAACAGATATCTCATTAAGCTTTGTGATAACACATTCAAGCCTCTCAATTTCCTGTTCATAACCAATGCATTTAGAACAATTAGAAACTGAGTCAATACATACCTTATCATTTCCGGGCGTGTTAGCCATGAATGCATAGTCATTTCTTCCAACCTGAGAATCTGCATCTGATTTTGACTCTGACTCTGAGCTCGTACTATCTGAGTAATCAGCCTCATAACCTCCTCTACTCTCACCTTGATCTCCACAAACTGGACTCTGAACAGTAGCAATCTTCTCATCATCACTCTTAAGATCACAGTTGAGCAAATGTTCCAGCTCCTCTCTGAACCAAGTACCAACATGACAACTCATCCCTTCTTCTTCATCAGACGAGTCAGTAGTAAACTCAAAATCTGATAAGTCCTGAGCTTTGCGAAACTTATCATACAACCTATCCTTAATCCTCTTCCTGAAGCAAAGTTTCATCAGCTCTTCTGCTCTCTTCAACCTAGCATCACATTTGCACACATAGCATGTGCAATTCGGATTATCCTTACCCGTACAACCTGCATTTTTCCGAACAATTCTTTCCTCTTCAATTTCTGCTTCGCTTTTACCTACAAACACAACATTAGCCTTTTGCGTATCTACCGAGATGGACCAGTCACATACTTCATCCGCATACGTTGTAGTCAAAGCCTTGGATTGAATAGAACCTGAAGATTCTTTCTCTACAATTACATGTTGTGGTGTAACTGAGATGGTTGTCTGGTGAAAAGGATCATGAAAACCAGGCTTGGGTGGTCTCATGCAAGTCTTCTTAAAATGACCATATTCATCACAATTGTAGCACCTAACCTTTGACATATCAAAACTAAATTTCGAATCTCGATTCAAACTCAACGATTTTTGTCCTGTTTTCTTCAAGTACTTTCTAGCACGTCTCACAATGCTACCCATACAGTAAAGTATATCCATTCTCTCAAGCTCGTCCTCATCAATCTGATCATAGTCTTCATTTTCAAGATGACTATTAAGCACCTGTCCACCAATCATATCGTTGTATGAGTTAACAACAATAGCTGCTAATGTCATATCTTCCTGAATAGATTCTCGAGATCTCTTCTTGATATTCTCAGTGTGAAACACAGGAGTTTGATTCTGAGTCTGAGTCTGTTGAATCGGAGAATCCTCAATGTGACGATCGCTCCAAATCCATATGGACAATACGTCATTCATTGATTTCATTGCGAGGTATTTGACCTCTATATGATACGTTTTGTAAACATTGCATTCTTTTGAAAAGGCACACCATAAATGAATATTTAAATCAAAGGTTTTCAACATATGATGATTTTTACATATAGACAATCACTGTAAATAATAGTTTACAATAGTACTTCCGTTGACAATGCAGTCAAAATAAGATACATGGTGATGATTTGGTGAATGCAACGTTTCCTTGAAAAATATGCCATGTATGACTCCATGCACATAGCTTGTCTAACATATAAGCAAACAGCGGAAGACTTCTAGGGAACCTGAGAATAAACATGCTAACAAGTGTCAACACAAAGGTTGGTGAGTTCATAATTTTAGTGTTTTGCATAATCTGTATATAAAGGTGGATCACAAGATTTCAGTTGTTTCATCCAAAAACGTTTATCAAATATTCTACAAGATTGAGCACCCTGGTAACTAAGCTTTAACGTTATAATAAGTACCCCTGTTTTAACATACATGAAACCAACATGTACAATACACGCAATACAACGTGTACTAAACTCAAATAGCATACGTCTGTTTTATAGTTCAGGCTAGGGTTTCTATACCTGGAACAGACGGGGATGTCAAGCCCTATGGATCCATATACAACTACTCGCGCCCACCAGTTCTTATAACTGGCAATTATTAGTTACCAAAGCTAAGGGATTTTTGGTTCAAACTCAGTGTAGAATTTAGTATGTACTTGTATCCATTGCGTTTAAAATAAAGTGCATGTATTCTCAGCCCAAAAATATAGATTGCAAAAGCAATTAAAAAGGGAGCAAATGAAACTCACCTTAGCAGCACATAAAGTTGTTCATCGTAATGTGACCGAAACTCGGAATATCAAATAATCGTAGATCTCAACGTATCAATATTGAGATTCAATATTGTAGGAAAGTACGTAGACACAACGGAGATGATAAACACTAGGTTGGATTCACAAATATACCCCCGAACATTACCCATAATCTTCTTGGCAATAACCCATAATTTCCTTAGCTCTATCCCGCTTGAAAACCATTTTGAAAGTGACACGCTCGTGACCTCGTCGTAGTATTTTATGTATAATACTAATTAATAATAATATTACTAATAATATTAAGATTAATAATAATAATAATAATAATAATAATAATAATAATAATAATAATAATAATAATAATAATATAAATAATATAAATAATTAAATGTTTACGGAGTATATGAAAATAAATAAGATCAAAGTGCATAAATCGATCAATTTATAGATGTAATCTGGAATCCATTGTCATGCGATCGCATGAGTTTCATTTGATATGGCCATGCGATCGCATGGCCAGCTGTACCTGGTCACAAAGTTTTAACTTTTTGTTTGTCGACATAATTTAATAATAATATAATATATATAATGTATATAATTTAAATTAATTAATTATATATTATATTTTATTCCCGTGCTTAGTGGACTTGTAACTTTTGCTCCGATAAGTCGTACGTCATCACTCGACTTATGTCTCGGTTCCGGTTTTTCGAATGTCCTTTCGTACGCTGAGAAAACTTGTACATTACATTTTGGGACACGTACCTTAGTCAAAATATAGCCTTAAATTATCCCTAAATTATATCACTCGAAATATAACTTATACATTTGAGTGTTTTGGTCATTTACTTCTATAAATCATTGTCTCGATATTTGTTAAAATACATTTTAAAATAGTGTTTTACTGTAGCAATTCACTGTAGCAAATACAATTTTTACTGTAGCAATTCACTGTAGCAAATAGTGATTTTCGAAAACACTGTAGCATTTTGGGTACTGTAGCAATTTGAAAATACTGTAGCAAATTAGTGTTTTACTTGTTCATCTTAAACGCTTTAGTTAACTTATCTAAATATCAATCGAATCAATAAACGAATGTTACTATCGTTTACTAAATAACTTGAAATTATATATATGTATATATCTTTTTAATATACATAAATCAGTTTTTAAATACACATTGGAAGTTATTTATAAATAAATTTTAATAATAAATATTTCAACTTATCGTATATATTCAAATAGATATTTAAACCAATAAGTTTAATGTACGGTATCAAACAATTAATACATTGTTACCTTTTCAAGTTATAGTATATATGTATCTATTTACATATAATTATTCGCGAATCGTCGAAAACAACCGAAGGGTATTTAAATATATAAAAGTAGTTCAAAAATTTTGAGATTCAGTTTTACAGACTTTGCTTATCGTGTCGAAAATGTTAATCATACAAAGATTAAGTTTAAATTTGGTCAGAAATTTCCGGGTCATCACACTCAATCATCTTAATTGTAGAATTTTGAGCTTGTAATTTAGCATTAAAGTAGCCCGACTGAGACGATGGTGCAGACATTTGTGAAGCATTGGCTGATATGTATGATAAAACTTGTAAAAATGACATGACGATATATATATGGATATACATATGGTTAACATGAGATTATGATAAGTAAGTATCTCCATAAGTATATTAACAATGAGTTATATACATATAAACAAGACTACTAACTTAAGGATTTCGAAACGAGACATATATGTAACGATTATCGTTGTAACGACATTTAAATGTATATATATCATATTAAGATATATTAATATATCATAATATCATGATAATATAATAATTTAACATCTCATTAGATATAATAAACAATGGGTTAACAACATTAATTGAGATCGTTAACTTAAAGGTTTCAAAACAACACTTACATGTAACGACTAACGATGACTTAACGACTCAGTTAAAATGTATATACATGTAGTGTATTTAGATGTATTAAAATACTTTTGGAAGACTTCAAGACATATATCAAAACACTCATACTTAACGAAAATGGTTACAGTTACTTTTCCATTCTTTTCTTTCATCAAGAATTCTAGTCGTATTCTTACCCGTATTATACACAGCTTCAAAACGTACTTACTATGAGTATATACCAATAGGAACTAGCATGGGATTCCACTCTTGATTATGTCATGTATGACTAATCAATTTTAACTTCTACCATGAGCTAGTCAACTAACTAGAACTCCTTTTAACCCCACTCACCACTCACCAATTACCACTCATCATTCACTCCATTTCACTTCCAATTCTCTTTCTAATTCTCTCTCAACACACACACACTATTATGAACGTATTTTTCCAGTAGTTAATCATCATCTTCATCAAAAATCACTTCAAGAATCAAGCTATAATCATCATAGGAAGAACACTTCAAGAACACTTCAAAAATCCCTTCAAGTTTACTAATTTACTTCCAAGCTTTCTAATCCATTCCAAGTAATCATCTAAGATCAAGAAACCTTTGTTATATACAGTAGGTTATCTTTCTTATTCAAGGTAATATTCATATTCAAACTTTGATTCAATTTCTATAACTATAAACTATCTTAATTCGAGTAAAAATCTTACTTGAACTTGTTTTTGTGTCATGATCCTACTTCAAGAACTTTCAAGCCATCCAAGATCCTTTGAAGCTAGATCATTTCTTGTCACTTCCAGTAGGTTTACCTACTAAACTTGAGGTAGTAATGATGTTCATAACATCATTCGATTCATATATATAAAACTATCTTATTCGAAGGTTTAAACTCGTAATCACTAGAACATAGTTTAGTTAATTCTAAACTTGTTCGCAAACAAAAGTTAATCCTTCTAAATTGACTTTTAAAATTAACTACACACATGTTCTATATCTATATGATATGCTAACTTAATTATTTAAAACCTGGAAACACGAAAAACACCGTAAAACCGGATTTACGCCGTCGTAGTAACACCGCGGGCTGTTTTGGGTTAGTTAATTAAAAACTATGATAAACTTTGATTTAAAAGTTGTTATTCTGAGAAAATGATTTTTATTATGAACATGAAACTATATCCAAAAATTATGGTTAAACTCAAAGTGGAAGTATGTTTTCTAAAATGGTCATCTAGACGTCGTTCTTTCGACTGAAATGACTACCTTTACAAAAACGACTTGTAACTTATTTTTCCGACTATAAACCTATACTTTTCTGTTTAGATTCATAAAATATAGTTCAATATGAAACCATAGCAATTTGATTCACTCAAAACGGATTTAAAATGAAGAAGTTATGGGTAAAACAAGATTGGATAATTTCTCTCATTTTAGCTACGTGAAAATTGGTAACAAATCTATTCCAACCATAACTTAATCAACTTGTATTGTATATTATGTAATCTTGAGATACCATAGACACGTATACAATGTTTCGACCTATCATGTCGACACATCTATATATATTTCAGATTAACTATAGACACTCTATATGTGAATGTTGGAGTTAGCTATACAGGGTTGAGGTTGATTCCAAAATATATATAGTTTGAGTTGTGATCAATACTGAGATACGTATACACTGGGTCGTGGATTGATTCAAGATAATATTTATCGATTTATTTCTGTACATCTAACTGTGGACAACTAGTTGTAGGTTACTAACGAGGACAGCTGACTTAATAAACTTAAAACATGAAAATATATTAAAAGTGTTGTAAATATATTTTAAACATACTTTGATATATATGTATATATTGTTATAGGTTCGTGAATCTACCAGTGGCCAAGTCTTACTTCCCGACGAAGTAAAAATCTGTGAAAGTGAGTTATAGTCCCACTTTTAAAATCTAATATTTTTGGGATGAGAATACATGCAGGTTTTATAAATGATTTACAAAATAGACACAAGTACGTGAAACTACATTCTATGGTTGAATTATCGAAATCGAATATGCCCCTTTTTATTAAGTCTGGTAATCTAAGAATTAGGGAACAGACACCCTAATTGACGCGAATCCTAAAGATAGATCTATTGGGCCTAACAAACCCCATCCAAAGTACCGGATGCTTTAGTACTTCGAAATTTATATCATATCCGAAGGGTGTCCCGGAATGATGGGGATATTCTTATATATATGCATCTTGTTAATGTCGGTTACCAGGTGTTCACCATATGAATGATATTTATCTCTATGTATGGGATGTGTATTGAAATATGAAATCTTGTGGTCTATTGTTACGATTTGATATATATAGGTTAAACCTATAACTCACCAACATTTTTGTTGACGTTTAAAGCATGTTTATTCTCAGGTAAATACTAAGAGCTTCCGCTGTTGCATACTAAAATAAGGACAAGATTTGGAGTCCATGTTTGTATGATATTGTGTAAAAACTGCATTCAAGAAACTGATTTCGATGTAACATATTTGTATTGTAAACCATTATGTAATGGTCGTGTGTAAACAGGATATTTTAGATTATCATTATTTGATAATCTATGTAAAGCTTTTTAAACCTTTATTTATGAAATAAAGGTTATGGTTTGTTTTAAAAATGAATGCAGTCTTTGAAAAACGTCTCATATAGAGGTCAAAACCTCGCAACGAAATCAATTAATATGGAATGTTTTTAATCAATAAGAACGGGACTGATTCACAAGTCCCATTGACTCACCTAATAATAATGAAGAGTCAAATGTAAATTGGAATGACTCGTGGACTGATTCACAAGTTCCCGAAGAGGAACCGGAAGAAGAGTCGGAACCGGAAGAAGAATCGGAACTGGAAGAAGAAATAGAACCGGTGGGGGAAATAATAAAATGGTTAAGTAAAAGAGAATCCTCAACCAACCGACCAAGGTTAATTATGGTCAATGGTGTTTCCGCCAAGGAAGCAAAATATTGGGAGGATTACCAATTCTCCGATGAATCGGATTCCGACGAGAATTCCGATGATGTTATAGAAATTACCCCAACTGAATTTAAAAAGGCAAAAGAAAATAATAAGGGAAAGGGCATAAAAATAGAGAAATCTAATTCCAACCCCGATGAACTTTATATGTATCGTCAACCCCCGAAGTCCTTAAGTTGTAACAATGACCCGGGAACCTCTAAACCACCAGGTTTTTCTAAACCAATGTGGACAACGACGGCTCGTATTAGGGGAACATCATATATCCCTAGAAACTTGGCAAAACGAACCAAAACCGAACAAGAAGAAACGAGCGAGTCGGAATAAGATAGTTGTATTCGTGTGGTGTAATATATGTAATATAGTGTGCTTATGCTTTATGATATATGTAAAAATTGCTTGTATTAATAAGTATTTTTTTATGAATCTAACTCTTGTCTATTTTACAGTATAAAAACACAAAATGGATAGACAACCCAATATTTTAAGAGACCTACCCGGAGACATGATTGATGAAATCTTATCTAGAGTCGGTCAGAATTCCTCGGCACAACTATTTAAGGCGAGATCAGTTTGTAAGACATTCGAAGAACGTTCCAAGAATGCCTTGGTTTATAAAAGGCTTTCGTTCGAAAGATGGGGGATATCACATTGGGAAATCCATAAGTTACGATGTGTTTACTTTGACGCATATATTGCGGGGAACCCAAATGCTATTTTACGCAACGGGTTAAGAAATTATTTTGACTCAGTATATCCGAATATAGGACTTCGTGATTTAGAAAAAGCGGCTAACATGCAACATAAAGAAGCATGTTATGCTTACGGGTTAGTAATGTTCGCTTCTCACCAAAGTGAGAACAAGAACATCGGGCTACAACTATTAAACAAAACGTTCCCACAAGTGACGGAGTCAGTAATTGGGGTAAGAAATGAGGTTTTTAGGTTATTACGAGACTGTTGGTTATTACGTAACCCTCGTCCCTTTGACGACATTACAATACGCTGTCTTATCAACGGCCATAACGGTTATGTTCCACAAGACCAAGGATGGGAAGTAGTCCTAGTAAAACCAGAATGCATGACTTGTTTCTGGACGTATGAATTACGTGTCTTTATTGCCTTTGCTGAACGACTTGTGTACTAGCTAGAATTATCTTCACAACTATCTTGTATCAAAGTTATTGTGTGCTATATTTCATGCTTTATGTAAAATAAGCGGTATTGTAAGTTTGTAAAATATTGTATAAAAGTTTGAACGCGAAATATTATTACAATCAGTTTTTCATATAGAATTGTAGTAGTTGAATTGTATATTAGCTACTAAGTATGAACTTAAAGGGTAGGTACTACCCGAATTTAAACTTATAAAACGCTAATATGAAGAAAAAGCTTTTATAAATGAGTTCATATTATGCTACGAAATACTATTAACTACTCTTAATATTCTGTATGATTAACTTGTTCCATTTGACTATTTTGAAGGAAATGGCACCGACTACTCGACACACCGTGAATATGAATGAAGAGGAATTCCCTACTTTTCTAGCTTCAAACATAGCCGCAGTACAGGCTGTGCTACATACCAACAATAACCTTGGATCTGGCAGTACAGGAAATCATGTAGGATGCACCTACAAAGAATTCACTGCCTGCAAACCTTTGGAATTTGATGGAACCGAAGGACCGATCGGATTGAAACGGTGGACCGACAAGGTCGAATCGGTGTTTGCCATAAGTAATTGTACTGAAGAGGACAAAGTGAAGTACGCTACGCATACCTTCACAGGTTCTGCATTAACATGGTGGAATACCTATCTAGAGCAAGTGGGACAAGATGATGAGTACGCACTACCGTGGTCAGCATTCAAACACTTGATGAACGAGAAGTACCGTCCCAAAACCGAGGTCAATAAGCTCAAGACAGAACTTAGAGGGTTACGAACCCAAGGATTTGATATTACCACGTACGAAAGACGATTCACAGAATTGTGCCTATTGTGTCCGGGAGCATTCGAAGATGAGGAAGAGAAGATCGACGCGTTTGTGAAAGGATTACCGGAAAGAATCCAAGAAGATATAAGTTCACACGAGCCCGCCTCCATACAACAGGCATGTAGAATGGCTCACAAACTAGTGAACCAGATTGAAGAAAGAATTAAAGAACAGACTGCTGAAGAGGCCAATGTGAAGCAAGTCAAAAGAAAGTGGGAGGAAAACGGTGATAAGAATCACCAATACAACAACAACAGCAATTACAACAATAATCGCAACAATTATCCCAACAATCGCAACATCAATCACAACTACAACAAACGGCCCAACAACAACAACAACAACAGCAACTACAACAATCATCCCAACAACAATAAAAACCGCAACAACAACAACAATCACAAGCAGCTATGCCAAAGGTGTGAAAAGTATCACTCGGGGTTCTGCACCAAATTTTGCAACAAGTGTAAAAGAAATGGTCATAGCGCGGCGAAGTGTGAAGTCTACGGACCAGGGGTTAATAGAACGAAAGGAACAAATGGTGTCGGAACGAGTAATGGCGGAGCAAGTAGTGTCGGAGCAAGTTATGCCAATGTAGTTTGTTATAAATGTGGAAAATCGGGCCACATTATTAGAAATTGCCCGAACCAGGAGAACACGAATGGACAAGGCCGCGGAAGAGTTTTCAATATTAATGCGGCAGAGGCACAGGAAGACCCGGAGCTTGTTACGGGTACATTTCTTATTGACAATAAATCTGCTTACGTTTTATTTGATTCGGGTGCGGATAAAAGCTATATGAGTAGAGATTTTTGTGCTAAATTAAGTTGTCCATTGACGCCTTTGGATAGTAAATTTTTACTCGAATTTGCAAATGGTAAATTAATTTCAGCAGATAATATATGTCGGAATCGAGAAATTAAACTCGTTAGCAAAACATTTAAGATTGATTTGATACCAGTAGAGTTAGGGAGTTGTGATGTGATAATCGGTATGGACTGGTTGAAAGAAGTGAAAGCAGAGATCGTTTGTTACAAAAATGCAATTCGCATTATACGAGAAAAAGGAAAACCCTTAATGGTGTACGGAGAAAAGGGCAACACGAAGCTACATATTATTAGTAATTTGAAGGCACAAAAACTAATAAGAAAAGGTTGCTATGCTGTTCTAGCACACGTCGAGAAAGTACAAACTGAAGAAAAGAGCATCAATGATGTTCTCATTGCAAAAGAATTTCCCGATGTATTTCCGAAAGAATTACCGGGATTACCCCCACAGCGATCCGTTGAATTTCAAATAGATCTTATACCAGGAGCTGCACCAATAGCTCGTACTCCTTACAGACTCGCACCCAGTGAGATGAAAGAGCTGCAAAGCCAATTACAAGAACTTTTAGAGCGTGGTTTCATTCGACCAAGCATGTAACATCCCGCCTTTTTCCGTTAAATTTATTTTTAACACCGTCTTTTTTTTAAATAATACCTTTCGTTATTTAAATTCGTAGTTTCCGTTGACTAACATTCATAATAATTCCATCATTTAATTATAACATCACTCGTTTACTCGAGCGTTTTTAAAATATTCGTTTGGTTAATTCCCTCACCCGCTTTGAAACTTGAGGGACTAATCTTGGCACTTGGCCAAATTTTGGTAACTAGTCACCACCACCTCCCACCATCTCATCCATTCATTTCTCACTTCATCTTCTCCCTCTTTTTCTCTCTTCCATTTTAGAACTCAAACACCCATCTTTATAAAATCATCATCTAAATCCGGATCAAGAAGGAAACATCAAAACAAATTACATTTTCGTGATCCTCTCTTCATCCTCTACATTTTGGTACCAATTTCATCAAGTTTGGGTAACATTTCTAAAACTCTAGATTTTCTCTAAATTCGTGTTTTTATACTTGAAATGGTGTTAGTTAGTGTCTATGGCTCGTGTGTAACATGAATATATATTTTGTTTGCTCGATTTGTTGTTTTGAGTAACTAGTTTGAACATTTGAAATGGGTTTGCTTAATCTTGCATTTTGGAAGATTAAATGTTGTTTGATTGTTAAAGTTCATGTTTTAATTGTGTTACTAGTATCACTAGCTTCGTTTTGATGCGTAGGTTGATTAAGAAAACTTCAAACACATGATTATTGATTTTTGTGAATTTTGGTTAGGGTTTGATAGACTTTGAAATGAACTTTTGATGCGTTGAATGCTTGTTAATGTTGTTAGTAAGTGTTTAGATGCAATGTATGCTTAATTACCTTCGAAGCGGCATATCGTATGTGTAAATTGGATTCCCGAATCATAAAATACGTTTTACGAACTTGAAACTTTGAAAATAAACCTTTCTTGATCAATTGACGAGTTTTCGGTTATTGTAATTGATGTTTTTGCTTGGTGAAAGGTAGTTAATTGTATTCCTTGTCAAAAGAGCTTTCCAATGATATAAGATGCGTATTCTAAGTGTTTACGGTTTGCGTTTTGTGCTAAATTGAATTTTGGATCAAGACTTGAACTTTTGAAACTGACCAGGTACCAGGCCACGCCTAATGTCGCGGCGCGACACCTCTGGCCGCGGCGCGGAAATAGCCGTGTTTGGGTTCTGACCTACTTTGTCAAATTTCGAAAAATGTTTGCTATGCTACGCACCTCCGATTCACATGTAACTTGTTCTAACATGCTTATATATGAATAAAAACCTCAGAAAAATAGTTCGGGACCCGACCCGACCCCGTTGACTTTTTCGTTGACTTTGACCAAGTTTGACTATTAGTCAAACTTAACAAAACACTTATACAATCGTTCTAATCTTATTTTATACTTGATTCTTGCATGAAACTTGACAACGTGATTCACATGCTATATAATCGAGTCGTAATGAGCCATAGGACTAATTGAACACATTTCGCCCGATCTTATGTCGTAACCGGTTAATTGATACAACTTACTTGTTTAGGTCAAGGCTAAGCAACATTCATGCACACGTTTACTTTGTGAAGTACATTTATACTCGTGCACTCGAGGTGAGATCATAGTCCCATCTTTCAACAACTTTTATACTTTTAAATCATGGGATGAGAAACATATACGGTTTTATACTACATACTTTTACACTTTGAACACAAGTACGGAAATGAACATTCCACGTGCGGGTTTGAACAAAAAGCCTCAATTCAATTATCATTAGTTACACTTGCAGGGTGTAAACGAGAACTTATATTATGTGATCACATGGGCTTGACTAGCCTCATTCGGACGGTTCGCTACCGTTAGCGGATGAAATATATTTTCGGGTCTAGTGTATGTTCTAACACTACGCAAAGGGTGCAAAACAGTTAAGTTTGATAATTGGGTGCCCGGGATACAAATAACAACTTTTGGAATGCAAATGATTTTGATAATCATCTTATATTAAATCTTGTGGTTCAAATACAACGTTTACTAAAACACCTATGATTTCACCAACGTCTTTCGTTGACAGTTTTCTATATGTTTCTCAGGTTCATACATGGCTATTTGATACATGCTTCCGCGTACACTCATACTTACTTGGGGTCAAGCATACATACATGCATACGCTAGTGATAGCACCTTTGGATTCAAACATGTTGTTTACATACTTACGCTATTTATAGCAAACCGTGACTTTCAACTTATATTATGTCGCAAGTTATTTCATTTATACTTTACAACTTTTGTAAACTTAAACTTGTTGTCGAACCGTTTGGTAAACTAAACTTTGTAAGTATGATACGTTTCAAATGAATGCGACATAATTTTGGTCAAACGAGTCTCATATAGGGACTACGACCACGTAAAGGGACCTAAGTTAGCGGCGCCGTCAATGACGATTTTGTCGGGTCGCTACAGATGGTATCAGAGCGTTGGTTGTAGGGAACTAGGATGTGCATTAGTGTGTCTGACAGAGTCGTTAGGACGCATTAGTGAATCTAGACCACAACCGGATAGTTAATCATTGCATCCTGACTTGCATTTGCTATAGATAGCACTTACTTGACTATTTGTGCATATATACTTGAATCTTTCTTAGGTGAACTCCATAATGGTACCAAACTTTCATCATACGAATCCGTATTCTGCCACTTCCTGGTAACACACGTAAATTCGAGATTCATGTGCGTAAGGATGACAACGACTTCATTGGTCACACTTGTCCGGGAACCCTGTCTCCCAGATTATGATTCGCCACCGTTTCAACTTACTATCGGTGTCACACCGGTGTACCTTACTATCTACCACTTCTTGTTACTGCCATCACTACTCTAGGTGAGTATCGTCGTCACTACTTATCACTACGATTGCGTACTACTCGTTATCATGATTCGTTGCTCTTTTCGCGCCTAAAGACATTATTGTTTGACTTGAACCGCTTTGACATGAACAATCATTTATACACTTCCCTCGGGGAACGCTTCTTTAGAGTTGCACAAATTCTTTCGATTCAATACGAGTCACGTTAGAGATGCCGTTGCACTTTGTTCATTTTAGATCTTCACGGTTACACGAACTCGAATCTATGGAGTGATGTGGGAATGGAGGTATGAGTTAGCGTAATATAACGACACTCGATCAACGTGGTTATATTACGGTAATTCACACCAAAGTTCTAGTGACACGTGATGGTGATTGGACTCGATCAACCTAATCACCACCATGTGCCATGTACATGACTTTATTTTTCTTGTTTGAACATCCGAAAACTCCGAGAATACTGATAACAACCATACCCGGGACACATCTTCGATTATTGTCGAACCATATTGATGCTTCCGAATGAATGACAAATTCTTTCGACTTCAAACATATGTTACACGTGTGTACTATCTTGTTTTCTTATAGTTTTTATAGACGAACTACAAAATGCTTGGCATGCTCACATCGAGGCGAAAACTTCTCTCGCCTTACACTCGTACTTCCGTTTAAGGAAATATTTTATCTAAATTCTCAATGGAGATAGAGACTCTTCACACTATACTTGTATTCGCCTCGAGGGCGAATAGTCCTATCGAACATTTTCGGAAACCGATAAATCTTCCGCGGCGCGAAATTCTTGAGAAACAGAAACTTGTTCCAACAAACGTTTTCACGTCCTAACAAACTCTTTCAAATATACCTTAAAGAGATGTACCTCGTTTCGGATCGAGATCCTCGTTTCACTTCTAGATTTTGGAGTGCCTCACAAAAAGTCTCGGGACCACATTTAGACATGAGTACCGCACATCAACCACAACCCGATGGACCGAGCAAACATACGATTCAAACCTTGGAAACCGTAATACGAATTTGTGTTATCAACTTCAAATTTACTTGAGAAAAGTTTTTGCCTTTAACCAAATTCTCTTACAACGATGGTTATCATTCAAGTCTTAACGTCACACTTTTCGAGGACCCGTATAGCCGTAATTGTCGTTTTCTTAAATTGTTGAACTGAAGTAGCTAACAAGCGAACCACCGGACCCGAAATCATTCATGAAACAACCGGAAAATTTTTCAATTCCAAGAAAGGCTCAAGGCGGATCGTAGTCGCCAAAAGAACTATGCCGATGTTAGACGTGAACCTCTCGAATTCCAAGTGGGTAACCGCGTAACGTTAAAGTCGCACCTTGAAAAGGTGTAATCCGTTTCGGGAAACGTAGGTAGCTAAATCCGCGATATTTTTAGTCCTTTTAAAATCCTGGGGCGTTTTGGACCCGTTACTAGCCGTTTAGATTTTTGAACTCATTCGAGTCTCCGTTCATCCTAAATTCTACGTATCAAACTTAAAGGCGTGTCTTGCGAAACAAGAACTTGTTATCCTCTTCGATGAACTTACTATCAACGATAAACTCCACCTCATAGGAGGACCGATTGAAACTATAAATCGTGAAACCAAACTTTAAACCAACGTAAAAACCCCGACAGTCAAAGTTCGTTGAAATGCCCAAGGAAGTACCTTCACTTATTCGTAGAATTGGCAACACAAGATCTCGAGGAAGAAACAACGACTACTACTTTCAACTAAATTTTGGGACGAAATTTCTTTTAAGGTGTAGGTAATGTAACATCCCGCCTTTTTCCGTTAAATTTATTTTTAACACTGTCTTTTTTTTAAATAATACCTTTCGTTATTTAAATTCGTAGTTTCCGTTGACTAACATTCATAATAATTCCGTCATTTAATTATAACATCACTCGTTTACTCGAGCGTTTTTAAAATATTCGTTTGGTTAATTCCCGCACCCGCTTTGAAACTTGAGGGACTAATCTTGGCACTTGGCCAAATTTTGGTAACTAGTCACCACCACCTCCCACCATCTCATCCATTCATTTCTCACTTCATCTTCTCCCTCTTTTTCTCTCTTCCATTTTAGAACTCAAACACCCATCTTTATAAAATCATCATCTAAATCCGGATCAAGAAGGAAACATCAAAACAAATTACATTTTCGTGATCCTCTCTTCATCCTCTACATTTTGGTACCAATTTCATCAAGTTTGGGTAACATTTCTAAAACTCTAGATTTTCTCTAAATTCGTGTTTTTATACTTGAAATGGTGTTAGTTAGTGTCTATGACTCGTGTGTAACATGAATATATATTTTGTTTGCTCGATTTGTTGTTTTGAGTAACTAGTTTGAACATTTGAAATGGGTTTGCTTAATCTTGCATTTTGGAAGATTAAATGTTGTTTGATTGTTAAAGTTCATGTTTTAATTGTGTTACTAGTATCACTAGCTTCGTTTTGATGCGTAGGTTGATTAAGAAAACTTCAAACACATGATTATTGATTTTTGTGAATTTTGGTTAGGGTTTGATAGACTTTGAAATGAACTTTTGATGCGTTGAATGCTTGTTAATGTTGTTAGTAAGTGTTTAGATGCAATGTATGCTTAATTACCTTCGAAGCGGCATATCGTATGTGTAAATTGGATTCCCGAATCATAAAATACGTTTTACGAACTTGAAACTTTGAAAATAAACCTTTCTTGATCAATTGACGAGTTTTCGGTTATTGTAATTGATGTTTTTGCTTGGTGAAAGGTAGTTAATTGTATTCCTTGTCAAAAGAGCTTTCCAATGATATAAGATGCATATTCTAAGTGTTTACGGTTTGCGTTTTGTGCTAAATTGAATTTTGGATCAAGACTTGAACTTTTGAAACTGACCAGGTACCAGGTGAAAGGATCCGAAACTAATCATCCGGACGTTGTCCATATTGATTACAAACGAATTACAATAGTTGATAACATTGCGAGGTACTTGCCCTCTATATGATACATCTTACAAACGTTGCATTTATTCTTAAAAGGCAATCTATAGTTACATCCAGAATTGACATAATCGCCTGACATTTCATAATATTCAAATGACATAAACCGCCATTTACTTAATAATAGTCTCTATGAACTTCAATGACTCGAATGCAACGCCTTATGATATAAGTCCTTAATAGCCTCAAGTAGTATCCTTAGTACGAGCTAATGCACAGCGGAAGACTTAATTCATACCTGAGAATAACATGCTTTAAAATGTCAACATAAAGTTGGTGAGATATAGGTTTAATGCCGGCAGCGATATATATATATATATATATAGACCACAAGATTTCATATATAAACATTTTCATAAAAATATTCTAAGTGGTTGAGCACTTGGTAACCATACTTAACATTCAATCACGTCGCATATTCCCTTTAATATGAAATCTTACTACACCGTACCAAGTGTAGTCACAAAACGAAGTACTGTGCAACCGTTGAATACTGGTCGTCCAGTCCGGTTGGGGTTGTCAGGCCCGATAGATCTATCAACAGGATTCGCGTTTACAATACCGCTGTAAATATTAGTTACCAAGCTACAGGGAAGTATGCCAGTGGTACAACTCAACGTAGAATATATTTTTCAGTTACTTGTGTCCATAACGTAAATCATTTATAAAAACAGCGCATGTATTCTCAGCCCAAAAATATTTAGAGTTTAAAAGGGACTATATACTCACTTTCGTCTTGAAGATATATATATTTTGACTTGGTCTCCGGTTGATATCAATAACCTATCCATATATAATATATCAATACCTTTTCTTTTTAAACAAACGTCACATATATATACTTGTTATACTTTTAATACTTTTAATAATTCCTTAGTCCGTAGTTAGCAGTTCGATGTTAGTAATTCAATTTTAATGGTTCATTTTTAGATGTTTAATAAACCCCCAACGAAATAATAAAACCCCCATCGTATATGTATTGGTCGAGATTAATCTTGACCCACGGTACCGGTGTTGTCAAATGACGTGTTGCGTACATAAAGTACCGGTGTTGTCAAATGACGTGTTGCGTACAATCATGGGATCTTATGATTAATCTTCTCGTGTTGTTTACGGGTAATCCTGAACCATATAAAATTGAATTATAAGTACATATATATAAAATATCATGTTATCTTAAAAAGATGTGATTTATTTAATTTTTCCCAATTATTTTCGTGGCTAAACTAGTCTTGGATATCCGATTTTGTTTCGGTCATAGTTTCTTCGTTACAACTCCGTTTTCGTTGATTCAACTTTCCATCTCCTTGGATCGAGTCCCTCTTTAAGACTATGAACTGTAAATACCTTAGTTTGTATTCAAAATCACACAGCATAGGTGAAACTTTAGTGAAACTTATGAAGTTAAACATTTTTGTTACAAAAAATATCATTTAATGACCATTTTTCTAAAAATACTTATACTTTGAATTAAATCATGAAATTTTTATGTGTTAACATATTTATAGTAAAAATCATTTTTCCAGAGAATAAACTTCCAATTCAAAGTTTAAGATGGTTTTTAATTATCCAACCCAAAACAGCCCCCGGTTGCACTCCGACGTCATAAAAACAGTTTTTAAGGTGTTCTTTGAAAAACCAAGTTATACCTTGTTAAATTAGCATATACTTAAGTTATATTACAGGTCTTGAAGTATTTTAAAAGTTAAGTTAGAAGGATCTATTTAGTTTGCAAACAAGTTTGAAAACTTTCAAACTATGTTCTTGTTGTTAAAATTGTATACCACAAAATATGATAGCTATATATATATGAATCGAATAAAGTTATGAACATAGTTACTACCTCAAGTTCCTTGGACAAGGTTGCTGTAAAAGAGGAGTAAAAATCTAGAACCAAAAGGGTGATGGAATTGGATGAAAGATTGGAAGTAAGTTTGTGTTCTTGGAAGGATTTCTTGAAGTGTTTTTGTAAGGTTTTCTTATGAGGTTTAAGTGTTGTTTTTGAAGCTAAATGATGGGGAAAATGCTTAGAGATGATCAAGTATGAAGTTAAGAGTATTTTGAGAGAGAAATGGAAGTGTAAGTATGAGAAAATGGGGTGAAGAAATGGTGTGCATGCATAAAAACGTTTTTAGGTTATAAAGGAAAAAAAAAATACCTAACTTTGTTTTCTTGCTAAATAATTCATGCTACTTGACAAATGGTTGGTTCCACATGTTTCTTAATCATTTAAGGCTGCTAAGGAGCAGATTTTTATTGGTATATACCAATAGTAAATACATCTAGAAGCTGCGTATGATACGGGTACATATACCCTAGGTATACGTATAGAAATCTTTGAGAAAACGGAACGAGGATTCAAATATAGCTATCTTTTGTAAATATACTTATATTGTTTTATGTATTTAAGTCTTTAAAAGTGATTAAATACATTACTTATACGATATATGTATAAACATTATAGGTCATAAGTATTTAAGTCAAATAACGTTACGTATGGTTATCGTTTTGAAAACTTAAGTTAGTAGTTTCAAAATATACTTATAACTTATTGTTATTAATACAAAATGAGATATTAAAACATTCTTAGATCATGTTAAATATGTATATATACATATATATACACAAACATATAATTATCATATATTGTATAGTTCGTGATATCATCGGTCAAACTAGACGGTCAAACGTTGTGTAAAACTCTTTTCGAAAACATAAGTCTCAACAATTTGGATTACTTATCATGTTGGTAAGGTTTAATTTATGTAAATATTAATCTTATAAGTATAGAACGATCGAAAAAGTGCGGGTCAACTTTAGGGTTTTTGCTTATCGTGTCGGAACCATATAGAGATTAGAGTTTAAATTTGGTCAGAAATTTCCGGGTCGTTACAGTACCCACCCGTTAAAGAAATTTCGTCCTCGAAATTTGGTAGAGGTTGTCATAAATAACAATAGGAATGTTTTCATGACGAATATGAGGTAATAATGAAATTTTATCATTATTGAAAGATTTAGATAAAACGATTCGGTTATGTGAGACGCACGAGCGAAGCTATCACAAAAGAGTGAAATGAGTAAATATAGAATTGTTGTAACCGATGACGTGATTAGGATTGATTTCCGGAATTTATGGAAAATCTTACGTAATAAGATTTGGTTCTTTGGCGATCAAGATCTTCTTTGATTTAGTGCGGCGATCTGTTTCGATTTCTTTGTCGAATATTTTCCTATAAATCCATTTCCTTCTCTTCCTTATTTCCACAACTCACATCTTCTATCCTTTCTCCTTCAACTCATACCTTAAAGTATTCTTTTAAATTCTCCATCCCGTTCTAATTCTTGTTATACTTCTAACTTTCATATCTTTCATTCTTCTCTTTCATTTATCGCCAGAAGAATCTATTTACTTCTATCCTTTCCTCGGAATTATAATATTTTTAATTCTCCCGTGTCTTTACGTTGCAATACATATTGATATACACGGTTTGTAAATCCTGGGTGATTTTCGGCCTTTGTATTCTTCATTATTTTTCAAAGCTTCATACTTTCGTTTTCTCTTCCTGACTTCGAGTCAAGCGAGTAATGGTCCGGAATTTGTTGATATGAGATTCGAAATGAGTATAGCTAATGCTCTAAGAAAGAAATGGTAATAGGACAAATTTTGATTTGTCAAATTACCAGAATACCCCGGAAAAGATAGAACTGTCAGGATGACATGTTCCTATTATGTTTGAGAATTGGATAGAATGTAAGAGCCGTGTAACATGGCACATGATGATGGTACTGTGAATCATCACATTTCATTAGAAACTTAACATGACTTACTGTAATATAATGAAGTTGATCAAGTTTCATTATATTATACTAATTCATGCATCAGTTCCCAACACTGCTTCAGAACATTCCTATTTTAAACTTGAAGGTTTTAGAACTTAGAAACTAACACAGTTTCTTTTATGTTGTAACGCAGATATTACGGAGAGATAAATATTCTCAGATAAGAATAGTTGTGAAAATATTTCCAGAAATATGGAGAATATGTATAACGGAAGATATGAAGATATCTTATAATATCTAGGATAAGATGATGATGAAGAATATCATCGGGAAAGGTTTAGGATAAGGGGTAGGGTTTTTACTAATGGTTTCAGCAGGCACTGAATCGTTTGAATCCTTTGAAAGCAGATTCAGTTCTTGTGATTTATCTACATCCTCCTTCATACTTTGCTCAATCCGTTTTCCAGTTCCAACTCTCCTCTTTTTCTAAGCTTTACCAACACAATGTACTTCATCATTAAACTTTTGACTGTTAAAGTCGTTTACAGTTTTTGCTGCTTCTTCAGCATTTCAAGAACTACTTCATAGTCCAAGATTTTTTTTCAGAACTTCACATTCGAAATATGTAATTCTTAGGGATAGTCGTTCTCGGTATAACTGGGAGAATTTCTACGAGATTTTCAAAATACTGATTGCGGATCTCGCCAAAGAGATAACGAGTTGCTGGTACGTCTGCTGATGATGTTGTGAAAAAGGTTCTCCGGTAACAACGGCGAAAGGACAAAGTATAAATATCGAGATTATAATAGGAGTAGTCTCACTGAGAAGTCGAAGTGGAGCTGTGACAAAATTAGCTTCTTGAAAAGGAATCGTATGATTGTTTTTGATAATGAATGATAAGGAATTCGACGCGGATACGTTTTAACTATAACTTCGGTTTCGAAAATTTTTCAGGTGCATCACTGTATGCATAAATCTTTCTTCCGTAAACGAGGTGCGGCTGGTTCAACTTCTCGATCGAGGTGTTTTCAAGAATCATGAAAAGATTTGAATGAGGATTATAATTGTCGAAGTACAAATGAGGTTTAGGATGAAATCAAGTGGCAAACTTGAAGAATTATTTAGTTTCATATGTTATAATCAATATTTTAATTTAATTCATTTTAATTGTCCAAAGTTAGCAGTCCAATAGTCTGATGGTTCAATGATTCATATATAATTTAATATATAATATTCGAATTAAATAATACGTATCGTGACCCGTATACCGGTCTCGGTGTCGATCACAACTCAAAGTATATATATATTTTGAAATCAACTCCGACCCTGTATAGCCAACTCCCGCCTTCACATATAGAGTGTCTACGGTTGTTCCGAAATATATATATAGATGGGTCGATATGATAAGTCGAAACCTTGCATACGTGTCCCGTTATTTAAAGTGCGTAAAAGTAAATAACAGAAATTAAATGATGATAAATAAAATTGCGAGAATGTAAATTGCGATAAATTAAATGTTAATCAGTTAACTGGGAACAGTTAGCCGGAACAGTTAGCGTGAAATCCTATCACAATTTCAATTAATTAATTCGTTTATTTCTAACACTTTTTATTTTTGTCCAATGTTTTCTTCATTATGCCACTTGTTGGATTATGATAGATCAAAATCCAAATATGAAATTTGAATAGAAATGGTTATTCTGTGGTGAACGGATACGTATATCGGTAGTTGTAAGTAGGATAGTAAATGACCGTTGAATCAGATTTAGAGAATGTACAACGTAACTTATTAATGTGAATTCTAAATATTCCTCGGGTACTACCCACCCGTTAAAATATTTTCATCATTAACAGTTTGTACGAAAGAATTTTTAATTACAATCTTTATAAAAATATACTTGCATATATATTTTCTTCAGATGTAATCATAGATTCAATGAGTCAATGAAGTATTAAACTCATTTGATTTATCGTTAATACTAGATTACATAACTTCTAAAGCATTAGAGATTACATAATCGCCAGGTCGAACGAAGATAAATGAGGTAAAACGATACGTAAAGCGAAGATAATCGATGTAGAACGATATATAGAACGAAGATCATACTCGAAGTTCCGATGAGGTTTTTGAGGTATGTGATGTTGATATTCGAGATACAGTTTGTGATGTTGAGATTTTGGGGGTGACAAAAGTACTGTCGGCGTTGTTGATAGTGATACAGATTATGCTGCTGGTGCTGCTGCTGGTGTTTGTAACCTTCGCACCGTATTTTCTAAAGCCACTACCCGAGCGCGAAGCTCGTTGACTTCTTATATTATACCGGGATGATTGACAGTTGGAACGAGCGAATGAACAAGATTCGAAATATGGGATAGTATGTAATCATGACGAGATACTCTAGAAATGAGCGAGAAAATGGTGTTTCGAATAGGTTCGCCGGTAAGTGCTTCAGGTTCATCGTTAAGAGGACAATTTGGTGGATGGAATGGATCACCTTCTTCTTGTCTCCAGAGATTTAGTATATTACGAACCCATCCCCAATTCATCCAAAATAGATGATGGGAAATTGGTTGATCCATTCCGGTGACGCTGTTCTCGGAGCTCGAATGGAAATCCATATCGGCGTAGCTATCGAAGTCGGAGGAATTCGAACTGGATGAAGAATCCATCTTGTATAGTCGGAGAAATGAATTTTTGGTTTGGAATAGATTATAGGAGTTGGGTTTGGTACTCTTCAATACATAATTTACATATGTATATATAATATCAAAATCCCATGAATTACGGAGAATCTTTGAAATACGTCAGGCAATGTCTATAGTAACAGATACGCTAAGATATGAATTTTGTCTATACACTATCGATGCACTAAATGCAGTAAGACGTGTCTAGACTTAAGAATGATAAGCAGGCAGTTCCCTAAGGATGATAAGCAGATGATTTCCGACTAGGATTGATAAGCAAAACTTTTGACAGGCAGACACGGTCAAAGTCCAGACTCACTTAATGTATCCTAACAACTACTAGTTAGACACACTAATGCAAAGCCTGGTTCGCTAAGACCAACGCTCTGATACCAACTGAAAGGATCCGAAACTAATCATCCGGACGTTGTCCATATTGATTACAAACGAATTACAATAGTTGATAACATTGCGAGGTACTTGCCCTCTATATGATACATCTTACAAACGTTGCATTTATTCTTAAAAGGCAATCTATAGTTACATCCAGAATTGACATAATCGCCTGACATTTCATAATATTCAAATGACATAAACCGCCATTTACTTAATAATAGTCTCTATGAACTTCAATGACTCGAATGCAACGCCTTATGATATAAGTCCTTAATAGCCTCAAGTAGTATCCTTAGTACGAGCTAATGCACAGCGGAAGACTTAATTCATACCTGAGAATAACATGCTTTAAAATGTCAACATAAAGTTGGTGAGATATAGGTTTAATGCCGGCAGCGATATATATATATATATATATAGACCACAAGATTTCATATATAAACATTTTCATAAAAATATTCTAAGTGGTTGAGCACTTGGTAACCATACTTAACATTCAATCACGTCGCATATTCCCTTTAATATGAAATCTTACTACACCGTACCAAGTGTAGTCACAAAACGAAGTACTGTGCAACCGTTGAATACTGGTCGTCCAGTCCGGTTGGGGTTGTCAGGCCCGATAGATCTATCAACAGGATTCGCGTTTACAATACCGCTGTAAATATTAGTTACCAAGCTACAGGGAAGTATGCCAGTGGTACAACTCAACGTAGAATATATTTTTCAGTTACTTGTGTCCATAACGTAAATCATTTATAAAAACAGCGCATGTATTCTCAGCCCAAAAATATTTAGAGTTTAAAAGGGACTATATACTCACTTTCGTCTTGAAGATATATATATTTTGACTTGGTCTCCGGTTGATATCAATAACCTATCCATATATAATATATCAATACCTTTTCTTTTTAAACAAACGTCACATATATATACTTGTTATACTTTTAATACTTTTAATAATTCCTTAGTCCGTAGTTAGCAGTTCGATGTTAGTAATTCAATTTTAATGGTTCATTTTTAGATGTTTAATAAACCCCCAACGAAATAATAAAACCCCCATCGTATATGTATTGGTCGAGATTAATCTTGACCCACGGTACCGGTGTTGTCAAATGACGTGTTGCGTACATAAAGTACCGGTGTTGTCAAATGACGTGTTGCGTACAATCATGGGATCTTATGATTAATCTTCTCGTGTTGTTTACGGGTAATCCTGAACCATATAAAATTGAATTATAAGTACATATATATAAAATATCATGTTATCTTAAAAAGATGTGATTTATTTAATTTTTCCCAATTATTTTCGTGGCTAAACTAGTCTTGGATATCCGATTTTGTTTCGGTCATAGTTTCTTCGTTACAACTCCGTTTTCGTTGATTCAACTTTCCATCTCCTTGGATCGAGTCCCTCTTTAAGACTATGAACTGTAAATACCTTAGTTTGTATTCAAAATCACACAGCATAGGTGAAACTTTAGTGAAACTTATGAAGTTAAACATTTTTGTTACAAAAAATATCATTTAATGACCATTTTTCTAAAAATACTTATACTTTGAATTAAATCATGAAATTTTTATGTGTTAACATATTTATAGTAAAAATCATTTTTCCAGAGAATAAACTTCCAATTCAAAGTTTAAGATGGTTTTTAATTATCCAACCCAAAACAGCCCCCGGTTGCACTCCGACGTCATAAAAACAGTTTTTAAGGTGTTCTTTGAAAAACCAAGTTATACCTTGTTAAATTAGCATATACTTAAGTTATATTACAGGTCTTGAAGTATTTTAAAAGTTAAGTTAGAAGGATCTATTTAGTTTGCAAACAAGTTTGAAAACTTTCAAACTATGTTCTTGTTGTTAAAATTGTATACCACAAAATATGATAGCTATATATATATGAATCGAATAAAGTTATGAACATAGTTACTACCTCAAGTTCCTTGGACAAGGTTGCTGTAAAAGAGGAGTAAAAATCTAGAACCAAAAGGGTGATGGAATTGGATGAAAGATTGGAAGTAAGTTTGTGTTCTTGGAAGGATTTCTTGAAGTGTTTTTGTAAGGTTTTCTTATGAGGTTTAAGTGTTGTTTTTGAAGCTAAATGATGGGGAAAATGCTTAGAGATGATCAAGTATGAAGTTAAGAGTATTTTGAGAGAGAAATGGAAGTGTAAGTATGAGAAAATGGGGTGAAGAAATGGTGTGCATGCATAAAAACGTTTTTAGGTTATAAAGGAAAAAAAAATACCTAACTTTGTTTTCTTGCTAAATAATTCATGCTACTTGACAAATGGTTGGTTCCACATGTTTCTTAATCATTTAAGGCTGCTAAGGAGCAGATTTTTATTGGTATATACCAATAGTAAATACATCTAGAAGCTGCGTATGATACGGGTACATATACCCTAGGTATACGTATAGAAATCTTTGAGAAAACGGAACGAGGATTCAAATATAGCTATCTTTTGTAAATATACTTATATTGTTTTATGTATTTAAGTCTTTAAAAGTGATTAAATACATTACTTATACGATATATGTATAAACATTATAGGTCATAAGTATTTAAGTCAAATAACGTTACGTATGGTTATCGTTTTGAAAACTTAAGTTAGTAGTTTCAAAATATACTTATAACTTATTGTTATTAATACAAAATGAGATATTAAAACATTCTTAGATCATGTTAAATATGTATATATACATATATATACACAAACATATAATTATCATATATTGTATAGTTCGTGATATCATCGGTCAAACTAGACGGTCAAACGTTGTGTAAAACTCTTTTCGAAAACATAAGTCTCAACAATTTGGATTACTTATCATGTTGGTAAGGTTTAATTTATGTAAATATTAATCTTATAAGTATAGAACGATCGAAAAAGTGCGGGTCAACTTTAGGGTTTTTGCTTATCGTGTCGGAACCATATAGAGATTAGAGTTTAAATTTGGTCAGAAATTTCCGGGTCGTTACACCAGGCCACGCCTAATGTCGCGGCGCGACACCTCTGGCCGCGGCGCGGCAATAGCCGTGTTTGGGTTCTGACCTACTTTGTCAAATTTCGAAAAATGTTTGCTATGCTACGCACCTCCGATTCACATGTAACTTGTTCTAACATGCTTATATATGAATAAAAACCTCAGAAAAATAGTTCGGGACCCGACCCGACCCCGTTGACTTTTTCGTTGACTTTGACCAAGTTTGACTATTAGTCAAACTTAACAAAACACTTATACAATCGTTCTAATCTTATTTTATACTTGATTCTTGCATGAAACTTGACAACGTGATTCACATGCTATATAATCGAGTCGTAATGAGCCATAGGACTAATTGAACACATTTCGCCCGACCTTGTGTCGTAACCGGTTAATTGATACAACTTACTTGTTTAGGTCAAGGCTAAGCAACATTCATGCACACGTTTACTTTGTGAAGTACATTTATACTCGTGCACTCGAGGTGAGATCATAGTCCCATCTTTCAACAACTTTTATACTTTTAAATCATGGGATGAGAAACATATACGGTTTTATACTACATACTTTTACACTTTGAACACAAGTACGGAAATGAACATTCCACGTGCGGGTTTGAACAAAAAGCCTCAATTCAATTATCATTAGTTACACTTGTAGGGTGTAAACGAGAACTTATATTATGTGATCACATGGGCTTGACGAGCCTCATTCGGACGGTTCGCTACCGTTAGCGGATGAAATATATTTTCGGGTCTAGTGTATGTTCTAACACTACGCAAAGGGTGCAAAACAGTTAAGTTTGATAATTGGGTGCCCGGGATACAAATAACAACTTTTGGAATGCAAATGATTTTGATAATCATCTTATATTAAATCTTGTGGTTCAAATACAACGTTTACTAAAACACCTATGATTTCACCAACGTCTTTCGTTGACAGTTTTCTATATGTTTCTCAGGTTCATACATGGCTATTTGATACATGCTTCCGCGTACACTCATACTTACTTGGGGTCAAGCATACATACATGCATACGCTAGTGATAGCACCTTTGGATTCAAACATGTTGTTTACATACTTACGCTATTTATAGCAAACCGTGACTTTCAACTTATATTATGTCGCAAGTTATTTCATTTATACTTTACAACTTTTGTAAACTTAAACTTGTTGTCGAACCGTTTGGTAAACTAAACTTTGTAAGTATGATACGTTTCAAATGAATGCGACATAATTTTGGTCAAACGAGTCTCATATAGGGACTACGACCACGTAAAGGGACCTAAGTTAGCGGCGCCGTCAATGACGATTTTGTCGGGTCGCTACAAAGCACATCACCGTGGGGAGCTCCTGTTTTGTTTGTCAAGAAGAAAGATGGTACATTCAGGTTGTGTATCGACTACCGAGAGTTGAACAAACTTACCATCAAGAACCGCTACCCACTACCGAGAATCGACAACTTATTTGATCAACTACAAGGCTCGTCTGTTTATTCAAAGATTGACTTACGTTCCGGGTATCATCAAATGCGGGTGAAAGAAGATGATATTCCAAAGACTGCTTTCAGAACACGTTACGGTCATTACGAGTTTATGGTCATGCCGTTTGGTTTAACTAATGCACCAGCTGTGTTCATGGACCTTATGAACCGAGTGTGTGGACCATACCTTGACAAGTTTGTCATTGTTTTCATTGATGACATACTTATTTACTCAAAGAATGACCAAGAACACGGTGAACATTTGAGAAAGGTGTTAGAAGTATTGAGGAAGGAAGAATTGTACGCTAAGTTTTCAAAGTGTGCATTTTGGTTGGAAGAAGTTCAATTCCTCGGTCACATAGTGAACAAAGAAGGTATTAAGGTGGATCCGACAAAGATAGAAACTGTTGAAAAGTGGGAAACCCCGAAAACTCCGAAACACATACGCCAGTTTATAGGACTAGCTGGTTACTACAGAAGGTTCATCCAAGACTTTTCCAGTATAGCAAAACCCTTGACTGCATTAACGCATAAAGGGAAGAAATTTGAATGGAATGATGAACAAGAGAAAGCGTTTCAGTTATTGAAGAAAAAGCTAACTACGGCACCTATATTGTCATTGCCTGAAGGAAATGATGATTTTGTGATTTATTGTGACGCATCAAAGCAAGGTCTCGGTTGTGTATTAATGCAACGAACGAAGGTGATTGCTTATGCGTCTAGACAATTGAAGATTCACGAACAAAATTATACGACGCATGATTTGGAATTAGGCGCGGTTGTTTTTGCATTAAAGACTTGGAGGCACTACTTATATGGGGTCAAAAGTATTATATATACCGACCACAAAAGTCTTCAACACATATTTAATCAGAAACAACTGAATATGAGGCAGCTGATGTGTGCAGCGGGGTGTACTAAATAGTATTAATTTTTACTACAAAATGCGACGAAATATTACACAAGTTTTATTTATTTATTTATCGAGTGGATATACCTAAACCTTGCTACAACACTTATAGGCAGTGTACCTAATCGTAGAGTAGTGTAGTTTTTAGTAAGTCCGGTTCGTTCCACAGGGAGCTGGTGAAGTTAACGCTATATTATTAAGTTTATTTGTAAAAATATATATATAAATAAGTAGTAGTATTATTATAAAATGGGGGTTTTACCGTTTAATGACCAGTTTGTCGATTTTAAGCGTAAAAATAAATGACAAAAATTAAAGTGCGTAAAATAAATTGCGATAAATAAAATGACAGAAAATAAAAGTGCGATGAAAAATACAATAAAATAATTATGCTTATTTAAACTTCCGTAATCATGATGTTTAACGTTTTGATTTTAATTAATTGTTACTCGGGTTAATTGTCCTTTGTCATGGTTTATTTGATACCTATCTGGTTTTTATCCATAATAGTCCATCGGTCATAAATATAAAGTGCGAGTGTCCTCATCAAATTACCCTTATACCCGAAGTCAAATATTCCAACTAATTAAGGATTTAAACTGTGACGCAGTTATCACTTCTGTCAACAATTACACCAGTTATCACTGTATGTAATCTACCCCTGTTTTGATTAGATATGAATATTAATTTACCCACTTGATCAGTTTGAATAATCAATTACCCAACCCGAATAATTAATTAAATGATTATAATAGATTCCATATGAACGTCACTAAATAGGACAACCATAATCATTATTAATTATTAGGATAATTAATTTGAAGATAGGTTCGACAGACTCCAATGAGTTGTCACTCAATTAGACAATACCCCCCATCTATTAATAGTCAATAGTCCAATTTCCACAAGTGTCGGTCTTTTGCCCAAACCTTAATTATGGTACAAAATCCAATAACCCCGTCTTAATATTTAGTCAAACATCACGATTACTTCGGCTTAAATAAGCATAATAATGACTTAGCTACTAGACATTAATTTAAAAAGGAAGAACATAGCTTACAGTGGTGATTAATCGCGTAGCGTTACACGGACAGAGTTCCTACTTTAAAACCCGTAAAACATTTCTTACAATAACCCAATTATTATTAATCTTAAATTAAACTTAATATTATAAATATAAATATAAATTACATAAGAAAGAAATAAGATTGGAAAAAGGTGTGTTTTTACATTACGATTACAAAGCCTTTTATAGGCGAATTTAGAAATTGAATTTTCACTTATGACCCCTGAACTATGCTCAATTAACAACTTTTTATTATTTAATATTATTCTTATTATGAATTATTTAAATATTATATTTTATTCTTGTGCATAGTTGACTCGTAATTTTTACACCGTTGCGTCGAGCGTTGAGAGTTGACTCTGGTCCCGGTTCCGGATTTTCGAACGTCCTTGCATACAATTTTATATTTTGTACTTTGCGTTTTGTAACTTGTACTCTTGTCATTTTTAGACGTTCCTCATCAATAATTTGAACCTTTTTGATTGTATCTTGTACTTTTGAGCTTTTTGGACCTTTGTGTCTTCAATTCGTCGTTTTCGCCTTTTGTCTTCGCACTTATTTAAAATAAACGAATATTACTTGAAAATGGAACAATTGCAACTAAAATCTTGTCTTTCTTGGGGGATTTTGCTATGAAATATATGTTCCTTTTTAGCCTTATCAATATCCCCACACTTGAGCGTTGCTTGTCCTCAAGCAATACAGTCTTGAAATAATATAATACAAATCACACGAATCACTTCTTTATTCTTCACACTTTGTACATCAGTGATTTTGATAGAGCGGTATAAACAATGATAGTAACGATATGGTTTACAGTCCCACATGACTATAAAAATTTAGATCCATTAAGGAAATTGGATCTTTATGAAAACATTTGATCTTTTGAAAATTCATTCTAGCTTTTACCCTAGATAAGTTTTCTGATTTGATCCATCATCGGTGTTGCAAAATATATTTGTGGATCAATATTTTGGCTAAAACTTTTAGGTTCGTGTAATCCACTGCTATCCCGGTATCGGAAAGCACACATCCAGTTTACTTGTTCCGTATATTACCTTTCGGTAAACTACCGTCCGGTTGTAAAGGAAAGCGATGAACAAGAAACTGTTAAGGCAATGTCCCGTGACATGCAGATGATTATGGTCTTATTAACGTGTCGGATGCTAGAACTATCCTTGGTAGGAGCGATAGTAAAGATCATCCTATAATTTTTCGGTCTGGCACAAGGTCCTGTCTCCGACCATGCTATGCAACCACCGTTCTTACGGTTGACACCCGATTTGGTTCAGGTGACCTAATGAATTCCAGGTGAATTTCTTAGGATTTTACATTCAATGGTAATGAACGCATTGAAAATGGTTTTTCAGAAAACAAATCGGTTTGTATTTTTGATCAAAATATTTTCTCGTTCATGCTCGAGTTTAGATATCATCGAATTCCATGAGTTTGAATTCTCAATCTTTAAGGTCAATCTCTAGGATTGAGTATTATCAGTCTTAAAAGCTGATTTTTAATCTTTAAGGAGATTATCCTTTTCTGGGGATCTGATTCATTAGTCTTATCAAGCTAATTTGCACGGTGCCTCCCCATTGTACGAGATAAATCCTTCTCATGGTTAGGATAAATCTGACCACTTGGCGACCCTGTTTGATGCTGAGGTCCGTGGATTTCCTGCTGATTTTAGTGATGACTTTTCTAGATTTTTCGTCAACCTACAGCTGGTCTGGACGACAACTTCATGACCTAAATCAAGAAGCGCGTGTCTTTTTTGGAAGACTTTACTTCCTTTTAATGATGGAATTGATTCATCGTGTAGATCCATCTTTCTTTCAAATGTATTACAGTAAACCGGGTAAAACTGATTAGTATCGTCCAAAGCAAAAGTACCTGCAATAATCTTGTACAAAAATATGTGATATATGTTTTAAATTGAATAACTTGGTACATTCTTCCCACACTTAGTTTCTTTCTTTGCCTTTTTATTTTCTTCTATTTCATTTTAAATGAATTCAAGCGTTTTAGGGTGTTTCTCAATTTATGTCCTTTTCGAGGTAACGATAATTTCGGTATTATCACCTAGTTTTCATCGTTCATAAATATGTATAAACATGATTTTGAGTTCATTTAATTGAAAATTTTTCAAATTTTCACAAAATTTGGCAAATAAACTAAGTGTAAACCCGAGAGAATTTATAACCCTTCCCCACACTTGAGATCATGCAATGCCCTCATTTGCATGAAATCAGACTATAATTATAAATTCATGAGGGTGATTAGTGTAGAAAAGTGATTAAAAATACCCAGTTTGTAAGCATATTATTTTACATCACATTTGATATTTTGCGCCTTGTCATCAAAATTAGTAGCTTTTTGTTGAACTTAATGACAGTCTTTGAAAGTGCGCTGTTTTACCCTGTTGTGTACATAACATAAAATACAAACATATATACATATTTTTGAAGTTTGGTATATAACCCCTACGTTCAAAAATTAATATAATATATTTTTTTTTTTTTGCATACTTTAGATCAATAAAATTAAATGATAACAAAATTTGTCGCCCCGTCCTCGGGTAAAGCAATTTCGGCTCAACGACCTAGTCTTTAACTCACGACGAATTTTAGAAATCATTTTTTAAACTTAATGAATTAAAGTAAATTTTGTTTTTAAAAACACACAAAACTTAAATTTAAAAAGCATATTAATTTCATATAAAACCTACAAAGCAAAAATTCAGAATGGAGGGAGAAAACTAGTTCTTTAGTGTCTGCTAGCGGAAAAGACCAATCGGATTCCATTCTCAGAACTACACGAGAACAGAACAACTAATTCTAAATAACATTTTCTTTTAGAACATTTGAATCTCCCCACACTTAGGTAGCTGTGGTGTCGTAATTGTGATTAACTTCATCTTCAATTTCTCTTGGTCCATAATCAACTTGCATATCTGTGACTTTTTCTTTAAGCCATTGACTAGCTTCTCCAGTAATATCCACAATTTCAACTAGTTTCGCCTTTTCTTTAGGTGACAGATTGGATACTAACCGGTTACATAACTTAAAGTTCCCCTTACTTCTAGCATCTATAACCCGTTTATAAAGTTTCTTCATTGAACTGTTAATAACGGGATCATTTAATTTCGTATCAACAACGGGGTTATTTGTTATTGGGTCGTCATTAGGTGTTACTTCATTTTCCCCACACTTAGGTGTTTTATTATTAGTAAGCACTACCGTTGGAGTTGGTAAAACAACATGGTTATTACCAGTTATTTTTATTGGTTCAACGGTTTTGGTTGGTGGAGATTTAGACTTTCGAATCATAAAGGTGATCGATTTGTCACCACTCTTAAGTGTCATTCTACCGTTTCCTACATCAAAGAACGCTCTGGTGGATGCTAAGAATGGTCGACCTAAAATTAGAGGAATGTTTGGGTCTTCTTCTATGTCTATGACAATGAATTCGACTAGAAACGTTAAATTGCCTACTTGAATGGGTAGGTTGTCAGCAATTCCAACTGGGTGTTTAATAGTTTGATCAAAGAGTCGAACACTCATATCCGTTGGAGTTAACTTACCTACACCTAATCTCTTATATAAGGAAAGAGGCATAACACTTACACTTGCACCTAAATCTGCTAGTGCATCATACATGACACAATCACTAAGTAGACAAGGAACAATAAATTCACCCGGATCACCTATCCTAGGAGGAGGTTTTGGTGGAACTGTCTTCACCGGGTTTACTTCTACGGCTTTTGTTTCTTGTACTTTCTTATTCTTTTTCTTCTTCTTCTTTCCAGAGGTATCACAATCTTTATTACCTATCACTTGCTCATACTCAACTCCTTTTCTTGGAAACGGGATGGGTGGTTTGTATGGTGCCACCACTGGCTTTACATACTCGGGTGGTGGTGGTGTAACTTCTTCATTGTTACTCTCATCTAAAACCTTCCCATCTTCTGATGCTGGTTTTTCAGAATTTGTTGAAACCATATTAACATTTTCATTCCGAGAATTTACTTCAGTATTACTCGGTAGCTTTCCTTGTTTCCTTTCACTCATCAATCTAACAAGAGTACCTACTTGTTTTTCTAGATTCAAAATGGAAGCTTGTTGAGTTCTAAATGACTGCTCAAACCTCTCATTCGTTTAGGTTTGAGTTTCAATAAATTGTGTTTGAGATTCAACTAGCTTAAATACCACTTCTTCCAGATTTGACTTCTTCTCGTCGGTTTGTTATGGTGGTTTATACAAGCCAGGTCTTTGTTGATTGAAAGTGTTGTTTTGAGTTGGTTGGTTATTCGGACCTTGTTGGTTATACGAGTTATTGTCGGGTCCTTTTGGATTGTAAAGAATGTTTTGATTTCGATTGAAGTTTGGCCTTGGCGGTTGATAATTATTCTGATAACTATTTTCCAGCCTTTGGTTCATGTAGACAACATTCTCACGTTGTTCCATCGTTTGTTCAATGTGACAGTCTTTCATTAAGTGTGGTCCACTGCATTGCTCACAACTGATTCGTATTGCGTGAATATCTTTATTCATCTTTTCCATTCGTCTTTCGAAAGCATCTATTTTTGCGGAAACGGAATCAAAGTCATGGCTAGAATCGGCTCTAGCCGCTTTAGATGAACGAAAAATATCTTTTTCTTGATGCCACTCATGAGAGTGGGAGGCTGTGTTATCAATAATTTTGTAAGCTACAGTTGCGGTTTTCTTCATAATGGAACCACCAGCTGTTATGTCGATGTCTTTTCGTGTAGCAACGTTGACACCTTGGTAGAATATTTGTACTATTTGATAAGTGTCTAAACCGTGTTGAGGACATCCTCTCAACAACTTTCCAAATCTTGTCCACGCCTCATATAGAGTTTCATTTGGCTTTTGCGCGAACGTAACAATTTCTCCTTGAAGTCTCACGGCTTTGGATGCCGGAAAGAATTGTTTAAGAAATTTTTCAACTAAAACATCCCATGTGTCAATCGCCCCTTCAGGTAACGATTCTAACCAATCTTTGGCTTCTCCCTTTAAAGTCCAGGGAAACAACATGAGATAGATCTGCTCATCTTCCACTTCTCGGATTTTGAATAGTGTACAAATTCTTTTAAACGTACGAAGGTGTTCGTTAGGATCTTCATTCGGTGCACCACTGAATTGGCATTGGTTAGTTACCATGTGTAGAATTTGTCCTTTGATTTCATAATCTGGCGCATTAACTTCTGGCTTAATAATGGCGTGACCTTGGCCCGTGCGTGTGGCTCTCATTCGATCTTCCATACTTAGAGGTTCCGTTACTTCCATAATTGAATTTGTTGAATACGAATCACTAGAGGATTCTGATTTAATGGTTTGTGGCTCAGGAGGAATAATTAGTGGTTCAGGATCTTGGAATTGTCCTTGAATATGCTCCGGGTTCTTAATTGTGAAGTCGGGTTCAAAAGATGGATTATCGGAAATTTGAGTTGGAGTTCTTGTTCGACTAGATGACGATTCTAAAGAAAAATCAACGGCGACAATATTTGCTAGATGTCTTGATCGAGTTACAGGTGGTGAACGTATGAAAGGTGGTGAACGTTTTGCTCGGTGCATTCACAGAATATCCTATTAGTTATAAAAATAAGAAAAACTTATATAAGTTGTCCAATCAATAGACTTTTCTGATTTTGCCCACGTTTCGAATAGCCAAAAGATGCAGCAGAGGGACAGGATTCGTTTGGTCTCAATATAATTGAGTACTGTTTGGCTCCAATAACCCGGTCCACGTACAAATCCAACTATTACTACGAACCAGAAAATTTTGATGTCTATCAATTTAACCACTTAAAATAAATTTTCGTAATTTTAAGAAATTTAGAGAAGAAGTAGAAAAAAATCTAAGTCCTAAAAACTAGAATGGCGAGAAATAAGAAAGAAAAAGATTGCGCGTCGAAAAAGGTCGAAAAATAGGCGTCGAAAAATAAAAATAAGAAAGTAGTGCGAAATACGGCGTCGTAAAATTCTAAAGCACCTAAAACTTAATCTAAGGAATAAGCACTTAAGGGATTTTACGGCAAAGCCTAAAAATTCTAGAAGTAAAAATAACTATGGCAAAACTAAACTTAATACTAAAAGTTGCGACTATAGTCTAAAAATCTAAAGGTAATAAAACTAAAAAAAAACAATTTTTTTTTTATAGACAAAATCTTAAAAAATATATATATTTTTTTTTAATAATTTTTTTTTTTTTTACGTTTTTGTTTTTTTTTAAGTTTTTTTTTTTTAAGTTTTTTTTTTTTTTTTTTACGTTTTTTTTTTTAAAAACGAATTTTTTTTTCTAAAAAAAACGTTTTTTTTTTTTACAAATTTTTTTTTTTTTTTTTAAAAATGATTTTTTTTACAAATTAATACTTTTTTTATAATTATTATTTTTTTTTCAAAACTTTTTTTTTAATTCATTTACTAATCATGAATAGTAAATGAAAAGAAATTAATTAATTTACTATTCACATGAAAGCGACATTATAGAAATTATTAATTACAATTTACATAATATACCCCTGAAGTATTTAATAAATACGACTTTTTAAAACTTTTACGATTCAAAATATATTCTAAAATATTATTATATTATTATATTCTATTTCAATATTATTATATTATTATATTCTATTTCAATATTATTAAATTATTATATTTTATTTCAATATTATTATAATTAAAAATATAGCGTTTTAGCGCTCCCCGGCAGCGGCGCCAAAAACTTGATGTGTGCAGCGGGGTGTACTAAATAGTATTAATTTTTACTACAAAATGCGACGAAATATTACACAAGTTTTATTTATTTATTTATCGAGTGGATATACCTAAACCTTGCTACAACACTTATAGGCAGTGTACCTAATCGTAGAGTAGTGTAGTTTTTAGTAAGTCCGGTTCGTTCCACAGGGAGCTGGTGAAGTTAACGCTATATTATTAAGTTTATTTGTAAAAATATATATATAAATAAGTAGTAGTATTATTATAAAATGGGGGTTTTACCGTTTAATGACCAGTTTGTCGATTTTAAGCGTAAAAATAAATGACAAAAATTAAAGTGCGTAAAATAAATTGCGATAAATAAAATGACAGAAAATAAAAGTGCGATGAAAAATACAATAAAATAATTATGCTTATTTAAACTTCCGTAATCATGATGTTTAACGTTTTGATTTTAATTAATTGTTACTCGGGTTAATTCTCCTTTGTCATGGTTTATTTGATACCTATCTGGTTTTTATCCATAATAGTCCATCGGTCATAAATATAAAGTGCGAGTGTCCTCGTCAAATTACTCTTATACCCGAAGTCAAATATTCCAACTAATTAAGGATTTAAACTGTGACGCAGTTATCACTTCTGTCAACAATTACACCAGTTATCACTGTATGTAATCTACCCCTGTTTTGATTAGATATGAATATTAATTTACCCACTTGATCAGTTTGAATAATCAATTACCCAACCCGAATAATTAATTAAATGATTATAATAGATTCCATATGAACGTCACTAAATAGGACAACCATAATCATTATTAATTATTAGGATAATTAATTTGAAGATAGGTTCGACAGACTCCAATGAGTTGTCACTCAATTAGACAATACCCCCCATCTATTAATAGTCAATAGTCCAATTTCCACAAGTGTCAGTCTTTTGCCCAAACCTTAATTATGGTACAAAATCCAATAACCCCGTCTTAATATTTAGTCAAACATCACGATTACTTCGGCTTAAATAAGCATAATAATGACTTAGCTACTAGACATTAATTTAAAAAGGAAGAACATAGCTTACAGTGGTGATTAATCGCGTAGCGTTACACGGACAGAGTTCCTACTTTAAAACCCGTAAAACATTTCTTACAATAACCCAATTATTATTAATGTTAAATTAAACTTAATATTATAAATATAAATATAAATTACATAAGAAAGAAATAAGATTGGAAAAAGGTGTGTTTTTACATTACGATTACAAAGCCTTTTATAGGCGAATTTAGAAATTGAATTTTCACTTATGACCCCTGAACTATGCTCAATTAACAACTTTTTATTATTTAATATTATTCTTATTATGAATTATTTAAATATTATATTTTATTCTTGTGCATAGTTGACTCGTAATTTTTACACCGTTGCGTCGAGCGTTGAGAGTTGACTCTGGTCCCGGTTCCGGATTTTCGAACGTCCTTGCGTACAATTTTATATTTTGTACTTTGCGTTTTGTAACTTGTACTCTTGTCATTTTTAGACGTTCCTCATCAATAATTTGAACCTTTTTGATTGTATCTTGTACTTTTGAGCTTTTTGGACCTTTGTGTCTTCAATTCGTCGTTTTCGCCTTTTGCTTCGCACTTATTTAAAATAAACGAATATTACTTGAAAATGGAACAATTGCAACTAAAATCTTGTCTTTCTTGGGGGATTTTGCTATGAAATATATGTTCCTTTTTAGCCTTATCAGCAGCGTAGGTGGATTGAATTATTGAATGATTACGACTTTGAGATTCGTTACCACCCGGGGAAGGCAAATGTGGTAGCCGATGCCTTGAGTAGGAAGGACAGAGAACCCATTCGAGTAAAATCTATGAATATAATGATTCATAATAACCTTACTACTCAAATAAAGGAGGCGCAACAAGGAGTTTTAAAAGAGGGAAATTTAAAGGATGAAATACCCAAAGGATCGGAGAAACATCTTAATATTCGGGAAGACGGAACCCGGTATAGGGCTGAAAGGATTTGGGTACCAAAATTTGGAGATATGAGAGAAATGGTACTTAGAGAAGCTCATAAAACCAGATACTCAATACATCCTGGAACGGGGAAGATGTACAAGGATCTCAGGAAATATTTTTGGTGGCCGGGTATGAAAGCCGATGTTGCTAAATATGTAGGAGAATGTTTGACGTGTTCTAAGGTCAAAGCTGAGCAACAGAAACCATCAGGTCTACTTCAACAACCCGAAATCCCGGAATGGAAATGGGAAAACATTACCATGGATTTCATCACTAAATTGCCAAGGACTGCAAGTAGTTTTGATACTATTTGGGTAATAGTTGATCGTCTCACCAAATCAGCACATTTCCTGCCAATAAGAGAAGATGACAAGATGGAGAAGTTAGCACGACTGTATTTGAAGGAAGTCGTCTCCAGACATGGAATACCAATCTCTATTATCTCTGATAGGGATGGCAGATTTATTTCAAGATTCTGGCAGACATTACAGCAAGCATTAGGAACTCGTCTAGACATGAGTACTGCCTATCATCCACAAACTGATGGGCAGAGCGAAAGGACGATACAAATGCTTGAAGACTTGCTACGAGCATGTGTTATTGATTTCCGAAACAGTTGGGATCGACATCTACCATTAGCAGAATTTTCCTACAACAACAGCTACCATTCAAGCATTGAGATGGCGCCATTTGAAGCACTTTATGGTAGAAAGTGCAGGTCTCCGATTTGTTGGAGTGAAGTGGGGGATAGACAGATTACGGGCCCAGAGATTATACAAAAAACTACCGAGAAGATCATCCAAATTCAACAACGGTTGAAAACCGCCCAAAGTCGACAAATGTAACGACCCGACCAAAACCGTTATTGACGGCGTCGTTAACTTAGGTCCCGTTGCGTGGTCGTAGTCCCTATATGAGACTCGTTTGACCAAAATTATGTCGCGTTCATTTGAAAGGTACAAAGTTTAGTTTAACAAACGGATCGACAATAAGTTTAAGTTTACAAAGTTATAAAGTATGAATGAAATAACTTGCGACATAATTAGTTTGAAACCACAGTTGCTATAAATAGCGTAAGTAAGTAGACAAAAGTTTGAATCCAAAAATGCTATCCCTAGCGTATGCATGCATGGTAGACTCCAATCAAGTAATCAAAGAGTGCGGAAGCGTGTAACAAATAGCCATGTGAAAACCTGAGAAAACATAGAAGAATCTGTCAACGCAAAAACGTTGGTGAAATCATAGGTTTGAGTAAGTGAGTAAAAGTAAAGTAAGTCGAACCACAAGATTTGCAAAGTTGAATAATAGTACATTCTAAAAGTTAATATTCACGAGCACCCAATTATCAAAGCTTAACATTCCGTTCGTTGTATACCCCATCCATAGTGCTAGAACAAACACTGATTCTCGAAAATATATTTCATCCGTAGACGGTAGCGAACCGTCAAAGATGAGGGTTGTCAAACCCATATGGCCATATAACATAAGTTCTCGCTTACACCATCTGATGTAACTAATGATAATCGGATTGAGGATTTTCGTTCTAAACTCGTATGTAGAATGTTTGTTTTCCCGTTCTTGTGTTCACTTAGTTCAAAAGAATCGTTTATGTTTTCTCATCCCAAAAGTAAGTTTAAAAGAGTAGAAAGTGGGACTATGATCTCACCTCGAGTGCACGAGTATAAAAGTACTTCACAAAGTAAACGTGTGCATGAAAGTTGCTTAGCCTTGACCTAAACAAGTAAGTTATATCAATTAACCGGTTACGACACAAGGTCGGGTGAAATGTGTTCAATTAGTCCTATGGCTCGTTACGACTCGATTAATATAGCATGTGAATCAATTTGTCAAGTTTCATGCACGATACAAGTAGTTAAGTATGTTAGAACGATTGTATAATCGTTTGGTTAAGTTTGACTAAAAGTCAAACTTGGTCAAAGTCAAAGTCAACGGGGTCGGGTCGGGTATCCGACAATTTTCCCAAGACGAGAAGTCATATAAGAGCCTAATAGTCAAGTTTCATGTTAAACGGAGTTTTAGTTAAGCGGAAACATTTTTGTGACATTTAAAAACAAAAGAGAGTGGCCTGGGGCTTTTGCGCGGCTGGTCAGAACTCAACCAAGAAGGCAAACATCTGGGATCTCTGATTCTGCGCGGCGCGCGGGTAAATGCGCGGCGCGCAATACCTGGGAATCATGCAGTTTGCAGAAAAATGGTCCAAGTCACGAACCAAAATACAAACAATCACATTTTATGATCCGCAAACAATTAGAACATGTATCTTATATCATCGGAAAGGTATTTTTACAAGGAATACAACTAAACACAATTCATCAATCACAAACATCATTTACAATAGCCGAAATCTCATCAAGTGATCAATAAAAGTCCATTTTCAAAGTTTCAAGTTCATCAATCGCATTTTAAGTTTCGGGAATCCAATTCACACATATGATATGCCGTTTTGAGGGTAATGAAGCATACATTACTACTAAACACTAACAATTAATATTTCATGGCATTCAAGCATCAAAAGTTCATGTCAAGAACTATCAAACCCTAGTCAAACATCACAAAATCATTAATCGGGTTTTTGAAGTTTTCTTAATCAACCTACACATCAAAATGTGACTAATGATACTAGTAACACAATTAAAACATGCACTTTAACAATCTAACAACATTAACTCATCCAAAATCAAGGATTAAGCAAACCCATTTCAAAAACTCAAACTAGTTACTCCAAACCACAAATCGAGCAAACAAAACATATATTCATGTTACACACGAGCCATAGACACTAACTAACACAATTTCAAGTATATAAAACGAATTTAGAGAAATTTAGTGTTTTAGAAATGTTACCCAAACTTGATGAAATTGGTATCAAAATGTAGAGGATGAAGAGAGGATCACGAATATGTAATTTGTTTTGAAGTTTGCTTCCCGATCCGAATTTAGATGATGAATTTGTGATTTTGGTGTTTATGTTCATAAAAGAGAAGTAGAGAGAAAAAGAGGAAGAAATGTGGAAGGTGTTGGTGGAAATGAATGGAGGAGGTGAAGTGGTTGACTAGTTGACCTAGTCACCACTTTGCCCACTTGTCAACTTAAGTCCCTCATGTTTCAAAGCGGGTGCGGGAATTAACCAAACGAATATTTTTAAAACGCTCGAGTAAACGGGTGATGTCAAAATTAAATAGCGGGAATATAATGAACGTTACTCACGGAAACTATTAATTTAAATACGAAAGATTATGTTTTAAAAAAAAAAAAAGACGGTGTTAAAATTAAATTTAACGGAAAAACGCGGGATGTTACAACAAAAGAGCTACGCTGACATTAAAAGAAAAGATATAGAATTTGAAATTGGAGAGATGGTCATGCTTAAAGTTGCACCTTGGAAAGGCGTTGTTCGATTTGGTAAACGAGGGAAATTAAATCCAAGGTATATTGGACCATTCAAGATTATTGATCGTGTCGGACCAGTAGCTTACCGACTTGAGTTACCTCAACAACTCGCGGCTGTACATAACACTTTCCACGTCTCGAATTTGAAGAAATGTTTTGCTAAAGAAGATCTCACTATTCCATTAGATGAAATCCAAATCAACGAAAAACTCCAATTCATCGAAGAACCCGTCGAAATAATGGATCGTGAGGTTAAAAGACTTAAGCAAAACAAGATACCAATTGTTAAGGTTCGATGGAATGCTCGTAGAGGACCCGAGTTCACCTGGGAGCGTGAAGATCAGATGAAGAAGAAATACCCACATCTATTTCCAGAAGATTCGTCAACACCTTCAACAGCTTAAAATTTCGGGACGAAATTTATTTAACGGGTAGGTACTGTAGTGACCCGAACTTTTCCATGTTTATATATATTAATTGAGATTGATATTTACATGATTAAATGTTTCCAACATGTTAAGCAATCAAACTTGTTAAGACTTGATTAATTGAAATATGTTTCATATAGACAATTGACCACCCAAGTTGACCGGCGATTCACGAACGTTAAAACTTGTAAAAACGACATGACGATATATATATGGATATACATATGGTTAACATTAGATTATGATAAGTAAGTATCTCCATAAGTATATTAACAATGAGTTATATACATATAAACAAGACTACTAACTTAAGGATTTCGAAACGAGACATATATGTAACGATTATCGTTGTAACGACATTTAAATGTATATATATCATATTAAGATATATTAATATATCATAATATCATGATAATATAATAATTTAACATCTCATTAGATATAATAAACAATGGGTTAACAACATTAATTGAGATCGTTAACTTAAAGGTTTCAAAACAACACTTACATGTAACGACTAACGATGACTTAACGACTCAGTTAAAATGTATATACATGTAGTGTATTTAGATGTATTAAAATACTTTTGGAAGACTTCAAGACATATATCAAAACACTCATACTTAACGAAAATGGTTACAGTTACTTTTCCATTCTTTTCTTTCATCAAGAATTCTAGTCGTATTCTTACCCGTATTATACACAGCTTCAAAACGTACTTACTATGAGTATATACCAATAGGAACTAGCATGGGATTCCACTCTTGATTATGTCATGTATGACTAATCAATTTTAACTTCTACCATGAGCTAGTCAACTAACTAGAACTCCTTTTAACCCCACTCACCACTCACTAATTACCACTCATCATTATTTCACTTCCAATTCTCTTTCTAATTCTCTCTCAACACACACACACTATTATGAACGTATTTTTCCAGTAGTTAATCATCATCTTCATCAAAAATCACTTCAAGAATCAAGCTATAATCATCATAGGAAGAACACTTCAAGAACACTTCAAAAATCCCTTCAAGTTTACTAATTTACTTCCAAGCTTTCTAATCCATTCCAAGTAATCATCTAAGATCAAGAAACCTTTGTTATATACAGTAGGTTATCTTTCTTATTCAAGGTAATATTCATATTCAAACTTTGATTCAATTTCTATAACTATAAACTATCTTAATTCGAGTAAAAATCTTACTTGAACTTGTTTTTGTGTCATGATCCTACTTCAAGAACTTTCAAGCCATCCAAGATCCTTTGAAGCTAGATCATTTCTTGTCACTTCCAGTAGGTTTACCTACTAAACTTGAGGTAGTAATGATGTTCATAATATCATTCGATTCATATATATAAAACTATCTTATTCGAAGGTTTAAACTCGTAATCACTAGAACATAGTTTAGTTAATTCTAAACTTGTTCGCAAACAAAAGTTAATCCTTCTAACTTGACTTTTAAAATTAACTACACACATGTTCTATATCTATATGATATGCTAACTTAATGATTTAAAACCTGGAAACACGAAAAACACCGTAAAACCGGATTTACGCCGTCGTAGTAACACCGCGGGCTGTTTTGGGTTAGTTAATTAAAAACTATGATAAACTTTGATTTAAAATTTGTTATTCTGAGAAAATGATTTTTATTATGAACATGAAACTATATCCAAAAATTATGGTTAAACTCAAAGTGGAAGTATGTTTTCTAAAATGGTCATCTAGACGTCGTTCTTTCGACTGAAATGACTACCTTTACAAAAACGACTTGTAACTTATTTTTCCGACTATAAACCTATACTTTTCTGTTTAGATTCATAAAATAGAGTTCAATATGAAACCATAGCAATTTTATTCACTCAAAACGGATTTAAAATGAAGAAGTTATGGGTAAAACAAGATTGGATAATTTCTCTCATTTTAGCTACGTGAAAATTGGTAACAAATCTATTCCAACCATAACTTAATCAACTTGTATTGTATATTATGTAATCTTGAGATACCATAGACACGTATACAATGTTTCGACCTATCATGTCGACACATCTATATATATTTCAGAACAACCATAGACACTCTATATGTGAATGTTGGAGTTAGCTATACAGGGTTGAGGTTGATTCCAAAATATATATAGTTTGAGTTGTGATCAATACTGAGATATGTATACACTGGGTCGTGGATTGATTCAAGATAATATTTATCGATTTATTTCTGTACATCTAATTGTGGACAACTAGTTATAGGTTACTAACGAGGACAGCTGACTTAATAAACTTAAAATATCAAAATATATTAAAAGTGTTGTAAATATATTTTGAACATACTTTGATATATATGTATATATTGTTATAGGTTCGTGAATCAACCAGTGGCCAAGTCTTACTTCCCGACGAAGTAAAAATCTGTGAAAGTGAGCTATAGTCCCACTTTTAAAATCTAATATTTTTGGGATGAGAATACATGCAGGTTTAATGTCTCGTAGCTAAGTTATTATTATGCTTATTTAATCCGAATTAATCATGATGTTGGGCTAATTACTAAAACTGGGTAATTGGGCTTTGTACCATAATTGGGGTTTGGACAAAAGAACGACACTTGTGGAAATTAGACTATGAGCTATTAATGGGCTTTATATTTGTCTAACTAAATGATAGTTTGTTAATGTTAATATAAAGATTTACAATTGGGCGTCCCTATAAATTACCATATACACTCGATCGGACACGATGGGCAGGGTATTTATATGTACGAATAATCGTTCATTTAACCGGACACGGGAATGGATTAATAGCCACTAGAATAATTAAAACAGGGGTGAAATTATGTACAAGGACACTTGGTATAATTGATAACAAAATATTAAAACCTTGGATTACACTTAGTCAACATCCTGGTGTAATTATTAAACAAAGTATTAAAATCTTGTTACAGTTTAAGTCCCCAATTAGTTGGAATATTTAACTTCGGGTATAAGGATAATTTGACGAGGATACTCGCACTTTATATTTATGACTGATGGACTGTTATGGACAAAAACCAGACGGACATATTAAATTATCCAGGACAAAGGACAATTAACCCATGGGCATAAAACTAAAATCAACACGTCAAACATCATGATTACGGAAGTTTAAATAAGCATAATTCTTTTATTTCATATTTAATTTCCTTTATTTTATATTTAATTGCACTTCTAATTATCGCATTTTTATTTATTGTTATTATTTAATTGTACTTTTAATTATCGTAATTTTTAATTATCGCAAGTTTATTTTATCGCACTTTTATTATTCGCAATTTCATTATCATTATTTACTTTACGCTTTAATTTAAGTCTTGTATTTATTTTTAATATTTTACATTTGGTTTTAACTGCGACTAAAGTTTTAAAATCGACAAACCGGTCATTAAACGGTAAAAACCCCCCTTTATAATAATAATATTACTTATATATATATATTTGTATTTTTATAAAAGTAACTAATATAGCGTTAAGCTTTGTTTAAAAAGATTCCCCGTGGAACGAACCGGACTTACTAAAAACTACACTACTGTACGATTAGGTACACTGCCTATAAGTGTTGTAGCAAGGTTTAAGTATATCCATTCTATAAATAAATAAATATCTTGTGTAAAATTGTATCGTATTTAATAGTATTTTCTGTAAAAATAAGCTATTTTATATACTACTCTGCTAAAACATCACTAATCCATACACCAACGACCAAAAACACCTACAAACACTTTCATTCTTCAATTTTCTTCATCTAATTGATCTCTCTCAAGTTCTATCTTCAAGTTCTAAGTGTTCTTCATAAATTCCAAAAGTTCTAGTTTCATAAAATCAAGAATACTTTCAAGTTTGCTAGCTCACTTCCAATCTTGTAAGGTGATCATCCAACCTCAAGAAATCTTTGTTTCTTACAGTAGGTTATCATTCTAATACAAGGTAATAATCATATTCAAACTTTGGTTCAATTTCTATAACTATAACAAGGTTTAAACTTGTAATCACTAGAACATAGTTTAGTTAATTCTAGAGGTAGTAATGATGTTCATAACATCATTCGATTCATACATATAAAGCTATCTTATTCGAAGGTTTAAACTTGTAATCACTAGAACATAGTTTAGTTAATTTTAAACTTGTTCGCAAACAAAAGTTAATCCTTCTAACTTGACTTTTAAAATCAACTAAACATATGTTCTATATCTATATGATATGCTAACTTAATGATTTAAAACCTGGAAACACGAAAAACACCGTAAAACCGGATTTACGCCGTCGTAGTAACACCGCGGGCTGTTTTGGGTTAGTTAATTAAAAACTCTGATAAACTTTGATTTAAAAGTTGTTATTTTGGGAAAATGATTTTTATTATGAACATGAAACTATATCCAAAAATTATGGTTAAACTCAAAGTGGAAGTATGTTTTCTAAAATGGTCATCTAGACGTCGTTCTTTCGATTGAAATGACTACCTTTACAAAAACGACTTGTAACTTATTTTTCCGACTATAAACCTATACTTTTTCTGTTTAGATTCATAAAATAGAGTTCAATATGAAACCATAGCAATTTGATTCACTCAAAACGGATTTAAAATGAAGAAGTTATGGGTAAAACAAGATTGGATAATTTTTCTCATTTTAGCTACGTGAAAATTGGTAACAAATCTATTCCAACCATAACTTAATCAACTTGTATTGTATATTATGTAATCTTGAGATACCATAGACACGTATACAATATTTCGACCTATCATGTCGACACATCTATATATATTTCGGAACAACCATAGACACTCTATATGTGAATGTTGGAGTTAGCTATACAGGGTTGAGGTTGATTCCAAAATATATATAGTTTGAGTTGTGATCAATACTGAGATACGTATACACTGGGTCGTGGATTGATTCAAGATAATATTTATCGATTTATTTCTATACATCTAACTGTGGACAACTAGTTGTAGGTTACTAACGAGGACAGCTGACTTAATAAACTTAAAACATCAAAATATATTAAAAGTGTTGTAAATATATTTTAAACATACTTTGATATATATGTATATATTGTTATAGGTTCGTGAATCAACCAGTGGCCAAGTCTTACTTCCCGACGAAGTAAAAATCTGTGAAAGTGAGTTATAGTCCCACTTTTAAAATCTAATAATTTTGGGATGAGAATACATGCAGGTTTTATAAATGATTTACAAAATAGACACAAGTACGTGAAACTACATTCTATGGTTGAATTATCGAAATCGAATATGCCCCTTTTTATTAAGTCTGGTAATCTAAGAATTAGGGAACAGACACCCTAATTGACGCGAATCCTAAAGATAGATCTATTGGGCCTAACAAACCCCATCCAAAGTACCGGATGCTTTAGTACTTCGAAATTTATATCATATCCGAAGGGTGTCCCGGAATGATGGGGATATTCTTATATATATGCATCTTGTTAATGTCGGTTACCAGGTGTTCACCATATGAATGATTTTTATCTCTATGTATGGGATGTGTATTGAAATATCAAATCTTGTGGTCTATTGTTACGATTTGATATATATAGGTTAAACCTATAACTCACCAACATTTTTGTTGACGTTTAAAGCATGTTTATTCTCAGGTGAATACTAAGAGCTTCCGCTGTTGCATACTAAAATAAGGACAAGATTTGGAGTCCATGTTTGTATGATATTGTGTAAAAACTGCATTCAAGAAACTGATTTCGATGTAACATATTTGTATTGTAAACCATTATGTAATGGTCGTGTGTAAACAGGATATTTTAGATTATCATTATTTGATAATCTATGTAAAGCTTTTTAAACCTTTATTTATGAAATAAAGGTTATGGTTTGTTTTAAAAATGAATGAAGTCTTTGAAAAACGTCTCATATAGAGGTCAAAACCTCGCAACGAAATCAATTAATATGGAACGTTTTTAATCAATAAGAACGGGACATTTTAGCAAACACCCTCCATTCATCCTTCAAAACCTTACCCTTAGTCGCACGATAAGTAGCTGTACCCTCTGTTGCTGATTGAAGAGCCAACCAGATAGTATACGATGTTTTGTTTCGGTTCTTAAATTGCTGAAAAATCTCCTTAGACAACGCTTGGGTTAGCTGAGCATAACATCTACACTCAAGATTGTACTCTTCATGCTCTGTGGGACTAAACTGTGAAGTTTCTTTGGGTTCACCATCTGCTCCGCATGACCATACATACGGATTCTCAATACATTCCCAAAGTCTAGAGTCAACTCCGTTTAAGTAAATAACAAACCTAACTTTCCAGTCCAAGAAATTCTTAAGGTTGTCAAGTCTAGGTACTTTATTCGCTGATCCAGATTCACTTTCATTAAGTAACAGTTTTTGTAGTCCAGGTGCAATTACTAACGCGCTGTATTCATTTGTCATTTGTTCATTAGTGTCAGACATTTTGACTGATTAAGATTGATTAAGATTACTTAAGTGAAATTAAAAGATTCTGTCTCAAAAGTGGATCGGCCGAAGGACGAGGACGATCGGTCGGAGGACGGTGACAATCGGTCGGAGGTCTAAGACTGACAGCCGATGGTGAAAACTCAGTAGCTCAATCTTAGCGTAAGGACCTTCGGTAGATGGAAGAGTCAGTCGGCCGATGATAACAGACGATCGGTCGGTGGACAAAAGACGAACGGCCGATGGTTAAGACAAACGGTTCTAAGTTATGAAAGATTGTCCTCCGGTTCACTGATAGACGATCGGTCGATTGTGTCTGACGTACGGTCGATGGTCGTGACGAACGGTCGATGGTCGAGGACGATCGGCCGAGGGTAGTTCTTACGAATTCTGGGCAGAAAAAACTAGGGTTTTTCGACAAAAACTTCAATCTTGATCAAATTTGACGTTCTAGACTTAAACAAAACCGATAGAAACCTCAGAAAAACACCCATGAACAAAAATAGACTCGAAAACACAAGATTTAAACGTAAAAATTTCAACTTTTGATTGAAAACCCGTTTTGGCCAAAACCCTAAAACAAGAAAACTATAAAATCGACTCAAAAACGTTTGGATCAGCAACTCTGGGCTCTGATACCACTTTGTAGAAGAACTATGGACCTTATATCAAATGTATTAACCTAGATTAACGGCGGAAACGATAACTAGGGCGAGTCGAATACTTAATTAACTATCGGGATCAATCTAACCAACAAATAGTTGATATAATCGATGCCTAGAGCCTTGTATTCGGTTGGGGATTAGTCTGGGACGATAAACACAGAGTGATACGACGGCTAAAGGGTTTGTGGTGTGTAACCTTACAATGAACCACAAAACCCGTATATATATATATATATATATATATATATATATATATATATATATATATATATATATATATATATATATATATATCTTCAGTGACCATCGGCCGGTGGTCTGAGACCTACGGCCGATGGTGAGAGTCCCTCGACCGATGGTCCCTACCATCGGTCGATGGTCTGAGCAGCCAACCAACTGCTCTTAACCATTTCACGACATTATACTAAGCAATTCAAATACAAAGTATTAATGACGATGTTCATACATGACTGAAATATGAAATACAAAACTAATAGAACTTATTACATAATAGAACTCGGGATTATGCACCAACATAGTCTCAAATCTATTATCTTCAGACAAAAAACATACAATTTAAGAAAAAATGATTCTTTTTTGTCAACTTTTTAGTGTTACATTTTACTTTTTACCCATTTTTTTGTCATACATATATAAAGTAGTGGCATAAAAAACTCTATCACATTATTTTTTAAGATTTATGAAAGTAAACAATGAATCTAGGACATCTCAAAAACAAATAGTAGACTGTGAAATTGAAATGGATGGAGTAATATTATAGAGATTGAGATATATTGTTTACCAACTTAGGTTGTGTTTCACACACATGAATTTATAGTAATCTAAAACTTTTTTTTTACAAGCTCAAACTAGTAGTAACATTATTAGATCAAAAGAGGTTGGATTTAAAAATAAGTTCAAAGATTTTACGAATTAAAAGTAAAATCACATTATTACCTCTAATATTCTTATTATATATTAGAAACACCTTTTTCACATATAAAATATAAACTTCGGTTTATTGCTTGAAATATGAACTGCAACTGCTAGTTTAGCTCTATGATTACAATTAATTTTGCGGAATACATATTAATTAACATTGATGATTCATTACATAATTTAGGAAGGAAAAATCTACTTGTTTAAGCCAAATTATATTCAGCGATGCAGAACAAATCAATTTTTTAGTCATTTAGTGGTCTTTTCCGGATAGTATATCATCCAGAAAGTCTGGATTTCTGATATTTCTTGTAGTGACAATTTTAAGTGGGTCTAATGTTCTATTGTGATATTGATGAGACACAATATTCTAACTTAAAGAATAGAGTGTCCGTTCAACATATTTATCCTTATTAATAGTAATTATGAATTAGGATGAGCTTTAACTGTGTTCACAGTGGTAAAAATGTCATTTTACCCCTTTTAAATTATCATGAACATTCATGATGATCGACCATATACTTTGGAATAACAAAAAGAAAAAAGTAAAGTATAGATACTTAATGTGACACCACTATATATGAAGAAAAAATGAAAGGATGTAGGTTCCATACATGAATGTATATCTTTTTAATTTGACGATTTCTGGAGTTGCAATATCATGTTCGAAGTATTTGTTCTGACAACTAATTGTTGCTATTTTGCTGATTAGATTTGCAATCAATATTTCCTTTCTCTCATGGCAGATTTAGAAGAAGTTGGAGGACAATTGACTCTTCAAAAAATTCAAGATTGCGTAAAAGAAAAGTAATTCTTTTTAGAAAATATAGTACTAATAATTTATAAGTTTTACCTTCTCATAAATAGAAGCGTTCTAGAAGGTTATTTTCTAAGTAAATATTTTAGTATAGAAAAGTTTATAATAAAATATGACCAGTTTGAATATATTAAAGATTTTAAGTGAAGTGTATGTTGGCTGTCATTCTATTAATCTTGAGAAAGTCGGTTTAACGAGCTGTTTATTATGCTCTGTAATCTTATTAACATAAAAAGGTCGGTTTATTTTGGCTTAATATATAATCAACTGATAACCGCCTTTCTGATTTGTCGGCGCCCATGCACATACACAGCTATGTTTTGACTTAATTATTAAACAATTAATCATTATTAAGGACACTACCGAACGTAGTCCTGAGAAATGGTTAATCACTATGCCACTTGCTTATTTTGTTCTCATCAATTAAACTTAAACACTTGCTTAACAATTAATACTTACTACCTTATTTTATTTTTTATGTTTTACTCCGTATTACCTACTCGATTTTTTTTTTAAATGGTAATTTTTTAACCAGACTTGCAAAAATGGAAAAAGTGGAATTTTTGTTGCAAAAATGGTAAAATCGAAGTTTGGAACTTCGGTTTTGCCATTTCTGAAGTTTCAAACTTCGGTTTTGGGGTGGTCTGTCAGCACAAACCCTAATCCGAAGTTTGGAACTTCGGTTTTGCAGATAAACAGTAAAACCGAAGTTTCAAACTTCGGTTTTGCAGTCTGCTTCAACAGTCTCAATTATGGACTGAAATCTGCAACCCTAGTCTCAATTATGGACTGAAACCTGCTACCCTATCATGTCAAAATCTGATTTATCATCTTTTTTCATTTATTTATATCACCATTATCATGAACTCAAACACAAACATCACCAAGAACACAATTCAAGCATTTTAAAGTCAGTTTCAAACACCAACAACACAATTCAAACAAATCTTAATCAGTTTCATACATCAACAATTACAAAAATTTCTATAATTCGTCCATTCATGGTACATTTTCTCTGGGGAGGCCGAATTTCATTCCAAAATAGTTGGCTTACTGGTGATAACACAACGATTAGAAGGAGTTTTGTGTTGAACACCAAGGTTAACTGTATGCAGTTAAACCAAATGACGTATAATTATGTAGGTGTGAGTCAAAGATCACACACGTTAAAAATGTTCTTGTGGGTTCTTTTCAATGGAAATGAATGGAAAAGGGAACTTACTGATGATAACACTTTGAAAACAATATATTTTTATTCTCAGAATGATCCAAATTATGATGCTCAAATTGAAATTCAGTTTGAGGAAGTTTTTTCAAACTTTGAAGGGTGGTCCATCAACATCAAACTACCATTCAACAGTTGTTGAAGATGAACAAGAACGAAGAGATGAAGTACAAAATGTATTAGACCCAGATGATGGTATGTCTACTGCAACTGACGATACAGTTTCTGATTATAGTGTTGAAGAGAATGTTTCCGGTGACGAAGGTAGAGACGAGCAAGTGGAACCACAACTGGAGCCTGCCCCAGTTTCACGTTTCGGGTTTGTTAATCAAGGTGAGGGTAGTAATAGTTTTCCAATCGATGATGACCAAGAAGCTTCATGGGTTTTTATGATAAGGAGATCGGTATTATTTCAAAAGGAATGGTGTTCCAGAACAAAGTCGAACTTATATATGCTGTTCGAAAATGGAATATACACCATAATAGAGAAATAATTGTTACACAAAGCAAGCCAGGTTATTAGCAAGCACATTGTAGAACAACTAGCTCAAGTTACAAGGGTCCACAAGAAAGATACCATTGTGGCTGGAGTGTTAGTGGTTCGTCTCACAATCGATCGAAGGTATGAAAAATAACAAAATGGAAAGATGAACACACGTGTTATGAACACGTATCAGAAAACAACAATCGTTGTTTAACCTCTAGCTTAATTGCTAGTGAAATTGAACATCAAATATGTTTAAACGTTGCTTATACTATTGCCAACATCCAAGCCCAAATAAAAAATACATGGCATGTGGATGTCTGTTACACCAAAGCATGGAATGCTAGGTGTTTTGCAATCGAACGATTGTTTGGAACTTGGGAAAGTAATTTTATTCAATTACCAAATTATATAAATGAATTAGTTACTACCAATCCAGACACAATTGTTGTGTTTGAAAATGGACCTGAAATTGAAGAAGGTTTTGACACCTTTAAATTTGTATTTTGGGCATTCGGTCCAGCCATTAAAGTATTTAAATTGTGTATTCTAATGATTTGCATCGATGACACCCATTTGAAAGGTAGTTATAAGGGTAAGTTGGTAACAGCGGTTGGCAAAAATGCTAACAATCAAATTATACCCGTTGCCTTTGCACTAGTTGATGAAGAAAGTAACGAAAGTTGGGTTTGATTTTTGCAAATGCTCCAAGAAAATGTTATTAGAAATGAAAAGTTGTGTGTCATCTCTGATCGACACCCAGGTATCTTACATGCAATGGGTGCTCAAACATATGGTTGGGAACATAGGTACTGCTTGCGCCACATTCGTAGCAACTTGTTGAGCAAATACACTAAAGTGAAATCGCTCAAACACTTGTGTTGGACAGTTGGTTCAACAACAAATCAAATATTGTACAAGAATTCCTTCAGAGCCATCAAACAAACTAGTATTGAGGCTTGGCAATATTTGCAAGATGCTGATGTAGGCAAATGGACTGTGTATAGGGACAGACAGAGGAGTCGTTGGGGTAACACAATGACAAATATTGTTGAGTCCCTCAACAATGTGTTCCATCATGCCCGTATGATGTCGCTCAAAGCGTGTATTGAATATACATTTGATTACACCAGACAACACTTCTACGATCAAAGTCGAGATGCAAGGCTATGTAATTCACCACTTTCCAAGAACATGTTTAACGTCTTTAACGAACGGGCAAAAAGAGCTCAACGTTACAAAACAACATGTTATCACGAACAACAAGGTATCTTCAAGGTTCATTCAACTTATCAAAGAAGTGGTGAAGGTGGCACCGATTACACAGTGGAGTTTAAAGATAAAAGGTGTTCATGTGGAATTTGGCAACACCAAAGATTACCTTGCTCTCATGCCATTTTCGTATATAGCCATCTAAACGAGGATATAAATAAATGCATCAGTAAAAAGTATACAACTCCTACATGGATAGAGCAATATAGCCATCATTTTAATCCACTAAGAGATGCGAGCTACTGGACACATATACAATGAAACATTATGGCCGATCCATCAATATTGATTAAGCACAGGGGCTGAAGCAATCAAAACGTATTAAGAACCAGATGGATGAACGTAAAAATCAAAAATCAAGGTGTGGTATACGCAGGGTTGAAGGTCACAACAGGAACACCTGTCCAACTACTAGAATGCCATAGGTTTCATTAGTAATTTGTTGTACTTTGTTTGTTGTACTTTGTTTGTTGTAATCGCAAATTATGTTTATGAATAAAAAAGTATTGTTGAAATAATGAAATTGCACGTTACTAATCATATTCAAGTACTAATCTATTACAAGTAACTTTAATTTATAAAAGGTCTAGGTGCATACTAGTATTCACCATGACTATCATATATTGTATCGAACTCAAGTGCGTCTTCAAAAACACCAAATAAAACATACAACTCTATCTTTTCTGAAAGTATACACGCTTTTCCTACTAATGTATACCATTCTTCATCATAGCACATTGCTTCAGGTTCAGCAACTCCAGGTTTGTAGTAGTATATGTCCATTGAACGTGGATTCATTGCTAGCTTTTCTCGAAGAAACTCATTCAACTTCTCCTTATTAAAGCCCCGAACGTCTACGTTATCAAACGTCATTTTAGACCCTTTAGAGAGTTCTGTTTTGCCATCATTCCATTCAAAATCACAATCATGATACACATCAATTGATACGTATTTCGGATCCATTTTTGTTATGTGTTTATGAAACAATCAAAATTCACTTTTATAATCGTAAATATACAAATTAATCCGAAGTTTTAAAGTTCGATTTCAGACCTTTCAGAAAAAGCATGCAAAACCGATGTTTGAAACTTCGGTTTCTCAGGTACTAGACTGTTACCTATTACCTTTTACTGTTACCTTTTACTGTTCGACAGCTTTTACTGAAACCGAATTTTGAAATGCCGGTTTTCAATTTTAAACTACTCTATATAAACCGACATCTATTAGAAGAAACGGATGTATCACTCTCTTCTCCAAACCTAAATTTTCAATTTGTAAACATGTCGCCAACTCTTGTTCAGATTAATGTGTATTAGAATGGCCATTTTTCACCACAATTCAAGTTTTACTATGGGTACAAATATAAGTACTTTCAAAATGTGGATGTTAGTCAATGGACAATTTCAAAGGTGTTTGAGTGGCTGAAAGAAAACACTACGGTAGAACACTCGGGCGTGATGTTTTGGAATGAAGGTAAAGGAAAATTCGAGCATCTTTGCGAGGAAGATGAATGGAATTTAATCAAAAACGAAGCAATTGTGAAAAACCAACCTCTTCCATTGCATCTAATTTAATTATGTGTTAAATTTCTATGTGTTGTATGTGTTGTTTTTGTTTTTAATTATGTTTTTTTTTTTATTTTCAAAAAATTGTGATTTTGATATTAATAAAAGTGTTGTTCAAAAAAATTGTATTTTGCATCAAACTACTATTAATATTATATTGTTTATAATGTTGTTATTGATTTTAAGGTAATAGTAGTAAAAAAAAACTATCAAATCTAAGTTATTTAAGTAAATTAAAGGTTAAAAAATACAGAAACCCTAAACCGAAGTTTGAAACTTCGGATTTGACCAAAACCGAAGTTCCAAACTTCGGTTTTGGTTTTCTACTGACACCTCACCCAAAACCGAAGTTCCAAACTTCAGATTTAGCAAAACCGAAGTTTGGAACTTCGGTTTTACCATTTTCGTAACGTTTTTTGATAAATTTCTATTTTTGCAAGTCTGGTAAAAAAAATTACTATTTTAAAAAAAAAAAGTCTTACCTACTCTATTTCAAAATGCATATTACAGAACATTCACTAAGCTAAAAATTCAACTATACTTTCTAGGTTTGTTGTTACTTGTCGACACAAAGAGGATTGCCAACGGGCCTCGTGGTGAGCCTTGCCCTCGGTTTGCCCTTGAGGACACATTTGGAAATGCCTTGTGATTAGGCTTGTCCTTGATGTGTGCTCAAACTTCGTCCTAATTGTTTTCATCAAATAGAATTTTGCATCACGGACTCATTCGTATTTATTTATTTGTGCTATAGTTGTCTGTACTCACATTTTTAACATTTGTAAACTATTTTATTTAATTAATTTGGTGGGGTATGTGATGAGGAGAAAATATGTCATGGTTGAGAGTAGTCATGTGATGACCATGTGATGGGAGGAAATGAAAAGAATACGCTTGATGGGACGGTGATGTGGCGTTATGTGATAGAGAGAAAGAGCATCATGGTTGGGAGTGGCCTAAAAGGAAACAATAACTAGAACAAATTTATGTTTAAAATAGTCGTTATCTATAGTTACTGCTTTTTAGTATTTAATTTTTGTTGTTAAGAGAGTATGTTTTTATTAAATTATTTTGAGTATCCGACTCATTTTCTTAATCGAATAAATATTTGGCGTCCACCCGCCTTGCAGGTAGTCCGGAGTCTTTGTCGGTGAACTTGCTTGGGTATAAGGGGTATAAATTTTTGCTATTAAGATTCGATTTGAGCTCTCTCCGTATTTTTTTACTCTTAGAGTAACCACTAGAAAACCATCTTCATGGTTTAAAAAACTACTTATTTAGATATGACGTTAAATTTAAAAAGTAATTGAACTGTATCATCAACAAAACTCGGTAAAACAAATGATTATTTGACAGTTTTGAAATATGATTTTGTGGAAAATTTGTAAGATCTGTTTACCTAATTTTTATTTTTATGTTTACAAGTTACATCATTATAATCAGTTTCATTGGTTTCCTAGTTCTTTAAGTGTATGCAATCTTGTACCTTCGCAATTCAATTTTTATTGTTTAGTACGAGATAAGCTATATTAATGTCACAACCCAACAACTATGTGGCCCAACCCACTAAGATTATAACCCAAATCATGGAAGGCCCAAGAAGCATATGGAAGATGTCTAGAATTCTCTCCTTGATTCTTCCATGGAATGGTATGGAAACTCCATAGATATTTCTAGGTCATGAAGTTTCTAGTACTTAGATCATAGCCATTGATTTAGTTTAATCATAGCCATCCATTTTGATGTAAGAGTAGTATAAATAGGGGTGGCCTCATTTGGCACACCACACCTCAAAAACTCAAGTATTCTCTCTTGTAAAGCTTTATAATCAATATAAGCATTTTCTTTAAATTCCCACTTGTTCTCTATTTTGTTCTCTTTTAGTCACTTGAATCATTGGAAGGTCCGAGCTAGGCTGACTTAGTAGAGACTAAGTGTCGCACGGTGAGCTTATCGAGATAAGTCCGTGACATTTGGTATCAGAGCAAGGTCGATTCAAGGAGATGGCAACCGAGACCGAGAAGAATGTGAGCGCAACAAGTGGTGTGATGGGTGATGAGACTCGTGGTCGGGTAGAGACTCGCCAAGAAGCCAAGAAGAACCGAGGTACGTCCAAAGACTTTATCGCAAACTTGGACAAGAGGATCATGGATGTAGAGACATCCATGGACGACGTGAAAGCAAAGGTCGAAGACGTCCACCAACGTTTGGATGGTTTGGATGGGGACTTTGACGAATTGAAAGATGATTGCAAGAGTGCAATCAACGTGCTAGACGTTAACATGCGACGTGAGATCCATGACTTAAGGGGTATGCTCATGGGTGAGATTACGAAGTTGCAAGGCGAAATGGAGGGGGAGGTCTCCACTATTCACCAACGCCTCGTGGATTTACAAACCAACATGAACTCTTGTTTGAGATTCATGGCTAGTGGGGGTGGCAACACTGGATGCAATGCTCTGAAGGTGGACGTTCCCAAGCCGTCACCATTCGTGGGGAAGCGGGAAGCCCGAGCGGTTGATGATTTTATATAGGAGATGGAACAATACTTGGAGGGAGTCAACATAGTGGATGATGCAATGAAGATCAAGACGGCAACCCGTTACCTGAAGGATACCGCAGCGTTATGGTGGCGTCGTCGATATGGAGATATCGAGAAAGGTACGGTTACTATTGATACTTGGGATGATTTCCTTACTGAACTTAAGAATCAATTCTACCCCAAGAATGCTCAAAAGGATGCGATGAGTCATCTACGTAAATTACATCATTCCGGGACGATTCGGGAGTATATTAAAGAATTCACGAACCTTAGCCTGGAGGTCCCAGATATTCCCGATGATATTCTTCTCTTCTATTTTCTCGATGGTTTGCAACATTAGGCTAAAACGGAGTTGGAGAGACGAGGAGTCCAAGACCTTGCCACCGCAATTGCTCAAGCGGAGGCACTTATCGACCATGCTAATAGGAAAGATTCGTTCAAGTCAAAAGATAAGAAGGTGAGCCATGAGAAAGGTGGGGGAGATAAGCCCGCCCAATCAAGGAATGATAATACACGTAAGCCACCAACCGGGAATAACAAGAGCATAAAAACTTCTTACAAGAATGATGGATGTTTCATATGTGATGGACCGCATAGAGCCCGAGATTGTCCGAAGAAAGCTAGCCTTCATGCAATGGAAGCTCAAAAGGCGGGTTGTCAGGATGAGGATGTGTGCATGGGATCGATGCAAATACTCAACGCTATCAAGGCCAAGGTGGAGGTACCCAAAGTAATGGCTAAAGGACTCCAATTCGTGGAAGTTTATGTTCGAGGAAACCGGGTACGAGCTTTGGTAGATACGGGAGCTACTCATAACTTTGTCTCCACCGAGGAAGCTAAGAGATTGGGGATTAAAGCGATAAAGGAGGGCGGAATGATGAAGACGGTGAACGCGAATGCTAAACCGATTAGTGGAGTGGCTAAAGATGTGCAAGTGAAGATTGGAGAATGGGAAGGAACGATTGATCTATCGGTCATGCCTATAGACGACTTCAAGTTAGTACTTGGGATGGAGTTCCTAGATAAGGTACGCGGTTTCCCTATACCGTTCGCTAACTCACTGTGTATCTTAGATGGTGAGAAGACTTGTATGGTGTCAACCGAACGTGGAAGCAAGAGTGCATCCAAGTCACTTTCGGCCATGCAATTCAAGAAGGGGTACAACAAGAATGAGACATACTATTTAACGGTAGCAAAGCAAGAGACGGTCGAAGATAAGGAAAAACTAGAGGTACCCAAGGAAATTGAGAAGGTCCTTGATGAGTTCAAGGATGTCATTCCCAAGGATTTACCAAAGAAGTTACCACCTAGGAGGGAGGTTGACCATGTGATCGAGTTGGAGCCGGGATCAAAACCACCTTCCAAAGCCCCATACCGAATGCCACCACCCGAGTTGAAGGAGTTGCGAAGACAACTCAAGGAGTTGATGGATGCGGGATACATCCGACCGTCAAAATCCCCGTATGGTGCTCCGGTGCTATTTCAAAGAAAGAAGGATGGGTCCTTGCAGATGTGTATAGATTACCGAGCACTCAACAAGGTAACTATCAAGAACAAATACCCAATCCCACTTATTGCTGATTTGTTCGATCAACTTGGAAAGGCGAGATACTTCTCCAAGTTAGACTTGAGATCGGGATATTATCAAGTCCGAATTGCCGAAGGAGATGAGGCTAAGACCACATGCGTGACGAGGTATGGCGCTTATGAATTTCTAGTCATGCCCTTTGGTTTAACCAATGCATCTGCCACATTTTGTACTTTGATGAACAAATTATTCCACCAGTTCCTCGATAAGTTTGTCGTGGTGTACTTGGATGACATAGTCGTGTATAGCGACACCATGGAAGATCATGTGAGGCACTTGAAGCAAGTATTCCAAGTACTAAGGGACAACGAGTTGTATGTGAAGCTAGAGAAATGTTCATTCGGATTAGAGGAGGTGGATTTTCTTGGACATAGAATTAAAAATGGGAAGTTACTCATGGATGGGGCTAAGGTCAAGGCAATTCAAGAGTGGGAGGCACCAACGAAGGTGACTGATTTACGATCTTTCCTTGGTTAAGTAAACTACTATCGTCGTTTTATCAAGGGATACTCGGCGAAAGCGGCTCCATTGACAGAATTGTTAAAGAAGAATAAAGCTTGGTTGTGGGATGAGAAATGTCAAGCAGCATTCGAGGAGTTGAAAGGAGCTGTCATGGAAGAACCGGTGTTGAGACTTCCGGATGTGACCATTCCATTCGAGTTACACACAGACGCATCGGACTTTGCTATTAGAGGAGTTCTAATGCAAGAAGGTCACCCAATCGCGTTCGAAAGTTGAAAACTTAACGAGGCGGAAAGGAAGTACACTGTGCAAGAGAAAGAGATGACAGCGATTATTCATTGTTTGGGGACATGGAGGCATTATCTTTTGGGATCAAGGTTCGTGATCAAGACGGATAATGTGGCAACGAGTTATTTTCAAACTCAAAAGAAGTTGAGTCCCAAACAAGCTCGTTGGCAAGACTTCTTAGCCGAATTTGACTATGTGTTGGAGTATAAGCCTGGGAAAGCCAATGTGGTAGCTGATTCCCTAAGTCGTAAGGCGGAGTTTGCAGCGATCACAAAACCACAATTCTTCCTTCAAGATCGTATAAAGGAAGGATTAGAGCATGATCCTATAGCCAAAAACCTTGTTGGATTGGCTCGAGATGGGAAAACGCGAAGGTTTTGGCTCAAAGGTGATCTATTATTCACCAAAGGAGACCGGTTATATGTACCTAAGTGGGGTGATCTTAGACGGACAATCTTGAAGGAGTGTCATGATTCAAAGTGGGCTGGTCATCCAGGTATCAAGAGGACGCTGGCATTAGTAGAAGGCACTTATTATTGGCCAAGGATGGAAGACGACGTAGAGACGTACGTACGAACATGCCTAATATGCCAACAAGACAAGATAGAGCAACGCCAACCAGGAGGACTATTACAGCCGCTACCTACACCGAAAGGACCATGGGAGAGTGTTTCCATGGACTTCATTACTTGCTTACCCAAGTCGGAAAGGTGTGGGAGTATTATAGTCGTGGTAGACCGGTTTTCTAAGTATAGAACCTTCATAGCTGCATCATCCGAAGTTACCGCGGATGAAACCGCAAAACTATTTTTCAAGAATGTGGTGAAGTATTGGGGGATACCGCATGTGATAGTAAGTGATAGAGATCCAAGGTTCACGGGGCATTTTTGGACGGAGTTGTTCAAGATCACGGGGACAGACTTGAATTTCTCCACTAGTTTTCATCCCCAAACGGATGGACAGACGGAAAGGGTGAATGCACTATTAGAGCTCTATCTTCGACACTATGTAAGTGCAAATCAACATGATTGGGCTAAGCTTCTTGATATTGCTCAGTTCTCTTATAACATGCAAAGGAGCGAGTCCACGGGGAAGAGTCCTTTTGAGTTGGTGACAGGACGCCAACCTTTGACCCCGAATGCTTTGGCCGCTTCATATGATGGAAGCAGCCCAGCCGCTTATAGAACGATGAAGGAGTGGCACGAACAAGCCGACTTGGCGCGAGCATCACTAGATAAGGCAGCCAAGAAAATGAAGAAATGGGCGGATGAGAAAAGACGACATGTTGAGTTCAAAGTTGAGGACCAAGTGATGGTGAAGCTTTTACCTCAACAATTCAAAACATTTAGGAAGGTGCACAAAGGATTGATCCGGAGATATGAAGGCCCATTCCCGGTAATTGGATGTGTTGGGAATGTATCTTATCGAGTTCAACTACCGCCCAAATTAAAGATTTATCCAGTCTTCCACGTAAGTTTTCTAAAACCTTATCATGGAGACGAGGAAAACCCAGAACGAGGAGTTTCCAAACGTGCACCAATGGCAGTTGCGACTTCGTTTGATCATGAGGTGGAAGATATCTTGTTGCATCGAACTGTACAGAGACGAGGTGTGCCGAGCTATAGAGAATACCTAGTTAAGTGGCGTAACTTGCCCGATAGTGAAGCAAGCTGGGAAGCCGAAGACTTATTATGGCAGTTCACAGACAAAATCAAGAAGTATCACGAGGATCACACGACGAGGACGTCGCGAGCTTAGGTGGGGGAGAATGTCACAACCCAACAACTATGTGGCCCAACCCACTAAGATTATAACCCAAATCATGGAAGGCCCAAGAAGCATATGGAAGATGTCTAGAATTCTCTCCTTGATTCTTCCATGGAATGGTATGAAAACTCCATAGATATTTCTAGGTCATGAAGTTTCTAGTACTTAGATCATAGCCATTGATTTAGTTTAATCATAGCCATCCATTTTGATGTAAGAGTAGTATAAATAGGGGTGGCCTCATTTGGCACACCACACCTCAAAAACTCAAGTATTCTCTCTTGTAAAGCTTTATAATCAATATAAGCATTTTCTTTAAATTCCCACTTGTTCTCTATTTTGTTCTCTTTTAGTCACTTGAATCATTGGAAGGTCCGAGCTAGGCTGACTTAGTAGAGACTAAGTGTCGCACGGTGAGCTTATCGAGATAAGTCCGTGACATTAAGCTCATATACTAGGTCAAGTTTCAGTGTTCATATTTAAGAGATTGGACACTTTTTACTCAACAACATAAGTTTACCATTTCAAAACCACGTGATCTTATTTATCTACATCATCGTTACTGAACTAACTATCTCAAGATAGTCTAGTGATTGAACTATAAATATCATCACGTGAGGTTTCAAATTCAAACATCATATGAGTACATTTACTGAAAATACTCTGATGTGTCAAGACGTAACCTTTAAAATGTAGACAATATGCTTAATAATTAACACATAATGCAGGCAACTAAACCCGATCATGCAGTAACTAGCAAGTAAATTGACCAGTTCGATCCACAGGGAGAAGTTTGTTTTAAGGACTTCAAAAATAGTTAATTATTCTAAGGAAAAGGGGAGTTTTAGTTGTTGAATTGTTTTGTAAATAAAACTAATTAAAATGAAATGAATAACGAGGATGAGAAGGCGGAGTTTACTTCAATGCTTGATAAATGATAGGGATTGTTCTTTTATAGTTAAACCCGTTATTATGTAGTTACAAGTAAATGTAAATGGCTTATATCAATCTCACGATATCTATAAACCGAGAACTATAAACTTAGTAAATTCACATAAACCTTGTCACTAGTTCTTCTTTACCTATGTTTAATCAATAAGACTCTTCTGTGGTTGAATTCACATAAAACCTAGTTTATTAAGATCGCTCTAAATAAACTACACTATTGTAAAACCTAAATATCATTCAATTACCCTCTTATACTCGCATATAGGTGATTAGATCACTAGGTGTTGAAGTACAAGTTATAGCCTTTGATAAACTCACATAAATCAAGTCATAACTCGTATAATTGAACTAGGATATAAAGATGGTTACAATAATGGATTTCTTGAAAGAACATGGTGATTTAGATTGATTAACTAACTAGAACCAACCCGGTTAAACTCACGTAAAACCTAAATTACAACAATCACTTGAGATAAATTCATGACTATGTAGTTCTAGTTCCTAATCAATTACCGATCTAAACATATAGCAAAGTCGTCAATTAAGTATATGTTTACCCATCTAGATTACTAAAAGTATTGAAGCATAGATTGTGTTCCTAGTGTCACATGTAGTTAACAATCTATGTAATTGAAGGAAAGTACCAAACTAGCATAACTATGGTTCTTTTGGTTGGACATGGTAATTTAATCAATCAAACATAATAGTAACTTGAATAACATTAAAAGATAGAACAATCTCAAACCATAAATCTTACATTAAAGTAAACATACAAGGCTTTAGCCAATCATAATAATGAAGGTTACAACGATACAATCGAAACAATAGGAATTCATAATTTTATCACTAAAATAAATGAAACCGATAGTACCTATCGTAGCGTATGATCTCTTTTTCAATCTTGATGCTCAAAAGGGTGAAGAACCCTTTAGAATGGTTGGGGGAAGCCCCCTTCTCGGACTAGAACTGAACTATATTGTGGTGTATGTTTAGAATGAGTTTAGACCCTTTAAATAGCAAGAAAAGTAGGTATTTTAGCCTCCGATGCGCCGCATCACCTTCTCACCTACCACCCAGCTCACGTATAGGTCATTTCCAACTCATTTTGACGTTTTATACCCAGATGCGCCGCATCTAAAAGAGATGCGCCGCATCTGACCTTACTGATGCGCCGTATGCCTCTGAAACGCCGCATTTAATACTTTCGAACAATAAAACTGCATAGATGCGCCGCATCCCTTGAGTAAAATGAGAAAATGTCTAAATGAAAGTTGTAGTGCTCTGAGTTACGGACGTCTGGGCTCCGGATTCACCTTTTTTCGAGTCCGTATGACCGAGTTATGGCCAAAACGGTGCAGGTGCGCAGAATCTTTTAAAATCAGTAATGTTTTCGATAAATCTTCGCTTCAACACTCACACCGGATTATACACACATTTTAACTTATTACAATACACAAGTACAAAAATTACATACAAAATGATACAAAATCGAATCGAAATAACGACAAAAAATATGTATAATTTTGGCGTTATCATACTCTCTCAAAAAAAAACTTTAAGAAAATTGCCTATGTTTAAAGTGGTTTTAGTCATCAACTTCTCAATGTTCAAATATTAGTATTTTTTTCGTTTTAATATTGGCTTAGTTTGATGTTTTGACCATTTAACTTTAGTTAACTTCGATATCTAACATTCTGAGTATTTGTTTAACAAACATTTTTATATTGTCAACTTAATCAATAATGATATTGATCGCTCATTCACTGTTTCCAATAAAACTATTTAAAAGTTTCTTTTTTCTTCAATATGATTGATGATCAGGGGCGGTTTTATGTAGGGCAGGGGGCCGCCCGCTCCAAGTGGATTTATAATTTTCAGTGTAAAAATTTCGAATTTTGAGACTTTGCCCAGGTGGTTTTTTTTTTTTGCCCAAAAACCTACATATTTTGCCACAAAGCCTTCGAATGTTATCCAAAAATATCCAAATTTTGCCCAAAACCTTCAAATTTTGCCAAAAAAACCTCCATATTTTGCCCCAAAACCTCCATATTTTGCCAAAAAAATTGCTACGTTTTAAAAAAAAATTTCGCCCCCGGTGAAAAAAAATCTGTTTCCGCCACTGTTGCTGATCCACTATTTTAAGCTGTTTTACAACCTGACTGATCACATATGTTGGTGGCCATTTAAAAGAAAGTATTGGTATCTGATAAAATTTGTCAATCTAACGGGTGATTATTAATGTGACTTAAAATTTCGTAAGATGTTAGTTTTGAATACAAGTTTAAGGCTACATAATGTAGGCAAAATGTAGTGAATCGCGTTCCTTAGCTAGCTTGACGTATATATGATTTGTGTTAGATTGTACGTGTAACAATTTTTCTATAGAAAGCAACTTTACATTTTCAGAATACAGTTTGAAACACGTATTCCCAAAAATCGTTGGACCTTATCAAAACAAATGCTTATGTCACTTGATATATTATATAAATCAATAATGTTATCTATCTACGGAATATTTTAGTTGGTTACTCATGTCTTATCAATATTCATGCATGCAACAATATTGTAAATTGTAGGTTGTGAAATAGGCCGGCCGGTCACAATGAACTGTATATGGTAGATAAACTAATTAAAATTATAAAAAATGTACGTACATAAATAATTAGTTAGTTTACATGTTAGATATATATTGATAAATAAATAAGGAATAAAGGCACATTCATGGTATGTATAGCAAAATAGCAGTTGATAAGTCTGCAATCGTAGCAAAAACTGACTTGGTTCATTACTACCTAAATCAATCACAAGTCAACTTGTTTTGTTTTATTAATGTAAAAGGACAACCTTACACTCTCACATTAAGAGTGATAGATCCAGTGTTGCAAAAATCGGAAAACTCGACCGATATCTCGAGGAGAAATCGGTTTGACCTCCCTGTCGAAAACTCATTTTGGAATAGGCCAAAAAATCGATCAACGACCAAACATCGGTCAAATCTCGGAAAAAACGGTCAAATCTCGAAAAAATCGGTCAAATCTCGAAAAAAACTCGGTAAAATCTCAAAAGTCAACGAAAGTCAACCGCCGATAACTTCCCGAGTTCTCGTTTTGGAGACCCTGCTGAGAACTCCCCGAGAACCGATTTCTGCAACCTTGGGTAGATCTATACCTCACACTTTGCTAATCTTAAAAGCATTATATATTTTATAATACATCCCGGAGTATATATTATACATCATTATCATTATAGAATTATATCATCATATCATTATATCAATAGACCACACTATTTTACTGTTCACTCCATTATAATATTCTTAAAGTGTATTTTTGTATTTTTACTATGTATATTCCATTTGCCTAGGGTTTTTAGCTAGACCATATTTTTCACCCATTTCTCTCCCACCACCGATGGTTCTGGCGACTTTCTTCCTCCTCGATGTCTTCACCACCGTTCTAGGTGGTGTATGACTATAATTCAATTCGATGTTCTATGAATCATAGATAAGCTCATTTGCATTAATGATGTAGTCAAACTGTGCCACATAACTTGAATTGAATCCATTATTTTACATTTTCGATAAGTGTTAAACATGGTGAAAAGGCGGATGGGCGTTGTTCTCCCACTCGTCTTCCTTGTTTATGTTTATTCTGATTCCTTTAGTTTGGAGGTCACGTGTGTTTTTATAGTCGGCCCCTAAAAATGGTTTTAGTGTTGACAGTTCATAGGTTTACTCATGTTATTGGTTTAGTCGCCTTTTAGTTCCCAGTTTAATAGTTTTTTGCCATTTTAAAGAATTCGTTTGATTAGGATTTTATGTTGGATAAAGCTCGTTTGTTAGTTATTTTTGAAACGGTTGTACTTGTTGATTTTCGAATCTAATAATGTATCATATTTTTTTAGAAAAAAAATGTCGTGAAAAGGACAAAAGAAACTCAATGACTTCAAGTACATATAAATCATAAACTATTGCTCTTTATAAAAAAAAAATACGATTAATGATTATTTGTCTTATAATACACCATAACTACTCTAAAGTCCTAGAATATTTATAAGTAACACAAAAGACGTACAAAATTGTGTTACTTATAATACGGAGTATTTTTTTGTTTATTAGTTTAGCAGCACTTAATGATTCTTGGGTGTTGACAAGCATTTGAAATGGAACCAGCCAAGTTAGCGTATGATCACACAAACCAGTGAACCACCAGCCAAGATGCTTAATTTAGGTTCATAGAATATTTATAATTATGCTAACACAAAACCTTTTGTTTCATTAAAAAAGAAGATTTAAATATAATGTAGATCATTCAACAATGGATGAAACCAGTGGCAGATTGACCGCGCATTGCTACGAAAGTGAGACGATCATCTATCTTGTTGAAACGGATAATTTAATACAGTCCAAATATGTACTCAAAGAGTAAAATATGAGAAAATAGTATGGAGTATAAAGTAACTACTTAATTTATCTACTTATAAAACTACAATTAAAAGTGTAGTAAATTTAAAAAGCTTATTAGTAAATGGTACGCATAACGATTATTGGTAAAAATAAAAAATAAAAAAATAATAAAAAAAAACAATAAACAAAAAACAAAAACAACTATATCACTCCTGTTATACAATAATATTTTACTTGCAGTGAACCTAACAGAACAAAACAAATTAAAAAACGATTTCATCGTTAGTGTGTGTGTAATATTAATAATTATCCAATTTACCATTTTACTTAACTCGCATAACTTATACATCTTCGTTTATCAATAGTATAAAGCGAGTCTCGTTTCATTGATAAAGTCGGAAAAAACTATATATTCAATTTACTATATTAATGAAGTCACATAATCTATACATTTTATTTATCAATGGTACAAAGTGAGTCTCATATCGTTGGTAAAATCGAACAAACAAAAAAGAAAAAGGAAAATATATAGAAAAAAATAAATAAAATAATTAAGTGTGATGTGTGTTTTAATAAGTAACACAAAAGACGTACAAAATTGTGTATCAACAAAGTGGAAGTGGTGATTGTCGCTTGAAGAATATCAAATGACCAAATATCATGTTTCTTTTAGTATATAATGAAAATGAAAATGAAAATGAAAATGAAAATGAAAATGAAAATGAAAATCAATTCAAGCCGATCCAAACACAAAGGATGAGGCGGAAACACATACAAAAACTATACACAACCAAGATCGATCACCATCAAAAGTTCAAAACAACCATTAAAACAAATTGAACCGCCTAACTTACAACCTACAACACTAAGTAAGCAAACAAATAAAGATTAGATGACGAACAAGCCTGATGGTCACAACCAAGTAATTAAGGTCACACAAAACCTTGATTAAACATTCTTTCATGCGTTAACTAGAGAAATGTATCAATCTATTTGCGCACATCATATGGGTGAAATATGTATTCCACTGTATGGGATATTTAAATATAATCGGAGATAATAATCAATAAAGTTACGTGGTTAACCAATGAACATTAAAATAAATTTACACACTATATAAGGTGCTTTTTGTTTTTTAAGATGTTTTTGTTTAAAGACTTGCGAACCACATCTGTAGAGAAGATGTGGTCTGAAGATTTGTAAGCTGAACGCTGAAGTTTGTTTGTTTTTATGTCTGCTAAAAAAAATTACAATCTTAAATTATTAAAATTATAAGTTTTTATATAAAAAATAAATTATACTCCGTAATACATTAGTCAGCCATTTTTAGCACCTAAACTAGTCCGGACCGGCCCGCGCGTTGCGACGGAGGCTTTCGGCTTGCGTATTCATATTTAACTTAGCGTAGCCATTTTTAGCACCTAAATTATGGCATCATCTATCATCTAAAAAAAAAAAAAAAAACCCAGCACTTTTCTAACGAGATATGTATCAAATAGTTCTATACTTCTATATCAACTACTAGTCTACTGGTTCTAAATTATCATCATCAGCACCTTCAAAGTGGGTATTGGGTTTTGTGAATTTTCTCATCCCCTTCTCTAATCCTTTCAATATTTCACATTTCCTTTCTCACAAAACCCAGAAAATCCCTCGTACATTAATGGCCAGATTCCATTTCGAATTTGCACAATCCGGTCACTTAGCGAGATTTTCCGGCGAAGGTGACTTTGACGGTTGTTCATCAAGTTGATAAGATTTTGACCATGTAAATTGGTTATGAAAATTGATTTGTTCATGTTGTTCGCCAAATGGATAAGATTTTGATTTTTGTGGCATGAAATCTAGGACTTTTTTTGTCGTTGGTCCCTCAATTATACACCAAATAGTGAACAGCGTCCCTTTTATTTTTTTCTGCTTACAGCATTCCTCAATTTTACAAATTTGTGTTTCAGTGTCCCTCCGTCTAACTTCCGTTAAATAAGTCCGTTAAGTCATGACATATACCTTGCATGTGAGGGTAAATTCGTCTTTTAGTCTTCTTCACCAATTGTCGTCTTCATCTGAATCTGAGATCTTCCCCAAAATTGCAAACCCTAAATTCAAATAAAATCAAAACACTAAAGTCATGTACTCCAATCAAAATCTTAAATAACCCACTGCCATTTATTTTTTGTTGATCAAAAGCCATTATTTTTAAAACCCACTTGCATACTTTGCAAAATACCTGGCTTACTACATTCCCCCGTTCATTCCATTTAAAATTTGCACAACTACCAACCAAATAGACCATAATATTGATAATATGTAAATTACACATTTCAGATCACAATCCATTCACGTAGCTAAATCATGATTTGCTTGAGATTCCTCATCGACTTAAGTTCACAAGTTTTTATAAACACACATGAAAATATTTTTAAAGTTACTAAGCACAACTACAACAAAAAATGGCAAATAGGTGCCAACATGGGTAAACACTAAACAAATCCAGATTGGGTTTGCTATTTTTATGTAAAAATTTATTAAATCCATGTCTTGACAAATATCCTTATAACCTCTATATAGAGTTTAAGGAGATCAGACATGCAAATAAATAAAAAAAAGATTGTACCTTTGTTGTCTGAGCTTTTCAGTAACAGGATCTAACGGCTCCTCTTTTGTTACTTCAACTTCCTTCTTTTTTTCTTGAGCTGGTTTGACTGTTGACTTTTTTGAAGCCTTCACAACAGGTGCTACAACTGGTTGCTGATACACATACATAGCCATTCCAACATTGCAAACCCACTTGTAATTTGTTTGAATTTTATTGGAAAGTTGAATTTAGATTTGATTAGATTTTGTTATTTGGATTGTTTTAAATTTGATTGAAAGTTAGAGAGTAGATATTGTTATTTATATGGAGGCTAAAAAGACGAATTTACCATCACATGCAAGGCACATGTCATGACTTAACGGACTTTTTTAACGGAAGTTAGACGGAGGGACACTGAAACACAAATTTGTAAAATGGAGGGATGCTGTAAGCAGAAAAAAACGAAAGGGACGCTGTTCACTATTTGGTGTATAATAGAGGGACCAACGGCACAAAAAAGTTGAAATCTAGATACTCGTATTTTCATTTCTTTGTTGCTGAATTTGATTTTGATACTGTATAATTTAGATCCTCCTATGTGTTTGGTGTTTTGAAATAATTTAATAATTGTAGCCGTGAGTTTTGGAAGAGAAAGGAATAAGTCTTATAATTTTGGAAGGAGTAATTTAGAGCTGCGAAGTTGAAGATGTTTTCAGGTCTTATTATGTCTTATATTTTTAAAAAAACAAACCGTCTTCAATGAAAATGTCTGCCCGTTCGCAGACATAAGACATAATAAGGTTTTCAAAAGAAAAAACAAACTACACCTAATTTTAATTTATGAGTCTTTTTATACATACACAAATAATCCCTTAAGTATAATAATTAATATCACGATTTCTTTATAATACGGATAATTCATTTCAAAATTAGTGATCTGTGAAGGGATTATCATCTAAATGTCCATTTTTTCTACGCTTTTTGACTCAGAACCCAAAATAAAAAGTTGACAATTTCCCCGTACAATGGCGCAAAGTGCCTCTTTGCGACATTGCTCCTCGGTGAATGCAAGGACGCAAAGTTCCTCTGGCGACCTTGCTTCCCGGGAGACGCAAGGACGCAAGGTATCTCTTGCTCTCGCCTGCATATCATAATCAATGTTTTTTTTTTCCAGACATTTCATCAAATACCTTATGTGCACCTAGTTCCTTCCATTCCAAAGGTTCTTTCCATGCCAAAATATATAAACGTACACTCCAACATCTAAAAGTTCTTGACAAAAATATGAGATTTAACAAAAATAATTATACAAATAAGATTATGTACGTATATATATTTGAAATGAAGGGAACTTTTAGATGTTGAAGTGTACGTATATATATTTTGGGATGGAAAGAATTTTTGGGATGGAACTTCATGGAAGGAACTAGGTGCACGTAAGGTTTTCGATGAAATGTCTGAAAGAAAACATTAATTATGATATATGGCGGGAGCAAGAGGCACCTTGCGTCTCCCGGGGAGCAAGGTCGACAGATGCACCTTGCGTCCTTGCGTCCACCGGGGAGCAAGGTCGCAAAGAGGCACATTGGGCTTTTCGCGGTCAAATATTCAAGATTTTTTAATGAGATTCGAGTCAAAAAAAAGTTTTAAAAAAATGGGCATTGAGTGAGATGACACCATTGAAGTTCATATCGACCCACCATTTATGGCTTTAAGCGTGTCTTGAGCCTAGTGGCTAATCCACCACTATAGAGGTCCATTTATGTTGACTTTTTTTTAGCCCATATCATTCATTGGAATAATATCAATATATCAGGACAATCACACGGCCTACACACCTTTCGAATCATAACCTCTTCTTTATGGAGTGACGAGAGATATTGATATTTTTTCATAGAGAATATTTTAAGATCACAAATAATGTTTCTTGTAAAATTGAAAATTCAGACACTTTTTCATGTTCCTGTTAGCAATGTGTTGTTCGGATTACGTATTCAAATGTCTTATTACCGGGATTAAATAGAATGAGAACATAAGAAAAAAAAAGCATCAGACACTAAAAGTATACTAGAAACATTGTTTTGTATATAATAACTATAAACTGAATGTAAAACAAGATAAATGCGTTATCACTTTGATTTTGACTACTTAAATTCTATGTATTCAGCCATGAAAGCTCCATTTTAGATTCATTCACAAATAATGATTGGCATTATTTATTTGGATCAAGGTTATCGTTATTTATAGTATAAAGCAAAACACAGCAAATAAATTTAATGCGTAAAAATAGGTAATCTTATCTATCTTTTGAAGCCAAACTTATCTATCTATTTGTTTTTTACTTTTTTTTTTTATATATTAAGAGCTGGTGGAGGTTTTTAGATATAATCTCTTCACCTTCATATAGGAGTATAATTGTCAATATCTTACCTCTTTATACCTTGACTTACAATCGAAATTGAGTAGTGTTAGCATAAACATGGGTAAGTTCCTACATGTGCTCAATGGTATGTGGTTACATGTGACTGATATAGACCACAAAAGAGGTTAACTTAAAGTACTACAGGATAATCAAGGATTTCTTATTTTTTTTTTATTTTTTTGAAAAGCAAAAGAATTGTATTAACATTTCAACTCAACATTACAACGGTTTTGACATGGCTTTAGCCTGATTGCCAGACAATCACGAAAAAATACAGCATTACAGTTCACTTCAATTCGCAAATTGCTAATCTAACAAGAGGTTAAGCTAATGGTCTGGTTTAAACATAAAAAATACAGAATAATCAAGGATTTAAACATAAACCGGTAGAAATGATCTGGTGTTATGAATAAAATTACATTTTTATCGATATTATAGTAATAAAGGTTAAATTTATATGTATGTGTAAGGATTTGCACACTTCAAAAAGCTTTTGGTATTTGGTATCATTAGAAAATGAAAAACATGTTGCAAACTCTTCCAAGCGAGGCCCAACAAAATTACAGTTCACAAGGCCCAATTGGGCCCAATATCAAGTTCCATGACTAATCCCTGGTAAAAAAACGACTTAAAATGTGTATTATGTGTATACCAATGTAAAGCGTGTACATACGATAAATATACTAAAAGCTCACAAATAAGACTTAGTATTTTACGATTCATAAGCCCAAGTTTCCTGACTCTTACCTCGTTCTCGTCCACTTGTATCATTTGAAACACTGTTAATTAAAGTGCCACAATCAACTCAATATACAGTCGAAGACTATAAGTCTTCGAATATAAGAACGTGTGATTCATTATACACCAGATACAGTCTTCCAATATAAGATCGTGTGATTCATTCGACTTGATAGGCCTAATGGGTTAATTGAAGAATTGGGCCCAATAAATATTGAGCAGGCCGAAAAGGAAAATGACAAAGACCCAAAGTGAGCTAAAGATTATCAGTGGACCGGAAATGATTAGTCAAAGTATACGCGGCTTGTAACAAATGTGGTTTTTAGTTTGTTAATCGGTTGTAAGAACACAATTAATGTTGTATTAAGGGCATGTTTGGTTGAAAATTTTTTGAAGTTTTTAGAAGCTTTTACCTTATAGCTTTTATAAAAAAGCTCATAACTAATAAAAAAATTTGTTTGGTTAAGCTAGCTTAAAGCTTTTAGAGAGAAAGAAAAAGCTAATAGAAGTAGCGTTTGAGAATGTCATATAACTCTTTATTTTAACAGTTTCAGCTACTATGACACACACTTATATACATATAAAAAGCAACCAGCTAACAGCTATAAGCTATCAACTAATTTTGCCAAACATAACCAAGTAGCGATTAGTGTTCAATTGTACGAATAGCTTATTTTTATCAATAAACGATTATTTCATCTTTCAATTCCCGGAGAAATTGTCGGTCTCGTATTAGGACGTATCTTTGGTGCTTTCATTGTTCTTGAGTTTCAACTATGGTTAATCATCAACACATGGTCAAGTATTGGAGCGAATGATGGAACAATTTATTCAAGCTTTACAATCATTACAAACGACAATGGCGTCTCAGATTCCACAGATAGAGAATGTTTCGACTACATAGACGATGAACGCATCCAATTTAATGTTTCCGAAGAAGAAATTTACAATCCCATTTCTAAAACATGAGGGCGGAGATCCATCGGAATGGTTACGAACTACCAACAACATTTAATGACCCAACTATAATTAGTTACAGAGTAATACTTAGGTCCAATTTGCAAAGAATCAAAAATACCTGCAAAGTGAGCAGCATTAATTCCTTTAAAAATGATTTTACCTTCCCCACATATTTTCACGTGTTATAGCAAGATTGGCATCGACTGTGACTGATTTCCGACTTGCAATAGAAACACAAGACCCTATACAACAAGTCAAATAAGAAAACTAAAACATACAATTAAAATATGAAATTCAATATTTAGTCCTTCACCACTACCTATAGTTTCCACCTTCCACAAGTGGTCTCACCTCAGGTTCAACACAAGAAATGATCGGACATGGTCACAAGATAACCAGATTAAACGCGTATGTCAAAGTAAAAATACGCCATCCCCGGGTAGTCTGAAAAGAAAAAATTGTATCCAATATACCATCACCTACAGTTTCCATTTGCTTCAAGACTTGCGTCACATATGTTAAGTGAACGCAAAACTAACAAGATTTAACGAAGAGGAACAACTTGATCATAAGGGGATGTACGAGTCTCTCACTTAGTCGCTCAATGGCTACCACTTTGATGACATTCTCTAACACCCAATTGTACTTTTTTTACTATCGTGAGGTGGTTCGATATCGTCTTAGTCGTCGTAATCAATCGGTTCCAAAAACCCTCAAACACACCTTTTCATCGCCAAATAAGTTTAAATAAGATTAGTGAAACATGCAATCACCAAATACGTATGGTTTAGTATACAACTAAAAATATAAACAATGAACAAGGACAATTAAATGTATACAGAGTCTCGGATAATCAATACTAAGCTGATAAAACTACACCTAGCCAAAACTTTATATGTTTTGTATATCAACCAACATTTTAAACTATGAACTAGCATTCATCATCTATTCAGATTATATACAAAACCCACAAACACATATATATATATACGAACAACCTACTTTACATAAAAAGAGAACAAAACAGATTCATGAAACCACGAATCTTATTTCACAACTTCTGATAACTTTAATAAATTCATATTAAAGCCAAGACTGATACACATATACACCAAACATAAAGGCATTAGAATTCTCCTCATTAATTAGTTTAAGCATCAAGCAACACAACCCCAATCCATCATCAATGATCGATATGACACCGTTAACTGCTAAAATCATCGAGTTCCCTAGCATTCAACTCACTCTCAGTTCTCTCCCCAACCTTTTCATATTCATACTTCAATCCTTCATTAATTCAAAGCCCTCCTAATCCACCAGCCATATCTCCCACACCTAACCTTAATTACTCTTCATACTTTATGTTGAACATAATCAACCGAGGTGCTAGGTCCGCTGGTACCAACACGATAGCTCACTTGCCGATCAGCGTACGGTCGTGGATTTTCTTGCGTCTACGGTGGTGGTGCCGGTTGAGAGTAATATCCGCTCTGGTAATTGGGATACAGATCGGAATACGATCCGCAATGGTAAGGATGCTGCGGTGGAGGCGGTGGTGAGGGAGTCGGTGGAGGAACCACCGGTGCCGTTGAAGGATTCTAAAAACACAGTGGGTACCTAGGGTTAGAAGTCGGAGGGACAATATTGTAACAATAAGAAGGTTGAGTATTTTGATAATAAGGTAAAGGACGTTTGTCGGTGATTTTAGTGTTATCAACAATCATTTTAGTTAATTGGGATTTACTTGAAAGTAAAGGTATTCAAGTTATACTTAAAACGGGTTTGGAGAGTGTGGAGTACACGCCCGTAAGAGTTAACTTGATAATGTTATGGAAATTATGATATTAAAAAGGTTTAAAATTCCACCATTTTTCATTAGGTGTGAACGAAAAGTTGTGTCTTTTCGTTGAAGGGTTACATCCTTTGGTTAAAAGGTTGCGTACTTTCACTAGCACCTTTTCGCTTCTTATAAATATAGGAATATGTTTTTGCTTTCTTTTTAACAAAACAGAAAACACACACATATTCTCTAACAATTTAATCAGTGATTTCATTGCTAAAAACACTGATTGCGTTCTTGTCTTATCCCTGTAAAGATTTCGTGCAACCGAGGCAATCGTAGGGTCGAAATACTTTATAGAGAAAGTGATTACACGATTCAAGAACGAATCCGGCAGTCAACTCTAACCCTTTTTCCTAACAAATCTATAAAGTATTTGTGGATAAACTTTTGAGGAATACTCGGGTTTCTGCCGATTTGTGAGATAACTGATATGTGTCGATGTGAAGGGTCCCATATCTTTATCTTGCCCAAACATCCCTCTATCATGTTTTGAAATAATATTGATATTGGATTGGAATATCACATGGATACACGTGTTATGGATGGTGCATCCATATGAATGGGAATAAATAAGATATTCTGTGATGGCATACTGATATGATATGTGTGAAGGGTCCATATTGGAAAAGTAGAAGAAATTGATATGATGTGGAACAACAGTTTTATGGTCAAATATCAAGTTAATATGTGAAGATTCATTTGGTGAAATCAACATCCGATATCAATGCATTCTTACAAGTACGCTTATTCTATTGATCTTTTAAATGCTCATTATTCATATTTGCATGACACTTGCAAGAAATAAGAAATTATGAACTTGAAAGGTGAATTTGTATGCATGAAGTTTGATATATAATTATGTGGTTTCATTATCAATAGAAATCATTTAGTAAACTGCAAATAAAGTTTACGGTGATGACCGCTTTTATAAATTTTAAAAGCACATGAACGGTATCAAACATTGGGGCCTTGATTCTTTAATTACAAGTATAGTAAGATGCAATTTGGAATAAATTGTGATCATGGGATTTACATATCTTATGAATATGTATGGATATATTCCTTGATGATATGTGATATATATGATTTCCCATGTGAATATCATACTGTAACGGAAAGAAGGCTTGAATACTATACAAATAATATATCACGTTGGTAGTTATGGTCATAGTTGTTTAAATTAGTTATTGACGGTTAATCTAAATAAAGATATTGTACTGTTTAAATGGTTGCAATGGTTGTTAATAATACCGTTTATTTGTATGTCGGTAAATTATTTATCGGTGGCTGGTGTCTTTATTCCTCTGAAGTGAATTGATATATTCCTTTTCAATATCACGATCGAGTACACCCCCTTAAATGGGTTTTATTTATTATAAAACTTACTATATGGAAAACAGTACAAACTAGAAAGAAGTTTTGATAACTAGTTTTAATTTTCTTGTATATGGGATGGGATAATAATACGGAGTAATAATAATATATTTGTTCCTTTTAATGCTGAAGCATTGGAAAAGGCAGAATAACGTTTGAATATTTGATCAAAATATGATCATCTGATATGATTAGTGGAATATTGATATGATGGTTCAGTGAAAACTTGTTTTGGTGACAAGTGTATATTGATATAATATCAAAATTATTAATTGAACTTATGCTTTATTAATTACTAATACCGAAAAGGTATTGTTTTAAAATGTTATACCAAAGTGGTTTTTATAATTTGGTATATGTCATGACTTCTTGTCAGTTATTTTGATTCGGACAAGAAGTCTTTACTCATGAATTTTATTCATGTGAGTTATGTCCACAAATCATTTGATGATCTATCAAGATAGTCTTAGTTGGTAAAACAAATATGTGTTTTCATATGGAATGAAGATTAGATGTTGCTTAATTGTTTTCACATACCAGTATGCTTTGAAAATTGGTGGTATGATGTATGTGATTACATCAAGTGACCAATATAGCATGGTGTTGAAAAGTTAAGCAAGGTCTAGAGTAATACATTGTGACGTGACTTAAGTATTTTAATACTTATAAAAGCCAACCATGAACTATGGTTTAGTTCACAATGTGAAATCCTTAAGGCATATTAATTTATACTGAGTTTACTATTGATCATGAGGATTATACATCTACTACAAGCTGTTGATTTTTACACTTGGCATAGATGATGTATCTTGGATCAAAAGGTTGATGTTGAGACTATTGACATTATAAACTAATTGTTATTACTTCTTGGTTCTAGAAGTGGCTTGTCAAAGGTAAGTTTATACTTACAATCTCACATCCAATGTAATAGGATTAATTGTGTGCATAATGATAATAAGGATTCATTATCAAGGGTGTATCAAGTATAGGTTTACATTGGTAACTGGACAAGTGGACATATGCAATGACTAGTCAATCAATTAGCTTGAATACTCACAAGCTTCTTATGGTACAATAAGAACTTGGTAAATCTTTGATTCAAAAGATTGTAAAGGAAAATTGATTGAAGTCATAACAATAAGATTAAAGTTCATGGTGATCCCTAGTTATGTGATGTGATATGACTAAGGCATGTATATAAGTGAAAGTCTAGACAACTATGCCTTAGACAAATTGTGTTTCGTGAGGTGATCACGAATGGAGTGATGTATGTGAATTTTGTTGGGTCACAACAAAATTTGGCAAATCACTAGATAAAAGCATTAGCCGGAAGCGCGCAATTTGACTAATGTTATGGGATTGAAGTCCAACAAGATCTTCCAAAGTGAGACGCACAATTCCCTTCTAGTACAACGCTAGGAGCTGAATTCAATGAGGTAAGCTTACTTTCTGAAGATTGAAACACATAAATATTTTGATCCCAAAGTATGTGTTTAGACCCGTAAGTGGAGTTAGGTTGAAGTTTAACTTCTTAATAGTTCTTTTGAAAAATTGCAAATGCGGGTGCAAGACTAAAAGAGCTACCTATGTGAACATGAAGTTTTGCCGCTTCAATGGAGCTTTGGACTTAGCTGCCAATATGTTCACTGAAGGATTGGGACACATGGCTTATAATAGTGTCAAGATTGTCTTAGGGATATGTAAGAAACTGATGTGTATAGTATTTTATAGTTTTCATATGAGTGGAAGGGTTCAATTTCTGAAACACCCTGATACTCGAATTCTCGTAAATATTATACTAAGTGAAAATTCAATTTCTGAAACATTTTCATTTATGCATTGGTTTGTTCTGTTTGTTTAATTATTTTAGTAAATCAAGGATTACACTAAAATGGGGGGGATTTGTTGGTGATTTTAGTGTTATCAACAATCATTTTAGTTAATTGGGATTTACTTGAAAGCAAAGGTATTCAAGTTATACTTATAACGGGTTTGGAGAGTGTGGAGTACACGCCCGTAAGAGTTAACTTGATACTGTTATGGAAATTATGGTATTAAAAAGGTTTAAAATTCCACCATTTTCCATTAGGTGTGAACGAAAAGTTGTGTCTTTTCGTTGAAGGGTTACATCCTTTGGTTAAAAGGTTGCGTACTTTCACTAGCACCTTTTCGCTTCCTATAAATATAGGAATATGTTTTTGCTTTCTTTTTAACAAAACAGAAAACACACACATATTCTCTAACAATTTAATCAGTGATTTCATTGCCAAAAACACTGATTGCGTTCTTGTCTTATCCCTGTAAAGATTTCGTGCAACCGAGGCAATCGTAGGGTCGAAATACTTTATAGAGAAAGTTATTACACGATTCAAGAACGAATCCGGCAGTCAACTCTAACCCTTTTTCCTAATAACGTTCACAGAACGCAAGTTATGAATGGATCTTCCATTAATGCGACCAGATAGACGATGGATATCAAAAGTTCTAGCTACGGTGGGGTAATTGTAGTGACCCGAACTTTTCCATGTTTATATATATTAATTGAGATTGATATTTACATGATTAAATATTTCCAACATGTTAAGCAATCAAACTTGTTAAGACTTGATTAATTGAAATATGTTTCATATAGACAATTGACCACCCAAGTTGACCGGTGATTCACGAACGTTAAAACTTGTAAAAACTATATGATGACATATATATGGATATATATATAGTTAACATGATACTATGATAAGTAAACATATCATTAAGTATATTAACAATGAACTACATATGTAAAAACAAGACTACTAACTTAATGATTTTTTAAACGAGACATATATGTAACGATTATCGTTGTAAAGACATTTAATGTATATATATCATATTAAGAGATATTCATACATGATAATATCATGATAATATAATAATTTAAAATCTCATTTGATATTATAAACATTGGGTTAACAACATTTAACAAGATCGTTAACCTAAAGGTTTCAAAACAACACTTACATGTAACGACTAACGATGACTTAACGACTCAGTTAAAATGTATATACATGTAGTGTTTTAATATGTATTTATACACTTTTGAAAGACTTCAATACACTTATCAAAATACTTCTACTTAACAAAAATGCTTACAATTACATCCTCGTTCAGTTTCATCAACAATTCTACTCGTATGCACCCGTATTCGTACTCGTACAATACACAGCTTTTAGATGTATGTACTATTGGTATATACACTCCAATGATCAGCTCTTAGCAGCCCATGTGAGTTACCTAACACATGTGGGAACCATCATTTGGCAACTAGCATGAAATATCTCATAAAATTACAAAAATATGAGTAATCATTCATGACTTATTTACATGAAAACAAAATAACATATCCTTTATATCTAATCCATACACCAACGACCAAAAACACCTACAAACACTTTCATTCTTCAATTTTCTTCATCTAATTGATCTCTCTCAAGTTCTATCTTCAAGTTCTAAGTGTTCTTCATAAATTCCAAAAGTTCTAGTTTCATAAAATCAAGAATACTTTCAAGTTTGCTAGCTCACTTCCAATCTTGTAAGGTGATCATCCAACCTCAAGAAATCTTTGTTTCTTACAGTAGGTTATCATTCTAATACAAGGTAATAATCATATTCAAACTTTGGTTCAATTTCTATAACTATAACAATCTTATTTCAAGTGATGATCTTACTTGAACTTGTTTTCGTGTCATGATTCTGCTTCAAGAACTTCGAGCCATCCAAGGATCCGTTGAAGCTAGATCCATTTTTCTCTTTTCCAGTAGGTTTATCCAAGGAACTTAAGGTAGTAATGATGTTCATAACATCATTCGATTCATACATATAAAGCTATCTTATTCGAAGGTTTAAACTCGTAATCAATAGAACATAGTTTAGTTAATTCTAAACTTGTTCGCAAACAAAAGTTAATCCTTCTAACTTGACTTTTAAAATTAACTACACACATGTTCTATATCTATATGATATGCTAACTTAATGATTTAAAACCTGGAAACACGAAAAACACCGTAAAACCGGATTTACGCCGTCGTAGTAACACCGCGGGCTGTTTTGGGTTAGTTAATTAAAAACTATGATAAACTTTGATTTTAAAGTTGTTATTCTGAGAAAATGATTTTTATTATGAACATGAAACTATATCCAAAAATTATGATTAAACTCAAAGTGGAAGTATGTTTTCTAAAATGGTCATCTAGACGTCGTTCTTTCGACTGAAATGACTACCTTTACAAAAACGACTTGTAACTTATTTTTCTGACTATAAACCTATACTTTTCTGTTTAGATTCATAAAATAGAGTTCAATATGAAACCATAGCAATTTGATTCACTCAAAACGGATTTAAAATGAAGAAGTTATGGGTAAAACAAGATTGGATAATTTTTCTCATTTTAGCTACGTGAAAATTGGTAACAAATCTATTCCAACCATAACTTAATCAACTTGTATTGTATATTATGTAATCTTGAGATACCATAGACACGTATACAATGTTTCGACCTATCATGTCGACACATCTATATATATTTCGGAACAACCATAGACACTCTATATGTGAATGTTGGAGTTAGCTATACAGGGTTGAGGTTGATTCCAAAATATATATAGTTTGAGTTGTGATCAATACTGAGATAGGTATACACTGGGTCGTGGATTGATTCAAGATAATATTTATCGATTTATTTCTGTACATCTAACTGTGGACAACTAGTTGTAGGTTACTAACGAGGACAGCTGACTTAATAAACTTAAAACATCAAAATATATTAAAAGTGTTGTAAATATATTATGAACATACTTTGATATACATGTATATATTGTTATAGGTTCGTGAATCAACCAGTGGCCAAGTCTTACTTCCCGACGAAGTAAAAATCTGTGAAAGTGAGTTATAGTCCCACTTTTAAAATCTAATATTTTTGGGATGAGAATACATGCAGGTTTTATAAATGATTTACAAAATAGACACAAGTACGTGAAACTACATTCTATGGTTGAATTATCAAAATCGAATATGCCCCTTTTTATTAAGTCTGGTAATCTAAGAATTAGGGAACAGACACCCTAATTGACGCGAATCCTAAAGATAGATCTATCGGGCCCAACAAGCCCCATCCAAAGTACCGGATGCTTTAGTACTTCGAAATTTATATCATATCCGAAGGGTGTCCCGGAATGATGGGGATATTCTTATATATGCATCTTGTTAATGTCGGTTACCAGGTGTTCACCATATGAATGATTTTTATCTCTATGTATGGGATGTGTATTGAAATATGAAATCTTGTGGTCTATTATTATGATTTGATATATATAGGTTAAACCTATAACTCACCAACATTTTTGTTGACGTTTTAAGCATGTTTATTCTCAGGTGATTATTAAGAGCTTCCGCTGTCGCATACTTAAATAAGGACGAGATTTGGAGTCCATGCTTGTATGATATTGTGTAAAAACTGCATTCAAGAAACTTATTTTGTTGTAACATATTTGTATTGTAAACCATTATGTAATGGTCGTGTGTAAACAGGATATTTTAGATTGTCATTATTTGATAATCTACGTAAAGCTTTTTAAACCTTTATTGATGAAATAAAGGTTATGGTTTGTTTTAAAATGAATGCAGTCTTTGAAAAACGTCTCATATAGAGGTCAAAACCTCGCAACGAAATCAATTAATATGGAACGTTTTTAATCAATAAGAACGGGACATTTCAGTTGGTATCCGAGCGTTGGTCTTAGAGAACCAGAATTTTGCATTAGTGTGTCTTATCGAGTTTGTAGGATGCATTAGTGAGTCTGGACTTCGACCGTGTTTACTTGAAAAATGATTGCTTAACAAATTTTGTTGGAAACTATATATTTTTAACATGTGAATATTATGTGATATATTAATCTCTTAACGTGTTTCATATTATGTGATAGATGTCTACCTCTAGAACAAGTCCCATTGACTCACCTAATAATAATGAAGAGTCAAATGTAAAATGGAATGATTCGTGGACTGATTCACAAGTTCCTGAAGAGGAACCGGAAGAAGAATCGGAACCGGAAGAAGAATCGGAACCAGATGAAGAAATAGAACCGGTGGGGGAAATAATAAAACGGTTAAGTAAAAGAAAATCCTCAACCAACCGACCAAGGTTAATTATGGTCAATGGTGTTTCCGCCAAGGAAGCAAAATATTGGGAGGATTACCAATTCTCCGATGAATCGGATTCCGACGAGAATTCCGATGATGTTATAGAAATTACCCCAACTGAATTTAAAAAGGCAAAAGAAAATAATAAGGGAAAGGGCATAAAAATAGAGAAATCTAATTCCAACCCCGATGAACTTTATATGTATCATCAACCCCCGAAGTCCTTAAGTTGTAATAATGACCCGGGAACCTCTAAACCACCAGGTTTTTCTAAACCAATGTGGATAACGACGGCTCGTATTAGGGGAACATCATATATCCCTAGAAACTTGGCAAAACGAACCAAAACCAAAGAAGAAGAAACGAGCGAGTCGAAATAAGATAGTTGTATTCGTGTGGTGTAATATATGTAATATAGTGTGCTTATGCTTTATGATATATGTAAAAATTGCTTGTATTAATAAGTATTTTTTTTATGAATCTAACTCTTGTCTATTTTACAGTATAAAAACACAAAATGGATAGACAACCCAATATTTTAAGAGACCTACCCGGAGACATGATTGATGAAATCTTGTCTAGAGTCGGTCAGAATTCTTCGGCACAACTATTTAAGGCGAGATCAGTTTGTAAGACATTCGAAGAACGTTCCAAGAATGCCTTGGTTTATAAAAGGCTTTCGTTCGAAAGATGGGGGATATCACATTGGGAAATCCATAAGTTACGATGTGTTTACTTTGACGCATATATTGCGGGGAACCCAAATGCTATTTTACGCAATGGGTTAAGAAATTATTTTGACTCAATATATCCGAATATTGGACTTCGTGATTTAGAAAAAGCAGCTAACGTGCAACATAAAGAATCATGTTATGCTTACGGATTAGTAATGTTCGCTTCTCACCAAAGTGAGAACAAGAACATCGGGCTACAACTATTAAACAAAACATTCCCACAAGTGACGGAATCGGTAATTGGGGTAAGAAATGAGGTTTTTAGATTGTTACGGGACTGTTGGACATTACGTAACCCTCGTCCCTTTGACGACGTTACAACACGCTGTCTTATCAACAACCATAACGGTTATGTTCCACAAGACCAAGGATGGGAAGTAATCCTAGTAAAACCAGAATGCATGACTTGTTTCTGGACGTATGAATTACGTGTCTTTATTGCCTTTGCTGAACGACTTGTGTACTAGCTAGAATTATCTTCACAACCATCTTGTATCAAATTTATTGTGTGCTATATTTCATGCTATATGTAAAATAAGCGGTATTGTAAGTTTGTAAAATATTGTGTAAAAGTTTGAACGCGAAATATTATTACAATCAGTTTTTCATATAGAATTGTAGTAGTTGAATTGTATATTAGCTACTAAGTATGAACTTAACGGGTAGGTACTACCCGAATTTAAACTTATAAAACGCTAATATGAAGAAAAAGCTTTTATAAATGAGTTCATATTATGCTACAAAATACTATTAACTACTCTTAATATTCTGTATGATTAACTTGTTCCATTTAACTATTTTGAAGGAAATGGCACCGACTACTCGACACACCGTGAATATGAATGAAGAGGAATTCCGTACTTTTCTAGCTTCAAACATAGCCGCAGTACAGGCTACGCTACATACCAACAATAACCTTGGATCTAGCAGTACAGGAAATCGTGTAGGATGCACCTACAAAGAATTCACTGCCTGCAAACCTTTGGAATTTGATGGAACCGAAGGACCGATCGGATTGAAACGGTGGACCGAGAAGGTCGAATCGGTGTTTGCCATAAGTAAGTGTACTGAAGAGGACAAAGTAAAGTACGCTACGCATACCTTCATAGGTTCTGCGTTAACATGGTGGAATACCTATCTAGAGCAAGTGGGACAAGACGATGCGTACGCACTACCGTGGTCAGCATTCAAGCACTTGATGAACGAGAAGTACCGTCCCAGAACCGAGGTCAATAAGCTCAAGACAGAACTTAGAGGGTTACGAACCCAAGGATTTGATATTACCACGTACGAAAGACGATTCACAGAATTGTGCCTATTGTGTCCGGGAGCATTCGAAGATGAGGAAGAGAAGATCGACGCGTTTGTGAAAGGATTACCGGAAAGAATCCAAGAAGATATAAGTTCACACGAGCCCGCCTCCATACAACAGGCATGTAGAATGGCTCACAAACTCGTGAACCAGATTGAAGAAAGAATTAAAGAACAGACTGCTGAAGAGGCCAATGTGAAGCAAGTCAAAAGAAAGTGGGAGGAAAACGGTGATAAGAATCACCAATACAACAACAACAGCAATTACAACAATAATCGCAACAATTATCCCAACAATCGCAACATCAATCGCAACAACAACAAACGGCCCAACAACAACAACAACAACAGCAACTACAACAATCATCCCAACAACAATAATAACCGCAACAACAACAACAATCAGAAGCAGCTATGCCAAAGGTGTGAAAAGAATCACTCGGGGTTCTGCACCAAATTTTGCAACAAGTGTAAAAGAAATGGTCATAGCGCGGCGAAGTGTGAGGTCTACGGACCAGGGGTTAATAGAACGAAAGGAACAAATGGTGTCGGAACGAGTAATGGCGGAGCAAGTAGTGTCGGAGCAAGTTATGCCAATGTAGTTTGTTATAAATGTGGAAAACCGGGCCACATTATTAGAAATTGCCCGAACCAGGAGAACACGAATGGACAAGGCCGTGGAAGAGTTTTCAATATTAATGCGGCAGAGGCACAGGAAGACCCAGAGCTTGTTACGGGTACGTTTCTTATTGACAATAAATCTGCTTACGTTTTATTTGATTCGGGTGCGGATAGAAGCTATATGAGTAGAGATTTTTGTGCTAAATTAAGTTGTCCATTGACGCCTTTGGATAGTAAATTTTTACTCGAATTAGCAAATGGTAAATTAATTTCAGCAGATATTATATGTCGAAATCGAGAAATTAAACTGGTTAGCGAAACATTTAAGATTGATTTGATACCAGTAGAGTTAGGGAGTTTTGATGTGATAATCGGTATGGACTGGTTGAAAGAAGTGAAAGCGGAGATCGTTTGTTACAAAAATGCAATTCGCATTATACGAGAAAAAGGAAAACCCTTAATGGTGTACGGAGAAAAGGGCAACACGAAGCTACATCTTATTAGTAATTTGAAGGCACAAAAACTAATAAGAAAAGGTTGCTATGCTGTTCTAGCACACGTCGAGAAAGTACAAACTGAAGAAAAGAGCATCAATGATGTTCCCGTCGCAAAAGAATTTCCTGATGTATTTCCGAAAGAATTACCGGGATTACCCCCACATCGATCCGTTGAATTTCAAATAGATCTTGTACCAGGAGCTGCACCAATAGCTCGTGCTCCTTACAGACTCGCACCCATCGAGATGAAAGAACTACAAAGCCAATTACAAGAACTTTTAGAGCGTGGTTTCATTCGACCAAGCACATCACCGTGGGGAGCTCCTGTTTTGTTTGTCAAGAAGAAAGATGGTACATTCAGGTTGTGTATCGACTACCGAGAGTTGAACAAACTTACCATCAAGAACCGCTACCCACTACCGAGAATCGACGACTTATTTGATCAACTACAAGGCTCGTCTGTTTATTCAAAGATTGACTTACGTTCCGGGTATCATCAAATGCGGGTGAAAGAAGATGATATTCCAAAGACTGCTTTCAGAACACGTTACGGTCATTACGAGTTTATGGTCATGCCATTTGGTTTAACTAATGCACCAGCTGTGTTCATGGACCTTATGAACCGAGTGTGTGGACCATACCTTGACAAGTTTGTCATTGTTTTCATTGATGACATACTTATTTACTCAAAGAATGACCAAGAACACGGTGAACATTTGAGAAAAGTGTTAGAAGTATTGAGGAAGGAAGAATTGTACGCTAAGTTTTCAAAGTGTGCATTTTGGTTGGAAGAAGTTCAATTCCTCGGTCACATAGTGAACAAAGAAGGTATTAAGGTGGATCCGGCAAAGATAGAAACTGTTGAAAAGTGGGAAACCCCGAAAACTCCGAAACACATACGCCAGTTTTTAGGACTAGCTGGTTACTACAGAAGGTTCATCCAAGACTTTTCCAGAATAGCAAAACCCTTGACTGCATTAACGCATAAAGGGAAGAAATTTGAATGGAAGGATGAACAAGAGAAAGCGTTTCAGTTATTGAAGAAAAAGCTAACTACGGCACCTATATTGTCATTGCCTGAAGGGAATGATGATTTTGTGATTTATTGTGATGCATCAAAGCAAGGTCTCGATTGTGTATTAATGCAACGAACGAAGGTGATTGCTTATGCGTCTAGACAATTGAAGATTCACGAGCAAAATTATACGATGCATGATTTGGAATTAGGCGCGGTTGTTTTTGCATTAAAGACTTGGAGGCACTATTTATATGGGGTCAAAAGTATTATATATACCGACCACAAAAGTCTTCAACACATATTTAATCAGAAACAACTGAATATGAGGCAGCGTAGGTGGATTGAATTGTTGAATGATTACGACTTTGAGATTCGTTACCACCCGGGGAAGGCAAATGTGGTAGCCGATGCCTTGAGCAGGAAGGACAGAGAACCCATTCGAGTAAAATCTATGAATATAATGATTCATAATAACCTTACTACTCAAATAAAGGAGGCGCAACAAGGAGTTTTAAAAGAGGGAAATTTAAAGGATGAAATACCCAAAGGATCGGAGAAGCATCTTAATATTCGGGAAGACGGAACCCGGTATAGGGCTGAAAGGATTTGGGTACCAAAATTTGGAGATATGAGAGAAATGGTACTTAGAGAAGCTCATAAAACCAGATACTCAATACATCCTGGAACGGGGAAGATGTACAAGGATCTCAAGAAACATTTTTGGTGGCCGGGTATGAAAGCCGATGTTGCTAAATATGTAGGAGAATGTTTGACGTGTTCTAAGGTCAAAGCTGAGCATCAGAAACCATCAGGTCTACTTCAACAACCCGAAATCCCGGAATGGAAATGGGAAAACATTACCATGGATTTCATCACTAAATTGCCAAGGACTGCAAGTGGTTTTGATACTATTTGGGTAATAGTTGATCGTCTCACCAAATCAGCACACTTCCTGCCAATAAGAGAAGATGACAAGATGGAGAAGTTAGCACGACTGTATTTGAAGGAAGTCGTCTCCAGACATGGAATACCAATCTCTATTATCTCTGATAGGGATGGTAGATTTATTTCAAGATTCTGGCAGACATTACAGCAAGCATTAGGAACTCGTCTAGACATGAGTACTGCCTATCATCCACAAACTGATGGGCAGAGTGAAAGGACGATACAAACGCTTGAAGACATGCTACGAGCATGTGTTATTGATTTCGGAAACAGTTGGGATCGACATCTACCGTTAGCAGAATTTTCCTACAACAACAGCTACCATTCAAGCATTGAGATGGCGCCGTTTGAAGCACTTTATGGTAGAAAGTGCAGGTCTCCGATTTGTTGGAGTGAAGTGGGGGATAGACAGATTACGGGTCCGGAGATTATACAAGAAACTACCGAGAAGATCATCCAAATTCAACAACGGTTGAAAACCGCCCAAAGTCGACAAAAGAGCTACGCTGACATTAAAAGAAAAGATATAGAATTTGAAATTGGAGAGATGGTCATGCTTAAAGTTGCACCTTGGAAAGGCGTTGTTCGATTTGGTAAACGAGGGAAATTAAATCCAAGGTATATTGGACCATTCAAGATTATTGATCGTGTCGGACCAGTAGCTTACCGACTTGAGTTACCTCAACAACTCGCGGTTGTACATAACACTTTCCACGTCTCGAATTTGAAGAAATGTTTTGCTAAAGAAGATCTCACTATTCCGTTAGATGAAATCCAAATCAACGAAAAACTTCAATTCATCGAAGAACCCGTCGAAATAATGGATCGTGAGGTTAAAAGACTTAAGCAAAACAAGATACCAATTGTTAAGGTTCGATGGAATGCTCGTAGAGGACCCGAGTTCACCTGGGAGCGTGAAGATCAGATGAAGAAGAAATACCCGCATCTATTTCCAGAAGATTCGTCAACACCTTCAACAGCTTAAAATTTCGGGACGAAATTTATTTAACGGGTAGGTACTGTAGTGACCCGAACTTTTCCATGTTTATATATATTAATTGAGATTGATATTTACATGATTAAATATTTCCAACATGTTAAGCAATCAAACTTGTTAAGACTTGATTAATTGAAATATGTTTCATATAGACAATTGACCACCCAAGTTGACCGGTGATTCACGAACGTTAAAACTTGTAAAAACTATATGATGACATATATATGGATATATATATAGTTAACATGATACTATGATAAGTAAACATATCATTAAGTATATTAACAATGAACTACATATGTAAAAACAAGACTACTAACTTAATGATTTTTTAAACGAGACATATATGTAACGATTATCGTTGTAAAGACATTTAATGTATATATATCATATTAAGAGATATTCATACATGATAATATCATGATAATATAATAATTTAAAATCTCATTTGATATTATAAACATTGGGTTAACAACATTTAACAAGATCGTTAACCTAAAGGTTTCAAAACAACACTTACATGTAACGACTAACGATGACTTAACGACTCAGTTAAAATGTATATACATGTAGTGTTTTAATATGTATTTATACACTTTTGAAAGACTTCAATACACTTATCAAAATACTTCTACTTAACAAAAATGCTTACAATTACATCCTCGTTCAGTTTCATCAACAATTCTACTCGTATGCACCCGTATTCGTACTCGTACAATACACAGCTTTTAGATGTATGTACTATTGGTATATACACTCCAATGATCAGCTCTTAGCAGCCCATGTGAGTTACCTAACACATGTGGGAACCATCATTTGGCAACTAGCATGAAATATCTCATAAAATTACAAAAATATGAGTAATCATTCATGACTTATTTACATGAAAACAAAATAACATATCCTTTATATCTAATCCATACACCAACGACCAAAAACACCTACAAACACTTTCATTCTTCAATTTTCTTCATCTAATTGATCTCTCTCAAGTTCTATCTTCAAGTTCTAAGTGTTCTTCATAAATTCCAAAAGTTCTAGTTTCATAAAATCAAGAATACTTTCAAGTTTGCTAGCTCACTTCCAATCTTGTAAGGTGATCATCCAACCTCAAGAAATCTTTGTTTCTTACAGTATGTTATCATTCTAATACAAGGTAATAATCATATTCAAACTTTGGTTCAATTTCTATAACTATAACAATCTTATTTCAAGTGATGATCTTACTTGAACTTGTTTTCGTGTCATGATTCTGCTTCAAGAACTTCGAGCCATCCAAGGATCCGTTGAAGCTAGATCCATTTTTCTCTTTTCCAGTAGGTTTATCCAAGGAACTTAAGGTAGTAATGATGTTCATAACATCATTCGATTCATACATATAAAGCTATCTTATTCGAAGGTTTAAACTCGTAATCAATAGAACATAGTTTAGTTAATTCTAAACTTGTTCGCAAACAAAAGTTAATCCTTCTAACTTGACTTTTAAAATTAACTACACACATGTTCTATATCTATATGATATGCTAACTTAATGATTTAAAACCTGGAAACACGAAAAACACCGTAAAACCGGATTTACGCCGTCGTAGTAACACCGCGGGCTGTTTTGGGTTAGTTAATTAAAAACTATGATAAACTTTGATTTTAAAGTTGTTATTCTGAGAAAATGATTTTTATTATGAACATGAAACTATATCCAAAAATTATGATTAAACTCAAAGTGGAAGTATGTTTTCTAAAATGGTCATCTAGACGTCGTTCTTTCGACTGAAATGACTACCTTTACAAAAACGACTTGTAACTTATTTTTCTGACTATAAACCTATACTTTTCTGTTTAGATTCATAAAATAGAGTTCAATATGAAACCATAGCAATTTGATTCACTCAAAACGGATTTAAAATGAAGAAGTTATGGGTAAAACAAGATTGGATAATTTTTCTCATTTTAGCTACGTGAAAATTGGTAACAAATCTATTCCAACCATAACTTAATCAACTTGTATTGTATATTATGTAATCTTGAGATACCATAGACACGTATACAATGTTTCGACCTATCACGTCGACACATCTATATATATTTCGGAACAACCATAGACACTCTATATGTGAATGTTGGAGTTAGCTATACAGGGTTGAGGTTGATTCCAAAATATATATAGTTTGAGTTGTGATCAATACTGAGATAGGTATACACTGGGTCGTGGATTGATTCAAGATAATATTTATCGATTTATTTCTGTACATCTAACTGTGGACAACTAGTTGTAGGTTACTAACGAGGACAGCTGACTTAATAAACTTAAAACATCAAAATATATTAAAAGTGTTGTAAATATATTATGAACATACTTTGATATACATGTATATATTGTTATAGGTTCGTGAATCAACCAGTGGCCAAGTCTTACTTCCCGACGAAGTAAAAATCTGTGAAAGTGAGTTATAGTCCCACTTTTAAAATCTAATATTTTTGGGATGAGAATACATGCAGGTTTTATAAATGATTTACAAAATAGACACAAGTACGTGAAACTACATTCTATGGTTGAATTATCAAAATCGAATATGCCCCTTTTTATTAAGTCTGGTAATCTAAGAATTAGGGAACAGACACCCTAATTGACGCGAATCCTAAAGATAGACCTATCGGGCCCAACAAGCCCCATCCAAAGTACCGGATGCTTTAGTACTTCGAAATTTATATCATATCCGAAGGGTGTCCCGGAATGATGGGGATATTCTTATATATGCATCTTGTTAATGTCGGTTACCAGGTGTTCACCATATGAATGATTTTTATCTCTATGTATGGGATGTGTATTGAAATATGAAATCTTGTGGTCTATTATTATGATTTGATATATATAGGTTAAACCTATAACTCACCAACATTTTTGTTGACGTTTTAAGCATGTTTATTCTCAGGTGATTATTAAGAGCTTCCGCTGTCGCATACTTAAATAAGGACGAGATTTGGAGTCCATGCTTGTATGATATTGTGTAAAAACTGCATTCAAGAAATTTATTTTGTTGTAACATATTTGTATTGTAAACCATTATGTAATGGTCGTGTGTAAACAGGATATTTTAGATTGTCATTATTTGATAATCTACGTAAAGCTTTTTAAACCTTTATTGATGAAATAAAGGTTATGGTTTGTTTTAAAATGAATGCAGTCTTTGAAAAACGTCTCATATAGAGGTCAAAACCTCGCAACGAAATCAATTAATATGGAACGTTTTTAATCAATAAGAACGGGACATTTCAGTAATCAGGGCTAAAAAGTTGTGCTAATTGTCAATTGGAAGACGTAGGGTTCCGACTAAGGGTTTAGGTGTATCTAATGGTTTAAAATGAAAGATTTCGAGAGTTAAAACAGCGGCAAATGGTGTGGTTGGGAAAGGAATGATGAAACGTTCGTTCTAGATAGGCTTTGTAGAATTTGTGAAACAACCAACTCGTATTCGACCCGATTTTATTTTTTATTTTTTGTTTTTTTTTATATAAACCATTCACACGTCACTTAAATGTTCACTTGATTTCGACCGGTTCATACGAAACATTTAACATTCAACAAGTTTAAAGTTTACAAGTAGGCACAAAGGCCCTTAATCAAATGTGTTACAAGTTCGACCCTTAAATGATAGTTTTAAACCAAACGATACATGAGCATGGTCAGTGGCGGAAAGAGACACTTTTTTCACTAGGGGCGAAATTTTTTTAAAAGCGTAGCAATTTTTTTTTGACAAAATACGAAGGTTTTTAGGCAAAATTTGAAGATTTTTTTGCAAAATTTAAAGGTTTTTGGGCAAAATTTGAAGGCTTTTGAGCAAACATTGAAGGATTTGGGGTAAAATCTTGAGACTTTGGGTACTAAATATGAAGACTTTTAGCCAAACAAAATTTCACTAGGTTTGAAACGAAAAAATCTAAATTTTTTGCACTAAAAAAAATTCACTGGGGTCGGGTGACCCCATTTGCTCCATGTCATTTCCGCCCCTGAGCATGGTTTGAGGCTAAACTACCCAAAACAATAGGCTGACTTCCAAAAGCTATGCCTACACCATCATCATGGGAATGTCTAATTCCCGGCAACCCCTTTTCCCTTCTCCAAACTTGTACCTAAAAAGTAAACAACGAGAGGGGTAAGCAACGCTTAGTGAGTGCAATAGTTATACACATACATATATAACCTACTTATTTGCAATCACAACACAAATACCTCATACACGCTAGCAAACTAAATAGCATATCATCGCAAAGTATAATGCTAAATCTCCAAGACCACAACCTAGCATAAACAATAGCATATATAACTCGAAACAATATAATATGCTACACTACAACACATGACCATGGTTAACCAATCATACAAAGAGATGGTGCTCGCAAAAGACCATCGGAGTTCGCAACATCCATTAGTGTACTTAACACCGCGTATCACTAACCCCCGGGTGGTATCTTAACACCGTGACTAACCCACCCTCTATGACATTGTGGTGTCTTAACACCGCGACTAACCCACATGTCATTAGATCCCGGAGTGGTGTCTTAACACCGCGACTGTAGTGACCCGAACTTTTCCATGTTTATTTATATTAAATGAAATTGATATTTACATGATTAAGTGTTTCCAACATGTTAAGCAATCAAACTTGTTAAGACTTGATTAATTGAAATAGGTTTCATATAGACAATTGACCACCCAAGTTGACCGGCGATTCACGAACGTTAAAACTTGTAAAAACTATATGATGACACATATATATATATATATATATATATATATATATATATATATATATATATATATATATATATATATATATATATAGTTAACATGATATTACGATAAGTATGTATTTCATTAGGTATTTTAACAATGAGTTATATACATAAAAATGAGACTATTGAATTAAGAAACTCGAAAACGATATATATAACGATTATCGTTATAACAACGTCTTACTAATTACATATGAATCATATTAAGATATTGATACACTATATATAAACATGATAAATGATAAGTAAACATATCATTAAGTGTATTAACAATGAACTACATATGTAAAAACAAGACTACTAACTTAAGGATTTCGAAACGAGACATATATGTAACGATTATCGTTGTAACGACATTTAAATGTATATATATCATATTAAGATATATTAATACATCATAATATCATGATAATGTAATAATTTAACATCTCATTAGATATAATAAACAATGGGTTAACAACATTTAACAAGATCGTTAACTTAAAGGTTTCAAAACAACATTTACATGTAACGACTAACGATGACTTAACGACTCAGTTAAAATGTATATACATGTAGTGTTTTAATATGTATTCATACACTTTTGAAAGACTTCAAGACACTTATCAAAGTACTTCTACTTAACAAAAATGCTTACAATTACATACTCGTTCATTTTCATTAACAATTCTGCTCGTATGCACACGTATTCGTACTCGTACAATACCCAGCTTCTAAATGTATTTACTATTGGTATATACACTCCAATGATCAGCTCTTAGCAGCCCTTGTGAGTCAGCAACACATGTGGGAACCATCATTTAACATCTAGCATGAAATATCTAACAAAATTACAAATTAATGGAGCCTATATGACTACCCCATATTCACGTGAATGATGAGTACCACAAACACATTCACTTTACAATTATCTTGAATCAGATTACTCTCTCTCAAGTGTTCTTCCTTTGTTCTAAGTGTTCTTTATCATATTCATCAAAATCTAGCTCAATCTAGTTCATAAATTCATACATAAACCAAGATACAAAACAACTACTCAAGAATACACCAACAACACTTCCAAGTTTGCTAGCATACTTTCAATCTTGCAAATCCATTTCAAGTGATCATCCAACCTCAAGAAATATTTCTTATTTACAGTAAGATATCTCTCTAATACAAGGTAGTACTCATATTCAAACTTTGATTCAATTTCTATAACTATAACAATCTTATTTCGAGTGGAAATCTTACTTGAACTTGTTTTCGTGTCATGATTTTGCTTCAAGAACTTTCAAGCCATCCAAGGATCCTTTGAAGCTAGATCTATTTTTCTTATTTCCAGTAGGTTTATCCACAAAACTTGAGGTAGTAATGATGTTCATAACATCATTCGAATCATATATATAAAACTATCTTATTCGAAGGTTTAAACTTGTAATCACTAGAACATAGTTTAGTTAATTCTAAACTTGTTCGCAAACAAAAGTTAATTCTTCTAACTTGACTTTTAAAATCAACTAGACACATGTTCTATATCTATATTATATGCTAACTTAATGATTTAAAACCTGAAAACACGAAAAACATCATAAAACCGGATATACGCCGTCGTAGTAACACCTCGGGCTGTTTTGGGTTAGTTAATTAAAAACTATGATAAACTTTGATATAAAAGTTGTTATTCTGGGAAAATAATTTTTCTTATGAACATGAAACTATATCCAAAAATCATGGTTAAACTCAAAGTGAAAGTATGTTTTTCAAAATGGTCATCAAGACGTCGTTCTTTCGACTGAAATGACTACCTCTTATAATATTGACTTGTAACCTGTATTTTTGACTATAAACTTATACTTTTTCTATTTAGATTCATAAACTTAAGTTCAATATGAAACCATAGAAACTTTAATCACTCAAAACGGATTTAAAACGAAGAAGTTATGGGTAAAACAAGATTGGATAATTTTGCTTGTTGTAGCTACGTGAAAATTGGTAACAAATCTATATTAATCATATCCTAGCTAACTTATATTGTATTATACATATATTCTAATATATTATGTAATCTTGGGATACCATAGACACATATACAAATGTTTTGACATATCATATCGACTCATGTATATATATTATTTGGAACAACCATAGACACTCTATATGCAATAATGTTTGAGTTAGCTATACAGGGTTGAGGTTGATTCCAAAAATATATATACTTTGAGTTGTGATCTAGCCTGAGATGTGTATACATTGGGTCGTGGATTTATTCAAGATAATATATATCGATTTATTTCTGTACATCTAACTGTGGACAACTAGTTGTAGGTTACTAACGAGGACAGCTGACTTAATAAACTTAAAACAGTAAAACGTATTAAAAATTTTGTAAATATATTTTGAACATACTTTGATATGTATGTACATATTTATTATAGGTTTGTGAATCGACCAGTGGCCAAGTCTTACTTCCCGACTAAGTAAAAATCTGTGAAAGTGAGTTATAGTCCCACTTTTAAAATCTAATATTTTTGGGATGAGAATACATGCAGTTTTATAAATGTTTTACGAAATAGAAACAAGTAATGAAACTACATTATATGGGTGAATGATCGAAGCCGAATATGCCCCTTTTGCTTGGTAGCCTAAGAATTAGTAAACCGATCTACTAATTGACGCGAATCCTAAAGATAGATCTATTGGGCCTAACGAACCCCATCCAAAGTACCGGATGCTTTAGTACTTCGAATTCGTTTTTATCATGTCCGAAGGATTTCACGGAATGATAGGGGATACTCTTATATGCATCTTGTTAATTTCGGTTACCAGGTATTCACCATATGAATGATTTTTATCTCTATGTATGGGATGTATATTGAAATATGAAATCTTGTGGTCTATTTTTACGATTTGATAAATATATAGGTTAAACCTATAACTCACCAACATTTTATTGACATTCAAAGTATGTTTATTCTCAGGTGATTATTAAGAGCTTCCGCTGTTGCATGCTAAAATATGGACAAGATTTGGTGTCAGCATGCTTGTATAATATTGTTTAAAACTGCATTCGAGAATTACTTTGTTGTAACATATTAATATTGTAAACCAATATGTATTGGTAGTGTGTAAGTGTGATATTTTTAGATTATCATTTCTTGATAATCTAGGTGGTGTCCTTTTAACCTTGTCGATAAAATAAAGGTTATGGTTTGTTTTAAAAACGAATGCAGTCTTTGAAAAACGCCTCATATAGAGGTCAAAACCTCGCAAAGAGATCAATTAATATGAAACGTTTATAATCGATATGAACGGGACATTTCAGCGACTAACTCACTCGTTACGTATTATGTGGTGTCTTAACACCGCGACTACCCCACATTTCATTAATTTCCGGAGTGGTGTCTTAACACCGCGACTAACCCACTTGTTACGTATTATGTGGTGTCTTAACACCGCGACTACCCCACATTTCACGCCACACAAATAAATACATTATATACATACATGCATAATTATTCCACTCACCTTATCACTTCGGTGATGATTAAACACTTCCACAAGCTTCAAGCAAAGTACCTAATACATTAAGTACCCAATCAACACACCAACACTTAACTCTTATGCAATTAATGACCCAATTGCATTAAATGGCCCATTTACACCAAAACCGCTCATTCAAGGCCAAGACTTATCATTAATCACTAAAAGCTAATGATTAAAGTATAATAACACCAACTAACACAATTTAGGGTATTTTCATAGCCATCTTGCCCGACTAGGTCAACCATTACCCATTTGACTCATTTTAACATCAAGACCCATAATTTGGTCAAACTTCAACCCATTACAAAACCTTTCACTAACGCATAAGTGTATTAGTGATTTAACAACATAATTAACTCTATGAACACCAAATTGCATGACTAAATCCTAGATTACAAACCTTAGGGTTTCCATGCATCAAGTTTAACCCAAATCCACCCATTTAACCCCCCAAATGGGTCTTACAAGTCACACATGAATAAACCCTAGCTATAAATCAAATTGAACTCAAAACTCAGAGTTAAGACTTACCAACACTATCACAACGTAGCTAGAGATGTAGGGAACAACTTTAAAACTTGGACTCGTGCAAGATTTGGTCTTCTTCTTCCCCAAAGTGAGCTCTCTCACTCTAAAACTCTACTCTCTCTCTAGAATTTAATTTGATGTAGGTGAAAGAGTGTTTAATGAGTTTAGGATAAGCTTTGTATCAGTTTTTAAGTCCCCAAACCGTTCACATAGTGAAAATACCAAAACAACCCAAAAGATGCCCTTAAAAACGGGTCAAAGAAGCCAATTCGGCGACTTCGTCGCGTTTCGCGACAACCTGTCGCATTTCGAGACGACCAGGGCACGACAAACATCACCAAGCCGCGATAAAGTGGTCAGGTCGAGGGGTTTCATGTTGTGGCATTTCAGACGCACCTATCGCGTTTCGCGACGACCCCTAGACGCGATAGACATGCTCAAAACACGATAAAAGGCTTGTTCAACCCAATTTCTAACATTTAATCCAATTACACTAAACCAAGGTTAAAGCTAAACATACAAAAGGTTAAATACGTACCTCGGACTATGTACTCGGAAAACGGGATGTTACAACTCTCCCCCATTTGAATCGGAGCGCGTCCTCGCGATCCAAGCCGCATGACAAGCCGGAAGATACACCAAAACAAACTCTTCGGGTTCCCACGTAAACTCGGAACCCTTTCGATGTCGCCATTGCACTTTGTAAGTTTTAACCTCTTTGTTTCACAACATCTTTACCTTCTCATCTAGTATTGCAATCAGTTCTTCAACATACTCTAATTTGTTGTTTAGAGCAATCACATCTAATGGCACCCAAGTCGAGTCATCCGCAAGAGACTTACGGAGATGGAAAACATAAAATGAGTTATGAATTCCTGCAAGCTCTTCGGGTAACTCTAGTCTATAAGCAACCTCACCAACACAAGCCAAAATTTTGAAAGACCCAATAAATCGAGGAGCTAACTTTCCTCATTTTCGAAACCGAATAATACCTTTCCATGGCGAAACCTTAAGCATCACCATGTCACCTTCTTGTAACTCAATCGGTCGCCTTCGTTTATCGGCATAAGATTTTTGTCTATCGTGCGCCACTTTAAGTCGAGCCCGAATCATCTCAATCTTACTATTCGTCTCTAAGACCAAATCAGTACTCCCGATTTCCCTTTGTCCCACTTCACCCCAACAAATAGGTGTTCGACACCTTCGCCCATAAAGCATCTCATATGGTGGCATTCCAATACTAGCATGATAACTATTGTTGTACGAGAATTTCACCAAAGGCAAGTGTTCATCCCAACTACCATCGAAATCAATAACACACACCCGTAGCATATCCTCCAACATTTGATTTGTACGTTCGGTTTGACCGTCCGTTTGAGGATGATACGTCGTGCTCATCTTTAATTGAGTACCCATATCTTCATGAAACTTATTCCAAAATCGAGACGTGGAACGAGTATCTCGATCCAAAACAATAGATATAGGAACCCCATGTCTTGAAATCACCTCCTTGATAAACAAATTTGATAAAGTCTTCGACGATATCGTTTCCCGAATGGGAAGAAACAAAGCACTCTTCGTCAATCGATCAACTGTCACCCAAATCGTATCAAATTGGGTTCTCGCTGTCTTTGGTAACTTTGTAATGAAATCCATGGTAATGTGCTCCCATTTCTATTTCGGGATTTCTAACGGTTATAACATACGATACGGCTTTTGGTGTTCGACCTTAACTTGAAAACACGTGACGCATTGTTCAACGTACTTAACAACATCACGCTTCATGCCCGACCACCAATATTCTTTCTTCAAATCAAGATACATCTTTTTCGCACCTGGATGAATGGAATACTTTGACTTATGTGCTTCATCTAGTAGCACTTGTCAGTAATCACCCATCTTAGGTACCCACACTCTTCCTTGAAAGGATAACAAACCATGCGGGCCTAAGGTAATAGACTCCGTTTGCCCCATAATTCGTTCTTCATGCTTGTTGTTAACAAAAGCTTCAATTTGAATCTCACCAAGCTTTACATGAAAGTCGTTAGTAATAATCATGTGTAACGATCCTACTCGTATTGCCGGATGTTGACTCTTTCGACTCAATGCATCCGCGATCACATTCGCCTTACCCAGATGATAAAGTATCTCACAATCATAGTCTTTTACCACGTCCATCCATCTATGTTGACGATAATTCAAATCACGTTGATCAAAAATGTGTTTCAAACTCTTGTGATCCGAATAAATCATACACTTGACACCATACAAGTAGTGGCGCTAAATCTTTAACGCATGCACCACCGCCGCCAATTCAAGATCATGAGTTGGGTATCTCTTTTCGTGTTCCTTCAATTGTCGAGAGGCATAAGCTATGACTTTACCCCGTTGCATTAGAACACACCTGAGCCCATTTAATGAGGCATCACAATAAACCGTCATATCTTCTACACCTTCCGGCAACACTAAGACCGGAGCTTGACACAATTTCTCTTTTAACAATTGAAAAGCAATTTCTTGCTCGTTCTCCCAATTGAACCTCAAATTCTTCCTCGTCAACTTTATCAATGGAGAGGCAATTTTAGAAAAGTCTTGGATAAAACGACGATAATAACCGGTCAATCCGAGAAAGCTTCGAACTTTCGTAGGTGTAGTCGGTTGTCCCCAACTATTTATCGTCTCTATCTTCCCCGGATCTACTTGAATACCTTCTTTGTTCACAATATGGTCAAGGAATTGCACTTCCCTTAGCCAAAATTCACACTTGGAGAATTTAGCATATAACTTCTCCTTCCGCAACGTCTTCAACACTTCACGCAAATGATGTTCATGTTCTTTCATACCCTTCGAATAGAAAATCATGTCGTCAATGAACACAATTACCGACTTGTTCAACATAGGTTGGCACACTCGGTTCATAAGATCCATGAATGCCGCCGGTGCATTCGTAAGACCGAAAGGTATAACTACAAACTCGAAATGCCCGTAACGCTTTCAAAAAGCCGTTTTCTCAATATTTTCCTCACGGACCCGCATTTGGTGATAGCCGGACCGTAAGTCAATTTTAGAAAAATACGTCGCGCCTTGGAGTTGGTCAAACAAATCGTCAATCCGAGACAATGGATAATGATTCTTGATTGTCACTTTGTTCAACTCCTGATAATCGATGCACATCCGCATACTACCGTCTTTCTTCTTTAGGAACAAAACTAGAGCGCCCCATGGCGAAGCACTTGGTCGGATAAAACCCTTCTCTAGCAACTCTTGGGTTTGATTCAACAACTCTTGCATTTTCGTTGGTGCTAATCAATAAGGAGTTTTAGCAATGGGAGTAGCCCCCGGAACCAACTCAATGTGAAATTCAACTTGTCTTTCTGCCGGAACACCCGGTAATTCATCTGGAAAAACGTCTTCAAATTCATTAACCACCGGAATTTCACGAATGGATGGTGGCTCTTCCCGAGTATCAACTACATGGGTAATAAAAGTCATGCCACCACTACCTAGAAAACGATGTGCCCGTGCATAAGTGCATAATGGCACAACTCTTCTCCGTTTCTCGCCATGAATAATTAACTCTCCCCCACTTGGGGTCTTCACACGAATAGACTTTTCATGGCATGCAATATCGGCTCTATAACGATCGAACCAATCCATACCAATGACAATATCAAACTCACCCAAAGTCATCGGGATAAGATTGATTTTAAAGGTTTCGGCACCAAACACAACATTACAATCTCTACACACATCAACCCCTAGTACCGTCTTACCATCCGCTATTTCAACTTCTACCGGATGACTTAACTTAGCTAGCGGTTTGTTAAGCTTAGACACAAATCGAGGTGACACAAACGACAAATTAGCACCGCTATCAAATAGTATCCTTGCCGGATTAGAGTTAATCATGAAAGTACTTGAGACAACTTCATTTGATTGCTTGGCTTCATCATTGGTCATTAAATAATTTCGTCCCCTCGTCGTTCCCGCCGCTTTTTCTAACCTCATAACTTGATCATTGCGCAAATCGGGACACTCCGACTTTCGGTGTCCTTCTTTATTACAATTAAAACAAGTGAGTTTTGTGGAGGATGGTTTCGGGCAATCACGAGGCATATGCCCCTTTTGCCCACAATTGTGACAAGAATAAGGAAAACCTCCGGAAACACTCTTCTTCACACTACCGACACTTTCAGTTGCACCTCTACTCTTCTTGTTCGAATGACTAGTAGCTTCAAACTTTCTTTTGCCAAAAGTAAAGCCATTCTTTCTCGAAATAAGCAACTTAAAACCCTTAGCCATGTTAAACAACTCATCAAAAGTTTTCACCTAGTTCCTACTAATCTTCTCTTGGTAGTTGTCATTCAAGGTTAGATATAAATCTTCCTTCAACATATGATCATTCCCGACATACTCATGGCAAAATTAGGTCTTTAATAAGAAAGTGGACTTGAGAGTGTTTAAGTCCATCGACCCTTGCCTCAAAGCACGCAACTCGTCCTTAAGCCTTGAAAGATCGACCGAAGTTCGGTACTCTTTGAAAAATCCCGCCTTGAATTCATCCCACGTGAATTCCATACATTGTTCCTCACCATAAGTCGAATCTTTTCGTCCCACCACATTTTGGCATCACCCCTTAACATGCTACTTCCGTACCTCGTCTTCTTATCGAGAGGGCATTCACAAGTACGGAAAGCCCCCTCCATATCGGAGATCCAACGATTGCTCTTTAGTGGATCCCGTTCACCATCAAAAGTGGGAGGTAGAGCATCCTTGAAATTCTTGTAGTAGAAGTCTCGCCTTCCCACATTATCTTCGTGAAGAACAATCATAACTTGTTCCTTGACTAGATTAACTACTTGCTCGTCAATCGAATATAGGAACATCTTCCTAACGTCCTCTAGAAAGGCCGTGTGACGCCTTTGCATAATGGCCTCAACCTTGGTCATAAACTCGGAGTCATCTTCATTCTATAAAACGAAATATGTTAAACAACGAAACGAAAAGACATGATATATATTGATATGCCCGAATCGGAGGGTTTATTTGTGCGGTGTCGTTAGGCCACAAAACGTCAATTCAGGATATCAACAGAAGAAGTTGATTGTTTAATTTATATATGCTGGGCCTAAATCTATTATTCCTTCCTATGCGTTAGCAAGGGCAAATATGACCTAGGGTCGTTCCTTGAGCGGTCAAATTTGAAACGAAGCTTATCTAGATAATTTAGTAATTAAGATGGGTTTGTACACAATTTAGTATCCAAGACTAGTGGCCAGGCACACCTTGTGTGGAGAGGCAGGATCCTTTTGGTCCCAATAAATTGGCGACTGTTCGGAAAATCCAACAACCAAGTCCAACCGGTTTATTCTAGACACCACTTTTATCCGGAATATCAAATTGTGTAAAGAAAATAGTTGGGTTGATTTGATTTATAATTGTATTTAAAATATTAAAGTAATATATTTAAAATAAGCTAGCTAGCATGCAACAGCTAAGGATAGAGAATACGTGGTTCACCATGATTTAAGATAACGCAGTGTCGGGATGATTGCGAGACACTCCTTGGATAGATATACCTTGGTGTGAACACTAGATTCACTACTAAGCGGTTTCCCGGTTAGCATGTCACGAGGAACTAGGCTATGAAGATTCTGATCGGATGGACTATGCTCAACTCCCGACGCTTTATCCGGTTTATGGATATAAGCGGCCCATCTTGGATGCAGTGCATACCTTGCGTGCACGAATGAAGTAGCATAGCCATATATATAATATCCAACCTTTCTTAACACCTTAGTGTATCACCCAAGTGAGTGGTTGTGTTTCGAATCCCTTTCTGTCAATGGTTTAGTAAAATCTAAGGGTTTGTAGACAAATTAGAACTTCTGATAGTTCTCAGTCATCCTTAAAGATTTATAAGCTTAGTTTGTATTGTAATGCGTTAAATTCCCATTTATGATTTATACCAGCCCTTACTTAAATCTACCCAATAAATCCCTTAGTTATCCACCATGTACTAGACTTAAAGTGGTTCCATAGCTTCTAACCTTGACCATGCTCAAGTGGTCCTATAGTACATCAACATGAGTCTTATACTCTTGACCAATGTCTTGATCTAGTCCTACGGCAATTCCCCATGTACTTTATAGTATTTCCAGTGGGTACATACCTTGACCAGTGTATAAACACAGATAATTAATTACCTTATAATTGTCGACTTTATAAAAGGTTTTAATCACGTTTATTGGTGGAAGGACGATAATAACGAGGTTGAATATCATAGACATAAAGCGAGTATGAAACAATAATCATCCTTAACTAGCATTATTAAATTATGGCAAACAATCAAGAAATTACCCACACATCATGGCAACAAGCATTTCTAATATTAATAAATCACAAACATCTAACATGATTATTATAATAAATTAATAAAAGAAAGGATAGATATTACCGAATAATGTTGGCAGAATAACACTTGTATTTCTTTATAATATCCGTAGCGTTACAATGATCGATAGCTTCTACTACTAACTACATACTAATCTCCTATTGATCACTAGAGAGCGACAATAGAGAGATAATTACATTTCCTAATCTCTGTACTTTTCTCTCTCTAGAATCTAGAGAGAGAAAGTAGAGACAGAACTAATCTCCTATAGATCACTAGAGAGCGACTATAGAGAGATATTTGAGAGAGAAGTGAGAAAGGTGTGTGTTGAAATGGTGGGATGAAGCCCCCATTTATAGAAAATGCTTGGTGGCAAAGTTGTAAATAAATTACTGAAAAACCACTGGCAAGTGGTTTGGCAGGGGGTTTGCATAGGGGGTATGTCTAAACCCCTGGCAGGGGGTATGTCTAAACCCCTGGCAAGTAGGATTTTTGTTAGAAAATGACTGGCAAACGGCTGGCAGGCCGTTTGGCAGGCTGTTTGCCAGGCCCGTTTGCAAGGGCAAGCCGTTTTGTGTGCCCGTTTGCCAAGGCCGTATGGTAAGCCATTTTACATACTGGCAGGCCTTTTGGCAAGCCGTTTGGCAAGCTGTTTGGCCTGCCTGTTTCCTGTATCGTAACTTGATTTATTGTCTTTCACCGTTTTCGCTCTAGAATCTTCGGTTTAGCTCCGATTCTCTTGATTTTTTTTGCATCGTCTTTGTAATTACTTTATCTACAAATTTAACCGAAAAAGTGATTATTTTGCCAACAAAGTTTTGAACTTTATGCTTTTAGGACTCAATATTGGGGGTAAAAATGTGACTTTTTAGCCGATATCAAATATCCCACACTTAGACTTTGCTTGTCCTCAAGCAACATTTCTTTTATTTTGAGTTCAAGGATGCTTCTTAGGTTTCCGTTTCTATTATTTAAGTGGTTTGTTATTTATTATAAGAGTAAAATCAGACAAACCGTCTTCTAAAAGGGGTAGCAACTATCTCTGCAAGCATGAGAGGAGGTTACATGACATTGGCTTCCTTACACGGGTCACTCAAATCACTCAATTGTTTAGGGTTCCCAATTAATCTATGAAATGAATTCGCTCATAGCCAGTCATGTTGCAAGTATTGTCATAGGCTTGACCAAGAATCAAATCTCTGCCGGTTAGATAAGAACATCACTGATCTTCTCCCTAATCATTCTTTCAAGAGAAAGAGCGGGTTTAAAGGTTGATTTGCATAGAAAAGCGAAGGTTTTGATATGGCGAAAAGGGTGATTTTCGAATCATTGAAATTTATAGAGATTCGATAGATTTCAGTTTCATGGGGATATACTTTTTTCTAGGAAAGATGGTACTCTATTTTTTGTTGAAGAGTTCCTTTAGAAGGTGCTGATTTTCAGCGAAGAATTTGCTTCTTTTCTACAATCCTACTAGGTCACAATCTTCATTTTCTTGGGGGATATATGCTTTTATTTGAAGACTTTTCTCTTCTTTATTTTTGAGACTTTGCTCAACAATTATTTTTTTTTAATTTTTTTTTTTTGCATATCCCAGCTTCATAACTTTGTCTATTTCTTCTTGTGCTCAGAGAGAAAGGTATTTCACCAGAAATAGGTCTTTTATGACCTATCAAAAACAGTCTAGAATTTCAGAATTTTTCAACAAGTGTTTGAAGTAAACTTGGTCGATCTATCTCTTTGAATTTCTAGATTTTTGGAAATGAGAAAGAGAAGAGGGTGGAAAGGGTAACATTTTTGGTAGTGAATTTGTGGTGAGTATTTTCTGATTCATCAACTCTATGGTGTGAGTTGGTCGGTTTAAATGCGTGGAGTGGAAACGGAAACGGATAGTTTTTGTCTTCTCTATTCAGAATGATTTCGGAAGGAGTATCGCACCTACACCACGTATGGCGCTTACTAACCACTGGCCTCAAAATGTATGTCAAGGTCAAGTTCTAACTCTAAATGCTAACATCGGCACTCTCAACGGAAAAGATAGTGAAGCATTAAAAATGAATGCTTATTGGGCCATTTTTGGGGTGCCTCACAGCAATTATATTGGGTCGATAATGCCTAGTTATGCAATGCTCTTTTAGATAATCGGTTCATCCTTAAGAAGATTTATGTCCTTATTTGTCTTAATTTTAGAACAAACACGCTTGATTTTCGAAAGTACTTTTTCAGAAAGTATATCATTTAGCCAAAAGTTTTGAAAAATTTATGCTGAGGACAAAGAATCTATATAGTAGGTTTACTCGAAAAGCTTAGTAAAATTTTAAGTTAAGAACATTTTCCGAGCATCCCATAGCTAATTACGGTGTACTACACCGTTATCCCACACTTAGAAGAACATTGTCCCTAATGTTCATTCTTAGATTTTAGGGAGCTAAAATCCCACACTTAAAGTTTGAACATATCGGAAAATGTATCTAAGCTCAATTTTGGATTGGAATCTCACACTTAGTGATAAGCTTAAGATATGGTATAGTTTAAGGATATAATGAAGCAAAATAATCAGAGAGAAAGAAATGAATTACTCCCCTTGGGTGTGGTTGTTAGCTGAGGATCTGAAGGTAGACGGAGTCGGAACTATCTTCTGCTAGATTCGAATCGGTCTTCTTGAAGTGTACTCGAGCTCATTAGGGCATTCTCATCCTCCATACACCATCCACCAATAACTTGTAATGAAATAATCAACGTGTTTCCTTTTCGTTTCATCATTATTCAAAGAGTCTCCACCACAGGCATCAATAACTGTCTATTACTTGTAAAAATGGAAAAGATCAAACCTAGACAGGTGATTAAGCTCTAGGCCATAGACTCACTGATTTGCGTTTTGATGAAAAAGACATTTGAAAACTTGAGGGTTTCGAAATTAGGTTTTTGGAAATTCAACAAATCATTGTATGACTAAAAAGTTTAATCCCACACTTAAAGTGTTGACTGCCTTTAAGACTTTTGAAATATTGCAATTAAGTTCATGACAAGTAAGAAACTTTGAAAATCCCATTTTAAGTTTCACTTTCACTTATTCAATTAACCTAATTATCCTAATCTAACTACTGCTTAAGCTTTAGGGAAAAAAACACACGGGTTGCCTCCCGAGAAGCGCTTGTTTTTGTTCGAGTCACGAGCCTGACTCTAGCCTTATTTCTCAGGAAATCTAGGTGGCTCCTTTGCATCCATCAGTAGACACAAGAGGTAATATTGGAACATACCGATGAGATTGAAGCGGGCATGGAAAAAGGTATGTCCAATGAGCGGAGAAGGTGTTTTAAAGAGAATGCTTTGTTTAACTCGAGGTATAACAAAGTTCTTAACTTATTTTACCTCCTTGATTTGTGCGGGTTGGTCAAAGGGGTCCTCACCACTCCATGATGTGTATGTCATTATGTATTTGAGTGATGGTTTATAGGGTAGCGCTGACGCAAAACCTGTCTTTCTTCTTTGTGACTTCTGGTTGGTTGTAATGTTGTACTTTAGACATGGAGGTGGGACAATGTCCATTGACGTCTCCAATGTGGTAGCAACATTAACAACTACTTCAGTGCTAGAATCCTCCATCTCCTTCTTCTCATCCGGGCTCTCCATTTCAATTTCTCCATTGGTTCAGAGAGTTCTTCTAGAACGAAATCCTCTCCAGTCATTAAAAGATCAAAATAATGTGGGAGTGAAGATTGGGTAGGTGTCGAGTGGTTATTCTTCTTGTCTTCTACTTCTATCTTCTTCTCTTCATTCTCGGAATAGAAGGTGACTTTCCTAGTGGAGATGGTATTTACTTCGGCGTTCCCATCAAAAGGACATACAGACTCGTCGATCGTGAAAGTGACCTCTTCTCCACGGGCTCTCAAGGTGATAGTCCATGAATAAACGTCAACGATCGCTTTGGATGTATTCATGAAAGGCCTTCCTAAGGTGATAGGGGTTTTCGTGTCTTCTTTATAGTCCATAACTACAAAGTCAGTCGAAAAGAGGAATTTGTCGACCTTAACCATGACGTTCTCAGCTATTCCCTTAGGATATCTAGGGGATTGGTCAGCTAGCTGGATGCTCATTTTGGTAGGGTTAAGGTTTCCAATTTCGAGTCTCTGGAACAGTGAGTAGGGCATGAGATTGATGCGGGCACCAAGGTCAGCGAGAGAATAGATAGTACCAGATTGGTAGATAGAACAAGGAAGGGTAAATCGTCTGGTATCCCCTATTTTTTTAGGAAGAGTATTTAAGAGAATGACTGAACAATCCGCGTTCAGCGGGACATTGGGTACTTCGGGTACCTTATCCTTGGTTGATAGCAGTTTCCTAAAATACTTCTTACTATGAGGATTTTTAGACACAGTGTCCAAAAATTTACCGTCAAGCTTGAAAGATTTCATCTTGCTATGTCTTTGTTTGAGACGTCCCGGGAATAGAATGGGTGCTTTCCCAGTAGATTTAGGTGATGACTCAATGACTACTACCGAACGGGTATTAGTTAGTTTCTCCTCCATAGAAGAAACTGAAGGTTGGTTATGTGCCACCTTTGAGTCATTTTTAGGACAACCTAGAGAATCAATACGTTGATTTAGCTAGCTTATTTGATTTTCAAGACTACTCAAGTGATTAGCCATGAATAAGTCAACTGCATCTTGTCTTGTTGTGATCATGTAGATGATTCGCAGTAGGACATCATCTGGACTTGTCTCTGGTAGGGTAGTGGGTTTAGTGGGCGGGTTGTGTGGATGAGCTAGGATTTTATCGGAGTAGACAACAAAGTCCTCACATTCAGCCTCGTATACCTTAGCCGGATGTGGGTCAGTACAATTCTGGCATAATTGCACTTGAGACACATGTTGCGGGAGTTTCTTTAGTTCTCCGATTTTTTTGGTGAGGATTTCTATTTGTTCCGAGAGATATTTTATGGTTTTATTTTCGATAGGATCGGAGGCGGAAAGCAGTGTTGCTGATGAAATGTGCTCTTCCGTGCTCCAATCGTGATGGTGCATAGTCATCTCCTCGATTAATCTCCAGGCCTCGTCAGCAGTGAAGTTCATGAAGTACCTTGAGAAACAGCATCAAGATTAGAATTGTTGTTCTGATTCAGACCTTTGTAGAAGGTCAAAATCTGATCAGAGCTCTCAATACAGTTGTTCGGGCATCTTCGAAGCAAATGTTTGAATCTTTCTCATGCAGTGTAGAGTGATTCATGCTTGTTGAAAGTTTACGATATCATTCCTAAGTCTGATTTGTTTTGATGGGGGAAGTACTTGATTAATAAAGTTGTTGCCATTTCCTCCCATGAAGTGATAGAATTGGGTTCTAACCCCTCGAACCTGGCTTTTGCATGAAGAGTTAAGGAATAGGGGAACAGATACAGATGAACTACATCTTGTTCAACCCCGTTTTGCTTATATGAGTTGGATAAAGAGAGAAATCTATCTAAGTGAGAGTTGGGATCGTCAATTGGTAATCCTTGGAACTGGAAATGGTTGTGAATGAGTTGTATGATGTGACGATCGCTCCAAATCCATATGGACGAACACGTCATTCATCGATTTCATTGCGAGGTATTTAACCTCTATATGATACGTTTTGTAAACATTGCATTCTTTTGAAAAGGCACACCATAAATGTATATTTAAATCAATGGTTTTCGACATCTGATGATTTCTACATATAGACAATCACCGTAATAATAGTTTACAATAGTACTTCTGTTGACAATGCAGTCAAAATAAGATACTTGGTGATGATTTGGTGAATGCAACGTTTCCTCAAAAAATATGCCATGTAAGACTCCATGCACATAGCTTGTATAACATATAAGCAAACAGCGGAAGACTTCTAGGGAACCTGAGAATAAACATGCTAACAAGTGTCAACACAAAGGTTGGTGAGTTCATAGTTTTAGTGTTTCGCATAATCTGTATATAAAAGTGGATGACAAGATTTCAGTTGTTTTATCCAGAAACGTTTATCAAAAGTTTGTCAATAGATTCTACATAACAGAGCACCCTGGTAACTAAGCTTTAACGTTATAATGATAAATACCCCATTCGTTTTAATACATGCAAACCAACGTGTCCTAAACTCAAATAACATACGTCCGTTAAAAGGCTAGTGCTCTAGCTCGGACGGGGATGTCAAGCCCTATGGATCCATATACTGTTATTCGCGCCCACCAGTCCACATCCTATGTACTGGCAGTTACTAGTTACCAAAGCTAAGGGATTTTCGGTTTAAACTCAGTGTAGAATTAAGTATGTACTTGTATCCATTGCGTTTAAAATAAATTTCATGTATTCTCAGCCCAAAAATATATATTGCAAAAGCAATTAAAAAGGGAGCAATGAAACTCACCTTAGCAGCACATATAGTTGTTCAGCATAATGTGATCGAAACTCGGTATATCAAATAATCGTAGATCTCAACCTAGAGAACATATGTTGGTCAATAAATGTCTATCAAGCTAGGTCAGGTCTGTAGTGACCCGAACTTTTCCATGTTTATATATATATTAAATGAAATTGTTATTTACATGATTAAGTGTTTCCAACATGTTAAGCAATCAAACTTGTTAAGACTTGATTAATTGAAATAGGTTTCATATAGACAATTGACCACCCAAGTTGACCGGTGATTCACGAACGTTAAAACTTGTAAAAACTATACGATGACATATATATGGTTATATATATATAGTTAACATGATTTTATTATAAGTATGTATCTCATTAGGTATTTTAACAATGAGTTATATACATAAAAATGAGACTATTAATTTAAGAAACTCGAAAACGATTGATGATGTAGCGTGAGGGTACGAAATAGTATTATTTTTAATACAAAATACTACAAAATATGACACAAGTTTTATTAATTTACGGATGGGATATACCTAAACCTTGCTACAACACTATAGGCAGTGTACCTAATCGTAGAGTAGTGTAGTTTTTAGTAAGTCCGGTTCGTTCCACAGGGAGCTGGTGAAGTTAACGCTATATTATTAAGTTTATTTGTAAAAATATATATATAAATAAGTAGTAGTATTATTATAAAATGGGGGTTTTACCGTTTAATGACCGGTTTGTCGATTTTAAGCGTAAAAATAAATGACAAAAATTAAAGTGCGTAAAATAAATTGCGATAAATAAAATGACAGAAAATAAAATTGCGAGTAATAAAATGACAGTAAATAAAGATACGATGAGAAATATAATAAAAGAATTATGCTTATTTAAACTTCCGTAATCATGATGTTTGACGTGTTGATTTTAATTTATTACCATGGGTTAATTGTCCTTTGTCCTGGTTTATTTGATACATCTATCTGGTTTTTGTCCATAATAGTCCATCGGTCATAAATATAAAGTGCGAGTATCCTCGTCAAATTACCCTTATACCCGAAGTCAAATATTCCAACTGATTAAGGATTTAAACTGTGACGCAGTTATCACTTCTGTCAACAATTACACCAGTTATCACTGTATGTAATCCACCCCTGTTTTAATTAGTTTATGAATATTAATTCATCCACTTGATCAGAATGAATAATCAATTACCCAACCCAATTGATTAATTAAATGATTATAACAGATTCCATATGAACATCACTAAATAGGACAACCATAATCATTATTAATTATTATGTTAATTAATTTGAAGATAGGTTCGACAGACTCCAATGAGTTGTCACTCAATTAGACAATACCCCCCATCTATTAATAGTCAATAGTTCAATTTCCACAAGTGTCGGTCTTTTGCCCAAACCTTAATTATGGTACAAAGCCCAATTACCCAATTTTAGTAATTAGCCCAACATCATGATTACTTCGTTTTAAATAAGCATAATAATAACTTAGCTACGAGACATTAATGTAAAAAGGTTGAACATAACTTACAATGATTAAAAATAGCGTAGCGTTACACGGACAGAATTTCGACTTACACACTCAAACGATCTCTATCATAAATCTTATTATTATCATAATTTAAACTTAAAATTAAGATTATTGTTATATCTTATTACATTAACATTATGATAGAGAATTATAAATATAGATATTGATATTTGATATAGAAAAGTAAGAAAATGATCGAAAAAATGATCGAGAAAGTCTCTCCCAATTCATCGTTACATATATCCCTTTTATAGGCAAATTTAAAATTGAATTTTCATTTACGACCCCTGAACTATGCTCAATTAACAACTTTTTATTATTTAATATTATTCTTATTATGAATTATTTAAATATTATATTTTATTCTTGTGCATAGTTGACTCGTAATTTTTACACCGTTGCGTCGAGCGCTGAAAGTTGGTTCATGCCCCGGTTCCGGATTTTCGAACGTCCTTTCGTACAATTTTATATCTTGTACTTTGCGTTTTGTAACTTGTACTCTTGTCATTTTTAGACGTTCTTCATCAATAAATTGAACCTTTTGAATTGTATCTTGTACATTTGAGCTTTTTGGACGTTTTGGTCTTTCAAATCTTCGTTTTTGTCTTTAAATCTTCATTTTCGAGCGATTTGCGTCTTTCGTCTTCGCACTTATTTATTTAACTATTACAACTAAAAATAAGGAAATTACATTTAAAAACTTTACATATTGGAACGATATTGCTACTAAATATATGTTCATTTGGAACACTATCAAATATCCCCACACTTGAGCGTTGCTTGTCCTCAAGCAATACAGAACTTGAAATAAAAACATACATGAATCACTTTTTTATTCATCACATTTTGTACATCAGTGATTTTGATATAGCGGTATAAACAATGACAGTAATGATGGTTAAAGGTGGGTGTGTCATCCACAGTTACCTTGGGTTTAGGTCAACGACACTTGCAATCAAATAGCCGATTTACTTTCGGTTTCCAAAGCAAAGTGCACATTTGAAAGGCGGTTTACAGTCCCACATGACTATAAAAATTTAGATCCTTTAGGAAATAGGATCTTTATGAAAACATTTGATCTTTTGAAAATTCAATCTAGCTTTTACCCTAGATAAGTTTTCTGATTTGATCCACCATTGGTGTTGCAAAATATATTTGTGGATCAATATTTTGGCTAAAAACATTTAGGTTCGTGTAATCCACTGCTATCCCGGTATCGGAAAGCACACATCCAGTTTACTTGTTCCGTATATTACCTTTCGGCAAACTACCGTCCGGTTGTAAAGGAAAGCGATGAACAAGAAACTGTTAAGGCAATGTCTAATGACATGCTTTTGGTTATGGTCTTTTAACGTGTCGGATGCTAGAACTATCCTTGGTAGGAGCGATAGTAAAGATCATCCTATGATTTTTCGGTCTGGCACAAGGTCCTGTCTCCGACCATGCTATGCAACCACCGTTCTTACAGTTGACACCCGATTTGGTTCAGGTGACCTAATGAATTCCAGGTGAATTCCTAGGATTTTACGTTCAATGGTAATGAACGCATTGAAAATGGATTTTCAGAAAACAAATCGGTTTGCAATTTTGATCAAAATATTTTCTCGTTCAAGCTCGAGTTTAGATATCATCGAATTCCATGAGTTTGAATTCTCAATCTTTAAGGTCAATCTCTAGGATTGAGTAATATCAGTCTTGAAAGCTGATTTTTAATCTTTAAGGAGATTATCCTTTCTGGGGATCTGATTCATTAGTCTTATCCAGCTAATTTTCACGGTGCCTCCCCATTGTACGAGATAAATCCTTCTCATGGTTAGGATAAATCTGACCACATGGCGACCCTGTTTAATGCTGAGGTCCGTGGATTTCCAGCTGATTTTAGTGATGACTTTTCTAGATTTTTCGTCAACCTACAGCTGGTCTGGACGACAACTTCATGACCTAAATCAAGAAGCGCGTGTCTTTTTCGGAAGACTTTACTTCCTTTTAATGATGGAATTGATTCATCGTGTAGATCCATCTCTTCTTTTCTTTCATCGGGTAAAACAGTTTAGTTTAGTCCAAAGCAAAAGTATTTTCAGTTATTTGTTACAAATATATGTGGCATATGTTTAAAATAACTTGGTAAATTTTCCCACACTTGGCTTTTTATTTTTCTTTTTATCGTCCTCTATTCCATTTTAAATGAATTTTAACATTTTAGTTTGTTTCTCAATTTATGTCCTTTCCGAGGTAACAATAATTTCGGTGTTAAAACCTAGTTTTATTGTTCATAAATATGTATAAACATGATTTTGAATTCATTTATTTGAAAATTTTGAAAAATTTTACTAGAATTGGGTAGTCAGTATATAAGACTAGGGCTGTTCTTTTTTTATCAGAGAGCACTAGATTCTAATACAACTACTGCTTTACTAGTATTTTAATGGTAACCAAGTGTTTAATATAAAAAATTTTAAAATCCGAAAGAATTTAACCCCTTCCCACACTTAAGATCTTGCAATGCCCTCATTTGCAAGAAATCAGTAACAATTTAAATTATTGAGGGTGATTTGTGTGAAAATGATTAAATTTTTACCAAAGTTTCCAAATATATTGGCGTTTGTTTGCTGAATGATAAATGGTGCACATCATTTGTTCATTCCGTCTTGTTGTTATTTCACATATATTTTGCATCTTGTCGTCAAAATTAGTTGCTTTTGCTGAACTTAATGCCAGTCTTTGAAAATGCGTTGTTTTACCCTGTTGTGTACATAAGATAAACTGCAAACATATATACATATTTTTGAAGTTTGGTATATTACCCCACATTCAAAAATTATTAAAATCTAAGAATAAAAGTTAGATAATTATAAAAATGATTACAATATTAACAAAAGTATTAAACATATCAATAATTACAAATTACAAAATAAAAATAAAAATAAGTAAACTAAGGATGATATTGGTACCAATAGGGGTTCCACGCATAACCATAAGTGCTATAGAATGCTTCGGCAGGGTCATACGTAGGATATGGTGGCTGCATCTCTATCGACCAAGGAGGGAAGACGGGTTTCGGTGTAGGAATATAGTTTCTACCTATATGTTGGCAATGCGCTATGATCTGGTTCTGATGAACTTGCCAATCTTCAAATGCTCTCTGTCTAGCATTTTCGTATTCCTGAGAAGCTATAAACCTATGCATTTCTTGCATCTCATTCCCCCCTCCTACATTACCTTGTTCCTGGTTTCTCTCTACCTGTGGATGTCTACCATTGTATCGTACTGCGGCGTTATTTCGCCGCTTCAAAACTTTAGCACCATGGTATACATTTAAACCTATAGTGTCGCGGGGTTCCGGCTCTTCTACCAATAATCCCCCCCGACTTATATCCACACCGAGATATTCACCAATCAAAGTAATAAAAATACCACCTCCTATTATGCTATGTGGACGCATCCCTCGAACCATAGCTGATAAATAATAACCCACACAATATGGTATACTTACAGCGCTGTGTGGGTCTCGAATACACATATGGTAAAACAAATCTTGTTCATTTACCTTTTCTTTGTTTTTACCCCTTTGTGTAATCGAATTAGCTAAAAACCTATGTATTACTCTTAATTCGGCTCTATCTATATCCAAATAAGAGTAGTTTCCCCCTTTAAAACGGTGATGGCTTGTCATTTGACTCCACACACCGTGTGTATCAAAATTTTCATCTATTTTCCTACCGTTTAGTATCAATCCTCTACAATCGGCAGACGCTAATTCCTCAGGCGTGTATATACGTAAAGCCTGAGCCATGTCCAGTAAAGACATGTGGCGCATCGAACCGCCTAACAAAAATCTAATAAAAGAACGATCGGTTAAACTAGCTACCCGATCATTCAACTCTATACTACATAACAACTCTTCACACCATACTTTATATACAGGTCTGCGTATGGTGAATAAACATATCCAGTCATTAAAAGAAGAATTACCATACCTCTGTACCAGTAATTCCCTAATTGGCCCGGCCAATTCTACAGCTTCCAAGGGTCCCCATTCTATGACCCTCGGTACCTCAACAACCTTGGAATGAAGAGTATGCAAACCCCGTTGATATTTTGGATAATCTATCCAAAGTCTGTCAAATCGCAGGTTCGGGTGCAACTGTTCCAAGTGCATATCTGAAAAGGTCATGACTGGATGAGGTACATCCTGCTTGTAGTAGTTATCTACCTCCTGTTGTTCCAAGTTCTCAGCAGGAGCATGACGGGCTTGGGATGAAGATTCACCCCTTTCATTCTGCAAAACACATCAAACACAAATTTTGTGCATCCAAATATGCATTAGTGTCAGCAAAATCATCAATCAAAATAATTACAATGACATTATCAATTTACATCAAACTTAAGCTTATTTTCACATTTTTATCAAATCTACACTTTTTCAAATAAGCATATACGAAAATTTTCGCCAAGTTCATAAACATTCAACTCAAATAACATGTCAAAATAATCATTACTAGCAAATAAACAAGTCTCAAATGGCATTATCTTTCAAAAATCAAGTTCATGAATTTTGGACTTGAAAAAGTCCACTTTAATTCTCAAAATCATGTTTAGGCTCAAAGTTTGGATCATTTAACTACCTAGACATGTTACACTACTCAATTTAGCAACAATTCATGACAAAAATCGGCCATAACCTGTTTATATCAAAAAGCCCCAAATTGCTCAAGAACACAAACCCTAGATTATTCAAAATTTGAAGTTTAAGGCTTCTAATCATGTTAAACAGCATCAATCTAGGTTATACAAGCATAATACATAAACAATTTAAGTCTAATTACACTAAAAAGCATCAAAATCAAATTGGGTAAAAATTAGCTCAAGAACACTAAAATTCGAATTAAATGGTGTTTAGGTGTAGAAATTTACCGTTTTTCTTGAGTAGTTCTTAGATATCATCCTTCTCAACATGATTTTAGCAAAAAATTTGGTGATTAACGGTTAAAAATTGAGATTTTTGGGGGTGATTTTCGGGTTTTTTGGGGTCTTTTTTCGCTGTTAAAATTGCAGTGTTTTTGTGTGGGAGTGAACTGATCGTTCAGCTCCTTATATTTTTTTTCTGTAATTTTGTCCCTCCGCGAGTCGCGGAGGTTTTTCACTGCAAACTCCGCGAGTCGCGGAGTTTACCCTTTTTTTTTTTTTTTTTTTTTTTTTATTTTTATCTTTAACTTATAAAACAATTAAGAAATTAATTTTAAAATTTTGTTTCCCTTGTTATTTAGGACGAGGTCGTTTCGGATCGATGTCCTAGTCCGTCCTTCGACAAAATTTTAAAATTTGTCTTTTTGTAGCGATTGTTTTAAAAGCTAAGATTTTTGGGTTTTTTCAATGTTTTTGGCATACTTTAAATCAATAAGATTAAAAATAATGATAATAAAAGTTCTCGTCCCTCCCTCGGGTAAAGCAATTTCGGTTCAAAGACCTAGTCTTCAACTTACGACGAATTTTAAAAATCATATTCTTAACTTAATGAGATAAAGTAAATTTTTGTTTTTAAATTCACACAACATAAATATAAAATTCAAAATTAAAATTAAAAATTCACACCAAACTCAAAATTTAAAATGCATAAATTTAAAATTCATATTTTAAAAATTAAAAATTCACACCAAACTTAATTTAAAAATTCATATTATAAATTCACACCAAACTTATATTAATTTTTCAAATATTTACAATTAAAAATATTGTTTTTACAAAGTTTTCAATATTAATTTAAGATTTAAATATTAATTTTTAAAAACATGGTAAAAATAAAATTGAAAATCTTTTTGTCTTTTTATCCCACTTTAATCAATCAAATATTATCAAAAATATGCGCCCCTCTTTTCGGTAAAGTAATTTCGGTTCCAAGACCTAATTTAACTCATGACGAATTTTTGAAATATTTTGGTTTGATTGTTTAAAGATATTTATACCTTAAGAATAAACGTTAAATTTCGCAGTGATGTAATAAATTTTTGAATGATATCAATAATTTCGGTCGCCAAACCTAATTTTATTCAATACCAATTTAATACTTTTTAGCGAACAAATTAGCGTTTATTATCAAAAGGTTAAAAAATAAATAAAAATAAAAACTGTACAGACATACCTGTGAAATAGATTTCTTAGTTATATGATCTATTATATTCATAAGATAGTCGGTTTAATTGGTTTTCCATGGCTGCATAGGCGTAACCTTGAGCATTCATTGTCTTTTCTTCTAAACATATGAACGGTCCGTCTCTGCATAAAGTAACAAATTCGGTATTTGAATAGGTTTGATTATTTGAACATTTACCTCCATGTGACCATTTTCCGCATTTGTGACATCGTTCTAGGTGGCGTGCTCTTCTTTTTGCTGCGGATTTTGATATTCCTTTACCAAATTGTAACTTATTATCTTCGCATCTGGATCCTTTTCTAACTCCGTCCATTCTTTCTCTGATTACTGATACTATTTCGCTCGGTAGTATGTCATTATTACGTTTAGTGATCAAAGCGTGTAGCATTAGACCATGGTTTAGTTCACAGGCAGTCTTCATTTTGTAAAAACCTAAAAAAAATAAAAATTCAGAATGGGGGGAGAAGACTAGTTCTTTAGGGTCTGCTAGGGAAAGACCATACGTGTTCCGTCTTCGAGAACTACACGAAAACAGACAATCTAACTCTAACAGAAATACATATTATCCTTTAAAGACTTGATTCTCTCCACACTTATTTAGCTGTGGTGTCGAAATTGTGATTAACTTCGTTGTCGACTTCCATCGGACCATGTATGTAATGTTTAACTCTGTGACCATTAACTTTAAATTCAATCCCATTTGAATTTATTAATTCTATCGTTCCGTATGGGAAAACTCTTTTGACTATGAATGGTCCAGACCATCTTGATTTCAATTTTCCAGGAAATAGCTTGAATCGTGAATTGAAAAGAAGAACTCTGTCTCCTTCTTTAAATTCTTTTGAACTTCTGATTCTTTTATCATGCCATTTCTTCGTTCTTTCTTTATAGATTAACGAATTTTCGTATGCTTCATGTCTTAATTCTTCTAATTCGTTTAGTTGACTTAATCGTAGACGTCCGGCTTCATGTAAATCAAGATTACATGTCTTCAAAGCCCAAAATGCTTTGTGTTCAATTTCTACTGGAAGATGACATGCTTTTCCATACACAAGTCTAAAAGGTGTGGTTCCAATTGGAGTTTTGTAGGCTGTTCTAAAAGCCCAGAGTGCATCCTCCAATTTAATGGACCATTCCTTCGGATTTGATCCTACGGTTTTCTCTAGAATACGTTTTAAAGGTCGGTTGGTATTTTCAACTTGTCCACTTGTTTGTGGATGATATGCGGTGGAGATTTTATGAGTTACTCCATATCTTTTAAGAACTTTCTCAAGTTGATTATTACAAAAATGAGTTCCCCGATCACTTATTAAAGCTTTCGGTGTTCCAAACCTTGCAAAAAGACGTTTTAAAAAGTTGACTACAACTCGTGCATCGTTAGTTGGGAGAGCTTGTGCTTCCGCCCATTTAGATACATAATCAATGGCTACGAGTATATATAGATTATTATGAGATTTTGGAAATGGACCCATAAAGTCAATACCCCAAATGTCAAATACTTCACATACTTGGATGACATTTTGTGGCATTTCATCACGTTGACTTATTCTTCCGGCCCTTTGACATGCATCACAGGATTTGCAAAGAAGGTGTGCGTCTTTGTAAATTGTAGGCCAATAGAATCCAGCTTCATAAATTTTTCTTGCTGTTAGTTGAGGCCCATAATGCCCTCCTGTTGGTCCTGTGTGACAATGGTTTAAAATTTTACTAGCTTCATCTCCAAATACACATCGGCGTATTATTCCATCGGGACAACTTTTAAACAGATGTGGATCTTCCCAGAAATAGTGTTTTATATCACTGAAGAATTTCTTTCGTCTTTGGTACGATAATCCTTTTTCAAGGAATCCACAAACTAAGTAGTTTGCATAGTCTGCAAACCATGGGATTTCTTTATAATCTATCTTCAATAGATATTCATCAGGAAAGTTGTCTTGTATGGCCGATTCATTCAAAACTTCTAATTCGGGATTTTCAAGACGAGAAAGATGATCAGCGGCGAGATTTTCTGCTCCTCTTTTATCTCGGATTTCAATATCAAACTCTTGTAAGAGTAAGATCCAACGGATTAATCTTGGTTTAGCATCTTGTTTTGAAAATAGGTATCTAAGAGCAGAATGGTCGGTATAGACCACCGTTTTTGCTAGAACGAGATATGATCGAAATTTGTCAAAAGCAAAGACAATAGCAAGGAGTTCTTTTTCAGTAGTTGTATAGTTCGTTTGTGCTCCTTGTAATGTCTTACTAGCATAATATATAGGTTGAAATCGTTTTTCAATCCTTTGTCCTAAAACGGCTCCCATTGCAAAATCACTTGCATCGCACATTAGTTCAAATGGTAGATTCCAATTTGGTGTTATCATGATTGGTGCATTAGTGAGTTTTTCTTTAAGAATATTAAAAGATTTGATACATTCATCTGAAAAGATGAATGGCGCATCCTTTTCTAGGAGTTTATTCATAGGAGTGGCAATTTTAGAAAAATCTTTTATAAAACGTCGGTAAAAACCGGCATGCCCTAGAAAACTCCTAACTCCTCTAACATTGGTGGGATGTGGAAGTTTAGCAATTACATCTACTTTAGCTCTATCCACTCCGATTCCTTCTTTTGAAATTTTATGTCCAAGAACGATGCCTTCTTTAACCATGAAATGGCATTTCTCCCAATTAAGTACTAGATTTGATTTTTCGCATCTAATTAGCATTCGTTCCAGATTAACTAGACATGATTTAAATGTATCACCGAAGACTGAAAAGTCATCCATGAATACTTCCATGCATTCTTCTATCATGTCGTGAAAAATCGCCATCATGCACCTTTGAAAGGTTGCAGGGGCGTTGCAAAGTCCAAATGGCATTCTTTTGTAAGCAAAAGTACCATAAGGGCACGTGAATGTGGTTTTCTCTTGATCTTCGGGTGCTATTGGAATTTGAAAATATCCGGAAAATCCATCTAGAAAACAATAGTAACTATTTCCGGCTAATCTTTCCAACATTTGATCTATGAAAGGTAAGGGAAAGTGATCTTTTCTGGTGGCGTCATTTAATTTTCTATAATCAATACATACACGCCATCCTGTTACAGTCCTAGTAGGAATAAGCTCATTTTTCTCATTTGTGATGACAGTCATGCCACCCTTCTTAGGCACGCATTGAACTGGGCTTACCCATGGACTATCAGAAATTGGATATATCAAACCTGCATCTAGCAGTTTAATAATCTCTTTCTTAACTACATCTTGCATATTAGGATTTAGTCTTCGTTGGCGTTGCACATACGTTTTATGACCTTCTTCCATAAGGATTTTATGTGTGCAATACGAAGGACTTATTCCTTTAATATCATGAATCTTCCATGCAATGGCTGGTTTATGAGCTTTCAACACAGAAATGAGTTGTGATTTCTCATTTTCAGTAAGAGAAGACGATATTATTACAGGTAATTCAGATTCACCATGTAAATAAGCGTATTCCAAATGGTTTGGAAGTGGCTTTAACTCTAATTTCGGAGGTTCTTCTATCGATGATTTATATCGATATCTGTCTTCTTCTTTTAGCATTTGAATTTCTTCTGTTGTTGGTTCATATCCATTAGCTATAAGTGTAGCTAACATTTCAGCTTCATCAATTGGTTCATTACTTTCTCCTAAAGAACATTCTCCTGTTCCTTGTAATTCTGGAAATTCTTCTAATAATTCTGCATGTGCATCTATAGTTTGAATATAATAACATGTATCATCTGCAGATTGTGGTTGTTGCATTGCTCTATCAACTGAAAAGGTAACACTCTCATCCTCTATACTTAGGGTCAGTTTCTTACCGAACACGTCTATCATTGCTTTAGCCGTGTTTAAGAATGGTCTTCCTAATATCAGAGGAACTTGAGAATCTTCTTCCATGTCCAAAACAACAAAATCTACTGGAAATACTAAAGTACCAACTTTAACTAGCATGTTTTCCATTATCCCTCTAGGATATTTTATTGATCTATCGGCTAGTTGTATGCTTATTCTGGTTGGTTTCAATTCTCCAAGGTCTAGTTTAGCGTATAGTGAATACGGCATTAGATTTATACTAGCACCTAAGTCTGCCAATGCTTCTATTGAACTAAGACTACCCAGAAAACATGGAATTGTGAAACTTCCTGGATCAGATAGTTTTTCTGGTATCTTATTCAACAGCACTGCTGAACAATTAGCATTCATAGTAACAGCCGAAAGTTCTTCCATTTTCTTTCTATTTGTGATCAGATCTTTCAAGAATTTAGCATATCTTGGCATTCCTGAAATCACATCAATGAAAGGAAGATTTACATTTATCTGTTTAAACATATCCAAGAATTTGGATTGCTCGGCTTCAAGTTTTTCTTTCTTCATTTTACTCGGATAAGGAAGTGGTGGTTGGTATGGTTTAACATAAGGTTTATCCTTAACTGTGTTATCTTCATTAACCTTTTCAATTACCGGTTCTTGTTCCTTATCTTGATCAGGTTGTGGTTCTTGTGGAGTAGGAATAGTTTCATCAGAAGTTACAGGTATTTCAGGTGGTTTAAGTGTTGTACCACTTCTTGTGGTAATAGCTTTAGCTGTTTCATTCCGGGGGTTAGCATTTGTATCACTAGGTAGACTTCCCGGTTTTCTTTCACCTATTAACCTTGCTAGGTTACTTACTTCTTGTTCCAGATTTTGAATAGAAGCTTGTTGATTTCTAAATGCTTGAGCATTTTGTTCATTGGTTTGTTTTTGAGATGTGAAAAACTGCGTTTGAGTTTCAACTAGCTTCGTCATCATATCTTCTAAATTTGGCTTTTTATCATCGGTTTGTTGTGGTGGTTTGTTTTGAAATTTCGGTCTTTGCTGATTATAAGTATTATTGGATACTTGTTGATTGCTAGGACCTTGTTGGTTGTTGTATGGAATATTTCGGTTATAATTCTGGTTTTGATTGTAAATCGGTCTTGGCGGTTGATAATTATTCTGATAATTATTTCCAGGCCTTTGGTTTATGTATGAAATATTCTCTCTTTGTTCCATTGTTAATTCAATACTGAGACAATCTTTTGTCAAATGTGGTCCTCCACACTGCTCACAACTAATTCGTATTGCATGAATATCTTTAGTCATCTTTTCCATTCGTCTTTCGAAAGCATCTATCTTTGCCGAAATGGAATCTAAGTCATGGCTAGAATCGGCTCTAGCTGCTTTAGATGATCTAATGATATCTTTTTCTTGGTGCCACTCATGTGAGTGGGAAGCAGTATTATCAATAATTTTGTAAGCATCAGTTTCGGTTTTCTTCATAATCGAACCACCAGCTGCTATATCTATGTCTTTCCTTGTAGTGATGTCGCATCCTTGGTAGAATATTTGTACTATTTGACAGGTGTCTAAACCATGTTGCGGACATCCTCTTAACAACTTTCCATATCTTGTCCACGCCTCATATAGAGTTTCATTTGGCTTCTGTGTGAACGTAACAATTTCTGCTTGAAGTCTTACGGCTTTAGATGCAGGAAAGAATTGTTTAAGAAATTTGTCAATTAAAACGTCCCATGTATCAATCGCCCCTTCAGGTAACGATTCCAACCAATCTTTGGCTTCTCCCTTTAAAGTCCAGGGAAATAACATGAGATATATCTGTTCATCCTCCACTTCTCGTATTTTAAATAGTGTGCAGATCCTATTAAAGGTACGTAGATGTTCATTTGGATCTTCCTTCGGCGCACCACTAAATTGGCATTGATTAGTCACCATGTGTAGAATTTGTCCTTTGATTTCATAATCTGGCGCATTAATGTCTGGATGAGTAATTGCGTGACCTTGGCCAGTGCGTTTAGCTCTCATTCGGTCTTCCATACTTAAAGGTTCCAGATTCTCCATAATTGAATTTGTTGAATTGGTATCACTAGATGCTTCAGATTTAATGGTTCGTTCCTCAACAATCTCTGTTTGAATGATTGGTGGTTCCGGAGGAAAGTTTAGTGGTTCAGGATCTACGAACCGTTCCTGAATATTTTCTGGATTCTCAATTGTGAGGTCGGGTTCAAAAAATGGATTATCGGAAATTTGAATTAGAGTTCTTGGTCGACTAGATGACGATTCTAAAGAAAAATCAACGGCGGTTATATTTGTTAAACGATGTCTTGATCGAGTTACAGGTGGTGAACGTACAAAAGGTGATGAACGTCTTGCTCGATGCATTCACTGAATATCCTATTAGTTTTAAAAAGGAAAGAAAAATTATAATAAGTTATCCAATCAATAGACTTTTCTGATTTTGCCCACGTTTCGAATAGCCAAAAGATGCAGCAGAGGGGCAGGATTCGTTTGGTCTCAATATAATTGAGGACTGTTTGGCTCCAATAACCCGGTCCACGTACAAATCCAACTATTACTACGAACCAGAAAATTTTGATGTCTATCAATTTAACCACTTAAAATAAATTTTCGTAATTTTTAGAAATTTAGATAAGAAGTAGAATAAAATTCTAAGTCCTAAAAACTAGAATGGCGAGAAATAAGAGAGAAAAAGAGTTCGTCGAAAAAGGTCGAAAAAGAAAAAATGATTGAAAAATAAAAGGTGACGGAAAAATAAAAGAAACTTATAAAAACTTAAAAATACTTAACTAATTTAACCTTATTACTACAACTAACTTAAAATTATATTCGCAAATTGATATTACTAATTGGAATGATAATTGATACATAGTAAAAGGTCTAAAAATATTAAAGCTTACAAGGAAAAACTAAATCCCAAATGGAAATAACTTAAAAAGAAACTAAAACTTAAAAAGGCGTCGCAAAATTCTAAAGCACCTAAATCTTAGTTTAAAGAAAAAGCACTTAAGGAATTCTACGGCAAAGCCTAAAAATCTAGGAGTAAAAATAACTATAGCAAAAACTAAGTTTAAAATTAAATATGAGCTAAAAAATACAAATATTACGTTACAACGATTAAAAAGGGACAAAATTATAAAAATATACAAAAAGTTGTAAAAAGTACAATTTTTATAAAAATATTATTTTTATATTATTTATTTAATAAAACTACTAATTTTACAATTTTAATAAAACTAATTAAACAAAATACATAAATATAAAGTAAAAAGTAAAAATAAAACTAAAATTAATAATAATAATAATAATAATTAAGTTAAATAATAATAATAATAATTAAAATCCCGTAATTAATGCTCGATTAGGGCTTCCTTGTCGCCTGTCAGAGGGTCTCCGCGAGTCGCGGCAAATAAAGAAGAAAACCCCGCGAGTCGCGGGGATCAGAAATTCAGTTGACAGGTTTTACTTTTTTACGCGTTTTCTTTATTTTTTTATTTTTTTTTTTTTTATGTTTTCTGTTTTTTTTATATAAATAAAAGATGTTTAAAACAAAAGTTATATTTTTATAAACTAAAATAGAAATAAAGGAACTTATAAAACTTAACTATTTAACAAAATCTTAAAAATACTAATATTTTTGTTTTTTTTCTTTTTATATTTTTCGAATTTTTAAAACGTAATTTTACAAAAACGACTTTTAATAAAAGTAGATAAAAATCTTTTTTTTTTTATATTAGCGTTGCGCTTCCGGCTTTTAAGAGTTATTCCCCGGCAGCGGCGCCAAAAATACTTGATGTCGAACGAGGTGTATATAAAATAGTTATTATTTTACTAGGAAAAACTATTAAATACGATACAATTTTACACAAGATATTTATTTATTTATAGAATGGATATACTTAAACCTTGCTACAACACTATAGGCAGTGTACCTAATCGTAGAGTAGTGTAGTTTTTAGTAAGTCCGGTTCGTTCCACAGGGAGCTGGTGAAGTTAACGCTATATTATTAAGTTTATTTGTAAAAATATATATATAAATAAGTAGTAGTATTATTATAAAATGGGGGTTTTACCGTTTAATGACCGGTTTGTCGATTTTAAGCGTAAAAATAAATGACAAAAATTAAAGTGCGTAAAATAAATTGCGATAAATAAAATGACAGAAAATAAAATTGCGAGTAATAAAATGACAGTAAATAAAGATACGATGAGAAATATAATAAAAGAATTATGCTTATTTAAACTTCCGTAATCATGATGTTTGACGTGTTGATTTTAATTTATTACCATGGGTTAATTGTCCTTTGTCCTGGTTTATTTGATACATCTATCTGGTTTTTGTCCATAATAGTCCATCGGTCATAAATATAAAGTGCGAGTATCCTCGTCAAATTACCCTTATACCCGAAGTCAAATATTCCAACTGATTAAGGATTTAAACTGTGACGCAGTTATCACTTCTGTCAACAATTACACCAGTTATCACTGTATGTAATCCACCCCTGTTTTAATTAGTTTATGAATATTAATTCATCCACTTGATCAGAATGAATAATCAATTACCCAACCCAATTGATTAATTAAATGATTATAACAGATTCCATATGAACATCACTAAATAGGACAACCATAATCATTATTAATTATTAGGTTAATTAATTTGAAGATAGGTTCGACAGACTCCAATGAGTTGTCACTCAATTAGACAATACCCCCCATCTATTAATAGTCAATAGTTCAATTTCCACAAGTGTCGGTCTTTTGCCCAAACCTTAATTATGGTACAAAGCCCAATTACCCAATTTTAGTAATTAGCCCAACATCATGATTACTTCGTTTTAAATAAGCATAATAATAACTTAGCTACGAGACATTAATGTAAAAAGGTTGAACATAACTTACAATGATTAAAAATAGCGTAGCGTTACACGGACAGAATTTCGACTTACACACTCAAACGATCTCTATCATAAATCTTATTATTATCATAATTTAAACTTAAAATTAAGATTATTGTTATATCTTATTACATTAACATTATGATAGAGAATTATAAATATAGATATTGATATTTGATATAGAAAAGTAAGAAAATGATCGAAAAAATGATCGAGAAAGTCTCTCCCAATTCATCGTTACATATATCCCTTTTATAGGCAAATTTAAAATTGAATTTTCATTTACGACCCCTGAACTATGCTCAATTAACAACTTTTTATTATTTAATATTATTCTTATTATGAATTATTTAAATATTATATTTTATTCTTGTGCATAGTTGACTCGTAATTTTTACACCGTTGCGTCGAGCGCTGAAAGTTGGTTCATGCCCCGGTTCCGGATTTTCGAACGTCCTTTCGTACAATTTTATATCTTGTACTTTGCGTTTTGTAACTTGTACTCTTGTCATTTTTAGACGTTCTTCATCAATAAATTGAACCTTTTGAATTGTATCTTGTACATTTGAGCTTTTTGGACGTTTTGGTCTTTCAAATCTTCGTTTTTGTCTTTAAATCTTCATTTTCGAGCGATTTGCGTCTTTCGTCTTCGCACTTATTTATTTAACTATTACAACTAAAAATAAGGAAATTACATTTAAAAACTTTACATATTGGAACGATATTGCTACTAAATATATGTTCATTTGGAACACTATCAACGATATATATAACGATTATCGTTATAACAACGTCTTACTAGGTACATATGAATCATATTAAGATATTGATACACTTGGTTAATTATGTTAAATGATAAGTAAATATATTATTAAGTGTATTAACAATGAAATACAAATGTAAAAATAAGACTACTAACTTAATGATTTCGAAACGAGACATATATGTAACGATTATCGTTGTAACGACATTTAACTGTATATATATCATACTAAGATATATTATATATCATAATATCATGATAATATAACAATTTAACATCTCATTTGTTATAATAAACAAGGGGGTAACAACATTCAACAAGATCGTTAACCTAAAGGTTTCAAAACAACATTTACATGTAACGACTAACGATGACTTAACGACTCAGTTAAAATGTATATACATGTAGTGTTTTAATATGTATTCATTCACTTTTGAAAGACTTCAAGACACTTATCAAAATACTTCTACTTAACAAAAATGCTTACAATTACATCCTCGTTCAGTTTCATCAACAATTCTACTCGTATGCACCCGTATTCGTACTCGTACAATACACAGCTTTTAGATGTATGTACTATTGGTATATACACTCCAATGATCAGCTCTTAGCAGCCCATGTGAGTCACCTAACACATGTGGGAACCATCATTTGGTAACTAGCATGAAATATCTCATAAAATTACAAAAATATGAGTAATCATTCATGACTTATTAACATGAAAACAAAATTACATATCCTTTATATCTAATCCATACACCAACGACCAAAAACACCTACAAACACTTTCATTCTTCAATTTTCTTCATCTAATTGATCTCTCTCAAGTTCTATCTTCAAGTTCTAAGTGTTCTTCATAAATTCCAAAAGTTCTAGTTTCATAAAATCAAGAATACTTCCAAGATTGCAAGTTTACTTCCAAGTTTTCTAAATCCATTCCAAGTAATCATCCAAGATCAAGAAACCTTTGTTACTTACAGTAGGTTATCTTTCTAATACAAGGTAATAATTATATTCAAACTTTAATTCAATTTCTATAACTATAACAATCTTATTTCGAGTGGAAATCTTACTTGAAATTGTTTTCGTGTCATGATTCTGCTTCAAGAACTTTCAAGCCATCCAAGGATCCTTTGAAGCTAGATCTATTTTTCTCATTTCCAGTAGGTTTATCCAAGGAACTTGAGGTATTAATGATGTTCATAACATCATTCGATTCATACATATAAAGCTATCTTATTCGAAGGTTTAAACTTGTAATCACTAGAACATAGTTTAGTTAATTCTAAACTTGTTCGCAAATAAAAGTTAATCCTTCTAACTTGACTTTTAAAATCAACTAAACACATGTTCTATATCTATATGATATGCTAACTTAATGATTTAAAACCTGGAAACACGAAAAACACCGTAAAACCGGATTTACGCCGTCGTAGTAACACCGCGGGCTGTTTTGGGTTAGTTAATTAAAAACTATGATAACCTTTGATTTAAAAGTTGTTATTCTGGGAAAATGATTTTTTATGAACATGAAACTATATCCAAAAATTATGGTTAAACTCAAAGTGGAAGTATGTTTTCTAAAATGGTCATCTAGACGTCGTTCTTTCGACTGAAATGACTACCTTTACAAAAACAACTTGTAACTTATTTTTCCAACTATAAACCTATACTTTTTATCTTTAGATTCATAAAATAGAGTTCAATATGAAACCATAGCAATTTGATTCACTCAAAACGGATTTAAAATGAAGAAGTTATGGGTAAAACAAGATTGGATAATTTTTCTCATTTTAGCTACGTGAAAATTGGTAACAAATCTATTCCAACCATAACTTAATCAACTTGTATTGTATATTATGTAATCTTGAGATACCATAGACACGTATACAATGTTTCGACCTATCATGTCGACACATCTATATATATTTCGGAACAACCATAGACACTCTATATGTGAATGTTGGAGTTAGCTATACAGGGTTGAGGTTGATTCTAAAATATATATAGTTTGAGTTGTGATCAATACTGAGATACGTATACACTGGGTCGTGGATTGATTCAAGATAATATTTATCGATTTATTTCTGTACATCGAACTGTGAACAACTAGTTGTAGGTTACTAACGAGGACAGCTGACTTAATAAACTTAAAACATCAAAATATATTAAAAGTGTTGTAAATATATTTTGAACATACTTTGATATATATGTATATATTGTTATAGGTTCGTGAATCAACCAGTGGCCAAGTCTTACTTCCCGACGAAGTAAAAATCTGTGAAAGTGAGTTATAGTCCCACTTTTAAAATCTATGTTTTTGGGATGAGAATACATGCAGGTTTTATAAATGATTTACAAAATAGACACAAGTACGTGAAACTACATTCTATGGTTGAATTATCGAAATCGAATATGCCCCTTTTTATTAAGTCTGGTAATCTAAGAATTAAGGAACAGACACCCTAATTGACGCGAATCCTAAAGATAGATCTATTGGGCCTAACAAACCCTATCCAAAGTACCGGATGCTTTAGTACTTCGAAATTTATATCATATCCGAAGGGTGTCCCGGAATGATGGGGATATTCTTATATATGCATTTTGTTAATGTCGGTTACCAGGTGTTCACCATATGAATGATTTTTATCTCTATGTATGGGATGTGTATTGAAATATGAAATCTTGTGGTCTATTATTACGATTTGATATATATAGGTTAAACCTATAACTCACCAACATTTTTGTTGACGTTTAAAGCATGTTTATTCTCAGGTGAATACTAAGAGCTTCCGCTGTTGCATACTAAAATAAGGACAAGATTTGGAGTCCATGTTTGTATGATATTGTGTAAAAACTGCATTCAAGAAACTGATTTCGATGTAACATATTTGTATTGTAAATCATTATGTAATGGTCGTATGTAAACAGGATATTTTAGATTATCATTATTTGATAATCTACGTAAAGCTTTTTAAACCTTTATTTATGAAATAAAGGTTATGGTTTGTTTTAAAAATGAATGCAGTCTTTGAAAAACGTCTCATATAGAGGTCAAAACCTCGCAACGAAATCAATTAATATGGAACGTTTTTAATCAATAAGAACGAGACATTTCAGTTGGTATCCGAGCGTTGGTCTTCGACCGTGTTTTCTTTAAAAATGATTGCTTAACATTTTTGTTGGAAACTATATATTATTAACATGTATATATTATGTGATATATTAATCTCTTAACATGTTTGATATTGTGTGATAGATGTCTACCTCTAGCACAAATCCCATTGACTCACCTAATAATAACGAAGAGTCGAATATATATTGGACTGATTCACAAGTTCTCGAAGAAGAACCGGAAGAAGAATCAGAACCGGAAGAAGAATCAGAACCGGAAGAGGAGGAACCGGAGGAGGAAATAGAACTGGTGGGGGAAATAATAAAACGGTTAAGTAAAAGAAAATCCTCAACCAACCGACCAAGGTTAATTATGGTCAATGGTGTTTCTGCCAAGGAAGCAAAATATTGGGAGGATTACCAATTCTCCGATGAATCGGATTCCGATGATGTTATTGAAATTACCCCAACTGAATTTAAAAAGGCAAAAGAAAATAATAAGGGAAAGGGCATAAAAATAGAGAAATCTAATTCCAACCCCGATGAACTTTATATGTATCGTCAACCCCCGAAGCCCTTAAGTTGTAACAATGACCCAGGAACCTCTAAACCACCAGGTTTTTCTAAACCGTTGTGGAAAACGACAGCTCGTATTAGGGGAACATCATATATCCCTAGAAACTTGGCAAAACGAACCAAAACCGAAGAAGAAGAAACGAGCGAGTCAAAATAAGATAGTTGTATTCGTGTGGTGTAATATATGTAATATAGTGTGCTTATGCTTTATGATATATGTAAAAATTGCTTGTATTAATAAGTATTTTTTTTTTTATGAATCTAACTCTTGTCTATTTTACAGTATAAAAACATAAAATGGATAGACAACCCAATATTTTAAGAGACCTACCCGGAGACATGATTGATGAAATCTTGTCTAGAGTCGGTCAGAATTCTTCGGCACAACTATTTACGGCGAAATCAGTTTGTAAGACATTCGAAGAACGTTCCAAGAATGTCTTGTTTTATAAGAGACTTTCATTTGAAAGATGAGGGATATCACATTGGGAAACCCATAAGTTACAATTTGTTTACTTTGACGCATATATTGCGGGGAACCCAAATGCTATTTTACGCAACGGGTTAAGAAATTATTTTGACTCAATGTATCCGAATATAGGACTTTATGATTTAGAAAAAGCGGCTAACATGCAACATAAAGAAGCATGCTATGCTTACGGGTTAGTAATGTTCGCTTCTCACCAAAGTGAGAAAAAGAACATCGGGCTACAACTATTAAACAAAACGTTCCCACAAGTGACGGAGTCAGTAATTGGGGTAAGAAATGAGGTTTTTAGGTTATTACGAGACTGTTGGTTATTACGTAACCCTCGTCCCTTTGACGACGTTACAACACGTTGTCTTATCAACGGCCATAACGGTTATGTTCCACAAGACCAAGGATGGGAAGTAGTCCTAGTAAAACCAGAATGCATGACTTGTTTCTGGACGTATGAATTACGTGTCTTTATTGCCTTTGCTGAACGACTTGTGTACTAGCTAGAATTATCTTCACAACTATCTTGTATCAAAGTTATTGTGTGCTATATTTCATGCTTTATGTAAAATAAGCGGTATTGTAAGTTTGTAAAATATTGTATAAAAGTTTGAACGCGAAATATTATTATAATCAGTTTTTCATATAGAATTGTAGTAGTTGAATTGTATATTAGCTACTAAGTATGAACTTAACGGGTAGGTACTACCCGAATTTAAACTTATAAAACGCTAATATGAAGAAAAAGCTTTTATAAATGAGTTCATATTATGCTACAAAATACTATTAACTACTCTTAATATTCTGTATGATTAACTTGTTCCATTTGACTATTTTGAAGAAAATGGCACCGACTACTCGACACACCGTGAATATGAATGAAGAGGAATTCCGTACTTTTCTAGCTTCAAACATAGCCGCAGTACAGGCTGCGCTACATACCAACAATAACCTTGGATCTAGCAGTACAAGAAATCGTGTAGGATGCACCTACAAAGAATTCACTGCCTGTAAACCTTTGGAATTTGATGGAACCGAAGGACCGATCGGATTGAAACGGTGGACCGAGAAGGTCGAATCGGTGTTTGCCATAAGTAAGTGTACTGAAGAGGACAAAGTGAAGTACGCTACGCATACCTTCACAAGTTCTGCGTTAACATGGTGGAATACCTATCTAGAGCAAGTGGGACAAGATGATGCGTACGCACTACCGAGGTCAGCATTCAAGCACTTGATGAACGAGAAGTACCGTCCCAGAACCGAGGTCAATAAGCTCAAGATAGAACTTAGAGGGTTACGAACCCAAGGATGTGATATTACCACGTACGAAAGACGATTCACAGAATTGTGCCTATTGTGTCCGGGAGCGTTCGAAGATGAGGAAGAGAAGATCGACGCGTTTGTGAAAGGATTACCGGAAAGAATCCAAGAAGATATAAGTTCACACGAGCCCGTCTCCATACAACAGGCATGTAGAATGGCTCACAAACTAGTGAACCAGATTGAAGAAAGAATTAAAGAACAGACTGCTGAAGAGGCCAATGTGAAGCAAGTCAAAAGAAAGTGGGAGGAAAACGGTGATAAGAATCACCAATACAACAACAACAATTACAACAATAATCGCAACAACTATCCCAACAATTGCAACATCAATCGCAACTACAACAAACGGCCCAACAACAACAACAACAACAACAACAACAACAACAACAACAGCAACTACAACAATCATCCCAACAACAATAACAACCGCAACAACAACAACAATCAGAAGCAGCTATGCCAAAGGTGTGAAAAGTATCACTCGGGGTTCTGCACCAAATTTTGCAACAAGTGTAAAAGAAATGGTCATAGCGTGGCGAAGTGTGAGGTCTACGGACCAGGAGTTAACAGGACGAAAGGAACAAATGGTGTCGGAACGAGTAATGGCGGAGCAAGTAGTGTCGGAGTAAGTTATGCCAATGTAGTTTGTTATAAATGTGGAAAACCAGGCCACATTATTAAAAATTGCCTGAACCAGGAGAACACGAATGGACAAGGCCGCGAAAGAGTTTTCAATATTAATGCGGCAGAGGCACAGGAAGACCCGGAGCTTGTTACGGGTACGTTTCTTATTGATAATAAATCTGCTTACGTTTTATTTGATTCGGGTGCGGATAGAAGCTATATGAGTAGAGATTTTTGTGCTAAATTAAGTTGTCCATTGACGCCGTTGGATAGTAAATTTTTACTCGAATTAGCAAACGGTAAATTAATTTCAGCAGATAATATATGCCGAAATCGAGAAATTAAACTGGGTAGCGAAATATTTAAGATTGATTTGATACCAGTAGAGTTAGGGAGTTTTGATGTAATAGTTGGCATGGACTGGCTGAAGAAGGTGAAAGCAGAGATCGTATGTTATAAAAATGCAATTCGCATTGTACGAGAAGGAGAACCCTTAATGGTGTACGGAGAAAAGGGCAACATGAAGCTACATCTTATTAGTAATTTGAAGGCACAAAAACTAATAAAAAAAGGTTGCTATGCTGTTCTAGCACACGTCGAGAAAGTACAAACTGAAGAAAAGAGCATCAATGATGTTCCCGTCGCAAAAGAATTTCCCGATGTATTTTCAAAAGAATTACCAGGACTACCTCCACATCGATCTGTTGAATTTCAAATAGATCTTGTACCAGGAGCTGCACCAATAGCTCGTGCTCCTTATAGACTCGCACCCAGCGAGATGAAAGAACTGCAAAGCCAACTGCAAGAACTATTAGAACGTGGTTTCATTCGACCAAGCACATCACCATGGGGAGCTCCTATTTTGTTTGTCAAGAAGAAGGATGGTACATTTAGGTTGTGTATTGACTACAGAGAGTTGAACAAACTTACCATCAAAAACCGTTATCCACTGCCGAGAATTGACGACTTATTTGATCAACTACAAGGCTCGTCGGTTTATTCGAAGATCGATTTACGTTCTGGATATCATCAAATGCGAGTAAAGGAGGATGATATTCCAAAAACTGCTTTTAGGACGCGTTATGGTCATTACGAGTTTATGGTTATGCCGTTTGGATTGACTAACGCACCAGCTGTGTTCATGGACCTTATGAACCGAGTGTGTGGGCCATATCTTGATAAGTTTGTCATTGTTTTCATCGATGACATACTTATTTACTCAAAGAATGATCAAGAGCACGAAGAACATTTGAGAAAAGTGCTAGAAGTATTGAGGAAAGAAAAACTGTACGCTAAGTTTTTAAAGTGTGCATTTTGGTTGGAAGAAATTCAATTCCTCGGTCACATAGTGAACAAAGAAGGTATCCAGGTGGACCCGGCAAAGATCGAAACCGTTGAAAAGTGGGAAACCCCAAAAACTCCGAAGCATATACGTCAATTTTTAGGATTGGCTGGTTACTACAGAAGATTCATCCAAGATTTCTCCAAAATAGCAAAACCCTTGACTGCATTAACGCATAAAGGGAAGAAATTTGAATGGAAGGATGAACAAGAGAAGGCGTTTCAATTATTGAAGAAAAAGCTAACTACGGCACCTATATTGTCATTGCCTGAAGGGAATGATGATTTTGTGATTTATTGTGACGCATCAAAGCAAGGTCTCGGTTGTGTATTAATGCAACGGACGAAGGTGATTGCTTATGCGTCTAGACAATTGAAGATTCACGAGCAAAATTATACGACGCATGATTTGGAATTAGGCGTGGTTGTTTTTGCATTAAAGACTTGGAGGCACTACTTATATGGGGTCAAAAGTATTATATATACCGACCACAAAAGTCTTCAACACATATTTAATCAGAAACAACTGAATATGAGGCAGCGTAGGTGGATTGAATTATTGAATGATTACGACTTTGAGATTCGTTACCACCCGGGGAAGGCAAATGTGGTAGCCGACGCCTTGAGCAGAAAGGACAGAGAACCCATTCGAGTAAAATCTATGAATATAATGATTCAAACTAACCTTACTACTCAAATAAAGGAGGCGCAACAAGGAGTTTTAAAAGAGGGAAATTTAAAGGATGAAATACCCAAAGGATCTGAGAAGCATCTTAATATTTGGGAAGACGGAACCCGGTATAGGGCTGAAAGAATTTGGGTACCAAAATTTGGAGATATGAGAGAAATGGTACTTAGAGAAGCTCATAAAACCAGATACTCAATACATCCTGGAATGGGGAAGATGTACAAGGATCTTAAGAAACATTTTTGGTGGCCATGTATGAAAGCCGATATTGCTAAATATGTAGGAGAATGTTTGACGTGTTCTAAGGTCAAAGTTGAACATCAGAAACCATCAGGTCTACTACAACAACCTGAAATCCCGGAATGGAAATGGGAAAACATTACCATGGATTTCATTACTAAATTGCCAAGGACTGCAAGTGGTTATGATACTATTTGGGTAATAGTTGATCGTCTCACCAAGTCAGCACACTTCCTGCCAATAAGAGAAGATGACAAGATGGAGAAGTTAGCACGACTGTATTTGAAGGAAGTCGTCTCCAGACATGGAATACCAATCTCTATTATCTCTGATAGGGATGGCAGATTTATTTCAAGATTCTGGCAGACATTATAGCAAGCATTGGGAACTCGTCTAGACATGAGTACTGCCTATCATCCACAAACTAATGGGTAGAGCGAAAGGACGATACAAATGTTTGAAGACATGCTACGAGCTTGTGTTATTGATTTCGGAAACAGTTGGGATCGACATCTACCGTTAGCAGAATTTTCCTACAACAATAGCTACCATTCAAGCATTGAGATGGCGCCGTTTGAAGCACTTTATGGTAGAAAGTGCAGGTCTCCGATTTGTTGGAGTGAAGTGGGGGATAGACAGATTACGGGTCCGGAGATATTACAAGAAACTACCGAGAAAATCATCCAAATTCAACAAAGATTGAAAACCGCCCAGAGTCGACAAAAGAGCTACGCGGACAGTAAAAGAAAAGATATAGAGTTTGAAATTGGAGAAATGGTCATGTTTAAGGTTTCACCTTGGAAAGGCGTTGTTCAATTTGGTAAACGGGGGAAACTAAATCCAAGGTACATTGGACCATTCAAGATTATAGATCGTGTCGGACCAGTAGCTTACCAACTGGAGCTACCTCAATAACTCGCGGCTGTACATAACATTTTCCACGTCTCAAATTTGAAGAAATGTTTTGCTAAAGAAGATCTCACTATTCCGTTGGACGAAATCCAAATCAATGAAAAACTTCAATTCATTGAAGAACCCGTCGAAATAATGGATCGTGAGGTTAAGAGACTTAAACAAAATAAGATACCGATTGTTAAGGTTCAATGGAATGCTCGTAGAGGACCCGAGTTCACCTGGGAGCGTGAAGATCAGATGAAGAAGAAATACCCGCATTTATTTCCAGAAGATACGTCAACACCTCCAACTGCTTAAAATTTCGGGACGAAATTTATTTAACGGGTAGGTACTGTAGTGACCCGAACTTTTCCATGTTTATATATATATTAAATGAAATTATTATTTACATGATTAAGTGTTTCTAACATGTTAAGCAATCAAACTTGTTAAGACTTGATTAATTGAAATAGGTTTCATATAGACAATTGACCACCCAAGTTGACCGGTGATTCACGAACGTTAAAACTTGTAAAAACTATACGATGACATATATATGGTTATATATATAGTTAACATGATTTTATTATAAGTATGTATCTCATTAGGTATTTTAACAATGAGTTATATACATAAAAATGAGACTATTAATTTAAGAAACTCGAAAACGATATATATAACGATTATCGTTATAACAACGTCTTACTAGGTACATATGAATCATATTAAGATATTGATACACTTGGTTAATTATGTTAAATTATAAGTAAATATATTATTAAGTGTATTAACAATGAAATACATATGTAAAAATAAGACTACTAACTTAATGATTTCGAAACGAGACATATATGTAACGATTATCGTTGTAACGACATTTAACTGTATATATATCATACTAAGATATATTATATATCATAATATCATGATAATATAACAATTTAACATCTCATTTGTTATAATAAACAAGGGGGTAACAACATTCAACAAGATCGTTAACCTAAAGGTTTCAAAACAACATTTACATGTAACGACTAACGATGACTTAACGACTCAGTTAAAATGTATATACATGTAGTGTTTTAATATGTATTCATACACTTTTGAAAGACTTCAAGACACTTATCAAAATACTTCTACTTAACAAAAATGCTTACAATTACATCCTCGTTCAGTTTCATCAACAATTCTACTCGTATGCACCCGTATTCGTACTCGTACAATACACAGCTTTTAGATGTATGTACTATTGGTATATACACTCCAATGATCAGCTTTTAGCAGCCCATGTGAGTCACCTAACACATGTGGGAACCATCATTTGGCAACTAGCATGAAATATCTCATAAAATTACAAAAATATGAGTAATCATTCATGACTTATTTACATGAAAACAAAATTACATATCCTTTATATCTAATCCATACATCAACGACCAAAAACACCTACAAACACTTTCATTCTTCAATTTTCTTCATCTAATTGATCTCTCTCAAGTTCTATCTTCAAGTTCTAAGTGTTCTTCATAAATTCCAAAAGTTCTAGTTTCATAAAATCAAGAATACTTCCAAGATTGCAAGTTTACTTCCAAGTTTTCTAAATCCATTCCAAGTAATCATCCAAGATCAAGAAACCTTTGTTACTTACAGTAGGTTATCTTTCTAATATAAGGTAATAATCATATTCAAACTTTAATTCAATTTCTATAACTATAACAATCTTATTTCGAGTGGAAATCTTACTTGAAATTGTTTTCGTGTCATGATTCTGCTTCAAGAACTTTCAAGCCATCCAAGGATCCTTTGAAGCTAGATCTATTTTTCTCATTTCCAGTAGGTTTATCCAAGGAACTTGAGGTAGTAATGATGTTCATAACATCATTCAATTCATACATATAAAGCTATCTTATTCGAAGGTTTAAACTTGTAATCACTAGAACATAGTTTAGTTAATTCTAACTTGTTCGCAAATAAAAGTTAATCCTTCTAACTTGACTTTTAAAATCAACTAAACACATGTTCTATATCTATATGATATGCTAATGTAATGATTTAAAACCTGGAAACACGAAAAATACCGTAAAACCGGATTTACGCCGTCGTAGTAACACCGCGGGCTGTTTTGGGTTAGTTAATTAAAAACTATGATAAACTTTGATTTAAAAGTTGTTATTCTAAGAAAATGATTTTTTTTATGAACATGAAACTATATCCAAAAATTATGGTTAAACTCAAAGTGGAAGTATGTTTTCTAAAATGGTCATCTAGACGTCGTTCTTTCGACTGAAATGACTACCTTTACAAAAACAACTTGTAACTTATTTTTCTGACTATAAACCTATACTTTTTCTGTTTAGATTCATAAAATAGAGTTCAATATGAAACCATAACAATTTGATTCACTCAAAACGGATTTAAAATGAAGAAGTTATGGGTAAAACAAGATTGGATAATTTTTCTCATTTAGCTACGTGAAAATTGGTAACAAATCTAATCCAACCATAACTTAATCAACTTGTTTTGTATATTATGTAATCTTGAGATACCATAGACACGTATACAATGTTTCGACCTATCATGTTGACACATCTATATATATTTCAGAACAACCATAGACACTCTATATGTGAATGTTGGAGTTAGCTATACAGGGTTGAGGTTGATTCCAAAATATATATAGTTTAAGTTGTGATCAATACTGAGATACGTACACACTGGGTCGTGGATTGATTCAAGATAATATTTATCGATTTATTTCTGTACATCGAACTGTGGACAACTAGTTGTAGGTTACTAACGAGGACAGCTGACTTAATAAACTTAAAACATCAAAATATATTAAAAGTGTTGTAAATATATTTTGAACATACTTTGATATATATGTATATATTGTAATAGGTTCGTGAATCAACCAGTGGCCAAGTCTTACTTCCCGACGAAGTAAAAATCTGTGAAAGTGAGTTATAGTACCACTTTTAAAATCTAATATTTTTGGGATGAGAATACATGCAGGTTTTATAAATGATTTACAAAATAGACACAAGTACGTGAAACTACATTCTATGGTTGAATTATCGAAATTGAATATGCCCCTTTTTATTAAGTCTGGTAATCTAAGAATTAGGGAACAGACACCCTAATTGACGCGAATCCTAACGATAGATCTATTGGGCCTAACAAACCCCATCCAAAGTACCGGATGCTTTAGTACTTCGAAATTTATATCATATCCGAAGGGTGTCCCGGAATGATGGGGATATTCTTATATATGCATTTTGTTAATGTCGGTTACCAGGTGTTCACCATATGAATGATTTTTATCTCTATGTATGGGATGTGTATTGAAATATGAAATCTTGTGGTCTATTGTTACGATTTGATATATATAGGTTAAACCTATAACTCACCAACATTTTTGTTGACGTTTAAAGCATGTTTATTCTCAGGTGAATACTAAGAGCTTCCGCTGTTGCATACTAAAATAAGGACAAGATTTGGAGTCCATGTTTGTATGATATTGTGTAAAAACTGCATTCAAGAAACTGATTTCGATGTAACATATTTGTATTGTAAACCATTATGTAATGGTCGTGTGTAAACAGGATATTTTAGATTATCATTATTTGATAATCTACGTAAAGCTTTTTAAACCTTTATTTATGAAATAAAGGTTATGGTGTGTTTTAAAAATTAATGCAGTCTTTGAAAAAGTCTCATATAGAGGTCAAAACCTCGCAAAGAAATCAATTAATATGGAACGTTTTTAATCAATAAGAATGGGACATTTCAAGGTCATAGTGTATCACAATCCTAATGCTCGAGATCGACATACAAAAGTTAACCAAAGTCGTTTCAAAAAGTCAATTTTGACAATAGTTCACAAAACGTGATGTACCTTATATAAGGATTCATTTACTTGGTTGATAATATTCAAAAATTCATTTTATTAATCTCGTAAACAAGTTGTTTAAATATTAATTGCTGATTCAAAAGCAATTCCAATAAACGTCAATCATAATTCAGTTGATCATATCTTTTAATCCGTTCATCGAAACTATTCGATATCTAAATGAAAAGTTATTGATTTTTCGCCAGCTTTCCGAAAACATATATATCATATACCTTTTACCAGTAATATATGTATTTAATTCGTGATTCATTATAAACTGTTTAACGACAAAATTTAGCATACAAACATGTATAAATATATATACTCGAGCACTAGACATGTATACACTATTAATTTATAATAGATAAAATATAAATGCTTACGTATCAATATTGTGATTCAATATTTCAGAAAAGTACGTAGACGCAACAGAGATGATAAATACTAGGTTTGACTTTATGAGCATAACCCTCGAACAATACCCATAACCTCCTTAGTAATAACCCATAATTTCCTTAGCTCTATCTCGCTCGTAAAACCATTTTGAAAGTGACACGCTCATAACCTCGTCGTAGTATTTTATGTATAATACTAATTAATAATATTAATAATATTAATAATAATAAGATTAATAATAATATTAATCTTAATAATACAAATAATAATAATAATAAAAATAATAATAATAATAATAATAATAATAATAATAATAATAATAATAATAATAATAATAATAATAATAATAATAATAATAATATAAATACGGAGTAAAATGAATTAGGAAAGAAACTGGAACCCAAATCGAGCTTTTATAGCATTTGGCCTAAAAAAGTACCCCATGCGAGTGCATGGGATTTTAGTGCAAATCTCATGCACTTGCATGAGCTCATGCACTTGCATGGGTTTTATGCCTATTTTTCATGCGATCGCATGGCTGTCAGATCCAGCTCACATATTTTTTGTTTTCTTGTTTGTCGACATAATTAAATATAATATATATAATTTAAATAATTAATTATATATTATATTAAATTCATGTGCATAGTTGACTTGTAATTTTTGTTCCGATGACTCGTACGTTGTCACTCGACTTATGTCCCGGTTCCGGTTTCTCGAACGCATTTTCGTACGCTTAGAAAACTCGCAATTTACGCTTCGTGTCACGTACCTTTGTCAAAATATAGCCTTAAATTATCCCTAAACTATACCACTCAAAGTATATCTTAAACTTTCGAGTATTTTGGTCATTTACTTTTATAAATCATCGTCTCGCTATTTGTTAATATATATATAATAACAAATCGTTTTATGACCAAGTTAATATATATTTTCAACATTCATAAACACGTTTTAAATATACGTCGCAAGTTATTCATATAATTAATATTCCAACTTATCATATATATTTAAATAAATATTTAAACCAATAAGTTTAATGTACGGTATCAAACAATTAATACATTGTTACATTGTCAAGTTATAGTATATATATATATATATATATATATATATATATATATATATATATATATATATATATATATATATATATGTATCTATATACATATAATTGTTCGCGAATCGTCAAGAATAACTGAAAGGTATTTGAATATATGAAAGTAGTTCAAAAATTTTGAGATTCAGTTTTACAGACTTTGCTTATCGTGTCGGAAATGCTAATCATACAAAGATTAAGTTTAAATTTGGTCAAAAATTTCCGGGACATCACAGTACCTACCCGTTAAAGAAATTTTGTCCCAAAGTTTGAGTGAGGTCGTCATGACTAACAATAAAAATGTTTTCTTGACGAATATGAGTTGATAAATAGAATTTTATCACCGTTGAATAATACGGATAAAACAATCCGATTACTCGAAGCGTATGAGAGAAGTTATCGTAATAGAGTGAAATGGAGAATAGAGATTCATCTTATCTCTTGATGTAGTAACGATTGATTTCCGGAATTTAAGGAATAGAAAATCTTCATAATTTAAATAAGATTTGATTCTTCAGAATTTAAGGAAATTAGGATTTCCTTTGATTAAATGCGTAATCTGCCTCGATTGCTATGTCTGATATTTTGCTATAAATTGACCTCTTCCATATCATTTATTTTCACCACTCCTATAATCTTCTTTCTTATTTCATACTTACAAAAGATTTGTGAAAATGCTTCATCCAGTTTTGATTCTTGATATTTTCTTGGCAATCATATCATTCATTCTTCTTTTTCATCTGCCACCAGAGGAGGTTATTTTCTTCTACTATTACCTTGGGGTTATATTGTTTTTCATTCTCCCGTGTCTTTATATTGCTATACGCATTGATATACACGGTTTGTAATTTCAGAGTTGTTTTCGGGCTTTATATTTTCCATTATATTTCGGAGCTTCATGCTTTCGTTTTCTCTTCCCGACCTTAAGTCAAGCGGATAATGGTCCAGAATTCGTAGCTATACATTTCGGAATGAACATAGTTAATGTTCTAAGAAAGAAATTGTAATGACACGATCTTGATTTGTCAAATTACCAGAATATCTGGAGAAGACCGAATCATCAAGAAAAGTATTTTCTTGATATATTTAGAGATTAAATAGAATGAAAGAGTTATGTAACATGGTTCATGATGAGGGTGTGATCTGTGAACCTTTATCACGTTCCATTAGAAACTCAGCATGACTTACTGTAATATAATCACGTTGATCAAGTGTCATTATATTATACTAACTCATGCTTCAATTCCCAACATTTCTTCAAGACATCTATTTTTCGAATTTTTCAGATTTTAGAAACTAAAATAGTTTCTGTTATGATGTAACACAGATAGCGTGAAGAGATGAATGATTTCAGATAAGAATGGTTATAAAAAAATATCTTCAGAAATATCGAGGATATTTATAATGAAAGATACGATGATATCTTAGAATTTCTAATATCAGAGGATGATGCGGAAAATCTGTCTGTGAAGGTTTAGAATAAGAAGTAAGGTTCTTACTAATAGTTTCAGCAGTCACTGAGTCATTTGGATTCATTAAAGGCAGGTTTAGTCTTTGTGATTTATCCACAGCCTCTTTCATACTTTACTCAATCCGTTTTTCAGTTCCAAACCTTCTCTTTTTCTCAGCTTTACCGCCATACTATTCTTTATCATCAAACTTTTGACCGTTAAGGTTGTTTACAGTTTTTGCTGCTTCATCAGCATTTTTCCAATTTCAAAGAACTAGTTCATAGTTTGGGATGTTTTTCAGAAACTTCACATTCGAAGTATGTAAGTCTAGAAGTTGGATGTTATCTATATATAACTGTTGTCGTAGAAAATGCTGCGAGATTCAAAATACTGATTGCTAATTCCTGGTGGTTGGTATGGCAATTATTGTTACAAGATGTGGATGAGTACATGATAGGGTTTCAATGAGTATAAGGATTTTTCGAAAGGTCAAGGATTAATAAAGTAGTTGGTAAATTTACTGCTAATGTGGTGGAACATGAAAGGTTCCCCAGTAACAAGAACGTATATGTCAAGTTTATAATAAGGTTAATCTGAAAAGTCGAAGTTGACTGGTTGAAGGTGTGGTAAAACTGGATAATTTGAAAATGGATTGCAATATTATTTTCAGTAATAATAATGCTAAAGGATCTTTCACATTTTTGAAGTCAAAGTATAGCTTTGAAAGATATAGAGATCTAAGAATGATGTCACCCATTAAATCTTAACTTGGATTCTGATCCGTCAATATCAGAATATGTAATTGAATTTGTATGGAAACGATTGTATATCGCTGTGAGCATAGTTAATAATTTTTGAATCAAAGTTGAAGAATGTACAGTATAACATATTAATTTTGAACTTATATATTTCCCGGGAATTACCTACCCGTTAAAAATTTCACAAGTAATATTTTGTACAAAAGAATTTTCATTACAGTCTTTATGAAAATATATGTATGTATATTTCTTCAGATGTAATACGGATTTAATGAGTTAATATCATATTAAGCTCATTTGATTTTTGGCTTGACTTAGAAATGATTAATCTCTAAAACATTAAAGATTACATAATCTTTGCGGAGTTTTTCACTAATGAAATCAACACTTCATTATTTATTCTTATTGATATTCCTCGGTGAAGGATGTTGGTGCTCGTGGAATTTTTGTGAACCTTACAAGGCACAGATGATGTTTTCTGGAAAGTTTCGAGTATATCAAAATTGAAAAGGTAAAATCAATTATGTAATTGATTAATACACATGGTTTATTATGAAATGGAATTCATTGGGTTGAAACAGAGATTGTAGTTAACAATGGTTAAGTTGTTAAGGAAGGATGTACATCATTGCATATTAGTAATATGAACTAACCGAGTAGTACCTACCAGTTAAGATTCACATGTAATAGCTTAGTACGAAAAGATTTATTTTGATTTCAAAATTCATATATATTAAATATACATAAAATTTCTTCAGGGGAAATGAGTTAATACTTCATCAGTTATTGTTGCTGGTATTTCTTGGTAACTACGGTGCGTATGACGTTGACGCTCGTGGAACAAATTGTGAAGTTGAGGTTTGCGATGCAGATGTTATTGGTGGTGGTAATAGTACTGTTGGTGTTGTTGTCGGGGGTACTATTGATGCCGGTGATGCTCCTGGTGCTTGTAACCTTTGCACCATATTCTCCAAAGCCACTACCCGAGCACGAAGCTCGTTGACTTCTTCTACTACACCGGGATGATTGGCGGTTCGGACGAGCGGATGAATAAGATCCAGAATTTGAGATAGTATATTATCGTGATGAGATACTCTGGAAATGAGAGAGAAAATGGTGTCTCGAACAGGTTCGCCGGTAAGTGCTTCAAGTTCTTTGCCAAGAGGGCAATGTGGTGGATGGAAGGGATCTCCTTCTTCTTGTCTCCAATAATTAAGTAGGCTACGAACCCATCCCCAATTCATCCAGAATAGGTGATGGCTGATTGGTTGATCCATTCCGGTTACACTGTCTTCGGAATTCAGGTGAATATCCATATCGGAATAGCTATCGGAGTTTAAGGAATTTGAACTAGATACGGGATCCATCTTGTATAATTAGAGAGATGATTTTTGATATGAAATAGATTATAGAATTTAGATTGGTACTCTTCAATACATAATTTACATATGTATATATAATACCAAAATCCCGTAAATTACGGAGAAATTTTTGGAAAATGGCAGTCGAAGTTTACTGTAACAGATACGCTAAGATATGAATTTTGTCTATACACTATCTATGCAATCAATGCAATAAGACGCGTTTAGACTTAAGATGATAAACATGTAATTTCCGACAAGAAATGATAAGCAAAACTTTTAACATGCAGACACGGTCGAAGCCCAGACTTACTAATGCAACCTAACCACTATCAGTTAGACACACTCATGCAAGACCTGGTTCACTAGGACCAACGCTCTGATACCAACTGTGATGATCGTTCCAAATCCATATGGACGAACACATCATTCATCGATTTCATTGCGAGGTATTTGACCTCTATATGATACGTTTTGTAAACATTGCATTCTTTTGAAAAGGCACACCATAAATGTATATTTAAATCAAAGGTTTTTGACATCTGATGATTTCTACATATAGACAATCACCGTAATAAAAGTTTACAATAGTACTTAGTCAAAATAAGATACATGGTGATGATTTGGTGAATGCAACGTTTCCTCGAAAAATATGCCATGTAAGACTCCATGCACATAGGTTGTATAACATATAAGCAAACAGCAGAAGACTTCTAGGGAACCTGAGAATAAACATGCTAACAAGTGTCAACACAAAGGTTGGTGAGTTCATAGTTTTAGTGTTTCGCATAATCTGTATATAAAAGTGGATCACAAGATTTCAGTTGTTTCATCCAGAAACGTTTATCAAAAGTTTGTCAATAGATTCTACATAACAGAGCACCCTGGTAACTAAGCTTTAATGTTATAATGATAAATACCCCATTCGTTTTAATATACGTAAATCAACGTGTCCTAAACTCAAATAACCCACGTCCGTTAAAAGGCTAGTGCTCTAGCTCGGACGGGGATGTCAAGCCCTATGGATCCATATACTGTTATTCGCGCCCACCAGTCCACATCCTATGTATTGGCAGTTACTAGTTACCAAAGCTAAGCGATTTTCGGTTTAAACTCAGTGTAGAATTAAGTATGTACTTGTATCCATTGCGTTTAAAATAAATTTCATGTATTCTCAGCCCAAAAATATATATTACAAAAGCAATTAAAAAGGGAGCAATGAAACTCACCTTAGCAGCACATACAGTTGTTCATCGTAATGTAACCGAAACTCGGTATATCAAATAATCATAGATCTCAACCTAGAGAACATATGTTGGTCAATAAATGTCTATCAAGCTAGGTCAGGTCATAGTGTATCACAATCCTAATGCTCGAGATCGACATACAAAAATTATCCAAAGTCGTTTCAAAAAGTCAATTTTGACAATAGTTCACAAAACGTGGTGTACCTTATATAAGGATTCATTTACTTGGTTGATAATATTCAAAAATTCATTTTATTAATCTCGTAAACAAGTTGTTTAAATATTAATTGCTGATTCAAAAGCAATTCTAATAAACGTCAATCATAATTCAGTTGATCATATCTTTTAATCCGTTCATCGAAACTATTCGATATCTAAATGAAAAGTTATTGATTTTTCGCCAGCTTTCCGAAAACATGTATATCATATACCTTTTACCAGTAATATATGTATTTAATTCGTGATTCATTATAAACTGTTTAACGACGAAATTTAGCATACAAACATGTTTAAATATATATACTCGAGCACTAGACATGTATACACTATTAATTTATAATAGATAAAATATAAATGCTTACGTATCAATATTATGATTCAATATTTCAGAAAAGTACGTAGACGCAACAGAGATGATAAATACTAGGTTTGACTTTACGAGCATAACCCTCGAACAATACCCATAACCTCCTTAGTAATAACCCATAATTTCCTTAGCTCTATCTCGCTCGTAAAACCATTTTGAAAGTGACACGCTCATAATCTCGTCGTAGTATTTTATGTATAATACTAATTAATAATATTAATAATAATAAGATTAATAATAATAATAATAATAATAATAATAATAATAATAATAATAATAATAATAATAATAATAATAATAATAATAATAATAATAATAATAATAATAATAATAATAATAATAATAATAATAATATAAATACGGAGTAAAATGAATTAGGAAAGAAACTGGAACCCAAATCAAGCTTTTATAGCATTTGGCCTGAAAAAGTACCCCATGTGAGTGCATGGGATTTTAGTGCAAATCTCATGCACTTGCATGAGCTCATGTACTTGCATGGGTTTTATGCATATTTCCCATGCGATCGCATGGCCGTCAGATCCAGCTCACATATTTTTTGTTTTCTTGTTTGTTGGCATAATTAAATATAATATATATAATATATATAATTTAAATAATTAATTATATATTATATTAAATTCATGTGCATAGTTGACTTGTAATTTTCGTTCCGATGACTCGTACGTTGTCACTCGACTTATGTCCCGGTTCCGATTTCTCGAACGCATTTTCGTACGCTTAGAAAACTCGCAATTTACGTTTCGTGTCACGTACCTTTGTCAAAATATAGCCTTAAATTATCCCTAAACTATACCACTCAAAGTATATCTTAAACTTTCGAGTATTTTGGTCATTTACTTTTATAAATCATCGTCTCGCTATTTGTTAATATATATATAATAACAAATCGTTTTATGACCAAGTTAATATATATTTTCAACATTCATAAACACGTTTTAAATATACGTCGCAAGTTATTCATATAATTAATATTCTAACTTATCATATATATTCAAATAAATATTTAAACCAATAAGTTAAATGTACGGTATCAAACAATTAATACATTGTTACGTTTTCAAGTTATAGTATATATATATGTATCTATATACATATAATTGTTCGCGAATCGTCAAGAATAACCGAAAGGTATTTGAATATATGAAAGTAGTTCAAAAATTTTGAGATTCAGTTTTACAGACTTTGCTTATCGTGTCGAAAATGTTAATCATACAAAGATTAAGTTTAAATTTGGTCAGAAATTTCCGGGTCATCACATATGATGATATGCTTAAGCACAAAAGACGCTCCGTTAACCTCTGGATAGAGTATCGGTCCTCCTCGTCCTTCTAACGAGGGTTTGGTGATTTCAGCGAGAGTGATGCGTTCGACCATCGTTGAACTATCGTCAGGTAAGTGTGGATCTCGTCGGATGGGTACAATGTATGATATCGGATAGAAGAAAGGATGTGTCGGAAGAATTCTTAGCGGTCTAAGTAGGTTAAACCATCCTATAGGTTCACTAATAAGGAAGTCCATTTTAAACTTTTTAATTGGTCTAAATTAAGCTAATATTATCTAACCTAACTAAGGCAAACTAGTAACTTCTGACAAAGCTAGTCTTAGTCAAAAGGGTCTCTTAAAAACTAACTAATCTAAATAGGCTCCAAATCGTACTACCGCTCCCCGGCAGCGGCGCCAAAAATTAACTACTCCTTATGATATGCCCGAATCGGATGGTTTATTTGTACGGTGTCGTTAGGCCGCAAAACGTCAATTCAGGATATCAACAGAAGATGTTGATTGTTTGATTTATATATGATGGGCCTAAATCTATTATTCATTCCTATGGGTTAGCAAGGGCAAATATGACCTAGGGTCGTTCCTTGAGCGGTCGAATTTGAAACGGAGCTTATCTAGATAATTTAGTAATTAAGATGGGTTTATACACAATTTAGTATCCAAGACTAGTGTTCAGGTACACCTTGTGTGGAGAGGCAGGATCCTTTTGGTCCCAATAAATTGGCGACTGTTCGGAAAATCCAACAACCAAGTCCAATCGGTTTATTCTAGACACCACTTTTATCCGGAATATCAAATTGTGTAAAGGCAATAGTTGGGTTGATTTGATTTATAATTGTATTTAAAATATTAAAGCAATATATTTTAAATAAGCTAGCTAGCATGCAACAGCTATGGACAAAGAAGACGTGGTTCACCATGATTTAAGATAACGCAGTGTCGGGATGATTGCGGGACACTCCTTGGATAGATATACCTTGGTGTGAATACTAGATTCCCTACTAAGTGGTTTCCTAGTTAGTATGTCACGAGGAACTAGGCTTTGAAGATTCTGATCGGATGGACTATGCTCAACTCCCGACACTTTATCCGGTTTATGGATATAAGTCGCCCATCTTGGATGCAATGCATACCTTGGGCGCACGAATGAAGTAGCATAGTCATATATATAATATCCAACCTGTCTTAACACCTTAGTGTATCACCCAAGTGAGTGGTTGTGTTTTGAATCCCTTTCTGTCAATGGTTTGGTAAAATCTAAGGATTTGTAGACAAATTAGAACTTCTGATAGTTCTCAGTCATCCTTAAAGATTTATAAGCTTAGTTTGTATTGTAGTGTGTTAAATTCCCATTTATGATTTAAACCAGCCCTTACTTAAATCTACCCAATAAATCCCTTAGTTATCCACCATGTACTAGACTTAAAGTGGTTCCATAGCTTCTAACCTTGACCATGCTCAAGTGGTCCTATAGTACATCGACATGAGTCTTATACTCTTGACCAATGTCTTGATCTGGTCCTACGCAATTCCCCATGTACTTTATAGTATTTCCGGTGGGTACATACCTTGACCAATGTATAAACACAGATAATTAATTACCTTATAATTGTCGACTTTATAAAAGATTTTAATCTCGTTTATTGGTGAAAGGACGATAATAACGAGGTTTAATATCATAGACAGAAAGCGGGTATGAAACAATAATCATCCTTAACTAGCATTATTAAATCATGGCAAACAATCAAGAAATTACCCACACATCATGGCAACAAGCATTTCTAATATTAATAAATCACAAACATCTAACATGATCATTATAATAAATTAATAAAATAAAGGATAGATATTACGGAATAATGTCGGCAGAATAACACTTGTATTTCTTCATAATATCCGTAGCGTTACAATGCTCGATAGCTTCTACTACTAACTACATACTAATCTCCTATTTATCACTAGAGAGCGACAATAGAGAGATAATTACATTTCCTAATCTCTGTACTTTTCTCTCTCTAGAATCTAGAAAGAGAAAGTAGAGACAGAACTAATCTCCTATAGATCACTAGAGAGCGACTATAGAGAGATATTTAAGAGTGAAGTGAGAAAGGTGTGTGTTGAAATGGTGGGATGAAGCCCCCATTTATAGAAAATGCTTAGTGGCAAAGTTGTAAATAAATTGCTGAAAAACCCCTGGCAAGTGGTTTGGCAGGGGGTTTGCATAGGGGGTATGTCTAAACCCCTGGAAGGGCGTATGTCTAAACCCCTGGCAAGTAGGATTTTTGTTAGAAAATGGCTAGCAAACGGCTGGCATGCCGTTTGGCAGGCCGTTTGCCAGGCCCTTTTGTAAGGGCAAGCTGTTTTGTGTACTCGTTTGCCAAGGCCGTATGGTAAGCCGTTTTACATACTGGCAGACCATTTGACAAGCCGTTTGGCCTGCCTGTTTCCTGGATCGTAACTTAATTTCTTGTATTTCATCGTTTTCGCTCTAGAATCTTCGTTTTAGCTCCGATTCTCTTGATTCTTTTTGCATCGTCTTTGTAATTACTTTATCTACAAATTTAACTAAAAAAGTGATTATTTTGCCCACAAAGTTTTGAACTTTATGCTTTTGGGACTCAATATCGGGGGTAAAAACGTGACTTTTTAGCCGATATCAAATATCCCACACTTAGAATTTGCTTGTCCTCAAGCAACCTTTCTTTTATTTTGAGTTCAAGGATGCTTCTTAGGTTTCCATTTCTATTATTTAAGTGGCTTGTTATTTCTTATAAGAGCAAAATCAGACAAATCGTCTTCTAAAAGGGGTAGAAACTATCTCTGCAAGCATGAGAGGAGGTTACATGACATTGGCTTCCTTACACGGGTCACTCAAATCACTCAAGTGTTTAGAGTTCCCTATCAATCTATGAAATGAATTCGCTCATAGCCAGTCATGTTGCAAGTATTGTCATAGGCTTGACCAAGAATCAAATCTCCGCCGGTTAGATAAGAACGGCACTGATATTCTCCCTAATCATTCTTTCAAGCGGAAGAGCGGGTTTAAAGGTTGATTTGCAGAGAAAAGCGAAGGTTTTGATATGGCAAAAAGGGTGATTTTTGAATCATTGAAATTTATAGAGATTCGATAGATTTCAGTTTCATGGAGATATACTTTTTTCTAGGAAAGATGGTACTCTATTTTTTGTTGAAGAGTTCTTTTAGAGGGTGCTGATTTTCAGCGAAGAATTTGCTTCTTTTCTGCAATTCTCCTGGGTCACAATCTTCATTTTCTTGGGAGATATATGCTTTTATTTGAAGACTTTTCTCTTCTTTATTTTTGAGACTTTGCTCAACAATTATAATTTTTTTTTGTTCATATCACAGCTTCATAACTTTGTCTATTTCTTCTTGTGCCCAGAGAGAAAGGTATTTCACCAGAAATAGGTCTTTTATGAGCTATCAAAAACAGTCTGGAATTTCAGAATTTTTCGACAAGTGTTTGAAGTAAACTTGGTCGATCTATCTCTTTGAATTTCTAGATTTTTGGAAATGAGAAAGAGAAGAGGGTGGAAAGGGTAACGTTTTTGATAGTGAATTTGTGGTGAGTATTTTCTGATTCAACAATTCTATGGTGTGAGTTGGTCGGTTTAAATGCATGGAGTGGAAACGGAAACGGATGGGTTTTATCTTCTCTATTCAGAATGATTTCGGAAGGAGTATCGCACCTACACCACGTATGGCGCTTACTAACCACTGACCTCGAAATGTATGTCAAGGTCAAGTTCTAACTCTAAATGCTAACATCGGCACTCTCAACGGAAAAGATAGTGAAGCATTAAAAATGAATGCTTATTGGGCCATTTTTGGGGTGCCTCACAGCAATTATATTGGGTCGATAATGCCTAGTCATGCAATGCTCTTTTAGAGAATCGGTTCATCCTTAAGAAGATTTATGTCCTTATTTGTCTTAATTTTAGAATAAACACGCTTGATTTTCGAAAGCACTTTTTCAGAAAGTATATCATTTAGCCAAAAGTTTTGAAAAAGTTATGCTGAGGACAAAGAATCTAAATAATATGTATACTCGAAAAGCTTAGTAAAATTTTAAGTTAAGAACATTTTCTGAGCATACCATAGCTAATTACGGTGTATTACACCGCTATCCTACACTTAGAGGAACATTGTCCCTAATGTTCATTCTTAGATTTTAGGGAGCTAAAATCCCACACTTAAAGTTTGAACATGTCAGAAAATGTATCTAAGCTTAATTTTGGGTTGGAATCCCACACTTAGTGATAAGCTTATGATAGGGTATAGTTTAAAGATATAACGAAGCAAAATAAATGGAGAGAAAAAAACGAATTACTCCCCTTGGGTGTGGTTGTGAGCTGAGGATCTGAAGGTAGACGGAGTCGGAACCATCTTCTGCTGAATTCGAATCGGTCTTCTTGAAGTGTACTCGAGCTCATTAGGGCGTTCTCATCCTCCATACACCATCCACCAATAACTTGTAATGAAATAATCAACGTGTTTCCTTGTCGTTTCATCATTATTCAAAGAGTCTCCACCACAGGCATCAATAACTGTCTATTACTTGTAAAAATGGAAAAGATCAAACCTAAATAGGTGATTAAGCTCTAGGCCATAGATTCACTGATTTGAGTTTTGGTGAAAAAGACATTTGAAAACTTGAGAGTTTCAAAATTAGGTTTTTGGATATTCAACAAATCATTGTATGACTAAAAAGCTTAATCCCACACTTAAAGTGTTGACTGCCTTTAAGACTTTTGAAATATTGCAATTAAGTTCATGACAAGTAAGAAACTTTGAAAATCCCATTTTAAGTTTCACTTTCTAAGAAACTTTGAAAATCTCATTTTAAGTTTCACTTTCTCACTTATTCAATTAACCTAATTATCCTAATCTAACTACTAATAAAGCTTTAGAAAAAAAACACACGGGTTGCCTATCGAGAAGCGCTTGTTTTTGTTCGTGTCACGAGCCTGACTCTAGCCTTATTTCTCAGGAAATCTAGGTGGCTCCCTTGCATTCATCAGTAGACACAAGAGGTAATATTGGAATATACCGATGAGATTGAAGCGGACATGGAAAAAGGTATGTCCAATGAGAGGAGAAGGTGTTTTAAAGTGAATGCTTTGTTTAACTCGAGGTATAACAAAGTTCTTAACTTCTTTTACCTCATTGATTTGTGTGGGTTGGTCAAAGGGGTCCTCATCACTCCATGATGTGTATGTCATTATGTATTTGAGTGATGGTTTATAGGGTAGCCCTGACGCAAAACCCGTCTTTCTTCTTTATGATTTATGGTTGGTTGTAATGTTGTACTCTAGACATGGAGGTGGGATGATGTTCATTGACGTCTCCAATATGGTAGCAACATTAACAACTACTTCGGTGCTAGAATCCTCCATCTCCTTCTTCTCATCCGGGCTCTCCATTTCAATTTCTTCATCCACCTCCTCGTCACTCTGGTCGGGAGCTTCAAGTATAATTGGTTCAGAGAGTTATGAAATGCTCTCTAGTCATTAAAAGATCAAAATAATGTGGGAGTGAAGATTGGGTAGGTGTCAAGTGGTTATTCTTCTTGTCTTCTACTTCTATCTTCTTCTCTTCATTCTCGGAATAGAAGATGACTTTCCTAGTGGAGATTGTATTTACTTCGGTGTTCCCATCAGAAGGACATACAGACTCGTCGATCGTGAAAGTGACCTCTTCTCCACGGGCTCTCAAGGTGATAGTCCGTGAATAAACGGATACTCCCATTTGTTTTTCATTTTTGCAATTTACCTTTCATTTCATTTTTTCATCTAAAACCTAGCTTTACTTTTTGTGCTCTCTCCCTCTCTTTCTCTCTTGGTAGCCGTCGCCCAACACATCACCATCATCATCTTCCTTCATCAAAATAATACTTGGATCATCAAATCGTTTTTATAATCGGATTCTACACAACGTTCTCTACGCATCTACATAAATCAATTCTTGATTAGGGTATAAACCCTAACCCTAACTTTTTGATTTTTCTTTAATTTTTCTGTTTTTATATGTTATTATAATGGTATAGTACTTGTATGTTGATGGATTGTTGATTGTATGCATAGAAACACTTGTTATAGCATAATTTCGGTTTGATTGGTTTTGGACAGCAGCATATTCGACCATTTCGGGGAACTAAACTGATGTTTTTGTAAAATTAAAGTGTCTAGATGTGTTCCTCTCATCAAGACATTAAATTTAGACTCTGGATTCATGTTATTTCGATTCTCGGAACTCTAGTTATGATTAAGATGGTGTTTTATTGAAATCAAAATGTAAAAACGAATGTGTTCATGTTTGGTCCGACTTTGTGACCACTTTTGGAGTCTTTAGGGTGTACTAGTGTGTTAGGATTGATGATTGGATGAACTTTCATGTTTGGGTCATCTAAATCTGAGCCACGGATCACCCGTTATGACTAAAACATATTTTTGAACGGATTAAAGCTCCAAGTTGATATATGGCTGATGGTCACGAATTGGTGGCTGTTCTTGGGGTGTTCTTGAGTGCACTAATGTATCGGGTGGTTTGGTTAGGTGGAGATATATATAAGACTCGCCGAAAATCGATACCCGGGGCTTAAGTTATGACCCGATGAACTTTTAATTAAAACTTATGGTTATAAAATGGAACTGATGATATAAATAATGATTTTCATTATTATTAAATTACTTATGATATAAAAGTAATTATTCTAATTTGAGACTTAAGATATATATATTTATTATATCATTTATTAATTACAGTTTGATTAATGAAACTTTAATTAAACTTATGATTAATAATACTTTCATTATTAATGAAAAATACTTATGATAAGTATTAAACTTATGTTATGAGATTATTATAATAAGACTTATAATAAGGATTAATTAATTATTTAATTATTATAAGACTTAGTTATTATTTAATTATAATTTAATTATTAAACACTTATGATTTAATAATTATAATTAAATACTTCTGATATGATTAATAATTCATTATTAATTAATAATATTTATGATAAGATTAAAATTTATTATTAATTAATAATACTTATATTATGATTAATATTTAATTAATTAATTAAATACTTATGTATATTAATTATATCATTTAAACTTATGTTAACTTTAATAATTCAATTTAATTTAATTAAACTTATGTTATGACATAATTCTACATATATGAATTTAAATAACATTATAACTTATATTATTATTATAACTTATACTTTAAAATTCAATGTTGACTATGTTTGACCAAGGTTGACTTTTGATTTGACTTTCGATTGACTTTGACTTTCAGTTGACTTTTATTGACTTTCTAATTAAGGAAACTTTCCTAACTTATAAACTTTCCAAAATAGCAACTTTCTAAATATGAAAACTTTCCAAAAATAGAAACTTTCTAAAAATAGAAACTTTCCTAAAATAGAAACTTTCCTAAAATAGAAACTTCCAAAAATAGAAACTTTTCAAAAATGAAAACCTGCTAAAAATAGAAACTTTCTAAAAATAGAAAGTACGTGTCCTTACGCTGTTCTGATCAAACCGAAGCATGTTGTGTGTTGTTCTATGTTTACTTGCAACACGTGCTATAGCTATCCTACTAAGACTTGACCTAACTTAGTTATTTATATCGACCTGCTTTATTTATAGGTCGGCGTTGTGATCATTCTTGATCACTTTACTTCATTTGCTGTTAGCCTTTTGTGTGGTTACTTCATTTGCTTTAAGGTGAGTTATAGTCCCATTTTTTCTATTTTATATCTTTTAGGATGAGAATACATGCATTTTATTTTTCATATTGGACACAAGTGAAAGTTGGTTTAAGTTATTCATTGTGAGTTGAACGAAAAGATTCCCTAGTCTGGTAACTGTAATCACTGGTTTCTACTGATGAACGTGAATCCTATGGATAGATCTATCGGGTTTGACAACCCCATTTCGTGCTAGTCGCGCTAGCAATTTTTGAAGACGGAATGTATTAGTACTTCGTAATTATTTGAAGATACACATGTTCAGTGTATATTATGTTTGGTAAGGGTGGAATTGGTTAAGTGGTTACCAGGTGGCTCACGGGTTAATGGAATAATGTTTTATATGTTTTCGAGCATATAATTTTTGTGGTCCAAACTAAGGCTTTATGTTTTCAAACATAAATTTTTACGGTTTAAATTAAATATTGTTTGCAATATTAAACCTATAATTCACTCAATATTTTTGTTGTCAGTTACTCGCATATTTTATTCCCAGGTTCATGATTGGTTGCTTCCGCTGTGCTTAGAGAGTCTGCATATTTATGATGGCAGCTTTTGTTAAACATTAACTTGCATTCTATTTTGATACATTAAATTATGGGTGTTTGTTGACTTTGTTTTGGTCAACTTTTGATTAAGTATTTATGTATGGTTTTTCTAAACTTACATATTTTGGTAGTTTTCTTTATAGGAAATCATTTTTAAATAAAGAATGCAAAGTTATTTATTAAATTTATTTAGAGTTATAATCAAGCTGTGGGACCAAGATAATGATGGTCGTCAAGTGTACTTTGACGGGTCGTTAAAGTTGGTATCAGAGCCTTGGTTGTAGGGAATTAGGCCGCATTGATGTCGTTACCCGAGTCAATAGGGTGCATTAGTGAGTCTAGTCTACAGCCCGGCCTATAATATATTATTATATGTGGTTATTTGTATCGTATTGGTATGTATATTGTTATCATAGATACATCTCTGTTATGTTCTGAATCCGGGAGGAACTCCCATTCCGATTTAAACGTATTCTCCGACTCATGCGAGTTTATCTCTATAAGAACACCTCGTATAGTGAAACCGAGGGATGTCATTCTTGACTTCTGAAATTCTCGACATTTCTATGTCATCCATTATGGTTATGTATATAATGTTTGAGTTATATTACGCGAGATGTCATTCTTGACTTCTAAATGCTCAGCATTTCAATGTCAACTGTTATGTTTAGGTATATAACATTCTTGTTATATTACGTGCCTTTATGCCGTTGTGCCTTTATGCTTTGGGTTGCGAACCGGAAATGTCATTCTTGACATTTAAAGATTCTTGATACTTCAAAGACATTGTTATGTCATCGTTACTCTTATTCATTACTTTTGATGTTTTTTGTCTCTTGTGCTATCCTTAGCACATTGTTCAAGAAATCGTTTTAGAGAAATTGTGTGGAAATTCGAGGTTGATCGCGTTTCCTGACCTCATGTAGTGCTATTGGAATGGAACTATGAATTAGTATAATATAATGACGTCAGGCTAACGTGGTTATATTACGCTAATTCATAAAGAAGTTCCAATATTGTGACATAAGGAATAGAAAGCGAGTCAAAGAACATTTTCACACTACTCATTCAGAAATTCTGATGTACTACATGGGTAGGGAAAATATTCATTATCTTATTTGTTGATATACGAGAGGCTCGTTTTAACCAGATTATCTATCTCATGCTCTATCCTTCATAACTCGCTTGTTAGCAACAGCTTCGCTCAGGAACAATTTTGGCCCAAGGACTTATGTCCTGATAATAGTCAAAACAACTTTTAACTCATTAGTTTTCATGACCTCGTAACATTTGTTGGTCAAATGTCGCACGACGATTCAAGTCCTTTACTCGATCTTCTACGATCTTACTTTAACTCGTAACATCTGAAATACAGATACTCTGTTTATCATCGAGAGTTTTACACATTTGTTTAATTGGGCGGTTCTCACGAGATTTATGGGCGAATAGAAGTAATGAAATATGTTGTCACGTATACAATTTATAAAATCATATATGTACGTATGGATTCAAATGAATAAATTTTTCCTTACCTATTTTGGTTGGTATATACTAAATTATACCTTTAAATTATTTTACAACCACTCCTTTATTGAGTTGTTTAATTAAGCCAAATTGTTTTATGTAAAATGGTACACGTTGTACAAACTTCTAAATTTACTAAGAACTTCGTCCCGTTTATGTTGTCACATCAAACGTTTAAATTTTTTTCAAAACTCCTTTGATTGATTTTATCAAATTTTCGCATTACTCTACAGAGTGTTTGGATCACAGTTCTTCTCATCCTCCGTTTAAGGATGAAACTTACCATAAAGTTCATTGATAGAAACTCTTACACCACTTTGGATGCCGGTTTTATAAAATTTGTTGGAAAGTCTTTACGCTCATAAAATTTTCCCTCTTATGGTTGGACATGGCCGAAACGCGGACCAATAAATTAATTTTCTTGGGTACACTCGGTGGTCACCCTATTGTAGAAAAGGAGTTAGGTGGGTTTCTACCCCAACTGTTGTTATAGTGGGTATCATGGATATATATTACACTAGACCGTTTGAGGAGTTTTTACTCTCAATATTCGCGGTTAACCGCAACACCCTCATAAACATAAATCCTAGGATTCAATACTTTGAGGTGCACGAAATTATTTGTGATGACCTGGAAATTTCTGACCAAATTTAAACTTAATTTTTATCGTTTCCGACACGATAAGCAAAGTCTGTAAAGTTGAATCTCAAAATTTTTGAACTATTCAATTACCTTTCGATTGTTCTCAACGATTCGTGAACAATTATATGTAAATAGATACATATATATACCATAACTTGAAAACGTAACAAAGTGTTGAGTATATGATACTGTGCATTAAACTTATTGGTTTGATTATCTGATTGATATATTTAGATACAGAGTTAAAAGATTATGCCAAACGATTGAATTAAAAGATAATTATTGAGTCCCTTAAGGATTATGATATTATTACGGGTCTCTGTTGTAAGGTCCACGTTGATTTGGGAAATCATTCATTCTTAACGGTATTCGGAATAAATGGTAAAGTGTTTGTTTAAATAACGTAATTTGGACGCATACAATAATAAGGAATATCAACTGTTGGAATTAGATATATGAATAACTTGCGATATGTATTTTAAAACGTGTTTATTAATATTGAAAATATATATTTAACAATACGATAAAATATAATATTAACTTGGTCATAAAAATGAATTGTTATTATATATATATATTAACAAATAGTGAGACGATGATTTATAGAAGTAAATGATCAAAATACTCGAAAGTTTAAGATATACTTTGAGTGGTATAGTTTAGGGATAATTTAAGGCTATATTTTGACAAAGGTACGTGACACGAAATGTAAAATACAAGTTTTCTCAACGTACGAAAGGACAATTGAAAAACCGGAACCGGGACATAAGTCGAGTGATGACGTACGACTTATCGGAACAAAAATTACAAGTCAACTATGCATGTGAATTTAATATAATATATAATTAATTATATAAATTAAATATATTATATATATTATATAAAATTATGTCGACAAAAAAAAAGTTAAAAGTTTGTGAGCTGGATCAGAGGGCCATGCGATCGCATGGCCTTGAAGCACAAATCCCATGCGATCGCATGGGGTACTTTTTCAGAAAAGGTGCTATAAATTGCGCCATTTTTGGCTCAGAATCTATCTCTCTTTCTCTAGTATTATTACTCCGTAACATTTATTTAATTTATTTTATTATTATTATTATTATTATTATTATTATTATTATTATTTATATTATTAAGATTAATATTATTATTAATCTTATTATTATTAGTATTATTAATTATGTATTATACATAAAATACTACGACGAGGTCATGAGTGGGTTATTTTCAAAATAGTTTTCAAGCGGGATAGAGCTAAGGAAATTATGGGTTATTGCCAAGGAGGTTATGGGTAATGTTCGGGGGTATATTTATGAATCAAACCTAGTGTTTATCATCTCCGTTACGTCTACGTACTTTCCTACAATATTGAATCTCAATACTGATACGTAAGCACTCATATCTTATCTTTTATATATTAATTATGTATCCATGTCTAGTGCTCGAGTATATATATTTATATATGCTTGTATGCTAAATTTCGTCGTTAAACAATTTATAACGAATCACTAATTAAATACTTATATTACTGGTAAAGGGTATATGATATACATGTTTTTGGAAAGCTGGCGAAAAATCAATAACTTTTCATTTAGATATCGAATAGTTTCGATGAACGGATTAAAAGATATGATCAACTGAATTATGATTGACGTTAATTGAAATTGCTTTTGAATCTGCAATTAAGATTTAAACAACTTGTTTACCAGATTGATAAAGTGAACTTTTAAATATTACCAACCGAGTAAATGAATCCTTATATAAGGCACGTCTCGTTTTGTTGAACTATTGTCAAAATTGACTTTTTGAAACGACTTTAGATAACTATTATATGTCGATCTCGAGCATTAGGATTGTGATACACTATGACTTGACCTAGCTTGATAGACATTTATTGACCAACATATGTTCTCTAGGTTGAGATCTACGATTAATTGGTAATCCGAGTTTCGATCACATTTTGGTGAACAACTTTATATGCTGCTAAGGTGAGTAACATTTGCTCCCTTTTTAATTACTTTTGCAATCTATATTTTTGGGCTGAGAATACATGCACTTTATTTTAAAAACAATGGATACAAGTACATACTAAATTCTACACCGAGTTTGAACCGAAAATCCCTTAGCTTTAGTAACTAGTAAATGCCAGTTATAAGAACTGGTGGGCGCGAGTAGTTATATATGGATCCATAGGGCTTGACATCCCCGTCTGTTCCAGGTATAGAAACCCTAGCCTGAACTATAAAACAGACGTATGCTATTTGAGGTTAGTACACGTTGGTTTGCGTGTATTGTACATGTTGGTTGCATGTATGTTAAAACAGGGGTACTTATTATAACGTTAAAGCTTAGTTACCAGGGTGCTCTGTTATGAAGAATCTATTGATAAACGTTTCTGGATGAAACAACTGAAATCTTGTGATCCACTTTTATATACAGATTATGCGAAACACTAAAACTATGAACTCATCAACCTTTGTGTTGACACTTGTTAGCATGTTTATTCTCAGGTTCCCTAGAAGTCTTCCGCTGTTTGCTTACATGTTATACAAGCTATGTGCATGGAGTCTTGCATGCTTTATTCAAGAAAACGTTGCATTCACAAAATCATCACCATGTATCTTATTTTGACTGCATTGTCAACGGAATTACTATTGTAAACTATTATTTACGATGATTGTCTATATATAAAAATCATCAGATGTCGAGAACCTTTAATTTAAATATTCATTGATGGTGTGCCTTTTCAAAAGAATGCAATGTTTACAAAACGTATCATATAGAGGTCAAATACCTCGCAATGAAATCGATGAATGACGTGTTCGTCCATATAGATTTGGAGCGATCGTCACATTATTTTTGGAGATTCATCACACCTGGAGTCGGCCATTCTTTATAACCCATGATTCGCGTTCTCTTCATCCGCACATAAATTTAAGAATAAGGATGAATCCTAGATTGACTTGCTCATTGTGCGAAGAAGTTCACTCTCGTTGAAAGATCACACCTTTCGTAAGTCTTCCTTTCGGAAATGTAATGAAAATTTATATTGAAGTTCATGATCCTCGTTATCCCCTTGAAGGAATTGTTTTAAATATCTATACCACTGATGTGGCTACTCTATATAATGTTTTCTTTATTGGTTGTAACTATATTTCATTCGTGCCAGTTAGTCCCCTTGAGGAGCTTCTATTTTGTTTGTTAAGAAGAAAGATGGTTCGTTCTGATTGTGTATTGATTATCGTGAGTTGAACAAGCTTACTGTTAAGCATCGTTACCCTCTTACGAGAATTTATGATCTGTTCGATCAGCTTCAAGGTTCGTCCATTTATTCTAAGAATGATCTTCGTTCTGGTTATCACCAATTGCGCTTTAAAGAAACTGATATTCCGAAAACCGCTTTTCGTACCCGTTATGGTCACTACGAATTTCTTGTTAAGCCGTTCAGATTGACTAACGCACCTGACGTGTTCATGGACCTCATGAACCGTGTGTGTAGACCTTATCTGGACAATTCGTTATTGTTTTCATCGACAATATTCTTATCTATTCCAAGAGTGATCAAGAACGCAAGGATCATTTGAGATTAGTGCTTAATTTGTTAAGAAAAGAAGAGTTGTATGCTGAATTTTTTTTTCTAAGTGTGATTTCTGGTTAAGAGAAGTTCAATTCCTTGGACATGTTGTTAGTAAACAGGAAATACAAGTTGATCCTGCCAAGATGGAGGCAATTAAAAAGTGGGAAATTTCGAAGAATCCTACTCAGATTCATCAGTTTCTAGGGTTGGAATGTTAATATAGAAGGTTCATTCAAGATTTCTCTCGTATAGCGAAACCTCTGACTGCTTTAACGCACAAGGGAAAGAAGTATGAGTGGAAGGATGAACAAGAGACTGCTTTTCAAACTCTGAAGAAGAAGTTGACTACTGCTCCGATATTATGTGACGACCCGGAAATTTCTGACCAAATTTAAACTTAATCTTTATATGATTTCGACACGATAAGCAAAGTCTATTAGGTTGAGTCTCAAAAAGTTTGAACTGTTTCATATATTCAATTGACCTTCGACTGCTCTCGACGATTCACGAACAATTAATTGTAAATAGATATGTGTGTATGTATATATAAAAAATAATTCAAAATATAATTTGAAGTATTATATGTTGTTGTCATTAAAAATTAATAAAATAAAAATAGGATATTATAATAATTATTATTTAAAATATATCTCTATATATAAATAAAGTATATTAAAAATAATTATTAAATGATAGTAATACTCGTTTGGTGTTTCGATTGATATTAAGCAAGTTAAATTCAAACTTATGTAATTTTAAAATAAACGGTGATACGAAAATGAGTTCTATAAATTTCAGGCTTATTAAAAATATATTTATGAGTTAATTGTTAAATTTGAACACTTTTCGTATTTTACCCAGAATCGAGAGGGACAGTTGATGTAATTTTTATTTAATAAATTAATGATCGAATTTTATACCATAATGACCAAAATAAATAAAACTATTTAATTTAAAAATATGAGATTTTTCCGAAGACTTTTTTTTATCCACCACTGATTAACAACGGAGTACGATACACAGTCCGTGAAAACTGTCGGTAGATGAAGTTAAAATAAGTGGCTGCTAATCTATATTCTATTATTTTATGTTATGAACATGTTTTCATCTTTCACTGATTATGATCTTTATTATTGTACCATATTGAATATTATATATTATATATGTGAGATATGAAGACTATCTATCCAGCTACTTCATAATTCTAACCAACAATATCACCACTTTCTAGTTTATTTCTTTTCTTACTCCAACAAACAAAACACGGGTGACCAATTGATTCAATTATTTACTTGTTTGCTTGTATGATTAAACCATCATATCACCACAACTCTCATCTCTCGATCAACGATAAACACCATCACCACCCATGAGCTCCAGCACTCACCACCACCGTTTACTGCCACCTCACCATCGTGAACCTATTAAACGCAATCACCATCTTCATCTAAAAACTACCACCATAATCGTTTATTTATATTATTATTTTTTACTTTTCTTTCGGTTAAGTGTGGCCGAGAACCATCACCCTTATGCTTGTTATTCGCAACTGTAAACCCATCATAAGATCACCTTAAATCACCATATAAAAACTCATTGAGAAACTACAGCTGCAATGTTTTCTTTTCCTGATCAAACCAAAACCCATTTTCTATTTTCAATTCAAGGATCACCAATAAAAAAAATCCCATCTTCAATCATCACCACCAATCACCACATGCTGTTATACGTTTCTATTCTCAGTCGACAAGAAACCCACAAAAACCTGCTAAAAGAGTTCTGTTTCTATTTCTGTTTTGACCGTCACCATCCCAACTAAAACCACCACAACAGCCACTATATTAAACTGCAGTTTCCTGCTGATGTTACGTGTGTTTTCTATTTTTATTTTTTTTGTTGCAATAACGTAAACGATGGTGAAAACAAAAGATGAATGATGGTGATGATGCAGATGATGATAACGATGATAGTGATTCGTGAAATATATATCGATGATGATGATAACAAGTTGATGATGATGGTATCACATAAAAAGATGATGAATTAAGATGATGATTAAGCTGTAGTATATGATGATGATGATGATGATGATGATGATAAAATTGTGATGGTTGCTGTGTCCAATCGAAACCAAGACAGGAAGCAAAGAAACCGAACCCTTTTACTATTTGATGCTACTTGGGCCAATTGGAAGTTTAATTGGATTTTAACAAGTTGGGCTTCTTTTATTTATAAGTGGGCTATTTTTTTGAGCTAGTAATGGAATTTGTTTACCAAAAATGGACCGTAAACTTTGTTTTGCTACTGGATCATGGATTAATCCTACAAAAACATGTTGATTAGAAATAAGAGAATGATGAAGATAATAAAACGATTTTTTACATATCAAAAATATAATCGAGCGGGTTAAAAAAAGAAAGTAATAGTACAGCAATGGGTTGGAGGTGTGTTTGTTAACCGAGAGGTCTTGGGTTCGAGCCTTATTTGGGGCATTTTCTTTTGGAAAGCTTATCATTAAAGGTAGTCTTATAATTATTATTATTATTATTATTCTTATTATTATTATTATTATTATTATTATTATTATTATTATTATTATTACTATTATTATTATTATTATTATTATTATTATTATTATTATTATTAATTTTATCATTTTTATTATTATTATCACTATTAATGTAAGTGGTATTATTATTGAAACTAACATTTTTATCAAAATTATCATTTTTATTATTAAAACTATCATTATTATTATTATTATTTGAATTATCATTATTTTTATTATCATTATTATTTTTAACACTAATATTATTATTTCTATCATTATTATTAGTAGTATTATATTATTAATATATCAAAAAAGGATTTTCAATATAAAAAAAATTTGTTTTTAACATAATACATAACTATATTAATATTTTGTAATAAATATTAATTATCTATTTAATGTATATAAAATAAATATAATTAATTTAGTTATTAATGAAACGTACAAGTTACTAAAATAACAATTAATAATAATACTTAAATGAGTTCGATTACGATTATATGTTTTAATATATATAATTGATATATGTTCGTGAATCCGATACCAACTCTGCATTGTTCAGTTTCGTCGTATGCATATTTTTACTACAAAATATCGTATTGTGAGTTTCATTTGATTCTCTTTTACTCTTTACATTTTTGGGAATGAGAATACATGCGCTGTTTTATAACTGTTTTACTAAATGCTTTTGAGATACATATTTTTGAACTGAGAATACATGAACTGCTTCTATAAACGTTTGACGAAATAGACACAAATATTCAAAACTACATTCTATGATAGAATTATTTGGATTCAGAGGTTCGATTTCTATAAAGATTGTATTATCGACCATCGGTGAGATGATTTTGTCATTGCACTACGCGTTAGCTACCGATATGGTTCGATTTTGTAGTTAGTAACGGATGAGGTGATTTTGCATTGCACTACGCACTAGCTACCGTTTTAGCTACCCTCGATGAGATGATCTCGCATTGCACTACGCGTTAACTACCGTTGTATTATATTGTGTTCGATTTTGTAGTTAGTAACGGATGAGATGATTTTGCATTGCACTACGCCCTAGCTACCTGATAATGCTAAAAATGAACATATATTTCATAGCATTATCCCTCAAGAAAGACAAGGTTTAGTTGCAAATGTTTTATTTACAAGTGATATTCGTTTAAATAATAAAAGGTGAAGACAAAAGACAGATTCGACGAATTGAAGACGCAAATGACCAAAAATCTCAAAAGTACAAAGTTCAATCAAAGTGGTTCAAATTATTGATGAGAAACGTCTATAAATTACATGAGTACGAGCCGCAAAACGCAAAGTACAAGATATTAAATAGTACGAAAGGACGTTCGAAAATCCGGAACCGGGACCAGAGTCAACTCTCAACGCTCGACGCAACGGACTAAAAATTACAAGTCAACTATGCACATGAATATAATAGAATATATAATTAATTCTTAAAATTATATATATATTATATTATATATATAAACCGTCGGCAAACTAGGAGACAAAGAAATGTGAGCTGGAGGCCTAATTGCCATGAGATCGCATGGCCTAATTTTTCTGGCCACATTCCTATAAAAGGCGCAGTTTTGGTCGAATGTTAACATACCTTTTTCTCTCTATCTTGAAACGATATATATATATATATATATATATATATATATATATATATATATATATATATATATATATATATAATTTTAATTTTAATTTTAATTTTAATTTTAATTTAATAATAATAAGGGTATGTTAGCGAATGTTGTAAGTGTGTAAGTCGAAATTATGTCCGTATAACGCTACGCTATTATTAATCATTGTAAGTTATGTTCAACCTTTTTAAATTAATGTCTCGTAGCTAAGTTATTATTATGCTTATTTAATGCCGAAGTAATCATGATGTTGGGCTAAATATTAAAATTAGGTAATTGGGCTTTGTACCATAATTGGGGTTTGGACAAAAGAACGACACTTGTAGAAATTAGACTATGGGCTATTAATGGGCTTTATATTTGTTTAATTGAATGATAGTTCGTTAATTTAATATAAAGATTTACAATTGGATGTATCTATAAATAACCATATACACTCGATCGGACACGATGGGCGGGATATTTATAAGTACTAATAATCGTTCATTTAACCGGACACGGGAATGGATTAATAGTCAATGGACTTATTAAAACAGGGGTGAATTACATACAAGGAAAATTGGTGTAATTATAGTTTAAGTTCCCAATTAGTTGGAATATTTGACTTCGGATATAAGAATAATTTTACGAGGACACTCGCACTTTATATTTATGACTGATGGACTGTTATGGACAAAAACGAGATGGACATATTGAATAATCCAGGACAAAGGACAATTAACCCATGGTAATAAACTAAAATCAACACGTCAAACATCATGATTACGGAAGTTTAAATAAGCATAATGTAGTGACCTGAACTTTTTCATGTTTATATATATATTAAATGAAATTGTTATTTACATGATTAAGTGTTTCCAACATGTTAAGAAATCAAACTTGTTAAGACTTGATTAATTGAAATAGGTTTCTTATAGACAATTGACCACCCAAGTTGACCGGTGATTCACGAACGTTAAAACTTGTAAAAACTATACGATGACATATATATAGTTAACATGATTTTATTATAAGTATGTATCTCATTAGGTATTTTAACAATGAGTTATATACATAAAAATGAGACTATTAATTTAAGAAACTCGAAAACGATATATATAACGATTATCGTTATAACAACGTCTTACTGGGTACATATGAATCATATTAAGATATTGATACACTTGGTTAATTATGTTAAATGATAAGTAAATATATTATTAAGTGTATTAACAATGAAATACATATGTAAAAATAAGACTACTAACTTAATGATTTCGAACCGAGACATATATGTAACGATTATCGTTGTAACGACATTTAACTGTATATATATCATACTAAGATATATTATATATCATAATATCATGATAATATAACAATTTAACATCTCATTTGTTATAATAAATAATGGGTTAACAACATTTAACAAGATCGTTAACCTAAAGGTTTCAAAACAACACTTACATGTAACGACTAACGATGACTTAACGACTCAGTTAAAATGTATATACATGTAGTGTTTTAATATGTATTCATACACTTTTGAAAGACTTCAAGACACTTATCAAATACTTCTGCTTGACAAAAATACTTACAATTACATCCTCGTTCAGTTTCATCAACAATTCTACTCGTATGTACCTGTATTCGTACTCGTACAATACACAGCTTTTAGATGTATGTACTATTGGTATATACACTCCAATGATCAGCTCTTAGCAGCCCATGTGAGTCACCTAACACATGTGGGAACCATCATTTGGCAACTAGCATAAAATATCTCATAAAATTATAAAAATATGAGTAATCATTCATGACTTATTTACATGAAAACAAAATTACATATCCTTTATATCTAATCCATACACCAACGACCAAAAACACCTACAAACACTTTCATTCTTCAATTTTCTTTATCTAATTGATCTCTCTCAAGTTCTATCTTCAAGTTCTAAGTGTTCTTCATAAATTCCAAAAGTTCTAGTTCCATAAAATCAAGAATACTTCCAAGATTGCAAGTTTACTTCCAAGTTTTCTAAATCCATTCCAAGTAATCATCCAAGATCAAGAAACCTTTGTTACTTACAGTAGGTTATCTTTCTAATACAAGGTAATAATCATATTCAAACTTTAATTCAATTTCTATAACTATAACAATCTTATTTCGAGTGGAAATCTTACTTGAAATTGTTTTCGTGTCATGATTCTGCTTCAAGAACTTTCAATCCATCCAAGGATCCTTTGAAGCTAGATCTATTTTTCTAATTTCTAGTAGGTTTATCCAAGGAACTTGAGGTATTAATGATGTTCATAACATCATTCTATTCATACATATAAAGCTATCTTATTCGAAGGTTTAAACTTGTAATCACTATAACATAGTTTAGTTAATTCTAAACTTGTTCACAAATAAAAGTTAATCCTTCTAACTTGACTTTTAAAATCAACTAAACACATATTCTATATCTATATGATATGCTAACTTAATAATTTAAAACCTGAAAACACGAAAAACACCGTAAAACCGAATTTACGCCGTCGTAGTAACACCGCGGGCTGTTTTGGGTTAGTTAATTAAAAACTATGATAAACTTTGATTTAAAAGTTGTTATTTTGGGAAAATGATTTTTATTATGAACATGAAACTATATCCAAAAATTATGGTTAAACTCAAAGTGGAAGTATGTTTTCTAAAATGGTCATCTAGACGTCGTTCTTTCGACTGAAATGACTACCTTTACAAAAATGACTTGTAACTTATTTTTCCAACTATAAACATATACTTTTTCTATTTAGATTCATAAAATAGAGTTCAATATGAAACCATAGCAATTTGATTCACTCAAAACGGATTTAAAATGAAGAAGTTATGGGTAAAACAAGATTGGATACTTTTTCTCATTTTAGCTACGTGAAAATTGGTAACAAATCTATTCCAACCATAACTTAATCAACTTGTATTGTATATTATGTAATCTTGAGATACCATAGACACGTATACAATGTTTTGACCTATCATGTCGACACATCTATATATATTTCGGAACAACCATAGACACTCTATATGTGAATGTTGGAGTTAGCTATACAGGGTTGAGGTTGATTCCAAAATATATATAGTTTGAGTTGTGATAAATACTGAGATACGTATACACTGGGTCGTGGATTGATTCAAGATAATATTTATTGATTTATTTCTGTACATCTAACTGTGGACAACTAGTTGTAGGTTACTAACGAGGACAGCTGACTTAATAAACTTAAAACATCAAAATATATTAAAAGTGTTGTAAATATATTTTGAACATACTTTGATATATATGTATATATTGTTATAGGTTCGTGAATCAACCAGTGGCCAAGTCTTACTTCCCGACGAAGTAAAAATCTGTGAAAGTGAGTTATAGTCCCACTTTTAAAATCTAATATTTTTGGGATGAGAATACATGCAGGTTTTATAAATGATTTACAAAATAGACACAAGTACGTGAAACTACATTCTATGGTTGAATTATAGAAATCAAATATGCCCTTTTTTATTAAGTCTGGTAATCTAAGAATTAGGGAACAGACACTCTAATTGATGTGAATCCTAAAGATAGATCTATTGGGCCTAACAAACCCCATCCAAAGTACCGGATGCTTTAGTACTTCGAAATTTATATCATATCCGAAGGGTGTCCCGGAATGATGGGGATATTTTTATATATGCATCTTGTTAATGTCGGTTACCAGGTGTTCACCATATGAATGATTTTTATCTCTATGTATGGGATGTGTATTGAAATATGAAATCTTGTGGTCTATTGTTACGATTTGATATATATAGGTTAAACCTATAACTCACCAACATTTTTGTTGACGTTTAAAGCATGTTTATTCTCAGGTGAATACTAAGAGCTTCCGCTGTTGCATACTAAAATAAGGACAAGATTTGGAGTCCATGTTTGTATGATATTGTGTAAAAACTGCATTCAAGAAACTGATTTCGATGTAACATATTTGTATTGTAAACCATTATGTAATGGTCGTGTGTAAACAGGATATTTTAGATTATCATTATTTGATAATCTACGTAAAGCTTTTTAAACCTTTATTTATGAAATAAAGGTTATGGTTTGTTTTAAAAATGAATGCAGTCTTTGAAAAACGTCTCATATAGAGGTCAAAACCTCGCAACGAAATCAATTAATATGGAACGTTTTTAATCAATAAGAACGGGACATTTCACATAATTCCTTTATTTCATAGTTCATCGCACTTCTATTTACTGTCATTTTATTTAATTGCACTTTTAATTATCGTACTTTTTAGTTATCGCAATTTTATTTATTGTCATTTTATTTATCGCATTTTAAATTATCGCATTTTAATTATTGTCATTTACTTTACACTTTAAATTAAGTTATTTTTTTTTTAATATTTTACATTAGGTTTTAACTACGACTAAAGTTTTAAAATCGACAAACCGGTCATTAAATGGTAAAAATCCCCTTTTATAATAATAATACTACTTATATATATTTATAGTTATACAAATATAATTTTAAAAATATAGTGTTAAAATTGGCTAGCTCCCTATGGAACGAACTTGACTTACTAAAAACTACACTACTGTACGATTAGGTACACTGCCTATAAGTGTTGTAGCAAGGTTTAGGTATATCCAATCTATAAATAAATAAATAACTTGTGTAAAATTGTATCATATTTAATAGTATTTCGTAGTAAAATATAAGCTATTTCGTATACACCTCTACGCACATCAAGTATTTTTGGCGCCGCTGCCGGGGAATTTGCTTAAACGCCAGAAGCGAAACGCTATATAAAAAAAAGATTTTTATTAAGTTTTAATTTCTTTTTGTAAAAATACGTTTTAAATATTAAAAATACAAAAAAAAAAATAAATATATATATATATATATATATATATATATATATATATATATATATATATATATATATATATATATATATATATATATATATATATATATATATATATAAGAGTTTGTTAAATATATATATAAAATTATAAAGTTTCTTCATTTTTATTTTAGTTTTTAAAATATAAGTTTTTATTTATTTTATATAAATATTTTATATAAATATAAAACAGAAAAAAATATATATATATAATTAAAATTGTAAACGGGCTACACTGTAGCAGCCCAAACAATCTGGCCCGGTTTTCTAATTCATGCGACCGCATGAATCCATAGGCTAAAACTCATGCGACCGCATGAGGGTTACTGACACGCCCAACTGAACCTAGTACAGCATTAATTACGAATTATTATTAATTATTATTAATATTAAACCCTAATTAGGGTTAGTATATTATATTAATTAATTTTAGATTTAATTAATTTGTAATATTTAGTTTTAAATTAGTTTTATTAATATAATAAATTGATACTTTTATAAAATAAATAATATAAAAATAATATTTTCTAAAAAATATATTTTTATAACTTTAGTTTTATTTTTATATCTTCGTATCTTTTTATTAGTTTAATTGTTAATTATATATTTTTCGCTCGTAACTAGTTTTAAGATATAGTTTTTTCCATAGTTGTTTTTATTTCTAGATTTTTAGGCTTTGCCGTAAAATCCCTTAAGTGCTTTTTCTTTAGACTAAGATATAGGTGCTTTAGAATTTTGCGACGCCGTTTTAAGATTTTAGTACTTTTTAAGTTATTGCCATTTTGGATTTAGAATTCCTTTAAGCTTTAATACCTTTAGACGTAACTTTTAATTTTTAGTTTTTAGACTTTTAAGTTTCGACGCGCTACATTCTTCTTATTATTTTTCGACCTTTTATTTTTCGATGTTTTCCGACGCACTCTTTTTCTTTCTTATTTTTCGACGCTCTAGTTTTTAGGACATAGAATTTTCTATTTCTTCTCTAAAATTTCAAAACGAAAAATTATTTTAAGTGGTTAAATTGATAGACATCCAAAATTTTCTGGTTCGTAGTAATAGTTGGATTTGTTAGTGGCGAGTAGTAGGCTTCCGATTTAAAGGGTCCTGGCTACCTGCTGCATCTATTGGCTATTCGAAACGTGGGCAAAATCAGAAAAGTCTATTAATTTGATAACTTATATAATTTTTATCTTTTATAACTAATAGGATATTCAGTGAATGCACCGAGCAAAACGTTCATCACCTTTTATACGTTCTCCACCTGTAACTCGATCAAGACATGTAGCCAATATTGTCGCCGTTGATTTTTATTTAGAATCGTCATCCAGTCGTCCAAGTACTCCAATTCAAATTTTCGATAATCCATTTTTTGAACCCGACCTCACAATTGAGAATCCGGAGGATATTCAGGAACAATTCAGAGATCTTGAACCATTAATCTTTCCTCTGGAACCACCAATCATTCAAACAGAGATTGTCGAGGAACAAACCATTAAATCAGAATCCTCTAGTGATTCAGATTCAACAAATTCAATCATGGAAAATCTAGAACCTCTAAGTATGGAAGACTGAATGAGGGCTAAACGCACTGGCCAAGGTCACGCAATTACTCAACCAGACATTAATGCACCAGATTATGAAATAAAATGACAAATCCTACACATGGTAACTAATCAATGCAATTTAGTGGTGCACCGAAGGAAGATCCAAATGAACATCTTCGTACATTTAATAGGATCTGTACTCTATTTAAAATCCGAGAAGTGGAGGATGAACAGATATATCTCATGTTATTTCCCTGGACTTTAAAGAGAGAAGCCAAAGATTGGTTTGAATCATTACCTGAAGGGGCGATTGATACATGGGACGTTTTAGTTGAAAAATTTCTTAAACAATTCTTTCCGGAATCTAAAGCCGTAAGACTTCAAGGAGAAATTGTTACGTTCACGCAAAAGCCAAATGAAACTCTATATGAAGCGTGGACAAGATTTGGAAAGTTATTGAGAGGATGTCTGCAACATGGTTTAGACACTTATCAAATAGTACAAATATTCTACCAAGGATGTGACATCACTACACGAAACGACATCGATATAGCAGCTGGTGGTTCCATTATGAAGAAAACCACAACTGAAGCTTACAAAATTATTGATAACACTGCTTCCTACTCACATGAGTGGCATCAAGAAAAAGATATCGTTAGATCATCTAAAGCAGCTAGAGCCGATTCTAGCCATGACTTTGATTCCATTTTCGCAAAGATAGATGCTGTCGAGAGACGAATGGAAAAGATGACTAAAGATATTCACTCAATACGAATTAGTTGTGAGCAGTGTGGAGGACCACATTTGACAAAAGATTGTCTCAGTATTGAACAAACAATGGAACAAAGAGAGAATGTTTCATACATGAACCAAAGGCCTGGAAATAATTATCAAAATAATTATCAACCTCCAAGACCAATCTACAATCAAAACCAGAATTATAACCGAAATGTTCCATACAACAACCAACAAGGTCCTAGCAATCAACAAGTATCCAATAATACTTACAATCAGCAAAGACCTATTTTTCAAAACAAACCACCACAAACTGATGATAAAAAGCCAAATTTTGAAGATATGATGTCGAAGCTAGTTGAATCTCAAATGCAGTTTTTCACATCTCAGAAACAAACTAATGAACAAAATGCTCAAGCATTTAGAAATCAACAAGCTTCTATCCAAAATTTGGAACAAGAAGTAAGTAACCTAGCAAGGTTGATAGGTGAAAGAAAATCGGAAATTCTACCTAGTGATATAAATGCTAACCCCCGGAGTGAAATAGCTAAAGCCATTACCACGAAAAGTGGTATTACACTTAAACCACCTGAAATACCTGTAATTTCTGATGACGCTATTCCTACTCCACAAGAACCACAATCTGAACAAGATAAGGAAACAGAACCGGTAGTTGAAAAGGTTAATGAAGATAACACAGTTAAGGCTAAACCTTATGTTAAACCATACCAACCACCACTTCCTTACCCGAGTAAAATGAGAAAAGAAAGACTTGAAGCCGAGCAATCCAAATTCTTGGATATGTTTAAACAAATAAATGTAAATCTTCCTTTCATTGATGTGATTTCAGGAATGTCAATATATGCTAAATTCTTGAAAGATCTAATCACAAATAGAAAGAAAATAGAAGAACTCTCAGCTGTTACTATGAACGCTAATTGCTCTGCGGTACTGTTGAATAAGATACCAGAAAAATTATCTGATCCAGGAAGTTTCACAATTCCATATTTTCTGGGTAGTCTTAGTTCAATAGAAGCATTGGCATATTTAGGTGCTAGTATAAATCTAATGCCGTATTCATTATACGCTAAACTAGACCACGGAGAATTGAAACCAACAAGAATAAGCATACAACTAGCAGATCGATCAGTAAAATATCCTAGAGGGATAATGGAAAACATGCTAGTTAAAGTTGGTACTTTAGTATTTCCAGTAGATTTTGTTATTCTGGACATGGAAGAAGATTCTCGAGTTCCTCTCATATTAGGAAGACCATTCTTAAACACGGCTAAAGCAATAATAGACGTGTTCGGTAAGAAACTGACCCTAAGTATAGAGGACGAGAGTGTTACCTTTTCTGTTGATAGAGCCATGCAACAACCGCAATCTGCAGATGATACATGTTATTATATTCAAACTATAGATTCACATGCAGAATTGTTAGAAGAATTTCTAGAATTACAAGGAACAGGAGAATGTTCTTTAGGAGAAGGAACTGAACCAATTGATGAAGCTGAAATGTTAGCCGGTCTTATGGCTAATGGATATGAACCAACAACAGAAGAAATTCAAATGCTAAAAGAAGAAGACAGACATCGATACAAATCATCGATAGAAGAACCACCGACATTAGAGTTAAAGCCACTTCCAAACCATTTGGAATACGCTTATTTACATGGTGAATCTGAATTGCCTGTAATAATATCGTCTTCTCTTACGAAAAATGAAAAATCTCAACTCATTTCTGTGCTAAAAGCTCATAAACCAGCTATTGCATAGAAGATTCATGACATTAAAGGCATAAGTCCTTAGTATTGCACACATAAAATCCTTATGGAAGAATGTCATAAAACGTATGTGCAACGCCAACGAAGACTAAATCCAAATATGCAAGATGTTTTTAAGAAAGAAATTATTAAACTGCTCGATGCAGGTTTAATTTATCCAATCTCTGATAGTCCATGGGTAAGCCCAGTTCAATGTGTACCTAAGAAGGGTGGCATGACTGTCATCACAAATGAAAAAAATGAGCTTATTCCTACTAGGACTGTAACAGGATGGCGTGTTTGCATTGATTATAGAAAATTAAATGACGCCACCAGAAAAGATCACTTTTCCTTACCTTTCATTGATCAAATGTTGGAAAGATTAGCCAGAAATAGTTACTATTATTTTCTTGACGGTTTCTCCGGATACTTTCAAATTCCAATAGCACCTGAAGATCAAGTGAAAACCACATTCACATGCCCTTATGGTACTTTTGCTTACAAACGCATGCCATTTGGACTTTGCATTGCCCCTGCAACTTTTCAAAGGTGCATGATGGCGATTTTTCACGACATGATAGAAGAATGCATAGAAGTTTTCATGGATGACTTTTCAGTCTTCGGTGATACTTTTGAAACATGTCTAGTTAATCTTGAAAGAATGCTAATTAGATGCGAACAATCAAATCTAGTACTTTATTGGGAGAAATGCCATTTCATGGTTAAAGAGGGCATCGTTCTTGGTCATAAAATTTCAAAGGAAGGAATTGAAGTGGATAGAGCTAAAGTAGATATAATTGCTAAACTTCCACATTCCACCAATGTTAGAGGAGTTAGGAGTTTTCTAGGGCATGCAGGTTTTTACCGACGTTTCATAAAAGATTTTTCTAAAATTGCCACCCCTATGAATAAACTCCTAGAAAAAGATGCTCCATTCATCTTTTCAGATGAATGCATCAAATCTTTTAATATTCTTAAAGAAAAACTCACTAATGCGCCAATCATGATAACTCCAAATTGGAATCTACCATTTGAACTCATGTTCGATGCAAGTGATTTTGCAATGGGAGCCGTTTTAGGACAAAGGATTGAAAAACAATTTCAACCTATTTATTACGCTAGTAAGACGTTACAAGGAGCACAAACGAATTACATAACTACTGAAAAAGAACTCCTTGCTATTGTCTTTGCTTTTGACAAATTTCGTTCATATCTTGTTCTAGCTAAAACGGTGGTCTATACCGACCATTCTGCTCTTAGATACCTATTTTCAAAACAAGATGCCAAACCAAGATTAATCCGTTGGATCTTACTCTTACAAGAATTTGATATTGAAATCCGAGACAAAAAGGGAGCAGAAAATCTCGCCGCTGATCATCTTTCCCGTCTTGAAAATCCCGAATTAGAAGTTCTAAATGAATCAGCCATACAAGACAACTTTCCTAATGAATATCTCTTAAAAATCGATTATAATGAAATTCTATAGTTTGCAGACTATGCAAACTACTTAGTATGTGGATTCCTTGAAAAAGGGTTGTCGTACCAAAAACGAAAGAAATTCTTTAGTGATATAAAACACTATTTTTGGGAAGATCCACATTTGTTTAAAAGTTGTCCCGATGGTATAATACGCCGATGTGTATTCGGGGAGGAAGCTAGTCAAATCTTAAACCATTGCCACACAGGACCAACAGGAGGGCATTATGGGCCTCAACTTACCGCAAGAAAAGTTTACGATGTTGGATTCTATTGGCCTACAATTTTCAAAGATGCACACCTTCTTTGTAAATCATGCGATGCTTGTCAAAGGGCTGGAAAAATAAGTCAAAGTGATGAAATGCCACAAAATGTCATTCAAGTATGTGAAGTATTTGATGTTTGGGGTATTGACTTTATGGGTCCATTTCCAAAATCTCATAATAATCTCTACATTCTCGTTGCCATTGATTATGTATCTAAATGGGCGGAAGCACAAGCTCTCCCAACTAACGATGCACGAGTTGTAGTCAACTTTTTAAAACGTATTTTTGCTAGGTTCGGAACACCGAAAGCTTTAATAAGTGATCGGGGTACTCATTTTTGTAATAATCAACTTGAGAAAGTTCTCAAAAGATATGGAATAACTCATAAAATCTCAACTGCTTATCATCCACAAATGAGTGGACAAGTTGAAAATACCAACCGAGCTTTAGAACGTATTCTAGAGAAAACCATAGGATCAAATCCGAAGGAATGGTCCATGAAATTTGAGGATGCACTCTCGGCTTTTAGAACAGCCTACAAAACTCCAATTGGAACCACACCTTTTAAACTCGTTTACGGAAAAGCATGTCACCTTCCAGTAGAAATTGAACACAAAGCATTTTGGGCTTTGAAGAAATGTAATCTTGATTTACATGAAGCTGGACGTTTACGATTAAGTCAGCTAAACGAATTAGAAGAATTAAGACATTAAGCATATGAAATTCGTTAATCTATAAAGAAAGAATGAATAAATGGCATGATAAAAGAATCAGAAGTTCAAAAGAATTTAAAGAAGGAGACAGAGTTCTTCTTTTCAACTAACGATTCAAGCTATTTCCTGGAAAATTGAAATCAAGATGGTCTGGACCATTCATAGTCAAAAGAGTTTTCCCATATGGAACAGTAGAATTAATAAATTCAAATGGAATTGAATTTAAGGTTAATGGTCACAGAGTTAAACATTACATAGATAGTCCAATGGAAGTTGAAGATGAAGTTAATCACAATTTTGACACCATAGCTAACTAAGTGTGGGAAAGTTCGAATATTTTTAGGGTAAAATATATTTCTGTTAGAATTAGATATTCTGTTTTCGTGTAGTTTTCGAGAATGAAATCCGAATGGTCTTTCCCTAGCAGACCCTAAAGAACTAGTCTTCTCCCCCCATTCTGAATTTTTTTTTTTTAGGTTTTACGAGATGATGAATTCCTTTGATCTTAACCATGGTCTAATGCTACACGCTTTGATTACTAAACGTAATAATGACACACTCCCGAGTGCCCTTGTGTCAGTAATAAGAAGCAGATGTGACGAAGTAAGGAAAGAACTCAGGAAAGATCATCATAAGATACATTTTGGTAAAGGAAAATCAAAATCCGCAACAAAAAGAAGAGCACGACACCTTGAAAGATGTTATAAATGCAGAAAATGGTCACATAAGGTAAATGTTCAAACAATCAAACATATTCAAATACCGAATTTGTTACTCTATGCAGAGAAGGACCGTTTATATGTTTAGAAGAAAAGATATTAAAGAAGCGAGGTTACGCTTACGTACCTATGGAAAATCAAATCACACGACTCTCTTATGAGTCGGCTAAAGCAGGTCTCTGAGAATTCTTTCTCACATGTAAGTATGTACAATTTTTTATTTTTTTTATTGCTTTTAACCTTTTGATAATAAATGCTGAATCGTTCACTATAAAGTATTAAATTGATATTCAATAAAATTAGGTATGCGTAACCGAAATTATTGATATCATACAAAAATTTATTACATCACTGCGAAATTTACCGTTTATTTTTAAGGTATAAATATCTTTAATCAATCAACCCAAAATATTTCAAAAATTCATCAGGAGTAAAACTAGATTATGGAACCAAAATTACTTTACCGAAAAGAGGGGCGTATATTTTTGATAATATTTGATTGATTAAAGTGGGATAAAAGACCAAAAAGATTTTTAATTTTAATTTTAACCTTGTTTTTAATATATAAATATTAAATTAATATTGTAAACTTTTTAAAATCGATATATTTAAGTTTGTAAATATTTGAAAAATTAATATTTTTAATATAAGTTTGTATGTATAAAAACAAAAATATAATAAAAATTTGGTGTGATTTTTTTAATTTTAATAATATGAATTTTTAATTTTATGCATTTTAAATTTAAGTTTGGTGTGAATTTAAAAACAAAAATTTACTTTATTTCATTAATTTAAAAATGCGATTTCTAAAAATTCGTCGTGAGTTGAAAACTAGGTCGTTGAACCGAAATTGTTTTACCCAAGGGAGGGACGAGAAATTTTATTATCATTATTTTTAATCTTATTGAATTAAAGTATGCCAAAAACATTTAAAAAATCTAAAAATCTTTGCTTTTAAAACAACACTTTGAAATGACAAATTTTTAAAATTTTGTCGAGGGACGGACTAGGACATCGATCCGAAACGCCCTCATTCTAAAAGAAACAAATTTTTAAAATTTATTAATTTATGTTTTCTTAGTTGAAGGTTTTTATAAAAAAAAAAAAAAAAAAAAACGAGACCCCATGCGATCGCATGGGGTTTCCCCTTAAAATCCATGCGGTCGCATGGAGTGAAAAACCTGGGCAGATCAAAAAGTGCAGCGAGTCTTCTGTCTCACACCACCACACACACAAACACACGAGCAAACACACACATATCACTCTAAAATCGCCATTTTTTCACCAAATTCAACAAAATTTCGTCCTACAATCCGCTCTAATCATGCCTAGGTTCGGATTTTTTAGCAAGAAGGTAAAAATTACACCACTAAAACTCTTAAATTCCCTAGTTTTTGTGATAATTGCCAATATTTTACCTAATTTGATTTTGTTAATTTCTAGTGTAATTAGAGTTAAATTGGTAGTATATTATGCATGTATAACCTAGATTGATACTATTTAACATGATTTGAAGCCAAAAACTTCAAAAATTTTAGGAATCTAGAGTTTGTGTTCTTGAGCAATTTGGGACTTTTTGATATAAATAGGTTATGGCTGATTTTTGTCATGAATTATTGCTAAATTAAGTAGTGTAACATGTTTAGGTAGCTAAATGATCCAAACTTTGATCCTAAACATGATTTTTGAGAATTAAAGTGGACTTTTTAGGTCCGAAATTCATGAACTTGATTAAATTGATGTAAATGCCATTTGAAACTTGTTTAATTGATAATAATGGTTATTTTAACATGTTATTTGAGTTGAATGCTTATGAACTTTGTAAACATTTTCATATATGCTTATTTGAAAAAGTGTAGAATTGTAAAAATTGTGAAAATGTGTATAAGTTTAATTTTGATTAAACATGTTATTGTAATTGTTTCAAGTTGTTATTTTGCTAACACTAATGCATATTTGTATGCACAAATTTTGTGTTTAATGTGTTTTGCAGAAAAATACCAATACTGATGGTGCATCATCATCATCTAGGCAACCTGCTCCGGAACCTGAACCAGAAATGCAATATGATCCACAATATGAACTAGAACCTGAACAGGAGCAACAACAGGAACAACAACAACAACAACCTGATCAACACGTACCATATTATGATCCGCAACTAGAATATGTTAATGCCTACGTACAATTTCTGATTCATCTGATAATAGCACACCCAACGATTCATGAAGAACAGTTGCATCCGAATTTGAGATTTGATCGAAGTTTGAGAGATTACCAGATGTACCAAAGCAACAAATACAAACTGGTAACGAAAAATGTAGAAGTACCGAGGGTAATCGATTGGGAGCCTTTGAAAAGGGTCCAACTAGTTAACTCAGTTAGACAGCATCTGATTCAAAGGTATGGCAGCTCTTCTTTTCCCGATTGGGAACGTTTATTCACCAATCGTAGGCCTGTATATAAAGAGTGGTGCGTTGAGCTTATGAGTACTATTTCACTTAATGCGGATGTAGTTAGGTTAGATGATAGAAGTTTTCTTAGATTTTTACTTGGCCGTAGGATGTACAGGATGTGCATGCTGGACATGGCCAGGGCTTTACAGATTTACACTCCTGGTAAATTACTACTACCCGATTGTACAAATTTGATTTATCATGGGGAGCAGGTAGATAGGAATTTTGACGCGGACGCCGTCTGGAGGCGTATGTCAGATTATAATGTTTTTACGCTGGGAGGAAGACACTCCTATTTAGATATTAACAAAGCAGAGCTACGTATTATACATAGATTTTTAGCTAATTCGATTACACAAAGAGGTAAAAACAAGGAGAAGATGACCTTACACGACTTATTTTACCTTAAGTGTATTCGAAACCCTAGAAGCTTTGTTAATATTCCTTATTATGTTGGTTTTTATCTGTCCAAAGTAGTGGCAGGAATACAGGACGGGGGAGTAATAGGAGGAGGTATTTTTGTTACTCTCATTGGAGAGTATTTGGGTATAGATAGGGATCAAGGGGGTCCACTGATGGTGTGTAGGGAACAGGTGGATACTTTAGGATTGAAGGTCTATCAGGGTGCTAAAGTATTAAAGAGCAGACGCAATCAAGCAGTACCATATGATGGTCATGATCCTCAGGTAGAGAGAGGATCAGATGAGGAAATGGAGGAAGCAGATGACATTAGGGATGTCATTAGGGAGGCTATGACTGACATCTACCAGCGTATAGATGAGGTAGGAATGACAAACCAGGATAGACATAGTCGGTACGAGCAGTGGCAAGCCGAGAATGTGTACGAGCATTCCAGGCAATGACAGCATGATAGATGGCACTATCATCAGCATCAGATCATGAGCCAGCTATCACCTCAGGTACCAAATAACTACGTACCGACCCGACCTGCTTACTATCCTCCACATCAGCCCGATATGCGACCACCATTTACTCTCTACGACCCTAACCAGACCTATCAGTACACCTATAACCAACCATGGAACCCACCCGACGACATGAACTGGAACCCCTATCCAGATTGATATAGTTCCGTTGGTGATTTCTATGATTTTTATCTTTTTATTATTTTTATTTATTTATGTTTAAACATATAATATTGTGATACTTTAATGTAATATTTAATATTTTTATTATTTTGTGCTAATATTTTAAATTTGATTTGAAAGTGGGATGTTAAGTCCCATTTCAAATTACCATGCATGTTATTATTTGTATGTATGTATATTGTCAATTGTACACAACAGGGTAAAACAGCGCATTTTCAAAGACTGTCATTAAGTTCAGCAAAAGCTACTAATTTTGACGACAAAATGAAAAACAAATGTGATGTAACAACAAGACAGAATGAACAAATGATGTGCACCATTTATCATTCAGCAAGCAAACGCCAATATGTTTGGAAACTTTGGTAAAATTTAATCATTTTTCTACGCTAATCACCCTCAATAATTTAAATTGTACTGATTTCTTGCAAATGAGGGCATTGCAAGATCTTAAGTGTGGGAAGGAGTTAAATTCTTTTGGATTTTTAAAAATTTTAATTTAAACACTTGGTTACCATTAAGAATACTAGTAACGCAGTAGTTGTATTAGAATCTAGTGCTCTCTGATAATAAAGAACAGCCCTAGTCTTATATACTGACTACCCAATTCTAGTAAATTTTTTTAAAATTTCAATTAAATGAACTCAAAATCATGTTTATACATATTTATGAGCGATAAAACTAGGTGTTAACACCGAAATTATTGTTACCTCGGAAAGGACATAAATTGAGAAACAACCTAAAATGTTAGAATTCATTTAAAATGGAATAGAGGAAAATAAAAGGCAAATAAAGGAAAATAAAATCCAAGTGTGGGAAAAATTTACCAAGTTATTTAAAACATATATCACATATTTTTGTACAAATAATTGAAGATACTTTTGTTTTGGACAAAATTAACCGTTTTACCCGGTAAATTGTAATATATTTGAAAAAAGATGGATCTACACGATGAATCAATTCCATCATTAAAAGGAAGTAAAGTCTTCCGAAAAAGAAACGCGCTTCTTGATTTAGGTCAGCAAGTTGTCTTTCAGACCAGCTGTATGTTGACGAAAAACCTAGAAAAGTCATCTCTAAAATCAGCTGGAAATCCACGGACCTCAGCATCAAACAGGGTCGCCAAGTGGTCAGACTTATCCTAACCATGAGAGGATTCGTCTCGTACAATGGGGGCACCGTGCAAATTAGCTTATAAGACTAATGAATCAGATCCCCAGAAAGGATAATCTCCTTAAAGATCAAAAATCAGCTTTTAAGACTGATATTACTCAATCCTTGAGATTGACCTTAAAGATTGAGAATTACAAACTCATGGAATTCGATGATATCTAAACTCGAGCTTGAATGAGAAAATATTTTGATCAAAATTACAAACCGATTTGTTTTCTGAAAACCCATTTTCAATGCGTTCATTACCATTGAACGTAAAATCCTAGGAATTCACCTGGAATTCATTAGGTCAATCGGATTTCAACCGTAAGAACGGTGGTTGCATAGCATGGTCGAAGACAGGACCTTGTGCCAGACTGAAAAACCATAGGGTGATCTTTGCTATTACTCCTACAAAGGATAGTAATTGCATCCGACACGATATAGACCATAATTAAAAGCATGTCACGGGACATTGCCTTAACAGTTGCTTGTTCAACGCTTTCCTTTACAACCGGACGGTAGTTTACCGAAAGGTAATATACGGAGCAAGTATACTGGACGTGTTGCTTTCCTAATACAAGGTTAGCAAGTGGGTGACAAAAAACCATAAGTTTTGAGCTAAAATTTTCAAATTTGAAACCCACAAAACCCACAAAAACAATTTGCAAACACCGGTGAAGGGTTATTCCGGAAAACTTATCTAGGGTAAAAGCTAGATTTTATTTTTGAAAGATCAAATGTTTTCATAAAGATCCAATTTCCTTAAGGATCTAAATTTTCATAGTCATGTGGGACTGTAAACCACAATGTTACTATCATTTTTCATACCGCCGTATAGAAATCACTGATGTACAGAGTGTGAAGAATAAAGAAGTGATTCTAGTATTTTTATTTCAAGACTATATTGCTTGAGGACAAGCAATGCTCAAGTGTGGGAATATTTGATAATACTAAAAACGAACATATATTTCATAGCATTATCCCTCAAGAAAGACAAGCTTTTAGTTGCAAATGTTCTATTTACAAGTGATATTCGTTTAAATAATAAAAGGTGAAGACAAAAGACAGATTCGACGAATTGAAGACGCAAACGACCAAAAAGCTCAAAAGTATAAAGTACAATCAAAGTCGTTCAAATTATTGATGAGAAACGTCTATAAATTACAAGAGGCGAGCCGCAAAACGCAAAGTACAAGATATTAAATAGTACGAAAGGAGGTTCGAAAATCCGGAACCGGGACCAGAGTCAACTCTCAACGCTCGACGCAACGGACTAAAAATTACAAGTCAACTATGCACATGAATATAATATAATATATAATTAATTCTTAAAATTATATATATATTATATTATATATATAAACCGTCGGCAAACTATGAGACAAAGAAATGTGAGCTGGATTCCTGCTCCATGCGATCGCATGGCCTGGAGGCCTAATTTCCATGCAATCGCATGGCCTAATTTTTCTGGCCACATTCCTATAAAAGGCACAGTTTTGGTCGAATGTTAACATACCTTTTTCTCTCTATCTTGAAACGATATATATATATATATATATATATATATATATATATATATATATATATATATATATATATATATAATTTTAATTTTAATTTAATAATAATAAGGGTATGTTAGCGAATGTTGTAAGTGTGTAAGTCGAAATTCTGTCCGTGTAACGCTACGCTATTATTAATCATTGTAAGTTATATTCAACCTTTTTAAATTAATGTCTCGTAGCTAAGTTATTATTATGCTTATTTAATGCCGAAGTAATCATGATGTTGGGCTAAATATTAAAATTGGGTAATTGGACTTTGTACCATAATTAGGGTTTGGACAAAAGAACGACACTTGTGGAAATTAGACTATGGGCTATTAATGGGCTTTATATTTGTTTAATTGAATGATAGTTCGTTAATTTAATATAAAGATTTACAATTGGATGTACCTATAAATAACCATATATACTCGATCGGACACGATGGGAGGGATATTTATAAGTACTAATAATCGTTCATTTAACCGGACACGGGAATGGATTAATAGTCAATGGACTTATTAAAACATGGGTGAATTACAGACAAGGAAAATTGGTGTAATTATAGTTTAAGTCCCCAATTAGTTGGAATATTTGACTTTGGATATAAGAATAATTTGACGAGGACACTCGCACTTTATATTTATGACTGATGGACTGTTATGAACAAAAACCAGATGGACATATTGAATAATCCAGGACAAAGGACAATTAACCCATGGTAATAAACTAAAATCAACACGTCAAACATCATGATTACGGAAGTTTAAATAAGCATAATTCCTTTATTTCATATTTCATCGCACTTTTATTTACTGTCATTTTATTTAATTGCACTTTTAATTATCGTACTTTTTAATTATCGCAATTTTATTTATTGTCATTTTATTTATCGCATTTTAATTTATCGCATTTTAATTATTGTCATTTACTTTACGCTTTAAATTAAGTTATTTTTTATTTTTAATATTTTACATTAGGTTTTAACTGCGACTAAAGTTTTAAAATCGACAAACCGGTCATTAAACGGTAAAAACCCCCCTTTTATAATAATAATACTACTTATATATATTTATATCTATACAAATATAGTTTTAAAAATATAGCGTTAAATTTGGCTAGCTCCCTGTGGAACGAACCGGATTTACTAAAAACTACACTACTGTACGATTAGGTACACTGCCTAAAAGTGTTGTAGCAAGGTTTAGGTATATCCACTCTATAAATAAATAAATAACTTGTTTAAAATTGTATCATTTTTAATAGTATTTCGTAGTAAAATATAAGCTATTTCGTATACACCTCTACGCACATCACTACCGTTTTAACTACCCTCGGTGAGATGATTTTGCATTGCACTACGCACTAGCTACCGTTGTAAAATTATATTGTATTAACTACCATGGTGAGATAATTTTGTCATTGCACTACGCATTAGCTACCATTGGTGAGTTGTTTGAAAGGTTCTGATGTTCTTCATATGAATGATTTTTACAGCAGTGAGCAGACATGCACATATTGTTTTCTAAATATGAATATCTTGTGGTCTATTAAAATATTGGAAATGAATATTTATGATAAACTAATGAACTCACCAACCTTTTGGTTGACACTTTAAAGCATGTTTATTCTCAGGTATTAAAGAAATCTTCCGCTGTGCATTAGCTCAATTTAAGGATATTATTTGGAGTCATTCATGGCATATTTTGAAAGACGTTGCATTCGAGTCGTTGAGTTTATCAAGATTATTATTAAGTCAATTATAGTTGGATGTATTATGAAATGGTATGCATGCCGTCAACTTTCGATGAAATGAAAGTTTGTCGTTTAAAACGAATACAATGTTTGTAAAATGTATCATATAGAGGTCAAATACCTCGCAATGTAATCATATGTTATTGTATTCATTCTTATGGATTAGGACGGGTCTTTACATGTGGTATCAGAGCGGTGGTCTTAGCGAACCAGGTCTTGCATTAGTGTGTCTAACTGATAGTTGTTTAGAAGCATTAGTGGGTCTGGACTTCGACCGTGTTTGCATGTCAAAAGTTTTGCTTATCATTTTGTGTCAAAAATTACCTGCTTATCATCCTTAGGGAATCACTTGCTTATCATTCTTAGTCTAGACACATCATACTGCATTGATTGCATAGATAGTGTATAGATAAATTCGTATCTTAGCGTATCTGTTACTGTAAACTTTGCCTGACAGCTTCCGAAAATTCCTCCGTAATCTACGGGAACTCCTGTACTATGTATAAGTATTCTATGTAATTAGAATATCATCCAAAATCTGAAAATCATTTCATATCGAAAAACCCTTTACTCAATAGTACGAAATGAAACTCGTCACTAGTTCAAGTTCTTCGGAACCCGACAGCTATTCCGACATGGATGTTCACCTAAACTCCGAAAGCAGTGTCACCAGAATGAATCAACTAATCATCCATCCCCAATTCATCGGATGAGTTTGTAGTCAACTTAATCAATGAAGACGAGAAGAAGGCGTTACTTTCCATCAACCAAATTTCCCCTTGGCGATGAACCTGAAGTACTTACCGGTGAACCTGTTCGAAACACCATTTTCACCCTCATTTCCAGGATATCTCATAACGATTACGTAATATCTACCATTCTAAACCTTATTCATCTGTTTGTTTAAACCGACAATCATCCCAGAATAATAAAAGAAGTCAACGAACTTCGCACTCGAGTAATCAATTTGGAGAATATGGTGCAAAACGTACCAGCTTCAACAACATCACCGGCATTAACAGTACCACCAACAATCCAAGTTTCAACATCACACGCCTCCACGTCTAATTATGTACCTCGAGCATAATTATTGTTCTACGAATCGTTCTACATCATTTATCTTCGTTCTACATGACGATTGTATAATTTCTAATGTTTTAGAGATTATGTACTCTAGCTCAAACCGAAAATCAAATGAGATTAATATCATATTAACTCATTAAATCCATGATTACATCTGAAGAAAATATATATGTATATATGTTTTCATAAAGATTGTAGTTAAAAATTCTTTTGTACAAACTGTTAATGGTAAAAATATTTTAACGGGTAGGTAAAACCCTATAAATATTTAGATTTCACATTAAGTAGTTACACTGTACGTTCTTCCAATTTGATTCACCAGTCATTTACTGTCCTACTTACATCCACAGATATACGTATCCGTTCACCACAGAATAACCATTTCTTTCAATTTTATATTTGGATTTTGACCTATCAGAATCCAACAAATGGCATAATGAAGAAAACATTGGACAAAATAAAATTTGTTAGAAACAAACAAATTAACTATGAGAAATATGTTAAGAATCCACGCTAACAAAAATCCTAGCTAACTGTTCCTAGCTAACTGTTAATTCCTTATTACATTTATTTATCGCAACTTTATTTATTGCAATTTTAATTCTCGCAATTTTATTTATTGTCATTTAATTTCTGTTATTTATTTTACGCACTTTAAATATCGTCGTATAAATTGGGACACATATACAATGTTTTGACATATCATATTGACGTCATCTATATATATTATTTGGAATAACCATAGACACTCTATATGCTGTAATGCTCGAGCTCGCTGTACAGGGTTGAGGTTGATTCTTAAATAATATATATACTTTGAGTTGTGATCGAGTCTGAGACATGTATACAATGGGTCACGATACGTATTAATTAATTCGAATATTATATATTAAACTATATATGAATTGTTGAACTACAAATTGTGGACTACTAACTGTGGACTAATAACATTGGACAATTAAAATGAATTAAAATATTGATTATAACATATGAAACTAAATATTTCTTCTTGATTTCATCTTAAACCTCATTTGTATCTTGACGATTACAATCTGCGTTCAAACCTTTCATGATTCTTGAAGATACCTCAATCGAAAGGATGAACCAACCGCACTTCATCTATGGTAGAAAAGATTGATGCATATAGTTATGCACCTGAAAACACTCGGAACCTGAGTAAACGTTTAACACGTATCTGTGCTAGCTCTTTTGGCGATGTATTACCGAAAATAACTTTACAACCCCTCTCCAAATTAGCCAATTTTGTCACAGCTTCAAAAATCAACTTCGACTTTCATTCGGATTAGCCTTATTATAACCTTAATATAAAAGTTTACCTTTCGTCAACATTACCAGAAAACCGTTTATATTCCACCACATTAGCAGTAAACTTACCAGCAACTCCATTAATATTTTACTTTCCGAAAAATCATTACATTCATCAAAACCCTGCCATATACTCATCCACATCTTATAACGAGAATTGTCATATCAATTTCTGGTAATCAGCAATCAATATTGTAAATCTCGTCGCGTTTCTACATCCATAGTTATATGTATATATATATAACATTTATCTCTTAGAATTATGATCTTTCATTCTGAAATTCTGAAAAGCGCCCGGTCTACGAATCAATACTCCAAATTTGGAAAAAGCTGAATGAAGCAGCAGAAACTGTAGACAACCGTAAACAACCTTAACCATCTAAAGTTTAATGATAAAGAATAGTGGCTGAAGAAGCTCAAAAGATGAGAAAAATTGGTATTAGAAAACGAATTATGCGAAACTATGAAGGAGGCTGTGGATAAATCACAAGAACTAAATCTGCCTTCAAAGAATCCAAATGATTCAGTGTCTACTGAAATCTTTAGCGAATACCTTGCTCCTTACTCTAAACCCTTACGGCCAATATTCTTCATCATCCTTTGATCTTAGATATTCTAAGATATCATCATATCTTTCATTATAAATATCCTCGATATTTCTGAAGATATTTTCATAATTATTCTTATCTGAAATCATTCATCTCTTTGCGTTATCTGTGTTACATCATAAAGAAAACTGATTTAGTTTCTAAATTCTGAAAAATTCAAATTTAAAAGATGAATGTTTTTTGAAGTAGTGTTGGGAACTGAAGCATGAGTTAGTATAATATAATGACACTTGATCAACGTGATTATATTACAGTAATTCATGCTGAGTTTTTAATGGAACATGATGATTCACAGATCATAACGTCATCATGTGCCATGTTATACGACTCTTACATTCTATCTAACCTCTAAACATATCAAGAATATATTATCTTGATAGTTCTATCTTTTCTCTTGAATCCTGGTAATTTAACCAATCAAGATCGTGTTATTACAATTTCCCTCTTAGAACGTTAGTCATGTTCATTCAAAACTTCAAACCTACAAATTCTGGACCATTATTCGCTTGAATTAAAGTCGAGAAGAGAAAACAAAAGTATGGAACTTCAAAATATAAAGGAAATGAAGAGGGTAGATTTATAGTAAAATATCCGGCAGAGCAATCGAAACAGATTATTGTATTTAACCAAAGAAGATTCTAATTTTCCTAATTACCGAAGAACCAAATCTTATTATTAGATTTCCTTTAAATTCCTTAAAATCCGGAAATCAACCATGACTACGTCACTGGTTAAGACGAACTTGCATTTACTCATTTCACTCTTTTGTGGTAGCTTCACTCGTACTCTTCACAAAAATTGAATTGTTTTATCCATATTACTCACTAATGATAAAACTCTAATTTTTAGCCCCGTATACGTCATGAAAACATACTTATTGTCTGCCATGACCATCCCAATCAAATTTCGGGAGGAAATTTCTTTAACGCGTAGGTACTGTGACGACCCGGAAATTTCTGACCAAATTTAAACTTAATCTTTATATGATTTCGACACGATAAGCAAAGTCTGTTAGGTTGAGTCTCAAAAAGTTTGAACTGTTTCATTTATATTCAATTGACCTTCGACTGCTCTCGACGATTCATGAACAATTAATTGTAAATAGATATGTGTGTAAGTATATATAAATGATAATTCGAAATATAATTTGAAGTATTATATGTTGTTGTCATTAAAAATTAATAAAATAAAAATAGGATATTATAATAATTATTTTTTAAAATATATCTCTATATATAAATAAAGTATATTAAAAATAAATATTAAATGATAGTAATACTCATTTGATGTTTCGATTGATATTAAGCAAGTTAAATTCAAACTTATGTAATTTTAAAATAAACGGTGATATGAAAATGAGTTCTATACATTTTAGGCTTATTAAAAATATATTTAGGAGTTAATTGTTAAATTTGAACACTTTTCATATTTTACCCAGAATCGAGAGGGACAGTTGATGTAATTTTTATTTAATAAATTAATGATCGAATTTTATACCATAATGACCAAAATAAATAAAACTATTTAATTTAAAAATATGGGATTTTTCCGAAGACTTTATTTTTTTTATCCGCCACTGATTAACAACGGAGTACGATACACAGTCCGTGAAAACTGTCGGTAGATGAAGTTAAAATAAGTGGCTGCTAATCTATGTTCTATTATTTTATGTTTTGAACACGTTTTCATCTTTCACTGATTATGATCTTTATTATTGTACCATACTGAATATTATATATTATATATGTGAGATATGAAGACTATCTATCCAGCTACTTCATAATTCTAACCAACAACATTACCACTTTCTAGTTTATTTCTTTTCTTACTCCAACAAACAAAACACGGGTGACCAATTGATTCAATTATTTACTTGTTTGCTTGTATGATTAAACCATCCTATCACCACAGCTCTCATCTCTCGATCAACCGTAAACACCATCACCACCCATGAGCTCCAGCACTCACCACCACAGTTTACCGCCACCTCACCATCGTGAACCCATTAAACGCAATCACCATCTTCATCTAAAAACTACCACCATAATCGTTTATTTATATTTTTTTTACTTTTCTTTCGGTTAAGTGTGGCCGAGAACCATCACCCTTATGCTTGTTATTCGCAACTGTAAACCCGTCATAAGATCACCTTAAATCACCATATAAAACCTCATTGAGAAACTACAGCTGCAATGTTTTCTGTTCCTGATCAAACCAAAACCCATTTTCTATTTTCGATTCAAGGATCACCAACAAAAAAAATCTCATCTTCAATCATCACCACCAATCACCACATGCTGTTATACGTTTCTATTCTCAGTCAACAAAAAACCCACAAAAACCTGCTAAAAGAGTTCTGTTTCTATTTATGTTTTGACCGTCACCATCCCAACTAAAACCACCACAACAGCCACTCTATTAAACTGCAGTTTCCTGCTGATGTTACGTGTGTTTTCTATTTTCTTGTTGTTGTTGCAATAACGTGAACGATGGTGAAAACAAAAGATGAATGATGGTGATGATGCAGATGATGATAACGGTGATAGTGATTCGTGAAAAATATATCGAAGATGATGATAACAAGTTGATGATGATGATGGTATCACATAAAAAGATGATGAATTAAGATGATGATCAAGCTGTAGTATATGATGATGATGATGATAAAATTGTGATGGTTGCTGTGTCCAATCGAAACCAAGACAGGAAGCAAAGAAACCGAACCCTTTTATTATTTGATGCTACTTGGGCCAATTGGAAGTATAATTGGATTTCAACAAGTTGGGCTTCTTTTATTTATAAGTGGGCTATTTTTTGAGCTAGTAATGGAATTTGTTTACCAAAAATAGGCCGTGAACTTTGTTTTGCTACTGGATCATGGATTAATCCTACAAAAACATGTTGATTAGAAATAAGAGAATGATGAAGATAATAAAACGATTTTTTATATATCAAAAATATAATCGAGCGGGTTAAAAAAAGAAAGTAACAATAGAGCAATGGTTTGGAGGTGTGTTTGTTAACCGAGAGGTCTTGGGTTCGAGCCTTATTTGGGGCATTTTCTTTTGGAAAGCTTATCATTAAAGGTAGTCTTATAATTATCATTGTTATTATATTTATTATTATTATTATTATTATTATTATTATTATTATTATTATTATTATTATTATTATTATTATTATTATTATTATTATTATTATTATTATTACTTTTATCATTTTTATTATTATTATTATCACTATTAATGTAAGTAGTATTATTATTGAAACTAACATTTTTATCAAAATTATCATTTTTATTATTAAAACTATCATTATTATTATTATTAGAATTATCATTATTTTTATTATCATTATTATTTCTAACACTAATATTATTATTTCTATCATTATTATTAGTAGTATTATTAATATATAAAAAAAGGATTTCCTATATAAAAAAAATATGTTATTAACATAATACATAACTATATTAATATTTTGTAATAAATATTAATTATCTATTTGATGTATATAAAAATAAATATAGTTAATTTAGTTATTAATGAAACGTACAAGTTACTAAAATAACAATTAATAATAATACTTAAATGAGTTCGATTACGATTATATGTTTTAATATATATAATTGATATAGGTTCGTGAATCCGAGACCAACCCTGCATTGTTCAGTTCCGTCGTATGCATATTTTTACTACAAAATAACGTATTGTGAGTTTCATTTGATTCCCTTTTACTCTTTACATTTTTGGGACTGAGAATACATGCGCTGTTTTATAACTGTTTTACTAAATGCTTTTGAGATACATATTTTTGAACTGAGAATACATGAACTGCTTCTATAAACGTTTGAAGAAATAGACACAAATATTCAAAACTACATTCTATGATAGAATTATTTGTATTCAGAGGTTCGATTTCTATAAAGATTGTATTATCGACCATCGGTGAGATGATTTCGTCATTGCACTACGCGTCAGCTACCGATATGGTTCGATTTTGTAGTTAGTAACGGATGAGATGATTTTGCATTGCACTACGCACTAGCTACCGTTTTAGCTACCCTTGGTGAGATGATTTCGCATTGTACTACGCGTTAGCTACCGTTGTATTATATTGTGTTCGATTTTGTAGTTAGTAACGGATGAGATGATTTTGCATTGCACTACGCACTAGCTACCGTTTTAACTACCCTCGGTGAGATGATTTTGTATTGCACTATGCACTAGCTACCGTTGTAAAATTATATTGTATTAACTACCACGGTGAGATAATTTTATCATTGCACTACGCATTAGCTACCGTTGGTGAGTTGTTTGAAAGGTTCCGGTGTTCTTCATATGAATGATTTTTACAGCAGTGAGCAGACCTGAACAGTTTGTTTTCTAAATATGAATATCTTGTGGTCTATTAAAATATTGGAAATGAATATTTATGATAAACTAATGAATTCACCAACCTTTTGGTTGACACTTTAAAGCATGTTTATTCTCAGGTATTAAAGAAATCTTCCGCTGTGCATCAGCTCAATTTAAAGATATTATTTGGAGTCATTCATGGCATATTTCGAAAGACGTTGCATTCGAGTCGTTGAGTGCATCAAGATTATTATTAAATCAATTATAGTTGGATGTATTATGAAATGGTATGCATGCCGTCAACTTTCGATGAAATAAAAGTTTGTCCTTTAAAACGAATGCAATGTTTGTAAAATGTATCATATAGAGGTCAAATACCTCTCAATGTAATCATATGTTATTGTATTCGTTCTTATGGATTCGGACGGGTCTTTACATATTATCACTACCTGAGGGTAATGATGATTTTTTTATTTATTGTGATGCATCGCGTCAGGGCTTTGGCTGTGTTTTAATGCAGCGAAAGAAAGTTATTGCATACGTGTCACGTCAGTTAAAGATCCATGAACAGAATTATACAACCCATGATTTAGAATTGGGAGCTGTTGTGTTTGCATTTAAGATTTGGAGACATTATCGGTATGGGGTCGAAAGTACAGTGTACACTGATCACAAAAGTCTTCAACATATCCTTGATCAGAAACAGTTAAATATGAGGCAGCGAAGATGGGTTGAGACGTTGCATGATTACGATTGCGAACTTCTGTATCATTCAGGGAAGGCCAATGTTGTGGCCGATACGTTAAGTCGTAAAGAGAGCACTGAACCTCGTAGGTTTAGGGCCTTGAATATGACCATTCGAACAAACCTCGCAAGGCAGATTCTTGCAGCTCAACAAGAAGCCTTGAAGGAGTAGAATTTTGTAATGGGAAGGTCCGAGGCTTGAGTAAACAGTTAGAGGTACGAATCGACGGTACTCGGTATTTTGCGGGATGCCTTTGGGTTCCGAAGTTTGGTGATCTGTGACAACTTGTTCTAGAGGAGGCTCATAAGTCTAGGTACTCTATTCATCATAGTTCAGGAAAGATGTATCATGATCTTAAGGAGCTGTATTGGTGGCCTAATTTGAAGGCTGATGTGGCTACTTATGTGGCTAAGTATTTGACCTGTGCTAAGGTTAAAGATGAGCATCAAAAACCGTCTGGACTTTTGGTGCAACCTGAGATTCCCGAGTGGAAGTGGGAAGGTATTAGGATGGATTTTATTACGAAGTTACCGAGAGTAGTGGGTGGTTATGATACCATTTGGGTGATTGTTGACCGACTCACAAAGTCAGCTCATTTCTTACCAATTAAGGAATCAGATTCGATGGAGAAGCTTACTCATTTGTATTTGAAGGAGATTGTTTCGAGACATGGTGTTCATGCATCTATTATTTCAGACCGAGACAGTCGATTCATGTCGAGGTTTTGGTAATCCTTACAGGAAGCTTTGGGAACTAAGCTGGATATGAGCACCGCTTATCATCCGTAGACGGATGGTCAGAGTGAAAGGACCATTCAAACGTTAGAAGACATGTTATGAGCGTGCGTCATTGATTTTGGTAATGGGTGGGATAGATATTTGCCACTAGCTGAATTTTCTTATAATAACAGCTATCATGCAAGTATTAAAGCCGCACCGTTTGAAGCTCTATATGGTAGAAAGTGTAGGTCTCCTATCTGTTGGAATGAGGTTGGGGATGCTCAACTCACAGGCCCAGAAATTATTCATGAGACTACCGAGAAGATCGTACAGATTAAAGAAAGATTGAGAACCGCTAGAAGTCGGCAAAAGAGTTATGCCAATAAGAGGAGGAAAGATATTGAATTTGAAGTTGGTGACCGTGTTATGTTGAAGGTATCACCTTGGAAAGGTGTGGTAAGTTTTGGTAAAAGGGGAAAGTTGAATCCTCGTTTTGTTGGACCATTTGAGAACACAGAGAGAGTTGGACCCGTGGCTTATCGTTTGAAATTGCCACAAGAACTCAGTGCTGTTCATGACATTTTTCATGTATCGAATTTGAAGAAGTGTTTGGCTGAGGCGATGAAACTATTCCTCTTGAGGAGCTTCGTGTTGATAAACAACTCCACTTTATTGAGGAACTTGTTAAAATTATGGATCGAGAAGTTAAGACGCTCAAGAAGAGTAGAATTCCCATCGTCCGAGTTAGATGGAATGCCAGACGCGGACCTGAGTTCACTTGGGAGCATGAAGATCAGATGAAGCAGAAATACCCGCATTTGTTCCCAGATGCCGAGTCAACCCTGCACCTGCTTAAATTTCGGGACGAAATTTTCGTAACGGGAAGGTACTATCACGACCCTACTTTTTCCGTTATTTTTTACCGTTTATTATTTAACGTCAGTTACTTGTTATTTGTGCCACATCATTTATATGACCTATATTATTATTTTAGTAATAATATATTAATTATATTGTGTTATGTGAATATTTGTATTCATATTTTAAAATCGTACGTTTCTACGTGTCGTGGATTTCTATCCGGCGAATCTTTTCGGTTTTCAAACCAACGGTCAAACTTTTGGGATTTTCAAATCTAAATGATTTAAAATATGATGCTTTGATGTCATATATTTATATATAGTGTTTATATATTTTATTCGTCGCGTATTTGTTATCTCTCTGAATAATTAATCGTGTATTAGCGTTTTCGCGTTTCGGACTTCGATCGAGCGTTCGGGCTAAAAGCAAATTACCATTAAACATTTTTGGCCCACTATGGGGCCCACACCCATGCCAATCAGCCGAACCATGGGGGGTGGAGTATACTCCCATTTGTTTTTCATTTTTGCAATTTACCTTTCATTTCATTTTTTCATCTAAAACCTAGCTTTACTTTTTGTGCTCTCTCCCTCTCTTTCTCTCTTGGTAGCCATCGCCCAACACATCACCATCATCATCTTCCTTCATCAAAATAATACTTGGATCATCAAATCATCAAATCGTTTGCATAATCGGATTCTACACAACGTTCTCTACGCGTTTACATAAATCAATTCTTGATTAGGGTATAAACCCTAACCCAAACTTTTTGATTTTTCTTTAACCTTTATGTTTTTATATGTTATTATGATGGTATAGTACTTGTATGTTGATGGATTGTTGATTGTATGCATAGAAACACTTGTTATAGCATATTTTCAGTTTGATTGGTTTTGGACAGTAGCATATTCAACCATTTCAGGGAACTAAACTGATGTTTTTGTAAAATTAAAGTGTCTAGATGTGTTCCTCTCATCAAGATATTAAATTTAGACTCCGGATTCATTTTATTTCGATTCTCGGAGCTCTAGTTATGATTAAGATGGTGTTTTATTGAAATCAAAATGTAAAAATGAATGTGTTCATGTTTGGTCTGACTTTGTGATCACTTTTGGAGTCTTTAGGGTGTACTAGTGTGTTAGGTGGAGATATATATAAGACTCGCCGAAAACCGATACCCGGGGCTCAAGTTATGACCCGATGAACTTTTAATTAAAACTTATGGTTATAACATGGAACTTATGATATAAATAATGATTTTCATTATTATTAAATTACTTATAATATAAAAGTAATTATTCTAATTTGAGACTTAAGATATATATATTTATTATATCATTTATTAATTACATTTTGATTAATGAAACTTTAATTAAATTTATGATTATTAATACTTTCATTATTAATGAAAAATACTTATGATAAGTATTAAACTTATGTTATGAGATTATTATAATAAGACTTATAATAAGGATTAATTAATTATTTAATTATTATAAGACTTAGTTATTATTTAATTATAATTTAATTATTAAATACTTATGATTTAATAATTATAATTAAATACTTATGATATGATTAATAATTCATTATTAATTAATAATATTTATGATAAGATTAAAATTTATTATTAATTAATAAAACTTATATTATGATTAATATTTAATTAATTAATTAATTACTTATGTTACATTAATTATATCATTTAAACTTATGTTAACTTTAATAATTCAATTTAATTTAATTAAACTTATGTTATGACATAATTCTACATATATGACTTTAAATAACATTATAACTTATATTATTATTATAACTTATACTTTAAAATTCAATGTTGACTATGTTTGACCAAGGTTGACTTTTGAGTTGACTTTCGGTTGACTTTGACTTTCAGTTGACTTTCTAATTAAGGAAATTTTCCTAACTTATAAAGTTTCCAAAAATAGCAACTTTCTAAATATGGAAACTTTCCAAAAATAGAAACTTTCTAAAAATAGAAACTTTCCTAAAATAGAAACTTTCCTAAAATAGAAACTTTCCAAAAATGGAAACCTACCAAAAATAGAAACTTTCTAAAAATAGAAAGTACGTGTCCTTACGCTGTTCTGATCAAATCGAAGCATGTTGTGTGTTGTTCTATGTTTACTTGCAACACGTGCTATAGCTATCCTACTAAGACTTGACCTAAGTTAGTTATTTATATCGACCTGCTTTATTTATAGGTCGGCGTTGTGATCATTCTTGATCACTTTACTTCATTTGCGGTTAGCCTTTTGTGTGGTTACTTCATTTGCTTTAAGGTGAGTTATAGTCCCATTTTTTCTATTTTATATCTTTTAGGATGAGAATACATGCATTTTATTTTTCATATTGGACACAAGTGGAAGTTGGTTTAAGTTATTCATTGTGAGTTGAACGAAAATATTCCCTAGTCTGGTAACTGTAATAACTGGTTTCTACTGATGAACGCGAATCCTATGGATAGATCTATCGGGTTTGACAACCCCATTTCGTTCTAGTCGCGCTATCAATTTTTGAAGACGAAATGTATTAGCACTTCGTAATTATTTGAAGATACACATGTTCAGTGTATATTGTGTTTGGTAAGGGTGAAATTGGTTAAGTGGTTACCAGGTGGCTCACGGGTTAATGGAATAATGTTTTATATATTTTTGAGCATATAATTTTTGTGGTCCAAACTAAGGCTTTATGTTTTCAAACATAAATTTTTACGGTTTAAATTAAATATTGTTTGCAATATTAAACCTATAATTCACTCAACATTTTTGTTGACAGTTACTCGCATGTTTTATTCCCAGGTTCATGATTGGTTGCTTTCGATGTGCTTAGAGAGTCTGCATATTTATGATGGCAGCTTTTGTTAAACATTAACTTGCATTCTATTTTGATACATTAAATTGTGGGTGTTTGTTGACTTTGTTTTGGTCAACTTTTGATTAAGTATTTATGTATGGTTTTTCTAAACTTACATATTTTGGTAGGTTTTCTTTATAGGAAATCATTTTTAAATAAAGAATGCAAGGTTATTTATTAAATTCATTTAGAGTTATGATCAAGCTGTGGGACCAAGATAACGATGGTCGTCAAGTGTACTTTGACGGGTCGTTAAACTCGCAAAAGATCATCGGAGTTCGCAACATCCATTAGTGTACTTAACATCGCGTATCACTAACCCCTGGGTGGTATCTTAACACCGCAACTAACCCACCCTCTATGACATTGTGGTATCTTAACACCGCGACTAACCCACATGTCACTAGATCCCAGAGTGGTGTCTTAACACCGTGACTAACCCACTCGTTACGTATTATGTGGTGTCTTAACACCGCGACTACCCCATATTTCATTAATTTCCGGAGTGGTGTCTTAACACCGCGACTAACCCACTCATTACGTATTATGTGGTATCTTAACACCGCGACTACCCCACATTTCACGCAACACAAATAAATACATTATATACATACATGCATAATTATTCCACTCACCTTATCACTTCAGTGATGATTAAACACTTCCACAAGCTTCAAGCAAAGTACCTAATACATTAAGTACCCAATCAACACACCAACACTTAACTCTTGTGCAATTAATGACCTAATTGCAATAAATGACCCATTTACACCAAAACCGTCCATTCAAGGCCAAGACTTATCATTAATCACTAAAAGCTAGTGATTTATAACACCAACTAACACAATTTAGGGTATTTTCATACCCATCTTGCCCAACTAGGTCAACCATTACCCATTTGACTCATTTTAACATCAAGACTCATAATTTGGTCAAACTTGAACTCATTACAAAACCTTTCACTAACGCATAAGTGTATTAGTGATTTAACAACACAGTTATCTATGAACACCAAATTGCATGACTAAATCCTAGATTACAAACCTTAGGGTTTCCATACATCAAGTTTAACCCAAATCCACCCATTTAACCCCCCAAATGGGTCTTACAAGTCACACATGAATAAACCCTAGCTATAAATCAAATTGAACTCAAAACTCAGAGTTAAGACTTACCAACACTATCACAACGTAGCTAGAGATGTACGGAACAACTTTAAAACTTGGACTCGGGCAAGATTTGGTCTTCTTCTTCCCCAAAGTGAGCTCTCTCACTCTAAAACTCTACTCTCACTCTAGAATTTAATTTGATGTTGGTGAAAGAGTGTTTAATGAGTTTAGGATAAGCTTTGTATCGCTTTTTAAGTCCCCAAACCGTTCACATGGTGAAAAGACCAAAACACCCAAAAAGATGCCCTTACAAACGGGTCAAAGAAGTCAATTCAGCGACTTCGTCGCGTTTCGCGACGACCAGGCCGCGACAAACATCACCAAGCCGCGATAAAGTGGTCAGGTCGAGGGGTTTCATGTTGTCGCATTTCAGACGCACCTGTCTCGTTTCGCGACGACCCCCAGACGCGATAGACATGCTCAAAACGCGATAAAAGGCCTAATCAACCCAATTTCTAACATTTAATCCAATTACACTAAACCAAGGTTAAAGCTAAACATTCAAAAGGTTAAATACGCACCTCGGACTATGTACTCGGAAAACAGGATGTTACAATTTGAGTCGTCGGATTTAGTAACAAGATGACGTAGGGATCGAGCCACAAGATGACGTAAGGGTGGAGATCATTGTTACGCCAATTGATGTTCTTGAGGTGTTTGGCGGAGATGATAAGGAGTTCGAGATCTAGGGGTTTGGGTGGTTGACAGTGGGAGGTGGTGGCAGTTGGCATGACGGTGATTGGTTGTTTGCGGGTGAATGAATTTGGAGGGAATTGTGAAATGGTGTAAGTTTTAAAGTGGATTTTTATAATTTTAAAAACAGTGCATCCCTTCTAGTCTAGTAGATATAAGATATATATAAGATATATATATATATATATATATATATATATATATATATATATATATATATATATATATATATATATATATATATATGTATATATATATATATATATATATATATACTTTTCAATTATTAAATTTTAATTAAATACTAAATATTGCTCATAACAAATATAAAGCGAGCGTTAGCGCCCTTCCCTAGTGTCTCACTAGAGAGGTGGTAGCTTAATAAAATTTCGTCGTTCTAAAAAGACTTTTTTGATCTGTTCATCCCTCTATTATACACAAAATCTATAACAGCGTCCCTTGGTTTTTAATTTGGCCTTTCAGATCCTTTGTTTTTCTTAATTTGGCAATCCGCATCCCTCCATCGAAATCAGTTAAATAAGTCCGTTAAGTCATGACATGTGCCTTGCATGTGAGGGTAAATTCATCTTTTTACTCTTTTCTTCACTAAAAACGAGGGACCACCGGTGCAATAATTCTTATAATTTATATATTTTTAATTTATAAGTTCTTATAAATTATATATTTTTAATTTATAAATTTATATTATAATTATCTTCATTATCTGGTCATGAATACCATCAAGTTACCATCATCAATAACATTTATTTCTTAAGGTTATCATTTCTTCATCATCATCAACAGCAACAACAAAATACACAACATCAATAGCATAAAGTCAGAAGTTAAATTTTACCATGTTTCAAATCTAAAATATAGTCAGAAGTTGATTTCAAAAATAACAACACTTACAAGTTTCAGTTGGCAAAAAAATCAATCTCACAACACAAACACATACACGAAAAATCAAAAATCAATCTCACACAAACATACACAAAAATCAAATCTCACAAACACATATACGAAAATCAAATCTGTATAATCACGTCGTCTCAGATAGAAAAGAACTTCGGTTCACTGAAAGTTTTAGATCCGGTGGGTGCGTGCTTTATCCGGCGAGTATTTATCATCGTCATCTTCGTCACCACTCGAATCTGAGTTCTATGTTTCAACACCACCGATGTATGCACAATTGACTTCTCAAACCGCCACCTGTTCCGACCCCAATTGATGATGTAAACAAACCGCTACCACCACCAGGACTTGATTCGGAAACCTGCAAATATCAATTCGATTTCTATATAATCGAAATCTAAATCGGCTATCTTTATTATATTCCAACCATTTTCCGGTACTTCCGTGTTTTCTGGCGATGGATGGATTTTACTGGGTTTAAGGAAAGATTGCTAATATGCTAGCTGATGATTTGTTTATGGACTATTGGGATTGAAGGTTGCGATGTTATGACTTATAACATCAATTTTTATTTTTATTTTTGTTTTTATTACTAATACTAATTACTAGTAATCATAAAAATATAATATATATATATATATATAATTAATAAATATTAAAATGTTATTTTTAGTGAAGAGGATGATAAAAAGACAATTTTACCTTCACATGCATTTCACATGTCATGACTCAACGGACTTATTTAACAGAATTTAGACGGAGTAATGCGGATTGCCAAATTAGGAAAAACAAAGAATTCGAAAGGCCAAATTAAAAATCAAGGGACGCTGTTAGCGATTTTAGGTATAATAGAGGGACAAACAGAGCAAAAAAGTCTTCTAAAAAAATAAATATAAAGCGAGTTAACTTTCTTTCCATTTTTTTTTAATATATCTAATGACAAAATGTTGTTATTAGAAAATTAGGACACACAAAGACAATTGTAAAGATTATCGTTTGAAAAATCTTATTTTATGAAAATATGAAAGTGAGTTTAATAAAATTAAAAGATTAATCATAAATAGTTCATAATTTAAATGATTTTAAGATTTTTAATGAATTCGATTCAGAATAATGTGTTCGATAGTTATTATGAATGAACATCATGAATGATCTAACCATGGAGACTTGTTTGAGTGGTCGATTTGTCCAATGAAACACACCAATCGAGTTCGATTCCTGACTATATATGTCAAATCATTCAGAAAGGAAGTGTGACTAGAGGGTGCGCATAATGCGCAATTCACCCGGTACCAGTGATCGGTGTCGAAGGGCCGGTCAAAAATGAACTAATTACTATAGATTAGCTATGGTAAGTAGGATTTGTTTCACAAAAAATAATGGTTGAACACAAGCAATTTTCAGGATTTGGTTATTTATTTAACTAATGAGTAACTAAGATTAACCAACAGGTTTGAAACTTGAATATATAAACTAAGAGCACAATTGAAAAGATTAAAATGTAAACAATAAGATTAAAGGCCTTTATCCCTTCACAATCTCAATCTAACATGCATTCATTCAAACAAGTATTATGTTTATCAAGTATTGATCAAATCTCATAGACAATATTTCTTGGTTTATTACTTCTAACTATCTTGAGATTGAACTATGCAACCTAGACATTATGTCTTTATCCTTAATCTAATTAACACTAAGTTGGATCAAGAACACAATGTTAAATCACTATAATTCAACTTGCAATAATCAAAATCAATAATACTTGCATTGATCAATAAACAATTGGTTTATCACAATCCAAAAGACATAAGTATTATAAAATTACAAATCACATAAACTTTGAATAAAAAGAACACATGTATCAATTGTTCATGGAAGGAATAAAGATAGAGAAACTAGTCACTCATGTTGAAGGTGATGAACATGATGATTCCTTGAAGTTGCATGAAGAACACCTCCTTAATCTTGACTTGAATCTTGAATAATGATGTTTTGTAATGTGATTTGGTGTGTTTAGGGCACCAAGAACTGATGGAAGTGATGATAAATTTGTAGCCTAGTGTTTTATATTTATAGGGATGAAGTAAAGTATATCTCAAGTAGAAAATTCCTCAAATTCGGACTAAAATTCTATCAAAAAATAGTCCAAGCCGTAATTTACTCCTCCCGGCCGCAATTTACGGCCAGGCCGTAAATTCCAGGCACAAAAAGGCGCCCATTCTTAACCTGAGGGTGTTTTTGACATGCCCCAGGCGTAAGTTACTCCTCCCAGTCGCAAATTACTCTCGGGCTCCTGCTTTTTCACCTTTTTCTCGTTTAAGCTCTATTTTTCGCGTTTTCGTCTTGAATCGTTTCCCGTTATAAAAACCTCATGAAAAAGCATTTAAAACCTCAAATATACACATAAGATTCAACCCTTAACATCAATAATGATCGGCGTTTATGACCCGATCAACCAGATCTCGTGCTTGGGGTGCTTGATTACCCGATATTTACCCTCTATGGGTGAGCCAATGTATTTGGATTACTAACGAATGTGGCCAACTTTTTTTTTAAAGAAAAATGAAGTTATATTAGAGTAATATGTTGTATGAGATACAAATTGAAAAATGGTTCAAATTGTTCAAATTTTTATACTATTTTGATAAGAAGCGGAGACGTTCTCTATGATGTATTGTATATTCAAAATTGAGGTTATTGTTCTAAAAGTATATGTATATTGTTAAATATATACATATAAATATCTATCTATCTATCTATATCTATTCTACGTATTATATAGAACAAGATTTTAAACATCTCATGTGCAGCCTCTATTTTAAAAATTGATGACGTGTCAATTTATTAGAAAAATAATTTTTAAATACTTATATTTGGAAGATTTTAGATAAATTTACATTTTTATTATTTTTTTATTACTTATATTTGAAATGTTTTAGATATTATTATTATTATTATTATTATTATTATTATTATTATTATTATTATTATTATTATTATTATTATTAAGAATGATGTAGATTGAATAAGGAATCGATGTACATATTATCTTATTATTATTATTATTATTATTATTATTATTATTATTATTATTATTATTATTATTATTATTATTATTATTATTATTATTATTATTATCGTCATTATTGTTAAGTCATATATGGAAGGTTTTAGATATTATTATTATTATTGTTATTATTATTAAGAATGATATAAATTGAATAAGAAAACGATGTACATATATCTTATTATTATTATTATTATTATTATTATTATTATTATTATTATTATTATTATTAGTGTTAAGTTTATATTATTATTATTATTATTATTATTATTATTATTATTATTATTATTATTATTATTATTATTATTATTATTATATAGATTTTGTCTCACAGTTCAGAGATTGGTTGTCACGTAATATATTACTAGATATATAGATATATAGATTTATAGATTATGTTTCACATTTCAAGGTTGGTTGGGCATAACTAAAAAGCTAGAAAGTTTGAAGAAAAAAAGTCATTTACAAGAAAAACGAAATATCATATTATTAATACTTTATCCAAAAAATCACTACAAACGTCATCTACATATTAAAGTATGTGTCATTCACTACTCGATAAACACATAGTATTATATTTATAATTTACAAACTAATTTTTAAAGTGATAATGGACTACTTGTAAATTATATGAGTCTTGACCAAATGGGCCAACTAATTTACAATTATTTGGACATAATAATACATTTGAGAATTGGTCACTGAGGGAGGCTTATAATTATTTGGGCATAAAATACAATTAAGATTTGAGCTTTATTTGGGTCTTGGTAGGATCAAGAGGGAAGTAACCATTCGGGGGGAAGCGGTGGGAAGCAAAAACTTTTTTTTTGGTTTTTTGAAAAAACTTTGTCCACGAACATTATAGATGAGATGAAAATATGAACATTTAGTAGAGACACTTTGTGATAAATATTTTTATTTTGGCGAAAAAACGCTCGAAGAAGTAATATATAACAATTATCGTGTTTTTCGAGCGTATTTTGAGGTTTTAGCTATTGAGGTTTAGATATTAGGGTTTAGAAATTTAGGGTTTAGGGTTTAGATTTAGGATTTAGATTGAGTTTTTAACACGAACGGTTTAGAGTTTAGGGTTTAGGGTTTAGGGTTTAGTGTTTTGGGTTTATGGAATAAACCCAAAACACCAAACCCTAAACCCTAAACTCTAATTCAGGCTAAATTTTACTTCACAAAACATGAAGAAAAAAAACGTTCATATTCTTCACGAACAATATTATCTTGAATGTTATATTTGTCGATCGTTTTCCCGCCTAAATAATAACATTCATCACGAAATGTCTCTTCTAAATGTTCATATTTTCGTGTGATCTTGATACCGGAAAAAAAAATTTCAAAAAAAATGGAAAAAATAAAATTTTTGCTTCCCCCGATTGGTTACTTCCCCATTGATCATGCCCCTATATATATATATATATATATATATATATATATATATATATATATATATATATATATATATATATATATATATATATATATATATATATAATATATTTGATGTTATTGTTCTTTATATCACAATAAATAAGTTAGGCGATCTTTTAACTAATTTGAAAGTTCTTTTGGGCAGACATGACTTGCACACTACACTGGATGGAGACTTTCTACATGTACGATACGCAACTACTCCTAATACATAGAAGGGAACATACTGGTAGAACTAAATCAGAAGCGAACGAGCTTAGTAGACTGATTAGTGCGGTTGTCATCAATCCGTTCAAAGAAGACTCGTGGCGTTGGTCGTTAAATGGTAATGGGAAGTTCGAGGGAAAAAAAACTGTTAGATTTGATCCGGTCGAAGCTTACTTCAGTAGGTTCACAAAATGTAGCAGCTCAAAGGAACTATTTTGTACCGAAAAAAAGTGAAAATTTGTGTGTGGAGGGCAAAAAGGAAAAGGTTGTCCGTTTTGTCGGAACTTGACAAGCATGACATCGACCTTCATTTCATTCGATGCCCTCTTTGTGATGATGATATCAAGACGGTTGAGAACATTCTCTACTTCATTGTAAAAGTGCGCTTGATATTTGGTCAAAGGTGTTTCATTGGTAGGATGTAAGCGGACTCCCTCCATTGTATTTTTGATGGGATTTCGTCCTTGCAAATCACATATTTTGGTACGAAAATTTGGCAAATGGTGGTATGGACGTGCGGATATCTTATATGAAAAAATCGGAATCAAACAGTTTTCAAAAATGTGAGTTGGAATCTACCGGTGGCATTAATGAGATTCATATTAAAAGCTTTGAGTGGATTGACAAGCGATGTAAATCCAAGAAGATCAATTGACATAATTAACTACACAATCCACAAAGTTTCATTATGGGAAAATATGCTAGGAACTAAATGTATAGGTTACTAACTTACCATCTTTGCATTTAGTTTTCTTAATATTGTATTATGAACTTGTGTGATACTAGGGCAGCAACCATACGGCTCCCTGTTGTACATGTTCATGTTTTTGTATTGTTAATAAAATATCTGCTTTTCCAAACCAAAAAAAAATAAAAAATAAAAAATAAAAATAAAAATCCATACACATCGTGTGCTAAATGATAAATAGTTATGGAACATGAGTTATCACACGTTGGGTCATCCATACACATCGTGTGTTAAACGATAAAGAGATGCAAGTATGCAACATATGACACGTTGGTTCAAAATACTCGGTATTATTTTTTGGGTTCACTTTTATAAATGCAGATGATTATTATGAACAAACTCTATACCTGAAGGTGTTTAATTGTACATGTGGAATATGTAAGGTGTAACTGTATTATATAGTTTGGATAATTCCTTTGCAAGAACAAATGAAAGTATAGTTTAAGGAGTGTAAATGTAACTACAGTTAAGTGTAAACATATAAAAGAACTATTATCTGATTAATTCTCATTCATTTTAAATGTAATTTTATTTTTATGAGTTTATACTTACTATTTTCTCTTCAAGATTTCGTGTGATTGGTTCTTTATGATGTGATTTATCAGGATTATTGTCTCAATGATTAATGTATAATTGTATATTTATTGAGTGACTAAAAAAATTGAGGTTAATTTTTTTGAAGTATAGTTCTTGTTATAATATATAAATATATATATAAATGGATAGTCAATTATTGATACACAAAAGTAATATTATTGTATTACATAAACTTGTGATATTTTTGCTATAAATAGCCATGAATGCAAGCATTAAACTTGCACCATTTCTCACACTTACAAAGTGTTTCTTTCTTTTCTCTCCATTATCATCTTTGTTCTTACACTTCATTATTAGTATTCTTAATCAAGAATCAAATCACTAAAGGTAGTTATAAGCCTACTGAATTATAACATCAAGAATCAAACCACTAAAGGTAGTTATAAGCCTACTGAATTATAACACGTTATCAGCACGATAATCTTAATACTAATTATGGTTGGCTCTGCCACCTAAATGATATGGTCGGTTATACCACCTGAATAATATATGGTCGACACTGTCGTCTAATTATCATTTATGTTACTAACATTTATATTTCAATTATCTAACATTTATATGGCCGACACTGTCGCCTAATTATCATTTATGTTACTAACATTTATATTTCTATTATCTAACATTTATATGGCCGACACTGTCGCCTAATTATCATTTATGTTTACTAATATTTATATTTATGTTATATAACATTTATTAATGATTGCTTACATATGGTCGACACTGTCACCTACTTATCATTTATGTTATATTAAATTTATGTTTAATGTTTATATACTTATGAATATAAAGTGACTATAATTTATCATGTTGTTTGTTTTAATAGAAAATGTCGAATCTGGAAAAACTTAAATTTACTCCTTTAGAATCAACTGGAAACAACTACATGCCATGGGTTATAAAAGTAAAAATGCATCTTAAATCAATGGGCATTCTTGAAGCCATAAATGAAAACAACACTTGTTCTGAAAAAGAACAAGCAACGGCATGTTGCTTTATTCATCAACATATTGATGAATGCTTACAAAATAATTATGTGACTGTAGAATATCCCCATGTTTTATGGAAAGGTCTCAAAAGCAGATTCAATAATCAAAGAGAAATTTTACTTCCAGCTGCTATGGAACAATGGAGAACATTAAGGTTCCAAGACTTTAAGAAAGTAAATGAATATAGCTCAGCTCTGTATAATACATATTCACAACTTAAATTCTGTGAACATGAAATAAGTGATGCAGACATGATGGAGAAAACTTTCTCCACAATGAATGCTGCAAACATCACAGTGCAAAGAAATTTGAGAATGCTAAAGTTCAAAACATATCCTGAACTTAATTCATATCTCTTAGTTGCAGAGCAAAATGATGAGCTATTAATGAAAAATCAGCAATCCCGTCCTACTGGTACACTTGCAATCCCTGAAGCAAATACTGCAAATAATTATAAACAAGGACAAGGACGCGGGCAAGGTCGTGGTTATAATAACCATCACCATCATCATGCCAAAAGCCATAACTATGGTAGAAACCATCCTTATGGTAATGGTAATGGGCGAGGACGTGGTCGTGGTCATGGCCGTGGTGGTCAAAGAAATAATAATCCACGAAAATATAAATATCAACCACAAAACAAGCCCACTAAACAAGATGTTGAAGAAAATTCTTCTAAAAATTCTGAAGAATCTTGCTACAGATGTGGTAGAATGGGCCACTGGGCTAATACTTGCCGAACATCTAAACATCTTGTTAAGATGTATCAGGATTCGCTGAAAGATAAAGAAAAGGAAGTAAACTTTGTGGATAACGTCGACCCAACAGTCACTGAGAAACCATCTGATTTATATGAAGATTTCTTGAATGTTTAAGTTGTGTGTCTTTCGAAAAATAAACGATTTAATATCATCTGTCTTTGTCATTATGTTTGCTAAATGTTTCAGTACTATCTATTTGCGTGTAAAATATTGTGTAATATTAATGTACTCACTATTTATTTCTTATATATGAAGTTCAATATGAATTTTGCTGGAATACAACATCAATCAAGTGGTGGAGATCTCTGTATAGCAGACAGTGAAACTACACACACTATACTTAAATCCGAGAAATATTTTATTGATCTAAAACCAACGAAAGGAACTATATGTAGTGACCCGAACTTTTCCATGTTTATATATATTAATTGAGATTGATATTTACATGATTAAATGTTTCCAACATGTTAAGCAATCAAACTTGTTAAGACTTGATTAATTGAAATATGTTTCATATAGACAATTGACCACCCAAGTTGACCGGCGATTCACGAACGTTAAAACTTGTAAAAACGACATGACGATATATATATGGATATACATATGGTTAACATGAGATTATGATAAGTAAGTATCTCCATAAGTATATTAACAATGAGTTATATACATATAAACAAGACTACTAACTTAAGGATTTCGAAACGAGACATATATGTAACGATTATCGTTGTAACGACATTTAAATGTATATATATCATATTAAGTTATATTAATATATCATAATATCATGATAATATAATAATTTAACATCTCATTAGATATAATAAACAATGGGTTAACAACATTAATTGAGATCGTTAACTTAAAGGTTTCAAAACAACACTTACATGTAACGACTAACGATGACTTAACGACTCAGTTAAAATGTATATACATGTAGTGTATTTAGATGTATTAAAATACTTTTGGAAGACTTCAAGACATATATCAAAACACTCATACTTAACGAAAATGGTTACAGTTACTATTTCATTCTTTTCTTTCATCAAGAATTCTAGTCGTATTCTTACCCGTATTATACACAGCTTCAAAACGTACTTACTATGAGTATATACCAATAGGAACTAGCATGGGATTCCACTCTTGATTATGTCATGTATGACTAATCAATTTTAACTTCTACCATGAGCTAGTCAACTAACTAGAACTCCTTTTAACCCCACTCACCACTCACCAATTACCACTCATCATTCACTCCATTTCACTTCCAATTCTCTTTCTAATTCTCTCTCAACACACACACACACTATTATGAACGTATTTTTCCAGTAGTTAATCATCATCTTCATCAAAAATCACTTCAAGAATCAAGCTATAATCATCATAGGAAGAACACTTCAAGAACACTTCAAAAATCCCTTCAAGTTTACTAATTTACTTCCAAGCTTTCTAATCCATTTCAAGTAATCATCTAAGATCAAGAAACCTTTGTTATATACAGTAGGTTATCTTTCTTATTCAAGGTAATATTCATATTCAAACTTTGATTCAATTTCTATAACTATAAACTATCTTAATTCGAGTAAAAATCTTACTTGAACTTGTCTTTGTGTCATGATCCTACTTCAAGAACTTTCAAGCCATCCAAGATCCTTTGAAGCTAGATCATTTCTTGTCACTTCCAGTAGGTTTACCTACTAAACTTGAGGTAGTAATGATGTTCATAACATCATTCGATTCATATATATAAAACTATCTTATTCGAAGGTTTAAACTCGTAATCACTAGAACATAGTTTAGTTAATTCTAAACTTGTTCGTAAACAAAAGTTAATCCTTCTAACCTGAATTTTAAAATTAACTACACACATGTTCTATATCTATATGATATGCTAACTTAATGATTTAAAACCTGGAAACACGAAAAACACCGTAAAACCGGATTTACGCCGTCGTAGTAACACCGCGGGCTGTTTTGGGTTAGTTAATTAAAAACTATGATAAACTTTGATTTAAAAGTTATTATTCTGAGAAAATGATTTTTATTATGAACATGAAACTATATCCAAAAATTATGGTTAAACTCAAAGTGGAAGTATGTTTTCTAAAATGGTCATCTAGACGTCGTTCTTTCGACTGAAATGACTACCTTTACAAAAATGACTTGTAACTTATTTTTCCGACTATAAACCTATACTTTTCTGTTTAGATTCATAAAATAGAGTTCAATATGAAACCATAGCAATTTGATTCACTCAAAACGGATTTAAAATGAAGAAGTTATGGGTAAAACAAGATTGGATAATTTTTCTCATTTTAGCTACGTGAAAATTGGTAACAAATCTATTCCAACCATAACTTAATCAACTTGTATTGTATATTATGTAATCTTGAGATACTATAGACACGTATACAATGTTTCGAACTATCATGTCAACACATCTATATATATTTCGGAACAACCATAGACACTCTATATGTGAATGTTGGAGTTAGCTATACAGGGTTGAGGTTGATTCCAAAATATATATAGTTTGAGTTGTGATCAATACTGAGATACGTATACACTGGGTCATGGATTGATTCAAGATAATATTTATCGATTTATTTCTGTACATCTAACTGTGGACAACTAGTTGTAGGTTACTAACGAGGACAGCTGACTTAATAAACTTAAAACATCAAAATATATTAAAAGTGTTGTAAATATATTTTGAACATACTTTGATATATATGTATATATTGTTATAGGTTCGTGAATCAACCAGTGGCCAAGTCTTACTTCCCGACGAAGTAAAAATCTGTGAAAGTGAGTTATAGTCCCACTTTTAAAATCTAATATTTTTGGGATGAGAATACATGCAGGTTTTATAAATGATTTACAAAATAGACACAAGTACGTGAAACTACATTCTATGGTTGAATTATCAAAATCGAATATGCCCCTTTTTATTAAGTCTGGTAATCTAAGAATTAGGGAACAGACACCCTAATTGACGCGAATCCTAAAGATAGATCTATTGGGCCTAACAAACCCCATCCAAAGTACCGGATGCTTTAGTACTTCGAAATTTATATCATATCCGAAGGGTGTCCCGGAATGATGGGGATATTCTTATATATATGCATCTTGTTAATGTCGGTTACCAGGTGTTCACCATATGAATGATTTTTATCTCTATGTATGGGATGTGTATTGAAATATGAAATCTTGTGGTCTATTGTTACGATTTGATATATATGGGTTAAACCTATAACTCACCAACATTTTTGTTGACGTTTAAAGCATGTTTATTCTCAGGTGAATACTAAGAGCTTTCGCTGTTGCATACTAAAATAAGGACAAGATTTGGAGTCCATGTTTGTATGATATTGTGTAAAAACTGCATTCAAGAAACTGATTTCGATGTAACATATTTGTATTGTAAACTATTATGTAATGGTCGTGTGTAAACAGGATATTTTAGATTATCATTATTTGATAATCTACGTAAAGCTTTTTAAACCTTTATTTATGAAATAAAGGTTATGGTTTGTTTTAAAAATGAATGCAGTCTTTGAAAAACGTCTCATATAGAGGTCAAAACCTCGCAACGAAATCAATTAATATGGAACGTTTTAATCAATAAGAATGGGGCATTTCACTATACATACAATATCAGGACCTGCTAACTTGATAAAAGGGATAGGAAAGGCAAATTTCATACTACCAAATGGTACAAAATTTTTAATAAATGATGCCTTATTTTCTCCCAAGTCAAGCAGAAATTTATTGAGTTTCTCCGACATATACCTTAACGGGTATGATTATCAGTCAGTGACAACAGAAAATGAGAAATATTTAAGTATCACTGACAATAGTCATGTGGTTGAAAAACTGCCAAGACTTAGTTCTGGATTACATTATACACATATAAATGTACCAGAAATACATATGGTAGTTAACGAAAAATATATTGATCCTGGTATATTCAGTTTATGGCATAACAGATTAGGACATCCAGGATCAACAATGATGAAAAGGATTATTGAATGTACTCATGGACATCCACTAAAGGATAGAAAAAATCCATCATGATACAATGGTTCCATGTACATCTTGCTCTCTTGGAAAATTGATAACTAGACCCTTACCACTTAAGGTTGAGAAAGAATCACCAATGTTTCTTGAAAGAATTCAAGGTGATATATGTGGACCAATTCATCCACCATGTGGACCATTTAGATATTTCATGGTTCTAATAGACGCATCTAGCAGATGGTCTCATGTTTGTCTGTTATCAAGCCGTAATGTGGCATTTGCAAAATTTCTTGCCCAAATTATTAAATTGAGAGCTCATTTTCCTGATTACACCATTAAAAGGGTGAGACTTGATAATGCTGGTGAATTTACATCTCAAGCATTTAATGACTATTGCATGTCTATAGGAATTGTTGTTGAACATTTTGTTGCTCATGTGCATACACAAAATGGTTTAGCCGAGTCTTTGATTAAACGTTTACAGTTAATCGCTAGACCATTGATAATGAGAACAAAACTCCCTGTATCTATATGGGGTCATGTAATTTTACATGCTGCTGCATTGATTCGCATCAGACCAAGTGCAAGTCATAAATATTCCCCCCTACAACTTGCTTTTGGTCAAGAGCCAAATATTTCCCATCTTAGAACATTTGGTTGTGCAGTGTATGTTCCAATTGCGACACCACAACGTACAAAAATGGGTCCTCAAAGGAGGTTGGGAATATATGTTGGATATGAAACATCTTCAATATTTAGGTATATTGAACCTATGACAGGTGACGTTTTTACAACACGTTTTGCTGATTGTCATTTTAATGAAACATTGTTCCCTAGATTAGGGGGAGAAATGAAAAATAAAGAAAATGATGTTTCATGGTGTGAACCTCAATTAAAGTATCTTGATCCTCGCACAAAAGAATGCGAGACAGAAGTTCAAAAGATAATGCATATACAAGAACTTGCAAATCAATTGCCTGATGCATTTACAGATACAAAAATGGTGACAAAATCATATATACCAGCAGTAAATACTCCAGCTCGAATTGAAATTCTAAAAGCTGGCAATAACGTCACTCATGAATCTTTGCCACGTCATAAACGTGGAAGACCAATTGGTTCAAAGGATAAAAATCCTCGAAAAAGAAAATCAGCTGATAATGAAGTAAAAGAAAGTGTTCAAGAAGAACCACAAATCGGTACTCCTACTGCAGAGGAGATTGATGATGTCAATACAGAAATTGCAATCAATTATGCATATTCAAAAATATTATGGAACCGAAATGAAATGAAAAATCTTGATGAGAAATTTTCATTTAATGTTGCATATGACATCATGAATAATGATGATGATCTAGAACCAACATCTATGGTTGAATGTCAAAATAGACATGATTGGGCTCAATGGAAAGAAGCAATACGAGCTGAATTAGAATCACTCAATAAAAGAAAAGTTTTCGGATCCATCATTCTCACTCCTAAAGATGTGAAACCTGTAGGATACAGATGGATTTTTGTCCGAAAAAGAAATGAGAAAAATGAAGTTACAAGGTATAAAGCTAGACTTGTAGCTCAAGGTTTTTATCAAAGACTGGGAATTGATTATGAAGAAACTTATTCCCCTGTTATGAATGCAATTACTTTTAGATACTTAATCAGCCTGGCAGTTTCTAAAAATTTAGAAATGCATCTCATGGATGTTGTGACTGCTTATCTATATGGATCACTTGATAGTGATATATATATGAAGATACCTGAAGGATTTAAGGTACCAGAAGCATCAAATGCAAAACCCAAAGAAATGTATTCAATTAAATTACAAAGATCTTTATATGGGTTAAAACAATCGGGATGTATGTGGTATAATCGATTAAGTGATTACTTGATAAGCAAAGGCTATACAAATAACCTTACTTGCCCTTGTGTTTTCATTAAGAAAACAACATCCGGATATGTGATCATAGCTGTTTATGTTGATGCTCTTAACATCATAGGTACAAATAAAGAGATCTATGAAGCCATTCAACTTCTAAAGAAAGAATTTGAAATGAAAGATCTCGGAAAAACCAAGTATTGTCTTTGTTTACAAATTGAGCATATGCCTGATGGTTTACTTGTACATCAAACAACATATACTGAAAAGATTTTGAAACGTTTCAATATGGACAAGGCAAAACCATTAAGTACTCCTATGGTTGTTAGATCACTCAATGTTGAAACTGATCCATTTCGTCCATGTGAAGATCATGAAGATATTCTTGGACCAGAAGTACCATATCTTAGTGCAATTGGAGCTCTTATGTATCTTACAAATTGTACAAGACCTGACATTTCTTTTGCTGTTAATTTGTTGGCAAGGTTCAGCTCTGCTCCTACCAAAAGACACTGGAATGGGATCAAACACGTATTTCGATACCTTCGAGGAACTACTGATTTAGGATTATTTTATTCTAACGAATCAAAACAAGATTTGGTTGGTTATGCTGATGCAGGTTATCTATCTGATCCACATAAAGCTAAATCTCAAACTGGATATGTATTCCTAAATGGAGGTACTGCAATATCATGGCGTTCTCAAAAACAAACACTTGTTGCTACATCATCAAATCATGCCGAAGTGATTGCATTACATGAAGCTACTCGGGAATGTTTTTGGTTGAGATCAATGACACAAATCATTACTGATTCTTGTGGACTAGAACGCGATAAAAGTCCAACAATTATCTATGAAGATAATGCAGCTTGCATAGCACAGATGAAAGAATGGTATATCAAAAGTGACCGAACCAAACACATACCTCCTAGATTCTTCTCATACACTCAAAATCTCATTAAGGACAACGAGATTGAAATGAGATATGTTCAATCCAGCAAAAACTCTGCTGATCTTTTCACGAAAGCACTTCCAACTGCTATTTTCAGAACACACGTTCATAACATTGGTATGAGACATGTTCAAAAGATGTAACAACTGAAGCGATGTCTACTTGAGGGGGAGTCAACTCCATGCTGCACTCTTTTTCCCTTAGCTAAAGTTTTTCCCACTGGGTTTTCTTTAGCAAGGTTTTTAACGAGGCAGTAACTTATAGTTGATTTTCAACAAACAAAATTGCTATCCAAGGGGGAGTGTTATAATATATAAATATATATATAAATGGATAGTCAATTATTGATACACAAAAGTAATATTATTGTATTACCTAAACTTGTGATATTTTTGCTATAAATAGCCATGAATGCAAGCATTAAACTTGCACCATTTCTCACACTTACAAAGTGTTTCTTTCTTTCTCTCCATTATCATCTTTGTTCTTACACTTCATTATTAGTATTCTTAATCAAGAATCAAATCACTAAAGGTAGTTATAAGCCTACTGAATTATAACATCAAGAATCAAACCACTAAAGGTAGTTATAAGCCTACTGAATTATAACAGTTCTCTATATTAAAAACAATCGAGGCTTCTATGTATTCGCTTTAAATAATTTTTAAGGAGACGAAATCATTTTCGTCCTACTGTCGCCTACAAACTTTCAAAAAATAGGATACAAACTTACACAAATGTACCGATGTCTCCCACAAACTCATTTTCGTCCTACTGTCGCCTACAAACTTTCAAAAAATATGCTAATATCAACATTTTATAGTTTTGACTTGTTACATACTAATTTTGACCTAATAATTTTTTTTTTTTTTTTTAAGAATTAAGATCCAATCTACGAACGACACGTGTTGATTTTAACCAGTTTAGCCGGTAACAAGTCATTTTTGTTTACATTGGTACACTTTTTAAAAGTTTTTGTTTACATCGGTACACTTTTTGAAAGTTTGTAGGTGACAGTAGAACGGAAAAGAGTTTGTGGGCGACATCGGTACATTTGTGTAAGTTTGTAGCCTATTTTTGGCTTTAACCCAAAGGTTGAACCTGGAATAATTCGTTTGTTTGTATTACAAAAGAGGGAGTTTTAATAAGGTTATTGGTATTTTCAATAAAGTTTTTGATAAATCGGGCATTTTTGTGTGCTTCACTTTATTTGTACGGTATAATATTTTAATATGTACATTTGGTGGATTTATCACATATTCAAGTAAGAAATATCATCAACTTGCTATAATATTTGTTCTTTGAAACTATCAAAGATGTAACTAGTGTTATAATTCAGTAGGCTTATAACTACCTTTAGTGGTTTGATTCTTAATGTTATAATTCAGTAGGCTTATAACTACCTTTAGTGATTTGATTCTTGATTAAGAATACTAATAATGAAGTGTAAGAACAAAGATGATAATGGGGAGAAAGAAAGAAACACTTTGTAAGTGTGAGAAATTGTGCAAGTTTAATGCTTGCATTCATGGCTATTTATAGCAAAAATATCACAAGTTTAGGTAATACAATAATATTACTTTTGTGTATCAATAATTGACTATCCATTTATATATATATATATATATATATATATATATATATATATATATATATATATATATATATATATATATATATATATTTATATATTATAACACTCCCCCTTAGATAGCAATTTTGTTTGTTGAAGATCAACTGTAAGTTACTGCCTCGTTAAAAACCTTGCTAAAGAAAACCCAGTGGGAAAAACTTTAGCTAAGGGAAAAAGAGTGCAGCATGGAGTTGACTCCCCCTCAAGTAGACATCGCTTCGGTTGTTACATCTTTTGAACATGTCTCATGCCAATGTTATGAACGTGTGTTCTGAAAATAGCAGTTGGAAGTGCTTTCGTGAAAAGATCAGCAAAGTTTTTGCTGGATTGAACATATCTCATTTCAATCTCGTTGTCCTTAATGAGATTTTGAGTGTATGAGAAGAATCTAGGAGGTATGTGTTTGGTTCGGTCACTTTTGATATACCCTTCTTTCATCTGTGCTATGCAAGCTGCATTATCTTCATAGATAATTGTTGGACTTTTATCGCGTTCTAGTCCACAAGAATCAGTAATGATTTGTGTCATTGATCTCAACCAAAAACATTCCCGAGTAGCTTCATGTAATGCAATCACTTCGGCATGATTTGATGATGTAGCAACAAGTGTTTGTTTTTTAGAACGCCATGATATTGCAGTACCCCCATTTAGGAATACATATCCAGTTTGAGATTTAGCTTTATGTGGATCAGATAAATAACCTGCATCAGCATAACCAACCAAATCTTGTTTTGATTCGTTAGAATAAAATAATCCTAAATCAGTAGTTCCTCGAAGGTATCGAAATATGTGTTTGATCCCATTCCAGTGTCTTTTGGTAGGAGCAGAGCTGAACCTTGCCAACAAATTAACTGCAAAAGAAATGTCAGGTCTTGTACAATTTGTAAGATACATAAGAGCTCCAATTGCACTAAGATATGGTACTTCTGGTCCAAGAATATCTTCATGATCTTCACATGGACGAAATGGATCAGTTTCAACATTGAGTGATCTAACAACCATAGGAGTACTTAATGGTTTTGCCTTGTCCATATTGAAACGTTTCAAAATCTTTTCAGTATATGTTGTTTGATGTACAAGTAAACCATTAGGTATATGCTCAATTTGTAAACCAAGGCAATACTTGGTTTTTCCGAGATCTTTCATTTCAAATTCTTTCTTTAGAAGTTGAATGGCTTCATAGATCTCTTTATTTGTACCTATGATGTTAAGATCATCAACATAAACAGCTATGATCACATATCCGAATGTTGTTTTCTTAATGAAAACACAAGGGCAAGTAAGGTTATTTGTATACCCTTTGCTTATCAAGTAATCACTTAATCGGTTATACCACATACGTCCCGATTGTTTTAACCCATATAAAGATCTTTGTAATTTAATCAAATACATTTCTTTGGGTTTTGCATTTGATTCTTCTGGTACCTTAAATCCTTCAGGTATCTTCATATATATATCACTATCAAGTGATCCATATAGATAAGCAGTCACAACATCCATGAGATGCATTTCTAAATTTTTAGAAACTGCCAGGCTGATTAAGTACCTAAAAGTAATTGCATCCATAACAGGGGAATAAGTTTCTTCATAATCAATTCCCGGTCTTTAAGAAAAACCTTGAGCTACAAGTCTAGCTTTATACCTTGTAACTTCATTTTTCTCATTTCTTTTTCGGACAAAAATCCATCTGTATCCTACAGGTTTCACATCTTTAGGAGTGAGAATGATGGATCCGAAAACTTTTCTTTTATTGAGTGATTCTAATTCAGCTCGTATTGCTTCTTTCCATTGAGCCCAATCATGTCTATTTTGACATTCAACCATAGATGTTGGTTCTGGATCATCATCATTATTCATGATGTCATATGCAACATTAAATGAAAATTTCTCATCAAGATTTTTCATTTCATTTCGGTTCCATAATATTTTTGAATATGCATAATTGATTGCAATTTATGTATTGACATCATCAATCTCCTCTCCAGTAGGAGTACTGATTTGTGGTTCTTCTTGAACACTTTCTTTTACTTCATTATCAGCTGATTTTCTTTTTCGAGGATTTTTATCCTTTGAACCAATTGGTCTTCCACGTTTCTGACGTGGCAAAGATTCATGAGTGACGTTATTGCCAGCTTTTGGAATTTCAATTCGAGCTGGATTATTTACTGCTGGTATATATGATTTTGTCACCGTTTTTGTATCTGTAAATGCATCAGGCAATTGATTTGCAAGTTCTTGTATGTGCATTATCTTTTGAACTTCTGTCTCGCATTCTTTTGTTCGAGGATCAAGATACTTTAATTGAGGTTCACACCATGAAACATCATTTTCTTTATTTTTCATTTCTCCCCCTAATCTAGGGAACAATGTTTCATTAAAATGACAATCAGCAAAACGTGCTGTAAAAACGTCACCTGTCATAGGTTCAATATACCTTAATATTGAAGATGTTTCATATCCAACATATATTACCAACCTCCTTTGAGGACCCATTTTTGTACGTTGTGGTGTCGCAATTGGAACATACACTGCACAACCAAATGTTCTAAGATGGGAAATATTTGGCTCTTGATAAAAAGCAAGTTGTAGGGGGGAATATTTATGACTTGCACTTGGTCTGATGCGAATCAATGCAGCAGCATGTAAAATTGCATGACCCCATATAGATACAGGGAGTTTTGTTCTCATTATCAATGGTCTAGCGATTAACTGTAAACGTTTAATCAATGACTCGGCTAAACCATTTTGTGTATGCACATGAGCAACAGAATGTTCAACAACAATTCCTATAGACATGCAATAGTCATTAAATGCTTGAGATGTAAATTCACCAGCATTATCAAGTCTCACCCTTTTAATGGTGTAATCAGAAAAATGAGCTCTCAATTTAATAATTTGGGCAAGAAATTTTGCAAATGCCACATTACGGCTTGATAACAGACAAACATGAGACCATCTGCTAGATGCGTCTATTAGAACCATGAAATATCTAAATGGTCCACATGGTGGATGAATTGGTCCACATATATCACCTTGAATTCTTTCAAGAAACATTGGTGATTCTTTCTCAACCTTAAGTGGTGAGGGTCTAGTTATCAATTTTTCAAGAGAGCAAGATGTACATGGAACCATTGTATCATGATGGATTTTTCTATCCTTTAGTGGATGTCCATGAGTACATTTAATAATCCTTTTCATCATTGTTGATCCTGGATGGCCTAATCTGTTATGCCATAAACTGAATACACCAGGATCAATATATTTTTCGTTAACTACCATATGTATTTCTGGTACATTTATATGTGTATAATGTAATTCAGAACTAAGTCTTGGCAGTTTTTCAACCACATGACTCTTGTCAGTGATACTTAAATATTTCTCATTTTCTGTTGTCACTGATTGATAAATACCCGTTAAGGTATATGTCGGAGAAACTCAATAAATTTCTGCTTGACTTGGTAGAAAATAAGGCATCATTTATTAAAAATTTTGTACCATTTGGTAGTATGAAATTTGCCTTTCCTATCCCTTTTATCAAGTTAGCAGGTCCTGATATTGTATGTATAGTTCCTTCCGTTGGTTTTAGATCAATAAAATATTTCTCGGATTTAAGTATAGTGTGTGTAGTTCCACTGTCTGCTATACAGAGATCTCCACCACTTGATTGATGTTGTATTCCAGCAAAATTCATATTGAACTTCATATATAAGAAATAAATAGTGAGTACATTAATATTACACAATATTTTACACGCAAATAGATAGTACTGAAACATTTAGCAAACATAATGACAAAGACAGACGATATTAAATCGTTTATTTTTCGAAAGACACACAACTTAAATATTCAAGAAATCTTCATATAAATCAGATGGTTTCTCAGTGACTGTTGGATCGACGTTATCCACAAAGTTTACTTCCGTTTCTTTATCTTTCAGAGAATCCTGATACATCTTAACAAGATGTTTAGATGTTCGGCAAGTATTAGCCCAGTGGCCCATTCTACCACATCTGTAGCAAGATTCTTCAGAATTTTTAAAAGAATTTTCTTCAACATCTTGTTTAGTGGGCTTGTTTTGTGGTTGATATTTATATTTTCGTGGATTATTATTTCTTTGACCACCACGGCCACGACCACGACCACGTCCTCGCCCATTACCATTACCATAAGGATGGTTTCTACCATAGTTATGGCTTTTGGCATGATGATGGTGATGGTTATTATAACCACGACCTTGCCCGCGTCCTTGTCCCTGTTTATAATTATTTGCAGTATTTGCTTCAGGGATTGCAAGTGTACCAGTAGGACGGGATTGCTGATTTTTCATTAATAGCTCATCATTTTGCTCTGCAACTAAGAGATATGAATTAAGTTCAGGATATGTTTTGAACTTTAGCATTCTCAAATTTCTTTGCACTGTGATGTTTGCAGCATTCATTGTGGAGAAAGTTTTCTCCATCATGTCTGCATCACTTATTTCATGTCCACAGAATTTAAGTTGTGAACATGTATTATACAGAGCTGAGCTATATTCATTTACTTTCTTAAAGTCTTGGAACCTTAATGTTCTCCATTGTTCCATAGCAGCTGGAAGTAAAATTTCTCTTTGATTATTGAATCTGCTTTTGAGACCTTCCCATAAAACATGGGGATCTTCTACAGTCACATAATTATTTTGTAAGCATTCATCAATATGTTGATGAATAAAGCAACATGCCGTTGCTTGTTCTTTTTCAGAACAAGTGTTGTTTTCATTTATGGCTTCAAGAATGCCCATTGATTTAAGATGCATTTTTACTTTTATAACCCATGGCATGTAGTTGTTTCCGGTTGATTCTAAAGGAGTAAATTTAAGCTTTTCCAGATTCGACATTTTCTATTAAAACAAACAACATGATAAATTATAGTCACTTTATATTCATAAGTATATAAACATTAAACATAAATTTAATATAACATAAATGATAAGTAGGTAACAGTGTCGACCATATGTAAGCAATCATTAATAAATGTTATATAACATAAATATAAATATTAGTAAACATAAATGATAATTAGGCGACATTGTCGGCCATATAAATGTTAGATAATAGAAATATAAATGTTAGTAATATAAATGATAATTAGACGACAGTGTCGACCATATATTATTCAGGTGGTATAACCGACCATATATCATTTAGGTGGCAGAGCCAACCATAATTAGTATTAAGATTATCGTGCTGATAACGTGTTATAATTCAGTAGGCTTATAACTACCTTTAGTGGTTTGATTCTTGATGTTATAATTCAGTAGGCTTATAACTACCTTTAGTGATTTGATTCTTGATTAAGAATACTAATAATGAAGTGTAAGAACAAAGATGATAATGGAGAGAAAGAAAGAAACACTTTGTAAGTGTGAGAAATGGTGCAAGTTTAATGCTTGCATTCATGGCTATTTATAGCAAAAATATCACAAGTTTAGGTAATACAATAATATTATTTTTGTGTATCAATAATTGACTATCCATTTATATATATATATTTATATATTATAAAAACTAGAACAAAAAATAGAAATATTAGGCGTCAATATTAACGGAAGTCCTCCTAGATCTGACAACCTTGGATGATTAAAGGGAATAGTGGAGGTGCCAAATTGTACGATGGGAGATAGTATATTATAATTACCGTTACATACCTGAGTAAAATAATGTCAACCATCATTAAAGAAAATTAAGAATTAGACGTAAGAAGAGAGAAGAACCTGGGATTAATATTTTAGGGGGAAAAACCGGTGTGGGTCGGTTCATGCGAGTCGGAGTATGCGGGGTCGGGTCGGATTATGTGGGGCGGATTCTGATAAGCGGTTTCAACAGTGATTGCTTCCCCTTTGGGCTGATGGCGTTTGAGGAGAAATCACGGCAAATAGAATATTGAGTAATGGCTTAGCAACGACTCCTTGAATTATAACTACAAAATACTACGTCAAACAATTATTTGTACTAATTTATACGATAACAAATTGTTAAGTTAGTGACCAACTTGAGTATTTGGAAAGTTGGGTGTCCGAATTGTAATTATGTAAAACAATGTTACCATAGAAAACCCGGTTCACAATCCGACTTCAAAAAGTCAGACATCATTTCTCAACTTCTTCTTCTCCTCCTCTTCTCTCTCTGGATCATATATCTGACCTAATTCTCCTGAAATCATAACAAATTTGTCACTGTATAACATAGGTATATAGAGAGATAGCAGGAGAGAGAGAGAGTGATGTCAGACGCCGTGATCAATGGACTTGCCGGCGCCGGTGGTGGAATCATCGCTCAACTCATCACTTACCCTCTTCAAACCGTATAATAAATTTCGTTTCCATTTAGTTTCAATTTTTTTTGTTCAATTGATATGTCTAATAATAAATGTTAATCCAATCACAGGTAAACACGCGTCAACAAACCGATAGAGATCCGAAACAAGAGAAGAAAAAAGCGGGAACTGTTGAACAGATGTATCAGGTAAATAATCCTTTGAATTTAATTATCTCATTCTTTTCTTATATTTATTGAATTGATTGATTGATTATTGAATTGAATAATTATCTATTTTGTTGATTAATTTTAAATTATAGGTAGTTCAGCAAGAAGGATGGGGTCGACTATACGGTGGCTTGACACCCTCACTGGTTGGGACAGCCTGTTCGCAGGTCAGTTTATTTTTAGGGTTTTCGGTTACTGAACGATAATTACTTGGTAAATTGGTAATTGCGTTTTCAACAGCCAAAAATAAGTGTGTCTGGATGGATGTCATGTGGGTCCCATTGTAGGGGAAAGCGTGCCATCTTAATGTATAAATTTGATCTTGCATTTTATATAGTAGAAGAGTAGATAGATACGGAGTAATTTTTAATTTATATGCTCCGTATTTATTATCTTCTCTTTTCTTTCTTTTGTCATTATATGTGGACATGTTTTTTGAAGAATTCATAAACATTACACATTACTACTTATAATAAACAACATATATAGATTGTGATGTCTGTAAGACAAATACATTGATATGTAGCAAGTGATTAGTCGTGTTTAATTGTTGATTTCCTTGTATCATATTATCAAAACTACCACTACACTATAGCGACGTGCTAGACGTTATGTTTCTCTTTTCATTCAGGAAGAACCATACATTATATGGCGTTTCAATTTCTTAATGAGTTCCTCCCACCGAGTGATGGGATCAATATTGTTCTAACAGTGTATTAGGAACCGTAATTAAAATACTTTGGCATGGTATTGCACTATTGCCTAACACTAGAAACCGTACTAGAGTATTAGAAAATTAAGTGGCATTAGTGTAATTTTCTTGATAAATCTTGGGTCTATGTATAATTTAATCACTTAGCCCCCCCAAAGTTTTATCGGTCCACTGTCGCCCCCAACAAACGTGTTCAAGTTCCATTATTTCGTCATTTGAAGTTCTGTAAGTTTTATACACATGTTATTTTACATTATACCTGTAATTCTACATCGAATGCCTGTAAAAATAATTATTGTTTGCATACATAGTTGCTGTAATGTTGTCCTTCTTACTTAAAATGTATTTCATTTGTGGGTAGACTGTGTGAGTTTCGAACTCATTGTCAAACTTGATATAAGAATCAAGACAAATTTAATAAGCAAAACGTCTGATTTTTGTCATCCTATTTTTATGCTACAGGGTGTTTATTACTATTTCTATCAAATATTTAGGAGCAAGGCCGAAGCTACTGCACTTAGACGTAAGAAGGAAGGGGCAGGAGATGGATCAGTTGGTATGCTTTCATCACTCATGGTGGCTGCTATGTCTGGGTACATAGTTTGTTCGTACTTTTACAATATCATCGTATTAAGTACTAAAATTTATCATATTAAGGTGAAGCTTGACCAATCCTATGATTTATATTTTTAAGTAAATGTCTTTAACTTCCCTTCTAGGTGTGTGAATGTGCTGCTGACAAATCCTATATGGGTAGTAGTTACCCGTATGCAGGTGAGGATTCGTATGTTTACTTGTCACTCTGATAACTAAACTGTGGGATTTTATGATTTATATAGAGCAGTACTTGGTGGGCTTCTCTACTCGATTTGCTAACCTTTGTTACCCAACGCTGTATACTTCAATGGCTCCATTATATCTCATTTTTTTGTGCATTAAAAATGCTAGTAAGTGACTATAGACAATTTTCCACTTTTCCCCGGAGTATATCAAGTGTGATTAGTGGAAGCAACTTGTTTTCGATCTTATAAATACCGAGAAATTTTTTTTCCCTCTAAGAATATTTTATGGTGTAAGCTATTGTAAAATGGTTATTAATTTTTTTTATTATTATTATCATTTGGTATATTAATTTAAAACCATCCTAAGGTAGCCTAGTGGTTGGCCCCTGACATCCTTGCAAGAGGTTTCAGGTTCGAATCTTGGGGTGGCCAGGGAAGGGTTGGAAACAGCCAGGGAGTATATTCCTGATGAGTTACCTATAGTAGAGTATGAGGTCGGATTACTCTCCCTTCCCGGGTAACCCGAACAGGGAAAACCTTACAACTTTATTTATTTTATTTGGTATATTAATTTAGTTGTTAAAAGGGGGATCTAGCTGAAAAAAACTCATATTTGTGGAAAATGTGGGTAAAAAGAGTAAAACCGACCCTTTAGCGGCCCCACACCGACTGGTCCCACGGCCAACATGTGAGAGGAAAATCACGTAACTCATGCTTAAAGGGACATAGGGCAGGGATTGAACTCATGACCTCCACTTTACGCTGCATGTCCCCAACCACTAAGCTACTATCGCGGGGACGGAAAACGTCGGTAAGAGAAGAAGGGTCAAAGCTTTAATTTCACATCCTTATTGTACTCTTTTTTGGCTAGTGGAAAAGAAAGATGTATTTTTTATCATCTTAATAAGCTTTAAGCTTTTTGTGTGAGTTTAAGCAACATGAGTTTTACTTGTGTATATACAGGATTGATATTTTTCCAATTTTCAAACTATGTGCCAACACCCTAGCTTCTAATGCTACTTTTTTGCAGACCCACACAAAGAAATCTCCGTCTGACCAGGTTAAACCTACTGGTCCAGAACATGCAATTGTTGGTGGAATAGAACCACCTCCCTTTGCAACTAGCCATGCGGTATGTGTTAGCAACATCATCTCTTTTCTTATATACGACATCATAATCTGTTGCTAGGCATTAAAGTTTTAGAATTGTATCTTTATCGATGAAGCTAAGTTTAAGAATATATTAAATACAAGCCTTCTTTAAGTTCAACTGATTGGTTTTGCACATGGGTCCTCCAGAAAACACTATTGTTATGTTCTGTATCACTAGTTTACTTAAGAAAAAACAGTGAACTAGTTATCTAACTTCAAATTTATAAGCTACAATGATTAACTGGCTGTACTTGACTTACAGTTGTTTTGATGGATTACTCTATCCTTGAGTTTCTAAGTCATGTAGACCGTATTCTGCAGATTCAAGAAGTGTTTGGTGAAGCTGGAATTTGGGGATTTTGGAAAGGCGTGTTTCCAACATTGGTTATGGTACATGTCAATTAGTTTTAGTTCATGCTTGTAGCCTTGTAGGATTGTTGCCTCTTATCCACTTTGTTTCTGCCAGGTCAGCAATCCTTCCATACAGTTTATGCTGTATGAGACTCTACTAAAGAAATTGAAGCAGCGTCGTGCTGCCAGCAACACTAACAAAGGTGTAACTGCTTTAGAGGCAAGTATCAAAATCACCACAGAATTATTATATAACAATATAAATAATTATTGGACTTTTGCCGCTTAATAAAAGTATATACTAGTTTAGGAAATATCTCATCTCTCCACATAATTTATCAGATATTTTTGCTTGGGGCATTAGCAAAACTTGGTGCTACCGTGGTAACTTACCCTTTACTAGTTGTAAAGGTAAGTGCATCGACGTTTTATAAGAACTTTTTATTTGAGCTTGTTAATAAAATAGTCCAGCAAGATTAAAATTACATCTTTTTGTCTCAATTTGCAGTCGAGACTTCAAGCGAAGCAAGCAATTGGGGTGGACAAAAAACATCAGTATAAAGGTACATGCATATGTTGTATGAAATATTATCATATAACATGATCATCTTCATATTAAACCAGAGAAAAGCTGCTTACCTTCAACAACATGAGATGTTGATCATCTTCACTGAAACATCTTTTGCATTAGGCACACTGGATGCAATTTTAAAGATGATACATTATGAAGGGCTTCATGGCTTTTACAAAGGAATGAGTACAAAGATAGTACAAAGCGTTCTTGCTGCAGCTGTTTTATTCATGGTCAAGGAAGAACTTGTGAATGGAGTTCGGTGGCTGCTATTGAAGGATGCAGCAGCTAATGTTGTTAGATCGAAATCTTCATAGATGTAGTAACACACAAGTATCAAAATAATAGTCGAATATTTCTTTATAAAAATGGGCTCAGAAGCCAAAATCATGCCCTTTCATAACGATCATTTGTTATATTTGAATATGTGGTCTACCGTCTGGTGGATAACTTGCAGGAAATTGTAAGGTGTTGGTGTAATATGTATAGACTGACTGACTGACATTATTGTTTATTGTGAGGTCAATCGTGTGGTAGCCCCATGTTTCTTATCCTTTGCTAATCTGTTCACTATGCTTTGCTCATTTGAAAACGAGTAATTGAAATATTATTATAAAAACATAGCGTGTTCTTCATTTGTGATTACGCTTGAATCAGTGTTATGGAGTGGAATAAAACTCACAATGAATGCTGATTCGCGAACATGGATAGAGTAATTTTCATGACTTGTAAGTTGTAAAATACGTCACAACCTCCAAAATTTAGATAGTTACCTATTTAGCTCTCTCTAATGCCCATCTACCTCTTTGCTAGTGGGCGGTTTATTTGTTGTATAATAATATAAACTAGTGAAATGATCCGTGGAATCACGATTTTGTTTAAATAAAATAATTTAATGATATATTTTAGGTATTAAGTGTACGTAAATGCTAAAGTCATTTAGTTTAATGACCCGTGAAACTACAGATTCCGACTAAAAAACTTGTCGTTGTTTTTACAAGCATATTGATATACTTACTTGGTCAGAATAAATAAATGAACTACATTTATTCTCCCACCACTTTCTTCCAATTTTCATCACAATTATTATTTTTCTTGTCATAAAAGCTACATTACAACATTTTATTGAGACATATATTTCGCATACATATGTAATGTAATTAATCTCGTAAAGAGAACTTGTATTTAATTTATATTTATATAATAATAATAATATAATAATAATAAAGTTTGCTTCAAAATTAAGTATTTATATTTTTAATAATTATTATTAGTATGCCTCTTTATTTAAAAAAAAAATTAAAATACAATTATTATATGAAGATTGTACAATATGCTTCAAAGTTTTTACATATGTTCATGTGTTTTTTTTTTGTTTAAGATTGTACAATTTGTTTTAAAGTTTGTACTTATATCATGAGTGTGTTTTATCATAAGGTTGTACATAATGTTTCATATATTGTACATATGATTATGGGAGTGTTTTACTATAAGTTTGTACATAATGCTTAAAATATTATACATATGATCATGGAGGTATTTTATTATAAGGTTGTACATAATGCTTTATATATTATACAACTAACATGTTAATATTTTTATTAAAAATAATTAATTATTTTAATGAGCATCATGAGGGGCTTAATTTTTTTTTAATTTTTGTAAGCTTGAATAATCATTATTTATGATATTAACATTTTTGAGATTTATATGATATTATAGATTATTATAGATATATTATATATAAATCTTTGATGTTAACAAAAATAGTGACTTACCATATGGACCCACTCTCACACTATTTTTCTTGCAAAAAATATTTCTTTAGACCACTCTTAACCATGACGGTCCATCATAGAATCACTGACTGCCACATCAGCGTCACATCAGCACCTTCTTCCCATCACTAACCAACCACTAAATGCTAACAACCATGACGTACCCATTACACACTTCCTCACACTCACTAAATTAATTAATTATTTACGGGTACAAGTTTAAAAGCATTATGTACAAGAAAAAATTGTTTTGCTTCCGTGATCGAATTTGCTGTGCAATAACATTTTGGAGTACGAGTCTTCAAGGACCCTTCAAGGACTAATTGCTAGTATTGGAGTCCTTAAGGGCGGAGGTCATTCACGGGCCAAGGACGGAACCGATACTAGTGCTCTTACAGGTCCTTAGAGTTAGACCATGAGTTTTTTTTTTTTTTTTTTTAAACGGCGATATCGACATCAAATGCTCTTATGTCACACACACACGCGCGTTAGGAGAAAACTCAAATCGCGACGATGTTGACAATACAATCGGAGATTGGGAATCAACTAAAGCTATCAATCTGTGTACCATCTAAGGTTGAAAAAGAAAAAAAAAGCTGTCAATCTATGGCCATTTTCAACTAAAACTATTGTGCACAGAACTATTGTGTACCGTCAATCTGTCATCGTGCTAACTTAATACCACATATATAAAATCTGGACGAAAAAACTAAAGCTAAGCTTGAGGGACATGGACCAAACGTCACTTCTAACACCAACATAAACTGATCCATGACACAACTCTTCCATTTCACCAATTTATAGGGATAAATTCAATCCGTCAAGAAAGAGATAAACTAATGTTAACGAAACATGAATTGTTTGAGTTTAATAATGGTAAAGTTGTTTTTTTCTAGAGTGCACCAATGAAGAATATTTATTTAGAAATTGTTCTTTAGTGTTGAAAGGTGAAAACGACTTTTTATTATATGTGTTTCATGACGTCCCCTTTTTTATTAAAACACAATAACTTGACATAGTTGACAAGGACCGGTTCATTTCCCTTTTATAAAATCCCAAAAGGATTGTTCACTCTACAAAAGTAAATTCTACATGTTTACCATCATAACATTTAGAGATGAGATCGGATCGAATTTGAGTCAGGTTTAGGTAATCCCTTACCCAAACTCGATTAAAAAAACCTGTCTCAAACTTGGATCTGGACATGTCGAACATATCGGGTCCCCATTTAGTTACTAACTAGTGGGTAAACGGGTTTTTCTACCGGGTATCCGGATCCCCATTTACTTACAAACTATAAGGTAAACAGATTTTTACACGGATATTCGAGTCTTTTTTCGAGTCAGGCAGGGTAATCGGGTATATACGGGCCGAGTAATCGGGTTTACGGGCCAAACTTATCGAGTCGGGTATTTGGACTCGGGTCTTTTTTCGGGTATACGGGCCGGGTAATTGAGTTTTTTTTTTGTCTCAATATATCCCTAGATCCGGACCCGCGAAATAATTAAAAACCATCCTCATACCCGATCCTAGACCCATTTACCCGTCTCGAACTAGGCTAAAAAATATCGAGTTTCAGATTTTCCCATTAGGTGCGGATTTTTTTTTCCATCCCTAATTACCATTATCTACAAAATGTACATCTTTAAAGATTTTCTAACGACACCACAAGACGTTAACGTACATAAATCTCTTGTACAATTTAATAATTATCACTTTAAAGTCAATATGTAATTGCTATTTACAATACTTTTATACACGTTAACGACAACCTTTAAAGTTATCGTTAGAATTATTCATTTTTAAAATAAGGTTAAAAGGAAATTGATCATCTAAAAGCAAATATTTGCAGTTCTTTTAAAACTGTGTATTATTTTAATTGTGACACACAAACTATGGTGTGATAAAAGGTGAAAATAAAATGTCAAAATTTAGTTAGGTGTCAAATTTTAGTTTTGCTTGTTGCACATGTGACTCACGTCTCGAACAAACGTTAGGGACACCAAATCCCGCCACCTCAAAAAAAAAAAAAAAAAAAAAAAAAAAAAAACGAAAAAAACAAAACAAAAACTTTTCTAATGACAAATTTAAAAATGCTTTGATTAATTTTATATTTAAAATAGTCAATCACTCTCTAAAATTAACTTTTCATAATCAATTTAATATACAATAAGTTTATGCATGATTTTGTTTTTAATGACAACTCTAAAGGTTGCTATTAGAATTTTCATAAAAACAAACCTGATACCCATGATCAAAGAGTTATCGTAGTGTTAGTTACTTGTCTTCTCACATGGTAGGTCAAAGGTTCGACTATCTCTCGCTGCAAAATTCTTCTTGTTGTTAATCACTCATTTCATGAGTCTCGGAGGTCGCGGACGTCTTGCGCTCGGGCCTCACCCGAGGAGGTTTTGCCACACACGATGCCCGTATGAATTAGTCGTAATAATTAGTTCAATATTGCATTCGACCCTGTCAATGACTCCTAACCGGCGTTAAATTTTTCTTTTTTGTTGTTTAATGATATTTTAAACTATCACTTGTAAATTTAACCAGTGACATTATAAGTACGGAGTAGTACTTACCAAAATTTAAATAGGATAGCAAACAACAACAACAAAACTCAACACCACATGAGTGGAGAATAAAAGCAAGTCATTTTTCACTCAGAGTGAAACACTCTCAAAAATAGAGAAAGTCATCCCTCTCTTTATTTGACGAATAAAGAGATTGCTTTCGAGTGGACCTTCGGTCAATAAGTAGAAATTTTTTAAAAAAAATAGTATCTTAATTTTTTAAAAATTCTGTTTAAATTCAATTTAGGCTCCAGATACCACCGCGAGATAAATATAATAAACTGATTCAAATTATTATTAATGATTCTCCATTAGAAAACCAAATAGTCGGCTATCTGACGTGTCACATCTAACGCCCACACTCACACCGCAACATGGACCCGCTTTTGCTGATCTGGTTAACCGTCAGCATGGTCCCACACGGACTCCATCTCTCCTTTTAATTCCAACTCAAAATTTTCTTTCAAGTCCGTATCTTAATATTGCAAATTTACATTTTACATCCCTCTTCTATAAATATCTTTCCATCCACCCTTATCTCTCCCGTTTTGCTTATCTACCAGTTATTTTACATACAAAAAAAGATAAATACATTTATATACCCAATCACATCCTCCATTTAGATCTATTAAATTCTAGGGTTTCTAATCACTGATTCCTTTAATTCGTTACCAAATCGTTGATTAAATTGTAATAATCGATTCCATATAATTAAAATCAATTTCAATATGAACAATCATCAGAAACAACAATCGATCGATGATAGAGACAGCGATGATCAACAAATATCATCTGATGATTCATCTTCTTCGGTTACGATTTCCGGAGATTCATCGATACCGCTTAACGGTAACGGACACGGACTTGCGGCTCGTTTGACGAATTTGTTTGTTGGTGATGGAGATAACGATGACGATTTGTTGATTCAACGGAGTGCTCAAGGAACGGTTATGCAGTGGTTACAAGCGCTTGATATGCAGGTTATGGGAGCTTGTCGTGCTGATGAGAGGTTGAAACCCTTGCTTAAACTTAATGTGTCTAGTGGTGTGGCTGAGGATCGATTACTTTCGCATCTCAGTCAGGTATCCATATATATATTTGTTAATTGCAATTGTAATTATAATTATAATCAGTGATGTGTGTATGTAATTATAATCAGTGATGTATCCATATATATATTTCTGTGTAGTAGGTAATATATTATTTGAATACATTGAAAATAGATAAATGATGATAATCTATAACGATACAATATATGCTGACGTGTACTCCCTAATTTGTGTTGCTTACAGCACTTTGAGCCATCAGAAGTTGGTTTGCTTGCAAGGTGCTTGTGTGTTCCGCTTGTGTCAGTTCGTGTTGGGAAGATTGACAAGCAAGGGACTCTTCTAATCCCTAACCACGCAAGGTAGTTGCCAGTTAGATTACTATGGAACTCCACCTAGACGTTTTATAACTTAAACATCATATCACACAATAAATTATGATTGATTCATAAATTCAATTCTACTTGACATGCTATAAATTTGCTGATTTATCTTAGGGTATAACCTTTAAGCACGTGGTGTCATTTGATAATTATTACTTACAATAATCTAGCTATGGGTTAGTCTCAGCAGCTTTGCATTCCCCTTCCCAGATTACTTTATAGTTCTAAGGTTACTATCTGTACTTCTTTGGGGGTGTTTGGACAATTGATGCTTGTCAGTAGTGAAGAGTTTGCAAGTGTTTATCCAGAAGTTTTTTAGAATTTGGTTAGTTACATTGTTGTTGGTCCACTTAGTGTGGCTTAAGTACCTCGGTAAGACATTTAGTGGATTCTGATTTTTAGTTTGTGCAATTTTTGAAGTCTGGACTGTGACGCATGCCATACGTCAAGCAAAAAGTTATAGATGTATAATGTTCTGTAGTCCTCGCTTGTCCTCTAAATCTGATAAATATTTTCACAAAAAATGTGAATGCAAGGTAGTGATATCCATTCCAATAGATTACAGCAACAATATTACAACTATTGTTTAGTTGTGGCTATTTACACTTACTATTAGAACTTTATGCCCAAATCTTTTTATATGTTATTGTTTGCACACCCAGTATTGCTTCTCTGTGGTAACTACTTGTATCTTATTTGTGTGATCTCACGGATGATATTGCGCATTGAATACCGTTATCTTACCATATATTTATCCTTTCAAGGTTCCAGATTCTCTCTGGGAACTGTATATTTTATGTATTGAATGTGAGTAGAAAATTTTCATCACTTGGCGTGAAGCTAATGTGTTTAAATTGACCTACAATTCACCTTTCTGAGAAATATCTATTCACATATAATAATTGTTAATTGCTTGTTACATATTATTGCTTTTAGTGAGTGGAAGTTATAGGCTCCTGCATATCAACATATTAATAGTGACATGTTCATCCTTCCAAATAAATATATTTTTTCATTGTAGGTTACTGGGCGTGTTCTAGTATGATCTCTGAATTAAGAAGAAGTAAAGGTAGAGTAATGCTCTTATATTATATGATCATACAATAGTTATGCTATGTCTGTGTTGTGATGCATTATGTTATGTTATCTATATTTTCACGTGGATCCTTTTGCATTCTTATATGTTATTATGACTTCATATCTATTTATGTTCCATTATTTTCTATTAGTGCACAAAGACATGTCTTCAATTTCAGGAAGTTTCTTATCAAGCTGCATGTTTTTGACTAATAAATGTAAAAAGTTTTTTTTATCACCACTCTTATTTATTATTTATCTGGAGATATGACATGAATTCATTTTTAACGAATATGTTTAATGTTTATTATGTATGAAATTTGATTTGGATAACCAGTGGTGTAGTTGTCTGAAATAATGGCTTTAACTATGTGTGAATAGATATAGTGCTTTAGACATATGGAGTATCTAAGATGATAAACAAAACCACTGGTTGATTTTGTTAAGTATATTATGTCACTCTAAATATTACGTAATATTTTGTATATAACTGTCTTTGTCTACCAATCAAACATGAATGCTACTCATTATTTTTAGTTTTTCGTTTTTTTCATCTAGCAAGAATGAGCGAGTTAGTAGCGTGTTGTTATGTACCGTTTTTAGTCATTGAAATAATGGAAGTTAATGCGCAGTTGGTTAGACTGTCTCTAGACTATCTAAGAGTCTAAGAGACAGCGTGTCTATTGAGGAGGAATTCAATATTAGTAACAACTGTTGCATATCCAATTTTTTCTTAAGAAATAATATAGTTGAAGTACTTAAAAAAGATGGAATTAACTATATCATAGAAGTCTGTATATATACTAAATCACCAACCGACAATTTATGGGAAAAAAACCCTTAAAAGTTTATACTCTTTTACATGCAAAGATGAAATGGGCGTAGCTATTATTTCTGAATTGATGGTGACTGTATGTTTGTTTTTTTGTTATATATTCCAGTACATTGATATTGTCATTTGTTGGATTGGAACAGGGGAAACTTAACCCTCTCACTCTTGCCAACTTCTGATTTGCGTATATCGTTTATTGGAGATGACGGTCATGCAGAGCGTCTTTCAACCTTGAAAAATATCTCTGAATGCTTGTCGGTTGTGATTGAGGGAATATCTGCAGATAATTCTGGTCGTTCTTTTATGATTAGGATTCCTAGTTCTGAACCTTTTTATTTTTGGTGCTCAGAAAAGTCCAGACTTCTTGGTAATGAGTTACTTGATAAGGTAGGTATCTTATTTAGTACATTATATTTTCATGTTTTTGCTCCTACTACAAACACATCACAAATCCTTACTGATGATGTATTTCATACCCCTGATTTTAGATGAAGAATTTACTTGTGAAGAAGCCTTCCCTTGCTGACTTAACTGGAATTACTGATTCCCGTCTTGAACGTTTTGTTGCTCATCTTCGAGCATATTTTGTTGGGTCGAGTACTCAAGTTAATTCGTCAACCTCTTTAGTTGTTGACGAAGCTGGTAAAGGTTCACACTCGGCATCTGTTGCATCAAAGTCTTCACGTGGTCGAAGCTGTAGTATTCAAGGTAGCCTGAGCCCAAGGCCAAGTTCTTTCAAGGAGGGCCCACCCAGAAACTTGGTTTCCTTGAAAAATGTTGTCAGGGAAAAAATCAAGCGAAAAGGGGAAGCAAGCACCTTTTCATGTATTCAAAATCTCCAAAGCCTTTCTATTTCTTGTCCAAGTTCATCTACCAATACATCTACTTCAAATCAATCATTGAAGGCCAAGATTCCCGAATCAAGTTTGGATACCCATACGTTCCCATTGGTAATTGGATTAGAAGTTGGCTTAGCTGAAAAAACAATGGACGTGCCATCTACAACGCCTCCGATTCCTTCGTTTTCTCCCTATTATTGTTGGTGTCCGCCTGTTGCGTCCACTCTCCAATATACGGTGGCTCCTACACAGATGATGCCCTTGTCGATGGCCGAGTCATTTACCTTGCCCCCTCTTTCTTCACTTCTTGCCAGCTCAGCACCCGGACCATCATCTGGCCTTTTAACACCAAAGCCATCTCTAAATCTTGACGAGATCCCACCATTTTTACCCATATCCATGCCATCCTCACAACAGATTCCAATTTTCACTCCTTTAATGACTGACCCTATAATGCACATCCCTGTGATAGACATCTGTTCCTCAGGGCAAGCCTACTTGGTGAGTGCTGGGCCTGGTATGAATGTCACTATTCCTCCACTTCACCAAACACTTGTGAGCCCGTTGATCCAAGAAACTGATTCCGTAGCAGAGAAGAGTGCAAGGGATACATTACGGTTGCTTATTAGTGGATCCAGTCAGCTGCCCTCTGTTCTCGCCAATGTTGATGGTAACCAAAACGTACTTGCAGCTGGAAGCAGGGGTCTGTACGGGGGAGCCACTGACGTGAACCGTGCCATTGCAAATAGCATTGCTGCTATGGGGTTGGTTTCACTGAGTGAGAGGTCTGGCGGTGTTATGCGGAGGTGTATTGACCAAGGTGACCTGGTTGATCTACTAGGTGAGACGGTCGACTCGGGTGGAACTTATTCGAACAATGAAGACACAAGCTTCTCAGATTCGGGGGTTGGAAATAACCATAACCAGTAATATGAATGCACGGGAGGCTTTGTTGTCACTTCTGTTTTTGTTGTTCTAAGATAAAAGAAAAAAACAAAAAAAAAATGAAAATGTAGATATATGTTTTTTGTTAGTTTTTTTTTTGGGGGTGCAAGTCATCTGTAAGTCTGTAACTAGACTGGAAAGCATAAAAGAAGGTCTTCCACTACCTCTTCAGCTGCTGTTTATAATCACAAAGTTGATTGGTTATTTCTAGTTATGGAGTGCTTTTTTGCATGTGTTTTGACATTATTCCCAATCGTGACTTACTTACTTCCCAGGATTAAATGCCATATCAACACTTTCTTACCGGCACTAACTAATGGCTAACTCTCAATTATGATATACTTTCTCATAAAAATTGGAATCCACTATATTAATTAATTATTTTATGGTACAAATATACAACTAAATGTACAAGCTTCTTTTACAACCTTCCCGTGCTCAGAAATGTATTAAAATACACAATGGAGTGCTAAAGCTCCTGGACTAAGTGAGGGCTACTCACTCCCATCCAAGCCCTCCGTGGTGATCTTGTGGACGATGAGGACGCGTTCAGCGTTGGGAAAGATCTTATTGCTTCAATTGTGCACCACCTTGATTGTAAATTTGTTGCAAAAATTCCCCACAACATTATAACCTGATCATTATTTGTCTTCCTGGCATGAAGTTGTTCATAATATTGCAACCAAAAAATAATTAATAACCTAATACTTGAGTATGATGATGAATGGAACGTAGTAACCATATGTTAACATGATTAAAGATAATAAAAAAGATAACACAACACAAATAATTTCTCCAAGAAATTTAATGGTGGAGAAGGTAGGGAGATAGAACATCATGTACATATACTTGTGTATTACTCCCTTGCAGGACCAATAACTGATTTCCCCTCTTCTGTTATCCCGTTTAATTCCATTGCTCAATGAACACATACATATTATTTACTATGGCAACCCATTTTCCTTGCAAATTAACCCACAGGATGTGAAGATGGTTCAACTTTGTATTTTTTTTCTTGTTGGTTGTATCGTTAATGTTTATAATGGTTTGTGTCGGGTTGTTGCTAGTTATGCAATGATGAGCATTTAATTTTGTTATCTAGATAGATGTACGGTTGATGAGTATTGTTACATAGCCTCTCTATACACAAAACAAGTTTATGTAACCTCTACCAAAGGGCGCTTAGTGGTATCGAGGTGCCCTTCTAACCATGAGATTATAAGTTCAAGGGTGAATGAATTATATGAATATATGTGTGAAAAAGTTGGTGTTGAGGGTTGGAATTGCCTTTCTATAATAACTTACACAACAAACCTTGAAAAACTTACTGTTTTTGTAGGATCAAATTCCCTAGTAGGACCATTTATATATTCGTGTTTTGGGTGCTTGGCCATGTTCTAAAAGAAACTGTTGGCTGCTGTTCACTTCGTCATTTTGCCTAAAGGTTCTATTCTTAGTTCAAGCAATCTACCTCAGATTCCTAATTTTGCTGAATAGCACCATTTATCCATACAAAGAACAGAAACAAGCTTACTAAGCCAAACATAAAACAACAAATCAGAAAACTAAAATGATGATTCCTTAAATAATTGTAAGCATGTGCTACCAGGGTTATATGACTTCCGCTGTTCCACTAAGACATACTATATTTATATATAATGATGATGATGTGGATTTATATATACTGATAAAAGTGTGGTACCACTGAACACCATCTAGCGTTGTCCGTTGAAAAATCTGACCGTTTATATGCATCTCCTAGGTGTGTTAAAATACAATGCAAATTTAGAATAATATGGAATTAGTAAATGTATATGGGTAAAATATCTAGATATTAATATGTATAAGAAAATATCTAGATATTAGAATATGAGAGAAAAATCTAGAAATTGAAATGTAAAAGAAAAATCTAGATATTTGTAGGTTGTAGAAATATCTAGATATTTATATATCCATGGAAATATCTAAGTTCTAGAATGTTCCATGGAGTAGTATAAATATGGGAGGAGATTTCATTTGTGTTGTGTGAAGTTGTGAGAGTGAAATAAGAAGTGAGTTGTGAAGAAGAGAAGAAGAGTGTGAGTTAGCGAAAGTAGAGAAGAGAAAGCTTGTAAGTAATATTGTAATTGTAATTTAATATAAGTGTTTATGTTAAGTTTCCCGATCAAGCCTTAGTTTGTGTTTAAGTTCTTAGTGCACTTTTGTTGTTCTTATTATATGGTCGGCTCTGCCGCCTAAGTAATATATGGTCGGTTATACCGCCTAAAAATATATGGTCGACACTGTCGCCTAAGTACATTGTGCACTAAGGATTTATAAAATTAAAGGCTAACCAACGTCAAAGTGTTGGTGTAGTGAGTCTAGTATAGTCTAGGTCCTCTATAGTGGGTGTGTTGGGCTCGTCGAAGCTTCCAACAATTGGTATCAGAGCAAGGTCGTTCGGGACCATTTCTAGTGGAGGAAATCGGTAAACGTTGGACGTTTACATCGGCTTGTTTTCACCAAGGCTCTAAGGAAGATTCTGTCGGAGCACAGTTAGGAACTGTGAAAGCTCATCGGTCAGGGACCAAGCTTATTGGACGTTGGACGTCATGATGGCAGATCTTGCAAGTACGAGCAGTGGAATCAAGAGTCTCAATAACCACAACTATGGTTATTGGCGGACTTGCATAGAATCCTACCTACAAGGACAGGATTTATGGAAAATAGTTGCTGGCAGTGACACAACGCCTCCACCGAAAGAAAATGCTGAAGCCTTGAGAAAATGGAACATCAAGGCCGGGAAGGCTTTATTTATATTGAAGACTACAATCAAGGAGGATCTATTGGAGCACATCCGTGACGAGAAAACACCAAAGGCAGCTTGGGAAACTTTTGAAAAATTATTTTCAAAGAAGAATGAAGCACGCCTCCAGCTCTTGGAAAATGAGCTCGCGGGTATCTCACAAGGAAGTCTGTCTATTTCTCAATATTTCACCAAGGTGAAATCAATTTGCCGTGAGATATCTCAACTTGCTCCTGAAGAGAAAGTGAGTGATGCAAGGATGAAGAGAATTATCATCCACGGCTTAAGATCCGAGTATAATGGATTTATAGCCGCTGTGAGAGGATGACCTACTCAACCATCATTAATAGAGCTGGAGAATCTATTGGCAAATCAAGAGGCATTAGCCAAGCAGATGAATGAAGTAACCGTAAAAGACGGAGAAGATGCACTCTTCACCAATAAAAAGAAAGCAACATCTCGAAGACAAGAGGCGATGAAAGAAAGTAAGACATATGGGTGGAAGGGTCACCCAAAATCAAAAGGCAACGCTTCAGGGGGAGCTCAACAAGGAAGAAGAGATCATCGCCAACAATACGGGGAAAATGATAAGAGAAAGAATGGTGAATGCTTCAATTGTGGCAAGAAGGGTCATTTTGCTCGAGAATGTAGATTCCCCAGAAGGCGAACTTTCGAAGGAAATGTGGCCGCCGCAAGAGATGAGAAGAAAGAGGTCACATTCGAAGCAACCATTAATGAGGAAACATGGGATGCAGAAGCAGGACTCTCCGTTGAAGCTGACATGGATGATCAAGCTCTTGCAGCAACCTTAAAGTCAAAAATAAACTACAAAGATGATTGGATCATTGATTCTGGGTGCTCAAATCATATGACCAATGATGAGACGAAGCTGCAAGAAATGGAGGATTACAAAGGAAAGAGAGTCATGTTGACAGCCGACAATTCAAGGTTGTCTATTTCTCACATTGGAAAGACAATAATTCCAAGTGAAGGTGACTCTCATAAGCTCCAACTCGAGAAGGTGTATCTTGTCCCTGGCCTAAAGAAGAATTTACTGTCAGTACCACAATTGACAGCAGAAGGGAACTATGTGCTCTTTGGACCAGAAGATGTGTCCGTATTCAAGAGAGTGAAGGTGGTTGGCAATCCAATTATGCAAGGAAGAAGAATAGAGTCGGTCTATGTACTATCTGCTGAAACAGCATATGTGGATAAGACTCGGAAAAATGAGACGGCTGATCTTTGGCATGAACGTCTTGGGCATGTGGGCTACAACAAGTTAAAGGAGATGATGGTGAAACACGTAGTAAATGGGCTTCCTCAAATTGATATCCGAACAGATACAATATGTGCTGGATGTCAATTTGGAAAAGCTCACCAATTGCCATTCAAGGAGTCACAACATCAGTCCAAGACACCACTAGAGCTCATACACTCAGACGTCTTTGGCCCAGTTAAACAAACATCACTTGGAGGAATGAAGTATATGGTGACATTCATTGATGACTTCTCAAGGTATGTGTGGGTTTACTTCATGAAGGAAAAGTCGGAGACTTTTCAGAAGTTTAAAGAGTTCAAGAAGAAGATAGAAAGTGAGCTCAATAATAAGATTAGGTGCTTACGCACAGATAATGGAGGAGAATATTTATCGACTGAGTTCAATATCTATCTTGAGAAGCACAAGATTAGAAGACAATTAACTTGTCCCAATACTCCACAGCAGAATGGAGTGGCGGAACGCAAGAATCGTCACTTTGCCGAAACTTGTCGAAGTATGCTTCATGGTAAGAATGTACAAGGCAGATTTTGGGCCGAATGTATGAGGACGGCATCGTACGTGATTAACAGACTCCCACAAACAAAGTTAGGATATATTTCACCATATGAAAGATTATGGAAGATCAAACCAACCGTCAACCATCTCAAAGTTTTTGGATGTGTATGTTACGTCTTCGTGCCAGATCATCTACGAAGCAAATTTGAGAAGAAGGCAATTCGGTGCATTTTTGTCGGTTATGATGAATCAAGAAAAGGATGGAGATGTTGTGATCCAAATACCGGAAAGTGTCATACTTCAAGAAATGTGGTATTTGATGAAGCGTCTTCATGGTGGTCACCTCAAAAGATAGAGCTTCCAGAATCTCATGGATTAGAAGAAGTTCCAGAAGAGAAAGAAGAACATAAAGAGCACATATCGGATCCAATTAAAGAAGGAGATGGATCGTACTCTAAGGAAACGAGTCCATGGAAAACTGGGGTACATCAATCTACATTCGAAGAGGTTCGTCCAAGCCAAATGGATGCCGAGGAGCATGTGCAAGAATTACGGAGATCAACAAGACCGAGGCAACCTAATCCGAGGTATACCAATGCTGCTCATGTGGATGAATTAATACATATTGAGCCTTCCACTTATGAAGAAGCAGCACAAAGTCAAGAATGGCAGAAAGCGATGGAAGAAGAAATTAATGCACTAAAAGAAAACCAGACATGGAGTTTAGTTCCAAAGCCAAAAGATGTAAAACCAATATCTTGTAAATGGGTTTACAAGGTGAAGACTCGATCAGATGGCTCCATTGAAAGGTATAAAGCTCGACTTGTTGCTAGAGGTTTTTCTCAACAATATGGGCTGGATTATGAAGAAACGTTTAGTCCAGTGGCGAAGATCACAACAATTCGAGCTCTACTAGCTTTAGCCGCTAGCAAATCTTGGAAGCTGTGGCAGATGGATGTCAAGAACGCTTTCTTACATGGAGAACTTGACAAAGAAATTTATATGGAGCAACCAAGAGGCTTTGAGAACAAGTCTCATCCTGACCATGTCTGCAAATTAAAGAAACCACTATACGGCTTGAAGCAGGCTCCAAGAGCTTGGTACGGGAAGATTGGCGAGTTTTTAGTAAAAAGTGGTTTCACAGTTGCTCCTTCAGATTCTAGTTTATTTGTGAAACAAGATCAAGGAAAACTAGCCATAGTGCTAGTATATGTGGATGACTTAATCATCACGGGAGATCACTATGAGGAGATTCAAAGAACAAGAGAGAATCTGTCTATCATATTTCATATGAAGGAGCTTGGAGAACTCAAACATTTTCTTGGACTCGAAATAGAGCAGAAAAGAGAAGGATTATTTCTGGGACAACAGAAATATGCGCGAGATCTTTTACAAAAGTACGGAATGCTTAATTGCAAACCTATCTCAACTCCGATGGATCCGAATACAAAACTACGAGCAGATGAAGGAAAAAGTCTTCAAGATGTTACCATGTATCGAAAGATGGTCGGAAGTCTTATTTATCTCACACTAAGCCGGCCAGACATATCTTATGCAGTTGGAGTGGTTAGTCGATACATGAGCAATCCGAAGAAGCCTCACCTTGATGTTGTACGACGCATCTTAAGGTATGTTAAAGGCACTATTAACTTTGGCATTTTGTACAAGAAAACAAAAGAATGTCACGTGACTGGATATTGTGACGCCGATTACGCTGGAGACTATGATACACGACGGTCAACAACTGGATACATGTTTAGTCTTGGATCGGGAGTAATATCATGGTGCAGCAAGAGACAACCGACAGTATCCTTGTCAAGCACTGAAGCAGAATATCGATCGGCATCGTCAGCAACACAAGAAATTACATGGTTGAAACAACTAATGGAAGATCTTCATCAATCAACAGACTATCAAGTAGAGCTTTTCTGCGATAACCTATCAGCTATACGTCTAGCAGAGAATCCAGTCTTTCACGCAAGAACAAAACATATAGAAGTACACTATCACTATGTTCGCGAGAAGGTCCTTGAAGGGGAGATCAAGATGGTGCCAACAAAGACAGATGAACAGGTAGCAGATATATTCACCAAGAGCCTAAGTAAATCGAAGTTTACAAAATTCAGAGAAGCACTTGAAATGGTCTGCAAGACATCGTTGGAAGAAAATTTGCATTGAGGGGGGAGTGTTAAAATACAATGCAAATTTAGAATAATATGGAATTAGTAAATGTATATGGGTAAAATATCTAGATATTAATATGTATAAGAAAATATCTAGATATTAGAATATGAGAGAAAAATCTAGAAATTGAAATGTAAAAGAAAAATCTAGATATTTGTAGGTTGTAGAAATATCTAGATATTTATATATCCATGGAAATATCTAGGTTCTAGAATGTTCCATGGAGTAGTATAAATATGGGAGGAGATTTCATTTGTGTTGTGTGAAGTTGTGAGAGTGAAATAAGAAGTGAGTTGTGAAGAAGAGAAGAAGAGTGTGAGTTAGCGAAAGTAGAGAAGAGAAAGCTTGTAAGTAATATTGTAATTGTAATTTAATATAAGTGTTTTTGTTAAGTTTCCCTATCAAGCCTTAGTTTGTGTTTAAGTTCTTAGTGCACTTTTGTTGTTCTTATTATATGGTCGGCTCTGCCGCCTAAGTAATATATGGTCGGTTATACCGCCTAAAGATATATGGTCGACACTGTCGCCTAAGTACATTGTGCACTAAGGATTTATAAAATTAAAGGCTAACCAACGTCAAAGTGTTGGTGTAGTGAGTCTAGTATAGTCTAGGTCCTCTATAGTGGGTGTGTTGGGCTCGTCGAAGCTTCCAACACAGTGTTCCATTTATTCTAAAGGGTTAAAGTAAAAAATAGGCTACAAACTTACACAAATGTACCGATGTTGCCCACAAACTCATTTCCGTCCTACTGTCGCCTACAAACTTTCAAAAAGTGTTCCAATGTAAACAAAAACTTTCAAAGAGTGTACCAATGTAAACAAAAATGACTTGCTACCGCCTAAACCGGTCAAAATTGACACGTGTCGTTCGTGGATTGGATCTTAATTCTTAAAAAAAAAAAAGTTTCAGGTCAAAATTAGTATGTAACAGGTCAAAACGCCAAAATGTTGATATTAGCACATTTTTTCAAAGTTTGTAGACGACAGCAGGACGGAAATGAGTTTGTGGGCGACATCGGTATATTTGTGTAAGTTTGTAGCATATTTTTGACTTTAACCCTATTCTAAATTTTAATCCCTTCATCTATACAAAATTCCATGTATCACTGCTGCTTTTATTTATTTATTTAAATATCATGGAAACGTATGACTAAAGCTTTAAATTATATATTTTTTTCCGGCAAAAATAACGAAAACTCATATAGAAACGAGGTCGTTTTTCAAAGGAAAACGCCCTCAACAAAGAATACAAATGAACGGGGAAGCTCGCACCTGGAAAGCAACCATCTAAACAAAAACTATCTATAAACGAGCCTTCCCTAAAAAACAAAGTAACTGAATGAAAACGACAAACGGAAAATCACGAGACAAACTCAACCTATCAACCTCTATTTCCCGCCCTTTTCAGCTTACCATTAACCGTCTCTTTCAAAATGTTCTTCCCGGATCGATTCTCAATCTTGTAAGATAACACAGTAACAGATCCATCACCCGGAACGCTCTCCTCGGCCAAGCGTGTCATCACTTCATCGAATGCCGCGAAAGCCTCCATGGACATATTTCATTTCCCGATAGCCGAACCGCAGTCTCTTCCATCATGAGAACCCATAAACAAGTTCTGGATTGCATCCCCGTAATCCAAGTCATCAATGTGATCTTTAAACTAGTAAGTATCCGAAGTAGAAGCCCCATTCACCTTCTTTCTTGACCTCGGATTAGCTTCACAAAGCAAACTTATTGAAACCTCTCTATTCAAGACGTACTACGATTTACAAAAACCTCCGCACGATGGGGCCTCACAATCACAATATCTTCTTCCACACTTAAAATACTACAGTATTAAATGGTGGAACAAAGTGCTCTATCCTACAACTTGCTAAAAATAAAACATCACTTCATGGGGGTGAGAACCTTTGTCATACTCCAAAAGCATTTTTTTTTTTTTTATTTTGAGATAAAGAGAATCAAAGAAATAATTAATGATGTGAAACATAATGAAACTTTGGTCTGTGTGTTCGTTGATCTGCTTGTCATATACACTGGTAATGGTAATATAAGATGCATTGTGCACTTTCTTTATTTTATTTATTTTTTTTTTCTTTCTGATGGTTGCAATCAATGAGGCATGAGTTGATAGGCATTGCATGGTGGTGATCTGATCTGTAAAATTTCGTACTAGTGTACAGTGAGTCAGCTGATGACATGCCAGTAGACCCGAATAAGCGATCAGCAACTTGGCTTATTCTATGCATGAGTACTCATGACATGCAGCAAAGGGAAAAAGCCAACTTAATCTGATGAATAAAGGTAATATATCAATCTAATTAATCAGGTTCCACATAGCATTATACAATTTTCATCATGATCTACTGAACAACTTGAACATTAATATTAATAACAGAGAAAAACTAAGTTTGGAATTTGTAGTCTAACTTATTAATGAAACCTGGTGCAGCAAATATTCTGATTAATCTTTTTAAGTACAGAACAGACTGCGTATTGTACATCAACACTACGTTTTAATTTAAAGTTTTCAACTATAAGCACAAACCTCGGTTGCCTAACCCTGCACCTGATACCGTGTTGGTTGGAACGAGAGACCGGAATTGGTGGCTCGTGGCAGCAGGTGGATGGTGGTGATATCATGAATGCTAGGCCTCCTTTTTTCTTTCCCTTCGGAATGTTGCCTTGCGTAGTACTTTTGTGCGTGACTTGCTACTTGTGTTGGTGTTTTTGTCATCACAAAGTTGCGCGAAATGTTTCTCCAGTCTCCTTTTCCGTGAACTTGAAGACCCATCAAGAATCGCCTATAATGCGCACAATTCAAGTTAAGCTCAAAGTGTTTGAAATTTAAGTATAAAATTAGTGGCAGATCCAGGAAATTTTTTGACGTGCAAAACATTAAAAATTTGGAAAAACAAGTAAACGAGGGCAAAATGTCTACTTTTAACATATAAAAACTCTAAATGTCAAACTTTAACAAATAAATACACTATGCAAAATTTGAGTCGTCGGAGGCAGTTGACCCCGGTTGACCCTTCATATGCCCGCCCCAGTATAAAATAAAAGCCATTTTTTCGGTTTTGTTTTTTAGAACCACAAGAATTAAGATTAAGATAGACATTCACCTATGTTCTTCTTCGGTCCAAGGTACACCTTTTCGCCTTTCGTGGTCAAAGGATCTTGACCTGAAAAGCCTATTCCCGAAAGAATTGAACCCACGATTTTGAACCAAATATGATTCAGGATCTTCAATCAAACCAGACTCTATATTATTGATATCAGCTTTCAGTTCTTCATATTGTTCTCTAACCTCATACTCTGACTTCCCAGGAACAAAAGCAGCCACATTTGACCACCTATCTGGCGTCTCTGTATCGAATATAGCCAGAGCACTTTCGAACCATTTGTTTTGTTCTTTTGTCCACTCCGAAATCTTACTCTTTTGCATCGTATGATTGTGCTCGAATTGTGTAAGAATGAGTAGCTGTTGGCAATCCTAATACGCAGGAAAGTTTAGAATCATATTATGGGAATCAGATCATTAAAATACTTTTCAAGATTTAATAGAACATATTCAAGAATCTTGAATTGACCCATCAATTCAAGAATCAAGAAGGCAATAAAAAAGATACTAACCTGTTAAATCATACTAATCAAATACCAAACTAAGAAACATTATTAAAAGGTAAGGTATAGTTATATGAAAAAAACATGCAACAACTTAAAAGTAATACGGAGTATGTTCTATTTTTTTTTTTTCTTGAATAAAACAAAAAGGCTTTACCTCTTGTAGCAGAATTAAAACTTCTTTTGATTGGCAGTTTGATTTGATTGTAGATGAACCCAGAGTGATTGAACAAGGAGGCTACAAACTACAAAGTTGTGAATTTCAGTGTGCTTTCTGCTATTTATATACAAAGTTTTGTATAGTTTGTGTGAATATAGAGTACTTTAATGGCTGCTATTATGGGCTTTACTTTACAAACCTTTAATGATTAAATTAAAAAGTTAGCAAGATTTGGCATGACAATGAATGATACATTTGCCTTTTCATTTCCAGTATTATATTATTGTCATTTGCTCATACAATGGCAATCAATAGCAAATATCTTTCATTTTTTTAACAGCTATATACCTTTTTCCCATGCACTCATGATTTATTGATCTTAAACATAATGTACATTTTATATTTATGCTGTATTTCTCTTGAAATAATGAATTACAGGACATGTTATTTAACTTATTGACATCTTACTGAACACTTTGTTACTATGCAAACAACTTATTGATTGAAGTAAAAGGAGCAATCCTTTTATATTAAAAAATGGAAAATGCATTAGTTTGCTACAATATTATTTTTTCGTGGACAGTTTATTTTTCTGAAGACATAATTATTCTGTATGCAATCTCCAGACTTAGAAATATGCTTCTAAGTGCTGCAGATAGGATTTAGTTATTTTACAGATATTAAAACAAACAGTCTTCTGTATTCAGCATGCAAACCTTAGAACTACATCTTCTCTTCTCTACAGACATGCTCCGGAAATCTTTAGACAAAAACGTCTTAAAAAACAAACAGCACCTAAGTGTCGTTAATTTGCTTTCACTTGGTAAGCAAAAGATTCGTATTTGGGATAGAAAGGTGGTTTTTGGTGTCACATTCAAAACGTTACATTTCTATGAACGTCTAAACAAAGGGTTTTTAGTGTGCAGTGGCAACAACTAAACGACGAAACCCACTTCTTTGAACTGTCGAAAGACCAATTGAGACAAAGAGTGGCCGTTAAAGTGTTGGTGACAGTATAAAAGTGGGTACGAAAATTCGAAGAAAGGGCCAAAGCAAATGTACCAAATGAGCAATTATTTGATGCAAATAATTAGTGAAAGGCGAAAAGGAAAAAGAAAGGGAAAGGGTCAAGTGGAAACAACTTAACGGTGCATTTACACTTCTTTTTTTCCCAATGAGTTATGCATGGGGTTCATATCAGACTATATAAAAGTGTCCTGCCACAAATTAGTACGTATTAGACATAAAATCATGTAAAATACATGTGTTCGATTCGTCACATATTCCCACTATGACGGAGGTGCGGGCCCCATATCAATTATTAAAGTTGTGACGATGATTATGGTAGTTATTCCTAGATATTTATTCTATGAAAATGATTTCAGAACAACTTATTCTACAACTCTGCAGTGCAGTAGTAAACATGTGTAGTACAAAAATACAAGTTACTGCATTTCTAGAATAGTTACTTCTTACCATGGTAACAAAATGGAGCCTTTAGCTCATTCGATAGAGCGTCTGTTTTATAAGCAGAATGTTCTGATTCGACCCTACGTTAATTTCTTCATTACATCAAATAGATTTTTTCCAGTAACAGTTTGAAAGTTGCAAGTACTTGATTACAAAACTTAAATGTCCATTAGATATATATATTGAAAACTTTCATTGGATCCTTAGTAATATATGTTTACAAAACAAAGATGATGTGGTGTAATCAAGTATTTAAGCTGAGGCACCAACAGGGACACCCGACTTGAGCCTTGATGACCCGTATAGTGTCTCTTCAAACCTGATGATCTCATTTTTAGAACCATAAGCTACTTGAGTCCGATCATCAAGGTTTACGATCACCTTATCTAACACAGACTGTGTTCCGTCACTGCTGTAACCACCAGCATTTTCAATCAATAGTCCTAAAGGAGCCACCTCGAATAGAAGCCTTAACTTGGCTTTTGTTGTTGGTGATATCACATTTGTGAATACACCCTTTTCTTTCACAATAATCTGAAAAATAAATAAAGATTACTTTTAACTGAATAACTGCACACAAGACCCATGTAGTTAACTGCAATGCCTAAAAATTTGATCTTTTGTGACTGAAATGTAAAGATATTGACCTGGTTAACATCAGGCACCATTCCACCAGTGTATCGTAAAGTGTACTTCTCTTTGACGTAGTAGTTGATTAGCTGCATTTGATCACCAATGAATCATTAAAAATAATAAACACAATTAGTTGAAGTATTTAACTTTTTCTTGTTTTTTTGATGAGTAAAACAAGAAGGCTAAGGGATCAAGAATTAAGACCGTGTCATATTGTGGGTTGTCGAAAGTGGCTCTCAAATTTCCAGGGGAAAACATCTTTCCTTCTGAAATTTCTGTTGTTTCTTTCACATGTTGCCATTTTCCTAAAACAAAACATGAAACATTTGTTGTAAATGTACGATAAATATAAGACACTTAATCTTGAAATCAAAAGTATATTATGATTTACCTTCGTCGAGAAGAAGAAACTCATGGGTTCCAGGGTAACCCTTGATAGCAAGAACGTAAGTTGTTCTTGGTCCGTAAATACCCATGGCTGCAGCAACTTGGTCTCCTCCAGTCACACCGGTTAGCTTATCTCCTGGCCATACGCCAAAGATGGTCCCCACGGTGAAGTTTGTGTCAACAATGCTGGACCCATCAAGAGGATCAAAAGCCACGCTGAATCCACCTGCTCATTCACAGTATTATGGATCATCAACTTAATAATAATGCCACATCATCACGTATATTATGTATTATGTATTATGTATTATGTATATATATAACGTTGTTTACCTTCAACTGGACCACCCATGTCTTGAAGCTCTGGAACTTCTTCAGAACAAGCATATTTGCAGAAATGCGAGTGAGTCAATGCCTATGAAGGTTTTCAGGAAAATAAAATAAAATTAGGCTTCTTCATAAATTACTTATTTTATTACCCTGAATCAAGAAGATTAATTTTTAATGTAAGTTTTGAATCTAACATCAAAAAGTAGCTTGTCAGCAAGCATGTCGACTGCGAGCTGTTCATCACCAAATGAGTTGACACACGCGGTCCCACCACAAGATGCAGTCCGGACTTTAAATGCGATTGTTCTGATAGCTTCACTCATGCATGTCAACAATCTGATCAAACCTTTGTCTGGGGTTGCCTTTGATAAGAAATCTTCCTTCAAACATTTTAAAACTCGAACGTGAGTTCCATATTATACATAAGGTACTCAAATGGGTAGAAATAGTTTGAACTATCTGTCTTGTTTCCATGGTAAACTTACCAGACTTTCACCGATTTCACATTTGGTTACGAGTGACGAATTCTGTGTCTTTGAAACCTTGATAGACGATCTTGGCGTCACCCTCAATGCTTCTCCAAATAACGAGCTTGATTTTAAACTCTATGAATAAGAATAGCGTTTAAAAGTTAGATATGCATCATCATAACTAAGGCGATTAGAGCTTATATCCATTCATATATGAACAATGATAATGCTGAAACTTGGTGACTTAAGGAATCACTAATTCTAGTCTTATGTTGGAAATTTCATATTTCACAGTTTTAGTATAATAGGACTGATTTGAATTTTAATAATTTTCCATATTGGTAAAAAAGACAGTATCTTTTTAACTGTAAAATAAAATACTCACTATCTAGCTAGTGTTTATGTCATGTGTCCATTTGAAATATTGTTAACTAATTGTATTTTATCCTTAATTACAAGTATTTCACGAGTTTGTTAAACAAACCGCGTAACAAACTTTTACCATTTTTTATTTCGTCGAACCAAATTGATTAACTATAAAGAGTGACAAGATCTATTCTATAGGCTCGTACCTCTATATTCTTGATTTCTAAAAAACTATCTAAATAGTGGATTTAAACATCTGTTTTGCGTCAGAAACCAAACAATCATGTTTTAATCCACACCAAACTGATTAAATTCTATATTGAGCATTGCAGTTTGACCAGTTTACCAATTCATATAGAAATATAGAATCTCATCTCATTGGCATATTACATGCATAATACATATTAAAAGTCATTACTAATCATTATTAATTATTAAGTATTTAAAATGATTATTCATAATGAATAATGATTAGTAATGAAACTGAAGCATGAATTGATGTATTAATACCTTGGTGGTGAATGATGGAGAAATGGACCTTGGTGATGCAAATGAAGTAGTATGTTGAGAAGCAACACTTGGTAAGATTGTCCCACGTGCAAAGCATGCTACCCCTGTCTCCATGTTTTATATGTTCCTCTTAAGCTTCAAAGATGAAGCTGAATTAGAAGAAGCAACAATGTTTTAGTAACTGGTGTTTAAGTGTGAATTTGGTTGAATGGCTACTTCAGCAGATAAGCAGGCAACTATGAGATGACACGTGGCAATGATTGAATGGATAGATATGGTTTTGATGGAGGAGTATGGGGTTGAGGTTTATAACTCATCTTTTCAAGATTTATGTGGCTATCATATACATATGTGAATGCGATGATGATGATGATGATGATGATGATGATGATGATGATGATGTTATATGGGTGATTATTATTTTATCCCTTTTTTTTTTTTTTAGTTAATTGATTAAATTTTAAATCTCAGTTCAATGGTAGTAATGATAAATTAATTAAAGAACTGCTTAACATTGTAATTAACAGATTGAGAATTTATGCTTGACACCGTAATTGGAATATAATAATTGTACTAGTGAAATGACCCGTGGAACCACGGGTTGTTTAAACGAAATAGTTTAATGATATGTTTTAGATATTAAGTGAACGTAAATACTAAAGTCATTTAGTTTAATGACTCGTGGAATCACAGAGTCCGACTAAGAAATTCGTCAGCTGAACATTTCATCAAACACCTAAAATGCATATTAAACAATCAACGTTCAATCATAAGAGATACTAATATTGATTGTTATTTTATTTTAAAAGTGTAAATTAAAATATAAATTTAGAATTAGTTTCTTTCTGCCTAGCTTTTATACATTCTCGTACTCAATTCAAATAATTAATTAAAATAATTCAAAATTATTTAATTTTAATAATTAAAATAATTATTAATAAGACTTAATAATAATAATTAATTAATAAGATTTAATTTTAATTCAAAATTATTTAGGTTAATGACATCACCCACCATGCTTAAATTGTTTTCTTTTGTCTTTTGATTTTTTTAATAAAGTTAACCTAATGTTGATATCATCATTATAGTTTTTAAATGGAATATATAAATAATTGTAATTTGTCGTCGACGAGGCTACTTCTTCTTCTTTCGAAATGAGAAGAATAGCGTAGTCAAAGTAGGCCAAGTCTTTCACTTGATGGATTGATGGGTTTTTAAAGTGATGTAAAAAGTATATAAAATAACATAACATATTCAAGTTAAATTGCATATATCAAATTAAAACAAAATTCATCATAAACCAAATTTTTATCATATTTATACTATATACTATACTAGTATCATATATCATATAACTAGCTTAACCCGCAGAGTTTGCAATAAAGTTGTGAAGTATAGAAAATTTTGAGTATGGTCTTGTAAGAAATTGTTAGAAACTATGTATGATAAACAACTGATAGCAAAGAATTTAGTTAAACAAAATCTAAAATGTAAAAGAAGATTATAATAAATAAAAAAAATTAATCTAAAGTTGCAGTGGATAAACATCAAATATCATAAATCGATCAAGTATTAATTTATCATTGGATAGTAATAGTTTGTAACTAACTGTGATTGTGACGACTTTTCCACAGTTCATTCAATGTAAGAAAACATTTGAAGTAGTGATTTAGTGTTACTATTAAAACAACTTGTTTTTCCTTCAAGACCGTTCGCATATCCGTTCAAAGTACACTCTCCATTGAACATATAAGAGGACAAGAGCAGTCGAAAAAAGGGTTTGAATAATTTTATTTACTCCTTCTTGTCATAATCCAATTGTGTATGTCCAAATTTTTATATTTTGGTTGTATCAAATAGAGGTGTTATATAGTTGGTTTCTGATCGATTAATTTAAAAGTTGAACCAAATTATAATAGGAAAGCATTAATTCGAATCTGAATTTGGTTCTCGGCTCAGTTTTCAAATCCAAATTCCATTTTCATTCAGTTAACTATTTTAGTTTTTCAAATTCAGTTAACAAATAACCGAATTCAAAATCAAAATTCAACTAATAATATACTCGTATCAATTTATTAATTTATAAACCACAAATCGTTTAAAATTAAAATTCAACTAATAATATATCAATTTATTAATTTATATATCACAAATCGATTTCAAAATCAAAAGTCGAGTTAAAAATAAATTTTTAAGGTCAATTAGTTAAAATTATATTTTCTTAATTTTTGTTTATGTATTGATTTTTGGTTTTGTTTATGAAAATTTCAAATAAAACAGATGGAAACGAATAAACTGAGTAAACCGAAAATCAAACCCATGTACACATGAAATCTAACAATTAATATTAATATTTAATTATTAGTAATAATTGTTGTAATTTAGGAGTTTATAACTACCTTTGGCCTAAGCTTATTACACAATATTTGAATATGAAAGAGTAATAATGGATGGAGATAGAAAGATATATTTCATATATGTATATGAATGGGTGTAAATAACTGATTACATGGTGTACATATATATACTAAAATTTGATACTGTGTATAGTCAACGCAATCATTGTTGAAATTGTCAGCCATTTTTTTTTTGGCATTATCATAACACTCCCCCTTGGATGACAATTTATTTTAAATAGATATCAACTAGTACTGCCTCATTAAAAACCTTGCTAAAGAAAAACCCAGTGGGATAAAAACTTTAGTCAAGGGAAAAAGAGTGCAGCATAGAGTTGACTCCCCCTCAAGTAGACATCTCTGAACTGTTACATCTTTTAAACATGCCTCATGCCAATATTGTGAACGTGTGTTCTGAAAATAGCAGTTGGGAGTGCTTTGGTGAAAAGATTAGCAGAGTTTTTACTGGATTGAACATATCTCATTTCAATCTGGTTGTCCTTAATGAGATCTTGAGTATATGAGAAAAATCTAGGAGGTATGTGTTTTGTTCGGTCACTTTTGATATACCTTTCTTTCATTTGTGCTATGCAAGCTGCATTATCTTCATAGATAGTTGTTGAACTTTTATCGTGTAAGAATCAGTAATGAGTTGTGTCATTGATCTCAACCAAAAATATTCCCGAGTAGCTTCATATAATGCAATCACTTCGTCATGATTTGATGATGTTGCAACAAGTGTTTGTTTTAAGAACGCCATGATTTTGTGGTACCTCCATTTAGGAATCATATCGAGTTTGAGATTTATCTTTATGATGATTTGATGAATGACCTCCATATACATAATCAACCAAATCTTGTTTTGAAGCGTAAGAATAAAATAATTTTAAATCGGCAGGTCCTCAAGGGTATCAAAATATGTGTTTGATCCCATTCCATTGTCATTTGGTAGAAGTTGAGATGAATCTTGCCAACAAATTAACTGCAAAAGAAATGTCAGGTCTTGTACAATTTATAAGATACATAAGAACCTCAATTGCACTAAAATATGGAACTTCCGATCTGTTAAGCTCTTCATGATCTTCACAGGGATGAAATAGATCAGTGTCAATATTGAGTGATCTAAAAAAAAATGTTTAAAATCTTTTCGGTATAAGTTGTTTGATGTACAAGTAAATCATTAGGGCATATGCTCAATTTACAATCCAAGGTAATACTTGGTTTTTCCGAGATCTTTTATTTCAAATTCTTTCTTTAGAAGTTGAATGACTTCATGAATCTCTTTATTTGTATCTATGATGTTAAGATCATCGATATAAACAACTATAATCACATATTTGGATGTCGTTTTCTTAATGAAAACACATGGGCAAATAAGATTATTTGTATACCCTTTGCTTATCAAGTAATCACTTAATCGGGTATATCACATGCGATCCAATTGTTTCAACCCATATAAAGACCTTTGTGATTTAACGGAATACATTTCATTGGATTTTGCATTTGATGCTTCTAATTCCTTAAATCCTTCATGTATATTCATGTGTATATCACAATCAAATGATTCATTTAAATAAGTAGTAATAACATCCATTAGATGTATTTCTAAATCTTTAGAAATTGCCAGGCTGATTAAGTAATTTCATCCATAACAGGAGAATAAGTTTTCTCATAATCATATTCTGGTCTTTGAGAGAAGTTTTGAGTTACAAATCTAGCTTTACCTTATAACTTTATTTTTCTCATTTATTTTTGGATAAAAATTCATTTATATTCCATATATTTCACAATGATAACTATTGATATGAAAACTTTTCTTTATTGAGCGATTCAAATTTAGCTCGTATTGTTTCTTTCTATTGAGCTCAGTCGTGTCTATTTTGACATTTAATGACAGATTTTGATTCTTGATCATCATCATCATTCATGATGTCATATGCAACATTATATGAAAATATCTCATCAAGATTTTTCATTTCATTTTGGTTCCATAATATTTTTAAATGTGCATAATTGATTGCAATTTTCGTATTGACATCATCAATCTCCTCTGCAGAAGGAGTATTGATTTGTGGTTATTCTTGAACACTTTCTTTTACCTCATTATTAGCTGATTTTCTTTTACGAGGATTTTTATCTTTGGAACCAATTGATCTCCCACGTTTCTGCCGTAGCAAAGACTCATGAGTGACATTATTGCCAGCTTTTGTAATTTCAATTCTAGCTGAAGCATTTACTGCTGGTATATATGATTTAGTCACTTATTTTTTGTATCTTTAAATGCATAAAGTAATTAATTTGCAAGTTCTTGCATATGCATTATATTTGAACTTTCTTTTCGCATTCTTTTGTGCGATGATCAATATTCCTTAATTGATGTTCACACCATGAAACATCATTTTATTTATATTTCATTTCTCCCCCTAATATAGGGAACAATGTTTCATTAAAGTGACAATCGGCAAAACTTGCTGTAAAAACATCACCCGTCATGGGTTCAATATATCTTATGATTGAAGATGTTTCATATCTAACATATATTTCAATCTTTCTTTGAGGAACCATTTGTTGTGGTTGTGCAATTAAAAATACACTGCACAACCAAATGTTCTAAGATGGAAAATATTTGGTCTCCACCAAAATTAAGTTGGTAATGGAGAATATTTATAACTTGCACTTGATTTAATGCGAATTAATGTCACATCATGTAAATTTACATGTCCCCATATAAATATTGCGAGTTTTGTACTCATTACCAATTGTCTAGTTATTAGCTGCAAGTGTTTATCTATTGATTCAGCTAAACCAATTTTGTGTATGCACATGAGCAACTGGATGTTCAACAATAATCCCTGTAGACATATAATAATCATTAAATGCTTGAGATGTTAACTTACCAGCATTATCAAGTCTCATCATTTTAATGGTGTAATCAGAATAACGTGTTCTTAATTTAATAATTGGTGCAAGAAACTTTGCAAATGCCATATTACGGCTTGATAACACACAAACATGAGACCATCCGATAGATGCGTCTATTAGAACCATGAAATATCAAAATGGTCCACATGATGGATGAATTGGTCCATATATATAACCTTGAATTCTTTCAAGAAACATTGGTGATTCTTTCTCAATATTATTTTCATTAATCACCATATGTGCTTTTCATTAATCACCAAATGTGCTTTTCATTAATCACCAAATGTGCTTTTCATTAATCACCATATGTGCTTTTTCATTAATCACTATATGTGCTTTTTCATTAATCACTATATGTGCTTTTCATCATATATCCTTTTCACCATATGCGCTTTTAATCATATGCGCTGCGCTTTTCATCATATGCACCTTTCATCATATGCGCTTTTAATCATATGCACTGTGCTTTTAATCATATGCACTTTTCATCATATGCGCTTTTTATCATATGCGCTTCTGGTACATTTATATATGTATAATGTAAACCAGGACTAAGCCTTGGTAGTTTTTTCAACCACATGATTCTTGTCGGTGATGCATAAATATTTCTCATTTTCTGTTATCATTTACTGATAATCATATCCATTATGATATATAATAGAGAAACTTAATCAATTTCTCTTTGATTTTGAGAGAAAACAAATCATTATTTACCAGAAAATTTGTACCATTTGGTAACATGAATTTTGCCATTTCTTTTTATCAAGTTCGCAGGACCTGATATAGTATTAATAATTCTTTCAGTTGATTTCAAATTAATGAAATATTTCTTAGATTTGATTATAGTGTGTGTTACCACTATCTGCAATACATAGGTCTCTACCATTTAATTGATGTTGTATTTTAGCAAGATCATACTAAAACTTTAAATAAGATAAGCAAATAACGAGTAATATTTTAGCAAAATAATCAAATTAATTTACCTGCAACCAAGTTACAATCTGAAGTACATAAAAGATAACACTTAATAAACATATATATGTAGTATCATTTAAGAATGGTGACCCTAGTGATTACATTCGATCACTTATTTAAGATACAAATTTTTCTGTGCAAGTAGGTGAAATAGTAATGAAATATATTATCTAAATTTACTGTACATTTATCACTAGATCTAAATTCATTTGGATTCATGTGAAAATTGCATCCACCTTCTTTGACTTTAGTATCATAACAAGTTGAATTATTAGTATACATCTCGATATTTATTTTATGAGACATGAATGAAGGTCTTTTGAGGGAATTCACAAATAAAGTATTACTTCCCATTAGAAAAGTCTTTTGATGAAATTTATAATTTTTTTTTAAATAAAAATAAAAACCTTTTCCTATTTTCCATACTATTTTTCAACTTCACTAGCAAAATATGAAGTCTAGTGTCTGGGTCACAAATTGCTTTGGAACTATGTTTTCCCCGTTATCATCTATAGAATATAGTCCATGTTGTAAAAAGACTTGAGCAAAGTCAAAGGTCAAATTATAATTAGTAATATATAATACATATGCCCACTAATCTTGTGATATTCGAATCTCAACAAAAATGTAACTTTAAATAACATGGTTGGCAGTGGCGGAACTAGGAATATATTTGACTGGGGGCGAAATTTTTATTGAAAGCGTTCGGATTATAAAAAGTGCACGAAATTTCGTCAAAATATTACTCCCTCCGTCTCAGATTAATTGTCCAGTATTTTTTTTTTTCGGATGTCCCAAATTAATTGTCAAAATCTAAATATGGAAAGTAATTTTAACGAAGTTTACAATATTTTCCTAATGAATTAATTAAATTACAAAAGTGATAGGGTTTTTATTTTATTAATTAAGGGTAAAATTTTAAAGTTAAAAAAAAATCAGAAAAAATACAGTGTGATAATAATAGTTTTTAAACTATGTGCTTTTTTTCTCAGGACAATTATTCTAAAACGGATGGAGTAGTAAACTTGCCAATACATAAAATAACAACTTAAAATTGTCAATATATTTCATGCTTCAATTGACCGATTATTATTTTCTCACTAATATTAATACATCAAGACAAGATATGCATATGCATTGATTATCGAATTATATGAGTTTTTTCTTCATCTAGTTAATAATATACTCCATTGCTTCGTATGGTATTTGAGTTAAATATAAATATGTTAACTTAATAAATTTGTTAAAATAGAGAATAAATTGAATATTTAATAAATATAAGGAACTACATGTGTAATTTATTTATTTTTTATAATAGCACAAGTGAGACGTGCAATTTATTTAAAATAGTACAAGTGGGGCCTTGGGGTTTCCCTAATTTGAGTTTTTTTTTAGGGACTAAAATTGCATCTTTTGACAGGTACATGGTACACATTTTGAAAGGTTAAGTAATAAAGGAGTCAAATTGTGAATTTAAAATAAACTAGAAGGTCCTTTATAAAAATATAGTCTTCTCTTTCATCTATCATCCCCAAACAGCTAAACCCTTTCCCGGATTTTTTTTTCCTTTCACTTCCCCTGTTCGTTAATGGTTTGGGGCAAAATAAATAATCCAAATTTTTTTAACCCTAAAATTTCTAGGTTCACGGGGGCAGGCGCCCCCCTGGCCCAAGCTATTTTCGCCCCTGATGGTTGGTGAGCCTACCAAGGAAGACCTCAAACAAATACTACAAACTTAAATAATTCATTTCAAGAAACAACCTTTACCTACTACGAGTATAAACTAGTACACAACTTTAAGTAATCTTTTAAACGACTTTACTTTATCTTCTGTTCTTTTATTATTATTATTATTATTATACATAAATAGGTTCTCTAAATTTCTGTAGTCTCTTGGTTGACTTTTTATTGTTAATAAGGATTTGGTATAATGTAATTACAGAAATATAATTCAGGCGGTCTAACCGACCATATATAACTTAAATAACATAAAAATAAATGTTAGTGAAGTTAATAAAAGTTAGATTACAGAAATATAATTCAGGCGGTATAACCGACCATATATAACTTAAATAACATAAATATAAATGTTAGTGAAGTTAATAAAAGTTAGATTACAGAAATATAATTCAGGCGGTATAACCGACCATATATAACTTAAATAACATAAAAATAAATGTTAGTGAAGTTAATAAAAGTTAGATTACATTAATATAATTCAGGCGGTATAACCGACCATATATAACTTAAATAACATAAAAATAAATGTTAGTGAAGTTAATAAAAGTTAGTAAACATAAATGATAGTTAGGCGACAGTGTCGACCATATATAATTTAGGTGGCAAAGCCAACCATATAATAAGAACAATACAAATGCACTATGAACTTAATAAAAATTAGTAGTTCAAAATGTTAGTAGTCCAAAATTTGATATGTCCGAGTATGAAAATTATTAATAATTTCATACCTTGATTAGTGATTCGTGGTAGTTTGAGATATCCTTTGATTACACTAAGCTCTTCGTGCTGATAACGTGTTGTAATTTAGGAGTTTATAACTACCTTTGGCCTAAGCTTATTACACAATATTTGAATATGAAAGAGTAATAATGGATGGAGATAGAAAGATATATTTAATATATGTATATGAATGGGTGTAAATAACTGATTACATGGTGTACATATATATACTAAAATTTGATACTGTGTATAGTCAACGCAATCATTGTTGAAATTGTCAGCCATTTTTTTTTTGGCATTATCATAACAATAATAATAATAATTTATTTATTCAATAATTAATAAATTAATAAATATAATTAATTTAATAATTGATATAATAAATAACATAAACTTACTGGGCTTGTATAACACCAGCGAAAAAACATACCGAATTATTAGTGGGCTTGTGTAATCTGCTTTTCAAATAAGCTATAAAAATTATCAAAACTTTAACACCAAACGCCGCCGGTGGAACTCCTCCCTCCGGCACCTCTTCCACCGTCTCGTTATCACCATCGTAAGTGTTTTATTCATTAATTCGACCATACGCTCTTTTGTGCATTCACTTTCAGTGAATTCGAATTTCCAGTTGATTTAGCAACTTTTCATTTTTTATTTCTTATAACTCTAACACGCTTTTTAGGGTTTAGATAATATTGTGTTTTTTATTAGTAACTTTGCGGCCGAATTAAATCTATTTCGAAGTAGCGAGTGTTACAAGTATGATGATTATATTTATTTCATTTTTGCAGTTAAATTGCTAATGATACGGTTTTAAATTTTTACATAAACTAGCCATTAGGTTTGACTTTAAAAGTCAATGAATAAGGTTGTGGTGTCTCAGTTTTATTGTATGTTTTTAAGCGTATGTGTAATTGTATAAATAAACTTGCTACTGCTTTTCGATTTACTTTGACACATTATTTGAAGTGCCAACATTTGATTTGACATTGTTTTGTTGAAGCTTTTTACGCATTTATGGAAATTGGATCTTGTGTTAGAATTCCGAATGGAAGCTGCCCAGCATCATTCTTAAATCGTGCAAATTGCTTCCCTGAACAATCTGTTTCAACTCAAAATCGTATGTCTTGTTTATGTTATGCAACGTTTCCTCGCAAAAATGGTGGCATTTGTAAGTCGACTATGAAGGAAGCCAATAACCAAATTGAAGCTGTTGGAAAGGTAAAGGCCTGTCCCCAAAATACTATTTCTGCTTTATCTTTCATCATACAGGTTTCAGTCAATTTGTAATAACAGATTACAGATCAGAGTAATTTGTGTTATATTGTGTTAAAGATTATGTATGATTTCAGGTAGAAGTAAAACATACTGAATTTTCTTTTGGTATGGAGCCCTCAAGTTTAACAGCCATAAGTCCCTTGGATGGACGTTACTGGAAAAAGGTCAAGGATCTTTCTCCGTATTTAAGTGAATACGGTCTGATCTACTATCGGACCCTAGTTGAGGTACACTATTTATTTCTCTATTTATTTTTTTATTATGTTGATTTAGTCCCTATTGTGCCATTTTCCATGCTATTGAATCTTGATACACAGCTCACCAGATAAAAATAAATAGATTACATTTTTATAATGTAGTTCTAAATATAAACCTGTATTATCTCTTAGAAGTTTATGTATGTCGGTGAGTAAACAATTGGATACATTATGAAGATTTTGATGTTTAGTTTAGTCTTATACGTGTTTCTGTCACTTTAGATTAAGTGGCTCCTAAAACTCTCACAAATTCCCGAAGTACACGAGGTTCCAAGCTTTAGCAACGAAGCACAAACATTTTTGGAAGGATTGATTGATGGATTTAGTGAGGCTGATGCAATGCAAGTTAAAAATATCGAAAAAATTACTAATCATGACGTGAAAGCAGTTGAATATTTTCTCAAACAAAAATGTCAAGATAATCCTGAGATAGCTAAGGTATGTATCTATATTCATCCAAATGTTATTACTATTTAAAAATTCTGGCATAATCTTATATTAATGAAATCATTATAGGTGTTAGAGTTTTTCCATTTTGGGTGTACATCTGAAGACATAAACAACCTTGCTCATGGGTTAATGCTGAAAGAATCAGTTAACTCGGTTATTTTACCAGTCATGGATGATTTAGTAAATGCAATATACACAATGACCAAGGCTAATGCACACGTTCCTATGCTTTCTCGGACTCATGGACAGGTAATACACACACACACACACTCTCACACACACTCACACACACATCTGTTAATCATGAATTAAATCCAGAATTCTCATTTTTATGTAACTCTTTTTTTGTGTAATGTAGCCAGCATCACCAACAACGTTGGGGAAGGAAATGGTAATATTTGCAGAAAGATTGAACAGAGAAAGGCGGGATATTTCACAAGTAGAAATATTGGGTAAGTTTGCTGGTGCAGTTGGTAACTACAATGCACATGTTGTTGCGTATCCGGATGTTAATTGGCCACATGTTGCTGAAGACTTTGTAAACTCTCTCGGATTAAGCTTTAATCAACACATAACTCAGGCACGTTCTATGCGTTTGACTGCTTTTCACATATTTTTTTAGTTGATTGTTTTCAATCAACATTAACTTGTTTTGATGCTGCAGATTGAACCTCATGATTACATGGCAAAACTTTTCCATACATTCATCCGATTCAATAATATCTTACTTGATTTTGATAAGGACATATGGGGATACATTTCCGTTGGATACTTCAAACAGGTGCAATTTCTATGTGTTTATTTGTGATATGTCAACAAGTAGTAATGCTCAACAATAACCACCACCGGATATTGACTTTTTGAATCGTTGTGCAGGTGACTAAGGCTGGTGAAATTGGGTCGTCAACAATGCCTCACAAAGTTAACCCAATCGACTTTGAAAACAGTGAAGGCAATCTTGGGTTGGCCAATGCAATTTTAGACCATTTAAGTATGAAGTTGCCTATTTCACGTTGGCAGGTATATAAATACATTTAGCTTATTATATGTATTTTTCTAACCCCAACCCACACATATGCTTATATGGTCATCATGTATCTGGCTTGGCATATTTGTTATCATAACTGCAGCGTGACTTGACTGACTCTACAGTCCTGAGAAACATTGGTGTGGGCTTGGCTCATTCACTTTTGGCTTACACGAGTGCACTTGTAGGAATCAGAAAGCTTCAGGTAGTTAACTGACTAATGTGTTTTTGTTAAAGAGAAGGGGTAAATTGTCTAATAAATTAATTCTTGTTATTAATTTTGTTTTGTTTTTTTTTTTAGGTCAATGAATCTGCCTTAAACAAGGATCTTGACAACTCTTGGGAGGTTCTTGCTGAACCAATACAAACAGTATGTATCGAACTTTTGTGTTTATATCTTAAATGAATTGGTTAATTCTTCACATTATTGCAAATGAGTTATGTATTATCTAAAGAGTTTATAATTTAGCTTTTAGGTATTTATATTTATATTCCTATTGAAATGGTTTCATTATAGATGAATGCTATTGAGTTATATTTTTCGTGTACATAGGTGATGAGAAGATATGGTGTTGAAGAACCTTATGAGAAACTGAAGGAACTTACGAGAGGAAGAACGGTTAACAAAGAGAGCATTACTGATTTTATTAATGGGCTAGAAATACCATTAGAAGCAAAAACAGAGCTGTTGAAGTTAACACCTCACAATTATATTGGAGTTGCAGTTCAATTGGTGGAGGAGGCTTGTATTAAGGCCAATGTGTCCATTTAAGGTCATCATGACAGGTAACTGTATCCCAGTTGTAGCTTCTTATAAAATGGCACATAAGATGGTGTCAGTACCAAAATTTCCCATCTACGCATAACATTAATAAACACTGTAAAAGTAGTTGTGCAAATGAGTTGGTGGCTGTGAGACATTGTTAAGGCATTTGTTTTCTGAGTCTGAAAGCAATGGCATATGATGCATGGGGTTTATGGATGCTAATGAACTCTGCTTATTTTCTGGAAAAAGCAATAGATTATGTTGGTTTCCAATTCCCATTATTAACTTTGATGTTCCTTAGTTTATCAAGCTTAGATGTGTTTTACTTGCATTTATAATTCAAAATCGATGTTAACAGTGGTACATGGTCAATTACGTGTTGCTAGTAGCACACTCGCTTTTCCCCCCAGGGATAACATATATCATAGTGTTATTAAATTGGTCATTTTGTTACTTGTTGAAACTTTTATTATACTTTGTAATAGTTTGTATATAATAATGATAATGATGATAATGATAATGATAATGATGTTATAATTCAGTAGGCTTATAACTACCTTTAGTGGTTTGATTCTTGATGTTATAATTCAGTAGGCTTATAACTACCTTTAGTGATTTGATTCTTGATTTAGAATACTACTAATGAAGTGTAAGAACAAAGATGATAATGGAGAGAAAGAAAGAAACACTTTGTAAGTGTGAGAAATGGTGCAAGTTTAATGCTTGCATTCATGAGTATTTATAGCCTAAAATCTCAATATAAAAATACATACTTTGTGTACCAAAATTGACTATATGTATACACCAAAATTGACTATCCATATCTATATTATTCTTATTATTATAACACTCCCCCTTGGATAGTAATTTTATTTTGTTGAAGATCAACTATAAATTACTGCCTCGTTAAAAACCTTGCTAAAGAAAACCCAGTGGGAAAAAACTTTAGCTAAGGGAAAAAGAGTGCAGCATGGAGTTGACTCCCCCTCAAGTAGACATCGCTTCAGCTGTTACATCTTTTGAACATGTCTCATGCCAATGTTATGAACGTGTGTTCTGAAAATAGCAGTTGGAAGTGCTTTCGTGAAAAGATCAGCAGAGTTTTTGCTAGATTGCACATATCTCATTTCAATCTGGTTGTCCTTAATGAGATTTTGAGTGTATGAGAAGAATCTAGGTGGTATGTGTTTTGTTCGGTCACTTTTGATATACCCTTCTTTCATCTGTGCTATGCAAGCTGCATTATCTTCATAGATAGTTGTTGGACTTTTATCGCGTTCTAGTCCACAAGAATCAGTAATGAGTTGTGTCATTGATCTCAACCAAAAACATTCTCGAGTAGCTTCATGTAATGCAATCACTTCGGCATGATTTGACGATGTAGCAACAAGTGTTTGTTTTTGAGAACGCCATGATATTGCAGTACCTCCATTTAGGAATACATATCCAGTTTGAGATTTAGCTTTATGTGGATCAGATAAATAACCTGCATCTGCATAACCAACCAAATCTTGTTTTGATTCGTTAGAATAAAATAATCCTAAATCAGTAGTTCCTCGAAGGTATCGAAATATGTGTTTGATCCCATTCCAGTGTCTTTTGGTAGGAGCAGAGCTGAACCTTGCCAACAAATTAACTGCAAAAGAAATGTCAGGTCTTGTACAATTTGTAAGATACATAAGAGCTCCAATTGCACTAAGATATGGTACTTCTGGTCCAAGAATGTCTTCTTGATCTTCACATGGACGAAATGGATCAGCTTCAACATTGAGTGATCTAACAACCATAGGAGTACTTAATGGTTTTGCCTTGTCCATATTGAAACGTTTCAAAATCTTTTCAGTATATGTTGTTTGATGTACAAGTAAACCATTAGGCATATGCTCAATTTGTAAACCAAGGCAATACTTGGTTTTTCCGAGATCTTTCATTTCAAATTCTTTCTTTAGAAGTTGAATGGCTTCATGGATCTCTTTATTTGTACCTATGATGTTAAGATCATCAACATAAACAGCTATGATCACATATCCGGATGTTGTTTTCTTAATGAAAACACAAGGGCAAGTAAGATTATTTGTATACCCTTTGCTTATCAAGTAATCACTTAATCGGTTATACCACATACGTCCCGATTGTTTTAACCCATATAAAGATCTTTGTAATTTAATCGAATACATTTCTTTGGGTTTTGCATTTGATGCTTCTGGTACCTTAAATCCTTCAGGTATCTTCATATATATATCACTATCAAGTGATCCATATAGATAAGCAGTCACAACATCCATGAGATGCATTTCTAAATTTTTAGAAACTGCCAGACTGATTAAGTACCTAAAAGTAATTGCATCCATAACAGGAGAATAAGTTTCTTCATAATCAATTCCCGGTCTTTGAGAAAAACCTTGAGCTACAAGTCTAGCTTTATACCTTGTAACTTCATTTTTCTCATTTCTTTTTCGGACAAAAATCCATCTGTATCCTACAGGTTTCACATCTTTAGGAGTGAGAATGATGGATCCGAAAACTTTTCTTTTATTGAGTGATTCTAATTCAGCTCGTATTGCTTCTTTCCATTGAGCCCAATCATGTCTATTTTGACATTCAACCATAGATGTTGGTTCTGGATCATCATCATTATTCATGATGTCATATGCAACATTAAATGAAAATTTCTCATCAAGATTTTTCATTTCATTTCGGTTCCATAATATTTTTGAATATGCATAATTGATTGCAATTTCTGTATTGACATCATCAATCTCCTCTGCAGTAGGAGTACTGATTTGTGGTTCTTCTTGAACACTTTCTTTTACTTCATTATCAGCTGATTTTCTTTTTCGAGGATTTTTATCCTTTGAACCGATTGGTCTTCCACGTTTCTGACGTGGCAAAGATTCATGAGTGACGTTATTTCCAGCTTTTGGAATTTCAATTCGAGCTGGAGTATTTACTGCTGGTATATATGATTTTGTCACCGTTTTTGTATCTGTAAATGCATCAGGCAATTGATTTGCAAGTTCTTGTATATGCATTATCTTTTGAACTTCTGTCTCGCATTCTTTTGTGCGAGGATCAAGATACTTTAATTGAGGTTCACACCATGAAACATCATTTTCTTTATTTTTCATTTCTCCCCCTAATCTAGGGAACAATGTTTCATTAAAATGACAATCAGCAAAACGTGCTGTAAAAACGTCACCTGTCATAGGTTCAATATACCTTAATATTGAAGATGTTTCATATCCAACATATATTCCCAACCTCCTTTGAGGACCCATTTTTGTACGTTGTGGTGTCGCAATTGGAACATACACTGCACAACCAAATGTTCTAAGATGGGAAATATTTGGCTCTTGACCAAAAGCAAGTTGTAGGGGGGAATATTTATGACTTGCACTTGGTCTGATGCGAATCAATGCAGCAGCATGTAAAATTGCATGACCCCATATAGATACAGGGAGTTTTGTTCTCATTATCAATGGTCTAGCAATTAACTGTAAACGTTTAATCAATGACTCGGCTAAACCATTTTGTGTATGCACATGAGCAACAGAATGTTCAACAACAATTCCTATAGACATGCAATAGTCATTAAATGCTTGAGATGTAAATTCACCAGCATTATCAAGTCTCACCCTTTTAATGGTGTAATCAGAAAATGAGCTCTCAATTTAATAATTTGGGCAAGAAATTTTGCAAATGCCACATTACGGCTTGATAACAGACAAACATGAGACCATCTGCTAGATGCGTCTATTAGAACCATGAAATATCTAAATGGTCCACATGGTGGATGAATTGGTCCACATATATCACCTTGAATTCTTTCAAGAAACATTGGTGATTCTTTCTCAACCTTAAGTGGTGAGGGTCTAGTTATCAATTTTCCAAGAGAGCAAGATGTACATGGAACCATTGTATCATGATGGATTTTTCTATCCTTTAATGGATGTCCATGAGTACATTCAATAATCCTTTTCATCATTGTTGATCCTGGATGGCCTAATCTGTTATGCCATAAACTGAATACACCAGGATCAATATATTTTTTGTTAACTACCATATGTATTTCTGGTACATTTATATGTGTATAATGTAATCCAGAACTAAGTCTTGGCAGTTTTTCAACCACATGACTCTTGTCAGTGATACTTAAATATTTCTCATTTTCTGTTGTCACTGACTGATAATCATACCCGTTAAGGTATATGTCGGAGAAACTCAATAAATTTCTGCTTGACATGGGAGAAAATAAGGCATCATTTATTAAAAATTTTGTACCATTTGGTAGTATGAAATTTGCCTTTCCTATCCCTTTTATCAAGTTAGCAGGTCCTGATATTGTATGTATAGTTCCTTCCGTTGGTTTTAGATCAATAAAATATTTCTCGGATTTAAGTATAGTGTGTGTAGTTCCACTGTCTGCTATACAGAGATCTCCACCACTTGATTGATGTTGTATTCCAGCAAAATTCATATTGAACTTCATATATAAGAAATAAATAGTGAGTACATTAATATTACACAATATTTTAAACGCAAATAGATAGTACTGAAACATTTAGCAAACATAATGACAAAGACAGACGATATTAAATCGTTTATTTTTCAAAAGACACACAACTTAAACATTCAAGAAATCTTCATATAAATCAGATGGTTTCTCAGTGACTGTTGGATCAATATTATCCACAAAATTTACTTCCTTTTCTTTACCTTTCAGCGAATCCTGATACATCTTAACAAGATGTTTAGATGTTCGGCAAGTATTAGCCCAGTGGCCCATTCTACCACATCTGTAGCAAGATTCTTCAGAATTTTTAGAAGAATTTTCTTCAACATCTTGTTTAATGGGCTTGTTTTGTGGTTGATATTTATATTTTCGTGGATTACTATTTCTTTGACCACCACGGCCACGACCACGACCACGTCCACGCCCATTACCATTACCATAAGGATGGTTTCTACCATAGTTATGGCTTTTGGCATGATGATGGTGATGGTTATTATAACCACGACCTTGCCCGCGTCCTTGTCCTTGTTTATAATTATTTGCAGTATTTGCTTCAGGGATTGCAAGTGTACCAGTAGGACGGGATTGCTGATTTTTCATTAATAGCTCATCATTTTGCTCTGCAACTAAGAGATATGAATTAAGTTCAGGATATGTTTTGAACTTTAGCATTCTCAAATTTCTTTGCACTGTGATGTTTGCAGCATTCATTGTGGAGAAAGTTTTCTCCATCATGTCTGCATCACTAATTTCATGTCCACAGAATTTAAGTTGTGAACATGTATTATACAGAGCTGAGCTGTATTCATTTACTTTCTTAAAGTCTTGGAACCTTAATGTTCTCCATTGTTCCATTGCAGCTGGAAGTAAAATTTCTCTTTGATTATTGAATCTGCTTTTGAGACCTTCCCATAAAACATGGGGATCTTCTACAGTCACATAATTATTTTGTAAGCATTCATCAATATGTTGATGAATAAAGCAACATGCCGTAGCTTGTTCTTTTTCAGAACAAGTGTTGTTTTCATTTATGGTTTCAAGAATGCCCATTGATTTAAGATGCATTTTTACTTTTATAACCCATGGCATGTAGTTGTTTCCAGTTGATTCTAAAGGAGTAAATTTAAGCTTTTCCAGATTCGACATTTTCTATTATCAAAAATTAAAACAAACATCATGATAAATTAGAGTCAATTTATATTCATAAGTATATAAACATTAAACATAAATTTAATATAACATAAATGATAAGTAGGTGACAGTGTCGACCATGTGTAAGCAATCATAAATAAATGTTATATAACAAAAATATAAATATTAGTAAACATAAATGAAAATTTGGCGACAGTGTCGACCATATATTTTTTCAGGTGGTATAACCGACCTATATCATTCTGGTGGTATAACCGACCATATATCATTTTGGTGGTATAACCGACCATATATCATTTTGGTGGTATAACCGACCATATATCATTTTGGTGGTATAACCGACCATATATCATTTTGGTGGTATAACCGACCATATATCATTTTGGTGGCAGAGCCAACCATATTTAGTATTAAGATTATCGTGCTGATAACGTGTTATAATTCAGTAGGCTTATAACTACCTTTAGTGGTTTGATTCTTGATGTTATAATTCAGTAGGCTTATAACTACCTTTAGTGATTTGATTCTTGATTTAGAATACTACTAATGAAGTGTAAGAACAAAGATGATAATGGAGAGAAAGAAAGAAACACTTTGTAAGTGTGAGAAATGGTGCAAGTTTAATGCTTGCATTCATGAGTATTTATAGCCTAAAATCTCAATATAAAAATACATACTTTGTGTACCAAAATTGACTATATGTATACACCAAAATTGACTATCCATATCTATATTATTCTTATTATTATAACAAATGATTTATTTTTGGGGATAAAAACGATACCATTAATTACATATCTGAAAATCAACCAGTACGACCGATACAATGAAATACAAAACGAGCCCTTACCAAACTAAACTACCTACAAACTACCTCACCTACAGTAACTACCTACGAACGATAATTATAATAATTGGTGGTGACAATTAGTATGTAGATAAATAAATAATGATTCTTCATAAAATTTCCGTGTTGCTTCCACGGTTTTATCCATCGACAACGACTGATTAAAGTTTTATTGCAACCTATATCAGTCAAACGATAAGAAACATAATCATTGCTTATGAACCAACTAAGGGATCAAAGTATTAATGTTCTTTCTTCCTACTTAGACGAGTCAAAGAATGTACTCATCAACATCGCTTTATGGACCAAAAAAGGGATCAAAACATTATTGTTTCTATACGAGGAATAGAAAGTCAATGACCATGCTTCAGTTACTCATCATTCACACTTTCTAAACTATATAATGGATCAATCACCATGGAGGTATATATACAAGGGATCAAATTCTGACGTCCAAATTGGACTCTTGATATCCTCGTAAAAAGTTTCACGGCTAAATCTCACTAAGCACACTTGTATCTTGGAGTGGCTAGGAAATGGTGGAAAGTTATCACGTGATAACCCAGTAGTTTGCATACATTTGGATAAAAAAAATATCCGGCCTCCCTAAGTAGCCTGAAGAGGAAATACTTCATCCGTTTACCATTTCACACTTAGAGTACAAGTACACAATAACATATATAAAGATAGTTTTTAGCATGTACTTCATCAATGACAGTTTTTTAGGATGTAGTCAACATCTCCTAAAATGGCAGCTGAATTAACCCTCAGAAATGATTTATGTAGAATTATTCTTTTATAGATGAGATTATCATGTAACAAAATTGGAGGCATCAGGTTGACACAAAGGATGGTAAGAGGAGTGGAGACACGTTAAGTACTATGATCATGCCAATATTCTTTGGGAACGCTGAAGTGAAATAGGGTAAGTGTTAAGTATACCTGAAAAACGAGTCAGGTTGGGTTGATTTGGTTAACGGGTCAAAACGGGGTTTATCCCTAGTCCTTATGTTATAATTAGTGATATCTTAACTAAGAGAAACAAAACAATGACATACATAATTAATGAATGGAATCCCATGTAGTGGACGTGTAAATTACTCTTACAAAGTAGACCAAGACTTTGAGTCAAGTAAAGTAAAACTTAATTGCAATGTGTCAATGCTTGTCACTTCAGTCCCCATAAAAGAATGATTTTTCCCACATCAAAAATATACAAGAAAGTTGTTCATGGCATACCTTTCTTTATTCTTCCATGCAGTAGCAGTAATGTTGTTAATCTCTGCAACACTTGCTAAAAACAATACCGATCACCTTGCGCTCCTAGCCATTAAGTCTGGCATCACCCACGACCCACAACGCGTTCTCGACACATGGAACACCTCTATTCATTTCTGCAATTGGGAGGGTATCACATGTGGTCGTCGACATCCTAGAGTCACCGCATTGGACCTTGGAACTAAAAGCATTGTTGGCACCTTGTCTCCACATATTGGAAACTTAAGTTTTCTTAGAGTGATAAGTCTAGAGAACAACAGCTTCAAAAGCGTAATCCCATCTCAAATAGGTAATTTATTTAGGTTACGGAACCTAATTCTATTCAACAATTCTTTTGAAGGTGAAGTTCCAGCCAGTTTATCAAACTGCACTCGGCTCAACGTTCTTCACTTGGCTAGAAATAAACTAGTTGGTAAGCTTCCACAAAAGCTTAGTTCGCTGGTGAACCTAGAGATGGTAACCCTTAATTCTAATGGTTTCACAGGAGGGATACCATCTTTCTTGGCGAACCTCACGTCACTTGTAGTTATTACGGCTGCCAACAATCATCTAGGTGGAAGCATTCCACATGGTTTAAATCAATTGGTTAACTTGCAAGTAATTATGTTTGGTAATAACCAATTGTACGGTACAATCCCCCCATCTTTGTACAACTTATCATCTTTAAGATTCATTAGTTTCACAGATAATAAAATCAGTGGAGATCTACCACTAGATTTAGGCTTGCGGCTTCCTAAGCTTGAATATGTCCAGATGTCAGAAAACAAACTTACAGGAAAAATTCCATCCTCTTTTTCTAATTGTTCAAACTTGGTAGAGCTTAACTTAGGGAAAAACAGGTTTACTGGAAAGGTTGACATAAATTTTAGTCAGATACCAAATGTTCAGTATCTTGGGCTATTTGACAACAGTTTAAGGAGTTTGGAACCTGATGAGTTGAAGTTTATCGATTCCATGATCAACTGTAGCAAACTCGGAATGTTGGATATGGGGAATAATCGATTTGGAGGAACCATTCCAAACGTATTTGAGGATTTTGGACAGTTAGAGGGGCTTGTTTTGAATGGAAATCAGTTAGAAGGAGAGGTGCCTAGCTCATTGTCCAAATGCAAATCCTTAAAAGAACTTGATCTTGGAAACAACCTCTTAAATGGAACATTCCCTGGTTGGTTAGGAGATCTTCCTAGTCTACAAGTCCTTATCTTTAAATCTAACAAACTTAGTGGTCCTATCTCAATCTCTTCTACTACTAATTACTCGTTTAGGAGTCTGCATATTCTTGACTTGTCTCATAATGAGTTTGTTGGACAACTACCTCTACAGTTTTTTCAAAATTTCAATGCCAAGAAGAGTATTGCTACAAGGAGCACACATCCTGAATATTTAAGAATCTTTTCTATATATTGCTCTATCACTGTTGCAATGAAAGGGGTAGAACAAAGTTTCTCACAACTTTTGGTTGACTACACAATTATTGATGTATCGAACAATAGTTTTGAAGGAGTGATTCCAGCCGTTATCGGTGAGCTAATTTCATTGAAAGCTCTAAATTTATCCCACAACCGCCTCACGGGTGGAATCCCACATGCTCTTGGGAACCTTTCAGAAATTGAATCATTAGACCTATCATCGAATCAACTCACCGGAGAGATCCCTACAAGTCTTGAAGATATCAATGGTCTTGCAGACTTGAATCTTTCGCAAAATCATCTCGTAGGACGTATCCCACAAGGGAAACAATTTGATACCTTTAATGCCGATTCTTTTACTCGAAATTCAGGGCTCTGTGGGGTACCATTGCCTAACCAATGTGAACTCCCACAAGATAAGGAAGACGCAGATGATCAGGAAGAGCGTGATGAGGAGAGTGGATTTACATGGAGAGTGGTGATGTTGGGATATGGATGTGGAAGTTTACTTGGAATGTTCATGGGGTATCTCATGTTGTCAACTGGGACACCAAAATGGTTCACTGCAATTTATGATGCACTAGAGCATACACTCTTGAAGAAGCGAAACAAAACAAGATACATATAAATGGGGAGAAGAAATTCAAATCTAAATGGTACAAAGTATATGTGTTTTTATTATAATCACAAGAGGTGAAAAACACCTGTACTTTATAATTTTCTGATGCAGGTATGTAAGTTTGGGTTGTATTTAAACCTTACGAATTATCAAATTCAGGAGGATCTTCTGAATTGGGTTGCATTATATTGCGAGTATCTTTTAATTATTATTTTATTAATTAACGTTGGTACTTCCAAATCGTAGTATTAATGATGTATGTTTTTGTTATCTCATTGGCCATATTACCATGGTATTTGGTATAGGCTATATTTATATACTACGTAGTATGTTTTTAAGCTCATGCTTTGCACATCTATCAAAAAATTGACATTAAAGATCAATTGTGAGATTTTGAAAAGAAAAAAAAAAAAAAAAAAAAAAAAAAACTATGTGCAACTATCTTTATAGTTTATACATCAGTTACCCCTATGCAAACATATGTAAACAAGTCCGATGTGTATTAGCTTCCTTTTCAAGTGGACTCCAACTTTAATGAAAAAAAAAAAAATTATAGAGGTAAAAGCACGATTATTGAATTGGGACATCAATCATAGTCACTAGGAGTCGATTTAAAAATATATAAAGTAACTTAAGCCCAAAAAATTCGGCCCACTTAATTAGCAAATTGGTCTATTTTATTTTAGTTAAATACTAGTCACTATCTGATTCTTCTTCCATCTTCATCTTCAACAAATGTCATATACAAACAAAAAATACCCCTGAATTCTCAAAAGCAAAAATTAAAAATAAAAGAAAAAAATAAAGAAAAATAAGCCAATCAAAAGGAAGGATACATTGAAATCTCAACGTCGGCTAGCTAACGCCGAAAGGCAACGGTGAAGTTTAACGGCGCTTTAACGTCGGGACGGAGTGGCCACGGTCATCGTCCCCGGCGTCGGATTTCTTTAACAGCGAAAAACGCAAAAGCAAGTGCTTTTCAAAAATTAAGGTAAAACTCAAAGGATATACAATTTGTATCAACTTCCTTAACCAAGTTTTTTTTTTTGAACGGCGATTTTTTTGGCATCAGTAGATCATTTATTTCAACGACCCTCATCATTTGCACGTATTACACACGTTCGGACGGAAACCCGAACCCGATCGACGGTACCCGGGAACACATCCATTCAGGCAGTGTTCCTGGGTAGAGGTCCGTGAACGAATATGGTAAAACCTCTCTATAGGGTCAATATATACCACCATTATTGGTGTATAATTGTTTTAGGGATAATCAGATGACTGTATTAATCACCTCTAAACCACTATCTAACACCTTAATATGTAGGATTATGATTGTATATGTTGGAGAAAAACTCACATTGGGTTTAGGGATAATCAGATGACTTCAACTATGTCAACGTAACCAATGTTGCAAAACACCCTGTATCGAGCTATTTTTTTTAAAGGCAAACACACACACTCATACACGAATTTAAACACGAATATATACATGCCCCTCCGGGACTCGAACCCCCAACCTATAGGTTGAAGGGGTTACCTCGATACCGCTAGGCCAATGGCCGTTTGGTGTCTCGAGCTGTTAAGTCTAGCAATACCGATCACCTTGCACTCCTAGCCATTAAGTCTAGCATCACCCACGACCCACAACACGTATTCGACACATGGAACACATCTATTCATTTCTGCAAATGGGAAGGTGTTACATGTGGTCGTCGACATACTAGAGTCACCACATTGGACCTCGGATCTAGAGGCATTGTTGGTTCCTTGTCTCCACATATTGGAAACTTAAGTTTTCTTAGAGTGATAAGACTAGATAATAACAGCTTCAAAAGCGTAATCCCACCACAAATTGGTAATTTATTTAGGTTACAAAAGCTAATTCTCATCAACAATTCTTTCGAAGGTGAAGTCCCAACCAGTTTATCAAACTGCACTCGGCTCACCGTTCTTGGATTATCAAGAAACAAACTAGTTGGCACGCTTCCACAAAAGCTTGGTTCGCTACTGAACCTCGAGATCATAACCACTCATTCTAACGGTTTCACAGGCGGAATACCGTCTTTCTTGACGAACCTCACGTCACTTGTAGCTATATCAGTTGCCAACAATCATCTAGGTGGAACCATTACACATGGTTTAAATCAACTGGTTAACTTGCAAGAAATTAAGTTTGGTAATAACCATTTGTATGGTACAATCCCTCCATCTTTGTACAACTTATCATCTTTAAGAGTCATTAGTCTCATAGATAATGAAATAAGTGGAGATCTTCCACAAGATATAGGCTTAAAACTTCCTAATCTTGAGTTATTCAGGATGTCAGGAAACAAACTAACAGGAAAAATTGCATTCTCTTTTTCTAATTGTTCGAATTTGGTAGAGCTTAACTTAGGGACAAACAATTTAACCGGAAAGATTGACATAAACTTCAGTCAAATGCCAAACTTTTGGTATCTTGGGCTATTTGACAACAGGTTAGGGAGTTCGGAACCTGATGAGTTGAAGTTTATCGATTCAATGATCAATGGTAGCAAACTTGAAATGTTAAGTATTCATATGAACCAATTGAGTGGAGTCCTTCCTAGTTCTATAGGCAATCTTTCTACTCAAATAACATCTCTATATTTTGCTAATAACTTTTTACACGGGCCCTTGCCTTCTGGGATCGATAATCTTGTTAACTTAGAGCGGTTAGGTATGTTAGATAATCAGTTCACAGGCATAATTCCTAACGAACTAGGTAATCTCCGAAATTTGTGTTGAGAAAAGTGACACCGAATTATAGCAAACCACTAGTAATAATATGAAAACGATAATAAAGGAACACCGAGATTTAACGTGGAAAACCCCAATAGGGTAAAAACCACGGGCAAGGAAAGAAACGTTTCACTAATAAGAATAATAGGAATTACAACTTCTCTCTAATTACAAGGATAATTACTAATCCTTATATCGCTTGTAATTAGGAGACTAAACTCAAACTCTCTATTACACTCTTAAAATATAAGAAGAAGAATGTGTTTTGGGATGATTTGAATGCTTGCTTATGGCTCTATTTATAGTAGTAAGGATTGGGATTTGGTGAGAGTTAGGCAAGTTAGGTAATGAAAAGTGTTACCTACAACTTACCAACAACCATCCACTTATTTTACCAACTACATCCACCAACAACATCTACCAACAACCATTTATATTTTCTATTTCAACAATATCCCACTTGAAGATTCGATTGAAACTCAATCAATCTTCACACGATAATCCTTCCTTGCCAATGATGTTGCTTACGTTTCCGCTAGGCCGCATGAGGAATGTCACCAAATAAACTTGTCACGGTTGATTGACTTTGTTAGAAAATCGGCCACATTGTCGTTTGTATGAATTTTCTGCACATCCACGGTTCCTTCTTCCACTTTCTCACGAACGAAGTGATACTGAACTCGTATATGCTTTGTCTTTGAATGAAATGCTGGATTCCTTGCAAGATGCAAGGCACTCTGGTTGTCACAAAATAGAGTGATATTCTCTTGCTTGTGCCCGAGTTCCTCCAACAACATCTTCAACCATACTGCCTCTTTAGTAGCGTGAGTAGCTGCTACATATTCTGCTTCTGTTGTTGATGTCGCCACAACTGACTGCAGTTTTGAAACCCATCTTATTGTTCCACCACAAAGTGTAAAAACATATGTAGTGGTAGATTTACTTTTATCCATATCACCTGCATAATCTGAATCAACATACCATTTGACAATAAATTCAGGTTCCCCATAACATAATGCAACATCCAAAGTACCCTTAATGTATTTTAGGATCCTCTTTACCGCATTCCAGTGCTCTTTACCAGGATTCGCCATGTACCGACTAACTACTCCCACTGCATGTGCAATGTATGGTCTTGTACATATCATTGCGAACATTAAACTTCCCACTGCTGATGCATACGGTACTCGAGACATCTCCTTCCTCTCGTATTCACTGCTAGGACACATAACGGAGGATAACTTGAGATTAGTAGGAAGTGGGGTTGAGATTGGCTTACTATCTTGCATATTGAAGCGCTGCAAGACTTTCTTCAAATAATTCTTTTGAGAAAGCCAAATCTTCCTATTATCTCTGTCTCGATGAATTTGCATCCCTAGAATCTTGTTTGCGGCACCCAAGTCTTTCATTTCAAACTCCCTAGCCAATTGAGCCTTCAGCTTATTAATACAATCTTTGTTGGGGCTTGCAACCAACATGTCGTCTACATATAACAGCAAAATGACAAAATCATTGTCCCCAAACCTCTTGAAATATGCACAAGGGTCTGCATAAAGTCTGTTATATTCAAGGCTCATTATGAAAGAATCAAATCTCTTGTACCAACATCTCGGCGCCTGTTTGAGACCATACAGAGATTTCTTTAACCTGCAAACCAAGTTCTTTTTTCCTTGTAGTTCAAAACCTTCTGGTTGAAGCATATAAATTTCTTCTTCAAGATTTCCATGAAGAAATGCAGTTTTCACATCTAGCTGCTCTAGATGCAAATCAAATGTAGCACACATCGCTATAACTACTCGAATTGTTGTAAGTCGAACCACAGGAGAAAATATTTCATTAAAGTCCGTACCTTCTTTCTGAGCATATCCTTTAAATACCAGTCTTGCACGATACCGCTCCACTTGATCATCGCCATTTCGCTTGATCTTATACACCCATTTATTTCCAATAGGTTTTCTACCTTTCGGCAATGGCACAAGTTCCCATGTTTTATTTTTATGAAGAGCTTCAATTTCTTCCTGCATAGCTGTCATCCATTGAGATGCATCTGAATGATTTAGTGCCTCGCGAAGAGTTGTTGGCTCTCCTTCCTCTGTTAGAAGACAATATGCAACATTGCTTTTCATAATATAATCCGAGTGCCACCCTGGACGTTTCCGTTTCCGATTAGAAGTACGAGTCGTTGGAGCTTCATCAATGACTACTTGATTTTCATCATTCTCTGGTACTGCTTCAGAAGAATCTTTATGAAATTCATTACCCACCTGTATCGGTATAGTTTCTATTGAAGTGCTAACATCTTCAAGATCTTTGTCTTCTGTAAAGACAACATCTCTGCTGATGACTACTTTGTGGGCAGTGGGGTCCCATAAGTGATACCCCTTAACTCCATCAGCATACCCCAAAAACAAACACTTTCTGGACTTTGGATCCAACTTTGTCGTTTCTTGAGAATTGTACATTGCGTACATAGGACTTCCAAATACATGAAGGTCTGAGTAATCAACTGGTTTACCAGTCCACATCTCCATCGGTGATTTCAACTCAATTGCAGTTGATGGTGACCGATTTATTACGTAACAGGCAGTATTAACTGCTTCTGCCCAGAATGATTTCCCCAAGCCTGCAGTTGCCAACATCGCCCTTGTTCTATCTAACAAGGTTCTGTTCATCCGCTCTGCCACTCCGTTTTGTTGAGGAGTGTATGCCGTCGTGAACTGCCTTTTGATACCTTCTTGTTTGCAGAACTTATCAAATTCTTCACCAGTGTATTCTCCTCCATTATCCGTCCTCAAACACTTGATCTTTTTACCAGATTCAAGTTCAACTCGTGCTTTGTAAACTTTGAAAACTTCAAACACATCCGCCTTCCTCTTGATTGGGTACACCCAACATCTCCTAGTATAATCATCAATAAATGATACAAAATACTTTGCTCCTCCTAGGGATTGAACTGGTGCTTGCCACACATCAGAGTGAACCAATTCTAGAACCAATTTACTTCTAGAATTTGATGTGTTAAACTTCAGACGATGCTGCTTACTGATTACACAATGCTCACAAAAAGGTAGCGATACCTTTGTAAGACCAGGAATAAGATTTCTTTCAACAAGAATCTTCATACCTTGTTCAGACATGTGTCCAAGCTTTTGATGCCATGTCATAGCAACTTTATCACTTAAACAATTCGAAGCAACAGATGCTTCCGATTCCTGTACCGTCTCGCCTTTCAGAATGTATAAATTAGCACCCACCTTTTCTCCTTTCATAAGTACAACCGCGCCTTTCTTGATTATCATGATCTTCTCATGTATCACCATCTTACAACCAAGATCATCCAATTGTCCTAAAGACAATAAGTTCTTCTTCAAACCTTCCACGTGTCGTACACCTTGAGTAGTACGAACTGTACCATCGTGCATCTTCAGAATGATATCTCCAATTCCAATGATCTTTAGTTCATGATCATTGCAACTATATACAGATCCTCCTGAGATACGTTCATATTGTTTGAACCATTCTCTTCTAGGGGTCATGTGAAAAGTAGCTCCTGAGTCAAATAACCAGACATCAACAAATGTCTTTCTGCCTTCATTTGCTACCACTGCCTCACTAACCAAAGCAGTCCCATCATCTGAAGTGCTTGCAATATTTCCTTGAGGATTTGAGTTATTTAAACTCCGACAATCCTTCTTCAGGTGACCTTTCTTGCCACAATTGTAGCATGTATAGGTCCTCTTCTTTTTAGACTTCAGTTTACCATGATTGTGAGTCCCACTTGAGCCACGTTCCGTTGATCTCCCTCCTAACACCAATAAGGCCTCCACTTGTCGTGAACCGGCCTTTTTGTCCTCCTTGTTATTGCGCCGATTTTCTTCTTCTAGAATAGCAGCCGCAACTTCATCATAGACTAGATACGCCATCTGCTAGTGCCAGATGAAGATTTGCGATAGCCTGGCCGTCCATCTCTTCCCATTTTTCATCAGTGACTTCAACGGAACGTCCACTGATGGCCGCCAAACACTTATCCTTTCTCAGGATAGCTTTCATCTTTAGTTTCCATAACGAGAAGTTACTCTCGTTGAACTTTTCAATTTCAAATTTCGTAGACATTGCTATAATTACAATCCTTTTTTTTTTCGACAATATTATTTTTTTCTTGAAATAACACCCAAGGACTTTTACCGAGTGAAAATAATCTTACTTATTTTCTGATGTGGACGATCCACTCTCGTGGCAACCACAGAGCATACGATAAGTAGATTAACACACAAGATATTAGACCTTAGCTCTGATACCACTTGTTGAGAAAATTGACACCGAATTATAGCAAACCACTAGTAATAATATGAAAACGATAATAAAGGAACACCGAGATTTAACGTGGAAAACCCCAATAGGGTAAAAACCACGGGCAAGGAAAGAAACGTTTCACTAATAAGAATAATAGGAATTACAACTTCTCTCGAATTACAAGGATAATTACTAATCCTTATATCGCTTGTAATTAGGAGACTAAACTCAAACTCTCTATTACACTCTTAGAATATAAGAAGAAGAATGTGTTTTGGGATGATTTGAATGCTTGCTTATGGCTCTATTTATAGTAGTAAGGATTGGGATTTGGTGAGAGTTAGGCAAGTTAGGTAATGAAAAGTGTTACCTACAACTTACCAACAACCATCCACTTATTTTATCAACTACATCCACCAACAACATCTACCAACAACCATTTATATTTTCTATTTCAACAATTTGAAACTTTTATACCTAGAATTTAACAACTTCACCGGGAACGTTCCATATTTTATAGGGAACCTTTCGTTGCTAGTTGAATTAAGTTTGTCAAATAACAGATTAGGAGGTTATATACCTCCCAATCTTGGTAACTGTAGGAGTTTAGTATCGTTGGACCTTTCAGTAAACAATCATTCGGGTCCCACACCCCTTGATCTTTTTCAAATGTCATCCCTATTGATCACTCTAAATCTTGCTCAAAACAATTTAGTGGGCCCAGTTCCTCAAGAGATCGGAAAGCTTAAAAGCTTGGAGTATATTGATCTGTCACACAATGATCTCGTCGGTGAAATACCAAGTTCTATTGGAAGTTGCTCAAGCCTCGAGTCCTTATATTTGGATGTCAATTCGTTTCATGGTTATATACCACCCGCAATGAGTGATTTAAGAGGAGTTATGGTCCTTAATCTAGATTCTTGGGCCAACTAAACTTGTCTTCGTTAGATTTATCGTTCAATGATCTTGATGGGGAAGTACCGTTGGAAGGAATTTTTAAAAATGGAAGTTTATTCAAAGTCGATGGGAACGATAAGCTATGTGGTGGCTGAAATGTCCCGTTCTTATTGATTAAAAACGTTCCATATTAATTGATTTTGTTGCGAGGTTTTGACCTCTATATGAGACGTTTTTCAAAGACTGCATTCATTTTTAAAACAAACCATAACCTTTATTTCATAGATAAAGGTTTTAAAAAGCTTTACATAGATTATCAAATAATGATAATCTAAAATATCCTGTTTACACACGACCATTACATAATGGTTTACAATACAAATATGTTACAACAAAATAAGTTTCTTGAATGCAGTTTTTACACAATATCATACAAGCATGGACTCCAAATCTTGTCCTTATTTAACTATGCGACAGCGGAAGCTCTTAATAATCACCTGAGAATAAACATGCTTAAAACGTCAACAAAAATGTTGGTGAGTTATAGGTTTAACCTATATATATCAAATCATAATAATAGACCACAAGATTTCATATTTCAATACACATCCCATACATAGAGATAAAAATCATTCATATGGTGAACACCTGGTAACCGACATTAACAAGATGCATATATAAGAATATCCCCATCATTCCGGGACACCCTTCGGATATGATATAAATTTCGAAGTACTAAAGCATCCGGTACTTTGGATGGGGCTTGTTGGGCCCGATAGATCTATCTTTAGGATTCGCGTCAATTAGGGTGTCTGTTCCCTAATTCTTAGATTACCAGACTTAATAAAAAGGGGCATATTCGATTTCGATAATTCAACCATAGAATGTAGTTTCACGTACTTGTGTCTATTTTGTAAATCATTTATAAAACCTGCATGTATTCTCATCCCAAAAATATTAGATTTTAAAAGTGGGACTATAACTCACTTTCACAGATTTTTACTTCGTCGGGAAGTAAGACTTGGTCACTGGTTGATTCACGAACCTATAACAATATATACATATATATCAAAGTATGTTCAAAATATATTTACAACACTTTTAATATATTTTGATGTTTTAAGTTTATTAAGTCAGCTGTCCTCGTTAGTAACCTACAACTAGTTGTCCACAGTTAGATGTACAGAAATAAATCGATAAATATTATATTGAATCAATCCACGACCCAGTGTATACGTATCTCAGTATTGATCACAACTCAAACTATATATATTTTGGAATCAACCTCAACCCTGTATAGCTAACTCCAACATTCACATATAGAGTGTCTATGGTTGTTCCGAAATATATATAGATGTGTCGACATGATAGGTCGAAACATTGTATACGTGTCTATGGTATCTCAAGATTACATAATATACAATACAAGTTGATTAAGTTATGGTTGGAATAGATTTGTTACCAATTTTCACGTAGCTAAAATGAGAAAAATTATCCAATCTTGTTTTACCCATAACTTCTTCATTTTAAATCCGTTTTGAGTGAATAAAATTGCTATGTTTTCATATTGAACTCTATTTTATGAATCTAAACAGAAAAAGTATAGGTTTATAGTCAGAAAAATAAGTTACAAGTCGTTTTTGTAAAGGTAGTCATTTCAGTCGAAAGAACGACGTCTAGATGACCATTTTAGAAAACATACTTCCACTTTGAGTTTAACCATAATTTTTGAATATAGTTTCATGTTCATAATAAAAATCATTTTCTCATAATAACAACTTTTAAAACAAAGTTTATCATAGTTTTTAATTAACTAACCCAAAACAGCCCGCGGTGTTACTACGACGGCGTAAATCCGGTTTTACGGTGTTTTTCGTGTTTCCAGGTTTTAAATCATTAAGTTAGCATATCATATAGATATAGAACATGTGTTTAGTTGATTTTAAAAGTCAAGTTAGAAGGATTAACTTTTGTTTGCGAACAAGTTTAGAATTAACTAAACTATGTTCTAGTGATTACAAGTTTAAACCTTCGAATAAGATAGCTTTATATGTATGAATCGAATGATGTTATGAACATCATTACTACCTTAAGTTCCTTGGATAAACCTACTGGAAAAGAGAAAGATGGATCTAGCTTCAATGGATCCTTGAATGGCTCGAAGTTCTTGAAGCAGAATCATGACACGAAAACAAGTTCAAGTAAGATCATCACTTGAAATAAGATTGTTATAGTTATAGAAATTGAACCAAAGTTTGAATATGATTGTTACATTGTATTAGAATGATAACCTACTGTAAGAAACAAAGATTTCTTGAAGTTGGATGATCACCTTACAAGATTGGAAGTGAGCTAGCAAACTTGAAAGTATTCTTGATTTTATGAAACTAGAACTTTTGGAATTTATGAAGAACACTTAGAACTTGAAGATAGAACTTGAGAGAGATCAATTAGATGAATAAAATTGAAGAATGAAAGTGTTTGTAGGTGTTTTTGGTCGTTGGTGTATGGATTAGATATAAAGGATATGTAATTTTGTTTTCATGTAAATAAGTCATGAATGATTACTCATATTTTTGTAATTTTATGAGATATTTCATGCTAGTTGCCAAATGATGGTTCCTGAAATGTCCCGTTCTTATTGATTAAAAACGTTCCATATTAATTGATTTCGTTGCGAGGTTTTGACCTCTATATGAGACGTTTTTCAAAGACTGCATTCATTTTTAAACAAACCATAACCTTTATTTCATCAATAAAGGTTTAAAAAGCTTTACGTAGATTATCAAATAATGATAATCTAAAATATCCTGTTTACACACGACCATTACATAATGGTTTACAATACAAATATGTTACAACAAAATAAGTTTCTTGAATGCAGTTTTTACACCATATCATACAAGCATGGACTCCAAATCTTGTCCTTATTTAAGTATGCGACAGCGGAAGCTCTTAATAATCACCTGAGAATAAACATGCTTAAAACGTCAACAAAAATGTTGGTGAGTTATAGGTTTAACCTATATATATCAAATCGTAACAATAGACCACAAGATTTCATATTTCAATACACATCCCATACATAGAGATAAAAATCATTCATATGGTGAACACCTGGTAACCGACAATAACAAGATGCATATATAAGAATATCCCCATCATTCCGGGACACCCTTCGGATATGATATAAATTTCGAAGTACTAAAGCATCCGGTACTTTGGATGGGGTTTGTTAGGCCCAATAGATCTATCTTTAGGATTCGCGTCAATTAGGGTGTCTGTTCCCTAATTCTTAGATTACCAGACTTAATAAAAATGGGCATATTCGATTTCGATAATTCAACCATAGAATGTAGTTTCACGTACTTGTGTCTATTTTGTAAATCATTTATAAAACCTGCATGTATTCTCATCCCAAAAATATTAGATTTTAAAAGTGGGACTATAACTCACTTTCACAGATTTTTACTTCGTCGGGAAGTAAGACTTGGCCACTGGTTGATTCACGAACCTATAACAATATATACATATATATCAAAGTATGTTCAAAATATATTTACAACACTTTTAATATATTTTGATGTTTTAAGTTTATTAAGTCAGCTGTCCTCGTTAGTAACCTACAACTAGTTGTCCACAGTTAGATGTAAAGAAATAAATCGATAAATATTATCTTGAATCAATCCACAACCCAGTGTATACGTATCTCAGTATTGATCACAACTCAAACTATATATATTTTGGAATCAACCTCAACCCTGTATAGCTAACTCCAACATTCACATATAGAGTGTCTATGGTTGTTCCGAAATATATATAGATGTGTCGACATGATAGGTCGAAACATTGTATACGTGTCTATGGTATCTCAAGATTACATAATATATAATACAAGTTGATTAAGTTATGGTTGGAATAGATTTGTTACCAATTTTCACGTAGCTAAAATGAGAAAAATTATCAAATCTTGTTTTACCCATAACTTCTTCATTTTAAATCCGTTTTTAGTGAATCAAATTGCTATGGTTTCATATTGAACTCTATTTTATGAATCCAAACAAAAAAAGTATAGGTTTCTGGTCGGAAAAATAAGTTACAAGTCGTTTTTGTAAAGGTAGTCATTTCAGTCGAAAGAACGACGTCTAGATGACCATTTTAGAAAACATACTTCCACTTTGAGTTTAACCATAATTTTTGGATATAGTTTCATGTTCATAATAAAAATCATTTTCTCAGAATAACAACTTTTAAATCAAAGTTTATCATAATTTTTAATTAACTAACCCAAAACAGCCCGCGGTGTTACTACGACGGCGTAAATCCGGTTTTACGGTGTTTTTCGTGTTTCCAGGTTTTAAATCATTAAGTTAGCATATCATATAGATATAGAACATGTGTTTAGTTGATTTTAAAAGTCAAGTTAGAAGGATTAACTTTTGTTTGCGAACAAGTTTAGAATTAACTAAACTATGTTCTAGTGATTACAAGTTTAAACCTTCGAATAAGATAGCTTTATATGTATGAATCGAATGATGTTATGAACATCATTACTACCTTAAGTTCCTTGGATGAACCTACTGGAAAAGAGAAAAATGGATCTAGCTTCAATGGATCCTTGGATGGCTCAAAGTTCTTGAAGCAAAATCATGACACGAAAACAAGTTCAAGTAAGATCATCACTTGAAATAAGATTGTTATAGTTATAGAAATTGAACCAAAGTTTGAATATGATTATTACCTTATATTAGAATGATAACCTACTGTAAGAAACAAAGATTTCTTGAGGTTGGATGATCACCTTACAAGATTGGAAGTGAGCTAGCAAACTTGAAAGTATTCTTGATTTTATGAAACTAGAACTTTTGGAATTTATGAAGAACACTTAGAACTTGAAGATAGAACTTGAGAGAATTCAATTAGATGAAGAAAATTGAAGAATGAAAGTGTTTGTAGGTGTTTTTGGTCGTTGGTGTATGGATTAGATATAAAGGATATGTAATTTTGTTTTCATGTAAATAAGTCATGAATGATTACTCATATTTTTGTAATCTTATGAGATATTTCATGCTAGTTGCCAAATGATGGTTCCCACATGTGTTAGGTGACTCACATGGGCTGCTAAGAGCTGATCATTGGAGTGTATATACCAATAGTACATACATCTAAAAGCTGTGTATTGTACGAGTACGAATACGGGTGCATACGAGTAGAATTGTTGATGAAACTGAACGAGAATGTAATTGTAAGCATTTTTGTTAAGTAGAAGTATTTTGATAAGTGTATTGAAGTCTTTCAAAAGTGTATAAATACATATTAAAACACTACATGTATATACATTTTAACTGAGTCGTTAAGTCATCGTTAGTCGTTACATGTAAGTGTTGTTTTGAAACCTTTAGGTTAACGATCTTGTTAAATGTTGTTAACCCAACGTTTATAATAACAAAAGAGATTTTAAATTATTATATTATCATGATATTATGATGTACGAATATCTCTTAATATGATATATATACATTAAATGTCGTTACAACGATAAACGTTACATATATGTCTCGTTTCAAAATCATTAAGTTAGTAGTCTTGTTTTTACATATGTAGTTCATTGTTAATATAATTAATGATATGTTTACTTATCATAATATCATGTTAACTATATATATAACCATATATATGTCATCATATAGTTTTTTTTACAAGTTTTAACGTTCGTGAATCACCGGTCAACTTGGGTGGTCAATTGTCTATATGAAACCTATTTCAATTAATCAAGTCTTAACAAGTTTGATTGCTTAACATGTTGGAAACATTTAATCATGTAAACATCAATCTCAATTAATATATATAAACATGGAAAAGTTCGGGTCACTACAGTACCTACCCGTTAAATAAATTTCGTCCCGAAATTTTAAGCTGTTGAAGGTGTTGACGAATCTTCTGGAAATAGATGCGGGTATTTCTTCTTCATCTGATCTTCACGCTCCCAGGTGAACTCGGGTCCTCTACGAGCATTCCATCGAACCTTAACAATTGGTATCTTGTTTTGCTTAAGTCTTTTAACCTCACGATCCATTATTTCGACGGGTTCTTCGATGAATTGAAGTTTTTCGTTGATTTGGATTTCATCTAACGGAATAGTGAGATCTTCTTTAGCAAAACATTTCTTCAAATTCGAGACGTGGAAAGAGTTATGTACAGCCGCGAGTTGTTGAGGTAACTCTAGTCGGTAAGCTACTGGTCCGACACGATCAATAATCTTGAATGGTCCAATATACCTTGGATTTAATTTCCCTCGTTTACCAAATCGAACAACGCCTTTCCAAGGTGCAACTTTAAGCATGACCATCTCTCCAATTTCAAATTCTATATCTTTTCTTTTAATGTCAGCGTAGCTCTTTTGTCGACTTTGGGCGGTTTTCAACCGTTGTTGAATTTGGATGATCTTCTCGGTAGTTTCTTGTATAATCTCCGGACCCGTAATCTGTCTATCCCCCACTTCACTCCAACAAATCGGAGACCTGCACTTTCTACCATAAAGTGCTTCAAACGGCGCCATCTCAATGCTTGAATGGTAGCTGTTGTTGTAGGAAAATTCTGCTAACGGTAGATGTCGATCCCAACTGTTTCCGAAATCAATAACACATGCTCGTAGCATGTCTTCAAGCGTTTGTATCGTCCTTTCGCTCTGCCCATCAGTTTGTGGATGATAGGCAGTACTCATGTCTAGACGAGTTCCTAATGCTTGCTGTAATGTCTGCCAGAATCTTGAAATAAATCTGCCATCCCTATCAGAGATAATAGAGATTGGTATTCCATGTCTGGAGATGACTTCCTTCAAATACAGTCGTGCTAACTTCTCCATCTTGTCATCTTCTCTTATTGGCAAGAAGTGTGCTGATTTGGTGAGACGGTCAACTATTACCCAAATAGTATCAAAACCACTTGCAGTCCTTGGCAATTTAGTGATGAAATCCATGGTAATGTTTTCCCATTTCCATTCCGGGATTTCGGGTTGTTGAAGTAGACCTGATGGTTTCTGATGCTCAGCTTTGACCTTAGAACACGTCAAACATTCTCCTACGTATTTAGCAACATCGGCTTTCATACCCGGCCACCAAAAATGTTTCTTGAGATCCTTGTACATCTTCCCCGTTCCAGGATGTATTGAGTATCTGGTTTTATGAGCTTCTCTAAGTACCATTTCTCTCATATCTCCAAATTTTGGTACCCAAATCCTTTCAGCCCTATACCGGGTTCCGTCTTCCCGAATATTAAGATGCTTCTCCGATCCTTTGGGTATTTCATCCTTTAAATTTCCCTCTTTTAAAACTCCTTGTTGTGCCTCCTTTATTTGAGTAGTAATGTTATTATGAATCATTATATTCATAGATTTTACTCGAATGGGTTCTCTGTCCTTCCTGCTCAAGGCATCGGCTACCACATTTGCCTTCCCCGGGTGGTAACGAATCTCAAAGTCGTAATCATTCAATAATTCAATCCACCTACGCTGCCTCATATTCAGTTGTTTCTGATTAAATATGTGTTGAAGACTTTTGTGGTCGGTATATATAATACTTTTGACCCCATATAAGTAGTGCCTCCAAGTCTTTAATGCAAAAACAACTGCGCCTAATTCCAAATCATGCGTCGTATAATTTTGTTCGTGAATCTTCAATTGTCTAGACGCATAAGCAATCACCTTCGTTCGTTGCATTAATACACAACCGAGACCTTGCTTTGATGCATCACAATAAATCACAAAATCATCATTCCCTTCAGGCAATGACAATATAGGTGCCGTAGTTAGCTTTTTCTTCAATAACTGAAACGCTTTCTCTTGTTCATCATTCCATTCAAATTTCTTCCCTTTATGCGTTAATGCAGTCAAGGGTTTTGCTATTCTGGAAAAGTCTTGGATGAACCTTCTGTAGTAACCAGCTAGTCCTAAAAACTGGCGTATGTGTTTCGGAGTTTTCGGGGTTTCCCACTTTTCAACAGTTTCTATCTTTGCCGGATCCACCTTAATAACTTCTTTGTTCACTATGTGACCGAGGAATTGAACTTCTTCCAACCAAAATGCACACTTTGAAAACTTAGCGTACAATTCTTCCTTCCTCAATACTTCTAACACCTTTCTCAAATGTTCACCGTGTTCTTGGTCATTCTTTGAGTAAATAAGTATGTCATCAATGAAAACAATGACAAACTTGTCAAGGTATGGTCCACACACTCGGTTCATAAGGTCCATGAACACAGCTGGTGCATTAGTTAAACCAAACGGCATGACCATAAACTCGTAATGACCGTAACGTGTTCTGAAAGCAGTCTTTGGAATATCATCTTCTTTCACCCGCATTTGATGATACCCGGAACGTAAGTCAATCTTTGAATAAACAGACGAGCCTTGTAGTTGATCAAATAAGTCGTCGATTCTCGGTAGTGGGTAGCGGTTCTTGATGGTAAGTTTGTTCAACTCTCGGTAGTCGATACACAACCTGAATGTACCATCTTTCTTCTTGACAAACAAAACAGGAGCTCCCCACGGTGATGTGCTTGGTCGAATGAAACCACGCTCTAAAAGTTCTTGTAATTGGCTTTGCAGTTCTTTCATCTCGCTGGGTGCGAGTCTGTAAGGAGCACGAGCTATTGGTGCAGCTCCTGGTACAAGATCTATTTGAAATTCAACGGATCGATGTGGGGGTAATCCCGGTAATTCTTTCGGAAATACATCGGGAAATTCTTTTGCAATGGGAACATCATTGATGCTCTTTTCTTCAGTTTGTACTTTCTCGACGTGTGCTAGAACAGCATAGCAACCTTTTCTTATTAGTTTTTGTGCCTTCAAATTACTAATAAGATGTAGCTTCGTGTTGCCCTTTTCTCCGTACACCATTAAGGGTTTTCCTTTTTCTCGTATAATGCGAATTGCATTTTTGTAACAAACGATCTCCGCTTTCACTTCTTTCAACCAGTCCATACCGATTATCACATCAAAACTCCCTAACTCTACTGGTATCAAATCAATCTTAAATGTTTCGCTAACCAGTTTAATTTCTCGATTCCGACATATATTATCTGCTGAAATTAATTTACCATTTGCTAATTCGAGTAAAAATTTACTATCCAAAGGCGTCAATGGACAACTTAATTTAGCACAAAAATCTCTACTCATATAGCTTCTATCCGCACCCGAATCAAATAAAACGTAAGCAGATTTATTGTCAATAAGAAACGTACCCGTAACAAGCTCCGGGTCTTCCTGTGCCTCTACCGCATTAATATTGAAAACTCTTCCACGGCCTTGTCCATTCGTGTTCTCCTGGTTCGGGCAATTTCTAATAATGTGGCCTGGTTTTCCACATTTATAACAAACTACATTGGCATAACTTGCTCCGACACTACTTGCTCCGCCATTACTCGTTCCGACACCATTTGTTCCTTTCGTTCTATTAACCCCTGGTCCGTAGACCTCACACTTCGCCGCGCTATGACCATTTCTTTTACATTTGTTGCAAAATTTGGTGCAGAACCCCGAGTGATTCTTTTCACACCTTTGGCATAGCTGCTTCTGATTGTTTTTGTTGTTGCGGTTATTATTGTTGTTGGGATGATTGTTGTAGTTGCTGTTGTTGTTGTTGTTGTTGTTGTTGTTGGGCCGTTTGTTGTAGTTGCGATTGATGTTGCGATTGTTGGGATAATTGTTGCGATTATTGTTGTAATTGCTGTTGTTGTTGTATTGGTGATTCTTATCACCATTTTCCTCCCACTTTCTTTTGACTTGCTTCACATTGGCCTCTTCAGCAGTCTGTTCTTTAATTCTTTCTTCAATCTGGTTCACTAGTTTGTGAGCCATTCTACATGCCTGTTGTATGGAGGCGGGCTCGTGTGAACTTATATCTTCTTGGATTCTTTCCGGTAATCCTTTCACAAACGCGTCGATCTTCTCTTCCTCATCTTCGAATGCTCCCGGACACAATAGGCACAATTCTGTGAATCGTCTTTCGTACGTGGTAATATCAAATCCTTGGGTTCGTAACCCTCTAAGTTCTGTCTTGAGCTTATTGACCTCGGTTCTGGGACGGTACTTCTCATTCATCAAGTGCTTGAATGCTGACCACGGTAGTGCGTACGCATCATCTTGTCCCACTTGCTCTAGATAGGTATTCCACCATGTTAACGCAGAACCTGTGAAGGTATGCGTAGCGTACTTCACTTTGTCCTCTTCAGTACACTTACTTATAACAAACACCGATTCAACCTTCTCGGTCCACCGTTTCAATCCGATCGGTCCTTCGGTTCCATCAAATTCCAAAGGTTTGCAGGCAGTGAATTCTTTGTAGGTGCATCCTACACGATTTCCTGTACTGCTAGATCCAAGGTTATTGTTGGTATGTAGCGCAGCCTGTACTGCGGCTATGTTTGAAGCTAGAAAAGTACGGAATTCCTCTTCATTCATATTCACGGTGTGTCGAGTAGTCGGTGCCATTTCCTTCAAAATAGTTAAATGGAACAAGTTAATCATACAGAATATTAAGAGTAGTTAATAGTATTTCGTAGCATAATATGAACTCATTTATAAAAGCTTTTTCTTCATATTAGCGTTTTATAAGTTTAAATTCGGGTAGTACCTACCCGTTAAGTTCATACTTAGTAGCTAATATACAATTCAACTACTACAATTCTATATGAAAAACTGATTGTAATAATATTTCGCGTTCAAACTTTTATACAATATTTTACAAACTTACAATACCGCTTATTTTACATAAAGCATGAAATATAGCACACAATAACTTTGATACAAGATAGTTGTGAAGACAATTCTAGCTAGTACACAAGTCGTTCAGCAAAGGCAATAAAGACACGTAATTCATACGTCCAGAAACAAGTCATGCATTCTGGTTTTACTAGGACTACTTCCCATCCTTGGTCTTGTGCAACATAACCGTTATGGCCGTTGATAAGACAGCGTGTTGTAACGTCATCAAAGGGACGAGGGTTACGTAATGTCCAACAGTCCCGTAATAATCTAAAAACCTCATTTCTTACCCCAATTACCGACTCCGTCACTTGTGGAAACGTTTTGTTTAATAGTTGTAGCCCGATGTTCTTGTTCTCACTTTGGTGAGAAGCGAACATTACTAATCCGTAAGCATAACATGCTTCTTTATGTTGCATGTTAGCCGCTTTTTCTAAATCACGAAGTCCAATATTCGGATATATTGAGTCAAAATAATTTCTTAACCCGTTGCGTAAAATAGCATTTGGGTTCCCCGCAATATATGCGTCAAAGTAAACACATCGTAACTTATGGGTTTCCCAATGTGATATCCCCCATCTTTCAAATGAAAGTCTCTTATAAACCAAGACATTCTTGGAACGTTCTTCGAATGTCTTACAAACTGATCTCGCCTTAAATAGTTGTGCCGAAGAATTCTGGCCGACTCTAGACAAGATTTCATCAATCATGTCTCCGGGTAGGTCTCTTAAAATATTGGGTTGTCTATCCATTTTGTGTTTTTAAACTGTAAAATAGACAAGAGTTAGATTCATAAAAAAAATACTTATTAATACAAGCAATTTTTACATATATCATAAAGCATAAGAACACTATATTCCATATATTACACCACACGAATACAACTATCTTATTCCGAATCGCTCGTTTCTTCTTCTTCGGTTTTGGTTCGTTTTGCCAAGTTTCTAGGGATATATGATGTTCCCCTAATACGAGCCGTCGTTGTCCACATTGGTTTAGAAAAACCTGGTGGTTTAGAGGTTCCCGGGTCATTGTTACAACTTAAGGACTTCGGGGGTTGACGATACATATAAAGTTCATCGGGGTTGGAATTAGATTTCTCTATTTTTATGCCCTTTCCCTTATTATTTTCTTTTGCCTTTTTAAATTCAGTTGGGGTAATTTCTATAACATCATCGGAATTCTCGTCGGAATCCGATTCATCGGAGAATTGGTAATCCTCCCAATATTTTGCTTCCTTGGCGGAAACACCATTGACCATAATTAACTTTGGTCGGTTGGTTGAGGATTTTCTTTTACTTAACCGTTTTATTATTTCCCCCACCGGTTCTATTTCTTCATCCGGTTCCGATTCTTCTTCCGGTTCCGATTCTTCTTCCGGTTCCGACTCTTCTTCCGGTTCCTCTTCGGGAACTTGTGAATCAGTCCACAAATCATTCCAATTTACATTTGACTCTTCATTATTATTAGGTGAGTCAATGGGACTTTTTCTAGAGGTAGACATCTATCACATAATATCAAACACGTTAAGAGATTAATATATCACATAATATTCATATGTTAAAAATATATAGTTTCCAACAAAAATGTTAAGCAATCATTTTTAAAGAAAACACGGTCGAAGTCCAGACTCACTAATGCATCCTAACAAACTCGATAAGACACACTAATGCAAATTTTCTGGTTCTCTAAGACCAACGCTCGGATACCAACTGAAATGTCCCGTTCTTATTGATTAAAAACGTTCCATATTAATTGATTTCGTTGCGAGGTTTTGACCTCTATATGAGACGTTTTTCAAAGACTGCATTCATTTTTAAACAAACCATAACCTTTATTTCATCAATAAAGGTTTAAAAAGCTTTACGTAGATTATCAAATAATGATAATCTAAAATATCCTGTTTACACACGACCATTACATAATGGTTTACAATACAAATATGTTACAACAAAATAAGTTTCTTGAATGCAGTTTTTACACCATATCATACAAGCATGGACTCCAAATCTTGTCCTTATTTAAGTATGCGACAGCGGAAGCTCTTAATAATCACCTGAGAATAAACATGCTTAAAACGTCAACAAAAATGTTGGTGAGTTATAGGTTTAACCTATATATATCAAATCGTAACAATAGACCACAAGATTTCATATTTCAATACACATCCCATACATAGAGATAAAAATCATTCATATGGTGAACACCTGGTAACCGACAATAACAAGATGCATATATAAGAATATCCCCATCATTCCGGGACACCCTTCGGATATGATATAAATTTCGAAGTACTAAAGCATCCGGTACTTTGGATGGGGTTTGTTAGGCCAAATAGATCTATCTTTAGGATTCGCGTCAATTAGGGTGTCTGTTCCCTAATTCTTAGATTACCAGACTTAATAAAAAGGGGCATATTCGATTTCGATAATTCAACCATAGAATGTAGTTTCACGTACTTGTGTCTATTTTGTAAATCATTTATAAAACCTGCATGTATTCTCATCCCAAAAATATTAGATTTTAAAAGTGGGACTATAACTCACTTTCACAGATTTTTACTTCGTCGGGAAGTAAGACTTGGCCACTGGTTGATTCAAGAACCTATAACAATATATACATATATATCAAAGTATGTTCAAAATATATTTACAACACTTTTAATATATTTTGATGTTTTAAGTTTATTAAGTCAGCTGTCCTCGTTAGTAACCTACAACTAGTTGTCCACAGTTAGATGTACAGAAATAAATCGATAAATATTATCTTGAATCAATCCACAACCCAGTGTATACGTATCTCAGTATTGATCACAACTCAAACTATATATATTTTGGAATCAACCTCAACCCTGTATAGCTAACTCCAACATTCACATATAGAGTGTCTATGGTTGTTCCGAAATATATATAGATGTGTCGACATGATAGGTCGAAACATTGTATACGTGTCTATGGTATCTCAAGATTACATAATATATAATACAAGTTGATTAAGTTATGGTTGGAATAGATTTGTTACCAATTTTCACGTAGCTAAAATGAGAAAAATTATCCAATCTTGTTTTACCCATAACTTCTTCATTTTAAATCCGTTTTTAGTGAATCAAATTGCTATGGTTTCATATTGAACTCTATTTTATGAATCCAAACAAAAAAAGTATAGGTTTCTGGTTGGAAAAATAAGTTACAAGTCGTTTTTGTAAAGGTAGTCATTTCAGTCGAAAGAACGACGTCTAGATGACCATTTTAGAAAACATACTTCCACTTTGAGTTTAACCATAATTTTTGGATATAGTTTCATGTTCATAATAAAAATCATTTTCTCAGAATAACAACTTTTAAATCAAAGTTTATCATAATTTTTAATTAACTAACCCAAAACAGCCCGCGGTGTTACTACGACGGCGTAAATCCGGTTTTACGGTGTTTTTCGTGTTTCCAGGTTTTAAATCATTAAGTTAGCATATCATATAGATATAGAACATGTGTTTAGTTGATTTTAAAAGTCAAGTTAGAAGGATTAACTTTTGTTTGCGAACAAGTTTAGAATTAACTAAACTATGTTCTAGTGATTACAAGTTTAAACCTTCGAATAAGATAGCTTTATATGTATGAATCGAATGATGTTATGAACATCATTACTACCTTAAGTTCCTTGGATGAACCTACTGGAAAAGAGAAAAATGGATCTAGCTTCAATGGATCCTTGGATGGCTCAAAGTTCTTGAAGCAAAATCATGACACGAAAACAAGTTCAAGTAAGATCATCACTTGAAATAAGATTGTTATAGTTATAGAAATTGAACCAAAGTTTGAATATGATTATTACCTTGTATTAGAATGATAACCTACTGTAAGAAACAAAGATTTCTTGAGGTTGGATGATCACCTTACAAGATTGGAAGTGAGCTAGCAAACTTGAAAGTATTCTTGATTTTATGAAACTAGAACTTTTGGAATTTATGAAGAACACTTAGAACTTGAAGATAGAACTTGAGAGAATTCAATTAGATGAAGAAAATTGAAGAATGAAAGTGTTTGTAGGTGTTTTTGGTCGTTGGTGTATGGATTAGATATAAAGGATATGTAATTTTGTTTTCATGTAAATAAGTCATGAATGATTACTCATATTTTTGTAATCTTATGAGATATTTCATGCTAGTTGCCAAATGATGGTTCCCACATGTGTTAGGTGACTCACATGGGCTGCTAAGAGCTGATCATTGGAGTGTATATACCAATAGTACATACATCTAAAAGCTGTGTATTGTACGAGTACGAATACGGGTGCATACGAGTAGAATTGTTGATGAAACTGAACGAGAATGTAATTGTAAGCATTTTTGTTAAGTAGAAGTATTTTGATAAGTGTATTGAAGTCTTTCAAAAGTGTATAAATACATATTAAAACACTACATGTATATACATTTTAACTGAGTCGTTAAGTCATCGTTAGTCGTTACATGTAAGTGTTGTTTTGAAACCTTTAGGTTAACGATCTTGTTAAATGTTGTTAACCCAACGTTTATAATAACAAAAGAGATTTTAAATTATTATATTATCATGATATTATGATGTACGAATATCTCTTAATATGATATATATACATTAAATGTCGTTACAACGATAAACGTTACATATATGTCTCGTTTCAAAATCATTAAGTTAGTAGTCTTGTTTTTACATATGTAGTTCATTGTTAATATAATTAATGATATGTTTACTTATCATAATATCATGTTAACTATATATATAACCATATATATGTCATCATATAGTTTTTTTTACAAGTTTTAACGTTCGTGAATCACCGGTCAACTTGGGTGGTCAATTGTCTATATGAAACCTATTTCAATTAATCAAGTCTTAACAAGTTTGATTGCTTAACATGTTGGAAACATTTAATCATGTAAACATCAATCTCAATTAATATATATAAACATGGAAAAGTTCGGGTCACTACAGTTCCCACATGTGTTAGGTGACTCACATGGGCTGCTAAGAGCTGATCATTGGAGTGTATATACCAATAGTACATACATCTAAAAGCTGTGTATTGTACGAGTACGAATACGGGTGCATATGAGTAGAATTGTTGATGAAACTGAACGAGGATGTAATTGTAAGCATTTTTGTTAAGTAGAAGTATTTTGATAAGTGTCTTGAAGTCTTTCAAAAGTGTATGAATACATATTAAAATACTACATGTATATACATTTTAACTGAGTCGTTAAGTCATCGTTAGTCGTTACATGTAAATGTTGTTTTGAAACCTTTAGGTTAACGATCTTGTTAAATGTTGTTAACCCAATGTTTATAATATCAAAAGAGATTTTAAATTATTATATTATCATGATATTATGATGTACGAATATCTCTTAATATGATATATATACATTAAATGTCGTTACAACGATAATCGTTACATATATGTCTCGTTTCAAAATCATTAAGTTAGTAGTCTTGTTTTTACATATGTAGTTCATTGTTAATATACTTAATGATATGTTTACTTATCATAATATCATGTTAACTATATATATAACCATATATATGTCATCATATAGTTTTTACAAGTTTTAACGTTCGTGAATCACCGGTCAACTTGGGTGGTCAATTGTCTATATGAAACCTATTTCAATTAATCAAGTCTTAACAAGTTTGATTGCTTAACATGTTGGAAACATTTAATCATGTAAATATCAATCTCAATTAATATATATAAACATGGAAAAGTTCGGGTCACTACAGTACCTACCCGTTAAATAAATTTCGTCCCGAAATTTTAAGCTGTTGAAGGTGTTGACGAATCTTCTGGAAATAGATGCGGGTATTTCTTCTTCATCTGATCTTCACGCTCCCAGGTGAACTCGGGTCCTCTACGAGCATTCCATCGAACCTTGACAATTGGTATCTTGTTTTGCTTAAGTCTTTTAACCTCACGATCCATTATTTCGACGGGTTCTTCGATGAATTGAAGTTTTTCGTTGATTTGGATTTCATCTAACGGAATAGTGAGATCTTCTTTAGTAAAACATTTCTTCAAATTCGAGACGTGGAAAGTGTTATGTACAGCTGCGAGTTGTTGAGGTAACTCAAGTCGGTAAGCTACTGGTTCGACACGATCAATAATCTTGAATGGTCCAATATACCTTGGATTTAATTTCCCTCGTTTACCAAATCGAACAACGCCTTTCCAAGGTGCAACTTTAAGCATGACCATATCTCTAATTTCAAATTCTATATCTTTTCTTTTAATGTCAGCGTAGCTCTTTTGTCGACTTTGGGCGGTTTTCAACCGTTGTTGAATTTGGATGATCTTCTCGGTAGTTTCTTGTATAATCTCCGGACCCGTAATCTATCTATCCCCCACTTCACTCCAACAAATCAGAGACCTGCACTTTCTACCATAAAGTGCTTCAAACGGCGCCATCTCAATGCTTGAATGGTAGCTATTGTTGTAGGAAAATTCTGCTAACGGTAGATGTCGATCCCAACTGTTTCCGAAATCAATAACACATGCTCGTAGCATGTCTTCAAGCGTTTGTATCGTCCTTTCGCTCTGCCGATCAGTTTGTGGATGATAGGCAGTACTCATGTCTAGACGAGTTCCTAATGCTTGCTGTAATGTCTGCCAGAATCTTGAAATAAATCTGCCATCCCTATCAGAGATAATAGAGATTGGTATTCCATGTCTGGAGATGACTTCCTTCAAATACAGTCGTGCTAACTTCTCCATCTTGTCATCTTCTCTTATTGGCAGGAAGTGTGCTGATTTGGTGAGACGATCAACTATTACCCAAATAGTATCAAAACCACTTGCAGTCCTTGGCAATTTAGTGATGAAATCTCTGGTAATGTTTTCCCATTTCCATTCCGGGATTTCGGGTTGTTGAAGTAGACCTGATGGTTTCTGATGCTCAGCTTTGACCTTAGAACACGTCAAACATTCTCCTACGTATTTAGCAACATCGGCTTTCATACCCGGCCACCAAAAATGTTTCTTGAGATCCTTGTACATCTTTCCCGTTCCAGGATGTATTGAGTATCTGGTTTTATGAGCTTCTCTAAGTACCATTTCTCTCATATCTCCAAATTTTGGTACCCAAATCCTTTCAGCCCTATACCGGGTTCCGTCTTCCCGAATATTAAGATGCTTCTCCGATCCTTTGGGTATTTCATCCTTTAAATTTCCCTCTTTTAAAACTCCTTGTTGCGCCTCCTTTATTTGAGTAGTAAGGTTATTATGAATCATTATATTCATAGATTTTACTCGAATGGGTTCTCTGTCCTTCCTGCTCAAGGCATCGGCTACCACATTTGCCTTCCCCTGGTGGTAACGAATCTCAAAGTCGTAATCATTCAATAATTCAATCCACCTACGCTGCCTGATATTCAGTTGTTTCTGGTTAAATATGTGTTGAAGACTTTTGTGGTCGGTATATATAATACTTTTGACCCCATATAAGTAGTGCCTCCAAGTCTTTAATGCAAAAACAACCGCGCCTAATTCCAAATCATGCGTCGTATAATTTTGTTCGTGAATCTTCAATTGTCTAGACGCATAAGGAATCACCTTCGTTCGTTGTATTAATACACAACCGAGACCTTGCTTTGATGCATCACAATAAATCACAAAATCATCATTCCCTTCAGGCAATGACAATATAGGTGCCGTAGTTAGCTTTTTATTCAATAACTGAAATGCTTTCTCTTGTTCATCATTCCATTCAAATTTCTTCCCTTTATGCGTTAATGCAGTCAAGGGTTTTGCTATTCTGGAAAAGTCTTGGATGAACCTTCTGTAGTAACCAGCTAGTCCTAAAAACTGGCGTATGTGTTTCGGAGTTTTCGGGGTTTCCCACTTTTCAACAGTTTCTATCTTTGCCGGATCCACCTTAATAACTTCTTTGTTCACTATGTGACCGAGGAATTGAACTTCTTCCAACCAAAATGCACACTTTGAAAACTTAGCGTACAATTCTTCCTTCCTCAATACTTCTAACACCTTTCTCAAATGTTCACCATGTTCTTGGTCATTCTTTGAGTAAATAAGTATGTCATCAATGAAAACAATGACAAACTTGTCAAGGTATGGTCCACACACTCGGTTCATAAGGTCCATGAACACAGCTGGTGCATTAGTTAAACCAAACGGCAAGACCATAAACTCGTAATGACCGTAACGTGTTCGGAAAGCAGTCTTTGGAATATCATCTTCTTTCACCCGCATTTGATGATACCCGGAACGTAAGTCAATCTTTGAATAAACAGACGAGCCTTGTAGTTGATCAAATAAGTCGTCGATTCTCGGTAGTGGGTAGCGGTTCTTGATGGTAAGTTTGTTCAACTCTCGGTAGTCGATACACAACCTGAATGTACCATCTTTCTTCTTGACAAACAAAACAGGAGCTCCCCACGGTGATGTGCTTGGTCGAATGAAACCACTGAAATGTCCCGTTCTTATTGATTAAAAACGTTCCATATTAATTGATTTCGTTGCGAGGTTTTGACCTCTATATGAGACGTTTTTCAAAGACTGCATTCATTTTAAAACAAACCATAACGTTTATTTCATCAATAAAGGTTTAAAAAGCTTTAAGTAGATTATCAAATAATGATAATCTAAAATATCCTGTTTACACACGACCATTACATAATGGTTTACAATACAAATATGTTACAACAAAATAAGTTTCTTGAATGCAGTTTTTACACAATATCATACAAGCATGGACTCCAAATCTCGTCCTTATTTAAGTATGCGACAGCGGAAGCTCTTAATAATCACCTGAGAATAAACATGCTTAAAACGTCAACAAAAATGTTGGTGAGTTATAGGTTTAACCTATATATATCAAATCATAATAATAGACCACAAGATTTCATATTTCAATACACATCCCATACATAGAGATAAAAATCATTCATATGGTGAACACCTGGTAACCGACATTAACAAGATGCATATATAAGAATATCCCCATCATTCCGGGACACCCTTCGGATATGATATAAATTTCGAAGTACTAAAGCATCCGGTACTTTGGATGGGGCTTGTTGGGCCCGATAGATCTATCTTTAGGATTCGCGTCAATTAGGGTGTCTGTTCCCTAATTCTTAGATTACCAGACTTAATAAAAAGGGGCATATTCGATTTCGATAATTCAACCATAGAATGTAATTTCACATACTTGTGTCTTCTTTGTAAATCATTTATAAAACCTGCATGTATTCTCATCCCAAAAATATTAGATTTTAAAAGTGGGACTATAACTCACTTTCACAGATTTTTACTTCGTCGGGAAGTAAGACTTGGCCACTGGTTGATTCACGAACCTATAACAATATATACATATATATCAAAGTATGTTCAAAATATATTTACAACACTTTTAATATATTTTGATGTTTTAAGTTTATTAAGTCAGCTGTCCTCGTTAGTAACCTACAACTAGTTGTCCACAGTTAGATGTACAGAAATAAATCGATAAATATTATCTTGAATTAATCCACGACCCAGTGTATACGTATCTCAGTATTGATCACAACTCAAACTATATATATTTTGGAATCAACCTCAACCCTGTATAGCTAACTCCAACATTCACATATAGAGTGTCTATGGTTGTTCTGAAATATATATAGATGTGTCGACATGATAGGTCGAAACATTGTATACGTGTCTATGGTATCTCAAGATTACATAATATACAATACAAGTTGATTAAGTTATGGTTGGAATAGATTTGTTACCAATTTTCACGTACCTAAAATGAGAAAAATTATCCAATCTTGTTTTACCCATAACTTCTTCATTTTAAATCCGTTTTGAGTGAATCAAATTGCTATGGTTTCATATTGAACTCTATTTTATGAATCTAAACAGAAAAAGTATAGGTTTATAGTCGGAAAAATAAGTTACAAGTCGTTTTTGTAAAGGTAGTCATTTCAGTCGAAAGAACGACGTCTAGATGACCATTTTAGAAAACATACTTCCACTTTGAGTTTAACCATAATTTTTGGATATAGTTTCATGTTCATAATAAAAATAATTTTATCAGAATAACAACTTTTAAATCAAAGTTTATCATAGTTTTTAATTAACTAACCCAAAACAGCCCGCTGTGTTACTACGACGGCGTAAATCCGGTTTTACGGTGTTTTTCGTGTTTCCAGGTTTTAAATCATTAAGTTAGCATATCATATAGATATAGAACATGTGTTTAGTTGATTTTAAAAGTCAAGTTAGAAGGATTAACTTTTGTTTGCGAACAAGTTTAGAATTAACTAAACTATGTTCTAGTGATTACAAGTTTAAACCTTCGAATAAGATAGCTTTATATGTATGAATCGAATGATGTTATGAACATCATTACTACATTAAGTTCCTTGGATAAACCTACTGGAAAAGAGAAAAATGGATCTAGCTTCAACGGATCCTTGGATGGCTCGAAGTTCTTGAAGCAGAATCATGACACGAAAACAAGTTCAAGTAAGATCATCACTTGAAATAAGATTGTTATAGTTATAGAAATTGAACTAAAGTTTGAATATGATTATTACCTTGTATTAGAATGATAACCTACTGTAAGAAACAAAGATTTCTTGAGGTTGGATGATCACCTTACAAGATTGGAAGTGAGCTAGCAAACTTGAAAGTATTCTTGATTTTATGTAACTAGAACTTGTAAAATATATGAAGAACACTTAGAACTTGAAGATAGAACTTGAGAGAGATCAATTAGATGAAGAAAATTGAAGAATGAAAGTGTTTGTAGGTGTTTTTAGTCGTTGGTGTATGGATTAGATATAAAGGATATGTAATTTTGTTTTCATGTAAATAAGTCATGAATGATTACTCATATTTTTGTAATTTTATGAGATATTTCATGCTAGTTGCCAAATGATGGTTCCCACATGTGTTAGGTGACTCACATGGCCTGCTAAGAGCTGATCATTGGAGTGTATATACCAATAGTACATACATCTAAAAGCTGTGTATTGTACGAGTACGAATACAGGTGCATACGAGTAGAATTGTTGATGAAACTGAACGAGGATGTAATTGTAAGCATTTTTGTTAAGTAGAAGTATTTTGATAAGTGTCTTGAAGTCTTTCAAAAGTATATGAATACATATTAAAACACTACATGTATATACATTTTAATTGAGTCGTTAAGTCATCGTTAGTCGTTACATGTAAATGTTGTTTTGAAACCTTTAGGTTAACGATCTTGTTAAATGTTGTTAACCCAATGTTTATAATATCAAAAGAGATTTTAAATTATTATATTATCATGATATTATGATGTACGAATATCTCTTAATATGATATATATACATTAAATGTCGTTACAACGATAATCGTTACATATATGTCTCGTTTAAAAATCATTAAGTTAGTAGTCTTGTTTTTACATATGTAGTTCATTGTTAATATACTTAATGATATGTTTACTTATCATAGTATCATTTTAACTATATATATATCCATATATATGTCATCATATAGTTTTTACAAGTTTTAACGTTCGTGAATCACCGGTCAACTTGGGTGGTCAATTGTCTATATGAAACATATTTCAATTAATCAAGTCTTAACAAGTTTGATTGCTTAACATGTTGGAAACATTTAATCATGTAAATATCAATCTCAATTAATATATATAAACATGGAAAAGTTCGGGTCACTACAGTACCTACCCGTTAAATAAATTTCGTCCCGAAATTTTAAGCTGTTGAAGGTGTTGACGAATCTTCTGGAAATAGATGCGGGTATTTCTTCTTCATCTGATCTTCACGCTCCCAGGTGAACTCGGGTCCTCTACGAGCATTCCATCGAACCTTAACAATTGGTATCTTGTTTTGCTTAAGTCTTTTAACCTCACGATCCATTATTTCGACGGGTTCTTCGATGAATTGAAGTTTTTCGTTGATTTGGATTTCATCTAACAGAATAGTGAGATCCTCTTTAGCAAAACATTTCTTCAAATTCGAGACGTGGAAAGTGTTATGTACAGCCGCGAGTTGTTGAGGTAACTCAAGTCGGTAAGCTACTGGTCCGACACGATCAATAATCTTGAATGGTCCAATATACCTTGGATTTAATTTCCCTCATTTACCAAATTGAACAACGCCTTTCCAAGGTGCAACTTTAAGCATGACCATCTCTCCAATTTCAAATTCTATATCTTTTCTTTTAATGTCAGCGTAGCTCTTTTGTCGACTTTGGGCGGTTTTCAACCGTTGTTGAATTTGGATGATCTTCTCGGTAGTTTCTTGTATAATCTCCGGACCCGTAATCTGTCTATCCCCTACTTCACTCCAACAAATCGGAGACCTGCACTTTCTACCATAAAGTGCTTCAAACGGTGCCATCTCAATGCTTGAATGGTAGCTGTTGTTGTAGGAAAATTCTGCTAACGGTAGATGTCGATCCCAACTGTTTTCGAAATCAATAACACATGCTCGTAGCATGTCTTCAAGCGTTTGTATCGTCCTTTCGCTCTGCCCATCAGTTTGTGGATGATAGGCAGTACTCATGTCTAGACGAGTTCCTAATGCTTGCTGTAATGTCTGCCAGAATCTTGAAATAAATCTGCCATCCCTATCAGAGATAATAGAGATTGGTATTCCATGTCTCGAGATGACTTCCTTCAAATACAGTCGTGCTAACTTCTCCATCTTGTCATCTTCTCTTATTGGCAAGAAGTGTGCTGATTTGGTGAGACGATCAACTATTACCCAAATAGTATCAAAACTACTTGCAGTCCTTGGCAATTTAGTGATGAAATCCATGGTAATGTTTTCCCATTTCCATTCCGGGATTTCGGGTTGTTGAAGTAGACCTGATGGTTTCTGATGCTCAGCTTTGACCTTAGAACACGTCAAACATTCTCCTACGTATTTAGCAACATCGGCTTTCATACCCGGCCACCAAAAATGTTTCTTGAGATCCTTGTACATCTTCCCCGTTCCAGGATGTATTGAGTATCTGGTTTTATGAGCTTCTCTAAGTACCATTTCTCTCATATCTCCAAATTTTGGTACCCAAATCCTTTCAGCCCTATACCGGGTTCCGTCTTCCCGAATATTAAGATGTTTCTCCGATCCTTTGGGTATTTCATCCTTTAAATTTCCCTCTTTTAAAACTCCTTGTTGCGCCTCCTTTATTTGAGTAGTAAGGTTATTATGAATCATTATATTCATAGATTTTACTCGAATGGGTTCTCTGTCCTTCCTGCTCAAGGCATCGGCTACCACATTTGCCTTCCCCGGGTGGTAACGAATCTCAAAGTCGTAATCATTCAATAATTCAATCCACCTACGCTGTCTCATATTCAGTTGTTTCTGATTAAATATGTGTTGAAGACTTTTGTGGTCGGTATATATAATACTTTTGACCCCATATAAGTAGTGCCTCCAAGTCTTTAATGCAAAAACAACCGCGCCTAATTCCAAATCATGCGTCGTATAATTTTGTTCGTGAATCTTCAATTGTCTAGACGCATAAGCAATCACCTTCGTTCGTTGCATTAATACACAACCGAGACCTTGCTTTGATGCGTCACAATAAATCACAAAATCATCATTCCCTTCAGGCAATGACAATATAGGTGCCGTAGTTAGCTTTTTCTTCAATAACTGAAACGCTTTCTCTTGTTCATCATTCCATTCAAATTTCTTCCCTTTATGCGTTAATGCAGTCAAGGGTTTTGCTATTCTGGAAAAGTCTTGGATGAACCTTCTATAGTAACCAGCTAGTCCTAAAAACTGGCGTATGTGTTTCGGAGTTTTCGGGGTTTCCCACTTTTCAACAGTTTCTATCTTTGCCGGATCCACCTTAATACCTTCTTTGTTCACTATGTGACCGAGGAATTGAACTTCTTCCAACCAAAATGCACACTTTGAAAACTTAGCGTACAATTCTTCCTTCCTCAATACTTCTAACACCTTTCTCAAATGTTCACCGTGTTCTTGGTCATTCTTTGAGTAAATAAGTATGTCATCAATGAAAACAATGACAAACTTGTCAAGGTATGGTCCACACACTCGGTTCATAAGGTCCATGAACACAGCTGGTGCATTAGTTAAACCAAACGGCATGACCATAAACTCGTAATGACCGTAACGTGTTCTGAAAGCAGTCTTTGGAATATCATCTTCTTTCACCCGCATTTGATGATACCCGGAACGTAAGTCAATCTTTGAATAAACAGACGAGCCTTGTAGTTGATCAAATAAGTCGTCGATTCTCGGTAGTGGGTAGCGGTTCTTGATGGTAAGTTTGTTCAACTCTCGGTAGTCGATACACAACCTGAATGTACCATCTTTCTTCTTGACAAACAAAACAGGAGCTCCCCACGGTGATGTGCTTGGTCGAATGAAACCACGCTCTAAAAGTTCTTGTAATTGGCTTTGCAGTTCTTTCATCTCGTTGGGTGCGAGTCTGTAAGGAGCACGAGCTATTGGTGCAGCTCCTGGTACAATATCTATTTGAAATTCAACGGATCGATGTGGGGGTAATCCCGGTAATTCTTTCGGAAATACATCGGGAAATTCTTTTGCAATGGGAACATCATTGATGCTCTTTTCTTCAGTTTGTACTTTCTCGACGTGTGCTAGAACAGCATAGCAACGTTTTCTTATTAGTTTTTGTACCTTCAAATTACTAATAAGATGTAGCTTCGTGTTGCCCTTTTCTCCGTACACCATTAAGGGTTTTCCTTTTTCTCGTATAATGCGAATTGCATTTTTGTAACAAACGATCTCTGCTTTCACTTCTTTCAACCAGTCCATACCGATTATCACATCAAAACTCCCTAACTCTACTGGTATCAAATCAATCTTAAATGTTTCGCTAACCAGTTTAATTTCTCGATTCCGACATATATTATCTGCTGAAATTAATTTACCATTTGCTAATTCGAGTAAAAATTTACTATCCAAAGACGTCAATGGACAACTTAATTTAGCACAAAAATCTCTACTCATATAGCTTCTATCCGCACCCGAATCAAATAAAACGTAAGCAGCTTTATTGTCAATAAGAAACGTACCCGTAACAAGCTCCGGGTCTTCCTGTGCCTCTGCCGCATTAATATTGAAAACTCTTCCGCGGCCTTGTCCATTCGTGTTCTCCTGGTTCGGGCAATTTTTAATAATGTGGCCCGGTTTTCCACATTTATAACAAACTACATTGGTATAACTTGCTCCGACACTACTTGCTCCGCCATTACTCATTTTGACACCATTTGTTCCTTTCGTTCTATTAACCCCTGGTCCGTAGACCTCACACTTCACTGCGCTATGACCATTTCTTTTACACTTGTTGCAAAATCTGGTGCAGAACCCCGAGTGATACTTTTCACACCTTTGGCATAGCTGCTTCTGATTGTTGTTGTTGTTGCGGTTATTATTGTTGTTGGGATGATTGTTGTAGCTGCTGTTATTGTTGTTGTTGTTGTTGTTGTTGTTGTTGTTGTTGGGCCGTTTGTTGTAGTTGCGATTGATGGGATAATTGTTGCGATTATTGTTGTAATTACTGTTGTTGTTGTATTGGTGATTCTTATCACCGTTTTCCTCCCACTTTCTTTTGACTTGCTTCACATTGGCCTCTTCAACAGTCTGTTCTTTAATTCTTTCTTCAATCTGGTTCACTAGTTTGTGAGCCATTCTACATGCCTGTTGTATGGAGGCGGGCTCGTGTGAACTTATATCTTCTTGGATTCTTTCCGGTAATCCTTTCACAAATGCGTCGATCTTCTCTTCCTCATCTTCGAACGCTCCCAGACACAATAGGCACAATTCTGTGAATCGTCTTTCGTACGTGATAATATCAAATCCTTGGGTTCGTAACCCTCTAAGTTCTGTCTTGAGCTTATTGACCTCGGTTCTGGGATGGTACTTCTCGTTCATCAAGTGCTTGAATGCTGACCACGGTAGTGCGTACGCATCGTCTTGTCCCACTTGCTCTAGATAGGTATTCCACCATGTTAACGCAGAACCTGTGAAGGTATGCGTAGCGTACTTCACTTTGTCCTCTTCAGTACACTTACTTATGGCAAACACCGATTCGACCTTCTCGGTCCACCGTTTCAATCCGATCGGTCCTTCGGTTCCATCAAATTCCAAAGGTTTGCAGGCAGTGAATTCTTTGTAGGTGCATCCTACACAATTTCCTGTACTGCCAGATCCAAGGTTATTGTTGGTATGTAGCGCAGCCTGTACTGCGGCTATGTTTGAAGCTAGAAAAGTACGGAATTCCTCTTCATTCATATTCACGGTGTGTCGAGTAGTCGGTGCCATTTCCTTCAAAATAGTCAAATTGAACAAGTTAATCATACAGAATATTAAGAGTAGTTAATAGTATTTCGTAGCATAATATGAACTCATTTATAAAAGCTTTTTCTTCATATTAGCGTTTTATAAGTTTAAATTCGGGTAGTACCTACCCGTTAAGTTCATACTTAGTAGCTAATATACAATTCAACTACTACAATTCTATATGAAAAACTGATTATAATAATATTTCGCGTTCAAACTTTTACACAATATTTTACAAACTTACAATACCGCTTATTTTACATATAGCATGAAATATAGCACACAATAAATTTGATACTAGATGGTTGTGAAGATAATTCTAACTAGTACACAAGTCGTTCAGCAAAGGCAATAAAGACACGTAATTCATACGTCCAGAAACAAGTCATGCATTCTGGTTTTACTAGGATTACTTCCCATCCTTGGTCTTGTGGAACATAACCGTTATGGCCGTTGATAAAACAGCGTGTTGTAACGTCGTCAAAGGGACGAGGGTTACGTAATGTCCAACAGTCCCGTAACAATCTAAAAACCTCATTTCTTACCCCAATTACGACTCCGTCACTTGTGGGAACGTTTTGTTTAATAGTTGTAGCCCGATGTTCTTGTTCTCACTTTGGTGAGAAGCGAACATTACTAATCTGTAAGCATAACATGCTTCTTTATGTTGCATGTTAGCCGCTTTTTCTAAATCACGAAGTCCTATATTCGGATATACTGAGTCAAAATAATTTCTTAACCCGTTGAGTAAAATAGCATTTGGGTTCCCCGCAATATATGCGTCAAAGTAAACACATCGTAACTTATGGATTTCCCAATGTGATATCCCCCATCTTTCGAACGAAAGCCTTTTATAAACCAAGGCATTCTTGGAACGTTCTTCGAATGTCTTGCAAACTGATCTCGCCTTAAATAGTTGTGCCGAAGAATTCTGACCGACTCTAGACAAGATTTCATCAATCATGTCTCCGGGTAGGTCTCTTAAAATATTGGGTTGTCTATCCATTTTGTATTTTTATACTGTAAAATAGACAAGAGTTAGATTCATAAAAAAAAATACTTATTAATACAAGCAATTTTTTACATATATCATAAAGCATAAGCACACTATATTACATATATTACACCACACGAATACAACTATCTTATTCCGACTCGCTTGTTTCTTCTTCTTCGGTTTTGGATCGTTTTGCCAAGTTTCTAGGGATATATGATGTTCCCCTAATACGAGCCGCCGTTGTCCACATTGGTTTAGAAAAACCTGGTGGTTTAGAGGTTCCCGGGTCATTGTTACAACTTAAGGACTTCGGGGGTTGACGATACATATAAAGTTCATCGGGGTGGGAACTAGATTTCTCTATTTTTATGCTCTTTCCCTTATTATTTTCTTTTGCCTTTTTAAATTCAGTTGGGGTAATTTCTATAACATCATCGGAATTCTCGTCGGAATCCGATTCATCGGAGAATTGGTAATCCTCCCAATATTTTGCTTCCTTGGCGGAAACACCATTGACCATAATTAACCTTGGTCGGTTGGTTGAGGATTTTCTTTTACTTAACCGTTTTATTATTTCCCCCACCGGTTCTATTTCTTCATCCGGTTCCGATTCTTCTTCCGGTTCGGATTCTTCTTCCGGTTCCGACTCTTCTTCTGGTTCCTCTTCGGGAACTTGTGAATCAGTCCACGAATCATTCCAATTTACATTTGACTCTTCATTATTATTAGGTGAGTCAATGGGACTTGTTCTAGAGGTAGACATCTATCACATAATATCAAACGCGTTAAGAGATTAATATATCACATAATATTCACATGTTAAAAATATATAGTTTCCAACAAAATTTGTTAAGCAATCATTTTTCAAGTAAACACGGTCGAAGTCCAGACTCACTAATGCATCCTAACAAACTCGATAAGACACACTAATACAAAATTCTGGTTCTCTAAGACCAACGCTCGGATACCAACTGAAATGTCCCGTTCTTATTGATTAAAAACGTTCCATATTAATTGATTTCGTTGCGAGGTTTTGACCTCTATATGAGACGTTTTTCAAAGACTGCATTCATTTTAAAACAAACCATAACCTTTATTTCATCAATAAAGGTTTAAAAAGCTTTAAGTAGATTATCAAATAATGATAATCTAAAATATCCTGTTTACACACGACCATTACATAATGGTTTACAATACAAATATGTTACAACAAAATAAGTTTCTTGAATGCAGTTTTTACACAATATCATACAAGCATGGACTCCAAATCTCGTCCTTATTTAAGTATGCGACAGCGGAAGCTCTTAATAATCACCTGAGAATAAACATGCTTAAAACGTCAACAAAAATGTTGGTGAGTTATAGGTTTAACCTATATATATCAAATCATAATAATAGACCACAAGATTTCATATTTCAATACACATCCCATACATAGAGATAAAAATCATTCATATGGTGAACACCTGGTAACCGACATTAACAAGATGCATATATAAGAATATCCCCATCATTCCGGGACACCCTTCGGATATGATATAAATTTCGAAGTACTAAAGCATCCGGTACTTTGGATGGGACTTGTTGGGCCCGATAGATCTATCTTTAGGATTCGCGTCAATTAGGGTGTCTGTTCCCTAATTCTTAGATTACCAGACTTAATAAAAAGGGGCATATTCGATTTCGATAATTCAACCATAGAATGTAGTTTCACATACTTGTGTCTACTTTGTAAATCATTTATAAAACCTGCATGTATTCTCATCCCAAAAATATTAGATTTTAAAAGTGGGACTATAACTCACTTTCACAGATTTTTACTTCGTCGGGAAGTAAGACTTGGCCACTGGTTGATTCACGAACCTATAACAATATATACATATATATCAAAGTATGTTCAAAATATATTTACAACACTTTTAATATATTTTGATGTTTTAAGTTTATTAAGTCAGCTGTCCTCGTTAGTAACCTACAACTAGTTGTCCACAGTTAGATGTACAGAAATAAATCGATAAATATTATCTTGAATCAATCCACGACCCAGTGTATACGTATCTCAGTATTGATCACAACTCAAACTATATATATTTTGGAATCAACCTCAACCCTGTATAGCTAACTCCAACATTCACATATAGAGTGTCTATGGTTGTTCCGAAATATATATAGATGTGTCGACATGATAGGTCGAAACATTGTATACGTGTCTATGGTATCTCAAGATTACATAATATACAATACAAGTTGATTAAGTTATGGTTGGAATAGATTTGTTACCAATTTTCACGTAGCTAAAATGAGAAAAATTATCCAATCTTGTTTTACCCATAACTTCTTCATTTTAAATCCGTTTTGAGTGAATCAAATTGCTATGGTTTCATATTGAACTCTATTTTATGAATCTAAACAGAAAAAGTATAGGTTTATAGTCGGAAAAATAAGTTACAAGTCGTTTTTGTAAAGGTAGTCATTTCAGTCGAAAGAACGACGTCTAGATGACCATTTTAGAAAACATACTTCCACTTTGAGTTTAACCATAATTTTTGGATATAGTTTCATGTTCATAATAAAAATCATTTTCTCAGAATAACAACTTTTAAATCAAAGTTTATCATAGTTTTTAATTAACTAACCCAAAACAGCCCGCGGTGTTACTACGACGGCGTAAATCCGGTTTTACGGTGTTTTTCGTGTTTCCAGGTTTTAAATCATTAAGTTAGCATATCATATAGATATAGAACATGTGTTTAGTTGATTTTAAAAGTCAAGTTAGAAGGATTAACTTTTGTTTGCGAACAAGTTTAGAATTAACTAAACTATGTTCTAGTGATTACAAGTTTAAACCTTCGAATAAGATAGCTTTATATGTATGAATCGAATGATGTTATGAACATCATTACTACCTTAAGTTCCTTGGATAAACCTACTGAAAAAGAGAAAAATGGATCTAGCTTCAACGGATCCTTGGATGGCTCGAAGTTCTTGAAACAGAATCATGACACGAAAACAAGTTCAAGTAAGATCATCACTTGAAATAAGATTGTTATAGTTATAGAAATTGAACTAAAGTTTGAATATGATTATTACCTTGTATTAGAATGATAACCTACTGTAAGAAACAAAGATTTCTTGAGGTTGTATGATCACCTTACAAGATTGGAAGTGAGCTAGCAAACTTGAAAGTATTCTTGATTTTACGTAACTAGAACTTGTAAAATATATAAAAAACACTTAGAACTTGAAGATAGAACTTGAGAGAGATCAATTAGATTAAGAAAATTGAAGAATGAAAGTGTTTGTAGGTGTTTTTGGTCGTTGGTGTATGGATTAGATATAAAGGATATGTAATTTTGTTTTCATGTAAATAAGTCATGAATGATTACTCATATTTTTGTAATTTTATGAGATATTTCATGCTAGTTGCCAAATGATGGTTCCCACATGTGTTAGGTGACTCACATGGGCTGCTAAGAGCTGATCATTGGAGTGTATATACCAATAGTACATACATCTAAAAGCTGTGTATTGTACGAGTACGAATACGGGTGCATACGAGTAGAATTGTTGATGAAACTGAACGAGGATGTAATTGTAAGAATTTTTGTTAAGTAGAAGTATTTTGATAAGTGTCTTGAAGTCTTTCAAAATTATATGAATACATATTAAAACACTACATGTATATACATTTTAACTGAGTCGTTAAGTCATCGTTAGTCGTTACATGTAAATGTTGTTTTGAAACCTTTAGGTTAACGATCTTGTTAAATGTTGTTAACCCAATGTTTATAATATCAAAAGAGATTTTAAATTATTATATTATCATGATATTATGATGTACGAATATCTCTTAATATGATATATATACATTAAATGTCGTTACAACGATAATCGTTACATATATGTCTCGTTTAAAAATCATTAAGTTAGTAGTCTTGTTTTTACATATGTAGTTCATTGTTAATATACTTAATGATATGTTTACTTATCATAGTATCATGTTAACTATATATATATCCATATATATGTCATCATATAGTTTTTACAAGTTTTAATGTTCGTGAATCACCGGTCAACTTGGGTGGTCAATTGTCTATATGAAACATATTTCAATTAATCAAGTCTTAACAAGTTTGATTGCTTAACATGTTGGAAACATTTAATCATGTAAATATCAATCTCAATTAATATATATAAACATGGAAAAGTTCGGGTCACTACAACCACGCTCTAAAAGTTCTTGTAATTGGCTTTGCAGTTCTTTCATCTCGCTGGGTGAGAGTCTGTAAGGAGCACGAGCTATTGGTGCAGCTCCTGGTACAAGATCTATTTGAAATTCAACGGATCGATGTGGGGGTAATCCTGGTAATTCTTTCGGAAATACATCGGGAAATTCTTTTGCAATGGGAACATCATTGATGCTCTTTTCTTCAGTTTGTACTTTCTCGACGTGTGCTAGAACAGCATAGCAACCTTTTCTTATTAGTTTTTGTGCCTTCAAATTACTAATAAGATGTAGCTTCGTGTTGCCCTTTTCTCCGTACACCATTAAGGGTTTTCCTTTTTCTCGTATAATGCGAATTGCATTTTTGTAACAAACGATCTCTGCTTTCACTTCTTTCAACCAGTCCATACCGATTATCACATCAAAACTCCCTAACTCTACTGGTATCAAATCAATCTTAAAAGTTTCGCTAACCAGTTTAATTTCTCGATTCCGACATATATTATCTGCTGAAATTAATTTACCATTTGCTAATTCGAGTAAAAATTTACTATCCAAAGGCGTCAATGGACAACTTAATTTAGCACAAAAATCTCTACTCATATAGCTTCTATCCGCACCCGAATCAAATAAAACGTAAGCAGATTTATTGTCAATAAGAAACGTACCCGTAACAAGCTCCGGGTCTTCCTGTGCCTCTGCCGCATTAATATTGAAAACTCTTCCGCGGCCTTGTCCATTCGTGTTCTCCTGGTTCGGGCAATTTCTAATATTGTGGCCCGGTTTTCCACATTTATAACAAACTACATTGGCATAACTTGCTCCGACACTACTTGCTCCGCCATTACTCGTTCCGACACCATTTGTTCCTTTCGTTCTGTTAACCCCTGGTCCGTAAACCTCACACTTCGCAGCGCTATGACCATTTCTTTTACACTTGTTGCAAAATTTGGTGCAGAACCCCGAGTGATACTTTTCACACCTTTGGCATAGCTGCTTCTGATTGTTGTTGTTGTTGCGGTTATTATTGTTGTTGGGATGATTGTTGTAGTTGCTGTTGTTGTTGTTGTTGTTGGGCCGTTTGTTGTAGTTGCGATTGATGTTGCGATTGTTGGGATAATTGTTGCGATTATTGTTGTAATTGCTGTTGTTGTTGTATTGGTGATTCTTATCACCGTTTTCCTCCCACTTTCTTTTGACTTGCTTCACATTGGCCTCTTCAGCAGTCTGTTCTTTAATTCTTTCTTCAATCTGGTTCACTAGTTTGTGAGCCATTCTACATGCCTGTTGTATGGAGGCGGGCTCGTGTGAACTTATATCTTCTTGGATTCTTTCCGGTAATCCTTTCACAAACGCGTCGATCTTCTCTTTCTCATCTTCGAACGCTCCTGGACACAATAGGCACAATTCTGTGAATCGTCTTTCGTACGTGGTAATATCAAATCCTTGGGTTCGTAACCCTCTAAGTTCTGTCTTGAGCTTATTGACCTCGGTTCTGGGATGGTACTTCTCGTTCATCAAGTGCTTGAATGCTGACCACGGTAGTGCGTATGCATCGTCTTGTCCCACTTGCTCTAGATAGGTATTCCACCATGTTAACGCATAACCTGTGAAGGTATGCGTAGCGTACTTCACTTTGTCCTCTTCAGTACACTTACTTATGGCAAACACCGATTCGACCTTCTCGGTCCACCGTTTCAATCCGATCGGTCCTTCGGTTCCATCAAATTCCAAAGGTTTGCAGGCAGTGAATTCTTTGTAGGTGCATCCTACACGATTTCCTGTACTGCTAGATCCAAGGTTATTGTTGGTATGTAGCGCAGCCTGTACTGCGACTATGTTTGAAGCAAGAAAAGTACGGAATTCCTCTTCATTCATATTCACGGTGTGTCGAGTAGTCGGTGCCATTTCCTTCAAAATAGTCAAATGGAACAAGTTAATCATACAGAATATTAAGAGTAGTTAATAGTATTTCGTAGCATAATATGAACTCATTTATAAAAGCTTTTTCTTCATATTAGCATTTTATAAGTTTAAATTCGGGTAGTACCTACCCGTTAAGTTCATACTTAGTAGCTAATATACAATTCAACTACTACAATTCTATATGAAAAACTGATTATAATAATATTTCGCGTTCAAACTTTTACACAATATTTTACAAACTTACAATACCACTTATTTTACATATAGCATGAAATATAGCACACAATAAATTTGATACAAGATGGTTGTAAAGATAATTCTAGCTAGTACACAAGTCGTTCAGCAAAGGCAATAAAGACACGTAATTCATACGTCCAGAAACAAGTCATGCATTCTGGTTTTACTAGGATTACTTCCCATCCTTGGTCTTGTGGAACATAACCGTTATGGCCGTTGATAAGACAGCGTGTTGTAACGTCGTCAAAGGGACGAGGGTTACGTAATGTCCAACAGTCCCGTAACAATCTAAAAACCTCATTTCTTACCCCAATTACCGACTCCGTCACTTGTGGAAACGTTTTGTTTAATAGTTGTAGCCCGATGTTCTTGTTCTCACTTTGGTGAGAAGCGAACATTACTAATCCGTAAGCATAACATGCTTCTTTATGTTGCATGTTAGCCGCTTTTTCTAAATCACGAAGTCCAATATTCGGATATATTGAGTCAAAATAATTTCTTAACCCATTGCGTAAAATAGCATTTGGGTTCCCCGCAATATATGCGTCAAAGTAAACTGATGTGTAAAATCTAGTATATAAATTTATCACTGGAAATATGCCTGGTTTAAAGATTACTACACACTTACGGGCAGTGTACCCGATCGTGTAATAGTATAAAAATGGTAATCCCAAGTATCGTTCCAAGGACAGTATTAACGTGAGAATTAAGTTTGAAACTAATAAAAGTAAACTAAGTTAAACTATGAAAATCGAAATTACGAGATAGTTTGTTTTGCGGCTATTTAACGATTAGCCAAATCAAGATAGCTTTGAAAATAAAAGACAATATTTTTGGTTTTTAAGTTTAAATAAAGGAAATGCAGACTCGACAGAAAAATAAAGATATTTGAATTCAATGGATAAAAGAATGTTCGCCTAGATATCCTATTCGCAGTGTTGGATGATTTGTTATTAAGCACTAGTTCTATTAATCAATGCACGCAATTACAGAGTCGGTTTACCCAGAGTTCTCTTTTAGCAAACACGTCAAACTAGGATTAATTGGCTTAGGGTTCCCTTTTACCAAATACCATCTTTCGTTTGTGACTTAGTAACTAGCTAATTATAAGATTAAGATTCAATTGGTTACGCGTTCGCTCCACACAATTCACCCCTATTTTGGTTAATTGCGTTACCCGGTTTACCCCCTTGGTCCAGTAAGCACCCAATCGGTTAAGACAAATCAATTGGGAATTAGATCACTAAATCGAAACAGGGTTCCCTTTGTTCAAACAAGATTCACTAATCAACCTAGTAACAATAATTAACACCCACAAGAATGGTTCTTTAATCAAAACTCATAATTAATCATGCATCAATCAATAAAACATTAAAGTATCATCCAAACACTTGCAAATATTCAATCTAGACAAACATTAAAGGTTTAGCCTACAATCATGGCTGAAATCAAAATAACAATCAAAGACATAGAATAATTCATTGTTGATAACAAAAGAAATAAACTAATTAAAGATTGAAATCTGAAAGATACACGAATCGAGACTTGATTCCGGAATGATTAATACCTTAGAATGACCTTGAAGATCTCCAAAAATCACCTAAGTTCGTCAAAAAGTGGCTGGAATTCGTCAGGATACGATTATGATAAGTTAGGGTATAATTCGGGCTTTTATAGGAGGAAATTCTGAACCCGGGCACAACCCCGCGCGGCGCGCCAATATACCGCGCGGCGCGCCGATTGTCTGTGAGCTGACATTTGATTCTTTGAAAAGGCTCGAATTGATTTTATAGTTAAATGGCGCGGCGCGCGCCTATTTGGAGCGGCGCTCCATTATCAAATTACTGAAACGAGCTGAAAATCATCATACTAACACCCAAACTCGAACCGAATCAAACCTTTTCACTTGTAAACAACGAAACACTTCCAAAACCATCAAATAACATCAAATTTAACCTTCTTGGTCTTGGAACTCAAACTTTCACAACTTTAACCGAAATAACTCCAAATCGTATCCATAAGGACCAAAATGTAACCGATATCGCTAAGGAAAATGCATATGAAATATGCGATATCAAACAACCCCACACTAGAGTTTTGCTTGTCCTCAAGCAATGAACTCGATAATAATCTTCTATAATAAAATAACGTCTTCAAGCAAATATGTAGAATCAAACGAACAAGAACCAAACAAGCAACTAGCGTGGGCACGATTTGGAGTAAATAACAACCATGGTTCCCACTTGCATTCCCCCGATGTAACTTCCCAAACCGCAATCAATATGAATCAAAATAGTAACCAAAAATAATCTCGATAACGTACCATACTGATGAAATAGAGAATCTCGAACCATAATAAAAGTCTTCAACGAAACCGGGAATCAAGTAGGAACCAAGCACCAAAGATGTAACAATCAAACCATGTGTACCAAGAGAACGTACGGGCTACCCCGCAATTGGTCAAGCCAAGCCTCCCACAGTACCTAACATCGCGAGATGTCGGTAGAAAATAATGTGCTTAGGAGGATACACATTACGTCCGGATATCATCGATGGTTATGAGGTTACCGTCTAATCCGTTAAGTCAACCATAAAGATTGAGGTTCATCAGGCTTAAAAGCTGATATCTTACCTTTCCGGAGGTTATCCACTGGGAATCTGATCAATCACTGACATTTTGTGTATCATGGTGCGCTTCCCATTAAGCTAGCAAATCTCCCTCATTGAGAAAAGCTTCGACTACCAGTTTCCCTGTTTGATGTTGAGGCCTGGTAGATTTCCAGTCGATTTTAGCAATGACTTTTCAAGACTTTTCGTCACCCTACAACTGGTCTGGACTACAACTTCTGAAATAAATCAGCAAGTGTGTCATTCGGGAGACTTGACTCCCTTTAGGATGGAGTGGATACATCCTGTATGGTCATAAAAGGTGGTCGAGCGCATACATTGTCCTTGTTAGGAGAAACAATGAAGACCGCCCTATAAAGTTTTCGATCTAGCGTGTGGCCCGGCTTCGACCACACGATCCAATCACCGTTCATACGGTTGACACCCGTTTTTGTACAAGTGACCTACGTATGAACTGTCTGTTCATGTAGGATTTCACATTCAAAATAATGAACGTGTTTCCTCTAAAGCACCTCATCGTGAAATGATGGGTAATGAAATGGTACGCCTTTAGAGGAAAACGTACCAAGTAGGACTATCGGAAGACTTTACTTCCTTATGAGTGGATTTGAATCACTCGGAAGTGCCAATCTGTTTCAATTGACACCGGTTTTGAAAAATCCCGAAAACCTTCGGGTTCCATAGCTTTTGGCTATGGGTTGTGTTGTCTAAGCAAACACAAGCACGTAGCTATTGCTCCTGAAAAGGACAGCACTGGTGAAGCTCAAGGCTCCTCTTCCCACAGTATCACATCATTAAATGATGCAATAATAAAATGATATAGTTTCGGAAGTATGCTATACCAAGTAACCAAAAGTTTTTTGATCTGGCACGTGATTCGGTCACAATCACGCTATGCAATCACCGCTCTCTCACGGTTTACACCCGTTTTGGTACAGGTGACCTACTATTGAGTTCCCCGAACTCGTAGGATTTCATGTTCAATGGTAATGAACATGTGGAACAACTTTGGCTTCTTTAAACATCATGAAATATAAATTCCAAGCCATACTTAAACAAAGGTTTTGGTCGAATTTTTTAACTACTTTTATATATATATTTTTTTTTCTTTTTAACTAACTAATTTTTTCATTTTTTTTTATTTTCCCCTAAATTTTTCAATTTTTTTTTTTACGACCAAAACCCCGTGAAACGTTAAGTCTTTTAAATGTCAAAACCAAAATAATGATGATTCTATTAATAACCAACCCGAGAGATTTTACATCCCCCACCCCACACTTGAGATTAAGTAATGTCCCCATCACTTGAGATCAAAAATGGATTAAAATCAAAAGGGTAAGAAAAATAAAAACTTATCGAGCTTAACCACAGATCGTGGAATGACAGTGACAGATGGCGCTGAACTGACTGCCAGCATAAGAACATCGTCCATTCCCGATCCTCACACCAATACCATCATTAAAGTAGTTTTGCTGAACTTAATGCCAGACTTGAAAAACCGTTTCACCAACACACCTAACAAAAAGAAAAACACACCAAATACATAAATGGGCAAGGTGGTACCACCCGGTACCAAAACGCCTTGCCCCAAATAGGTCTCAAAGTACATCATACGAAAAATAAAAATAGTCAAGTACAACCAAATCGAAACGGAAATAGTTTAAACAAATACAACAATAATAAGTGCAACACATCAATCGCTTCCCGGCCAAAAATCTCTCAACGGGTCCCAAGTCACGCCATAAGTATCTTGGCAAGCTTGATACGGGTCATAATACGGATCCGGTCTCGGAGGCGTCACGGCGGTGTAGTCCGGAATAGTGGTTTGCGTAGGAATGTACGCATCCGGCACATGACGCATCTGCCGTTGGAGCTGCCTCTGATGAATTTCCCACTGATTGTGGGCCCGAATCCCTCGAACATCATACTCTATCCTGTCAACACGGTCGCCCAAATTACCAACCTCTGTCCGAACCTGACCCAAACTCGTGTTAAGCGACCCATAGTTACCCTGGTGCCACGTCATCAACTCCTGATTATGACGGCGCTGCTCGTCATACATACGCTGATTATGCGCAACCTGATCATTATAAAATGTACGACTATCTTGGAACTCGAGATGCAGCCCGTCAACACTATTCACCAACCCATTAAAAGCTTCCTCATCGGGAGCCCATCCTCCCCGAACATTACCACTAGAACTCCCTGCTTCATACGTGGACCCAATACCACGTCCTCTACCTTGACCTCGACCTTGCTCTTGCTGTTGTTGTTGACCTTGACCCTGTTGTTGCTCTTCATCCTCTACCAAAACCCAACCGTTCGGTCCTCGCCTAATAAAATCGGCTTTAGCGAAAAACAAAATGTTTGTTACCATTGCTTCGACCCCCGCGATAGTACACCTATCAGTAGGCACAGAAAATGCCTCAGCTATCCGTGTCACTAAATGGCCCCCTAACAACGGGCGCTCGGGACGATTATCTTCACCGATTTCCTGAAACCAGGACCCCAACATAGTCGGCACATCAATTGCCTCTCTCGCTTTTATCTGCTGGAGGATCCAAAGATCCTTTCTTTTGATTTTGTTTGCATTCCTCCGGGCCATGAACATAGTAGCAATCATTTTAAACAGAATACGGTCCACCGGACGTCGAAGATTAGACTGAATGCTTCTACTAGAACTGAAAGCCCTAACCCCCGGATTAATAATCGTCGGCCAATACTCACTTTCACTAAACTCGCCGTCACCGAATACCCTGCACCCCAACAAATGGTACCCTAAATCGATGTCATCATTTAACTCGGGGTACAAACCCAACGCCCGAGCTAACTCAACTTTACTCATTTGACGGTCCGCCCCGCCAAGCCTAAATATCAAAAAGTCCGAATCACGAGGAGCAACTCGGGGCCGACAACTTACAGTCGAAAAGAACTCGACAGTCAATTGCTCATACACATCTTCGTTAATCTGAAACAAACGCTCATACGGTCTCAACTCAGTACCGCTATACGTAACCCATAAGTAACCGCGCAATTCTCGATAAGCTTGAACACTTTCATTCCGAAGTTGCGTCCAATCCAAGTAGTAGGTTTGCTCAATCGGACGAGCAAGATTGATGTTAAACCTTTGTTCCAAATCCTCAATATTACTAACTTGGGACAACCACAATTCAGGGTTGTTCGGTGGTTGCTGTGGTGGGTTACCTCTTGTTCTCTGCATTCATGAAACAAGTAAAGAAAACAAACACAAAACTCAAAAGTTAGTGTTAGTCATCATAATAAGCACCCAACACCTTTACAATCAATCCTTGTTTCATGCTAAATCACTTTCAAATACAATAACCATTTAAACCAATAACTCTTTTGAAAACGTTTCAAAAACTAACTCTCAACCAAATCACATTATCCATAAACCAATAATTCATAACCAAAACACGACCAACATGATTACTTATAACTCCTTTAAATTCCAAAAATCCAATCAACTTCATCATGTTAGCAACTTTTATCCAATTCAACAACCATTAAACAAAAGCTTTATCTCAATTAAAATCATATGTTTAATCATCACTAGCATGGCATATCACATAAATGGAACAATGTAGCAAAAGTCATTCAAAACAAAGTGACCCGCCCATATGGACACTACCCCACACTAGTTCAAAAACACATTAACAATTCAAAGAACAACACACCTTCAAGCAATTAACCCCTTTTTACTTACAAAATTCGGACCTTTAACCCTACAAACCCTAGGTTCATGTTAAACTTCTAAAAACACCAACTTTAGCATAAAATCAAAGCATATAAACAATATCTAACAAAAACCCATGACTAATTGAATCATATAACCCAAATTAAAGCAACCCCACACTAATTCATCATGACAATTAAGAATTAAACAAGCAATTAACATATAATAAGATGAAATTAGTAAAGAAAGGAACAAATTCGGACCTTCTTAGGTGCCATTCTTGAAAGATTAAGGTTACTTGAAACAAGAAATTAAACTTTGTAGAATTAGGGTTTTTAAAGATCAAAGGATTTGTAGGTGTTTAAGAGATGTAAGAATGAAAATAATTGAAGTAAAAAGGACTAAATACAGCTGGTCACCCGTTTCTAAATTGTGGGGATGTAAAAATTCGGCTTGACTTTAAATAAAAACCCAAAAACAGCTGGCTGACAGGGTTCCGCGCGGCCGCTCCAAAAGCTCGCGCGGCGCGCAGTTTTATCGCGCGGCGCGCCAATGTCTCGCGCGGCGCGCAGAATAACTAAAAAATGATGCCGAGCTGTTTTCAGAAACTGGTACTTCAGATATACTTAAGTGGCGCGGCGCGCCCCTTATTGGAGCGGCGCTCCACTTACTGTATCATCAAAAATCCGCATTTTTCAGTAATAAAACCCAGTTTTCTCGCCATAAAACAACCAAACCATCCCCAATAAAAACTAAACATGATCGTATTGCACATATTATCAAACTAGCACCAAAAATATACAAACTTTACAACAACGTGAACCTTATTTAACGAGTCGTTCACACGACTCGTCCCCAACTTCAAGTGGCGTTGGTGTCGGGTTCAACGTGAACCTCATCATCAATCACTAACGGACCATCAACATACTTCTTCACACGATGTCCGTTAACCTTAAAGGTAATACCATTCGCATTTTTTAACTCAATCGTACCGTATGGGTACACCTTAACAACCTCAAATGGTCCCGTCCACCGGGACTTAAGTTTTCCCGGTAAAAGCTTCAATCTAGAGTTAAACAAAAGCACTCGATCGCCTTCGTTAAACTCTTTTGGACCCTTTAACTTCCTATCATGCCATTGCTTGGTCTTTTCTTTATAAATCAATGAATTCTCGTACGCATCAAGGCGTAATTCACCAAGCTCATTCAATTGCCCCGCCCTTAGGCGTCCGGCTTCCTTCAAATCTAAATTGCACTTTTGAAGTGCCCACATAGCTTTATGCTCAATCTCCAACGGGAGATGGCACGCTTTCCCATAAACCAACCGATAAGGAGTGGTACCAAGTGGCGTTTTGAAGGCGGTTCTAAACGCCCACAAAGCTTCATCGAGCTTATTTGCCCACTCCTTCGGATTCGACCCCACAGTTTTCTCAAGAATACTTTTAAGAGCTCGATTGGTATTCTCAACTTGTCCGCTCGTTTGGGGATGGTATGAAGTAGAAACTTTATGGACAACTCCATATCGCTTCAATACCTTCTCCATTTGAGCGTTACAAAAATGAGTACCCCTATCACTAATTAAAGCTTTAGGAGTTCCAAATCGAGAGAATAAACGCTTAAGGAACGAAATCACAACTCGTGCATCATTTGTGGGTAAAGCTTGCGCTTCGGCCCATTTAGACACGTAGTCGATGGCAACGAGTATGTAACTAAAATTCTGAGATTTCGGAAATGGCCCCATAAAGTCAATTCCCCAAACGTCAAATACTTCGCAAACTTGGATGCTTTGTTGAGGCATCTCATCACGTTTGGTGACTTTACCGGCCCTTTGGCACGAATCACATGACTTACAAACCAGGTGGGCATCTTTGAAGATTGTCGGCCAATAAAAGCCGGCATCATAGACTTTACGCCCCGTAATTTGGGGTCCAAAATGCCCACCGGTAGGCCCACTATGGCACTCGGTTAGAATTCGCATACACTCATCACCGGAAACGCACCGGCGGATAACTCCATCGGGACAACAACGAAAAAGATAGGGATTCTCCCAGAAATAGTACTTAAGGTCACTGAAGAATTTCTTCCTCTTTTGATGTGACCACCCTTTCTCCAAGAATCTCCCAACTAGATAATTAGCAATGTCCACGTACCACGGCTCATCAACCTTATCCACCTTCATGAGATATTCGCCGGGAAAATCATCATGAATGGTAGTCTCATCGAGAACCTCACGGGAGGGGTTCTCAAGACGGGAAAGGTGATCGGCCGCCAAGTTTTCAGCACCCTTTTTATCCCGGATCTCCACATCAAATTCTTGCAAAAGCAAGATCCATCTAAGAAGTCGTGGTTTTGCATCCGGTTTAGCAAAAAGGTACTTTAGAGCAGAATGGTCTGTAAAGACAATAGTCTTAGATAAGACTAAGTAGGACCGGAACTTATCAAACGAAAAGACCACCGCAAGGAGCTCTTTTTCAGTGGTAGTATAATTTAATTGCGCTCCTTGCAAGGTCTTGCTTGCATAGTAGATGGGTCGGAAATGCTTCTCGACCCTTTGACCCAAAACTGAGCCAACAGCGAAATCAGATGCATCGCACATAAGCTCGAACGGAAGGGACCAATTCGGAGCAATTATGATTGGTGCATTGATGAGTTTCTCCTTCAAAAGCTCGAATGCCTTTTGGCACTCGTCGGAGAAGTTCCACGGGGTGTCCTTTTCAAGGAGTTTATTCATCGGGTTGGCAATCTTAGAGAAATCTTTAATGAATCGCCGGTAAAAACCGGCGTGCCCGAGAAAACTCCTAACACCCTTAACATCGGTAGGAGGTGGAAGGTTCTTAATAGCGGTAACCTTTGCGGGATCCACCTCTATACCGTTTTTAGAAATCTTGTGCCCGAGAACGATGCCCCCTTGAACCATGAAATGGCACTTCTCCCAGTTGAGCACAAGATTAGATTTTTCGCACCTGACCAACATCCGTTCTAAATTAAGAAGGCATGAATCGAAAGTGTCACCGAAGACCGAGAAGTCATCCATGAACACCTCCATGCAATCTTCGATCATGTCATGGAATATGGCCATCATGCACCTTTGAAAAGTGGCCGGAGCATTGCAAAGGCCAAAGGGCATGCGTCGATATGAGAACGTGCCATACGGGCACGTGAAAGTAGTCTTCTCTTGGTCCTCTGGCGAGATAGGAATTTGAAAATAGCCCGAGAAACCATCGAGAAAGCAATAGAAACTGTTTCCCGCCAACCTCTCTAGCATTTGATCCATGAAAGGTAGCGGGAAGTGGTCTTTACGTGTGGCGTCGTTCAACTTACGGTAGTCGATACAAACACGCCACCCCGTGACAGTCCGGGTGGAAATTAACTCATTTTTATCATTGGTGGTAACAGTCATACCACCTTTCTTAGGTACACAGTGTACCGGGCTAATCCATGGACTGTCAGAAATCGGGTAAATCAGACCTGCATCAAGGAGCTTAACGATTTCTTTCTTCACGACATCCTGCATGTGCGGGTTCAACCTCCTTTGGCGTTGCACCACGGGTTTGGAGTTATCCTCCATTAGGATTCTGTGGGTGCAATAGGAGGGACTAATACCCTTAATGTCGTGAATCTTCCATGCAATGGCCGGTTTATGGGCCTTTAGCATGGTTACAAGCTCATTTTTCTGACCTGCTGAAAGAGAAGAAGAAATAATTACCGGAAGCTTAGATTCCTCATGCAAGTAAGCGTATTCCAAATGATCTGGAAGTGGCTTCAATTCGAGCTCGGGAGGTTCTTCAATTGAAGACTTGCTCCGGTAATTTGAATCACGTTCAAGTTCTTTGAACTCCTCTTCAGTCGGCTCATAGCCGTTTTCCATCAAGGTGGTTAAAATATCCACCTCCTCAACCTGCACATCCTCATCAATCTCAACCAAAGAGCACTCTCCTGAACCCTGTAACTCTGGGAATTCCTGCAAAAACTCAGACTGGACATTCACAGTGTTAAGAAAATAACATGTATCATCAGTATAACCAGGGTATTTCAAAGCATGGTCGATTGAGAATGTTGCACTCAAATCATCTATCCTAAGGGTCAGCTTTTGGCCATACACATCAATCATACACCTAGCAGTATTTAAGAATGGCCGACCCAAAATTAGTGGAATCCTTTCATCCACTTCCATATCCAAAACCACAAAATCCGCCGGAAAAACTAACGACCCGGTCTTCACTAGCATATTCTCTATGATTCCACGAGGGAATTTAATAGAGCGGTCGGCTAGCTGCACAGCCATACGCGTGGGTTTTAACTCCCCGGGATCTAGCTTTAAGTAAATAGAATAAGGCATTAAATTAATGCTAGCCCCCAAATCCGCCAAAGCCCTCATACAGTCCAAATTACCAAGTAAACAAGGAATGGTAAAACTTCCAGGATCTTCAAGCTTCTCGGGAAGCTTGTTTGCAACAACCGCTGAGCATGCGGCATTCAACCTGACTGAAGACACGTTCTTCAGCTTCTGCCTGTTAGTCAGCAAATCCTTAAGAAACCTCGCATACTTAGGCACACCTGCAATAACATCAATAAAAGGCATATTTATGTTAACTTTTTTAATCAAGTCCATGAACTTGGACTTTTCGGCCTCTAGCTTCTCCAATCGCTGTTTCCTCGGGAATGGGAGCGGTGGTTGATACTCTCTAACTACCGGTTTAGCAGCAACAGTAACCGGTTCCTTAACAACTTTTTCAGCCACCTGTTCCGGCTCCTTTTCCCTTTCCGGTTCACTTTCAACAACCGGCTCACTATCATTAACTAACGGTACCCTCAAATCATACTCGTCGGGCTTCCTCGGTGGAGGATACGCTAAACCACTTCGGGTGGTGATAGCATTAACATGCCCGTTTTTCGGGTTAGTGTCCGTCTTGCTCGGTAACTCCCCCGGTTTTCTCTCACTACTCTTATTAGCAAGTTGACCAATCTGCTGTTCAAGATTATGAATAGCTGCTTGTTGATTTCGAAACATTTGGTCATTCTTTTCATTATTCTGAGTAACGGTAGTGACAAGTTGAGTCTGAGATATCACTAACTTCTCGATCATAGCCTCAAGGTTGGACTTTTTCTCTTCGACCTGTGGTTTCTGAAAATAACCGGGAGCTTGCTGCTGAAAACCTCCACTAGAACCCGGTTGGAACCTCGAACCCTGATTACCTTGCGGATTATAAGGATTATTGAAATTCCTATTAAACTGAGCACGTCCCTGAAATTGATTGTTATTCTGCTGACTAATATAGTTGACCTCTTCTTTCTGATTCATAGTCAAACCCGCATCACAATCTTTGCCCAGATGCAAACCTCCACAGTATTCACAACCAACCTTCATACCATGAATATCCTTGTTCATCTTCTCCAAATTCCTACCAAACGAATCCAACTTAGCACTGATAGACCCAAAATCATCATAAGCACCTGTACCTGTAGTCTCTGTTCTCTTAACTGAAGCAGAATGGAAAGACTCATGATCCTGATGCCACTCATGAGAGTAAGCAGCTTGCTTTTCAATGATTTCTAACGCCTCTTCTTCAGTCTTATCCATTAACGTACCACCTGCAGCTTGATCAATACACTGACGCGTAGGAATATCACAACCTTTGTAGAAAATCTGAACCTTCTGTAAATCATTCAACCCGTGTTGCGGACACGAGCGTAACAAAGTAGCAAAACGGTCCCAAGCATCAAACAATGTCTCACTGCTCTTTTGTCTAAATTGAGAAATATCTGCTTGAAGTCGAGCAGCTCGAGATGCAGGGAAAAACTTTGACAAAAACTTATCCTCCAAAGTCTCCCAAGATCTAATCGTACCTTCGGGTTGCTTATCTAACCATCTCTTAGCTTCTCCCTTAAGAGTCCAAGGGAAAAGTCTTGTCTTAATTGAAGTGTCGGCAACCTCATGTAGCTTAAACAAGTTACAAACATCATTAAAATTACGAAGATGCTCGTTAGCATCCTCGGTATCTTTGCCATAGAATCGGCAATCAGAAGAAATCAAATTCAGGATCGGCCCTGTAATTTGAAAAGGCTGAGTAATATTCGGTTGAGTAATCGAATTGCCTTGGCCTCCTCGGGTGGCCTTTAACTTTTCAGCCATAGTCTGAGGACGGGGTGCTTCTCCTTCGGCCATTTCTTCAGTTTCTGTAGTATCAGACGAAGCGTAAGAGTCTTCTTCGTTAAAAATTTCAGGTGGTGTCTCGGGCACCACAGTCTCAGAAGTACTTCCCAAATTAACGTAAGTATCACCCGATGAAACTGATGAATCCACTGTTAACTTTTGCTTCTGACTTAAAGCTTTAAACAACTCTCTTTCAGGCTCGTCAAATGGTTTAACAATTGGAGAATCTGAAGAACGCGTATGTTGCATGCACTACCTGTAACTGCAAGAACACAGCTAACAAACCGATTAAACGCACCGACTCAATTAGAATTAAATTAAACTAAACAGTTAAAATTAACTAAAAACAAACTTAATTTTCAAACTTAATTTTCAACACAACTGTCCCCGGCAGCGGCGCCAAAAACTTGATGTGTAAAATCTAGTATATAAATTTATCACTGGAAATATGCCTGGTTTAAAGATTACTACACACTTACGGGCAGTGTACCCGATCGTGTAATAGTATAAAAATGGTAATCCCAAGTATCGTTCCAAGGACAGTATTAACGTGAGAATTAAGTTTGAAACTAATAAAAGTAAACTAAGTTAAACTATGAAAATCGAAATTACGAGATAGTTTGTTTTGCGGCTATTTAACGATTAGCCAAATCAAGATAGCTTTGAAAATAAAAGACAATATTTTTGGTTTTTAAGTTTAAATAAAGGAAATGCAGACTCGACAGAAAAATAAAGATATTTGAATTCAATGGATAAAAGAATGTTCGCCTAGATATCCTATTCGCAGTGTTGGATGATTTGTTATTAAGCACTAGTTCTATTAATCAATGCACGCAATTACAGAGTCGGTTTACCCAGAGTTCTCTTTTAGCAAACACGTCAAACTAGGATTAATTGGCTTAGGGTTCCCTTTTACCAAATACCATCTTTCGTTTGTGACTTAGTAACTAGCTAATTATAAGATTAAGATTCAATTGGTTACGCGTTCGCTCCACACAATTCACCCCTATTTTGGTTAATTGCGTTACCCGGTTTACCCCCTTGGTCCAGTAAGCACCCAATCGGTTAAGACAAATCAATTGGGAATTAGATCACTAAATCGAAACAGGGTTCCCTTTGTTCAAACAAGATTCACTAATCAACCTAGTAACAATAATTAACACCCACAAGAATGGTTCTTTAATCAAAACTCATAATTAATCATGCATCAATCAATAAAACATTAAAGTATCATCCAAACACTTGCAAATATTCAATCTAGACAAACATTAAAGGTTTAGCCTACAATCATGGCTGAAATCAAAATAACAATCAAAGACATAGAATAATTCATTGTTGATAACAAAAGAAATAAACTAATTAAAGATTGAAATCTGAAAGATACACGAATCGAGACTTGATTCCGGAATGATTAATACCTTAGAATGACCTTGAAGATCTCCAAAAATCACCTAAGTTCGTCAAAAAGTGGCTGGAATTCGTCAGGATACGATTATGATAAGTTAGGGTATAATTCGGGCTTTTATAGGAGGAAATTCTGAACCCGGGCACAACCCCGCGCGGCGCGCCAATATACCGCGCGGCGCGCCGATTGTCTGTGAGCTGACATTTGATTCTTTGAAAAGGCTCGAATTGATTTTATAGTTAAATGGCGCGGCGCGCGCCTATTTGGAGCGGCGCTCCATTATCAAATTACTGAAACGAGCTGAAAATCATCATACTAACACCCAAACTCGAACCGAATCAAACCTTTTCACTTGTAAACAACGAAACACTTCCAAAACCATCAAATAACATCAAATTTAACCTTCTTGGTCTTGGAACTCAAACTTTCACAACTTTAACCGAAATAACTCCAAATCGTATCCATAAGGACCAAAATGTAACCGATATCGCTAAGGAAAATGCATATGAAATATGCGATATCATAAACACATCGTAACTTATGGATTTCCCAATGTGATATCCCCCATCTTTCGAACGAAAGCCTTTTATAAACCAAGGCATTCTTGGAACGTTCTTCAAATGTCTTACAAACTGATCTCGCCTTTAATAGTTGTGCCGAAGAATTCTGACCGACTCTAGACAAGATTTCATCAATCATGTCTCCGGGTAGGTCTCTTAAAATATTGGGTTGTCTATCCATTTTGTGTTTTTATACTGTAAAATAGACAAGAGTTAGATTCATAAAAAAAAAAAAAAAATACTTATTAATACAAGCAATTTTTACATATATCATAAAGCATAAGCACACTATATTACATATATTACACCACACGAATACAACTATCTTATTCCGACTCGCTTGTTTCTTCTTCTTCTTCGGTTTTGGTTCGTTTTGCCAAGTTTCTAGGGATATATGATGTTCCCCTAATACGAGCCGTCGTTTTCCACATTGGTTTAGAAAAACCTGGTGGTTTAGAGGTTCCCGGGTCATTGTTACAACTTAAGGACTTCGGGGGTTGACGATACATATAAAGTTCATCGGGGTTGGAATTAGATTTCTCTATTTTTATGCTCTTTCCCTTATTATTTTCTTTTGCCTTTTTAAATTCAGTTGGGGTAATTTCTATAACATCATCGGAATTCTCGTCGGAATCCGATTCATCGGAGAATTGGTAATCCTCCCAATATTTTGCTTCCTTGGCGGAAACACCATTGACCATAATTAACCTTGGTCGGTTGGTTGAGGATTTTCTTTTACTTAACCGTTTTATTATTTCCCCCACCGGTTCTATTTCTTCATCCGGTTCCGATTCTTCTTCCGGTTCCGATTCTTCTTCCGATTCCGACTCTTCTTCCGGTTCCTCTTCGGGAACTTGTGAATCAGTCCACGAATCATTCCAATTTACATTTGACTCTTCATTATTATTAGGTGAGTTAATGGAACTTGTTCTAGAGGTAGACATCTATCACATAATATCAAACACGTTAAGAGATTAATATATCACATAATATTCACATGTTAAAAATATATAGTTTCCAACAAAATTTGTTAAGCAATCATTTTTCAAGTAAACACGGTCGAAGTCCAGACTCACTAATGCATCCTAACAAACTCGATAAGACACACTAATGCAAAATTCTGGTTCTCTAAGACCAACGCTCGGATACCAACTGAAATGTCCCGTTCTTATTGATTAAAAACGTTCCATATTAATTGATTTCGTTGCGAGGTTTTGACCTCTATATGAGACGTTTTTCAAAGACTGCATTCATTTTTAAAACAAACCATAACCTTTATTTCATAGATAAAGGTTTTAAAAAGCTTTACATAGATTATCAAATAATGATAATCTAAAATATCCTGTTTACACACGACCATTACATAATGGTTTACAATACAAATATGTTACAACAAAATAAGTTTCTTGAATGCAGTTTTTACACAATATCATACAAGCATGGATTCCAAATCTTGTCCTTATTTAACTATGCGACAGCGGAAGCTCTTAATAATCACCTGAGAATAAACATGCTTAAAACGTCAACAAAAATGTTGGTGAGTTATAGGTTTAACCTATATATATCAAAACATAATAATAGACCACAAGATTTCATATTTCAATACACATCCCATACATAGAGATAAAAATCATTCATATGGTGAACACCTGGTAACCGACATTAACAAGATACATATATAAGAATATCCCCATCATTCCGGGACACCCTTCGGATATGATATAAATTTCGAAGTACTAAAGCATCCGGTACTTTGGATGGGGCTTGTTGGGCCCGATAGATCTATCTTTAGGATTCGCGTCAATTAGGGTGTCTGTTCCCTAATTCTTAGATTACCAGACTTAATAAAAAGGGGCATATTCGATTTCGATAATTCAACCATAGAATGTAGTTTCACGTACTTGTGTCTATTTTGTAAATCATTTATAAAACCTGCATGTATTCTCATCCCAAAAATATTAGATTTTAAAAGTGGGACTATAACTCACTTTCACAGATTTTTACTTCGTCGGGAAGTAAGACTTGGCCACTGGTTGATTCACGAACCTATAACAATATATACATATATATCAAAGTATGTTCAAAATATATTTACAACACTTTTAATATATTTTGATGTTTTAAGTTTATTAAGTCAGCTGTCCTCGTTAGTAACCTACAACTAGTTGTCCACAGTTAGATGTACAGAAATAAATCGATAAATATTATCTTGAATCAATCCACGACCCAGTGTATACGTATCTCAGTATTGATCACAACTCAAACTATATATATTTTGGAATCAACCTCAACCCTGTATAGCTAACTCCAACATTCACATATAGAGTGTCTATGGTTGTTCCGAAATATATATAGATGTGTCGACATGATAGGTCGAAACATTGTATACGTGTCTATGGTATCTCAAGATTACATAATATACAATACAAGTTGATTAAGTTATGGTTGGAATAGATTTGTTACCAATTTTCACGTAGCTAAAATGAGAAAAATTATCCAATCTTGTTTTACCCATAACTTCTTCATTTTAAATCCGTTTTGAGTGAATCAAATTGCTATGTTTTCATATTGAACTCTATTTTATGAATCTAAACAGAAAAAGTATAGGTTTATAGTCGGAAAAATAAGTTACAAGTCATTTTTGTAAAGGTAGTCATTTCAGTCGAAAGAACGACGTCTAGATGACCATTTTAGAAAACATACTTCCACTTTGAGTTTAACCATAATTTTTGGATATAGTTTTATGTTCATAATAAAAATCATTTTCTCATAATAACAACTTTTAAATCAAAGTTTATCATAGTTTTTAATTAACTAACCCAAAACAGCCCGCGGTGTTACTACGACGGCGTAAATCCGGTTTTACGGTGTTTTTCGTGTTTCCAGGTTTTAAATCATTAAGTTAGCATATCATATAGATATAGAACATGTGTTTAGTTGATTTTAAAAGTCAAGTTAGAAGGATTAACTTTTGTTTGCGAACAAGTTTAGAATTAACTAAACTATGTTCTAGTGATTACAAGTTTAAACCTTCGAATAAGATAGCTTTATATGTATGAATCGAATGATGTTATGAACATCATTACTACCTTAAGTTCCTTGGATAAACCTACTGGAAAAGAGAAAGATGGATCTAGCTTCAATGGATCCTTGGATGGCTCGAAGTTCTTGAAGCAGAATCATGACACGAAAACAAGTTCAAGTAAGATCATCACTTGAAATAAGATTGTTATAGTTATAGAAATTGAACCAAAGTTTGAATATGATTATTACCTTGTATTAGAATGATAACCTACTGTAAGAAACAAAGATTTCTTGAAGTTGGATGATCACCTTACAAGATTGGAAGTGAGCTAGCAAACTTGAAAGTATTCTTGATTTTATGAAACTAGAACTTTTGGAATTTATGAAGAACACTTAGAACTTGAAGATAGAACTTGAGAGAGATCAATTAGATGAATAAAATTGAAGAATGAAAGTTTTTGTAGGTGTTTTTGGTCGTTGGTGTATGGATTAGATATAAAGGATATGTAATTTTGTTTTCATGTAAATAAGTCATGAATGATTACTCATATTTTTGTAATTTTATGAGATATTTCATGCTAGTTGCCAAATGATGGTTCCCACATGTGTTAGGTGACTCACATGGGCTGCTAAGAGCTGATCATTGGAGTGTATATACCAATAGTACATACATCTAAAAGCTGTGTATTGTACGAGTACGAATACGGGTGCATACGAGTAGAATTGTTGATGAAACTGAACGAGGATGTAATTGTAAGCATTTTTGTTAAGTAGAAGTATTTTGATAAGTGTCATGAAGTCTTTCAAAAGTGTATGAATACATATTAAAATACTACATGTATATACATTTTAACTGAGTCGTTAAGTCATCGTTAGTCGTTACATGTAAATGTTGTTTTGAAACCTTTAGGTTAACGATCTTGTTAAATGTTGTTAACCCAATGTTTATAATATCAAAAGAGATTTTAAATTATTATATTATCATGATATTATGATGTACGAATATCTCTTAATATGATATATATACATTAAATGTCGTTACAACGATAATCGTTACATATATGTCTCGTTTCAAAATCATTAAGTTAGTAGTCTTGTTTTTACATATGTAGTTCATTGTTAATATACTTAATGATATGTTTACTTATCATAATATCATGTTAACTATATATATAACCATATATATGTCATCATATAGTTTTTACAAGTTTTAACGTTCGTGAATCACCGGTCAACTTGGGTGGTCAATTGTCTATATGAAACCTATTTCAATTAATCAAGTCTTAACAAGTTTGATTGCTTAACATGTTGGAAACATTTAATCATGTAAATATCAATCTCAATTAATATATATAAACATGGAAAAGTTCGGGTCACTACAGTGGCCCACCTGAACTTCGCTTGCACAAGTGTCTGATAGTAGCAAGATCAAGATCATCAAAAACAGGTTCACGAGAATCTCGGATGATTATTCTTGTTGTCATTCCACTTTGCACACTTGTAGTTGCAGCAATGGTGTTCATGTCTTTCTTGGTTTATCGGAAAAGAAGAAAGACGCGAGCGCAACCGCCAGCTGGCGCCTCAACAGTGCAGCCGTTTTCAAGGGTTACATATGGAAGCATACTTAAAGCTACCAACGAATTTTCCCAACTAAACCTGATTGGGACAGGGGCTTTTAGTTAAGTTTATAAAGGTATTTTTGAACCAAATAATGAAACGGTTGCTATTAAGGTTCTAAAGATTGAAAACAGAGGAGCTTTGAAGAGTTTTACAGCAGAATGTGAAGCTTTGAAGAACATACGACATCCTAATCTTGTAAAAATCATTACTTCATGTTCATCTATTGATTTCCAAGGTAATGATTTTAAAGCTCCTATCTACGAATTCATGCCAAACGGGAATCTTGAAAGGTGGCTTCATCCAAGTTCAGAACACGAGATGGATATCGAATCTGGTCCACAAAGATTAAGCCTTCACCAAAGAGTAACAATTGCATTAGATGTGGCTCAGGCAATTCATTACCTTCATCAAGAATGTGAAGTACCAGTAATTCACTGTGATCTGAAGCCAAGCAACATTTTACTCGATAAAGAAATGCTTGCTCATTTGGGTGATTTCGGGCTAGCAAAGTTTCTTCCTTTAAGGCCACACGAATTGAAAGCAGCGTTGGACTGAGAGGAACTATTGGGTATGCAGCCCCAGGTAACTGTTAAACAAAACTTCAAACAAACTTATAAATTGTTTATTATTCTTAAAATCTGACTAAATGGTATGAATCTGAAGAGTATGGTCTTGGAAGTGAGATGACGAAAGAAGGAGATATATACAGTTTTGGAATTTTGTTGTTAGAGATGATAACAGCAAAGAGACCAACTGACAATATGTTTCAAGAAGGATTGAACCTACATTGCTATGTAAAGGTTGCATTTCTAGATCGTCTCAAGGAAATCGTTGAATCGGGACTATTGTTTGTCCATGAAGAAGCTGATCAACATATCAACTATGGTTATGATGAAAATATTGAAGGAAGAAAGTGGAAGAAAATTGAAGAGTGTATTGCTTCATTGGCAAGAATTGGGTTAGCATGTTCCATGGAATCTCCCACAGAAAGAATGGATACAACCAAAATAGTTCATGAATTGCGTAACATCAGTCGTATCTTTTGATGTTAATTAGCTTCGAAACGATTAATTCACAAATGGGGTGGTGGCGCAGTTGGCTAGCGCGTAGGTCTCATAGCTAAAGAGTGATCCTGAGGTCGAGAGTTCGAGCCTCTCTCACCCCATATTTTTTTAATCATATTTCACAAAATTTAGAATAATTATTCTTTTTTTCCCCTACTTTCACTATGTGTAATTGGGTAAATTCAGTCCTTAAAATAATTTAGTTGTGTTACACTGCTATAAAGTAAAACTTGCACACCACAATAGTGTACTTAAACTTTTTCCATACTATTATTATATTGTATAAATGTAATAAAGAGGTGACAGAAAGTAACAAGGTACAAACTACGGAACAGCAACAGGCTCTGCAGAAGAAGAAGCATCAGCTATAACAGCAGGTGGTTGTGTGGGTAATGTTTGAGGTGGATAGGTATGCTGTTCTTGAGTTTTACGATAATCTACCTCATTCTCGATATGTCGGTTGGTATTCCAGGCTTGGAACCTTGGATCACAACAACAGAAGGTTTCTTGTCCAGGTCCTTTTTTGATTCTCTCGTTTCTAGAACAGGTAGTTCTTTCGAAATGAGCTCCGCAATTGCGTTCCAGCAACTCTTGTCCACTTCCACATAATGTTGCAAATAAGTTATAATAAACGTTTATATTTTATACATCAAAGTAAAGGTTTAAGACATATCATAACAATAACAATGTACTTTAAAAAAATACCACATTAAATTATTAAAAAACCTGCTATTTTATCACTTTAAGTATAGAAAAAGCCGTATGGGGAACATCCTGTGGTAGCCAATGAATGGGTAAGTTGCCAATCCCCGATGGCAATAAAATTATGCGTAAAAGGCATAATGGCATTAAGATCCAAAATAACTATACCAAGCTCAATTCAAAATATTGGAAATATGAAATATTTGGTGATTTTGTTCCAATATGTTTTATTTGCTTATGTGGCGAATGACCGATTATAATGAAATAAAATTTTAGCGTCTAATTGGTATGTTGGTAACAAAATGTTACATGACTTACACCAGGTATAAATGTAAAATACTGCAAAGTCATCAAATTTACTGCAGTAGTATAAAACTGTACACTACCACAAAGTGTTGATCTTTACATGTTCGCTTTCACAATTACGGAGTAGTAACTATGTTATCGTTACTGGTTACAAATGGCTTTCCTCTTGCTGAGGAAATTAATCTTGTACTCTTCCGCTTCATCGAAGATTTGGTTTAAGTTAACAGATCTTTCTCCATTTTTTTCCTTTTCTGTTGTACGCAATTCACTTGTCTCTCATTACCATAACATCTGTTAATATTCATATTATTTCATATTTCATACATTATATATTATTATATTATTATTATTATAGTATAAGTCAAAATTGTAACATAAGCACTAAAGCTCGCAAAGAATAACTAAATACATATGTAAAACATAAATTCTCCTAAACATGTTTATACAATCAACCATACACAATTGAATTATCTATCAGATAGTAACTAATAAAAAAAATTAACCGAATGTAATTAGAATAAATGTAAAATGAAGAGTGATCAAAGATAAACAAAAGCCCTAACCTTCGCCAGTCTCTGAGAGCTAATCCTTCTCCAGGCTGAATCTCCGATATTGGGGGAAAATTACAGTAAGAATTATCAGACGAGTCAGACATTTTTAATTATTTATTTTTGAATATTTTGATAAAATCGTATGGTTTTATTTAGGCCACATGCAATTATTTAGGCCACATGCAATGGTTTGATTCTTTAACACTCATTTTACCCGCCACATCAGCGTCACATAAGCACAAATCCTTTAACATTTCTGTCACATTCTTTTCACTAAACACTCACGGTCATAAACTTCACAACCCCACTTTACCTATTTTTTATTATTATTTAAAACTTAAAATATAAATATAAATAACATTATAAACTAAAAAAAAAAAATACGAATTAGAAAAAAAATAATAAAAAAGCCGATTACATTAATTAATAAAAATACGCTTACATTAAATTTAAACTACGAGTACGAAAAAAAAAAAAAAAAAAACCAGTAGAAAAAAAAAACACGATTACATTAAAAAAAAAATACTAGCACATAAACTAAATACCGATTAATCGGTATAATAACCATCCGCACTGCCATCGGTTTCGTGAGTAAGATCGTCCCAAATATGTTTGGTATACAACACGACTTTGTGTAGTCACAAAAAGAAAAATAAAAAATAAAATCGGTGGTGGGGCCCACCATTCGAGCCGTTAGTCCCGTTGGTGTAGTCACTGGCGACGACGGTGGCGAATTGCTGGTGGTGGGGGTGAGACGGGTGGCGGCCGGTGGCGGAGGGGGTAACGGACCACTACGTGTGGCTTTACTGTACTTTTTACCCTTCTTATTTGTTTGTTTGGAAGGCGAACGAAATTTTTGTAGGCTATCTAATTTTTTTATTTGTTAGGCCGGCCCAAAGTTTGGATCAGTTCTATTTTCTATCCTTTTGAATAACATGACTAAAAAATGCAAAATTTTAAAATAGCTATAATTTAGACAAAAAAATGTTGAAATAGTCCATGTGGTTTATACCAAAATGCTGATTTAGTTATGTGTTTTTTTTTTAATGAGTTCATCCTCGTGGTAAGTCAATGCTGCTCATTTAGTCCCTATTTATGATGAACATCTATATTAGGCATTAAATGGATGCATGTGAGATTATGGGTATTTTAGTCATTTTATCTTAATTTGACTTTCTCATCTATGTTTTGCATTTAAAACCTTTAATTTCACCTTCTCTTTAGTATTTCATCATCTTTTCAGATTCAGATCTCATTTCCTTACATTTTTCTCTTTCATCTATCTAATCTATCTAGATCTCAAATCAAAGATCAAGCAAGTAAGTAACCAAAACTCGCCGGAGGTCACATAACCCGTAACCACCACCGTCGCCGGAGGTCACATAACCCATAACCACCACCACCGTCCCTTTCGGGGTGGGATTGGTGGGTGCTACGGCACACAGGGTTAGCGTGTCCCTGCCAACTTACACGTTTTTGACCCAACATCCCGTCAAAATCCATTAACGGCGATGTTAACTCTGGTCCCAGTGCTTGGCTTGACTTCTATGTAACAGCAAAGTTATACAGCGGAAGCAAAAAGTACCTGAGAATAAACATGCTAAAAAGTGTCAACCAAAAGGTTGGTGAGTTCATGGATTTATCATAAACAATGATTTTGATAATAGTAATAGATCACAAGATTTCAGTTTCCATAATTATCCTAACACCACAGTGTAATAAAAAGATTCTACAACCATGGGCACATGGTAAAAAACCTTAACGATAATAATATAATAATGACTACCCCTGATGTCTATAGAGCACCGAATCAAGTGCGATAAATACCCTCGAAGTACTAAACATCCGTTGACTGCTAGCGCGACTAGCCCAGATGGGGTTGTCAAACCCGATAGATCTATCAATAGGATTCGCGCGTACGGTACAGAGACCAATAGATTACATTACCAAGCTAGGGGAATATTTGTGATTCTAACCCACGTAGAATTAAGTTTAGTACTTGTATCTATTTTGTAAAACATATATAAAACATTTCATGTATTCTCAGCCCAAAAATATATATAAAAAGGGAACTATGAAAACTCATGATACGATACGATAGTTTGTAGTAAATATGTATAGGATGACACTGAACAAGTACATAGTTGACCTCGGATTCACGAACCTATATCAATATATATATTAAAACGTATATACATAATCGAATAAGTTTATATATATATATATATATATATATATATATATATATATTAGTTGTTATATATTTCTATATATATACTGTTATGTATATATTCTATATATAAGTATTTATTTGATAAAATATTATTAATAATGTTAATGAATAAAGAGTTGTACTATTTTATAATAATAATAATAATAATAATAATAATAATATCCATAATGATAATGATACCAGTAATAAAAATGTTAATACTAATAATGATATAGTTTTAATGATAGTAAAAATGATAATTTTGGTAAAAATGATAATAACGATATTAATTTTAATAATAACAATACTAATAATGATAATTACACTTATGTTAAAAATGATAATAATAGTACTATTAATTATAAAATGGTACTAATACTAATATTAATAAATTGTGTTATGTTCATAAATAATAATAATCATAATCATAATAATGATAATAATATTTAAAATGATAATAATAATACAATAATAATACTAATAATAATAATAATATTAGATAAAACTAATAATTTTTAAATGATAATACTTGTAATAATAATGATAGTAACAATAATAATACTAATACTTAATAATAATAATAATAATAATAATAATAATAATAATAACAATAATAATACTAATACTTAATAATAATAATAATAATAATAATAATAATAATAATAATAATAATAATAATAGTAATAATAATAATAATAATAATAATAATAATAATAATAATAATAATAATAATAATAATAATAAGAAAACTACCTCAAAGCTTTCCTAAAAAAAATATGCCATGAACGGGACTCGAACCAGCGACCTCTCGCTAACCCACCAACACCCCAAACAATTCCTCTGTGTCCTTATTTGTAACACCCCGTCAAAATCCATTAACGGCGATGTTAACTCTGGTCCCAGTGCTTGGCTTGACTTCTATGTAACAACAAAGTTTTACAGCGGAAGCAAAAAGTACCTGAGAATAAACATGCTTAAAAAGTCAACACGAGGTTGAGTGAGTTCATAGGTTTGTCATAATTAATGATTTTGATGATAGTAATAGATCACTAGATTTCAGTTTCCATAAATATCCTTACACCGCAGTGTAATAAAAAGATTCTACAACCATGGGCACCTGGTAACAGCCTTAACGATAATAATATAATAATGAATACCCCTGATGTCTATAGAGCACCGAATCAAGTGCGATAAATACCCTCGAAGTACTAAACATCCGTTGATTGCTAGCGCGACTAGCCCGGATGGGGTTGTCAAACCCGATAGATCTATCAATAGGATTCGCGCCTACGGTATGGAGACCAATAGATTAAGTTACCAAGCTAGGGAATATTTATGATTCTAACCCACGTAGAATTAAGTTTAGTACTTGTATCTATTTTGTAAAACAGATATAAAACATTGCATGTATTCTCAGCCCAAAAATATATATAAAAAGGGTGCTATGAAAACTCACTATACGATAGTTTGTATGATATGCGTATGATAGCACTGAACAAGTACAGAGGTGTCCTCGGATTCACGAACCTATATAAAGTATATATATTAACACATATACTCGTAATCGAATAAGTTTATATATGTTATTTCAATTGTTATATATTTCTGTATATATATATACTTATATATATATATATATATATATATATATATATATATATATATATATATATATATATATATATATATATATATATATATATATATATTCTATATATAAGTATTTGTTTGATAAAATAATATTAATAATGATAATGAATAATGGGTTGTATTATTTTGTAATAACAATAATAATACTAGTAGTAAAATGATAATAATGATAATAAGGTTTAAAAATAACAATAATAATAATATAGTTTTGATGATGGAAAAAATGTTAATTTTTGTAAAAATGATATTAACGATAATAATTTTAATAATAAAAATACTAGTAGTAAAAATAATACTATAGTTTTAATGATCGCAAAAATGATAACTTTTGTAAAAATGATAATAATGATAATACTTTTTAATAATAATGCTAGTAATAATAATAATTTTAGTGGTAACAATAATAATAGTAATTTTAATTTTAATTTTAATTATGTTAATAATACTTGGTAACTTTTATTAGTAATAATAATAATAGTTGTAGTACTAATAATAACAATAATGATTAAAATCATAATAATAATAATGATAATAATTATATTGTAAATAATAATAACAATAATAATTAAAATAAAAACTTTGATAAAGAAAACTACCTCTAAAAGCTTTTCTAAAAAGATATGCCATGAACGGGACTCGAACCAGCGACCTCTCGCTCACCCGTAAACACATACCACCACTCCTCCATTTCACATTTTCTGATTTAATACCCATAAAATAATATATAACCCGTAATATTTTATCATCATCATCATCTTCTTCTATTTTAAAAAAATTAGTCGACCATTATAAATCCTATTATATCTGTGGTTTCAGAATTAAAATCTTTAAATTAAAACAAAACAACTTTTAGTGGTGATTTAATTGAAAGACACGGAAAAAAAAAATAAACAGCATTGGAAGAAAAAAAATATAATGAGGAACACCAAATTGGTTTTTGAATTTTAGATCATTTTAGACAAAGGTTTCAACACAAATTATGTTTCAAATCCATCCTAGAATCTTTGTGAACTCTTAATTCCAACAGAAACATTAAGACAAAAACGAATTTCGCGAAGAACAATTTGTTGACTTTTTTACTCCAAAGGTTTGACTCGAAAATTAGAATTCAATTCAAAGAATTGGAACTTGAAACATTGCAGTTAGTTTGATAATTTATTCCTAACAAAACTGCAATTAAGGATTTTGTAATGGATTTCGAAATCGAAGCTAAAAAAAATGATGCAGATACAGAGGTATCGAAAGAAGAAAGAAAAAGAAGGAAAAAAATAAATATGAATTTCTGTTATGGATTCGTTTTGTATACTTATTGATAATGAATACCAACTGATTTTATAATAGGAAAATAAAAAGCTCGATCACTATAGACCAAAAGCAAAACCAGTAGAGAAAATAAAAAAAATAACCACGATTTGAATAAAAAAATTAGAAAGCAGAGATATAAAAAATTAAATAAAGCTGGAAATCACGATTCAATTAAAAAAATTAAAAGCAGGTATCAGGAGAAAAAAATATAAGCAGGATGATCAGATCACGTTTAAAAAAATAAAAAAAATCAGTACATATCTTTTGACTTTTAAATTTTATTTTTTTAATTGATATTAATAATTAATATTTATAATAATAATACTAATAATAATAATAATAATAATAATAATAATAATAATAATAATAATAATAATAATACTTTTAATATTATTAAGAGTAATAAAAATACTAATAATAATATAATAGAGTTAATAATAAATATTAATCATAATAATTATAATGATAATAATAATAATTAATATCAAGTTTAATAATGATATTAATAATAATATGTTAATATCAATAACAATAATAAAAAATGTTAAATTATCATTATTAATAATGATAACTATATAATGTTAATAATAATAATATTAGTAACAATAATAGTGATACTACTAATAATAATATTAGTAATGATAATACTAATAATAATAATGTTAATGATATATATTATGTTATTGATATTATTAATCATACTAATCATAATAAATGATAAATGATAAATGATAATAATAATAATAATAATTTTGATAATAATAATATTAATAATAATGACAATACTGATAATGATAATTTCAAATAATAATAATTAATGATAACTATAATATTAATGATAATAATTTCTATTGTTGCTATATAATAATAATGATTATAATAATAATAGATTGTAGTATTGGTAAATATATTAATAATACTGATAATAACGATATTAATCATTGATATATTGTTTAAAAAGATAATAATATTAATAATATTAATATAACAAATTAATGCATAATTATTTATAAATAATTGTTCGTGAATCGTCGGATATTTGTTGAAGTTTAAATGAATCGTCTCAAAGATTTTGTTTAAATTTTGTCGAAAATTTTTGGGTTGTCATAGTACCTACCCGTTAAAAGAAATTTCGTCCCGAAATTTAGTTGTTGCCATCAATCGGCGTTGTTCGTACATAGACGAGGATATTTACGTTTTATTTGGTCTTCACGTTCCCAGGTATACTCGGGGCCTTGCGTGAATTCTAACGAATAGTATATTGTTTTGTTTCATGCATTTAAATCATACGAACCATAATTTCTACAGGTTCTTCTTATGAAGTGCATTTTATTATTAATGCATAGGTTATCTAAAGGATTAACAAGAGTGTCATTTGACTACGTTATTCTTAAAAGGGATGATGATGCTATACAAGCATTTCAGTAAATTTGATACATGAATGTGTTATGAATAATATTGAGCTCATTTAAACCTTGAGCGTTTATGCCACAATATTAGGATAGACAAAATAGAGAGGAGTTCGAGAAAATGAAATTTGATAGAGATCGTCATTGTTTACAATAAGAATGATGAATATGAGTTGAAAAATAGAGTTTTATCACCTTTGAATAATATGGATAAAACAATTCGATCATAGGAAGAGTATAAGCGAAGCTATCGTAAAAGATTGAAATAAGGAAATATCTGTTTGCTTTAACTTTTGACATATTTATAGTTGTTTTTTCGGATTTCAAGGGATTTAAAAAGAAATCTTCGTAATCTATAAGATTTAATTTTCTGATAATTAAGGAAATTATGATTCTCTTTAATTAAATGCGGTAATCTGCCTTGATTTCTATGTCGGATATTTCGCTATAAATTAACTTCTTCCGTTTCATTATCTTCACCACTTCTATACTTTCTTCCTCAATTCATACTTTCAAAAGATTTGTTAATATGCTCAATCATGTATTGATCCTTGTTATTATATTGACCATATATACAGTCATTCTTCTTTTTCATTTACCACAAGAGGAATTTGTTTTCTTCTACTATTCTCTTGGGGTTATAATGTTTTTAATTCTTCCGTGTCTTTACGTTGCAATACGTATTGATATACACGGTTTGTAATTTAGGTGTTATTGTCGGGCTTTATATTTTCCTTTATATTTCGGAGTTCCATGCTTTTGTTTCTTCTTCCCGACTTCAAGCCAAGTGAATAATGGTCCAAAATTCGTAGGTATGGAGTTTCGAATGATCATAATATACAGAGTAGAAAGGAAAGGTAATAGCACGATTTGATTTGTCAAATTACCAGAATATCCGAAAAAGACCGAATCATCAAGAAAAATATTTTCTTGATATGTTTAGATGTTAAATAGAATGTAAGAGTCATGTAACATGGCACATGATGATTATAAAGTCTATGAATCATCATCTTCCATTAAAAATTTAGCATGACTTACTGTAATATAATCACGTTAGCCTGACGTCATTATATTATACTAACTCATGCTTCAATTCCCAACACTTCTCCAGAAATCATTCATAATTTAAACTCAAATCTTAAAGAATATAGAAACTTAAACAGTTTCCTTTATGATGTAATAAAGATAGTGCGAAGTGATAAATAATCTCGAACAAGATTAGTTATGAAGATATCTTCAGAAATATCGAGGATATTTATAACGAAAGATACGATGATATCTTAGAATTTCTAAGATCGAATGATAATGAGGGAAATTCTTCTGTAAGGATTTAGAATGCGTAAAGAGATCTTTTGTGATTTTCATCAAAAATCGAATCATCTAGATTCCTTGAGTATAGGTTTAGTCCTTGTGATTTATCCACAGCCTCCTTCATAGTTTGCTCAATCCGTTTTCCAGTTCCAAATCTGAGTTTATACCATTCTTTATTATCAAACTTTTGGCCGTTAAGACCATCTATAGCTTTTGCTGCTTCGTCAGCATTCTCAAGGTTAACGAATCTGAATCATTGATTATCAATCCAAGGTGGTTTCAAGAAATTTTATTTTTAGATGATTAAACGCTGATTGTAATCGTCAACGGATCCAATGGTTGACGAATAGGCGTTATTGATTTCATAAGTAATGAATGATAATTTCGGTGGTTTGATATGATAATTCATCATAGAATATGAATGAATATAATTCATGAATGTAGTGATCTTTAGGAAGATAACATCTGCTAAAGCTTTACTTGAATTCTGATATGTCAAAATTAGAATATGTAATTGAATTTGTATGAAAATGATTGTGTATCGCTGTGAAGGTAGTGAGTATAGTTAAATGATTTATGAATCGAAATTGAAGAATGTACAGTGTATTAATGTGAGATATAAATATTTCTTGGGTTTTACCTACCCGTTAAAATATTTTCACAATTAACAGTTTGTACAAAAGGATTTTTAATTACAATCTTTATAAAGATATATGTTCATATATGTATTCAGATATAATATAGATTTAATGAGTTAATATAATATTAAACTCATTTGATTTGCGGTTAAAACGAGAATAATCTCCAAAACTTTAGAGATTTCATAATTGTCGCGAAATATTTCGCTAATGAAGTTATGAATCAACGATTCATTGTTCATTGTTATTGATATACCTCGGTATATGATGTTGGTGCTCGTGGAATTCTTGTGAACTTCGTAAGGCACAAATGATGTTTTCTAGAAAGTTTTGAGTACATCGAAAATGAAAGTATACAATCAACCATGTATTTGAGTAATATACTTGGTTTATTATAAAATGGAGTTTATTGTGCTGAAGCAGTGATTAACGATTGTTAAATCATTAAGAAGGGTGTACATCATAGCATATTAGTGATATGAATTAACCAAGTAGTACATGCTAGTTAAGATTCACACGTAATAGTTTAGTACGAAAAGATTTATTATTGTTTCAAATCATATATATAAAGCATACATATATAATTCATCAGGAAGAATGAGTTAATACATCTTAACTCATTATTACTAATATTCCTTGGTATCTAGGAGCGTATGATGTTGATGTTTGAGGTACTGAGTGTGATGTTGAGGCGTGGAATGCGGATGTTGTTGTTGGTACTGGTGCTGTTGGTGGTGTTGATGTTGCTGATACTGGTGCTTACAGTGCTTATGTTGTTGGTGATGTTGGTGGTAATGATGGTACTGGTGGTGATGCTGGTTATGCTGCTGGTGCTGCTGATGCTTGTAGAATTCACACCATATTCTCCAGAGCCACCACTCGAGCGCGAAGCTCGTTGACTTCTTCTATTATTCCGGGATGATTGGCGGTTCGGACAAGGGGATGAATAAGATCTAGAATTTTCAATATTATATATTCGTGATGGGATATTCTGAAAATGGGGGTGAAAATAGTGTTCCAAATGGGTTCGCCGGTAAGCGCTTCAGGTTCTTCACCAAGTGGTGAATTTGGTTGGTGGAAGGGATCTCCTTCCTATCGCCTCCATTGATTGAGTCGGCTACGAACCCATCCCTAATTCATTCAGAATAGATGATGGCTAATTGGTTCATTTGTTCCGGTTACGCTGCCATTGGAGCTCGATGAGTTCGAGGAATCCATATTATGTGTTTGGAATAGGGTTTTGATATAATATGAGTGTTGAATATTGAATGATATATTTGTCTCCTTGAATACGTATATGTAGCAAAAAGATTTCCGTAATTTACGGAGGAAATTTAGAAAAAAGTGTTAGACAAAGTCTATTGGGATAGATATGATAAGATATGTTTTGTCTATACTCCATTTATGCAATAATTGCAGTATGACGTGGCTAGATTAAAAAAAATGACAAGTATGTAATCATATAAACTTTCGATTAAAGACTTTCAATTCGTAATGGCTTATTCAGGTCCAGAGGCTTGAGCTATAGGATCCTTTAAATTGGTAATCCAAACCCTTCCATTCTAGAGTTTCGTAGATGCCACCCGTCAAGAAAGTTCAAAAGTATCGAGAAAGCAAAGATTTAAAAGTAATGAATATGAATAGTGATGATATTATAATGTCTTTGAGATTCTCGATAACTCAATGATATTTTCCAGTTTGCAGACCGATGCATAAAGGCATAAGGCATATAGGTACGTAGTATAACAGGGAGGTTATATAGTAACAAATATAGGAGCTTCAAAAATCATGGATAATATTTTATGTAATACATAGAATCATGATAGATGACATAGGAATGTCGAAAATTTCAATAATCATGAGTGACAGCCCTCGGTTTAACCAACCAAGGTGGTTTTATAAAGATAATGCGTGTGAGTTATAATATATTGTGAATCACAATGGGAGTTCCTCCCGGAGTGATAGAATAAAAGATATGCATATATATGATGCAAGCAATAATGTTCTAAAAAGCTATAGGTCAGGCTGTAGATTAGACTTTATGTGACGATCGCTCTAAATCCACTTGGACGAACACATCATTCGTCGATTTCATTGCTAGGTATTTGACCTCTATATGATACGTTTTGTAAACATTGCATTCTTTTGAAAAGGCACACCATAAATGAATATTTAAATCAAAGGTTTTCGACATCTGATGATTTCTACATATAGACAATCACCGTAATATAATAATTTACAAGAATACTTCCGTTGACAATGCAGTCAAAATAAGATACATGGTGATGATTTGGTGAATGCAACGTTTCCTTGAAAAATATGCCATGTATGACTCCATGCACATAGCTTGTCTAACATATAAGCAAACAGCAGAAGACTTCTAGGGAACCTGAGAATAAACATGCTAACAAGTGTCAACACAAAGGTTGGTGAGTTCATAGTTTTAATGTTGCGCATAATCTGTATATAAAGGTGGATCACAAGATTTCAGTTGTTCAATCCAGAAACGTTTATCAAAATATTCTACGAAATTGAGCACCCTGGTAACTAAACTTAACGTATATATAATTTGTATCCTTTGTATAATCATCTTAATAATACACGCAAACCAACGTGTACGCTTCTCAAATAGCATACGTCCGTTAAAAGGCTAGTGCTCTAGCTCGGACGGGGATATCAAGCCCTATGGATCCATATACTACTACTCTCGCCCACCAGTTCTTATAACTGGAAGTTAACAGTTACCAAATCTAAGGGATTTTCGGTTCAAACTCAGTGTAGAATTTAGTATGTACTTGTATCCATTGCGTTTAAAATAAAGTGCATGCATTCTCAGCCCAAAAATATAGATTGCAAAAGCAATTAAAAAGGGATCAATAAAACTCACCTTAGCAGCATATAAAGTCGTTCACCAAAATGTGATCGAAACTCGGATTACCAAATAACTGTAGATCTCAACTTAGAGAACATATGTTGGTCAATAAATGTCTATCAAGCTAGGTCAGGTCATAGTGTATCACAATCCTAATGCTCGAGATCGACATACAAAGTTATCCAAAGTCGTTTCAAAAAGTCAATTTTGACAGTTGTTTAACAAAACGAGACGTACCTTATATAAGTATTCATTTACTCGGTTGGTAATATTCAAAAATCCAATTTATCAATTTCGTAAACAAGTTGTTTAAATCTTAATTGCAGATTCAAAAGCAATTTCAATTAACGTTAATCATAATTCAGTTGATCATATCTTTTAATCCGTTCATCGAATTTATTCGATATCTAAATGAAAAGTTATTGATTTTTCGCCAGCTTCCCAAAAACATGTATATCATATACCTTTTACCAGTAATATATGTATTTAATTCGTGATTCATTATAAACTGTTTAACGACGAAATTTAGCATATAAGCATATATAAATATATATACGCGTGCACTAGACATGGATACACAATTAATGTATAAAAGATAAAATATGAGTGCTTACGTATCAATATTGAGATTCAATATTGTAGGAAAGTAGGTAGACGCAACAGAGATGATAAACACTAGATTTGATTCACAAATATACCCTCGAACATTACCCATAACCTCCTTGGCAATAACCCATAATTTCCTTAGCTCTATCCCGATCAAAAACCCATTTTGAAGGTGACACGCTCATAACCTCGTCGTAGTATTTTATGTATATATACTACTAATAATAATATTATAATAAGATTAATAATAATAATATTAATCTTAATAATAATAATAATAATAATAATAATAATAATAATAATATAATAAATAATAATACTAATAATATAATAAATAATAATACGGAGGAATGAATCGAGCTTTTATAGTATGTGACCTGCTACAGTACCTCATGCGATCGCATGAGTTTTCAGTGTTTTTGCCATGCGATCGCATAGCCGCCTTATCCGTTTTTGTTTGCTAGTTCGTTAACATCAAATAGTGTTTTACTGTAGCAAATAGTGTTTACTGTAGCAAAGTCGTTTTCACTGTAGCACTGTAGCAAAGTACGATTTTACTGTAGTAAATAGTGTTATACTGTAGCAAATAGTGTTTTACTGTAGCAAAGTCATTTTTACTGTAGCAAATAGTGTTTTACTGTAGGAAAGTCGTTTTTACTTGTACAGATATATATATATACATACATATAATTGTTCATGAATCTTCGAGAGCAGTCAAATGTAATTTAATACATGAAACAGTTCTAAAATTTTGAGATTCAACTTCATAGACTTTGCTTATCGTGTCGGAAACGTTAAATCATTTAAAGATAAAGTTTAAATTTGGTCAAAAATTTCTGGGTTGTCACACTTTAATGCACCCTATAAATCTGGATTATCTATGAGAATTTTAGCCAATATGGCCTAGATGGCCCACTCACCAAAATTTGATTTTATAAATTGGCCCGAACAATTAAACGAGCACAATCCGAGAAAAATACCGCTACGCAAATTAAATATGCTAGAAGAATAATAATTCAAGAAATAAAACATAGGAATATTTTATTAACTCATACGACATCGGAATATCGTATTAAAATAATTCGGATTTGGAAATCTCGAAAGTCTAATCGTTGGTTTGGAAACCGAGACGATTCATCGAATAAAAACGTTATATGTAGGAACGTACAAACACATATTCACACCTTTTTATTTAATAAATAATATAAGAATATTAGAATATAATTTAGTCACATAAAATGACTTCATAAAACCTTTCAAAATTTTGAGACTCATAATAACAAGTTTGCTTATCGAGTCGAAAGCATTCAATCACATAGAGAATTGACTTAAAAATAAGTTGAAATTTTTCGGCAAGAAATGATAAGTAAAATTTAAAATAAACAGGTACGGTCAAAGTCCAGACTCACTAATGCATTCTAACAACTACCGTTTAGACACACTAATGCATATTCTAGTTCGGTAAGACCAACGCTCTGATACCAACTGTAACACCCGTCAAAATCCATTAATGACGATGTTAACTCTGGTCCCTGTGCTTGGCTTGACTTCTATGTAACAGCAAAGTTTTACAGCGGAAGCAAAAAGTACCTAAGAATAAACATGCTTAAAAAGTCAACACGAGGTTGAGTGAGTTCATAGGTTTGTCATAATTAATGATTTTTATGATAGTAATAGATCACAAGATTTCAGTTTCCATAAATATCCTTACACCGCAGTGTAATAAAAAGATTCTACAACCATGGGCACCTGGTAACAGCCTTAACGATAATAATATAATAATGAATACCCCTAATGTCTATAGAGCACCGAATCAAGTGCGATAAATACCCTCGAAGTACTAAACATCCGTTGACTGCTAGCGCGACTAGCCCTGATGGGGTTGTTAAACCCGATAGATCTATCAATAGGATTCGCGCGTTCGGTACAAAGACCAATAGATGAAGTTACCAAGCTAGGGGAATATTTATGATTCTAACCCACGTAGAATTAAGTTTAGTACTTGTATCTATTTTGTAAAAAAGATATAAAACATTGCATGTATTCTCAGCCCAAAAATATATATATAAAGGTAGCTATGAAAACTCACTATACGATAGTTTGTATGATATGCGTATGATAGCACTGAACAAGTACAGAGGTGTTCTCGGATTTACGAACCTATATCAAGTATATATATTAACACATATACTCGTAATCGAATAAGTTTTTATATGTTATTTCAATTGTTATATTTCTGTATATATATACTTATATATATATATATATATATATATATATATATATATATATATATATATATATATATATATATATATATATATATATATATATATATATATATATATATATATATATATATATATATATATATATATATATATATATTCTATATATAAGTATTTGTTTGATAAAATAATATTAATAATAATAATGAATAATGAATTGTATTATTTTGTAATAACAATAATAATACTATTAGTAAAATGATAATAATCATAATAAGATTTAAAAATAACAATAATAATAATATAGTTTTGATGATGGCAAAAACGTTAATTTTTGTAAAAATGATATTAACGATAATAATTTTAATAATAACAATACTAGTAGTAAAAATAATAATACTATAGTTTTAATGATAGCAAAAATGATAACTTTTGTAAAAATGATAATAATGATAATACTTTTTAATAATAATACTAGTAATAATAATAATTTTAGTGGTAACAATAATAATAGTAATTATAATTTTAATTTTAATTATGTTAATAATACTTGGTAACTTTTATTAGTAATAATAATAATAATAGTTGTAGTACTAATAATAACAATAATGATTAAAATCATAATAATAATAATGATAATAATTATATTGTAAATAATAATAACAATAATAATTAAAATAAAAACTTTGATAAAGAAAACTACCTCTAAAAGCTTTTCTAAAAAGATATGCCATGAACAGGACTCGAACCCGCGACCTCTCGCTCACCCGTAAACACATAACACCACTCCTCCATTTCACATTTTCTGATTTAATACCCAAAAAATAATATATAACCCATCATATTTTATCATCATCATCTTCTTCTATTTTAAAAAAATTAGTCGACCAGGGTAAATCCTATTATATCAGTGGTTTCAGAATTAAAATCTTTAAATTAAAACAAAACAACTTTTAGTGGTGATTTAATTGAAAGACATGGAATAAAAAAAAATAAACAGCAGCGGTTTTGGAAAAAAAAAATATAATGAAGAACACCAAATTGGTTTTCGAATTTTAGATCGTTTTAGACAAAGGTTTTAACACAAATTATGTTTCAAATCTGTGACGACCTGGAAATTTTCGACCAAATTTAAACTTAAACTTTATATGGTTTCGATACGATAGTCAAACTCTGTAAATGTTGAGTCTCAAAAGTTGTGAACTAGTTTCATATATTCATTTAACCTCGACCAGTTTCGACGATTCACGAACAGTTAATTGTAGATAGATATGTGTGTATATGTATATAAAAATAATTGGAAATGTAATTTGAAATATTATATGTTGTTGTTATAGGTAATTATGTGAAATAAAATAAAAATACGATATCATGATAATTATTATTCAAAACATATTTATATACAAATAAAGCAGATTAAAAATAAATATTAAATAATTGTAATACTCGTTGATGTTTCGATTGATATTAAGCAAGTTAAATTTAAAATTATATGGTTTTAAAATAAACGGTGATCTAAAAATGAACTATATAAATTTTAGGTTTATTAAAAATATATTTAGAAGCTAATTGATAAATTTCAACATTTTTTTATATTTCACCCATAAATGAGAGGGACAGTTGATGTAAATTTTATTTAATAATTTATGATCGAATTTTATACCATAATGAACGAAATAAAGAAAGTTAATTACTGTAAAAATTTAGGATTTTTCTGAAGACTTTTATACGCCACTGAATTAACAACGGAGCGCGATATAGTATTCTGTCAAAACTGTCGGTAGATTAAATTAGTAATGGCTGATATGAGTTTTCACATGTTCTTATATTATTATTAATTTATTATTATTTTTTTAATCATATATACATAAATAAACAACCTGATAAGGATATGTAACAAACTTGCACAAATGCTCGACCATTATTACTATTTGGCACTATGCTTGATTGAAATTATGGATATTGTGCCTGTTAGATTCCTTCTCTGCTTTTCTTTTTATAATAACGACTACATATATAGGTATAGATATAAATACATGATTGGATATAGACTATCTATTTATCTAATGACTATCTATATATATGTATACAAACATAAGATTCCAATCACATAAAGCTATACAGTTGTGTAAAATGTTTTACCTTTAAATTATATTAATGATTGATTGTGAATTAAAACACCAAAAACCCCACTTGGTTATATTCGGTACACATACCAAACACTTTAATTATATAATTACATATACTTATGCATCACTTATGCTAACCACCCCATTTCAAAGAACAAACACATCATCACCATCTTGATTCTTCTTCATCTCCAATTAACCAGACACCTTCCTCATTTGGACACCACCTCGTCAACTCCTTATTCACCTCATCTCTCACATAATTTTATTCTTATCGAAAATCCTTCATCTGATCTTACGGGATGAATCCTTCAACTAGTTCGAGTCCCTCGAATTCCGATAACTATTCTGATAGTTATTCCGACAGCTATTCCGACGTGGATGTTCACCTAAGCTTCAGAAGCAACGTCACCAGAATGAATCAGCCATTCCCAATTTATCTGATGAGTTCGTAGTCGACTTAATCAATGGAGACGCGAAGAAGGTGATCCCTTCCATCCCGCACATTCCCCTCTTGGCGAAGAACCTGACACACTTACCGGCGAACTAGTCTGAAACACCATTTTCACTCTCATTTCCAGAGTATCTCGTCATGATTATATACTATCTCAAATTCTGGGTCTTATTCATTCGCTCGTTCTTACCGACAATTATCCCGGAGTAATCGAAGAAGTCAACGAACTTCGCGCTCGAGTAATCAATTTGGAAAACGTGGTGCAAAATCTACCAGCTTCAACAACAGCACCGACAACATCAGTACCACCAACAACCCAAGTTTCAACATCACATGCCTCAACATCTTATTCTGTACCTTGAGTATAATCATCGTTCTATATGACGTTCTACATCTTCGTTCCTCATGATGATTATGTAATCTCTAATGTTTTAGAGATTATATATTCATGTTCTAACGGTAAATCAAATGAGTTTAATATCATAATAACTCATTAAATCTATATTACATCTGAAGAAAATATATATATATATATATATATATGTAAGTATATTTTCATAAAGATTGTAACTAAAAATTCTTTGGTACAAACTGTTAATGGTGAAAATATTTTAACGGGTAGGTAATACCCTAGAAATATTTGGATTTCGCATTAATAAGTTACACTGTACATTCTTCGAATTTGATTCAATGATCATTTATTATCCTACTTACATCCACAGACATACGTATTCGTTCACCACAGAATAACCATTTTTATATTTGGATTTTGACCTATCAGAATCCGACAAGTGGCATAATGAAGAAAACATTGGACAAAATAAAAATTGTTAGAAACAAACAAATTAACTATGAGAAATTTTGTTAAGAATCCACGCTAACTGTTCCTAGCTAATTGTTCCTAGCTAACTGTTAATTCTGTATTACCTTTTATTTATCGCAATTTATTTATCGCATTTTATTTATCACAATTTTAATTCTCGCAATTTTATTTATCGTCATTTAATTTCTGTTATTTATTTTACGCACTTTAAATGTCGGGACACGTATACAAGGTTTTGACATATCATATCGACGCATCTATATATATTATTTGGAATAACCATAGACACTCTATATGCAGTAATGCGGGAGTTAGCTATACAGGGTTGAGGTTGATTCTCAAATAATATATATAATTTGAGTTGTGATCGAGTCTGAGACATATACGGGTCACGATACGTATTAATTAATTCGAATATTATATATTAAATTATATATTAATTATTGGACTGTCAACTGTGGACTATCGACTGAGGACCAACATTGAACAATTAAAATGAATTAAAATATTGATTATAACATATGAAACTAAAGAATTCTTCAAGTTTGCCACTTGATTTCATCTTAAACCTCATTTGTATCTTCACGATTACATTCTACGTTCAAACCTTTCATGATTCTTGAAAATACCTAAATAGAGAAGATGAACCAACCGCACTTCATCTACGGAAGGAAATATTTATGCATATAGTTGTACACCTGAAAAACTCGCGGAAACTGAGTAAACGTTTAACACGTAGTTGTGCTAATTCCTCAATGTTATTATTACCCAAAAATAACTTGGTAATCCCTTTCAAAGTAGCAAACTTTATCACAGCTCCAGCAAGTCAACTTCGACTTTTCGTTCAAAACAACCTTATTATAACCTTGATATATATGTGTATTCTTTTATTGTTACCGAGGAACCCTGTATATTCCACGATATTATCAGAAGGTGTACCAACAACTCCGTGGATCTTTGATTTTCTGAAAATCTTTATATTCATTGAAACCCTATCATATACTCATCCGCATCTTGTAACGAGTATTTCCATACCAAATACCGGGAATCAGCAATCATTATTTTAAATCTCGCAACAATTTTACAACAACAGTTATATGTGTGTGTGTGTGTGTGTGTATATATATATATATATATATATATATATATATATATATATATATATATATATATATATATATATATAACATGTACATCTTAAAATCATGATCTTCAATTCTGAAATTTTGAACAGCACCCAGTCTACAAATCAATACCACAAATTCTGAAAAAGCTGAATATAGCAGCACAAACTGTACACGACCTTAACTGTCGAAAGTTGATGATAAAGAATGGAGTATTGAAAACACTCAATAGAAAATGTAGTACCGAAAAGCGGATTATGCGAAACTATGAAGGAAGCCGTAGACAAGTCACAAAGAATAAGTTTGACTTTAAAGAATCCAAATGATTTTGTTTCTGATGAAATCTTTAGCGAATACCTTGCTTCCGAATCTAAACCCTTACGGATAAATCTTTTTCATCATCCATCGATATTAGAAATTCCAAGATATCATCGTATCTTTCATTATAAATATCCTCCATATTTCTGAAGATATTTTCATAACTATTCCTATCTGAAATCAATAATCTCTTCATGCTATCAGTGTTACATCATATAGAAACTGTTAGTTTCTATATTCTGTAAACTTTCGAGCTTAAAATATGAATGTTTTTGAAGTAGTGTTGGGAACTGATGCATGAGTTAGTATAATATAATGACACTTGATCAATGTGATTATATTATAGTAAGTCATGCTGAGTTTCTAAATGGAACATGATGATTCACAGATTTTAACATCATCATGTGTCATGTTACATAACTCTTTCATTCTGATTAACTTCTGAACATATCAAGAAAATATATTCTTGATAGTTCTATTCTCAGTGATTATGGTAATTTGACAAATCAAATCATGCTATAACATTCTTTCTTGTTTAGAACATTAAATTCATTCGATACTCCATATCTACGAATTCTGGACCATTACCAGATATGTCCAATCGTAAAAAGAAGAAACGAAGGGGCAAAGCTCCAAAAGAAAAAGAAAAATTGGAGTATAAATCACAGCAAAATAGGAGAGAGCATTAACTGTGGATGTCAATTATTACAGAAGGACAGAAGCAGAGACATCGAAATATAAAGGAAGCTATAAAACCCAAATAATAACACGGAGGTTACAAACCATGGATATTAATACGAATAGCAATATAAAGACACGATATAATTAAGAATAATATCACCCCAAGGTAATAGTAGAAATAAACAGATTCTTCTGATGGAAGATTGAAAAGAAGGATGACAGAAATGATAATTAGAAAAATATCAAGGATTAGAACTGGATTAAGCATCTTCACAATCTTTTGAATTTGGGAATTGAGTATGGAAAATGGGAGTAGTGAAAAATATTGGAACGGAAGGGTTTAATTTATAATGAAAATATCAGACAGAATAATCAAGGCAGATCACCGTATTTAATTATAGAGATACTAATTTCCTTATTCACCGAAAAATCAAATCTTTTATATTTCGAAGATTTCTTTTAAATCCCTTGAATTCTAGAATTCAACCCTGACTCTGTCAAAAGTTAAGACGAATCTTTACTTTTCCTATTTCAATCTTTTGTGATAGCTTCACTCGTACGCTTCGAGTAATCGAATTGTTTTATTTATATTACTCAATGATGATAAAACTCTATTTATCATATCAACTTTCGTCATGAAAACATTTTTATTATTAACCATGACCACCTCACTCAAATTTTGGGACGAAATTTCTTTAACGGGTAGGTACTGTGACGACCCAGAAATTTTCGACCAAATTTAAACTTAAACTTTATATGGTTTCGATACGATAAGCAAAGTCTGTAAATGTTGAGTCTCAAAAGTTGTGAACTAGTTTCATATATTCATTTAACCTCGACCAGTTTCGACGATTCACGAACAATTAATTGTAGATAGATATGTGTGTATATGTATATAAAAATAAATGGAAATGTAATTTGAAATATTATATGTTGTTGTTATAGGTAATTATGTGAAAAAAAATAAAAATACGATATCATGATAATTATTATTCAAAACATATTTATATACAAATAAAGTAGATTAAAAATAAATATTAAATAATTGTAATACTCGTTGATGTTTCGATTGATATTAAGCAAGTTAAATTTAAAATTATATGGTTTTAAAATAAACGGTGATCCGAAAATGAACTATATAAATTTTAGGTTTATTAAAAATATATTTAGAAGCTAATTGATAAATTTCAACATTTTTTTATATTTCACCCATAAATGAGAGGGACAGTTGATGTAAATTTTATTTAATAATTTATGATCGAATTTTATACCATAATGAACGAAATAAAGAAAGTTAATTACTGTAAAAATTTAGGATTTTTCTAAAGATTTTTATACGCCACTGAATTAACAACGGAGCGCGATACAGCATTTCGTCAAAACTGTCGGTAGATTAAATTAGTAATGGCTGATATGAGTTTTCACATGTTCTTATATTATTATTAATTTATTATTATTTTTTTAATCATATATACATAAATAAACAACCTGATAAGGATATGTAACAAACTTGCACAAATACTCGACCATTATTACTATTTGGCACTATGCTTGATTGAAATTATGGATATTGTGCCTGTTAGCTTCCTTCTTTGCTTTTCTTTTTATAATAACGACTACATATATAGGTATAGATATAAATACATGATTGGATATAGACTATCTATTTATCTAATGACTATCTATATATATGTATACAAACATAAGATTCCAATCACATAAAGCTATACAGTTGTGTAAAACGTTTTACCTTTAAATTATATTAATGATTGATTGTGAATTGAAACACCAAAAACCCCACTTGGTTATATTCGGTACACATACCAAACACTTTAATTATATAATTACATATACTTATGCATCACTTATGCTAACCACCCCATTTCAAAGAACAAACACATCATCATCATCTTGATTCTTCTTCATCTCCAATCAACCAAACACCTTCCTCATTTGGACACCACCTCGTCAACTCCTTATTCACCTCATCTCTCACATAATTTTGTTCTCATTTAGAATCACCTTTTAACACCACCATTTATGTTATATGTTATACACTAATCTTCAAGTGAGAGTCATCAATCTCTTTCTCTGTTTCTCTATCAAATTAAAAACCCAAAATACATAAACACTTGATCACTTATGCAGTCGAAACTATGGGTGTTCATTAAATGGTTACACCCGAAAAACCGCCCAATCCAAATGCTTTTGGGTGAAACGGGTTTAGCTAATGCGGATTTGGTTTGGCTTTTTGGTGATACCCGATTTATAAAATGGTTAGTGGATTGGTTATGGATATAAAATTTAATCCATGGTTCTAAACCGAATACCCGAATAGTTCATCATATCAACATTTTAATTTTTCACTTCTATATTTTTATAACTTTTATAAGATATCCCTATACGATATATGGAAATTCTTTGGACAAATACATAAGAGAAGAAAGCTATCAGCTAAATTAGTGTCGATTCTCATCAATCGTAAATCAAGGATTGTTTCTGTTTCTCATCACATTGTAAATCAAGGATTCTTTCTCAACTTATTTAAATTTTGAATCATTATTCTCCCTGATAGTACCAAAGCCAACAGTGAATGTATTTGATTGGTATAGCTACTATGGTTGATTGTCGATTATAAGTTCAAAATTATTAGTATACTATAGCATGTTTTAGATTCTTTATATTTTTATCAGTTACTAGTTCTCGAGTTTGTAAATTGGTTTAATTGGGGAACCGACCCAAATAAACCGATTTTATATTCGGCTGGATTGGTTTGGTTTTGACATATTTGGTTTGGTTATTGGTTTTCAAAAATATTTTAAAAAACCGATTTATCCAAACCGTTTAAGCCAAATAAACCATAAACCGCCCGAACGAACACCCCTAGTCGAAACAAACACTCTTTAAACATCCACCTTTCTTGACTCACTGTAGTTACAGACGGTTAGTCTCTTCTGTTTGCACCACACATCAACCCACCAATTCATCTCAAACCGACACCATACACACCTCACCACATTCGTTTCACACCATCACCATAATTATACATTATCTGTGTTACTGTCTCATGTTCTTCGTGACCACCTATCACTACCATAAACTACCATCCTATATTATCATCAAACTAACACATATACGATTACATACATATATTATAAATTGAAAACACTACTTACATACTTATTCAATCAAACAATTATCAAACCTGCAAGCTTCTTGGTCGTATACTGCTGCTGCAACTGTCTTTATTTCTGCATTCAAACAGCCCTGCACTCACTTGCTTTAGGTTACTGTTAGAAAATCAATAACAAAAATCAAGGAATTGAGTTGCTACTATATATATTCGTTTCTATTTCTGTTTTGTGTCGAGACTAAAAGCCAATCCAAAAACCATCGACTGTTTCTGTTGTATAACAATCAAAACCACAATCAAATCATCAAACAATATTCTAAAAACCTGCAAATACAAATTATTACTACTGGAACTTTGAATTTCTATTCTGTCCCAGCTATGCAAAGAAACCACCATCACAGATAACCTAAACAGCACATTAATTGTTGTATATATTGAGGATTAGGATACGATGATGGAGATGATACCTAAAATAATGAAGATAATGAAGATGAAACACGATGGTGTGAGCAGAGGTCTCTCTGATTCCTATTCCGATCAAAACCACCATCGATCTTCGAATTATACTTTATTGCTGTTACTATTTCTGTCGGACTTCCAAACATCACCATAAGTCACCGCTACACTTCACCGGACCCTGTTGTTGAAGAGGAACGAGGGCCTGACTTCATACGATTGAATGAAAGATTAAATATGATCGAGTATGAAACATGTCTCAATCGATTATAATTTTATGTTCATGATCGTGTGAATTGTATTTTGATCGAATGAGATTTGTTGGATCATACTCCTGCTGCTATAAGTGCTCGCTGAAAACCCTTATTCCAAATCGATGATTTATTTTTTTGGTAAAGATATTAATTTTAGTTTTAATTTTATATCTTATTTCATTGATTTACTATAAGGAATGGGTTAAATAAATTTAAGACCTGAAATAAAACAGAATGTAAGGAGCAGAAGAATGGTTAGGGCTGTGTTGGGTTAGCGAGAGGTTGAGGGTTCGAGCCCGGCTTGTGACATAATTGTTATCTTTTTAAGGTATATCATTATTATTATTATTATTATTATTATTATTATTATTATTATTATTATTATTATTATTATTATTATTATTATTATTATTATTATTATTATTATTATTATTATTATTATTATTATCATCATCATCATTATTATTAATCATTATCATTATTAAGATTATTATAATTAATTTACTAAATACATATTAATATAACTAGTATTATTGATATTATTAAAAATATTATTTTTATCATTATTATTAAAATTATCATATCATTATTATTTTTATAAGTAATATTATTATTATTATCATTATATTTTATGACCACTACTATTTATTATTATAAATATTACTATTACTATTATTATTATTATTATTACAAATATCCTTTATATAAAATATAATTATTACATATAACATAAATAAAAGTAATATTACAAACTACTATGTTTTTATATATTAACTAATATATTTATAATATAAATTAAACTATATATATCATATATATAATATAATCCATTATAAGTATTAATATAATATAATTATATATAAGAATATTAATCATAATACATTATAAGATTTATAAACATAGTTGATTAATAATATGTGTTAATATATATATTACTGATATAGGTTCGTGAATCCAAGGCCAACCCTTCATTGTTCAATATAGTTATATGTATTTTTACTACAAAATACATTAGGTGAGTTTCATTTGCCTTTTTACCCTTTATATTTATGGGCTGAGAATACATGCGCAACTTTTATAACTATTTTACGAAATAGACACAAGTAATCGAAATTACGTTCTATGGTTGAATGATCGAAACTGAATATGCCCCTTTTTAGTCTGGTAATCTAAGAATTAGGGAACAGACACCCTAATTGACGCGAATCCTAAAGATAGATCTATCGGGCCCAACAAGCCCCATCCAAAGTACCGGATGCTTTAGTACTTCGAAATTTATATCATGTCTGAAGGAGGATCCCGGGATGATGGGGATATTCTAATATGCATATTGTGAATGTCGGTTACCAGGTGTTCAATCCATATGAATGATTTTTGTCTCTATGCATGGGACGTATGTTTATGAGAAATGGAAATATGAAATCTTGTGGTCTATTAAAGTTATGAAATGATTATTTATGATAAACTAATGAACTCACCAACCTTTTGGTTGACACTTGAAAGCATGTTTATTCTCAGGTACAAAAGAAATCTTCCACTGTGCATTTGCTCAATTTAGAGATATTACTTGGAGTCATTCATGTCATATTTCAAAAGACGTTGAATTCGAGTCGTCAAGTTCATCAGAATTATTATTAAGTCAATTATAGTTAGATATATTATGAAATGGTAAGAATGCCGTCAACTTTCGATGTAATGAAAGATTGTATTTTCAAAAACGAATGCAATGTTTGTAAAATGTATCATATAGAGGTCAAGTACCTCGCGATGTAATCAACTATTGTGAATCGTTTATAATCGATATGGATTTCGTCCGGATGGATTAGGACGGGTCTTCACAGTTGGTATCAGAGCGGTGGTCTTAGCGAACCAGGTCTGCATTAATGTGTATAACTGATAAGTTGTTAGGATGCATTAGTGAGTCTGAACTTTGACAGTGTCTGCATGTCAAAAGTTTTGCTTATCATTTCGTGTCGAAAATTACTTGTTTATCATCCTTAAAGTCTAGACACGTCTTACTACCGCTATTGCATAGACAGTGTATAGATAAATTCATATCTTAGCATATCTGTTGTTGTTACCATTGCCTGACAGCTTCCGTAGATTCCTCCGTAACTTATGGGATTTTAGTATTATATATGCATATGTAAATTATGTATTGCAAGGTACTAATCTACATCCTATAATCTATTTCTTATCGAAAATCCTTCATCTGATCGTACGGGATGAATCCTTCAACTAGTTCGAGTCCCTCGAATTCCGATAACTATTCTGATAGTTATTCCGACAGCTATTCCGACGTGGATGTTCACCTAAGCTTCAGAAGCAACGTCACCACAATGAATCAGCCATTCCCAATTTATCTGATGAGTTCGTAGTTGACTTAATCAATGGAGACGTGAAGAAGGTGATCCCTTCCATCCCGCACATTCCCCTCTTGGCGAAGAACCTGACACACTTACCGGTGAACTAGTCTGAAACACCATTTTCACTCTCATTTCCAGAGTATCTCGTCATGATTATATACTATCTCAAATTCTGGGTCTTATTCATTCGCTTATTCTTACCGACAATTATTTCGGAGTAATCGAAGAAGTCAACGAACATCGCGCTCAAGTAATCAATTTGGAAAACGTGGTGCAAAATCTACCAGCTTCAACAACAGCACCGGCAACATCAGTACCACCAACAACGCAAGTTTCAACATCACATGCCTCAACATCTTATTATGTACCTCGAGTATAATCATCGTTCTATATGACGTTCTACATCTTCGTTCCTCATGATGATTATGTAATCTCTAATGTTTTAGAGATTATATATTCATGTGCTAACGGCAAATCAAATGAGTTTAATATCATAATAACTCATTAAATCTATATTACATCTGAAGAAAATATATATATATATATATATATATATATATATATATATGTAAGTATATTTTCATAAAGATTGTAACTAAAAATTCTTTGGTACAAACTGTTAATGGTGAAAATATTTTAACGGGTAGGTAATACCCTAGAAATATTTGGATTTCGCATTAATAAGTTACACTGTACATTCTTCGAATTTGATTCAATGATCATTTATTATCCTACTTACATCCACAGACATACGTATTCGTTCACCACAGAATAACCATTTTCATTCAATTTCATATTTGGATTTTGACCTATCAGAATCCGACAAGTGGCATAATGAAGAAAACATTGGACAAAATAAAAATTGTTAGAAACAAACAAATTAACTATGAGAAATTTTGTTAAGAATCCACGCTAACTGTTCCTAGCTAATTGTTCCTAGCTAACTGTTAATTCCGTATTACCTTTTATTTATCGCAATTTATTTATCGCATTTTATTTATCGCAATTTTAATTCTCGCAATTTTATTTATCGTCATTTAATTTCTGTTATTTATTTTACGCACTTTAAATGTCGGGACACGTATACAAGGTTTTGACATATCATATCGACGCATCTATATATATTATTTGGAATAACCATAGACACTCTATATGCAGTAATGCGGGAGTTAGCTATACAGAGTTGAGGTTGATTCTCAAATAATATATATAATTTGAGTTGTGATCGAGTCTGAGACATATACGGGTCACGATACGTATTAATTAATTCGAATATTATATATTAAATTATATATTAATTATTGGACTGTCAACTATGGACTATCGACTGAGGACCAACATTGAACAATTAAAATGAATTAAAATATTGATTATAACATATGAAACTAAAGAATTCTTCAAGTTTGCCACTTGATTTCATCTTAAACCTCATTTGTATCTTCACGATTACATTCTACGTTCAAACCTTTCATGATTCTTGAAAATACCTCAATCGAGAAGATGAACCAACCGCACTTCATCTACGGAAGGAAATATTTATGCATATAGTTGTACACCTGAAAAACTCACGGAAACTGAGTAAACGTTTAACACGTAGTTGTGCTAATTCCTCAATGTTATTATTACCCAAAATAACTTGTTAATCCCTTTAAAAGCAGCAAATTTTATCACAGCTCCAGCAAGTCAACTTCGACTTTTCGTTCAAAACAACCTTATTATAACCTTGATATATATGTGTATTCTTTTATTGTTACCGAGGAACCTTTTATATTCCACGATATTATCAGAAGGTGTACCAACAACTCCGTGGATCTTTGATTTTCCGAAAATCTTTATATTCATTGAAACCCAATCATATACTCATCCGCATCTTGTAACGAGTATTGTCATACCAAATACCAGGAATCAGCAATCATTATTTTAAATCTCGCAACAATTTTACAACAACAGTTATATGTATATATATATATATATATATATATATATATATATATATATATATATATATATATATATATATATATATATATATATATAACATGTACATCTTAAAATCATGATCTTCAATTCTGAAATTTTGAACAGCACCCAGTCTACAAATCAATACCACAAATTCTGAAAAAGCTGAATATAGCAGCACAAACTGTACACGACCTTAACTATCGAAAGTTGATGATAAAGAATGGAGTATTGGAAACACTCAATAGAAAATTTAGTACCGAAAAGCGGATTATGCGAAACTATGAAGGAAGCCGTGGACAAGTCACAAAGAATAAGTTTGACTTCAAAGAATCCAAATGATTCTGTTTCTGATGAAATCTTTAGCGAATACCTTGCTTCCGAATATAAACCCTTACGGATAAATCTTTTTCATCATCCATCGATATTAGAAATTCCAAGATATCATCGTATCTTTCATTATAAATATCCTCCATATTTCTGAAGATATTTTCATAACTATTTCTATCTGAAATCAATAATCTCTTTGTGCTATCAGTGTTACATCATATAGAAACTGTTACTTTCTATATTCTGTAAACTTTCAAGCTTAAAATATGAATGTTTTTGAAGTAGTGTTGGGAACTGATGCATGAGTTAGTATAATATAATGACACTTGATAAACGTGATTATATTACAGTAAGTCATGCTGAGTTTCTAAATGGAACATGATGATTCACAGATTTTAACATCATCATGTGTCATGTTACATAACTCTTTCATTCTGATTAACTTCTGAACATATCAAGAAAATATATTCTTGATAGTTCTATTCTCAGTGATTCTGGTAATTTGACAAATCAAATCGTGCTATAACATTTTTTCTTGTTTAGAACATTAAATTCATTCGAAACTCCATATCTACGAATTCTGGACCATTACCAGAGATGTAGAATCGTAAAAAGAAGAAACGAAGGGGCAAAGCTCCAAAAGAAATAGAAAAATTAGAGTATAAATCACAGCAAAATAGGAGAGAGCATTAACTGTGGATGTCAATTATTACAGAAGGACAGAAGCAGAGACATCGAAATATAAAGGAAGCTATAAAACCCAAATAATAACACGGAGGTTACAAACCATGGATATTAATACGAATAGCAATATAAAGACACGATATAATTAAGAATAATATCACCCCAAGGTAATAGTAGAAATAAACAGATTCTTCTGATGGAAGATTGAAAAGAAGGATGACATAAATGATAATTAGAAAAATATCAAGGATTAGAACTGGATTAAGCATCTTCACAATCTTTTGAATTTGGGAATTGAGTATGGAAAATGGGAGTAGTGAAAAATATTGGAATGGAAGGGTTTAATTTATAATGGAAATATCAGACAGAATAATCAAGGCAGATCACCGTATTTAATTATAGAGATACTAATTTCCTTATTCACCGAAAAATCAAATCTTTTATATTTCGAAGATTTCTTTTAAATCCCTTGAATTCCGAAATTCAACCCTGACTCTGTCAAAAGTTAAGACGAATCTTTACTTTTCCTATTTCAATCTTTTATGATAGCTTCACTCGTACGCTTCGAGTAATCGAATTGTTTTATTCATATTACTCAAAGATGATAAAACGCTATTTATCATCTCAACTTTCATCATGAAAACATTTTTATTGTTAACCATGACCACCTCACTCAAATTTCAGGTCAAAATTTCTTTAACGGGTTGGTACTGTGATGACCCGGAAATTTTTGACCAAATTTAAACTTAAACTTTATATGGTTTCGATACGATAAGCAAAGTATGTAAATGTTGAGTCTCAAAAGTTGTGAACTAGTTTCATATATTCATTTAACCTCGACCAGTTTTGACGATTCACGGACAATTAATTGTAGATAGATATGTGTGTATATGTATATAAAAATAATTGGAAATGTAATTTGAAATATTATATGTTGTTGTTATAGGTAATTATGTGAAATAAAATAAAAATACGATATCATGATAATTATTATTCAAAACATATTTATATACAAATAAAGCAGATTAAAAATAAATATTAAATAATTGTAATACTCATTGATGTTTCGATTGATATTAAGCAAGTTAAATTTAAAATTATATGGTTTTAAAATAAACGGTGATCCAAAAATGAACTATATAAATTTTAGGTTTATTAAAAATATATTTAGAAGCTAATTGATAAATTTCAACATTTTTTTATATTTCACCCATAAATGAGAGGGACAGTTGATGTAAATTTTATTTAATAATTTATGATCGAATTTTATACCATAATGAACGAAATAAAGAAAGTTAATTACTGTAAAAATTTAGGATTTTTCTGAAGACTTTTATACGCCACTGAATTAACAACGGAGCGCGATACAGCATTCCGTCAAAACTGTCGGTAGATTAAATTAGTAATGGCTGATATGAGTTTTCACATGTTCTTATATTATTATTAATTTATTATTTTTTTAATCATATATACATAAATAAACAACCTGATAAGGATATGTAACAAACTTGCACAAATGCTCGACCATTATTACTATTTGGTACTATGCTTGATTGAAATTATGGATATTGTGCCTGTTAGATTCATTCTCTGCTTTTCTTTTTATAATAACGACTACATATATAGGTATAGATATAAATACATGATTGGATATAGACTATCTATTTATCTAATGACTATCTATATATATGTATACAAACATAAGATTCCAATCACATAAAGCTATACAGTTGTGTAAAACGTTTTACCTTTAAATTATATTAATGATTGATTGTGAATTAAAACACCAAAAACCCCACTTGGTTATATTCGGTACACATACCAAACACTTTAATTATATAATTACATATACTTATGCATCACTTATGCTAACCACCCCATTTCAAAGAACAAACACGTCATCACCATCTTGATTCTTCTTCATCTCCAATTAACCAGACACCTTCCTCATTTGGACACCACCTCGTCAACTCCTTATTCACCTCATCTCTCACATAATTTTGTTCTCATTTAGAATCACCTTTTAACACCACCATTTATGTTATATGTTATATACTAATCTTCAAGTGAGAGTCATCAATCTCTTTCTCTGTTTTTCTATCAAATTAAAAACCCAAAATACATAAACACTTGATCACTTATGCAGTTGAAACAAACACTCTTTAAACATCCACCTTGCTCGACTCACTGTAGTTACAGACGGTTTGTCTCTTCTGTTTGCACCACACATCAACCCACCAATTCATCTCAAACCGACACCATACACACCTCACCACATCCGTTTCACACCATCACCATAATTATACATTATCTGTGTTACTGTCTCATGTTCTTCGTGACCACCTATCACTACCACAAACTACCATCCTATATTATCATCAAACTAACACATATACGATTACATACATATATTATAAATTGAAAACACTACTTACATACTTATTCAATCAAACAATTATCAAACCTGCAAGCTTCTTGGTCGTATACTGCTGCTGTAACTGTCTCTATTTCTGCATTCAAACAGCCCTGCACTCACTTGCTTTAGGTTACTGTTAGAAAATCAATAACAAAAATCAACGAATTGAGTTGCTACTATATATATTCGTTTCTATTTCTGTTTTGTGTCGAGACTAAAAGCCAATCCAAAAATCATCGACTGTTTCTGTTGTATAACAATCAAAACCACAATCAAATCTTCAAACAATATTCTAAAAACCTGCAAATACATATTACTACTACTGCAACTTTGAATTTCTGTTCTGTCCCAGCTATGCAAAGAAACCACCATCACAGATAACCTAAACAGCACATTAATTGTTGTATATATTGAGGATTAGGATATGATGATGGAGATGATACCTAAAATAATGAAGATAATGAAGATGAAACATGATGGTGTGAGTAGAAGTCTCTCTGATTCCTATTCCGATCAAAACCATCATCGATCTTCGAATTATACTTTATTGCTGTTACTGTTTCTGTCGAACTTCCAAACACCACCATAAGTCGCCGCTTCACTTCACCGGACCCTGTTGTTGAAGAGGAACGAGGGCCTGACTTCATACGATTGAATGAAAGATTAAATATGATCGAGTATGAAACATGTCTCAATCGATTATAATTTTATGTTCATGATCGTGTGAATTGTATTTTGATCGAATGAGATTTGTTGGATCATACTCCTGCTGCTATAAGTGCTCGCTGAAAACCCTTTTTCCAAATCGATGATTTATTTTTTTGGTAAAGATATTAATTTTAGTTTTAATTTTATATCTTATTTCATTGATTTACTATAAGGAATGGGTTAAATAAATTTAAGACCGGAAATAAAACAGAATGTAAGGAGCAGAAGAATGGTTAGGGCTGTGTTGGGTTAGCGAGAGGTTGAGGGTTCGAGCCCGGCTTGTGACAAAATTGTTATCTTTTTAAGGTATATCATTATCATTATTATTATTATTATTATTATTATTATTATTATTATTATTATTATTATTATTATTATTATTATTATTATTATTATTATTATTATGATTATTATTATTATTATTATCATTATTATTAATCATTATAATTATTAAGATTATTATTATTAATTTACTAAATACATATTAATATAACTAGTATTATTGATATTATTAAAAATATTATTTTTATCATTATTATTAAAATTATCATATCATTATTATTTTTATAAGTAATATTATTATTATTATCATTATATTTTATGACCACTACTATTTATTATTATAAATATTACTATTACTATTATTATTATTATTATTATTACAAATATCCTTTATATAAAATATAATTATTACATATAACATAAATAAAAGTAATATTACAAACTACTATGTTTTTATATATTAACTAATATATTTATAATATAAATTAAACTATATATATATATATATATATATATATATATATATATATATATATATATATATATATATATATATATATATATATATATATATATATATAATATAATATAATATAATCCGTTATAAGTATTAATATAGTATAATTATATATAAGAATATTAATCATAATACATTATAAGATTTATAAACATAGTTGATTAATAATATGTGTTAATATATATATTACTGATATAGGTTCGTGAATCCAAGGCCAACCCTTCATTGTTCAATATAGTCATATGTATTTTTACTACAAAATACATTAGGTGAGTTTCATTTGCCTTTTTACCCTTTATATTTTTGGGCTGAGAATACATGCGCAACTTTTATAACTGTTTTACGAAATAGACACAAGTAATCGAAATTACGTTCTATGGTTGAATGATCGAAACTGAATATGCCCCTTTTTAGTCTGGTAATCTAAGAATTAGGGAACAGACACCCTAATTGACGCGAATCCTAAAGATAGATCTATCGGGCCCAACAAGCCCCATCCAAAGTACCGGATGCTTTAGTACTTCGAAATTTATATCATGTCCGAAGGAGGATCCCGGAATGATGGGGATATTCTAATATGCATATTGTGAATGTCGGTTACCAGGTGTTCAATCCATATGAATGATTTTTGTCTATATGCATGGGACGTATGTTTATGAGAAATGGAAATATGAAATCTTGTGGTCTATTAAAGTTATGAAATGATTATTTATGATAAACTAATGAACTCACCAACCTTTTGTTTGACACTTGAAAGCATGTTTATTCTCAGGTACGAAAGAAATCTTCCGCTGTGCATTTGCTCAATTTAGAGATATTACTTGGAGTCATTCATGTCATATTTCAAAAGACGTTGCATTCGAGTCGTCAAGTTCATCAGAATTATTATTAAGTCAATTATAGTTAGATATATTATGAAATGGTATGAATGCCGTCAACTTTCGATGTAATGAAAGATTGTATTTTCAAAAACGAATGCAATGTTTGTAAAATGTATCATATAGAGGTCAAGTACCTCGCGATGTAATCAACTGTTGTGAATCGTTTATAATCGATATGGATTTCGTCCAGATGGATTAGGTCGGGTCTTCACAAAATCCATCCTAGAAGCTTTGTGAACTCTTAATTCCAACAGAAACATATAAGACAAAAACGAATTTCGCGAAGAACAATTTGTTGACTTTTTTACTCCAAAGGTTTGACTCGAAAATTAGAATTCAATTCAAAGACTTGGAACTTGAAACTTTGCAGTTAGTTTGAGTAATTTATTCCTAACAAAACTGCAATTAAGGATTTTGTAATGGATTTCGAAATCAATGCTAAAAAAAAATGATGCAAATATAGAGGTATCGAAAGAAGAAAGAAAAAGAAGAAAAAAAATAAATATGAATTTCTGTTATGGATTCGTTTTTTATACTTATTGATAATGAACACCAACTGATTTTATAACAGGAAAATAAAAAGCTCGATCACTATAGACCAAAAGCAAAACCAGTAGAGAAAATAAAAAAAATAACCACGATTTGAATAAAAAAATAGAAAGCACAGATAAAAAAAAATAAATAAAGCTGGAAATCACGATTCAATTAAAAAAATTAAAAGTAGGTATCAGGAGAAAAAAAATATAAGCAGGATGATTAGATCACGTTTAAAAAAAATAAAAAAAATCAGTACATATCTTTTGACTTTTAAATTTTATTTTTTTAATTGATATTAATAATTAATATTTATAATAATAATACTAATAATAATACTAATACTAATAATAATAATAATAATAATAATAATAATAATACTTCTAATATTATTAAGAGTAATAAAAATACTAATAATAATATAATAGAGTTAATAATAAATATTAATCATAATAATTATAATGATAATAATAATAATTAATATCAAGTTTAATAATGATATTAATAATAATATGTTAATATCAATAACAATAATAAAAAAATGTTAAATTATCATTATTAATAATGATAACTATATAATGTTAATAATAATAATATTAGTAACAATAATAGTGATACTACTAATAATAATATTAGTAATGATAATACTAATAATAATAATGTTAATGATATATATTATGTTAATAATATTATTAATCATAATAAATGATAAATGATAAATGATAATAATAATATTAATAATAATGACAATACTAATAATGATAATTGCAAATAATAATAATTAATGATGACTATAATATTAATGATAATGATTTCTATTGTTGCTATGTAATAATAATGATTATAATAATAATAATAATAGATTGTAGTATTGATAAATATATTAATAATATTGATAATAACGATATTAATCATTGATATATTGTTTAAAAAGATATTAATGATAATAATATTAATATAACAAGTTAATGCATAATTATTTATAAATAATTATTCATGAATCGTCGAAAATTTGTTGAAGTTTAAATGAATTGTCTCAAAGATTTTGTTCAAATTTTGTCGAAAATTTTCGGGTTGTCATATTATTATCTGTATTAAATCCTATCCTATAATTATATAATTCGTTTCTTTCTGTTCATCTCCTTCTTCAATAACACAGTCGACCAGAGCCCAAATTGGCAATAACAATCACCCACTAAATTTGTTTTCGAAATCCTAACTAAAAAGAAACGACTAATCATTGACTGGATTTTAAAACAGAAAGAAAAAAAATAACAGAAACCAGTTGTAGCAGCTTCACGATGACGATGAACATTTAAAAATCAATTTTAAAATTAGAACTATTTTAGATGATGATTATAAAATAAAATGTGTTCTAAATCATTCCTTTAAACTTTCTAGACTATCAATTGATCCCTAAACATCGAAACCAGTTCGAATTTCTCTATGAACACTTAAGTTGACTTTTAAAATTGAAACTTTGACTCGAAAATTTGACTTTGATATGACGAATTGGACATTGAAAACTTACAGATAGTTTAAATGGATGATTCCTAACAAGACTACATTTTTAGATTTTGAAGATTGAATCGAAATCGATTTTTGGCTGAAAAGTTATAGAACAGAGGTACTCGGCATTAAAATTTCTGTTTAATTTAATAATTCGAAGTTGTTTAAAAGTTGTAATTGATAATGAGAGTAGAAAACTAAATGAGTTACTCAACAATTGGAATTGATCGATTTATATAAACTGAATGGGTGTCGACATGATCACAGATAACAGAAATATATATAAAAAAAAAAATATAAAAGCTGATAAAAAAAATCAGATATGATCAACTTAAAATAATTAAAGGCAGATTTGGAGATCATGATTCAGATAAAAAAAATTAAAAAGCATATCATGATTAAATTAAAAAAATCAAATGTAGTTCATAATTTTAGAAAAAAATTAAAAGCAGGTAACAAATATATATATATATATATATATATATATATATATATATATATATATATATATATATATATATATATAAATAAAAGCATATTTAAAAATAATCATGTGATTAAAATAAAAAAATATGCTGGAGGATCAGGATCACGTTTAAATAAAAAATTTAGTACATATCTTTTGACTTTTTAATTTATTTTTAATTGGTATTAATAATTAATATTAATAATAATAATACTAATAATAATAATCATATTAATAATAATAATAATACTTTTTAATATTATTAAGAGTAATAAAAATACTAATAATAATAACATAAATAATAATAATATAAATGACAAAATTATTAATAATATCAATAAAAATAATACTAGTAATAATAATAATAAATAATAATAATAATAATGATAAATATAATAATAATAATTATTTTTAATGTTATTGGTAATAATAATTATGATAATAATATTAATAATCATAATAATAACTAAAGTCATAATTTTACTAATAATTATAATAATAATGATAATAATAATATTATCAATAATATTAGTAATATTGATAATAATATAACAGATTAAATGTATAAATTTTCATATCTAGATATTATATATAATTATTTATATATACATATCTTTTTACAAATAATTGTTCGTGAATCGTCGAAGGTTAATTGAATTCTTGAAAATAGTTCAAAAATTTTGATAGTCGGGATAACAGGATTTGTTTATCGTGTAAGAAATCTGAAATTATATAGAGATTTTGGTTCAAAATAAGTCGAAATTTTTCGGGTCATGACAGTACCTACTCGTTAAAAGAAATTTCGTCCTAAAATTTGATTGAGGTCGTCATGACTAATAATAAAAATGTTTTCATGACGAATATGAGTTGAAAAAAAAATAGAGTTTTATCACCATTGAGTAATATGGATAAAATAATTCGATTACTTGAAGAGTACGAGTGAAGCTATCACAAAAGAGTAAAATGAGGAAATTAAATGTTTGCCTTAACTTTCGACATGGTTAAAGTTGATTTTCAGAATTCAATGCCTTAACTTTCGACATGGTTAAAGTTGATTTTCAGAATTCAAGGGATTTAAAGAAATCTTCATAATCTGTATAAGATTTGATTCTCCGGTAATTAAGAAGATTAGGATTTTCTTTGATTAAATGTGGTAAATTGCCTCGATTGCTGTGTCTGGAATTTCGCTATAAATTAGCTTCTTCATTTCATTATCTTCACCACTCCAATACTTTCTTCCTTAATTCATATTTCCAAAGATTGTGAAAATGCTCCATCCAGTTCTTATCCTGGATATTTTTCTGATTATCGCTTCTGTCTTTCTTCGTTTTCATCTATCACCAGAGGAATCTGTTTACTTCTACTATTACCTTGGGGTTATAGTGTTTTTAATTTTCCCGTATCTTTATGTTGCTATACGTATTGATATACATGGTTTGTAATTTCCGTGTTGTTATCGGGCTTTATATTTTTCTTTATATTTAGGAGCTCCATGGTTTTGTTTTTCCTTCCCGACTTCAAGTCAATCGAATAATGGTCCAGAATTCGTAGGTATGGAGTTTCGAATGATCATAATATACAAAGCAGAAGGAAAGGTAATAGCACGATTTGATTTATCAAATTATCAGAATATCCGAAAAAGACCGAATCATCAAGAAATATATTTTCTTGATATGTTTAGAGGTTAAATAGAATGAAAGAGTTATGTAACATGGTTCATGATGAGGGTATGATCTGTGAACGTTTATCACGTTCCATTAGAAACTCATCATGACTTATTGTAATATAATCAGGTTGGCCCTGACGTCATTATATTATACTAACTCATGCTTCAATTCTCAACACTTCTCCAGAATTAATTCATAATTTATATTTAGTTTTTACAGAAGTTTCCAATATAATGTAATACATATAGCACGAAGAGGTATATAATTTCAGACGAGAATATTTAGGAAAATATCTTCAGAAATATCGAATATATTTATGATGATATTTTGGAATTTCTAAGTTCGAAAGTTGATGAAGAAATATTTTCCGCAAGCTTTTAACATGTCTTCGGAGTAAGATATTCTCTAAAGATTTCATCGGATCCAGAATTACTTGGATTCTTTGAATATAGGGTTTGGTCCTTGTATTTGTCCTTGGTCTCCTTCATGGTTAGCTTAATCCATTTTTCAGTACCAAATTTTCTATCGAGCGTTCCCAACATTCCATTCTTTATTATCAAACTTTTAGCCATTTTGACCATCTACAATTTTGCTATTTTCTCTGCATTTACAACGTTAACATATCTGAATCATTGGTTATCCATTCGAGGTGTGTTTCAAGAATTTTGAAGAGTTTGAACGCAGATGGTAATCGTCAAGATACATATAATGTTCTAGAATTTTTGAACGACATGAATATTTTTCTGGGTTTTATGAATAGAGGTGATGTTCTAGCACAGTTTTGAAGTCAAAGTATAGCTTTGAAAGATGTAGGAATCTAAGAGTGATGCCATTTGTTAAATCTTGACTTGAATTCTGATCTGTCAGAATCAGAATATGAAATTGCATTTGTATGAAAATGGTTGTCCTTTGGTGAAAGGCTATATATATATGTGGATGTAAGTGGTATAGTTAATGATTTGTTGAATCAGAACTGAAGAATGTACGGTGTAACATATTAATGTGAAATCTAAATATTTCTTGGGTATTACCTAGCCGTTAAAATCTTTTCACCGTCAACAGTTTGTACAACAGAATATTTAATTACAATCTTTATGAAAATATACGTACATATATATTTTCCTTCAGATGTAATCATGGATTTAATGAGTTAATATAATATATTAAACTCATTTGATTTACGGTTGAAATGAGAATAAATAATCTCTAAAACTTTAGAGATTACATAATCACCGCAGAATATTTCTCTAATGAAGTTATGAATCAATACTTCATCGTTTATTGTTATTTCCTCGGTGAATGATGTTGATGTTCGTGGAATCCTTTCGCAAGGCACGAATAATGTTTTCAAAAAAGTTTCGAGTACATCGAAAATGAAAGTATATAATCAAACATGTATTTGAATAATACATTTGGTTTATTATGAAATGGAATTCATTGAGTTGAAATAGAGATTGTAGTTAACGATGGTTAAGTCATTATCGAAGGATGTACATCATAGCATATTAGTGATATGAATTAACCAAGTGGTACATACTAGTTAATATTCACACGTAATAGCTTAGTACGAAAAGATTTCTTATTGTTCCAAACCATATATATATATATATATATATATATATATATATATATATATATATATATATATATATATATATATATATATATATATATATATATATATATATATATAATTCTTTAGGAAGAATGAGTCAATACATCTTAACTCATTATTACTAATATTCCTTGGTGGTTGTGGTGTTGCTGTTGCTGATACGGGTGGTGCTGTCGGTGCTGGTTATGCTGCTGATACTCTTAGATTTTGCACCATATTCTCTAGAGCCACTAATCGAGCGCGAAGCTCGTTGACTTCTTCCATTATTTTGGGATGATTGGCGGTTCGGACAAAAGGATGAATAAGATCTAGAATTCTAGATATTATATATTCGTGACGGGATATCCTGGAAATGAGGGTGAAAATGGTGTTCCAGATTGGTTCGCCGGTAAGTGCTTCGGGTTCTTTGCCAATAGGACAATTTGGTGGGTAGAAGGGATTACCTTCTTCTTGTCTCCATTGATTAAGTCGATTACGAACCCACCCCCAATTCATCCAGAAAAGATGATGACTAATTGGTTGGTTCATTCTGGTTACGCTGCCATTGGAGCTCGAGGAGTTTGAGGAATCAAGTGAGAAATCCATATTATATGATCGGATAAAGGGTTTTTGATATGAGATGTGTGTTGAATACTGAATGATATATTCGTCTCCTCAAATACGTATATATAGCAAAAAGATTCCGTAATTTACGGAGGAAGTTTAGGAAAAGTGTTAGACAAAGTCTATTGGGATTGATATGATAAGATATGATTTGTCTATACTCCATTTATGTAATAATTGCAGTATGACGTGTCGAGATAAAGAAATGATAAGTATGCAATCAGATAATCTTTCGATTAAAGACTTTCAATTCGTAATGGCCTATTCAGGTCTAGGGGCTTGAGCTATAAGATCCTTTAAATCAGTAATCCAAACCCTTCCATCCTAGAGTTTCGTAGACGCCACCCGTCAAGAAAGTTCAATGATAAAAAATAACGAGAAAATAAAAATTTAAAAGTAATGAATATGAATCGTGATGACATTATAATGTCTTTGAGTTATCGAGAATCTTTATGACATTTTCCGGTTCGCAAACCAATGCACAAAGGCATAAGGGTACATAGGTACGTGATATAAGAAGGAGGTTATATACGTATGAGTATGAGTAGTACCAAACATAGAAATTTTAAAAATCAGGGATGACATTTCATGTAGTACATACGTAATACACAAAACCAGGATAGATGATATAGGAATGTCAAGAATTTCAGAAATCATGAGTGACATCCCTCAGTTTCACCAACCGAGGTGATCTTATAAAGATAATGCGTGTGAGTTATAGAATATTGTGAATCACGATGGGAGTTCCTCCCGGAGTGACAAAATAAAAGATATGTATATGTATGATGCAAGTAATAATGTTCTAAAGCTATAGGTCAGGCTGTAGACTAGACTTTAATGCACCCTATAAATCTGGGTTATCTATGAGAATTTCAGCCAACATGTCCTAGATGACCCACTCATCAAAATTTGGTTTTTATAAATTGGCCCTAACAATTAAACGAGCGCGATCCGAGAAAAATACCGCTACGCAAATTAAATACGCGAGAAGAATAATAATTCAAGAAATAAAACATAGGAATATTTTATTAACTCATACGACATCGGAATATCGTATCAAAATAATTCGGATTTGGAAATCTCGAAAGTCTAATTGTTGGTTTGGAAACCGAGACGATTCATCGAATAAAAACGTTATACGTAGGAACGTACAAACACATAGTCACACCTTTTTATTTAATAGATAATATAGGAATATTAGAATATAATTTAGTCACATAAAATGACTTCATAAAACATTTTAAAATTTTGAGACTCATAATAACAAGTTTGCTTGTCGAGTCGAAACCATTCAATCATATAGAGAATTGACTTAAAAATAAGTTGAAATTTTCAGGCAAGAAATGATAAGTAATATTTAAAATAAACACGTACGGTCAAAGTCCAGACTCACTAATGCATCCTAACAACTACCGGTTAGACACAATAATGCAAATTCTATTTCGCTAAGACCAACGCTCTGATACCAACTTTAACACCCCGTCAAAATTCATTAACGGCGATGTTAACTCTGGTCCCAGTGCTTGGCTTGACTTCTATGTAACAACAAAGTTATACAGCGGAATCAAAAAGTACCTGAGAATAAACATGCTAAAAAGTGTCAACCAAAAGGTTGGTGAGTTCATAGATCTATCATAAACAATGATTTTGATAATAGTAATAGATCATAAGATTTCAGTTTTCATAATTATCCTTACACCGTAGTGTAATAAAAAGATTCTACAACCATGGGCACCTGGTAACAAGCCTTAACGATAATAATATAATAATGAATACCCCTGATGTCTATAGAGCTCTAAATCAAGTGCTATAAATACCCTCAAAGTACTAAACATCCGTTGACTGCTAGCGCGACTAGCCCGGATGGGGTTGTTAAACCCGATAGATCTATCAATAGGATTCGCGCGTGCGGTACAGAGACCATTAGATTACGTTACCAAGATAGGGGAATATTTGTGATTCTAACCCACGTAGAATTAAGTTTAGTACTTGTATCTATTTTGTAAAACATATATAAAACATTTCATGTATTCTCAACCTAAAAATATATATAAAAAGGGAACTATGAAAACTCACGATACGATACGATAGTTTGTAGTAAGTATGCATAGGATGGCACTGAACAAGTACAGAGTTGACCTCGGATTCACGAACCTATATCAATTATATATATTAAAACGTATATTCGTAATCGAAAAAGTTTATATATATTTTAGTTGTTATATATTTCTATATATATACTGTTATGTATATATTCTATATATAAGTATTTATTTGATAAAATATTATTAATAATGTTAATGAATAAAGAGTTGTACTATTTTGTAATAATAATAATAATAATATTCATAATGATAATGATACTAGTAATAAAAATGTTAATACTAATAATGATATAGTTTTAATGATAGTAAAAATGATAATTTTTGTAAAAATGATAATAACGATATTAATTTTAATAATAACAATACTAATAATGATAATTACACTTATGTTAAAAATGATAATAATAGTACTATTAATTATAAAATGGTACTAATACTAATATTAATAAATTGTGTTATTTTCATAAATAATAATAATCATAATCATAATCATAATAATGATAATAATATTTAAAATGATAATAATAATACAATAATAATAATACTACTAATAATAATAATATTAGATAATACTAATAATTTTTAAATGATAATACTTGTAATAATAATGATAGTAACAATAATAATACTAATACTTAATAATAATAATAATAATAATAATAATAATAATAATATAATAATAATAATAATAATAATAGTAATAATAATAATAATAATAATAATAATAATAATAATAATAATAATAATAATAATAATAATAATAATAATAATAATAATAATAATAATAATAATAAGAAAACTACCTCAAAGCTTTCCTAAAAAAAATATGCCATGAACGGGACTCGAACCCGCGACCTCTCGCTAACCCACCAACACCCCAAACCATTCCTCTGTGTCCTTATTATCTGAATTAAATCCTATCCTATAATTATATAATTCGTTTCTTTCTATTCATCTCCTTCTTCAATAACACAGTCGACCAGAGCCCAAATTGGCAATAACAATCACCCACTAAATTTGTTTTCGGATTCCTAATTAAAAAGAAACGACTAATGGTTAACTGGATTTTAAAAAAGAAAGAAAAAAAATAACAGAAACCAGTTGTAGCAGCTTCACGATGACGATGAACATTTAAAAATCAATTTTAAAATTAGAACTGTTTTAGATGATGATTATAAAATAAAATGTGTTCTAAATCATTCCTTTAAACTTTCCGGACTATCAATTGATCCCTAAACATCGAAACCAGTTCGAATTTCTCTATGAACACTTAAGTTGACTTTTAAAATTGAAACTTTGACTTGAAAATCTAACTTTGATATGACGAATTGGACATTGAAAACTTACAGATAGTTTAAATGGACGATTCCTAACAAGACTGCATTTTTAGATTTTGAAGATTGAATCGAAATCGATTTTTGGCTGAAAAGTTATAGAACAGAGGTACTCGGCATTAAATTTTCTGTTTAATTTAATAATTCGAAGTTGTTTAAAAGTTGTAATTGATAATTAGAGTGGAAAACTGAATGAGTTACTCAACAATTGGAATTGATCGATTTATATAAACTGAATGGGTGTCGACATGATCACAGATAACAGAAATATATATATAAAAAAAAATATAAAAGCTGATAAAAAAACAGATATGATCGACTTAAAATAATTAAAGGCAGATTTGGAGATCATGATTCAGATAAAAAAATTAAAAAGCATATCATGATTAATTTAAAAAATCAAATGTAGTTCACAATTTTAGAAAAAAATTAAAAGCAGGTAACAAATATATATATAAAAAATAAAAGCAGATTTAAAAATAATCAGGAGATTAAAATAAAAAAATATGCTGGAGGATCTGGATCACGTTTAAATAAAAAATTTAGTACATATCTTTTGACCTTTTAATTTATTTCTAATTTATATTAATAATTAATATTAATAAAAATAATACTAATAATAATAATTATATTAATAATAATAATAATACTTTTTAATATTATTAAGAGTAATAAAAATAATAATAATAATAACATAAATAATAATAATATAAATGACAAAATTATTAATAATATCAATAAAAATAATACTAGTAATAATAATAATAAATAATAATAATAATGATTTTTAATGATATTGGTAATAATAATTATGATAATAATATTAATAACCGTAATAATAACTAAAGTCATAATTTTACTACTAATTATAGTAATAATGATAATAATAATATTATCAATAATATTAGTAATATTGATAATAATATAACAGATTAAATGTATAAATTTTCATATCTAGATATTATATATAATTATTTATATATACATATCTTTTTACAAATAATTGTTCGTGAATCGTCGAAGGTTAATTGAATTCTTGAAAATAGTTCAAAAATTTTGATAGTCGGGATAACAGGCTTTGTTTATCGTGTCAGAAATCTGAAATTATATAGAGATTTTGGTTCAAAATAAGTCGAAATTTTTCGGGTCATGACAACCACCGCCAGTCATCTTTCACCTGCAACCTACCATCTTTCACCTGCAACTTGTCATCTTCACCCCCTTCATTTTCACCTTCAATCGCCACCACCACCAAATCTGGAAACAACCACCAGATTCAAAGGTTTCAGGATGCTATTCGTTATCAAGGTTTTTGGCTGCTATTTAGATTCAATGGAAATCAGATTCAAAGGTTTCAAGCACAACCCGAATTCAAAGGTTGATGATTTAGTCATTAGAGTAGAATCCATTTGCAGCTTCAAAGATTGCTGATTTAGTCATCAGATTCAAAGGTTGCTGGTTTCAAGCACAAACCAGAGTGGTTCAGTTGACTTCGATTGCAAATGGTGGTGGTATAGTTCCGACGGTGGTGGTGATAATTTCGACATTGATCCGAATTCGAATAGATCTGAAAAAATGAGAAACCCAGATCCGGATAGGTCTGAAAAAAATGGGAAACCCTTTCTATTATTTTGTTAGCTTTTGGCAGATAATAATTATATTCTCATGAACATCTTAATATGCAGAACTACAGAAGGCGAGATTGACTAAAATATCGTCATGTGTTGACATGTGATTGAAGTTAACGGAATTTTTTAACGTCTGTCAGTCGGAGGGATGAAATCAACAACATTTGCATACCACGAGGAAGAAATCCATCGAAAAAAGCACAATGATTAAATCAGCATTTTGATACAAACTATAAGGACCATTTCAACAATTTTGTTTATAATTTATAATAATACGTCCTCAAATAAATATAATTGAAAAAGACAATGGCAATTCGGAAGAAATTCTTGCAAATGCATGACTTCAAGTCATGAGGAAGAATCTTCAAATAGTGACCTCAAAGTTTCTGGTCATGACCAGAATTTTCTATCATGGCAAGTTTCTTTGGCTTGCATCTTAGGGCAAAATCGGATACGCAAGGTCGCAGATTGCAAATGTCATAAATCGAATACGCAGGGTCGAAAGCGAATGTTGTGAATGACCCGAATTTAATATTGACCTCCAAACCTTGGAAGGCATATCTTTTGATTCAGTTTTGACATTTTTTTTATTATTAATTTTGACCTTTAGACGAACTTTGATCGACCACTCAAAACTTGCTATATCATGTTCTATTTTGTATTGGTTAATTTTACAACCAAAATTGAGTATTATCACACGAAACCTGTTAATCAATTTTGATAAATAACGTCCATGTCTCTTAGTTTATCAACTTGTGTTGCGTTTGATAAAACATAATCATTAAGCGTTGAATCTGAATGATTCATTATCTTCACGTCTTCTTGTTCATTATCTGTTTGTTGATAAGTGGGTGATAACTAGGGTTATCAATTTCTTGTTAGGACTCACCAAATTTCCAACACTCGGAGTCTGGGAGTGGCTGAACGCCGGTTCCCGGCATTTTCGGAAAGGGACACCGACGCCTTTTACTCCCACTCTCTATGTTATAATTATTGATTATGTAATATGTTAGGATTAGTCCAGCCCGTAATCCTAACATATTACATATTCAATAATAATTAGTGATGACTTAACTAGGAGAAAGAAACCATGACAAGCATAATTAATGAATGGAATTTCATGTAGTGGACGTGCAAATTACTCTTACAAAGTAGACCAAGACTTGGAGACAAAGTCAAATAAAAGATTATTGCAAACTGTCAATTATGCGTTTCACTTCAGTCCCCATCAGATAACAGTACTTAATTTAAAGGACTTAATTTTTTCCATATTCAGTTCACACCAGTGATTCAATGATGGAGTATATATAACAAGCCTTTGGAGTCTCAAATCATATACGAAAATACATAAATGAATAAAAAATATAAAAGAAAATTGTTCATGGCATACCTTTCTTTGTTCTTCTATGCAATAGTATTAATCCTGTTAATCCCTGCAACAACACTTGCTAAAAACAATACCGATCACCTCGCACTCCTAGCCATTAAGTCTGGCATTACCCACGACCCACAACACGTAGTCGGCACATGGAACACCTCTATTCATTTCTGCAAATGGGAGGGTGTTACATGTGGTCGTCGACATCCTAGAGTCACCACATTGGACCTCGGATCTAGAGGCATTGTTGGTTCCTTGTCTCCACATATTGGAAACTTAAGTTTTCTTAGAGTCATAAGATTAGAAAACAACACCTTCAAAAGCGTAATCCCGCCTCAAATTGGTAATTTATTTAGGTTACAAAAGCTAATTCTCATCAACAATTCTTTCGAAGGCGAAGTTCCAGCCAGTTTATCAAACTGCACTCGGCTCAACGTTCTTGGCTTGTCAAGAAACAAACTAGTTGGTAAGCTTCCACAAAAGCTTGGTTCGCTAGTGAACCTCGAGATCATAACCGTTCATTCTAACGGTTTCACAGGAGGGATACCATCCTTCTTGGCGAACCTCACGTCTCTTGTTGCTATATCGGCTGCCGACAATCATCTAGGTGGAACCATTCCACATGGTTTAAATCAATTGCATAACTTGCAAGAAATTGGTTTTGCTAATAACCAACTGTACGGTACAATACCTCCGTCGTTGTACAACTTATCATCTTTAAGAGTCATTAGTTTCACAGATAATAAAATCAGTGGAGATCTACCACTAAATTTAGGCTTAAAACTTCATAATCTTGAGTTTTTTCAATTTTCAGGAAACAAACTTACAGGAAACATTCCATTTTCTTTTTCTAATTGTTCAAACTTGGTAGAGCTTAGCTTAGCGGAAAATGGTTTAACCGGAAAGGTTGACATAAACTTTAGTAAGATGCCAAATCTTTGGTATCTTGCGCTATTCGACAACATTTTAGGAAGTTCAGAACCTGATGAGATGAAGTTTATTGATTCCATGATCAACTGTAGCAAACTCGAGATGTTAAGTGTTCATATAAACCGATTTACTGGAGTCCTTCCTAGTTCTATAGGCAATCTTTCTACTCAACTAACATCTCTAGCTTTCGGTAGAAACAATTTATACGGGCCCTTGCCTTCTGGGATCGGGAACCTTGTAAAGTTAGAGCGCTTAAGTGTGCTACAAAACCAGTTCAACGGAGTCATTCCTAACGAACTTGGTAATCTACGAAATTTGAAACTTTTATACCTTCATTACAACAACTTCACCGGGAACGTTCCATATTCGATAGGGAACCTTTCCTTGCTAACAGTTTTGAATTTGTCGAAAAATAGGTTAAAAGGTTATATACCTCTGATTCTTAATAACTGCAGGAGTTTGTTATCCTTGGACCTTTCTAAAAACAATCTTACAGGTCCCATACCCGTTGAACTTTTTCAACTATCGTCCCTATCGATCACTCTAAATCTTTCTCGAAACCATTTAGTGGGTCCACTTCCTCAAGAGATCGGAAAGCTCAAAAGCTTGACGAAATTTGATCTGTCACAAAATGATCTCGTTGGAGAAATCCCGAATACTATCGGAAGCTGCGTAAGCCTTGAGTCCTTATTACTGGACGACAATTTGTTTCAAGGTCAAATACCTCCCACAATGAGTGCTTTAAAAGGAATCATCATCCTAAATCTTTCTAGTAACAACTTCTCCGGCGAAATTCCAAGATTCTTAAGCCAACTAAACTTGTCTTCTTTAGATTTATCGTTCAATGATCTTGAAGGGGAGGTACCTTTGGAAGGAATTTTTAGAAATGGAAGTTTATTCAAAGTCAATGGGAACGATAAGCTATGTGGTGGCCCACCTGAACTTCGCCTGCAAAAGTGTCGGAAGACAGGTTCTCGAAAATCTCGGGTGATTTTTCTAGTTGTAATTCCACTTTGCACACTTTTAGTTGGAACAATGGTGTTCATGTCTTTCTTGATTTATCGGCGAAGAAGGAAGACACGAGCGCAACCGCCAGCTGAAGCCTCACACGTGCAGCCGTTTACAAGGGTTACATATGGAAGCATGCTCAAAGCTACCAATGAATTTTCCCAACAAAACCTGATTGGGACAGGGACTTTTAGTGAAGTTTATAAATGTATTCTTGAACCAGATGATGGAATGGTTGCTATCAAGGTTCTAAAGCTTGAAAACAGAGGAGCTTTGAAGAGTTTTACGGCAGAATGTGAAGCTTTGAAGAATATACGACATCGTAATCTTGTAAAAATCATTACTTCATGCTCATCTATTGATTATCAAGGTAATGATTTCAGAGCTATAGTTTACGAGTTTATGCCAAAAGGGAATCTCGAAAGGTGGCTTCATCCAAGTTCAGAACACGAAATGGATGCCGAATCTGGTCCACAAAGATTGAGCCTTCACCAAAGAGTAACAATTGCAACAGATGTGGCTCAGGCAATTCATTACCTTCATCAAGACTGTGAAGTACCCGTAATTCATTGTGATTTGAAGCCGAGCAACATTTTACTCGATAGTGAAATGGTTGCTCGTATTGGTGATTTTGGGCTAGCAAAGTTTCTTCCTTTAAAGCCACGAGAAAGCAGTACTGTTGGACTAAGAGGAACTATCGGGTATGCAGCCCCAGGTAAACATTAAACAAAAATTCAAACGAAATGACGATATCTAGAGTTATTTTTTTATTTTATTTTTATTTTTTTTTAACTCTGACTAAATGCCATGAATTTGTAGAGTATGGTCTTGGAAGTGAGATGACGAAAGAAGGAGATATCTACAGTTTCGGAATTTTGTTGTTAGAGATGATAACAGGAAAGAGACCAACGGATGACATGTTTCAAGAAGGATTGAACCTACATGGCTATGTAAAGATGGCGTTTCCAGATCGTCTCAAAGAAATCGTTGAATCGGGACTATTGTTGGTCCGTGAAGAAGCTGATCAGAATATCAACTATGGTTACAATGAGAATATTGAAGGCAGAAGGTGGAAGAAAATTGAAAAATGTATTGTTTCATTGGCAAGAATTGGGTTAACATGCTCCATGGAATCACCAACAGAAAGAATGAATACTACCAAAGTAGTCCATGAATTGCAGAACATCAGTGGAATTGTTTAAACATAATTACGAAGTAAAGATTTCAATAATGGGGTGGTGGTGCAGTTGGCTAGCGCGTAGGTCTCATAGCTAGAGAGTAATCCTGAGGTCGAGAGTTCGAGCCTCTCTCACCCCATAACTTTTATATTTTTTTCTTTTTTTCTCTATATATTTTTTCTTTTTTTTTCACGAAGTTTAGAATGATTATTCTTTTTTTTTCTACTTTCACTATCGGTAAATTCAGTATAAAAAAAAAATTTAATTAGTAGTGTTAAACTGCTATAAAGTAAAACTTGCATACCACATCAGTGTACTTTTTCATACTATTATTTTTATTAGTATATTGTATAAATAAATATATATATTATTCAATCAAGAAAAATAGAGCTGACAGAAAGTAACAATAAACAAACTATGCAACGGCAACAGGCTCAACAGCAGGAGAAGCATCAGCTATAACAACAGGTGGTTGTGGGTTATGTTTGAGGTCGATCGGTGTGTTGTTCTTGAGTTTTACGATAATCTCCCTCATTCTCGATAAATCAGTTGGTATTCCAGGTTTGGAACCTTGGATCACAACAACAGATGTGTTCTTGTCCGCGTCCTTTTTTGATCCTCTGGCTTCTAAAACACGTATTTCTTTCGGAATAAGTTCTGCAATTGCATTCCAGTAACTCTTGTCCGCTTGGGCATGAAAGTTGTCCAATCCGGCCAAAAACATCTAACATGTCACAAATAAGTTATAATAAAGTTTTACTACATTTTAGACATTAAGTGAAGGTTTAAAACATAACATAACAATATACTTTCAAAAAAGTATCATACTCCGTATTGAATTATTAAAACCCTGCTATTTTATCACCTAAATACGGAGTACCACTTAAACTATAAAGAAATCTGTGTCGGGAACATCCAGTGTCGGTCAATGAATGGGTAAGTTGCCAATCCCTGCTACTAAGGGCAATGAAATTATTCGTGAAAGGCATAATGCCATTAAGTTCCATAAAAACTATACCGAGCTCAATTCAAAATATTGGGATAAAAAATATTTTTATGATTTCGTTTCAATATGATTGGTTTGCTTATGTGGCGCATGGACGATCATAATGGAACAAAATTTAAGCGTCTAATCGATATAAATGTACAAAAACTGCAAAGTCCATCAAATTTACTAGCATAAAACTGTAACCGCAAAGTGTTTATCTTTACCTTTTCGCTTTCACGGTTAATAACTATGTTATGGTTACAAACGACTTTCCACTTGTTGAGGAAATTAATCTTGTACTCATCCGCTTTATCCAAGATTTGGTTTAGCAACTCTTTCTCCATTTTTTCCTTTTCTTGTAAACTCAATGCATTTTGTCTGTCTTTACCATAACATCAGTTAATATTAATATCCATATGTTTTCATATGATTATTATATTTTAATTTTATATTATAAGTCAAAATTGTAACATAAGCAGTAAAGCTCGCAAAGAATAAACTAATATGTCAAACAAAAATTCGCCTGAACATGTTTATACAATCAACCATACACAATCGAATTATCTATCAAAAAAGAAACTAAATAAGAAAAAATTAACATGCACAAGCAATTCATAACCAATTGTAATTAGAATAAATGTAGAATGAAGAGTAAATAGTAATCAAAGATAATAAAAAAAAAAAAAACCCTAACCTTCGCCATTCTCTGAGAGCAAATCCTATTTCATTCTGAATCTCCGACATTGGGGCAACATTAACAACAACAACAACAATAACAACTACAGCATTATCAGTTCTATGAATATTTTGATAAAATCGTATCGTTTTACTTTTTACCCTTACTTTGTTTGGAAGACGAGACGAAATTTTTTGTAAGTCTATATTTTTACTTTGTTGGGCCAGCCCAAAGTTTGGATCAGTTCTAGCCTTTAGATAACACGGCTAAAGGATCGCGGTGTTAATAAAGTATACAGTATTTAATTATTTTTTTTAACAAAAACATTATACATACCACTATATATTATACTCGGACAACCAATCGCCGTTCGTCACATCATCGCTTTTTACTAGAAACCGAATTGGAAAACGGGTTGACCCTATACTACAGTAATTTTTTCTTTTTTTGAATTTCTTTTTTCCATTCCATAGTGAATCACGGTCACACATAGTACTCCCTCCGTTGTTAAAATATTAGTGCACAAGTGGCTCAACTTGCTCAACTTGATTTTAAACTTTATTGCTCAAGTTGCTCAACTTGTTCAAATAGATTTAGGCCATTATTGACCAAATTAATGGTTAATGTGTTTAGTGACCAATTTGACATTTTCTTTTATGGCATACTTGCATAATCAAGTTGCCTTTTATCTTGTTTTATTAGGTCTAGTTGTTGGTGTGTTCACATGTATGCTAATTGTCATATTGGTGTGTTCAGATGTATGCTAGTTGTCATTTACCTTTATTAGTGGGTCTAGTTGTTGGTATGTTTTGCTTTAATCCTCTACATAAGGATGTGATTGTAATCATTTGAAATCAATCCAACACATTTAGTATTTCATATTCTTGTTCATATTATTTTCTTAACCTTTCATTCATAACCATTTGAAAGTGTACTTTTGTTGGTTATGATTCTCACATGAAAGGTTGGAGGTGTATGGATCTAGAAACAAAGAAGTTTACCACTTCAAGAGATGTGGTATTTGATGAAGTGTCTTCTCAATTTTCTAAATCAAGCAAAAATGATGAAGAAAATAGATATTACAAATTTATGTTTCTTAACTTCGACACTCAAGAAGAAAGTGAGAAAGATGGTGTTTCTCAAACTCAAGAAGAGGTACCTAGTGAAAAAGTACCAACTCAAGTTAGAAGGTCAACAAGAGAAAAGAGATAACCAAGACATCTAAGTGACTATGAGGTGAACACGATTACAACATGTTTCTTTTCAGGTGGCTTAATCGAAGAATCAACATGTTATGAAGAAGCTAAAGATTTTTCGAATTGGAGAAAAGCAATGCAAAAAGAGATTGATGCATTGAAAAAGAATGAAACTTGAGAGCTTGTCAAGAAACTGGAAGCATGTAAACCGGTTACTTGCAAATGCATGTACCGTTTGAAGAAGAACTCAGATGGAACCATTAATAGGTTCAAGGCTCGTTTGGTGGATCGTAGCTTTTGTCAAAGTTAGGGGCTTGATTATGAAGAAAATTTTAGCCCCGTGCCTAAAATGGTGACGGTGAGAACAATAATCTCACTATCAGCTTACAAAGGGTGAAAATTGTGGCAACTTGATGTGAAGAATTCTTTTCTATATGGAGAACTTGATCGTGATGTGTTCATGGAACAACCTATTAGGTTCACTTCAAATCAATTTCCAGAATATGTGTGTCGGTTGAAGAAAGCTCTTTATGGCTTGAAACAAGCTCCGAGAGCTTGGTATGGTAATTAAGGTTGCACAATAGCTTGTCTTTTGTGGTTTTAAAATTTCTGATGCGAATTCTAGTTTATTTGTGAAGAAAGAATTAGGTATTCATGTCTTGGTATTACTATATGTTGATGACATGATTATCACCGGATGAAACGAGTCAGGAATTTCTCGTTTAAGTGATGATCTTTCAGTTCATTTTGAAAAGAAGAATCTGGGGGAGATTGGATGTTTTCTTGGTTTGAAAGTTGATAAATTAGAAAACGGGTACTTTATCCCTCAAAGGGGTTATGCAAGAAGTCTCTTGGAACGTTTCAACATGGGGGATTCAAAGCCTATGTCTACTCCAATGGAACCAAATCTCAACACGAAGAAAGATCAAGGAAAAGAACTCAAGGATGTGAAGTTGTTCCGACAAATAGTTGGAAGTTTGATTTATCTAACCATCACAAGGCCGAAAATTGCTTACTCGGTTGGCATTATTTCACAATTTATGCAATGTCCAACTAATGTTCATCTTGATGCAGCTAAAAGGATCCTTCGTTATGTGAAATGATCAATGGGCCACGGCTTGTGGTATAAGAAGTGTGATGATGTTTTGTTAAATGGTTTCATAGATGCAAATTGGATAGGAGACGCAAATGATCGCCATTCAACTTCGGGTTACAGTTTTAACATGGGTTCCGCGGTTATTTCATAGTGTAGCAAGAAGCAAGATGTTGTAGCTTTGTCTAGCACAGAAGAGGAATACATATCTGCAACTATGGCAGCTTAAGAGTGTACTTGGCTAAGAAGATTGGTTGGTGACATACTTGAAGAAGTAGATTATGTTTTCAAACTGAAATGTGACAATGAAAGTGCAATAAAACTTGCTTCCTGTTTTTCATGCTCGTACTAAGCATATAGAAATGAGGTATCATTTCATTCGTGAAAAGGTTCTTAGCGGGGAAATCGAGCTAGCAAATGTAAGGACAAATGATCAAGTAGCTGACATCTTTACTAAAGCTCTATTGAAAGCCAAGTTCATGGAATTTTGAGAGGCGTTGGAGATTTTTGATCGGGAGTTTGCACTAAGGGGGAGTGTTAAAATATTAGTGCACAACTCAAGTGGCTTAACTTGCTTAACTTGATTTTAGACTTTATTGCTCAAGTTGCTCAACTTGTCCAAATGGGTTTATGCCATTATTGACCAAATTAATGGTTAAGGTGTTTAGTGGCCAACTTGACATTATCTTTTATGACATACTTGCATAATCAAGTTGCCTTTTATCTTGTTTTATTAGGTCTAGTTGTTGGTGTGTTCACATGTATGCTAGTTGTCATATTGGTGTGTTCAAATGTATGCTAGTTGTTATTTAGCTTTACTAGTGGGTCTAGTTGTTGGTATGTAATGATTATATTTTGCTTTAATCCTCTATATAAGGATGTGATTGTAACCATTTAAAATCAATCCAACACATTTAGTATTTCATATTTTTGTTCATATTATTTCCTTAACCTTTCATTCATAGCAAATAACTTGTTGTTTTATCCGTCTGATATTAATTGTCCCCGTACTGAAAACACACAATTTAAGAAATTATCATAAAAGCGTTGTACTTTTTATTTAGTTCCAGTTTTACAATTACTTTTTCTTTCTCCTTTATTTTTATCCACATACATTAAGAGAATAAACATTAATATTTCTTATTCTTTTCTATTTATGAAAGTGGATAATTAATTTAGGATATTCCAAAATGAATTAATGAACAATAAATTAGGGACGAAAGGAGTAGTTAAATAAAAAAATAGTAAAAGACCTCGAACAATTCCAAGTGGTGCATATTAAACGATTTGTTTGAGTAGATCCTACGATCTATTTGAACATAGTAGTCATGCTTGCCAACTAAAACCAAAGACAAACGTGATCTGATCTTACATGATCACCAAAAACAAAACCAATATATCACACCATGACCCAGTGGTGAATCTTGAAATTTGTAAGTAGTAGGGCGAATATTTTTTTTCACGTGAAGTTCTTACAAAAATAATCATCATAATAGTCATATATATTATAATAAAAATAATTACAACTAAGCTCGACGCCCTTTAAGCATTTTAAAATCATCGATAACAGATTCCGAATCAAACTTTTCAGCAATTTCTCGTTTAATATAAACAACCAAATTATCTGCAAGAAAGTCATCAAAAATCTTGTTGCGAAGCCGATTCTTGCATATTTTCATCCCAGAAAATGCTCTCTCGGTTGTAGCAGTTGAAATGGGAAGCGTTAAGATCAATCGAATTAACCTGTACAACATATTAAAGTTCTTGTATTTCCAAGTTTCCACAAGACCTCTAAATACTTCAACAAGAGTTGATGCACCACTAAGCTTAGGGTTCTTTGGCATCTCAATATTAAACAGCTCCAACTCGGATTTCAGTTGGTTCCTCTCATGCTCAGTAAAATCTACAGGATAGTATTTCTCAAGAAGAAAAAAAAAATGACCAATATTAAACTCTTTCGAATCTTTTCTTGGAACTAAAGTGGAGCTAAGAGTTAATAACTCCATAGCTTGATCATTGAATCTATTGTTCAACTCTAACACCTGTTTGTCAATTGTGATAATGAAGACGACTACCCGATAATAATGTTCAAAGGTAATATGATTATCTTGACGACGAGGGCGATATCGACCAGACTTGTATAGATCACTCAATACGAACTCAAATGATTTTGTATAACAGTAAGTTGTATCATGTGATAACCCGGAAAATTTTCGATTAAATTTAAACTAAACTTCGACTGTTTCCGACAATTCACGAATAACCGGTTATAAAAAGATATGTAAATATATATATGTGTGTGTATATACATCATATACAATCATTATTATTATTATTATTATCAAGTATTATAATTATTATTATTAATAATTATCATTATCATTAATATAATTACTAATATATTATTAATATTATTAGTATTAGTATTAATACTTAACATTAGTATGAAAAATAATGAAATATTATTATTATTATTATTATTATTATTATTATTATTATTATTATTATTATTATTATTATTATTATTATTATTATTATTATTATTATTATCATTATTATTCTTATTATTATTATTATTATTATTATTATTATTATTATTATCATCTAAAATTATTATTATTATCATTTATCATTTGTTATTATTAAGATTAATATGATTATTAATAATATTAACATAATTTATATTATTATCATTATGTTTATTATTGTTATTTAAGAATTATTAGTATTAGTAATATCATATTATTCTTATCTTTATCTATTATCATTATTATTATTATTATTATTATTATTATTATTATTATTATTATTATTATTATTATTATTATTATTATTATTATTATTATTATTATTATTATTATTATTAATTATTATTAATTATTATAGTTATTAATGTATTTATTTAATAAAAATGAAAAAAACGTGTACCTAAATTAGATATTGTCACTAACTGCTTCTATTTTTTTTTATTATTCCTTCCAGAATCATGATCTCCTTCTCAATATTTTAATCCATCGTGATTCTGCTTTCCATTTTTTTTTAATTTTATTATCGTGCAACTTTTTTTTTTATTTTTTTCCCTCTAAACGGTCTTGATTTTGTTTTTGTCGATCAATAAATAATACACAACAAGTTTGATTGATTATAAATACTTCATTAACACATTCAACTATATACAACTATACTTACTGTAATTCAAACAGAAATATTTTTTTTTCTTTACGATACCTCTGTTCTTTTTCAAATATTCAAAACTTCAATTTCGTTTTCAATTTAAAAATCTGGAAATGCAGTTTGGTTAGGAATCATTTACTTAATCTATCTGCAAAATCCCAAGTTCCAATTCATTATATCAAGCTTTAATTTTCGAGTCAAAGTTTATAATTTAAAAAGTCAAAAGCTGTGTTCTTTGTAAAATTAGGATTAGTTTTTATGTTTCTGGATCAATTGATTGTACAGAAAGTTTCTAGGAAGGATTTACAACATAATTTGTGTAGAAATTTGAGTCTAAAAACGATTATAAATCAAAATTCAAGATTTTTTTTTTTAAAATATAGTGACGGCAGCAGCTGTTAATTTTTTTTTCTTCATTGTTAATTGTTTATGTATTGGTTAGTAAATACTAAAATCATGTTTGTAATTATAATTAAGATTAAATGGATTCTTGGTTTGATTTGATATTGATGATGATGATGATGATGATGATGATGATGATGATGATGAGGAAGAAGAAGATGATATGTATATACGGTTTATAAACAAATAAAAACACATATAAATCAGAAAAACAGATTAGAGTAGATGGTTAAGGGGTGATGTGGGTTAGCAAGAGGTCACGGGTTCGAGTCCCGTCTTGGACGATTTTTTTAGAAAAAGCTCATTAAGGTAGTTTTCTCATTTATTATTATTATTATTATTATTATTATTATTATTATTATTATTATTATTATTATTATTATTATTATTATTATTATTATTATTATTATTATTATTATTATTATTATTATTATTACTACTACTACTACTACTACCAAACATCATTAAAGGTATTATTATTAATATCATTAGGATTATTAGTATTATTATTAACTATTATTATTATTATTATTATTATTATTATTATCATTTTAAATATTATTGTCATTATTATTATTAGAATTATCATTTTTACAAACACTATCATTTTTGATATTAATATTATTACTAGTATTATTATTATTATTATCATTATTTTTAATACTAGTATTATCATTACTAGTATTAATACTACTGTTAGCAAAATATTAATTATCATTATCATTATCAATACTAACAAAGTAACTAATGATATTATCAAAAATTTTATTTTCAACATTATTATTAAATCTAATTAATAATATTATCATCACTATTTTTAGTATCATCATTATTATATTACCATTATCATTATGAATATTATTATTATTATTATTATTACAAAATGATACAACTCTTTTAAAATCACATTATCAAACAAATACTTATATATAGAATATATATATAAGTATATATATATATATATATATATATATATATATATATATATATATATATATATATATATATATATATATATATATATATATATATATATATATATATAACAAGTGAAATAATATATATAAACTTATTCGATTACGAGTATATGTGTTAATATATATACTTGATATATGTTCGTGAATCCGAGGTCAACTATACACTTGTTCAATGCCATCCTATGCATATTTACTACAAACTATCGTATCGTATCGTGAGTTCATCTGCTCCCTTTTTATATATATTTTTGGGCTGAGAATACATGCGCAACTTTTATAACTGTTTTACGTTAGACACAAGTACTCAAACTTTTATGCTGAATACGTGCTTTGTCATGCTAAATCCCTGCCGTAATATCGTTAATTGCTTGGTGAACGCAAACTTAGTTATTATGAATAGCGCTATTGAGAGTAACGTCTCTAATCATTTGACCTCTGGACTTTGGTTACATAATAATGATTCAAACTAACACTGACTGTTCAAGGTGTCTCGGGGTAAAATTCTGTTTAGTCGCGATATTACAAACTACATCAACTCTTTTTAGATTGATATGATGGGTATCAATCAAATTTAAACTGAAATCTTGTGGTCTAATGCTATACTAAACTATTGATTTATGATAAACCTATGAACTCACTCAACCTAGTGTTGACTTTTTAAAGCATGTTTATTCTCAGGTTCTTAAATATTGCTTCCGCTGTATATCTACTGCTTTGATGATGATTGCTTGCTATGCTTGGAGTCTTCATTACATATCATATCAATTAAAGATATTTAATGCTCTAAATACAATGTAATCTATTTATCTTCCGCTGCAAAACTCAATAAAACGTCTCATATAGAGTCGTTCTCGTTTATACAACTGAGATTTGATATATTTAGTGACGTTATTCTTCCAGGCCCTATCTGGAGGACGTCACAGATTGGTATCAGAGCAGAGTTGTTGTAGAGAACCAGGATTGCATTTTAAGCGTGCCTTATACAATTAGGTACCTTAGCAATGTAGGACTACAACTTTCCTTGACCATAGTGCCTTTAATTGTTGCCTTTAACTGTTAAATGCTACACTATACTTTAGAAACTTTACTTATCTTAGAATGCCGAGCCAATCTAAGAACTCTGCTCATCTTCCTAAGTACTATCCAATTCCACCACCACATTTAAATGCAACACCATGATTTCTGAAATTCTCGACATTCCTTTGTCATCTATCATGGTTTTGTGTATTACATATGTATTACATGAACTGTTATCCATGAAATCTCTACTATTCATATTCATTACTTTCAAAATCTTTGCTTTCTCGTTATTTTTGATCATTGAACTTTCTTGACGAGTGGCGTCTACGAAACTCTAGAATGGAAGGGTTTGGATTACCGATTTAATGGATCCTATAGCTCAAGCCCCTAGACCTGAATAGGCCATTGCGAATTAAAAGTCTTTAATCGAAAGTTTATCTGATTACATACTTACCATTTTTAAATCTCGACACGTCATACTGCCATTATTGCATAAATGGAGTATAGACACATCATATCTTATCATATCTTATCATATCTATTCCAATAGACTTTGTCTAAACACTATTCCTAAATTTCCTCCGTAAATTATGGACATCATTTTGCTATATATACGTATTCAAGGAGACGAATATATCATTCAACATCCAACACTCATTTCATATCAAACCCTACTCCAAACACATAATATGGATTCCTCGAACTCTTCGAGCTCCAATGGCAGCGTAACCGGAACAAACGAACCAATCAGCCATCATCTTTTTTGGATGAATTGGGGATGGGTTCGTATCTGACTCAATCAATAGAGGCAAGAAGAAGGTGATCCCTTCCACCAACCTAATTCACCTCTTGGCGAAGAACCTGAAGCACTTACCGGTGAACCAGTCCGAAATACCATTTTTTCTCTTCTTTCCAGGGTATCTCGTCACGATTATATAATATCAAAGATTCTAGATCTTATTCATCCCCTTGTTCCAACCGCCAATCATCCCGGAGTAGTAGAAGAAGTCAACAAGCTTCGCGATCGAGTGGTGGCTCTGGAGAATATGGTGCGAATTCTACAAGCATCAGCAGCATAACCAGCACCACTGATTAAGCATATTTTCACGGGGTCAAGGTGAACCTACGCTTGAGTGCATAAAAGGGGTTTAAGGACTAACAATATTCGAACCTGTGACGATCGCTCTAAATCCATATGGACGAACACGTCATTCATTGATTTCATTGCGAGGTATTTGACCTCTATATGATACATTTTGTAAAAATTGCATTCTTTTGAAAAGGCACACCATAAATGAATATTTAAATCAAAGGTTTTCTACATCTGATGATTTCTACATATAGACAATCACCATAAATAATAGTTTACAACAGTATTTCCGTTGACAATGCAGTCAAAATAAGATACATGGTGATGATTTGGTGAATGCAACGTCTCCTTGAAAAATATGTCATGTAAGACTCCATGCACATAGCTTGTTTAACATCTAAGCAAACAGCGGAAGACTTCTAGGAAACCTGAGAATAAACATGCTAACAAGTGTCAACACAAAGGTTGGTGAGTTTATAGTTTTAATGTTGCGCATAATCTGTATATAAAAGTGGATCACAAGATTTCAGTTGTTCAATCCAGAAACGTTTATCAAAATATTCTACGAAATTGAGCACCCTGATAACTAAACTTAACGTATATATAATTTGTACCCTTTGTATAATCATCTTAATAATACACGCAAACCAACGTGTACGCTTCTTAAATAGCATACGTCCGTTAAAAGGCTAGTGCTCTAGCTCGGACGGGGATATCAAGCCTTATGGATCCATATACTACTACTCGCGCCCACCAGTTCTTATAACTGGCAGTTAAAAGTTACCAAAGCTAAGGGATTTTCGGTTCAAACTCAGTGTAGAATTTAGTATGTACTTGTATCCATTGCGTTTAAAATAAAGTGCATGTATTCTCAGCCCAAAAATATATATTGCAAAAGCAATTAAAAAGGGATCAATGAAACTCACCTTAGCAGCATATAAAGTCGTTCACCAAAATGTGATCGAAACACGGATTACCAAATAACCGTAGATCTCAACCTAGAGAACATTTGTTGGTCAATAAATGTATATCAAGCTAGTTCAGGTTATAGTGTATCACAATCCTAATGCTCGATATTGACATACAAAAGTTATCCAATGTTGTTTTAAAAAGTCAATTTTGACAATAGTTTAACAAAACGAGACGTACCTTATATAAGGATTCATTTACTCGGTTGGTAATATTCAAAAATCTAATTTATCAATCTCGTAAACAAGTTGTTTAAATCTTAATTGTAGATTCAAAAGCAATTTCAATTAACTTCAATCATAATTCAGTTGCTCATATCTTTTAATCCGTTCATCGAAATTATTCGATATCTAATTGAAAAGTTATTGATTTTTCGCCAGCTTTCCAAAAACATGTATATCATATACCTTTTACCAGTAATATATGTATTTAATTCATGGTACATCATAAACTGTTTAACAAGAAAATTTAGCATACAAGCATGTATAAATATATATACTCGAGCACTAGACATGGATACACAATTATTATATAAAAGATTAAATATAAGTATTTACATATCAATATTGAGATTCAATATTGTAGAAAAGTACGTAGACGTAACGGAGATGATAACACTAGGTTTGACTTGCAAATAATACCCATGAATATTACCCATAACCTCCTTGGCAATAACCTATAATTTCCTTAGCTTTATCCCGCTCATAAAACTATTTTGAAAGTGACACGCTCATGACCTCGTCGTAGTATTTTATGTATAATACTAATAATAATACAAATACTACTAATAATAATAAGATTAATAATAATATTAATAATAATAATAATAATAATAATAATAATAATAATAATAATAATAATAATAATAATAATAATAATAATAATAATAATATAATTAATAAATATAATACGGAGTAATTTTTAAATTAAAACATAGGCAGATATCTCGAGCTTTATAGGTGTGGCCTGTCCAGGACTGCCATGCGATTGCATGGCCTCCAAGACCATTTCCCATGCGATCGCATGAGATGGATTTCCAGCTCATGATCTTTTAACTTCTAGTTTGTAGACATATTTTTTAATTATTAATATAATATATTTAATTTATATAATTAATTATATATTATATTAAATTCACATGCATAGTTGACTTGTAATTTTCGTTCCGATAAGTCGTACGTCGTCACTCGACTTATGTCCCGGTTCCGGTTTTTCGAACGTCCTATCGTATACTGAGAAAACTTGTACTTTACGTTTCGTGAATCGTACCTTTGTCAAAATATAGTCTTAAATCATCCATAAACTATACCACTGTAGCAAGTTACTGTAGAAAGTCAATTTTTACTATAGCAATTCAATGTAGCAAAGTCAATTTTTACTGTAGCAATTCACTGTAGCAATTTTTACTGGTATTTCTTGGTAACTACGATGCGTATGACGTTGATGTTCAAGGTACATATTGTGATGTTGAGGCTTGCGGTGCGGATGTTGTTGGTGGTGGTAATGGTACTGTTGGTGTTGTTGTCGGTGGTACTGTTGATGCCGGAGATTCTGCTGGTGCTTGTAACCTTTGCACCATATTCTCAATTTTTTACTGTAGCAATTCACTGTAGCAAAGTCAATTTCACTGTAGCAAATAGTGATTTTCAAAAACACTGTAGCATTTTGGGTACTGTAGCAATTTGAAAATGTTACTATCGTTTACTAAATAACTTGAAATTATATATATGTATATATCTTTTTAATATATATAAATCAGTTTTTAAATACACATCGGAAGTTATTTATAAATAAATTTTAATAATAAATATTTCAACTTATCATATATATTCAAATAGATATTTAAACCAATAAGTTTAATGTACGGTATCAAGTAATTAATACATTGTTACCTTTTCAAGTTATAGTATATATGTATCTATTTACATATAATTGTTCGCGAATCGTCGAAAACAACCCAAGGGTATTTAAATATATAAAAGTAGTTCAAAAATTTTGAGATTCAGTTTTACAGACTTTGCTTATCGTGTCGGAAATGTTAATCATACAAAGATTAAGTTTAAATTTGGTCAGAAATTTCCGGGTCATCACAGTACCTACCCGTTAAAGAAATTTCGTCCCGAAATTTGAGTGAGGTCGTCATGGCTAACAATAAAAAAGTTTTAATGACGAATATGAGTTGATAATAGAGTTTTATCTATGTTTGAATAATATGGATAAAATAATCCAATTACTCGAAGCGTATGAGAGAAGTTATCGTAATCAAGTGAAATGGAGAATAGAGATGCGTCTTATCTCTTGATGTAGTAACAATTGATTTCCGGATTTTAAGGAATAGAAAATCTTCATAATTTAAATAAGATTTGATTTTTCAGAATTTGCGGAAATTAGGATTTTCTTTGATTAAATGCGTAACCTGCCTCTATTGCTGCGTCCGATATTTTGCTATAAATTGACGTCTTCTGTTTCATTTATTTTCAACACTCCTATAATCTTCTTTATTATTTCATACATCCCAATAGATTGTGAAAATGCTTAATCCAGTTCTGATTCTTGATATTTTCCTGGTTATCGTATCCTTCATTCTTCTTTTTCATCTGCCACCAGAGGAAGTTATTTTCTTCTACTATTACCTTGGGGTTATAGTGTTTTTCATTCTCCCGTGTCTTTATATTGCTATACGCATTGATATACACGGTTTGTAATTTCGGGGTTGTTATCGGGCTTTATATTCTCCATTATATTTCGGAGCTTCATGCTTTCGTTTTCTCTTCCCGACCTTAAGTCAAGCGGATAATGGTCCAGAATTCGTAGGTATGAAGTTTCAGATGAACATAACTAATGTTCTAAGAAAGAAATGGTAATAGCACAATCTGACTTGTCAAATTACCAGAATACCTCGAAAAAGACCAAATCATTAAGAAAATATTTTCTTGATATTTTTAGAGATTATATAGAATGAAAGAGTTATGTAACATGGTTCATGATGAGGGTATGATATGTGAACCTTTATCACGTTCCATTAGAAACTCAGCATGACTTACTGTAATATAATCACGTTGATCAAGTGTCATTATATTATATTAACTCATGCTTCAATTCCCAACATTACTTCAAAACATTTATATTTTAAACTTGAAAGTTTCAGAATTTAGAAACTAAAATAGTTTCTTTTATGGTGTAACACAGATATCGTAAAGAGAAAATTGATTTTCGATAAGAATGATTATGAAATTATCTCCAGAAATATGGAGAATATTTATAATGAAAGATACGATGATATCTTAGAATTTCTAATATCAGAGGATGATGAAGAATATTGTCCGCAAGGGTTTAGATTCGGAAGCAAGGTATTCGTTAATGGCTTCAGCAGATACTGAATCATTTGGATTCTTTGAAGACAGGTTTCGTCCTTGTGATTTATCCACAACCTCTTTCATACTTTGCTCAATCCGTTTTCCAGTTTTAAACTTTCTCTTTTTCTCAGCTTTACCACCATACTATTCTTTATCATCAAACTTTTAACTGTTAAGGTCGTTTACAGTTTTTGCTGCTTCATCAACATTTTTCCAAAATTCGGAGAACTAGTTTCGTAGTTTGGGGTGTTTTTTTGGAAACTTCACATTCGAAGTATGTAAGTCCAGGAGGTAGACGTTATATGTACACATATAACTGTTGGCGTAGACGTGCTACAAGATTTCAAAATACTGATTGCTAATTCCCGATAGTTGGTATGGCAATTGCCGTTACAAGATGTGGATGAGTACATGATACGGTTTCAATGAGTATAAGGATTTTTTGGAAGGTCAAAGATCAATGAAGTTGTTGGTAAATTTACTGCTAATGTGGTGGAACATGAAAGGTTCCCTAGTAACGAAAACGTATATGCCAAAATTACAAGTCTGAAAGGTCGTCGTTGACTGGTTGAATGGTTGATAATACTGGATACTTTGAAAAGGAATTGCAAGGTTATTTTCGGTAAAAACAATGCTAAAGGATCTTGCATAGTTTTGAAGTCAAAGTATAGCTTTAAAAGATGTAGAGATCTATGAATGATGTCACTGGTTCAGAGTTATGGCTTGGATTCTGATCCGTCGATATCAGAATATGTGATTGAATTTGTATGAAATGATTGTGTATCATTGTGAAGATAGTGAGCATAGTTAATGATTTTTGAATCAAAATTGAAGAATGTACAGTGTAACATATTAATTGTGAACTTAAATATTTCTCGAGTAGTACCTACCCGTTAAAGATTTCACAATTAATACTTTGTACAAAAGAATTTTTTTTTATTACCATCTTTATGAAAATATATGTATGTATATTTTTTTTTTAAATCTAATACAGATTTAATGAGTTAATATCATATTAAGCTCATTTGATTTTCGACTTAACTTAGAAATGATTAATCTCTAAAACATTAAAGATTACATAATCTTTGCAGAGTATTTCGCTAATGTAATCGATACTCCATTATTTATTCTTATTTCTCGGTGAAGGATGTTGATGCTTGTGGAATCTTTGTGAACCTTACAAGGCACATATGATGTTTTCTGGAAAGTTTCGAGTACATCGAAAATGAAAATGTAAAATCAATTATGTAATTGAATAATACACTTAGTTTATTATGAAATGGAATTCATTAAGTTGAAACAGAGATTGTAGTTAACAATGGTTAAGTTGTTAATGAAGGATGTACATCATTGCATATTAGTAATATGAACTAACCGAGTAGTACCTACCAGTTAAGATTCACACGTAATAGCTTAGTACGAAAAGATTTATTTTGATTTCAAAATTCATATATATTTTGGTAACTACGATGCGTATGACGTTGATGTTCAAGGTACATATTGTGATGTTGAGGCTTGCGGTGCGGATGTTGTTGGTGGTGGTAATGGTACTGTTGGTGTTGTTGTCGGTGGTACTGTTGATGCCGGAGATTCTGCTGGTGCTTGTAACCTTTGCACCATATTCTCAATTTTTACTGTAGCAATTCACTGCAGCAAAGTCAATTTCACTGTAGCAAATAGTGATTTTCAAAAACACTATAGCATTTTGGGTACTGTAGCAATTTGAAAATATTACTATCGTTTACTAAATAACTTGAAATTATATATATGTATATATCTTTTTAATATATATAAATCAGTTTTTAAATACACATCGGAAGTTATTTATAAATAAATTTTAATAATAAATATTTCAACTTATCATATATATTCAAATAGATATTTAAACCAATAAGTTTAATGTACGGTATCAAATAATTAATACATTGTTACCTTTTCAAGTTATAGTATATATGTATCTATTTACATATAATTGTTCGCGAATCGTCGAAAACAACCGAATGGTATTTAAATATATAAAAGTAGTTCAAAAATTTTGAGATTCAGTTTTACAGACTTTGCTTATCGTGTCGAAAATGTTAATCATACAAAGATTAAGTTTAAATTTGGTCAGAAATTTCCCGGTCATCACAGAAACTCCGACGCTTAGTCGTGGATAACCCACATCGGTATCGTTTCGATTCCGACAGGGTGGCCGATTTGAGAGTCCACCAACAACCTAGCATACGAGGTTGAGTGGCCCAAAGACATGAAGGTTTTATAGTTCAATACATATGTGAAAGTCTTTAGAGATCGTAAGAAGCTTTGTTCGAATGATGGAGATTTGTATGCTGTAGTTTACGTATGAGTAAACAAGTGAATGTATATGTATTTAGGGTTTATGAGCTATGTATTTATAGGCTCACGAATTAGGGTTTCGGTAGAATCTCTTCCCTAATTAAATGCAATCTTATCCCAACTAACATTCGCTATTTAAGAAAAAGAATCCGAATTGATTATACCATATACGAAACTCGCATCAGATGGTATAGGCGCATAGTGAAATGTCTCGTTCTTATTGATTAAAAACGTTCCATATTAATTGATTTCGTTGCGAGGTTTTGACCTCTATATGAGACGTTTTTCAAAGACTGTATTCATTTTTAAAACAACCATAACCTTTATTTCATAAATAAAGGTTTAAAAGCTTTACGTAGATTATCAAATAATGATAATCTAAAATATCCTGTTTACACACGACCATTACATAATGGTTTACAATACAAATATGTTACATCGAAATCAGTTTCTTGAATGCAGTTTTTACACAATATCATACAAACATGGACTCCAAATCTTGTCCTTATTTTAGTATGCAACAGCGGAAGCTCTTAGTATTCACCTGAGAATAAACATGCTTTAAACGTCAACAAAAATGTTGGTGAGTTATAGGTTTAACCTATATGTATCAAATCGTAACAATAGACCACAAGATTTCATATTTCAATACACATCTCATACATAGAGATAAAAATCATTCATATGGTGAACACCTGGTAACCGACATTAACAAGATGCATATATATAAGAATATCCCCATCATTCCGGGACACCCTTCGGATATGATATAAATTTCGAAGTACTAAAGCATCAGGTACTTTGGATGGGGTTTGTTAGGCCCAATAGATCTATCTTTAGGATTCGCATCAATTAGGGTGTCTGTTCCCTAATTCTTAGATTACCAGACTTAATAAAAAGGGGCATATTCGATTTCGATAATTCAACCATAGAATGTAGTTTCACGTACTTGTGTCTATTTTGTAAATCATTTATAAAACCTGCATGTATTCTCATCCCAAAAACATTAGATTTTAAAAGTGGGACTATAACTCACTTTCACAGATTTTTACTTCGTCGGGAAGTAAGACTTGGCCACTGGTTGATTCACGAACCTATAACAATATATACATATATATCAAAGTATGTTTAAAATATATTTACAACACTTTTAATATATTTTGATGTTTTAAGTTTATTAAGTCAGCTGTCCTCGTTAGTAACCTACAACTAGTTGTCCACAGTTAGATGTACAGAAATAAATCGATAAATATTATCTTGAATCAATCCACGACCCAGTGTATACGTATCTCAGTATTGATCACAACTCAAACTATATATATTTTGGAATCAACCTCAACCCTGTATAGCTAACTCCAACATTCACATATAGAGTGTCTATGGTTGTTCCGAAATATATATAGATGTGTCGACATGATAGGTCGAAACATTGTATACGTGTCTATGGTATCTCAAGATTACATAATATACAATACAAGTTGATTAAGTTATGGTTGGAATAGATTTGTTACTAATTTTCACGTAGCTAAAATGAGAAAAATTATCCAATCTTGTTTTACCCATAACTTCTTCATTTTAAATCCGTTTTGAGTGAATAAAATTGCTATGGTTTCATATTGAACTCTATTTTATGAATCTAAACAGAAAAAGTATAGGTTTATAGTCAGAAAAATAAGTTACAAGTCGTTTTTGTAAAGGTAGTCATTTCAGTCGAAAGAACGACGTCTAGATGACCATTTTAGAAAACATACTTCCACTTTGAGTTTAACCATAATTTTTGGATATAGTTTCATGTTCATAATAAAAATCATTTTCTCAGAATAACAACTTTTAAATCAAAGTTTATCATAGTTTTTAATTAACTAACCCAAAATAGCCCGCGGTGTTACTACGACGGCGTAAATCCGGTTTTACGGTGTTTTTCGTGTTTCCAGGTTTTAAATCATTAAGTTAGCATATCATATAGATATAGAACATGTGTGTAGTTAATTTTAAAATTCAAGTTAGAAGGATTAACTTTTGTTTGCGAACAAGTTTAGAATTAACTAAACTATGTTCTAGTGATTACGAGTTTAAACCTTCGAATAAGTTAGTTTTATATATATGAATCGAATGATGTTATGAACATCATTACTACCTCAAGTTTAGTAGGTAAACCTACTGGAAGTGACAAGAAATGATCTAGCTTTAAAGGATCTTGGATGGCTTGAAAGTTCTTGAAGTAGGATCATGACACAAAAACAAGTTCAAGTAAGATTTTTACTCGAATTAAGATAGTTTATAGTTATAGAAATTGAATCAAAGTTTGAATATGAATATTACCTTGAATAATAAAGATAACCTACTGTATATAACAAAGGTTTCTTGATCTTAGATGATTACTTGGAATGGATTAGAAAGCTTGGAAGTAAATTAGTAAACTTGAAGGGATTTTTGAAGTGTTCTTGAAGTGTTATTCCTATGATGATTATAGCTTGATTCTTGAAGTGATTTTTGATGAAGATGATGATTAAATACTGGAAAAATACGTTCATAATAGTGTGTGTGTGTTGAGAGAGAATTGGAAGTGAAATGGAGTGAATGATGAGTGGTAATTGGTGAGTGGTGAGTGGGGTTAAAAGGAGTACTAGTTAGTTGACTAGCTCATGGTAGAAGTTAAAATTGATTAGTCATACATGACATAATCAAGAGTGGAATCCCATGCTAGTTCCTATTGGTATATACTCATAGTAAGTACGTTTTGAAGCTGTGTATAATACGGGTAAGAATACGACTAGAATTCTTGATGAAAGAAAAGAATGGAAAAGTAACTGTAACCATTTTCGTTAAGTATGAGTGTTTTGATATATGTCTTGAAGTCTTCCAAAAGTATTTTAATACATCTAAATACACTACATGTATATACATTTTAACTGAGTCGTTAAGTCATCGTTAGTCGTTACATGTAAGTGTTGTTTTGAAACCTTTAAGTTAACGATCTCAATTAATGTTGTTAACCCATTGTTTATTATATCTAATGAGATGTTAAATTATTATATTATCATGATACTATGATATATTAATATATCTTAATATGATATATATACATTTAAATGTCGTTACAATGATAATCGTTACATATATGTCTCGTTTCGAAATCCTTAAGTTAGTAGTCTTGTTTATATGTATATAACTCATTGTTAATATACTTATGGAGATACTTACTTATCATAATCTCATGTTAACCATATGTATATCCATATATATATATCGTCATGTCGTTTTTATAAGTTTTAACGTTCGTGAATCGCCGGTCAACTTGGGTGGTCAATTGTCTATATGAAACATATTTCAATTAATCAAGTCTTAACAAGTTTGATTGCTTAACATGTTGGAAATTTTTAATCATGTAAATATCAATCTCAATTAATATATATAAACATGGAAAAGTTCAGGTCACTACAGTACCTACCCGTTAAATAAATTTCGTCCCGAAATTTTAAGCTGTTGAAGGTGTTGACGAATCTTCTGGAAATAGATGCGGGTATTTCTTATTCATCTGATCTTCACGCTCCCAGGTGAACTCGGGTCCTCTACGAGCATTCCATCGAACCTTAACAATTGGTATCTTGTTTTGCTTAAGTCTTTTAACCTCACGATCCATTATTTCGACGGGTTCTTCGATGAATTGGAGTTTTTCGTTGATTTGGATTTCATCTAACGGAATAGTGAGATCTTCTTTAGCAAAACATTTCTTCAAATTCAAGACGTGGAAAGTGTTATGTACAGCCGCGAGTTGTTGAGGTAACTCAAGTCGGTAAGCTACTGGTCCGACACGATCAATAATCTTGAATGGTCCAATATACCTTGGATTTAATTTCCCTCGTTTACCAAATCGAACAACGCCTTTCCAAGGTGCAACTTTAAGCATGACCATCTCTCCAATTTCAAATTCTATATCTTTTCTTTTAATGTCAGCGTAGCTCTTTTGTCGACTTTGAGCGGTTTTCAACCGTTTTTGAATTTGGATGATCATCTCGGTAGTTTCTTGTATAATCTCCGGACCCGTAATCTGTCTATCCCCCACTTCAATCCAACAAATCGGAGACCTGCACTTTCTACCATAAAGTGCTTCAAATGGCGCCATCTCAATGCTTGAATGGTAGCTGTTGTTGTAGGAAAATTCTGCTAACGGTAGATGTCGATCCCAACTGTTTTTGAAATCAATAACACATGCTCGTAGCATGTCTTCAAGCGTTTGTATCGTACTTTCGCTCTGCCCATCAGTTTGTGGATGATAGGCAGTACTCATGTCTAGACGAGTTCCTAATGCTTGCTGTAATGTCTGCCAGAATCTTGAAATAAATCTGCCATCCCTATCAGAGATAATAGAGATTGGTATTCCATGTCTGGAGATGACTTCCTTCAAATACAGTCGTGCTAACTTCTCTATCTTGTCATCTTCTCTTATTGGCAGAAAATGTGCTGATTTGGTGAGACGATCAACTATTACCCAAATAGTATCAAAACCACTTGCAGTCCTTTGCAATTTAGTGATGAAATCCATGGTAATGTTTTCCCATTTTCATTCCGGGATTTCGGGTTGTTGAAGTAGACCTGATGGTTTCTGATGCTCAGCTTTGACCTTAGAACACGTCAAACATTCTCCTACGTATTTAGCAACATCGGCTTTCATACCCGGCCACCAAAAATATTTCCTGAGATCCTTGTACATCTTCCCCGTTCCAGGATGTATTGAGTATCTGGTTTTATGAGCTTCTCTAAGTACCATTTCTCTCATATCTCCAAATTTTGGTACCCAAATCCTTTCAGCCCTATACCGGGTTCCGTCTTCCCGAATATTAAGATGTTTCTCCGATCCTTTGGGTATTTCATCCTTTAAATTTCCCTCTTTTAAAACTCCTTGTTGCGCCTCCTTTATTTGAGTAGTAAGGTTATTATGAATCATTATATTCATAGATTTTACTAAAATGGGTTCTCTATCCTTCCTGCTCAAGGCATCGGCTACCACATTTGCCTTCCCCGGGTGGTAACGAATCTCAAAGTCGTAATCATTCAATAATTCAATCCACCTACGCTGCCTCATATTCAGTTGTTTCTGATTAAATATGTGTTGAAGACTTTTGTGGTCGATATATATAATACTTTTGACCCCATATAAGTAGTGCCTCCAAGTCTTTAATGCAAAAACAACCGCGCCTAATTCCAAATCATGCGTCGTATAATTTTGTTCGTGAATCTTCAATTGTCTAGACGCATAAGCAATCACCTTCGTTCGTTGCATTAATACACAACCTAGACCTTGCTTTGATGCGTCACAATAAATCACAAAATCATCATTCCCTTCAGGCAATGACAATATAGGTGCCGTAGTTAGCTTTTTCTTCAATAACTGAAACGCTTTCTCTTGTTCATCATTCCATTCAAATTTCTTCCCTTTATGCGTTAATGCAGTCAAGGGTTTTGCTATTCTGGAAAAGTCTTGGATGAACCTTCTGTAGTAACCAGCTAGTCCTAAAAACTGGCGTATGTGTTTCGGAGTTTTCGGGGTTTCCCACTTTTCAACAGTTTCTATCTTTGCCGGATCCACCTTAATACCTTCTTTGTTCACTATGTGACCGAGGAATTGAACTTCTTCCAACCAAAATGCACACTTTGAAAACTTAGCGTACAATTCTTCCTTCCTCAATACTTCTAACACCTTTCTCAAATGTTCACCGTGTTCTTGGTCATTCTTTGAGTAAATAAGTATGTCATCAATGAAAACAATGACAAACTTGTCAAGGTATGGTCCACACACTCTGTTCATAAGGTCCATGAACACAGCTGGTGCATTAGTTAAACCAAACGGCATGACCATAAACTCGTAATGACCGTAACGTGTTCTGAAAGCAGTCTTTGGAATATCATCTTCTTTCACCCGCATTTGATGATACCCGGAATGTAAGTCAATCTTTGAATAAATAGACGAGCCTTGTAGTTGATCAAATAAGTGGTCGATTCTCGGTAGTGGGTAGCGGTTCTTGATGGTAAGTTTGTTCAACTCTCGGTAGTCGATACACAACCTGAATGTACCATCTTTCTTCTTGACAAACAAAACAGGAGCTCCCCACGGTGATGTGCTTGGTCGAATGAAACCACGCTCTAAAAGTTCTTGTAATTGGCTTTGCAATTCTTTCATCTCGCTGGGTGCGAGTCTGTAAGGAGCACGAGCTATTGGTGCAGCTCCTGGTAAAAGATCTATTTGAAATTCAACGGATCGATGTGGGGGTAATCCCGGTAATTCTTTCGGAAATACATCGGGAAATTCTTTTGCGACGGGAACATCATTGATGCTCTTTTCTTCAGTTTGTACTTTCTCGACGTGTGGTAGAACAGCATAGCAACCTTTTCTTATTAGTTTTTGTGCCTTCAAATTACTAATAAGATGTAGCTTCGTGTTGCCCTTTTCTCCGTACACCATTAAGGGTTTTCCTTTTTCTCGTATAATGCGAATTGCATTTTTGTAACAAACGATCTCTGCTTTCACTTCTTTCAACCAGTCCATACCGATTATCACATCAAAACTCCCTAACTCTACTGGTATCAAGTCAATCTTAAATGTTTCGCTAACCAGTTTAATTTCTCGATTCCGACATATATTATCTGCTGAAATTAATTTACCATTTGCTAATTCGAGTAAAAATTTACTATCCAAAGGCGTCAATGGACAACTTAATTTAGCACAAAAATCTCTACTCATATAGCTTCTATCCGCACCCGAATCAAATAAAACGTAAGCAGATTTATTGTCAATAAGAAACGTACCCGTAATAAGCTCCGGGTCTTCCTGTGCCTCTGCTGCATTAATATTGAAAACTCTTCCGCGGCCTTGTCCATTCGTGTTCTCCTGGTTCGAGCAATTTCTAATAATGTGGCCCGGTTTTCCACATTTATAACAAACTATATTGGCATAACTTGCTCCGACATTACTTGCTCCGCCATTACTCGTTCCGACACCATTTGTTTTTTTCGTTCTATTAACCCCTGGTCCGTAGACCTCACACTTCACCGCGCTATGACCATTTCTTTTACACTTGTTGCAAAATTTGGTGCAGAACCCCGAGTGATACTTTTCACACCTTTGGCATAGCTGCTTCTGATTGTTGTTGTTGTTGCAGTTATTATTGTTGTTGAGATGATTGTTGTAGTTGCTGTTGTTGTTGTTGTTGTTGTTGTTGTTGTTGGGCCGTTTGTTGTAGTTGCGATTGATGTTGCGATTGTTGGGATAATTGTTGCGATTATTGTTGTTGTTGTATTGGTGATTCTTATCACCGTTTTCCTCCCACTTTCTTTTGACTTGCTTCACATTGGCCTCTTCAGCAGTCTGTTCTTTAATTCTTTCTTCAATCTGGTTCACTATTTTGTGAGCCATTCTACATGCTTGTTGTATGGAGGCGGGCTCGTGTGAACTTATATCTTCTTGGATTCTTTCCGGTAATCCTTTCACAAACGCGTCGATCTTCTCTTCCTCATCTTCGAATGCTCCCGGACACAATAGGCACAATTCTGTGAATCATCTTTCGTACGTGGTAATATCAAATCCTTGGGTTCGTAACCCTCTAAGTCCTGTCTTGAGCTTATTGACCTCGGTTCTGGGACGGTACTTCTCGTTCATCAAGTGCTTGAATGCTGACCACAGTAGTGCGTACGCATCATCTTATCCCACTTGCTCTAGATAGGTATTCCACCATGTTAACGCAGAACCTGTGAAGGTATGCGTAGCGTACTTCACTTTGTCCTCTTCAGTACACTTACTTATGGCAAACACCAATTCGACCTTCTCGGTCCACCGTTTCAATCCGATCGGTCCTTCGATTCCATCAAATTCCAAAGGTTTGCAGGCAGTGAATTCTTTGTAGGTGCATCCTACACGATTTCCTGTACTGCCAGATCCAAGGTTATTGTTGGTATGTAGCGCAGCCTGTACTGCGGCTATGTTTGAAGCTAGAAAAGTACGGAATTCCTCTTCATTCATATTCACGGTGTGTCGAGTAGTCGGTGCCATTTCCTTCAAAATAGTCAAATGGAACAAGTTAATCATACAGAATATTAAGAGTAGTTAATAGTATTTCGTAGCATAATATGAACTCATTTATAAAAGCTTTTTCTTCATATTAGCGTTTTATAAGTTTAAATTCGGGTAGTACCTACCCGTTAAGTTCATACTTAGTAGCTAATATACAATTCAACTACTACAATTCTATATGAAAAACTGATTGTAATAATATTTCGCGTTCAAACTTTTATACAATATTTTACAAACTTACAATACCGCTTATTTTACATAAAGCATGAAATATAGCACACAATAACTTCAATACAAGATAGTTGTGAAGATAATTCTAGCTAGTACACAAGTCGTTCAGCAAAGGCAATAAAGACACGTAATTCATACGTCCAGAAACAAGTCATGCATTCTGGTTTTACTAGGACTACTTCCCATCCTTGGTCTTGTGGAACAAAACCGTTATGGCCGTTGATAAGACAGCGTGTTGTAACGTCGTCAAAGGGACGAGGGTTACGTAATGACCAACAGTCTCGTAATAACCTAAAAACCTCATTTCTTACCCCAATTACCGACTCCGTCACTTGTGGGAACGTTTTGTTTAATAGTTGTAGCCCGATGTTCTTGTTCTCACTTTGGTGAGAAGCGAACATTACTAACCCGTAAACATAACATGCTTCTTTATGTTGCATGTTAGCCGCTTTTTCTGAATCACGAAGTCCTATATTCGGATATACTGAGTCAAAATAATTTCTTAACCCGTTGCGTAAAATAGCATTTGGGTTCCCCGCAATATATGCGTCAAAGTAAACACATCGTAACTTATGGATTTCCCAATGTGATATCCCCCATCTTTCGAACGAAAGCCTTTTATAAACCAAGGCATTCTTGAAACATTCTTCGAATGTCTTACAAACTGATCTCGCCTTAAATAGTTGTGCCGAGGAATTCTGACCGACTCTAGACAAGATTTCATCAATCATGTCTCCGGGTAGGTCTCTTAAAATATTGGGTTGTCTATCCATTTTGTGTTTTTACACTGTAAAATAGACAAGAGTTAGATTCATAAAAAAAAATACTTATTAATACAAGCAATTTTTACATATATCATAAAGCATAAGCACACTATATTACATATATTACACCACACGAATACAACTATCTTATTCCGACTTGCTCGTTTCTTCTTGTTCGGTTTTGGTTCATTTTGCCAAGTTTCTAGGGATATATGATGTTCCCCTAATACGAGCCGTCGTTGTCCACATTGGTTTAGAAAAACCTGGTGGTTTAGAGGTTCCCGGGTCATTGTTACAACTTAAGGACTTCGGGGGTTGACGATACATATAAAGTTCATCGGGGTTGGAATTAGATTTCTCTATTTTTATGTCCTTTCCCTTATTATTTTCTTTTGCCTTTTTAAATTCAGTTGGGGTAATTTCTATAACATCATCGGAATTCTCGTCGGAATCCGATTCATCGGAGAATTGGTAATCCTCCCAATATTTTGCTTCCTTGGCGGAAACACCATTGACCATAATTAACCTTGGTCGGTTGGTTGAGGATTCTCTTTTACTTAACCGTTTTATTATTTCCCCCACCGGTTCTATTTCTTCTTCCGGTTCCGATTCTTCTTCCGGTTCCGATTCTTCTTCCGGTTCCGACTCTTCTTCCGGTTCCTCTTCGGGAACTTGTGAATCAGTCCACGAATCATTCCAATTTATATTTGACTCTTCATTATTATTAGGTGAGTCAATGGGACTTGTTCTAGAGGTATACATCTATCACATAATATCAAACACGTTAAGAGATTAATATATCACATAATATTCATATGTTAAAAATATATAGTTTCCAACAAAAATGTTAAGCAATCATTTTTAAAGAAAACACGGTCGAAGTCCAGACTAACTAATGCATCCTAACAAACTCGATAAGACACACTAATGCAAATTTTCTGGTTCTCTAAGACCAATGCTCTGATACCAACTGAAATGTCCCGTTCTTATTGATTAAAAATGTTCCATATTAATTGATTTCGTTGCGAGGTTTTGACCTCTATATGAGATGTTTTTCAAAGACAGTATTCATTTTTAAAACAACCATAACCTTTATTTCATAAATAAAGGTTTAAAAGCTTTACGTAGATTATCAAATAATGATAATCTAAAATATCCTGTTTACACACGACCATTACGTAATGGTTTACAATACAAATATGTTACATCGAAATCAGTTTCTTGAATGCAGTTTTTACACAATATCATACAAACATGGACTCCAAATCTTGTCCTTATTTTAGTATGCAACAATGGAAGCTCTTAGTATTCACCTGAGAATAAACATGCTTTAAACGTCAACAAAAATGTTGGTGAGTTATAGGTTTAACCTATATGTATCAAATCGTAACAATAGACCACAAGATTTCATATTTCAATACACATCCCATTCATAGAGATAAAAATCATTCATATGGTGAACACCTGGTAACCGACATTAACAAGATGCATATATATAAGAATATCCCCATCATTCCGGGACACCCTTCGGATATGATATAAATTTCGAAGTACTAAAGCATCCGGTACTTTGGATGGGGTTTGTTAGGCCCAATAGATCTATCTTTAGGATTCGCGTCAATTAGGGTGTCTGTTCCCTAATTCTTAGATTACCAGACTTAATAAAAAGGGGCATATTCGATTTCGATAATTCAACCATAGAATGTAGTTTCACGTACTTGTGTCTATTTTGTAAATCATTTATAAAACCTGCATGTATTCTCATCCCAAAAACATTAGATTTTAAAAGTGGGACTATAACTCACTTTCACAGATTTTTACTTCGTCGGGAAGTAAGACTTGGCCACTGGTTGATTCACGAACCTATAACAATATATACATATATATCAAAGTATGTTTAAAATATATTTACAACACTTTTAATATATTTTGATGTTTTAAGTTTATTAAGTCAGCTGTCCTCGTTAGTAACCTACAACTAGTTGTCCACAGTTAGATGTACAGAAATAAATCGATAAATATTATCTTGAATCAATCCACGACCCAGTGTATACGTATCTCAGTATTGATCACAACTCAAACTATATATATTTTGGAATCAACCTCAACCCTGTATAGCTAACTCCAACATTCACATATAGAGTGTCTATGGTTGTTCCGAAATATATATAGATGTGTCGACATGATAGGTCGAAACATTGTATACGTGTCTATGGTATCTCAAGATTACATAATATACAATACAAGTTGATTAAGTTATGGTTGGAATAGATTTGTTACCAATTTTCACGTAGCTAAAATGAGAAAAATTATCCAATCTTGTTTTACCCATAACTTCTTCATTTTAAATTCGTTTTGAGTGAATAAAATTGCTATGGTTTCATATTGAACTCTATTTTATGAATCTAAACATAAAAATTATAGGTTTATAGTCAGAAAAATAAGTTACAAGTTGTTTTTGTAAATGTAGTCATTTCAGTCGAAAGAACGACGTCTAGATGACCATTTTAGAAAACATACTTCCACTTTGAGTTTAACCATAATTTTTGGATATAGTTTCATGTTCATAATAAAAATCATTTTCTCAGAATAACAACTTTTAAATCAAAGTTTATCATAGTTTTTAATTAACTAACCCAAAATAGCCCGCGGTGTTACTACGACGGCGTAAATCCGGTTTTACGGTGTTTTTCGTGTTTCCAGGTTTTAAATCATTAAGTTAGCATATCATATAGATATAGAACATGTGTGTAGTTAATTTTAAAAGTCAAGTTAGAAGGATTAACTTTTGTTTGCGAACAAGTTTAGAATTAACTAAACTATGTTCTAGTGATTACGAGTTTAAACCTTCGAATAAGATAGTTTTATATATATGAATCGAATGATGTTATGAACATCATTACTACCTCAAGTTTAGTAGGTAAACCTACTGGAAGTGACAAGAAATGATCTAGCTTCAAAGGATCTTGGATGGCTTGAAAGTTCTTGAAGTAGGATCATGACACAAAAACAAGTTCAAGTAAGATTTTTACTCGAATTAAGATAGTTTATAGTTATAGAAATTGAATCAAAGTTTGAATATGAATATTACCTTGAATAAGAAAGATAACCTATTGTATATAACAAAGGTTTCTTGATCTTAGATGATTACTTGGAATGGATTAGAAAGCTTGGAAGTAAATTAGTAAACTTGAAGGGATTTTTGAAGTGTTCTTGAAGTGTTCTTCCTATGATGAATATAGCTTGATTCTTGAAGTGATTTTTGATGAAGATGATGATTAACTACTGGAAAAATACGTTCATAATAGTGTGTGTGTGTTGAGAGAGAATTAGAAAGAGAATTGGAAGTGAAATGGAGTGAATGATGAGTGGTAATTGGTGAGTGGTGAGTGGGGTTAAAAGGAGTTCTAGTTAGTTGACTAGCTCATGGTAGAAGTTAAAATTGATTAGTCATACATGACATAATAAAGAGTGGAATCCCATGCTAGTTCCTATTGGTATATACTCATAGTAAGTACGTTTTGAAGCTGTGTATAATACGGGTAAGAATACGACTAGAATTCTTGATGAAAGAAAAGAATGGAAAAGTAACTGTAACCATTTTCGTTAAGTATGAGTGTTTTGATATATGTCTTGAAGTCTTCCAAAAAAATACATCTAAATACACTACATGTATATACATTTTAACTGAGTCGTTAAGTCATCGTTAGTCGTTACATGTAAGTGTTGTTTTGAAACCTTTAAGTTAACGATCTCAATTAATGTTTTTAACCCATTGTTTATTATATCTAATGAGATGTTAAATTATTATATTATCATGATATTATGATATATTAATATATCTTAATATGATATATATACATTTAAATGTCGTTACAACGATAATCGTTACATATATGTCTCGTTTCGAAATCCTTAAGTTAGTAGTCTTGTTTATATGTATATAACTCATTGTTAATATACTTATGGAGATACTTACTTATCATAATCTCATGTTAACCATATGTATATCCATATATGTATATCGTCATGTCGTTTTTACAAGTTTTAACGTTCGTGAATCGCCGGTCAACTTGGGTGGTCAATTGTCTATATGAAACATATTTCAATTAATCAAGTCTTAACAAGTTTGATTACTTAACATGTTGGAAACATTTAATCATGTAAATATCAATCTCAATTAATATATATAAACATGGAAAAGTTCGGGTCACTACACATAGCGTGCGGCTATACCCGTAACGTATGCCTTTGTGTGTGATTAAATGCTTTGGATGCGCATCTGCATAACCTTGCGGATATGCGTATCATTAAGTCCCCCCAGTTCGATGTTATATACAATGAAATATAGTGTATGACGTCGAACTAGCAAGAAAAGAAAAATGGATACACAATGACTCTTAACAATTTCTTTAAATCAGATAAGCATACTTAATAGTGCCAATATGATTCCTAGTCGGATTTCAAATGTAACCGGACTGTTTGTGAGGTTATTTAAATATATTTGCATAACCGGATACTGTATTAGCATTAAATGCAATGTATGCGTGCAGTCACCAACATGTCTTTTCGGCTGCAATTCCTGCACCCGAGGTGACAACTGTCACTGTTTACCGAAAAGGTAATGATTGTAATTATTCAACTGCCTGTTGATGCTAACGTGCACTGGACCTCTTAACAAGGTAATTAACTTGAGATTGATACACGTGTACGGCTGTCATTATACCCGCGTCGCCTTTTAACTCTCAAATTTTCTCTATAAATAGCCTTTTGGCTTTTTCGCATCCCACATTCTTTTTCCTTTTCAAGACAATCTTCCCTATTCATCTTCTCCGCCAATACTCAAAAAAAGTATATCTTATACTTTTACGCTTTTGCATAATGTAACCCTAGCCATAAATTTTTCTAACTCGTTGTTTTAACTATTGTCGCTGCAGATGAAGTTGGAATCGTACACGCCAAACCCGACCGTCGACTCTGGTAACCCATCAATTTCACCAGCCAGCCGGTCAGATTCGCTACCGTCATTGTACCATACGCCTGGTTCAAGAGGGTTGTGTAACCAAAAAAGGTTACCCGACGAAGGTATGAATTTCATCCGATGACCGTTCAGTTTACTTGTGGCGTTATGATATTTATACACCATGTTTATTGCTTTTGTAGGTCCAAGCAGTTCAGCTCCTCCATCAAAGCGTGTGTGCCCCAACCCGGAAGATTTTTCTCAACTAATTCCGAATATCGATGAACTTCTGAAGGTTTCTCTACCAGCATTTGCCCAACAGTTTTCTTTCCTACAATCGTATGCCCCCCAGTCATTGATTCAGAAGCTCTCTTCACTTCCTCCCACCGAGGAACTATATATGGACACGCAAACAACATTGTTCAATTTTGCAAAAGATCTCAACCGCTTGTAGCTTAAATCTACTGCGCTTGCACATCCGCCTCAGCCATCACCAACAGAGACTACACTACAACAGGAAAATGCCAAACTCACTGCTCAACTTGCGGTTTCTGTAACCGCGCACAAGCAAGTGGAGGAGCGAATTAATGTGATGATGTTCAAGAGGCATCGGGAGGAAGATCAGCACATGGCTGAGAAGGCATTCATGGAGTCTGAGATTGCGGCTCTTTCTGCAAAGCTTAAAGAGGCAGAGAGCCATGTCGTGTTTTTGAACGAGAGCTTTAGCGACTGGATTTCAGCACAGGATTCCTGGGGTGCAAAACACGGTGTTATAAAAGCGCAATACGACATTCTCCGTCAGGGCATTCCGATAATTGTCCAACACATTCTCGACTGCAAAGCGGTCGAGCAACGTTTTGGTGCAGCGATGGTCACTGCTCGCGCCTATGAGCGGACCTTGTTTTGGAATGTCATTTGCCGGGAGATGTGCGTACCTCCAGTAATTTCCCCCAATATTGCTGAGTTGCTTGTTGATAGAGCCAAAGAAAAGTGTGATGAAGCTTGTTCCCAACTCCAACATATTTCAATCCCCCGTCTCGAAGTTCTTGTCAATGATCCCAACATCTCCTCTCAGGAGATAATTTCTGACAAACTCGATTGAGTTTGTGAAGCTACCTTGGGTGGTTACTTTTTACCATTCATGGTGGCTTGTTTTTTGCCAGCGAGGGATGGGCCTTGTGTGATGACCCAAAAAATTTCGACTAATTTAAACCAATTCTCTATACGATTTATTATTTTGGCACGTTAAACAAAGTCTGTTAGATTGAGTCTCAAAATTTTAGAACTGTTTCATATATACAATTACCTTTGACTACTCTCAACGATTCATGAACAATTATATGTATGTATATATATATATATATATATATATATATATATATATATATATATATATATATATGTACAAGTAAAAACGACTTTCCTACAGTAAAACCCTAGTTGCTACAGTAAAAATTACTTTGCTACAGTAAAACACTATTTGCTACAGTAAAACACTATTTGCTACACAAAAACCGTATTTTGCTACAGTGCTACAGTGAAAACGACTTTGCTACATTGATTTGCTACAGTAAACACTATTTGCTACAGTAAACACTATTTGCTACAATAAACCACTATTTGCTACAGTACACTATTGCTACAGTACACTATTTGATGTCGGCGAACTAGCAAACAAAAACGGAAAATGCGGCCATGCGATCGCATGGCAAAAACACTGAAAACTCATGCGATCGCATGAGCTACAGTAAATCGAAAAGTAATATAAATACGCAGTTTGTTCGACGAAGTTTTTCACATTTATTCTCTTAATATTTATATTTATATTATAATTATAATTTCAAATTTAAGTTTAATAATAATAAGGTATATACGAGGGTGTTTTTAATTCGGGTTTCAAACCGCTTTAAGCTAAGGAAATATTAGGTATTATTCGGGGTATTGTTCTTGAATCCAAGGCCAACCATACAGTCATCTACCATCATTACGTCTACGCAATTTGCCTACAATATTGAATCGCAATATTGAACTGTGAGTTATAGTCTCCCTTTTTAAATACTTTAAATATTTTTGGGCTGAGAATACCTGCAATTTATTTTAAACGCAATAAGACACAAGTACATACAAAATTCTACACTGAGTTAAACCGAAAATCCCTTAGCTTTGGTAACTAGTAGCTGCCAGTACATAGGATATGGACTGGTGGGCGCGAATAATTGTATATGGATCCATAGGGCTTGACATCCCCGTCCGAGCTAGAGCGCTAGCCTTTTAACGGACGTATGTTATTTGAGTTTAAGACACGTTGGTTTGCGCGTATTAAAACGAATGGGGTAATTATCACTATAGCGTTAAGTTTAGTTACCAGGGTGCTCTGTTACGTAGAATCTATTGATAAACTTTTAATGAAATCTTGTGGTCTATCTTTATATATGTTTATGACTCGAGCAATTAAACCTATAACTCACCAACATTCGTGTTGACTTTTTAGCATGTTTTATTCTCAGGTCCTTAGAATGCTTCCGCTGTGATGTGCTTGTTGCCTGCATGGAGTCTCTCATGCTTTGTACAAAGTTTATTGCATTCAAAATAAAACTGCGTTGTGTAATAAATAATTGGACTGTGATGTCAACCTGTAAATTAAACACTTATGTATTTCGGGGTTTTGCTTATACCTAAGCACTTGCCCACATGTTTATAACTTTCTATGTTTAGAAAGTCACTTATTTTAATGAATGCAATATTTTATCAAAACGTATCATATAGAGGTCAAAACCTCACTGTGGAATCAATGATTAACGTGCCGCGTCAATAGCGATTTTGACGGGTCGTTACACCTTGCAGTCTCGAAGGTTTCGCATCCCTATAATATATTTTCTTTTTATGTTTACAGCGGAGTATGCGTCTGATCGCTGCGTGCGAGGATGGCATACTCTCTTTAGTATAGGGTAAACTTTCTCGCCAATTGCCACCCCTTTTTTTTATTAGCTTATAGCGTATATTGACATATATTAGGTCAAATTTTGGTGTTTGTCCCGCTTTTATGCTAAGCGGTTGATTTTAATATTCTCCAACTGTAATATGCTATATTTTGATTGAATATAATTTTGATGACTTTTTTGGTTAAGGTGCATTTATTATGTTTTTACGAAATCAAAATGGCGGTTATAATGATTTGTTACAATATGATGCATTCAATAACTCATATGTAGAATAAATGCCATGATTTCATGACGGGAGCGACCCTTCAATCATTTCATGATTTTTTATTCTTGCGTCAACAATCCAATGTTGTACGCAAAAGTAAGCAAACCAATGCTTATAAGTTTATACTCAAGACTTTTATAAAAAATTTTATAAGTATGTACGCGTATACAATCCAATGCAAATTACCCATACTATAGACAAACCAATGTCTATACTCAAGAGTCTTCCGGCCACGCCAATGTTCGGGTTATTTAAACAAGTAACCAAACTTGTAATTTATAGTCTAGACTGTGCAAGTCTCCGTCTTGAGCGGTGTACAAGCGTTTGAAACAAACCAATGTTTTACTACTGTCACCATTAAAAATAGTATTAGTAACCAAACTAAACTATGCCACTTGAGACTCGGAGTGTGTCCCTGTGCAGCTTAAGGGGCATGCAATCAACAAATGTAAAAAATACACAAGTTATTGGCTTAAATTGCATAATTCAATTTATTTCAAACATGTCTTTTGACCAGCACTTAGCTGTCATGTTTACAATGGAAAATAAAAAATTCACATAATAAAAACTTTAAACAGTTATGTGGGGTGATCAGTCCCTCTGCAGTTTTTCATATGTAGCACCGTTTTAGTGTCTACGCATGCCAAGTGCGCTTTATTGCTCTTCCATCCAAACTTGCTAGTCGATACGCCCCTGTATCGCTTACGCCAATAACCTTGTAAGGTCCTTATCACTTAGGTCCAAGCTTACCCGTATCCTCTGCCATGCTTGCTTCGTTTTCTCGCCACACCAGATCATCCAATTGGAAGGATAATGGTTGGACGCGCTTATTATAGTAGCTTGCGATTCTTTGTTTGTTGATTGCTTCTTTTATTGCCGCCATTTCTCTGCGTTCTTCAGCTAAGTTTAGATTTTCACACAGTTCTTCGCTGTTGCTACTTTCATCGAAGGATGTTATGCGCATGGTTGGCACATTTATTTCGGCGGGTATTACAGCCTCGGACCCGTACACCAAACTAAAGGGTGTGATAACGCCATTTTCATACATATATTTTGGGCGTTATCTTGTTCCATTTGCTAGTATTTTGAAGACTTTGATGGAGATATCGAGTTGTTTGAGTTTAAAATGAAGAAAGTGTCAAGATATGGTTCGTTGGCTCATTATTGTTGATTTTATTGAAGATATAGCCAAAACGAAGTTAGAGTTGAAGATAAACGTGCCCCGGGTGAAAAAGTCAGTTTCCATCGCTTCAGGATGAGTTTTATCGCGTTTTGGTCATCGTGATACGTGACAAAGTGCATCAGAACACGACATGGAAAAAAGGGCATTCTGACCAATCTGTCGCGTCTGAGTCTGATATATCGCGTCCCAGTTCATCGCGTTACGCGATGAGTATGTCGCGGATCGCGATGATGTGTCGCAGAACGCGACATGAGTCGGTTTCAGCTGTTTTTCCAGATTCTATAAATAGACGAATTTTACCCCAATTTAGGGTAGGCAGTTTTTATTCCGAATTTTCTTCCACAGCAACATTAGTTACGAATTTATTTATCTTTCTTCATTATTTTACAAGGGTTTAAGCTACAATATCATTCTTGGTTAGTTTAATCTTTGTATTAACTTTTATTACTTTTATTAATTTGTTCTTCATTCAATTCAATGATTATGTTTAATTGTTCTTCTTATTTATTTGTTCTTCGCTTTACCATGAGTAGCTAAATATTTAGTATTCACTTAGATGCATGAACCTAGGTGATGGATTGCGTTCTTTTGGTTAATAACAATTGATTAAAATTACACAAGTTTATGTCTAGCTAAGATCCACCGTTATTAAAGCTTATTGATTGTTAGATCACGGAAGTTATTGGTTAACTAACGATAGTTAAATTGATTAATAGCTTTTACTAGATTATTGAACGTGAATAATTTAGGAATACGTGAGATTTTATGAGGGACACCGATAATAAAATTAATCGTATAGTGGTTGAGCTTGAAATTAGTTGCAATAATTGTGAGGTTGTAAGGGACACCAAAGCAACCTAAGTTAGATTATAATCTTGAGTAATATCATTGTGAATTGGTTAGTAACTCTAGGTTAATGACAGTTATACTTAGGTTATTAGTCTTAAACTGTAGGAATCGACAGATAAAAACAGTGTCACATCATTGTAATTATTTAATTAACGGGTTTAAACGAGCAATCCTAGCCTAGGAAATTGAATCTAAGTGGATACGTTTGTTTCTTATTGAGTTAAGTTTAATTTACTTTCGCGTTTAATCAGTTTTACAACAAAACCCCCCTTTAAATCTTAGAATAATTAATAGTTCAAGTTTTCAATTACCTGCTCTCTGTGGAATGAATTGGTCAAATACTTGTTTAATTACTACACGAACTGGTTATAGTTGCCTGTATTGTGTGATAATCGATAGGTATTTAGCTAATAATTTAGAGTACGAAATTACACATCAACTTTTTGGCGCCGCTGCCGGGGAGCGATGTAATTATTGGGAATTTGGTTAAGCTTTTGATTATTCGATCCTTTTGTGAGAAGCAATTCTTGCAAAAGTTATTTTTTTCCGTTTTACTATTTTTGTTTAGATTTACGCGCGGTATTGTTGTGGTGTGATCGCAGGTTAGGTACAAATAACTCTGGAACCGTCTAGAGTTTACTACACACGCAGCAAAGCGAAAGAAGAACAGGAAATCGCCGAGGATTTCGCTGAGTTACCTTTTTATATTCCGGATTTTGAGTATATTAAGGAAGAAGTTAACATGGCTGAAGGAGCAGCAGGACAGACTATGGAAGCATTGATGAAAGCCACAAGGGCTGGTAACGGACATGCTATCAGGTAACCACCAGTCACTACAAATTTTGAACTCAAGGGACAGATTCTTAATATGATAACTCATCAATGTCAGTTCAGGGGTACACCGAAAGAAGATGCATTCGAGCATCTTCGGAACTTTAAATGCATTTGCAACTTGTTCAAGATTGCAAATATCGCGGAAACAGTTATCTATTTGAGGGTTTTTCCTTGGTCTTTGAAAGATGACGCCAAGGATTGGTTAGACTCATTGCCTGAAGGTGAAATTGATAGTTGGGCTACAATGGAAGATAAGTTTTTGCAACGTTTCTTTCCAGCTGCAAAGGTCGCTCAACTGCAGAGCAAAATTAATCACTTTGTTCAGAAGCCACATGAGAGACTTTATGATGCTTGGACACGATTCGGAAAAATGTTACGTAATTGTCCTCAACACTGGTTGAACAACTTCAATAAGGTCCAAATTTTCTACAAAGGTGTTAATGTGCCGACACGGAAAGAACTTGATATTGCTGCAGGTGGTTCTTTGATGAAAAAGACTCCGGATGACTCTTACAAAATCATCTCAGAAACTGCCACGCATTCGTATGATTGGCATCAAGAATTAGATGTTTCTCGCTCTTCTCATGTCGCTAGTACCGAAACTAGTGATGAGCTCGCATCGGTTAGAGAACAACTAGCAACTGTTAAAAGACAAATGGAATCGATGACTAAAGAGATGCATGCTATGAAGGTGGGTTGTGAATTATGCCAAGGACCGCATCTTACCAAAGATTGTGATCAAGCGTCAATGGAGGAACAGGCTAATTATCTAGGTTATGTTAAGAAGGGTGATTTTGCCCTTGGTGAATTTCCGGGTGGAAGACAGTTTTTCAATCAGGCGAGCAATATGGGTGGTAACAATTATCAGAGTGGTAATCAAGTTTATCAAGGTAATCAGGGTTAACAGGGCAATCATAAGGTATATCCGTACAGGCCGCCTGGGTTTAATAATAGAAATCCGCAAGCACCACCTAGGAATTTCCAGCAGCCTATGCCACCAGTTCAGCAGCCAGAAAATAAGATGCCTCCATTGGAAGAATTGCTAAGGGGTTTTATCATGAAAACATATGAGAGTATCACTGCTTTGAGGCAAGATGGGGAATCTACAAAACAGCAAGTTTGAAATCAGCAGGCTTCTATTCAGAACTTGGAATGGGATGTGGGACGTATTGCTCAATCGTTATCGGAGAGACCACCGGGTGCTCTCCCAGCTAATACGCAATCCAATCCCAACAACAAGATGCTGGATAGGAATGAGCATGTGAATGCTATAACCACTCGAAGTGGTTTGGTTGTTAACAAGGAGACTCCGAAATCTTCTCCTATTGTTTCTTCTAATGTTTTGCAGGTACCTATTAATGAGGAACAAAAGGAGGAAGAGCCCGAGTTAGAAAAGTCGCCTGACGAAGAGAAAAAGGAAGATGATCCGCCGGAGATCATAACTAAATCACCGCCATTGAAGGAATACAAAGCACCAATTCCTTACCCGAAAGCGTTAAAAAAGGATAAGCTCGCTAGTCAATATCAAAAATTTGCAAACATGATTAAGCAGATTAGCGTGAACATGCCACTCGCGGAAGTGCTCCAAGGGATGCCTAACTATGGGAAGTTTCTCAAAGATCTAATCTCCAAGAAAGGTAAGTACCATGAGGTATTCGTCGCATTCCTCCATAAGGAATGTTCGGCCATCTTAAAAAAGAGCAAGATACCTCCAAAATTGGGTGACCCGGGTAGTTTTCTTATCCCTTGCGCTATGGGTAATTCGGAAGTGTACGATGCACTTGCCGACTTAGGTGCTAGTGTTAACCTTATGCCATATTCGTTATATCTTAAAATCGGCCTAGGTGACTTGAAACCTACGAGAATGGGGATTCGCTTAGCGAACCACTCTTTTGATACCCTCATTGGAATAGCCGAGGACATATTGGTAAAGGTTGAGTCACTTGTATTTCCAGTTGATTTCGTGATCTTAGAGATGAGAGAGGACACTAAGGTGCCCATTATTCTAGGTCGACCATTCCTTAACACCGCGGATGCTATCATCCACATTCAAAAAGAACAACTTAGCTTAGGTGTTGGGAATGAGAGGGTGATTTGTCACATTAATAAAGCCATGAGACACCCTATTTCAACCGATGATGAATGTTTTGCTATTGATGTTATTGACGATTGTGTTGAGCATGATTTGTAGGAATTGTTAATTGTAGACACATCGGATGTAATCATGATGGGTGAAGTCAACGGTGACTTCGACCCGGAAGTTGAGTTGGAGGAATTGCTTAAAGAGGATGAGCTTAAAGAATCGGAATCATTTGAAACTATCCGGTTGAAAAATGAATTCCGCATCAAAACATCTCTCGAAGAACCGCCCACCTTGGAGCTTAAGGAGCTTCCACCTCACATGGAATATGCTTATCTTCAAGGTACGTCCCAATTGCCGGTTATTTTTTCTTCGACACTTACCGGCGACCAAAAGGGTCGGTTGGTTTCCGTTCTTAAATCCCACAAAAGGGCAATAGCTTGGAAAACCTCGGACATACCGGGCATCAATCCGGCCTTTTATACTCATCGAATCCTAATGGAAGATGATTTTAAACCCGTGGTGCAAAGGCAACGTCGTCTAAACCCGAATATGAAAGAGGTCGTTAAAAAAGAGGTGGTTAAATTGCTCGATGCCGGGTTAATTTATCCCATCTTGGACAGCCCGTGGGTAAGCCCTGTTCAAGTTGTGCCCAAAAAGGGAGGCACGACTGTTGTTCTCAACGAGAAGGACGAACTTGTCCCTACTCGTACTGTCACGGGATGGAGAGTTTGTATCGATTATCGTCGTTTGAACGACGCCACTAGGAAGGACCACTTCCCGCTTCCATTTATTGATCAAATGCTTGAGCGTTTAGCGGGAAGGGAGTTCTATTGTTTCCTAGATGGATTTTCAAGCTACTTCCAAATCCCCATTGATCCGAAGGACCAAGATAAAACCACATTTACTTGTCGTTTCGGTACCTTTGCTTATCGGCGAATGCCATTCGGGCTATGCAATGCCCCTAGCACCTTCCAAAGGTGTATGGTCGCCATCTTTCATGACATGATCGAGGACTTCATGGAAGTTTTCATGGACAATTTTTCTGTCTTTGGAGACTTTTTCGATTCGTGTCTTGCTAATCTTGGAAAAGTGCTAAAAAGGTGCGAGGAATCAAACCTTGTTCTTAACTGGGAAAAATGCCACTTCATGGTGAAGGAAGGCATTGTCTTAGGGTACAAAATCTCTCGTGCAGGTATTGAGTTTGATAAGGCCAAAATTGATGTTATTTCGGGCCTTCCCAAACCTACAAACGTTAAAGCCATTCGTAGTTTTCTTGGTCATGCGGGATTCTATAGACGGTTCATTAAGGACTTCTCTAAGATTGCCCGACCATTGACTAAACTCCTTGAGAATGACGTTCCTTTCGACTTTAATATCGAATGCGAGAACGCTTTCAACTTCTTAAAAGAGAAGCTCACACACACTCCTATCATGGTATCCCCCGATTGGTCTCAACCTTTCGAGCTTATGTGTGATGCTAGTGATTTTGCGTTAGGCGCGGTTTTAGGTCAACGCCACGTTAATCACTTTAAACCTATTTATTACGCGAGTAAGACACTTACGGGGGCTCAATTAAATTATACCACCACGGAAAAGGAGCTCCTTGCGGTCGTCTTTGCGTTTGATAAATTTAGATCATATTTGGTGTTATCTAAAACGGTCGTTTACACCGATCATTCGGCCCTTAAGTACTTGTTCTCTAAACAAGATGCTAAGCCTAGACTCATTCGTTGGATTCTTCTTCTCCAAGAATTTGACATTGAGATCAAGGATAAAAAGGGTGCCAAAAATTTAGCCGCGGATCATTTATCTCGTCTTGAAAATCCAAACCTAGAGGAACTCAATGAATCGGACATTCATGATACATTCCTCGATGAGTCCCTTATGGGTATCGAAATTGAATCCGAAACTCCTTGGTTCGCCGATATTGCTAATTATCTAGCCGCGGGCATTCTTTCCAAAGGTTTAACTTACCAACAAAAGAAGAAATTCTTTGCGGATATTAAGTTTTACTTTTGGGATGCCCCACATATTTTTCGAATTGGGGCAGATCAAGTGATTCGTCGTTGTGTTTATGGGAAGGAAGCTCAACAAATGCTAGAGCATTGTCACCAAGGACCCACAGGTGGGCATCTTGGAGCTAATTATACGGCTAAGAAAATCTTCGATTCAGGATTCTATTGGCCTACCATTTTCAAAGATGCTAGTGCCTTTATCAAAACTTGTGATGCTTGCCAAAGGGCGGGAAACATCTCCAAAAGAGATGAGATGCCCCAAACGAGTATTCAAGTTTGTGAGATATTTGACATTTGGGGGGATAGACTTCATGGGACCTTTTCCCGCATCCAACAAATGCAAATACATGCTTGTGGCGGTTGACTACGTGTCAAGGTGGGCGGAGACCAAAGCTTTGCCTACTAATGACGCAAGAGTCGTCGTTGACTTCCTTAAAAATCTCTTTTCACGTTTCGGGCTTCCAAAAGCCTTGATTAGTGATCGCGGTACGCACTTTGCAAATCAACTACTCGAGAAGGTGCTTAAGAGGTATGGAGTAACCCACCGTTTCTCCACGGCTTACCACCCTCAAACGAGTGGCCAAGTTGAGAATACTAACCGCGCCCTAAAACGCATTCTTAAAAGAACGGTGAAAAACAATCCTAAGATTTGGAACCAGAAGTTGAATGACGCGCTATGGGCATTTCGAACTGCGTATAAAATGCCCATTGGTACTATGCCATTCCGTCTCATTTATGGAAAAGCGTGTCATTTGCCGGTTGAAGTGGAGCATAAGGCGTATTGGGCACTTAAACAGTGTAATACGGACCTTAAGGAAGCGGGAGAACATCGGTTTTTGCAAATTCATGAACTTGAGGAATTGCGAAACCATGCTTATGAGAATTCGCGCATTTATAAGGAGAAGACGAAGTTATGGCATGATGCGCGTTTGAAGATGAGAAAAGAATTTGAACCGGGAGATAAAGTTTTGTTATTTCAATCTAAGTTCAAATTCTCCGCCGGAAAGCTTAGGTCACGATGGTCCGGTCCATTCGTGGTAAAGAAAGCTTTTCCGATCGGGCACGTGGAATTGTTAGATAACGAGGGTAGAAGCTTTAAGGTGAATGGTCATAGGTTAAAATTGTATCACGAGGCATTCGATAACACCGAGAGGGAGGACCTCACCCTCTACTCGAAAGACACATGAGCATGGGGATGAGTCGAGAAAACGACTCGTTAAAAAATCAATTCGTGTAGAGTTTTGTATTGTTGTTTTTCTTTGTTAGGTAAATTTTGTGTATTTTTGCTTTAATTATTAAACCATGAAAAATCCAAAAACAATATAAAATCTGGAAGAAAAAAAAAAGTCACCAAAACGCGACAGGTACCACCAAAACGCGACAGAATGATCAGATTAGGACCCCATATGTGTCGTGTTTAAACCTAAGTTGTCGCGTTTGAATACGGTTTGTCGCGAAACGCGACGAGTTCAGCAGGGTGGGATTAAATACGTTTTTTCCAGCTTTTTCATCACCACCACTCTTATATTTCTTATGTCTCTCGTATTATCTGCTCTCAATACACTAAAACCCATCTTAATACTTTGGATTTTAAATGGGGCGTTTCGGTACCGTGGTGGTACCACCCCATTAGTTATGGTATGTATGTTTTCGTTTCAGGTTCCACGGTGGTTGTGCTTTATTATTTTTCAAAGTCTGGCAGTAAATTCAGCACCTTACTTGATTATGATGTTTTGGTGATCGAGTGGATGCCGATGTTCTTATGCTGGCAGTAAGTTCAGCGCCATCGTGCACCGTCTTTCCGCGATCTACGGATCTAAAAATCCGGGTTTTTCTTTTCTTTTCTTTTCCCTTTTTCACTATTTTGTCCTCTCGAATGTATTTTTGATTTTCTGATTTCATGTAAATGAGGGCATTACATGATCTTAAGTGTGGGGGGAGAGATAAATTCTCGCGGATTTTTGAAATTTTTGCATGTTTTAATTGCCTAGTGGTCAAAATTTTTGGAATTTTTAAACTTTTTAAGGTTATAATTGAGATGTTTACCCATGAGAGCACCCGTAGTGATTAGGGGTTGACTTGGAATTTTTGGTTTTGGCCGGTGAGGTTTATTAGTTTTAAGCAAATTGTTAGTGGTTTGTTAATTATGAATGACCTTTTTGACCATGACTTAGGAATTCTGAGTGTATAAGTGCTTGAGGAAAGATAATTGATGAAAGGTGGGAAGTAAAAAGGGATAAATGTTGAATAAATTTGGTTAAAAATGTTAAAAATTTAATCTTATTTAATCTAGTTTAGTTATTGTTTCGAGAATGACAATGCAACTTATTTGTGTCAAGAAATGAAGAATAACAGTATTTAGGGCTTTAGGGTAAAATGCGAGAAAAATGGTTTAATTAGAGATTAGGATATAAATGGCTTCGTATTTTGTGTTTATGGCTTTTTGACTCTCTTAAAGAAGTGTTATACTCATAAGTGCTAGGTATGTAAGCTTGAAGAGGAAAAATCACAAATCTCTGACTCCAATGGACCCTTTAAGGGGTGGCTATTACCGACTATGGTGTGAATGGTATTGCTTTATGTCATGAGTTAAGACTTCCTACAACAAATCATTCATCATCATCGATCACATCATTATCCATCCGCTACATCATACATTGCGGGTTCTACAAAGTCATAAATTGAAGACGAGGAAGACATTCAAAGAGAGTTCTATTGTAAAAAAAAAAAAATGAAAAAAAAGAAAGAAAAAATGTTTATGAGATCCGAGCTTAAGTAGTAGTTTCTAAGACTCGAGCCGATAGATCCTTTGGGGTGCTAGATCACCAAGCCACCTAAGACCTTTTTCCGGTTTGGGATCGGTTGGTTGAAGGTTCACTACACGGGTCAAGGACGTTACTATCTCAAGGCAAGGTGATCATCTTTAGGTACTCGTCTCATAATTATGCAGCAGTAATCATCTTTGGCTCATGATGTGGGAAATGCCTAGTAAGACTAGACCTTGAGAAGAGTTACCTTTGCGGGGTACTTTGGATAAGAGAGATGTGACCAGTATGTGGATAGCTTGCATATTTAGAAATTATCAGCATGAAATGGAATCAAGAGAGTTAAAAAGTTAAACGGATTTCTCTACATAAACACAGGTATGAATCTATTTATAACTGGATCTTTGATTAAATTGTGAAGTATTGGTATTTGTAATAGCGCCTTAAATATTGTTAGTAGGCTATCTTGATGCGAATAAGGGTCATGTTACAAATACTAAACCTTATAACGTAAGATTGTTTTTATCGTTTGTAATCATTTTACACTAATTGTATTTGAATGTTTATTGGTGATTAGTTATTAAGGTTGGAAAGTTAAGTCTTAAGGGTTGATTGATGCGAAGAAAAGAAGGATATTGAAAGCCTAGTAATGTGATTTTTAGGGAAAGTTAAGTTAAAAGAGTTTAGGCTTTGAGATGAAAGGTTTTTGTTAAGAAGTAAAGTTATGGAAATTTTTGGAGTTTGAGTTCTCAACCCAAATTGTCTTTACATCTCAATTTATGACCTAGAAAGGATGTTTTATGAAAATTTGTTTGTAATAAGGGCCACTTAGGATATTGTTTTTGAAATGTGTTTGAATGAAAATGGGGGGAGAAAGGGGGGTGCGTTTGATGGTTTGTATGTTGTTTTGTAAGTGATAGGAATGTGAGGAATTGTTTTGTGAGGAAATAAGCTTATTCGTGAAAAGATGAAGAGTACGAGAGCTTGTGGAGGATTAACTTGAAGGCTTGAATCTTGCGGAAATTTTGTTGAAGATTATGCGTACAGTTATTGGTTCGAGATTGACTTGCTTGAGGACAAGCAAGGTTCAAGTGTGGGGGATTTTGATAACGCCATTTTCATACATATATTTTGGGCGTTATCTTGTTCCATTTGCTAGTATTTTGAAGACTTTGATGGAGATATCGAGTTGTTTGAGTTTAAAATGAAGAAAGTGTCAAGATATGATTCGTTGGCTCATTATTGTTGATTTTATTGAAGATATAGCCAAAACGAAGTTAGAGTTGAAGATAAACGTGCCCCGGGTGAAAAAGTCAGTTTCCATCGCTTCAGGATGAGTTTTATCGCGTTTTGGTCATCGTGATACGTGACAAAGTGCATCAGAACACGACATGGAAAAAAGGGCATTCTGACCAATCTGTCGCGTCTGAGTCTGATATATCGCGTCCCAGTTCATCGCGTTACGCGATGAGTATGTCGCGGATCGCGATGATGTGTCGCGGAACGCGACATGAGTCGGTTTCAGCTGTTTTTCCAGATTCTATAAATAGACGAATTTTACCCCAATTTATGGTAGGCAGTTTTTATACCGAATTTTCTTCCACAGCAACATTAGTTACGAATTTCTTTGTCTTTCTTCATTATTTTACAAGGGTTTAAGCTACAATATCATTCTTGGTTAGTTTAATCTTTGTATTAACTTTTATTACTTTTATTAATTTGTTCTTTATTCAATTCAATGATTATGTTTAATTGTTCTTCTTATTTATTTGTTCTTCGCTTTACCATGAGTAGCTAAATATTTAGTATTCACTTAGATGCATGAACCTAGGTGATGGATTGCGTTCTTTTGGTTAATAACAATTGATTAAAATTACATAAGTTTATGTCTAGCTAAGATCCACCATTATTAAAGCTTATTGATTGTTAGATCACGGAAGTTATTGGTTAATTAACGATAGTTAAATTGATTAATAGCTTTTACTAGATTATTGAACGTGAATAATTTAGGAATACGTGAGATTTTATGAGGGACACCGATAATAAAATTAATCGTATAGTGGTTGAGCTTGAAATTAGTTGCAATAATTGTGAGGTTGTAAGGGACACCAAACCAACCTAAGTTAATTTATAATCTTGAGTAATATCATTGTGAATTGGTTAGTAACTCTAGGTTAACGACAGTTATACTTAGGTTATTAGTCTTAAACTGTAGGAATCGACAGATAAATACAGTGTCACATCATTGTAATTGTTTAATTAACGGGTTTAAACGAGAAATCCTAGCCTAGGGAATTGAATCTAAGTGGATACGTTTGTTTCTTATTGAGTTAAGTTTAATTTACTTTCGCGTTTAATCAGTTTTACAACAAAACCCCCTTTAAATCTTAGAATAATTAATAGTTCAAGTTTTCAATTACATGCTCTCTGTGGAACGAATTGGTCAAATACTTGTTTAATTACTACACGAACTGGTTATAGTTGCCTGTATTGTGTGATAATCGATAGGTATTTAGCTAATAATTTAGAGTACGAAATTACACATCAGGGTGTTTCATTAGTTGCACCCTTCGGAGTTGTGTGGTGCGCCCACAAAACGTTAGGCAATTCGTCTATCCAACCCCTTCGACACAATCCCAGCCTTGCTTTGATTCCTAAAATGATATCCCGATTCGTAACCTCACATTGACCATTCGCCTGAGGGTGTGCGACTGATGTAAATGTTTGCTTTATATTCAATTCTTGGCACCAGCCACTAAATGGATTTCCTTCGAATTGCGTACCATTGTCGCTTACTATTTCATTTGGTATACCAAACCGACAGACGATGTTTTCCCACACAAAATTTCGAATTTGCTTGCCCGAAATTGTCTTTAGCGGTTTGGCCTCTACCCATTTCGTGAAATAATCAATGGCCACTACCAGGAATTTTACCCCCCCTGGTCCTGTGGGGAATGGCCCCACTATGTCGATTGCCCACTTGCAGAACGGCCATGGAGATGCCACCGGTATCACAGGATGTTGCGGAGCCTTGCTTACTGGTGCATGAAGTTGACACGATTGACACTTGCGTATTACCTCTGCGGCATCTCTGTACATTGACGGCCAGTAATATCCAATCCACATTATTTTGGACGCAACTGTTTTGTGTCCCGAATGCAGTGCGCACATTCCCTCGTGTACTTCCTGTATAATTGACTCCGCTTGAGTTGGATTGAGACACCGCAAGTGAGGCCCCATAAAAGATTTTCTGTATAGGACTCCCTTGTCTAATAGATACATTGGTGCTTTCATCTTAATCTTTCTTGCTTTACTTGAATCTATCGGCAACATACCTTTGGTTATAAATTCTATAATTGGTGTCATCCAACTCCGCTCTTCTTCTTCAACCGCAGCCGAAACACTGTCTTCTTCAATAGATTTTACTTTAACTTCCTCAACCCAAATTTCTTTCTTAAAATGACTGAATGTTAATGCGGCTAACTTACTTAGCGCATCCGCCTTTTTATTCAGCGTCCTCGAAACCTGAGTTATCTGGAATAAATCGAAGTCGACTGCTAGCTCTTGCACAAGCTTTAAGTATTTTTGCATCGACTCATCGTGTGCTTCGAATATTTCGTTAAATTGGTTTGCAACCAACTGCGAATCAACATATACTGATAGTTCTTTAACCTCCAGATATTTTGCTACCCGCATCCCAGATAACAATGCTTCATATTCAGCTTCATTATTTGTGACAGGGAAGCTGAATCGCAGTGCGAATGTATACTCTTCCCCTTCTGGACTTTTTAGGACTATTCCTGCCTCTGCACCTTCTGGACCACAAGCCCCATCTGTGTGCATTTCCCACAGCTGTTCGGGCGGAGGTGGTATTTCTTTCGATTCATGCGAGACTTCGATATCTCCGGCTGTTTCAGCCAGATAATCTGCTAGGACTTGTCCTTTTACGTCACTTCGTGGTGAGAAACTTATTTCATGCTCTCCTAATTCAATAGCCCATTTGGTCATGCGACCAGAATTTTCTGGTTTATATAGCACCTGCTCAACAAGTATCAGCGAATGTGAATTTGCTAGAACTTATCAAGCAATTTTGTGTTTATTGACAACAAATAGTTGTTTGTCATACCTGCTTTATCGGCTGATCTGTTAGGACCCTTATTGGGTGCGTGTGGAAATATCTCCGCAAGCGCCTAGCCGTATGCATGAGTGCATAAACCAGTTTTTCGATTGCAAGATAATTTAATTCGCTCCCTGTCAAAGCTTTGCTAATAAAATACACAGGCATTTGCACCTGTTCGCATAGCATATTTATAAAATTTTAAATGCCTATTGATTGAAAATTAGCTATATTTAATTTTTATAGTGCGTACCTGTCCTCTGTCCGCTATCAACACTGAACTTATTGCTTCCTTCGATGCCGCTAAGTACAGTATCAACGTTTCTCCAGCAATTGGCGCAGTCATTGTTGGCAGCTCTTTCAGCAACTTTTTCATTTCTTGAAACGCCACTTCTGCTTCCTCCGTCCACTTGAAGTCCGTTTTCTTCAAGCAATTCTTCAATGTTCCGAAAAAGGGGAGTGATCACTCTGCGGATTTGGATAGGAACCTTGTCAAGGCCGCCAACTTACCCGTTAAGCTTTGCACTTCTTTTTTATTTCTTGATGATGGCATATTCTCGATTGCCTCTATTTTCTTTGGATTTGCACGTATCCCTCGCTCAGTTATTATATGACCAAGAAACTTCCCTTCTTCTTCTCCAAAACTGCACTTCGACGAGTTAAGCTTCATATTAATCTTTCTTAACGATGCAAACGTTTCTAATATATCCTCCAACAAACCTTGCTCTGTTGAACTTTTTATGACCAGATCGTCAACATATGCTTCTAAATTTCTTCCAATCTGACCTTTGAAAGCTTCATCTATTACCTGTTGGTAAGTTGCTCCAGCATTTTTTAAACCAAATGGCATCTTTGTATAGCAGTATATGCCTTGACTTGTGTGGAAAGCAGTCTTATCCTCATCGTCCGCTGCCATCTGTATTTGATGGTATCCTTTGTACGCATCTAGGAAACATTTGTATCAGAAGCCAGCTAACGATTCAAATTTCCAGTCTATTTCTGGCAGTGGATAATTGTCCTTAGGGCAAGCTCTATTAATATCCGTGAAGTCAACACACATACGCCAAGACCCATCAGGCTTTTTTACCAACACTGGGTTTGCTACCCACGTTTGATACCTTACTTCTCGCAAGATGTTTGCTTTGACCAACTTGTCGACTTCTGCTTTCAACCATTCGCTTCTTTCAGGAGCCATGCCGCGTTTCTTTTGTCGTACTGGGGTCAGACTAGGATTTGCGTTAAGCTTGTGCTCATCAATTTCCCTTGGTACACCCGTCATGTCTGCTTCTTTCCAAGCAAATACGTCTGTATTAGAAGCTAATATATTGCGAAGCTTAAACTTCGTCTCATCCGACAATCCTCCGCCAATTTTAATTTTCTGCTCTGGATGCCGTGGGTTTGCAATGATCATGCAGCTTCTAAGTTGCTCTGCCTCACTCGGCTGCTGCTCTGCATGTTCCACGGCCGCAACGCTTGCAACTTGCTTTTCTGACCTGATCATTGCAATTCCCAATGGTGTTGGGAATTTGATAAGGCCATGTACCGTGGATGGGATAGCTGCTAATTTTTGCAAAGTTGTGCGACCCAAAAGCGCATTATACTTTGAGTAGGACCTTACGACGGCAAATTCTACTGTCGTACTTCTCACTAATTCCTTATTATCATCATCCACCAGCTCCAACTCTAATTCAATGATCCCGATTGGCCATGCGGACTCACCAGAAAATCCTGATAACGCAGTGTTAGGAGCCACTAGCTTGGCTCGCACAGCCCCTGGTAACAAGCGGAAATAGTGCTCGTACATTATATCAATACCGCAACCGGTGTCTACATGCAATCGCTTGATGATGTACCCGCAACTTTTGACACGTCCTTTAATTGTAATGGGCGCATCCGAGGGTTCCTGTGCTATGGCCGAGAATGTGATGGGAGTATTTTCCCATTCCTCAGATACCACTAACTTGTGCCTCTGATTTATCCGTCCGCTGGTTACCATGTTTATGGCTTTATCCATTTCCTTTCCCTCATTCTTCTTTTGCCACGGATATTCTTTTTCTCCCTTTGGCTTGTCAGCTTGTGCTCTTGCGCTTTTCTTCAAGTGTTGCAATCTTCCTTTTTTGAGTTCAGCAACAACTCTTTCAATTAAGTGCCGACATTCATTGGTCTCATGACCGTAATCATCATGAAAATCACAAAATTTGCTTCTGTCTCTGTTTCCATAATACTTTGACAAAGGCACTGGGAGGTCGATGCTTTTGCACACTGCCTCTGTAGCCAAAATTTCTTTTGGTGTTTTGGTGAGGTCTTTTATTAACGCAACATTTTCAGCATGGCTGCTTTTGAACCTCTGGCTTCCTCCCCCTTTATTGTTGTTGAACTTGCGATACTTATCATTATGATAGGTACCACCCCTAGGTTGGCCATTACCACCATAACGTTTACCCGACTCCGAACCTCTTCCCTTCACTCGATAATAATCATCATCGATGTCCATGTTTGAAGAGGTATTTCCGCAATTATGCTTTATATCTTCTTGTGCCCGCATGTAGTCATGCGTTTCTTTTACGGCTTCCGCTAAAGTTTCGGGCACTCTTCTTCGTAACCGTTGCCACAAAGGCAGATGTCTGTCAGTATCTATACAATGAATAAAGCCGAATACCTTCTAGCTTTCTGGCAAGTTTTGTATCTTAGCCACCTCTTTAGTATATCTGTCTATTATTTATCCCAAGCTCTCTTTCGATTTCTGCTTAATGTCGTGACATTCGACATGTGTTCTTTTGCATGCGCGCAAATTGTGAAAGTTCAATAAAAACCTTGAGCGCAAATCTACAAAACCTGTAATGCTTTGGGCTGGCAAATTAATGAACCATTCCTTTTCCACTCCTTGCAACACTATTGGTAGCATATGGCATGCTACTGCATCACCCCAACTGTGTGTTCTTGCGGTTCCTTCAAATTTTTCTAAAAAGTCATCCAGATCTGATAACCCATCATAACTTCATAGTGTTAGAGGCAACACCGGTGTGACTGTGAAGGGATGATTGGTGATGTGCAGCACAAACTTTTCTGTTGTAGGAGCTAGCTCAAGACTTTGCTTAGCTTTTTGCCCTTGCATCACTGCGAACCAATTGCTCATAAACTCTTGTACCCGCGCTGGCTCATTGAAATCGGGTGCCAAGTGTGGTGGCGCGACTTGCTGTAATTGAGATATGAAGCTATTTAACTTGGTTGTGGCCTAGTGCGTTTTGTTATATTGATTGCTTGCAACAGTATGGGTTGATTACGAAGACGCACGTGTCGTTGACCTTTGTTGTGGTGTCAGCATAATGTATGAACCATCTGGATTTCTCAGACCCATCTGCCTGATTCTTTCCTGGGCTTTCTCGGTAGTAACCCTTTCAATCGGTGTTTTGGGGTCCAACGGAGGTGATAATTGGTATTGTACCCACACAGGTAGTTTTAACTTTAAAGCCTGGTGGAACCGTTTCGCTTGGAGAACCAAAGCTCAGGATTTTTGGTGACAGATCCTCGAAGGTTTAAAGCTAGTTCCTGTTTCCAGTAAACTTCCATCGGGAGTTTGCCACCATCCCTTAGATGACTCATTCAGGACAGTTTCTGATGTAACCAGCCCTGCTCCAACACTTGGTGTTGATAGAGGCTTTGATGTGCCTTTGGTTGGTGCTGGCGGCGTCGACGGTGTGTTCATAACAGTCGCCGTAGGTGTTTGAAACCCTGGACTTCCTGTAGAGTCCGATCGCCCTTGATTCTTTGCACTCTTACTTCCTCCACCCATTCTTACTGACAATAAAGAAAAACCTGAAAGTGACCGATTAGTTAAACAAAAAAGTATTATGGAAAAAAAGGTACAAAATCATATACAACATAAATTCCAATCTTCTTTGTTTCATATAACCGATCCCACGGATGGCGCCAAATGATCAAGCATATTTTCATGGGGTCAAGGTGAACCTACGCTTGAGTGCATAAAAGGGGTTTAAGGACTAACAATATTCGAACCTCCGATGCTTAGTCGTGGATAACCCACATCGGTATCGTTTCGATTCCGACAGGGTGGCCGATTTGAGAGTCCACCAACAACCTAGCATACGAGGCTGAGTGGCCCAAAGACATGAAGTTTTATAGTTCAATACATACCTGAAAGTCTTTAGAGATCGTAAGAAGCTTTGTTTGTACGATGGAGATTTGTATGCTGTAGTTTACGTATGAGTAAACAAGTGAACGTATATGTATTTAGGGTTTATGAGCTATGTATTTATAGGCTCACGAATTAGGGTTTCGGTAGAATCTCTTCCCTAATTAAATGCAATCTTATCCCAACTAACATTTTTTATTTAAGGAAAAGAATCCGAAATGATTATACCGTATACAAAACTCGCATCAGATGGTATAGGCGCATAGCGTGCGGCTATACCCGTAAAGTATGCCTTTGTGTGTGATTAAATGCTTTGGATGCGCATCCGCACAACCTTGCGGATATGCGTATCAATAACCACCAATACCATCATCACCACCAACAACAACATCCGCATCCCACGCCTCAACATCACACTCGGTACCTCGGATATCAACATCATACGCCCCATAGATACCAAGGAATATTAGTAATAATGAGTTAAGATGTATTGACTCATTCTTCGTGAATAATTATATATGTATACTATATATATATATATATATATATATATATATATATATATATATATATATATATATATATATATATATATATATATATATATATATATATGATTTAGAACAATAATAAATCTTGTCGTACTAAGCAATTACGTGTGAATCTCAACTAGTATGTACTACTTGGTTAATTCATATCACTAATATGCTATGATGTACACCCTTCGTTAATGACTTAGCAATCGTTAATCACTGCTTCAACACAATAAACTCCATTTCATAATAAATCAAGTGTAACGACGAATGTATTGATTCATAACTTCATTAGCGAAATATTTCGAGACAATTATGAAATCTCTAAGGTTTTGGAGATTATTCATTCTCGTTTCAACCGTAAAGCAAATGAGTTTAATATTATATTAACTCATTAAATCCATGATTACATCTGAAGGAAAATATATATGTACGTATATTTTCATAAAAAATGTAATTAAAACTCTTTTGTACAAACTGTTAATTGTGAAAATATTTTAACGGGTAGGTAATACCCGAGAAATATTTATATCTCACATTAATATATTACATTGTACATTCTTCAAAATTCTTGAAAACACCTTAGAACTATAACTAACGATTCAGATTTGTTAACCCTAATAATGCTGATGAAGCAGCAAAGGCCGTAGATGGTCTTAATGACCAGAAGCTTGATAATAAAGAATTGTGCGTTGGAAAAGCTCAAAAGAAAATCTGGTATTGAGAAACGGAATGAGCAAAACATGAAGGAAGCTGTGGACAAATCTCAAGGACTAAACCTATAATCAAAGAATCTAGATGATTCGATTTCTGATGAAAACCACAAAAGATCTCTTTACGTATTCTAAATCCTTACAGAAGAATTTTCTTCATTATTCTTCGATATCATCGTATCTTTCATTATAAATATCATCGATATTTCTGAAGATATCTTCATAACGATTCTTGTCCGCAATTAATTATCTCTTTGCAATATCTTTATTACATCATAAAGGAAACTGTTTTAGTTTCTATATTCTGTAAAATTCAAGTTTAAATTATGAATGATTTCTGGAGAAGTGTTGGGAATTGAAGCATGAGTTAGTATAATATAATGACGTCAGGCCAACGTGATTATATTACAGTAAGTCATGCTGAGTTTCTAATGGAACGTGATAAAGGTTCACAGATCATACCCTCATCATGAACCATGTTACATAACTCTTTCATTCTATTTAACCTCTAAACATATCAAGAAAATATTTTTCTTGATGATTCGGTCTTTTCCGGATATTCTGGTAATTTGACAAATCAAATCGTGCAATTACCTTTCCTTTCTGCTTTATATATTATGATCATTCGAAACTTCATACCTACGAATTCTGGACCATTACTTGCTTTACAAAAGCATGAAGCTTCGACATATAAGGGAAAATATAAAGCCCGATAACGACACCGAAATTACAAACCGTGTATATCAATGCGTATAGAAATATAAAGACACGGGAGAACTAAAAACACGATAAATCCTAGAGCATAATAGAAGTAAACAGACTCCTCTGGTGGGAGTTGGAAAAGAAGGAAGATTGTGGCGATAACCAATATAAGGTCAAGAACAAGAACTATATTAAGCATTTTCACAATCTTTTGGAAGTATGAATTGAGAAAGAAAGTATAGAAGTGGTGAAGATAATGAAAAGGAAGAAGCTAATTTATAGCGAAATTCCAGACACGACAATCAAGGCAATTCATCGCATTTAATTAAAGAAAATTCTAATTTTCTTAATTACCGGAGAATCGAATATTATAAAGATTAAGAAGAATTCTTTAAATCCCTTGAATTCTGGAAAATCAACTTTAACCGTATCAAAAGTTAAGGCGAACATTTAATTTCCTCATTTCAATCTTTTACGATAGCTTCGTTTATACTCTTCTTGTAATCAAATCGTTTCATCCATATTACCCAATGTTGATAAAACTCTATTTTTCAACTCATATTCATCATTCTTGTTGTAAACAATGATGATCTCTATCAAATTTCATAACTATGATTTTCATGAACTACTCTCTATTTTGTCTACCCTTATATTGTGGCATAAACGATCAAGGTTTAAATAAGCTCACTATTATTCATAACCCATTTCATGTGTATTGAAATGCTTATATTGAAACAACCCAACCCGAATTAAAACCGGCCCATAAATTTTTTTCCTTTTAATACGCTTTAAATAACACTTTAGGTCCCAATTGTGTTTCCATAAACCTCTTTAATACAATACAAGGTTTAATAAACCTTAAAACATTTAATACATTAATTAATTGTCCAAACGGACATACACGACCCGACTAATTTAGTTTCCAACAAAACCGAGCATGGTGATTGGGGATACGCTACCCAATCCTAATAAATCCAAAAGCACATCTTCTAAAGCAAACTACGCGAGTCCACTAGTCCCCACGCTTACCCGAGCCACCGCCTCCATGCAAATCTATAAAAATGTAAACAACGAGAGGGTAAGCTAACGCTTAGTGAGTGAGAATATACTACATACATATATATGCATAAAATGGACACGCCACACAAACCAAATACCGCATACCGGAGCATCCAAGCATAAAGGCAAGCTAGTCTAAGCATACCGTAAGATCACTAAGCAACGAGCTAAAGATACATCAACAAAATATAAGTTCACCAACAACGATGTGAACAATGCCAATAAGCTACACCCGGAGGGTTAGCTACATCACGACAATACAACATTATATATATATATATATATATCTCGAATAACATAATTTGCTTACGCTTACAGCACGATAATCATGGTTAACCAAATCTTCGCAAGGGAATGACTTCGCGAAACAAGTCATCGATGTTCATAACAACCATTAGTGCACTTAACACTTCGTACACTAACCCCACGGGTGGCATCTTAACACTTCGATACTTCACCCCGGGTGGCGTCTTAACACGTCGACACTTCACCCCGAGTGGTGTCTTAACACTTCGACACTTCACTCTTCATTTTACTTGAGGTGGCATCTTAACACGTCGATACTTCACCTCGAGTGGCGCTTTAACACATCGGCACTTCACCCGTTGTTCTCTTGGAGTGGCATCTTAGCACATCGATACTTCACTCCGGGTGATGTCTTAACACATCGACACTTCACCCCGGGTGGCGTCTTAACACATCGACACTTCACCCATCACATTACTTTGAGTGGTGTCTTAGCACATCGACACTTCACTCGTCACGTGAAATGTGGTGTCTTAGCACTTCGACACTTCACATCTCACTCTACAACAAATAAATACATTATATACCTACGCATATAATTATTCCACTCACTATATTAACCCTTCGTCATTAGGGTTATATAAGTCCACATCACACACCCATGTGATAAAGTACACACAAAGTGTGCACCTCGCCAAAGTGGTCAACCAAAACGCACAACCGTGCCAATTGGACCTATACACAAGTCCAAAAATTCCACCTATACGAGAAGCGAGCTCTATAAGCGAGAACCCCTTCACCCGACCCGCACCCATCCTACACATACATATGCATATAGGATATTAACACTCACCTTGTCGCCTTGAAGAAATGTTTCCAAGTAATCCGCAACTCGTCAATGGAAAGTACCTAATCCATTATCACAAATTCAACAACACACTTAGATTGTATCTACAAACTAACCCAATTCGACACTTAGTGCAATTTCGGCCCAATTGCACTTCCAAACACAAACCGCGCCCAAACTAACCAATAATCACTAACACAAGTGATAATGGTCCTAATATGCCAATTAAACACGAACACAAGTGTTAAACACTTATCATTCTCAAAATCGCCCATAAACCCTAATTTTGACCATAAGGTCAAAATCTCACCATTTACAAGTTTTGACACCAAAACATGTTTAAATCGGTTTTATACTTCAACTTAATCCATTTTAAGTTTACAAACCTTATTAAATCAACAGTCGGGTCATAATCCTCAATAAACCCTAATTTTGACTCTAGTCAAAATTAGTCAACCACGAAAATCCTAAAAGTCTCCAAAACACCAATAATCACTAATGCTAGTGATTATACACCATTCTCAAGTCTTAAACATGGTTAAATCATTAACTAACCCAAAACCCGCCTTTAACACTTACAAACCCGAATCTTGGTGTTAATCTCCAATTAACAACTAAATGGGTTCCATCTATGAATCATACAATCAAAAGCCCCAAATTTGAATGATGAACACGAAAATGAAATTTAGAGTTAGAGCTTACCACTAGTATCACCGTGTAGCTAAGAATGAGGAGAACAAACTTGTCAACTACACCAAAGATCAAAGCCCACTTCTTCCTTTCCAAAATCCCACTTGAATCACTTGAGGATTTTAAGTTTTGAGAGGAAAATAGGAAAGAAAAGGAAAAAGAAAATAAGAAATGAAATGAATGGATGAGGTTAAATCCTCAAATCTGGCTCAAACGCGAAAAGACCAAATTACCCTTGAACTTCATTTGAAATTACAAGAATCTGGTGCCAGTTCATGCAGTATGCCGCGCCGCGGCCTTAAATGTTGCGCCGCGACATTTGACTAAGTCTGTGATCATTTTAAACCTAACTTCTGATATTTGTTTCAGTAGAATGCCGCGCCGCGGCCTCGTTTGTCGCGCCGCGACCCAAAGCTCGACCTGAGCCCTTCTCCCGCGTACAAGACTTTAACACCCGAACACGTCTCAAATCCTTCAAACTCTAGTCGTACCCACACAATACACCTATATATCATGTACGGAGAAAAACGGGGTGTTACATATATAGCGTCATCATCTCTTTCTGAGAAAACCTAATCAATGACACTCTTGTTAAATCCTTTAGATAACCTCCGCATTAATAATGAAATGCACTTCGTAGAATTTATGGATCGTAAGATTTAAACTATTGAAGCGAAACAATATTCTATCCGTTGAAATTCACGCAAGGCCCCGAGTATACCCGAGAACGTGAAAACCAAATAAAATAAAAATATCCTCGCCTGTTTACAAACAACGCCGACTGATGGCAACAACTAAATTTCGGGACGAAATTTCTATTAACGGGTAGGTACTGTGATAACCCAGAAAATTTTCGATTAAATTTAAACTAAACTTTGACTGTTTCCGACAATTCACGAATAACCGGTTATAAAAAGATATGTAAATATATATGTGTGTGTATATACATCATATACAATCATTATTATTATTATAAAGTATTATAATTATTATTATTAATAATTATCATTATCATTAATATAATTACTAATATATTAGTAATATTATTAGTATTAGTATTAATACTTAACATTAGTATTAAAAATAATGAATTATTATTATTATTATTATTATTATTATTATTATTATTATTATTGTTATTATTATTATTATTATTATTATTATTATTATTATCCAAAATTATTATTATTATCATTTATCATTTGTTATTATTAAGATTAATATGATTATTAATAATATTAACATAATTTATATTATTATCATTATGTTTAGTATTGTTATTTAAGAATTATTAGTATTAGTAATATCATATTATTCTTATCTTTATCTATTATTATTATTATTATTATTATTATTATTATTATTATTATTATTATTATTATTATTATTATTATTATTATTATTATTATTATAATTATAATAATTATTATTATTAATTATTATAGTTATTAATGTATTTATTTAATAAAAATGAAAAAAAAAACGTGTACCTAAATTAGGTATTGTCACTAAGTGCTTCTATTTTTTTTATTATTCCTTCTAGAATCATGATCTCCTTCTCAATATTTTAATCCATCGTGATTCTGCTTTCCATTTTTTATTTTATTTTATTATTGTGCAACTTTTTTTTTATTTTTTTATTTTTTCCTCTAAATGGTCTTGATTTTGTTTTTGTCGATCAATAAATAATACACAACAAGTTTGATTGATTATAAATACTGCATTAACATATTCAACTATATATAACTATACTTACTGTAATTCATGAATCAAAAACAGAAATATTTTTTTTCTTTACGATACCTCTGTTCTTGTTCAAATATTCAAAACTTCAATTTCGTTTTCAATTTAAAAATCTGGAAATGCAGTTTAGTTAGAAATCATTTACTTAATCTATCTGCAAAATCTCAAGTTCCAATTCATTATATCAAGCTTTAATTTTTGAGTCAAAGTTTATAATTTAAAAAGTCAAAAGCTGTGTTCTTGGTAAAAGTAGGATTAGTTTTTATGTTTTTGGATCAATTGATTGTACAGAAAGTTTCTAGGAAGGATTTACAACATAATTCGTGTAGAAATTTGAGTCTAAAAACGATTATAAATCAAAATTCAAGATTTTTTTTTTAAAAAAATATAATGACGGCAGCAGCTCTTAATTTTTTTTCCTTCATTGTTAATTGTTTATGTATTGGTTAGTAAATACTAAAATCATGCTTGTAATTATAATTAAGATTAAATGGATTCTTGGTTTGATTTGATATTGATGATGATGATGATGATGATGAGGAAGAAGAAGATGATATGTATATACGGTTTATAAACAAATAAAAACACATATAAATCAGAAAACAGATTAGAGTAGATGGTTAAGGGGTGATGTGGGTTAGCAAGAGGTCACGGGTTCGAGTCCCGTCTTGGACGATTTCTTTAGAAAAAGCTCATTAAGGTAGTTTTCTCATTTATTATTATTATTATTATTATTATTATTATTATTATTATTATTATTATTATTATTACTACTACTACTACTACCAAACATCATTAAAGGTATTATTATTAATATCATTAGGATTATTAGTATTATTATTAACTATCATTATTATTATTATTATTATTATTATTATTATTATTATTATTATTATTATTATTATTATTATTATTATTATTATTATTATTATCATTTTAAATATTATTGTCATTATTATTATTAGAATTATCATTTTTACAAACACTATCATTTTTGATATTAATATTATTACTAGTATTATTATTATTATCATTATTTTTAATATTAGTATTATCATTACTAGTATTAATACTACCGTTAGCAAAATATTAATTATCATTATCATTATCAATACTAACAAAGTAACTAATGATATTATCAAAATTTTTATTTTCAACATTATTATTAAATCTAATTAATAATATTATCATTAATATTTTTAGTATCATCATTATTATATTACCATTATCATTATGAATATTATTATTATTATTACAAAATGATACAACTCTTTTAAAATCACATTATCAAACAAATACTTATATATAGGATATATATATATATATAAGTATATATATATATATATATCTATATATATATATATATATATATATATATATATATATATATATATATATATATATAACAAGTGAAATAATATATATAAATTTATTCGATTACGAGTATATGTGTTAATATATATACTTGATATAGGTTCGTGAATCCGAGGTCAACTCTACACTTGTTCAATGCCTTCATATGCATATTTACTACAAACTATCGTATCGTATCGTGAGTTCATCTGCTCCCTTTTTATATATATTTTTGGGCTGAGAATACATGCGCGACTTTTATAACTGTTTTACGTTAGACACAAGTACTCAAACTTTTATGCTGAATACGTGCTTTGTCATGCTAAATCCCTACCGTAATATTGTTAATTGCTTAGTGAACGCAAACTTAGTTATTATGAATAGCGCTATTGAGAGTAATGTCTCTAATCATTTGACCTCTGATCTTTGGTTACATAATAATGATTCAAACTGACACTGACTGTTCAAGGTGTCTCGGGGTAAAATTCTGTTTAGTCGCAATATTACAAACTACAGCAACTCTTTCTAGATTGATATGATGGGTATCAATCAACTTTAAACTGAAATCTTGTGGTCTAATGCTATACTGAACTATTGATTTATGATAAACCTATGAACTCTCTCAACCTAGTGTTGACTTTTTAAAGCATGTTTATTCTCAGGTACTTAAATATTGCTTTCGCTGTATATCTGCTGCTTTGATGATGATTGCTTGCTATGCTTGGAGTCTTCATTACATATCATATCAATTAAAGACATTTAATGCTCTAAATACAATGTAATCTATTTATCTTCCGCTGCAAAACTCAATAAAACATCTCATATAGAGTCGTTCTCGTTTATACAACTGTGATTTGATATATTTAGTGACGTTATTCTTCCAGGCCCTATCTGGAGGACGTCTCATATCAGCATCTCTACGTTATTGAGAACATGATCCATCTTCAATTATTCCTTTAAGAACAACACGAGTAGGATTAAACATGACAAGCAAACTGCAAACTGAAAAATAATGGGAACCCCAACGAGTATCACCTGCTCTTTTTAGGGTCCCAACATGGTTAGCTCCTTTACCCGTTTCAATTTCACCAAGTTTTAATAAATTTTCAGTTTCAAGAGCCTTTACCTTTTGCAATTCATCATGACGTTTACTAGCACATATCACATTTATGAGAAAAGTTAGCTTTTCAAAAAAATGGTGATTTAGAATAACTTCTCTCGAGGCTGCAACTAAAGCAAGTTGTAATCTGTGAGCAAAACACTGAACATAATATGCATAAGGACAATTTTTAAGAACAAGAGCTTTTAATCCATTCCATTCCCCTCTCATGTTACTAGCTCCATCATAACTTTGACGTCGTATTTTACTAGTATCAAACTCATAATGTGAAAGTCGTTCCCATAAAATTTTTTAGAGTTTTTGCCGAGTATCTTGAACGTGCAACAAATCGAAGAAACTTTCAATTAATACCCCATTTGTATCAACGAATCTTAGAACTATATCCATTTTCTCCTTTTTAGATTCATCGTGTGACTCATTAATCACGACATAAAAGTAAGTATCTCCAACTTCACAACGAATGTGTTTTCAAACTTTATTGGCAATTATATTTAAAAGTTCTTTTTGAATCGACGCCGAAGTGAACTTTGAATTATAAGGAGCATTCTCCAACACAACCTTGGCAACTTCATCATTGTAAGATGCTAAAAGCTTCAAAAGTTCAAGAAAATTACCACGATTACTCGAATTAACTGATACATCGTGCCCTCGAAAAGCACAAGTTTGAAATGTCAACCAGCGAACAATATCAATTGAAGCTTTCAGATGTAGACGGTTATCTAATACCGACTCTGAACGTTGCTTCTCAAAGATATTTTCAATATGTCCAGCTTGATTCAATAAATTTTCGCTAAATAGTAAGGCATTTTTATGTTGTGACCTATTAATATGCTTGACGAATGCACATCTTATTCCATCATTTACTTTTTTCCATTTATCAAAACTTTTAACAATAAAAGCATCATCACATATTCGGACAGCGGGCTTGTCACAAGAAAAGTAACAAAGAAAGCAATAGGCGGCATCTTTTGTAGGAGAATATTCTAACAAATTAGGAAATTTACTAAACCAAGAGTAACAAAATCTACGGGGATAATCTGATGTACCTTTAGTAGGATACTGGTCTAAACGAATCTGATAAGATCCCTGATTCAAATAAAATCGTCTTACTTGTTCTCGTTTATCAACCGGATAACTCCATATTTGTTCTTGCTTCCCGGGATCTCTTTCAAAATAATTAGGGTCCACTTCTTTTATATTCGGCCTTGAAGATTCAAAAACATGTGGCCCTTGTTGATTTTGTTGTTGTTCATGCTCACTTGTTGAAGGTTTACATTGTTTGTTGTTTTGCCTATCGACATTTGTTGTATCATCTATAGTTCTCTTGAAAATGAGGTAATAGTTTTTTGTTTTTTTCATAATAAGCTCTTTTACATTTAGAAATATATAAATCAAATTGTCAACAATTAACATAACAACCTTTAATTATCTTTAGAATTATAGTACACCCAAAAGAATACAACTATACAAGAATAATATAGGGAATGATTAATGATGATAAAAAGATCTAAACACAATGTGTTTTTTTAAAAATAAAAAAGAAAACATAAATGATTTCCAGATTCATGAATTCTAAATGCAATATTAAAAATAAATATAAATATAAAATATAAAATATAAAATATAAAATATAAAATATACATAAACATACCTTATTTTATTTAGTTTGGGGTTTCTTGAATGTTGACAACTAGAAAAAAATTTGACCGCGCGTTGTTGCGGTTATATTCAACGTGCGGTCGAATTTGGATATACGTTGTTTGGTACCTAATATATCTAATAGGTTGGGTTGTTTGTTAGACGTGTATGTATATGTATGAAATATTGCCAAAAATATATTTTTTTAACGATGTCCGTTTCACGTATAGTTAGTCGCGTTGTGTTCGTAATAATATTTCGAGTTGAACGTTGGTCTCGAAAAAATTTAACTCACACCCAGCGAGAATATAGGACCCGTTATTTAGTGTTTTTTTAATGATGTCCATTTCGCGTATAGTTAGTCCCGTTGTGTTCATCAGATTTTTTCAAGTTGAACAGTGGTCTCGGAAAAATTTAACTCGCACCGAGCGAGAAGATAGGGCCTGTTATAAATTCGGGTGGAATTAGTTTCTTTTATTTTAATAAAGTTATATATTTACGCTTTCTACCCTGAAAAGTATAAACTTGAAGGGTCGTTGTGTAAATTGAACGAAAGTTGAGGGATCGTTTATAGTATGAACGTAAATTCGAAACGGCAATTCTATAAAACTAAAGCTACAAAATTTACCATGCCATGTAGTATGTAGAGATAAATAATAATAATAATAATAATAATAATAATAATAATAATAATAATAATAATAATAATAATAATAATAATAATAATAATAATAAAATTGATACTAGCCAATATTGACATGACAACACTTGAAAGGAAACTTTTATAGATGTGGAAAACGGAATGGTCACATGGTGGGACGGTTGGGTTCTCACTTCTCAAAAAAAGGAAATCAAAAATGCAAATTTAAGAGGGCTAATAAATTATCTATATTTTTTTTTACCCTTTCCTACAATAAAACTGGAGTTCTAATTAAAAATTGTGCCGTGGATATAGCCCTCTTTTGTCTCAACAAAGATCCGCCAGTGCCATGACCTGAAAGAAACTCCGGCCCCACCCATAAAATCCCCACATGTAGGCATGTAGCAAAACAATCGTGAAACCCTTAAGCTACATAAACCGGCAGCACCCATCATTCGCAACATTCAAGAGCCACAAATAAGAAACTCAAAGGAATCACTTTAAAGCTACCATATATACGCAAATTCCCTCACCACCAATAATCGAAAATCAAGTTCAGTCACCGGGAAATCAAAAAGGTTCACTAAATGGCCCAAATTCACCCACACTCATAAGTCATATCCAACTTGGAAAGATGGGAAAAATTCAGGTCGTGGTGCATGGTGATCGGATTTACAAGTCACACTCGAGGAAACTCGAGAAACATGCATGTGGTGAAATAATACACAAACTAAGAGAATATCAAGGTGGACGTAGAAGAGTAACAAACCAGCACCAACAACAAACCTACAAGAAATCAACGAACCCTAAATTTCCCCACAATAATCAAACACCTAACAAAGAGATGGAAACTGACAACCCTGAAAAGAATAAGCCACCAAGTCCCTTACCAACTGAAACCTTATACTCAATACCTCAAACCACCACATCCCACTTAGTAGAGTGGAGAACTCCACCCAACTCGCTATTAGGAATAATGAGTGAGCCCCACATTGGTTTGAGTTACAACATAATTAATAAAGAATGATTGATTAGATTGATGCCTAGAGTCGTTATTCGACTTGATTTGGGTGAGAGGATTCGACTAGGTTTTTGGAGAGTGATCAACCCTAACAATGAAGCCTTGAACTCCTTATATACTCATCTGTGCCCGTTCGGTACGGATGCAGCAAATGCACATCAGATGCGTACGGATATCTCTCGATCTGTACAGATGCATTTCACTGAAACGCGGTTGATATAAATAGGGACTAAAATATGCACAAACAAAAAGGGTAAACAAAAGTAACAAAAAGAGAGGAGTAAGCAATAGCATGAACACATGGTTTCTTCAACACAACATATATGCATATGCTTTAAAGTCTATACCAAATATCATAGTACTATACGACCATTAAGATAATAAAAAACATACATCATTACTACTACGATTCAAAAGTACCAACGAGTACGCTTAGTTAAAAGCTAATTTAAATTCAAATTATACTTAAAAATACAACATAATTCAAAAGATGCTCCAAAACGTAATAATGTTCATTGGGACCAACTATAGCCCAGGCTTATATACCTGCATCAGAAGAAAAAGAAAAAAAAAAGTATAGAAGGGAGGAAATTCAGGCGCTTTCTACATTATGGGAAAAACGAAAAAACACGTACCGTTTAAATATGATTTTCATCTCCCGATATATATGTATCTTGTTTTGTTTCGCTTCTTCAAGAGTGTATGTTAGAGTGCATCATAAATTGCTGCGAACCATTTTGGTCTTCCAGTTGACAACATGAGACACCCCATGTGTTAGTAATGGGCCTAGCCCACGTTTACACTAGTGCTAGGGTTAGATAGCTATATATATTGCACTGTATTATCATTATGGATCAATCAATCATACAAAATTCATTCCCATTAAATATATCATGTATCATGGTATCAGACGCTAGGGCACAACCCTAATTATTATTTTTTTTTTCAGGGCCGATCTCCTCTGGCCTTCTTCATCTTCGATCACCATGTCATCTTCCTATGACAAAATCTATACTGTAACTTCAATCTCCCATCTTATACCCGTCAAACTAGATCTCACGAAACTTAATTACACTCATTGGAAAACCTTGTTTACCACCCACTGTTCAGGATTCGATGTGCTTAAGTTCATTCTTGGCACATCAACTAATGAAGAAAAAGCAACCCCGGCTTGGAAGAAGGCTGATGCGGTCGTTCTCACATGGATCTTTAATACTATCTCGGAGCCTCTCCTTGAACGGCTGCTAAACTCTGAACCTGCATCATCAAACGATGCATGGGTTTTCTTGGCTAACCTATTTCAAGATAATAAACTATCGAAGACAATGGAATTAAACGCCCAATTGCGTAGTCTTTCGATTGGAAACCTAACAATCGAAGAATACCTGCGCAATATTGATCGAATTTCTTCTCATCTTCGCAACCTTGGCTCGAATGTTGAAGATCACGATCTTGTTATGTACGCGGTTAATGGTTTACACAACAAGTATCCCCATGTCACTCACATCATACTTCACAGAGAGCCTTTTCCGAAATTCGATACTGTTAGATCCATGCTCTTGATGGAAGAGATGACTTTGAATTGTCAAGAACGTCTATCATCCGATGTACCACTAAATGCCTCTCATCCGACGACTTTAGTAGCTCAACTACCACCAAAACCTGTGTCGAACCAAACCGAAGTGTGTCGAAATTTTCAAAAAGGTTTTTGCAGGTTCGAGAACCGCTGTCGCTAACGTCATCCAGGGAACTCATAAAGAATACATACTGGCACCAACAATTACAATAGCAGCAACAGTGTTAGTCAGGCTTAGCTATTACAAATCATTGCGGCCCAACAGGACCAACAGGCCCAGTCCGCCAGCCCTTATCGACCTTCCTTCAATCCTCAATAGGCCGTCCCTTTTTACGGGCCCACTAGACAACCTGGACTGCTACTGAGCCTGCCTAGATTCGCCAGGCCCACTACCTAGCATGCTGGGCTTCATCAACAGCAACCTTCACCTGGACCACAGGCCTTTTATGCCAGTCAGCCCACTGGGTTCGCCATGGGACAACCCAATGCTTCTGTTATGCACCCTCATCAGCCCACTAACCTTGGAAGTGCATCTTTAGTTCAGCCGACTAGTTTTGGTTCATTTATTGTCGATCCAAGGGCTCAAACACAGGAAACCGTCCTTCCAAGTGCATTTAGTGCGATGACACTACAAGACTACGGTGCTACCTTTCATGACCCGTCCTAATCCATCTGGACAAATACATTACATTTGGTTACATCGCGAGGTACTTGACCTCTATATGATACATTTTACAAACATTGCATTCGTTTTTAAAAGACAAACTTTCATTACATCGAAAGTTGACGGCATGCATACCATTTTCAAAATATATCCTACTATAATTGACTTAATAATAATCTTGATGAACTCAACGACTCGAATGCAACGTCTTTTGAAATATGTCATGAATGACTCCAAGTAATATCTCTAAAATGAGCAAATGCACAGCGGAAGATTTCTTTCATACCTGAGAATAAAAATGCTATCAAGTGTCAACCAAAAGGGTTGGTGAAAGGACCCGTCCTAATCCACCTGGACGAAGTCATCAACATTTGGTCCCATTGCGATGATCGGCTCCAAGTAATGTCCTTATATTGAGCAAATGCACAGCGGAAGACTTAATTCATACCTGAGAATAAACATGCTTTAAAGTGTCAACCAAAAGGTTGGTGAGTTCATAGGTTTATCATAACAATCATTTCAATATGTTAATAGACCACAAGATTCCATAATCATAAACATAATACACTCGCAAGTGTATGTAAAGCATTCTAAGTGGTTGAGCACTTGGTAACCATACTTAAAATTTAATCAACGTCGCATATTCCCTTTATTATGAAATCTCACTACACCGTACCAAGTGTAGTCACCAAAACGAAGTACTGTGCAACCGTTGAATACTGGTCGTCCAGTCCGGTTGGGGTTGTCAGGCCTGATAGATCTATCAACAGGATTTGCGTTTACAATACCACATGTAAATAGTAGTTACCAAGCTACAGGGAAGTATGCCAGTGGTACAACTCAACGTAGAATATATTTTTAAGTATTTGTAAACATTTATAAAAGCAGCGCATGTATTCTCAGCCCAAAAATATATATTGCAAAAGCAATTAAAAAGGGAGCAAATGAAACTCACTTTTGCCTTGAAGGTATTTAATTCGACTTGGTCTCCGATAGATATCACGAACCTAACCATATATATAATATATCAACATATTTTCTTTTTAAGTAATTGTTACATATATATATATATACTTTTAATACTTTTAATATTTTCTTAGTCCGTAGTTAGCAGTCCGATGTTAGTGGTCCACAATTAGTTGCTTAAATAAAATAAATAAAGACCCCATCGTATTCGTATTGATCAGAATTAATCTCGACCCATGGTACAATGTTGTCAAATGACGTGTTGCGTACATAAAGTACCGTGTTGTCAAATGACGTGTTGCGTACAATCATGAGGTCTTATGATTAATCTTCTTGTGTTGTTTACGGGTGGTCCTGAAATATATAAAATCAAATCATAAGTAATTATATATAAAATATCATATTAATTAGAAAAGATATGATTAATTTACTTTTTCTCCAAATATTTTCGTAGCTAAACTAGCTTCGGATACCCAATCTTGTTTTAGTCGTAGTTTCTTTATTACAACTCCGTTTTTGTTGGTTCAACTTGCCACTCCCTTGGATCGAGTCAAATTTTAAGAATATGAACTGAAAATACCTTAGTTTGTATTCGAAATCATAGGTTATAGGTCAAACTTTGGTGAAACTTATGAAAGTGATCATTTTCCATCATAAAAACAACATTTAATGATCATTTTTCTAAAAATACTTACACTTTGAGTTAAACCATGAAATTTTTATGTGTTAACATATTCATAAGAAATATCATTTTTCCAGAACATGAACTTCCAATTCAAAGTTCAAGATGGTTTTTAATTATCCAACCCAAAACAGCCCCCGGTTGCACTCCGACGACGTAGATTCAGTTTTTAAGATGTTCTTTGTAAAACCAAGTTATATCTTGTAAGGTTAGCATATCATTATGATATATTACAGGTCTTGAAGTATTTTAAAAGTCATGTTAGAAGGATCTATTTAGTTTGCGAACAAGTTTGAAATCATTCAAACTATGTTCTTGTTGTTAAAATTTTATACCACAAAATAAGATAGCTATATGAATATGAATTGAATAAGATTATGAACAAGGTTACTACCTCAAGTTACTTGGACAAAGTTACTGCAAAATATAAGAAATAATCTTGGAATCAAAGAGTGGTGGAGTTAGATCAAAAGGTTGGAAGTAAACTTCTTCAAATGGGTGGTTATTTTGATATGTTCTTGAAAGAGTTTTCTTATGGTGTTTAAGGCTTGTAATTGAAGCTAAATGATGGGGAAAATGCTTGGAAATGATCAAGTATGAAGTTAGGAGTATTTTGAGAGAGAAATGAGGCTGTAGGTATGAGAAAATGGAGTGAAGAAATGGTGTTCATTTATAAAAACGTTTTTAGTTTATAAAGAAAGAAAAGGATTCCTAATTTTGTTTTCTTACTAATAATTCATACTACTTGACAAATTCTAGTTACCTCATATCTAGGGCAGTAATAATGTTGATTAGGATGTTGATTTGATGTGTATATACCAATATTAAATACGTATAGAAGCTGGGTATGATACGGGTACATATACCCTAGATATACGTATAGAAATCTTGAGGAAACGGAACGAGAATTCAAATATAGCTATCTTTTGTGAATATACTTATATTGTTTTATGTATTTAAGTCCTTAAAAAGTGATTAAATACATTATATATACGATACATGTATAAGCATTATAGATTATAAGTATATATATCAAAGAATGTTACGTATAGTTATCGTTTTGAAAACTTAAGTTAGTAGTTTCAAAATATACTTATAACTCATTGTCATTAGTACACAATGAGATGTTAAACCATCCTTAGATCATGTTAAATATATATAAATACATATATATACACAAACTTATAATTATCGTATGTTATATAGTTCGTGATATCATCGGTCATATTAGACGGTCAAACGTCGTGTAAAACTCTTTTCAAAAACACAAGTCTCAACAATTTGGATTGCTTATCATGTTGGTATGGTTTAATTTATGTAAATATTAATCTCATAAGTATAATTTGGTCAGAAAATTCCGGGTCATTACAGTACCTACCCGTTAAAGAAATTTCGTCCCCGAAATTTGATAGAGGTTGTTATGGATAACAATAAGAAGGTTTTCATGACAAATATAAGGTGATAATGGAGTTTTATCATCATTGAGTAATGTAGATAAAACGATTCGATTATGCGAAGAATATAAATGAGACTATCGTAAAAGAGTGAGATGAGTAAAATATATTCGTCTTAACCGATGACGTAGTTATGATTGGATTTAAGGGATTTAAAGAGAATTTTACGTAATAAGATTTGGTTCTTTGGTGATTAAGGAAACCAGGATCTTCTTTGATTATATGCAATAATCTGTTTCGATTGCTCTATCGGATATTTCACTATAAATTCACCCCTTCGTTTCCTTATTTTCCACGACTCACACCTTCTATTCTTTCTCCCTTGATTCTTACTTTAAAGCATTCATCAATTTGCTCCATCCAGTCCTGATTCTTGATATACTCCTAAATTTTATATCTGTCATTCTTTTTTTTTATCTACCACCAGAAGAATCTATTTACTTCTACTATACTCTTGTGTTTATAGTGTTTCTAATTCTCCTGTGTCTCTATATTGCTATCTGCATCGATATACACGGTTTGTAATTTCAAGGTTATTATCGAAGTTTATATTCTTCATTATTTTTCGGAGCTTCATGCTTTCGTTTTCTCTTCCCGACTTCGAGTCAAGCGAGTAATGGTCCGGAATTCGTAGATATGAAATTCAGAATGAACATAGCTAATGCTCTAAGAAGAAAATGGTAATAGAACGATTTTGATTTGTTAAATTACCAGAATACCCTGGAGAAGACCGAGTCATCCAGAAAAATATTCTCTTGATATGTTTAGAGATTAGATAGAATGTAAGAGTCGTGTAAATGGCACATGATGACGGTACTGTGAATCATCATGCTTCATTAGAAACTCAGCATGACTTACTGTAATATAATGACGTTGATCAAGTGTCATTATATTATACTAATCCATGCTTCAGTTCCCAACACTACTTCAAAACATTCATATTTTAAACTCGAAAGTTTCAGAATTTAGAAACTAACACAGTTTCTTTTATGTTGCAGATATTACGGGGAGATAAATGATCTCAGATAAGAATAGTTGTGAAAATATCGCCAGAAATATGGAGGATATTTATAATAGAACATACGAGAATATCTTAGAATTTCTAATATCAATGGATGATGAAGAAGATTTGTCTGTGAAGGTTTAGAATGAGAAATAAGATATTTGCTAACGATTTCAGCAGGTACAGAATCATTTGGATTCTTTGAAGGCAAACTTATTCTTTGTGATTTGTCCACGGCTTTCTTCATAGTTTCGCATAATCCGCTTTTCGGTACTAAATTTTCTATCGAGCGTTCCTAACACTCCTTTCTTTATCATCAAACTTTTGGCCATTAAGATCATCTACAACATGCTGCTTCGTCAGCATTTTCAAAGTTAACTGATCTGGGTCATCGGTTATCAAACCGAGGTAGTTTCAGGAGAATTGTGTTTTTATAATGATTAATCGCTGATGGTAATATTGTGGAATATAAAAGGTTCCCCAGTAACAATAAAGAGTACGCATATATATCGCGGTTATTATAAAGTTCTTTCAGATGAAAAGTCGGAGTTGACTTGCTGGAGCTGTGACAAAATTAGCTACTTTGGAAAGGGATTGCAAAACGATCTTCGGTAATAACAATGTCAAATGAACTAGAACAGATACGTGTCAAACGTTTACTCAGTTTTCGAGGATTTTTCAGGTGCATAACTATATGCATCAATCTTTTCTTCCGTAGATGAAGTGCGGTTGGTTTATCCTCTCGATTGAGGTGTTTTTAAGAATCATGATAGATTTGAACGCTGATTGTAATCGTCGAGATACAATGAGGTTTAAGATGAAATCAAGTGGCAATCTTGAAGAAATGTTTAGTTTCATATGTTATAATCAATATTTTAATTCATTTTAATTATCCAATGTCATTAGTCTACAGTCGATAGTCCACAGTAACAGTCCAATAGTTCATATATAGTTTAATATATAATATACGAATTAATTAATACGTGTCGTGACCCGTATACCTCTCAGACTCGATCATAACTCAAACTATATATATTATTGTAGAATCAACCTCAACCCTGTATAGAGAACTCGATCATTACTGCATATAGAGTGTCTATGGTGATTCCAAATAATATATATAGATGCGTCGATATGATATGTCAAAACATTGTATACGTGTCTCGATATTTAAAGTGCGTAAAATAATTACAGAAATTAAATGACGATAAATAAAAGTGCGATAATTAAATTGCGATAAATAAACTGCGATAAATAAAATGTAATCAGTTAGCTAGGAACAGTTAGCTGGAACAGTTAGCGTGGATTCTTAACAAAATTTTTCATAGTTAATTTGTTTATTTCTAACAGATTTTATTTTGTCATATGTTTTCTTCATATGCCACTTGTTGGATTCTGGGAAGTCAAAATCCAAATAAGAAATTGAATGAAAATGGTTATTCTGCGGTGAACGGATACGTATATCGGTGGTTGTAAGTAGGATAGTAAATGACTATTAAATCAGCTTCGACGAATGTACAATGTAACTTATTAAGATGAAATCTAATTATTCCTCGGGTATTACCTACCCGTTAAAAAAAAAAATTTCACCATTAATATTTTGTACAAAAGAACTTTTAATTACAATCTTTATGAAAACATATATACATATATATTTTCTTCATATGAAATCATGAATTTAATGAGTTAATATGATATTAATCTCATTTGCTTTTTGGTTTGAGCTAGAATAAGAAATCTCTAAAACTTTTTGAAACCACATATTCTTCGCAGGATTTCTATGAAGTTATGGATCAATACTTCATCGTTCATTATTGTTGGTACTCCTTGGTATCTATGGTGCGTATGATGTTGATGTTTGTTGTAATGACCCGAACTTTTCCATGTTTATATATATTAATTGAGATTGATATTTACATGATTAAATGTTTCCAATATGTTAAGCAATCAAACTTGTTAAGACTTGATTAATTGAAATATGTTTCATATAGACAATTGACCACCCAAGTTGACCGGCGATTCACGAATGTTAAAACTTGTAAGAACGACATGACGATATATATATGGATATACATATGGTTAACATGAGATTATGATAAGTAAGTATCTCCATAAGTATATTAACAATGAGTTATATACATATAAACAAGACTACTAACTTAAGGATTTCGAAACGAGACATATATGTAACGATTATCGTTGTAACGACATTTAAATGTATATATATCATATTAAGATATATTAGTATATCATAATATCATGATAATATAATAATTTAACATCTCATTAGATATAATAAACAATGGGTTAACAACATTAATTGAGATCGTTAACTTAAAGGTTTCAAAACAACACTTACATGTAACGACTAACGATGACTTAACGACTCAGTTAAAATGTATATACATGTAGTGTATTTAGATGTATTAAAATACTTTTGGAAGACTTCAAGACATATATCAAAACACTCATACTTAACGAAAATGGTTACAGTTACTTTTCCATTCTTTTCTTTCATCAAGAATTCTAGTCGTATTCTTACCCGTATTATACACAGCTTCAAAACGTACTTACTATGAGTATATACCAATAGAAACTAGCATGGGATTCCACTCTTGATTATGTCATGTATGACTAATCAATTTTAACTTCTACCATGAGCTAGTCAACTAACTAGAACTCCTTTTAACCCCACTCACCACTCACCAATTACCACTCATCATTCACTCCATTTCACTTCCAATTCTCTTTCTAATTCTCTCTCAACACACACACACACACACACACTATTATGAACGTATTTTTCCAGTAGTTAATCATCATCTTCATCAAAAATCACTTCAAGAATCAAGCTATAATCATCATAGGAAGAACACTTCAAGAACACTTCAAAAATCCCTTCAAGTTTACTAATTTACTTCCAAGCTTTCTAATCCATTCCAAGTAATCATCTAAGATCAAGAAACCTTTGTTATATACAGTAGGTTATCTTTCTTATTCAAGGTAATATTCATATTTAAACTTTGATTCAATTTCTATAACTATAAACTATCTTAATTCGAGTAAAAATCTTACTTGAACTAGTTTTTGTGTCATGATCCTACTTCAAGAACTTTCAAGCCATCCAAGATCCTTTGAAGCTAGATCATTTCTTGTCACTTCCAGTAGGTTTACCTACTAAACTTGAGGTAGTAATGATGTTCATAACATCATTCGATTCATATATATAAAACTATCTTATTCGAAGGTTTAAACTCGTAATCACTAGAACATAGTTTAGTTAATTCTAAACTTGTTCGCAAACAAAAGTTAATCCTTCTAACTTGACTTTTAAAATTAACTACACACATGTTCTATATCTATATGATATGCTAACTTAATGATTTAAAACCTGGAAACACGAAAAACACCGTAAAACCGAATTTACGCCGTCGTAGTAACACCGCGGGCTGTTTTGGGTTAGTTAATTAAAAACTATGATAAACTTTGATTTAAAAGTTGTTATTTCGAGAAAATGATTTTTATTATGAACATGAAACTATATCCAAAAATTATGGTTAAACTCAAAGTGAAAGTATGTTTTCTAAAATGGTCATCTAGACGTCGTTCTTTCGACTGAAATGACTACCTTTACAAAAATGACTTGTAACTTATTTTTCCGACTATAAACCTATACTTTTCTGTTTAGATTCATAAAATAGAGTTCAATATGAAACCATAGCAATTTGATTCACTCAAAACGGATTTAAAATGAAGAAGTTATGGGTAAAACAAGATTGGATAATTTTTCTCATTTTAGCTACGTGAAAATTGGTAACAAATCTATTCCAACCATAACTTAATCAACTTGTATTGTATATTATGTAATCTTGAGATACCATAGACACGTATACAATGTTTCGACCTATCATGTCGACACATCTATATATATTTCGGAACAACCATAGACACTCTATATGTGAATGTTGGAGTTAGCTATACAGGATTGAGGTTGATTCCAAAATATATATAGTTTGAGTTGTGATCAATACTGAGATACGTATACACTGGGTCGTGGATTGATTCAAGATAATATTTATCGATTTATTTCTGTACATCTAACTGTGGACAACTAGTTGTAGGTTACTAACGAGGACAGCTGACTTAATAAACTTAAAACATCAAAATATATTAAAAGTGTTGTAAATATATTTTAAACATACTTTGATATATATGTATATATTGTTATAGGTTCGTGAATCAACCAGTGGCCAAGTCTTACTTCCCGACGAAGTAAAAATCTGTGAAAGTGAGTTATAGTCCCACTTTTAAAATCTAATATTTTTGGGATGAGAATACATGCAGGTTTTATAAATGATTTACAAAATAGACACAAGTACGTGAAACTACATTCTATGGTTGAATTATCAAAATCGAATATGCCCCTTTTTATTAAGTCTGGTAATCTAAGAATTAGGGAACAGACACCCTAATTGACGCAAATCCTAAAGATAGATCTATTGGGCCTAACAAACCCCATCCAAAGTACCGGATGCTTTAGTACTTCGAAATTTATATCATATCCGAAGGGTGTCCCGGAATGATGGGGATATTCTTATATATATGCATCTTGTTAATGTCGGTTACCAGGTGTTCACCATATGAATGATTTTTATCTCTATGTATGGGATGTGTATTGAAATATGAAATCTTGTGGTCTATTGTTACGATTTGATATACATAGGTTAAACCTATAACTCACCAACATTTTTGTTGACGTTTAAAGCATGTTTATTCTCATGTGAATACTAAGAGCTTCCGCTGTTGCATACTAAAATAAGGACAAGATTTGGAGTCCATGTTTGTATGATATTGTGTAAAAACTGCATTCAAGATACTGATTTCGATGTAACGTATTTGTATTGTAAACCATTATGTAATGGTCGTGTGTAAACAGGATATTTTAGATTATCATTATTTGATAATCTACGTAAAGTTTTTTAAACCTTTATTTATGAAATAAAGGTTATGATTTGTTTTAAAAATGAATGCAGTCTTTGAAAAACGTCTCATATAGAGGTCAAAACCTCGCAACGAAATCAATTAATATGGAACGTTTTTAATCAATAAGAACGGGACATTTCAGTTGGTATCAGAGCGTTGGTCTTAGAGAACCAGAAAATTTGCATTAGTGTGTCTTATCGAGTTTGTTAGGATGCATTAGTGAGTCTGGACTTCGACCGTGTTTTCTTTAAAAATGATTGCTTAACATTTTTGTTGGAAACTATATATTTTTAACATATGAATATTATGTGATATATTAATCTCTTAACGTGTTTGATATTATGTGATAGATGTCTACCTCTAGAACAAGTCCCATTGACTCACCTAATAATAATGAAGAGTCAAATGTAAATTGGAATGATTCGTGGACTGATTCACAAGTTCCCGAAGAGGAACCGGAAGAAGAGTCGGAACCGGAAGAAGAATCGGAACCGGAAGAAGAATCGGAACCGGAAGAAGAAATAGAACCGGTGGGGAAAATAATAAAACGGTTAAGTAAAAGAAAATCCTCAACCAACCGACCAAGGTTAATTATGGTCAATGGTGTTTCCGCCAAGGAAGCAAAATATTGGGAGGATTACCAATTCTCCGATGAATCGGATTTCGACGAGAATTCCGATGATGTTATAGAAATTACCCCAACTGAATTTAAAAAGGCAAAAGAAAATAATAAGGGAAAGGGCATAAAAATAGAGAAATCTAATTCCAACCCCGATGAACTTTATATGTATCATCAACCCCCGAAGTCCTTAAGTTGTAACAATGACCCGGGAACCTCTAAACCACCAGGTTTTTCTAAACCAATGTGGACAACGACGGCTCGTATTAGGGGAACATCATATATCCCTAGAAACTTGGCAAAACGAACCAAAACCGAACAAGAAGAAACGAGCGAGTCAGAATAAGATAGTTGTATTTGTGTGGTGTAATATATGTAATATAGTGTGCTTATGCTTTATGATATATGTAAAAATTGCTTGTATTAATAAGTATTTTTTTTTTTATGAATCTAACTCTTGTCTATTTTACAGTATAAAAACACAAAATGGATAGACAACCCAATATTTTAAGAGACCTACCCGGAGACATGATTGATGAAATCTTGTCTAGAGTCGATCAGAATTCCTCGGCACAACTATTTAAGGCGAGATCAGTTTGTAAGACATTCGAAGAACGTTCCAAGAATGCCTTGGTTTATAAAAGGCTTTTGTTCGAAAGATGGGGGATATCACATTGGGAAATCCATAAGTTACGATGTGTTTACTTTGACGCATATATTGCGGGGAACCCAAATGCTATTTTACGCAACGGGTTAAGAAATTATTTTGACTCAGTATATCCGAATATAGGACTTCGTGATTTAGAAAAAGCGGCTAACATGCAACATAAAGAAGCATGTTATGCTTACGGGTTAGTAATGTTCGCTTCTCACCAAAGTGAGAACAAGAACATCGGGCTACAACTATTAAACAAAACGTTCCCACAAGTGACGGAGTCGGTAATTGGGGTAAGAAATGAGGTTTTTAGGTTATTACGAGACTGTTGGTCATTACGTAACCCTCGTCCGTTTGACGACGTTACAACACGTTGTCTTATCAACGGCCATAACGGTTATGTTCCACAAGACCAAGGATGGGAAGTAGTCCTAGTAAAACCAGAATGCATGACTTGTTTCTGGACGTATGAATTACGTGTCTTTATTGCCTTTGCTGAACGACTTGTGTACTAGCTAGAATTATCTTCACAACTATCTTGTATCAAAGTTATTGTGTGCTATATTTCATGCTTTATGTAAAATAAGCGGTATTGTAAGTTTGTAAAATATTGTATAAAAGTTTGAACGCGAAATATTATTACAATCAGTTTTTCATATAGAATTGTAGTAGTTGAATTGTATATTAGCTACTAAGTATGAACTTAACGGGTAGGTACTACCCGAATTTAAACTTATAAAACGCTAATATGAAGAAAAAGCTTTTATAAATGAGTTCATATTATGCTACGAAATACTATTAACTACTCTTAATATTCTGTATGATTAACTTGTTCCATTTGACTATTTTGAAGGAAATGGCACCGACTACTCGACACACCGTGAATATGAATGAAGAGGAATTCCGTACTTTTCTAGCTTCAAACATAGCCGCAGTACAGGCTGCGCTACATACCAACAATAACCTTGGATCTGGCAGTACAGGAAATCGTGTAGGATGCACCTACAAAGAATTCACTGCCTGCAAACCTTTGGAATTTGATGGAACCGAAGGACCGATCGAATTGAAATGGTGGACTGAGAAGGTCGAATTGGTGTTTGCCATAAGTAAGTGTACTGAAGAGGACAAAGTGAAGTACGCTACGCATACCTTCACAGGTTCTGCGTTAACATGGTGGAATACCTATCTAGAGCAAGTGGGACAAGATGATGCGTACACACTATCGTGGTCAGCATTCAAGCACTTGATGAACGAGAAGTACCGTCCCAGAACCGAGGTCAATAAGCTCAAGACAGAACTTAGAGGGTTACGAACCCAAGGATTTGATATTACCACGTACGAAAGACGATTCACAGAATTGTGCATATTGTGTCCGGGAGCATTCGAAGATGAGGAAGAGAAGATCGACGCGTTTGTGAAAGGATTACCGGAAAGAATCCAAGAAGATATAAGTTCACACGAGCCCGCCTCCATACAACAGGCATGTAGAATGGCTCACAAACTAGTGAACCAGATTGAAGAAAGAATTAAAGAACAGACTGCTGAAGAGGCCAATGTGAAGCAAGTCAAAAGAAAGTGGGAGGAAAACGGTGATAAGAATCACCAATACAACAACAACAGCAATTACAACAATAATCACAACAATTATCCCAACAATCGCAACATCAATCGCAACTACAACAAACGGCCCAACAACAACAACAACAACAACAACAACAACAACAACAACAGCAACTACAACAATCATCCCAACAACAATAATAACCGCAACAACAACAACAACAATCAGAAGCAGCTATGCCAAAGGTGTGAAAAGTATCACTCGGGGTTCTGCACCAAATTTTGCAACAAGTGTAAAAGAAATGGTCATAGCGCGGCGAAGTGTGAGCTCTACGGACTAGGGGTTAATAGAACGAAAGGAACAAATGGTGCCGAAACGAGTAATGGCGGAGCAAGTAGTGTCGGAGCAAGTTATGCCAATGTAGTTTGTTATAAATGTGGAAAACCGGGCCACATTATTAGAAATTGCCCGAACCAGGAGAACACGAATGGACAAGGCCGCAGAAGAGTTTTCAATATTAATGCGGCAGAGGCACAGGAAGACCCGGAGCTTGTTACGGGTACGTTTCTTATTGACAATAAATCTGCTTACGTTTTATTTGATTCGGGTGCGGATAGAAGCTATATGAGTAGAGATTTTTGTGCTAAATTAAGTTGTCCATTGACGCCTTTGGATAGTAAATTTTTACTCGAATTAGCAAATGGTAAATTAATTTCAGCAGATAATATATGTCAGAATCGAGAAATTAAACTGGTTAGCGAAACATTTAAGATTGATTTGATACCAGTAGAGTTAGGGAGTTTTGATGTCATAATCGGTATGGACTGGTTGAAAGAAGTGAAAGCAGAGATCGTTTGTTACAAAAATGCAATTCGCATTATACGAGAAAAAGGAAAACCCTTAATGGTGTACGGAGAAAAGGGCAACACGAAGCTACATATTATTAGTAATTTGAAGGCACAAAAACTAATAAGAAAAGGTTGCTATGCTGTTCTAGCACACGTTGAGAAAGTACAAACTGAAGAAAAGAGCATCAATGATGTTCCCATTGCAAAAGAATTTCCCGATGTATTTCCGAAAGAATTACCGGGATTACCTCCACAGCGATCCGTTGAATTTCAAATAGATCTTGTACCAGGAGCTGCACCAATAGCTCGTGCTCCTTACAGACTCGCACCCAGCGAGATGAAAGAACTGCAAAGCCAATTACAAGAACTTTTAGAGCGTGGTTTCATTCGACCAAGCACATCACCGTGGGGGGCTCCTGTTTTGTTTGTCAAGAAGAAAGATGGTACATTCAGGTTGTGTATCGACTACCGAGAGTTGAACAAACTTACCATCAAGAACCGCTACCCACTACCGAGAATCGACAACTTATTTGATCAACTACAAGGCTCGTCTGTTTATTCAAAGATTGACTTACGTTCCGGGTATCATCAAATGCGGGTGAAAGAAGATGATATTCCAAAGACTGCTTTCAGAACACGTTACGGTCATTACGAGTTTATGGTCATGCTGTTTGGTTTAACTAATGCACCAGCTGTGTTCATGGACCTTATGAACCGAGTGTGTGGACCATACCTTGACAAGTTTGTCATTGTTTTCATTGATGACATACTTATTTACTCAAAGAATGACCAAGAACACGGTGAACATTTGAGAAAGGTGTTAGAAGTATTGAGGAAGGAAGAATTGTACGCTAAGTTTTCAAAGTGTGCATTTTGGTTGGAAGAAGTTCAATTCCTCGGTTACATAGTGAACAAAGAAGGTATTAAGGTGGATCCGGCAAAGATAGAAACTGTTGAAAAGTGGGAAACCCCGAAAACTCCGAAACACATACGCCAGTTTTTAGGACTAGCTGGTTACTACAGAAGGTTCATCCAAGACTTTTCCAGAATAGCAAAACCCTTGACTGCATTAACGCATAAAGGGAAGAAATTTGAATGGAATGATGAACAAGAGAAAGCGTTTCAGTTATTAAAGAAAAAGCTAACTACGGCACCTATATTGTCATTGCCTGAAGGGAATGATGATTTTGTGATTTATTGTGACACATTAAAGCAAGGTCTCGGTTGTGTATTAATGCAACGAACGAAGGTGATTGCTTATGCGTCTAGACAATTGAAGATTCACGAACAAAATTATACGATGCATGATTTAGAATTAGGCGCAGTTGTTTTTGCATTAAAGACTTGGAGGCACTACTTATATGGGGTCAAAAGTATTATATATACGGACCACAAAAGTCTTCAACACATATTTAATCAGAAACAACTGAATATGAGGCAGCGTAGGTGGATTGAATTATTGAATGATTACGACTTTAAGATTCGTTACCACCCGGAGAAGGCAAATGTGGTAGCCAATGCCTTGAGCAGGAAGGACAGAGAACCCATTCGAGTAAAATCTATGAATATAATGATTCATAATAACCTTACTACTCAAATAAAGGAGGCGCAACAAGGAGTTTTAAAAGAGGGAAATTTAAAGGATGAAATACCCAAAGGATCGGAGAAGCATCTTAATATTCGGGAAGACGGAACCTGGTATAGGGCTGAAAGGATTTGGGTACCAAAATTTGGAGATATGAGAGAAATGGTACTTAGAGAAGCTCATAAAACCAGATACTCAATACATCCTGGAACGGGGAAGATGTATAAGGATCTCAAGAAACATTTTTGGTGGCCGGGTATGAAAGCCGATGTTGCTAAATACGTAGGAGAATGTTTGACGTGTTCTAAGGTCAAAGCTGAGCATCAGAAACCATCAGGTCTACTTCAACAACCCGAAATCCCGGAATGGAAATGGGAAAACATTACCATGGATTTCATCACTAAATTGCCAAGGACTGCAAGTGGTTTTGATACTATTTGGGTAATAGTTGATCGTCTCACCAAATCAGCACATTTCCTGCCAATAAGAGAAGATGACAAGATGGAGAAGTTAGCACGACTGTATTTGAAGGAAGTCGTCTCCAGACATGGAATACCAATCTCTATTATCTCTGATAGGGATGGCAGATTTATTTCAAGATTCTGGCAGATATTACAGCAAGCATTAGGAACTCGTCTAGACATGAGTACTGCCTATCATCCACAAACTGATGGGCAGAGCGAAAGGACGATACAAACTCTTGAAGACATGCTACGAGCATGTGTTATTGATTTCGGAAACAGTTGGGATTGACATCTACCATTAGCAGAATTTTCCTACAACAACAGCTACCATTCAAGCATTGAGATGGCACCGTTTGAAGCACTTTATGGTAGAAAGTGCAGGTCTCCAATTTGTTGGAGTGAAGTGGGGGATAGACAGATTACGGGTCCGGAGATTATACAAGAAACTACCGAGAAGATCATCCAAATTCAAAAACGGTTGAAAACCGCCCAAAGTCGACAAAAGAGCTACGCTGACATTAAAAGAAAAGATATAGAATTTGAAACTGGAGAGATGGTCATGCTTAAAGTTGCACCTTGGAAAGGCGTTGTTCGATTTGGTAAACGAGGGAAATTAAATCCAAGGTATATTGGACCATTCAAGATTATTGATCGTGTCGGACCAGTAGCTTACCGACTTGAGTTACCTCAACAACTCGCGGCTGTACATAACACTTTCCACATCTCGAATTTGAAGAAATGTTTTGCTAAAGAAGATCTCACTATTCCGTTAGATGAAATCCAAATCAACGAAAAACTCCAATTCATCGAAGAACCCGTCGAAATAATGGATCGTGAGGTTAAAAGACTTAAGCAAAACAAGATACCAATTGTTAAGGTTCGATGGAATGCTCGTAGAGGACCCGAGTTCACCTGGGAGTGTGAAGATCAGATGAAGAAGAAATACCCGCATCTATTTCCAGAAGATTCGTCAACACCTTCAACAGCTTAAAATTTCGGGACGAAATTTATTTAACGGGTAGGTACTGTAGTGACCCGAACTTTTCCATGTTTATATATATTAATTGAGATTGATATTTACATGATTAAATGTTTCCAATATGTTAAGCAATCAAACTTGTTAAGACTTGATTAATTGAAATATGTTTCATATAGACAATTGACCACCCAAGTTGACCGGCGATTCACGAACGTTAAAACTTGTAAAAACGACATGACGATATATATATGGATATACATATGGTTAACATTAGATTATGATAAGTAAGTATCTCCATAAGTATATTAACAATGAGTTATATACATATAAACAAGACTACTAACTTAAGGATTTCGAAACGAGACATATATGTAACGATTATCGTTGTAACGACATTTAAATGTATATATATCATATTAAGATATATTAGTATATCATAATATCATGATAATATAATAATTTAACATCTCATTAGATATAATAAACAATGGGTTAACAACATTAATTGAGATCGTTAACTTAAAGGTTTCAAAACAACACTTACATGTAACAACTAACGATGACTTAACGACTCAGTTAAAATGTATATACATGTAGTGTATTTAGATGTATTAAAATACTTTTGGAAGACTTCAAGACATATATCAAAACACTCATACTTAACGAAAATGGTTACAGTTACTTTTCCATTCTTTTCTTTCATCAAGAATTCTAGTCGTATTCTTACCCGTATTATACACAGCTTCAAAACGTATTTACTATGAGTATATACCAATAGGAACTAGCATGGGATTCCACTATTGATTATGTCATGTATGACTAATCAATTTTAACTTCTACCATGAGCTAGTCAACTAACTAGCACTCCTTTTAACCCCACTCACCACTCACCAATTACCACTCATCATTCACTCCATTTCACTTCCAATTCTCTTTCTAATTCTCTCTCAACACACACACACTATTATGAACGTATTTTTCCAGTATTTAATCATCATCTTCATCAAAAATCACTTCAAGAATCAAGCTATAATCATCATAGGAAGAACACTTCAAGAACACTTCAAAAATCCCTTCAAGTTTACTAATTTACTTCCAAGCTTTCTAATCCATTCCAAGTAATCATCTAAGATCAAGAAACCTTTGTTATATACAGTAGGTTATCTTTCTTATTCAAGGTAATATTCATATTTAAACTTTGATTCAATTTCTATAACTATAAACTATCTTAATTCGAGTAAAAATCTTACTTGAACTAGTTTTTGTGTCATGATCCTACTTCAAGAACTTTCAAGCCATCCAAGATCCTTTGAAGCTAGATCATTTCTTGTCACTTCCAGTAGGTTTACATACTAAACTTGAGGTAGTAATGATGTTCATAACACCATTCGATTCATATATATAAAGCTATCTTATTCGAAGGTTTAAACTCGTAATCACTAGAACATAGTTTAGTTAATTCTAAACTTGTTCGCAAACAAAAGTTAATCCTTCTAACTTGACTTTTAAAATTAACTACACACATGTTCTATATCTATATGATATGCTAACTTAATGATTTAAAACCTGGAAACACGAAAAACACCGTAAAACTGGATTTACGCCGTCGTAGTAACACCGCGGGCTGTTTTGGGTTAGTTAATTAAAAACTATGATAAAATTTGATTTAAAAGTTGTTATTCTGAGAAAATGATTTTTATTATGAACATGAAACTATATCCAAAAATTATGGTTAAACTCAAAGTGGAAGTATGTTTTCTAAAATGGTCATCTAGACGTCGTTCTTTCGACTGAAATGACTACCTTTACAAAAATAACTTGTAACTTATTTTTCCGACTATAAACCTATACTTTTCTGTTTAGATTCATAAAATAGAGTTCAATATGAAACTATAGCAATTTGATTCACTCAAAACGGATTTAAAATGAAGAAGTTATGGGTAAAACAAGATTGGATAATTTTTCTCATTTTAGCTACGTGAAAATTGGTAACAAATCTATTCCAACCATAACTTAATCAACTTATATTGTATATTATGTAATCTTGAGATACCATAGACACGTATACAATGTTTCGACCTATCATTTCGACACATCTTTATATATTTCGGAACAACCATAGACACTCTATATGTGAATGTTGGAGTTAGCTATACAGGGTTGAGGTTGATTCCAAAACATATATAGTTTGAGTTGTGATCAATACTGAGATACGTATACACTGGGTCGTGGATTGATTCAAGATAATATTTATCGATTTATTTCTGTACATCTAACTGTGGACAACTAGTTGTAGGTTACTAACGAGGACAGCTGACTTAATAAAATTAAAACATCAAAATATATTAAAAGTGTTGTAAATATATTTTAAACATACTTTGATATATATGTATATATTGTTATAGGTTCGTGAATCAACCAGTGGCCAAGTCTTACTTCCCGACGAAGTAAAAATCTGTGAAAGTGAGTTATAGTCCCACTTTTAAAATCTAATATTTTTGGGATGAGAATACATGCAGGTTTTATAAATGATTTACAAAATAGACACAAGTACGTGAAACTACATTCTATGGTTGAATTATCAAAATCGAATATGCCCCTTTTTATTAAGTCTGGTAATCTAAGAATTAGGGAACAGACACCCTAATTGACGCGAATCCTAAAGATAGATCTATTGGGCCTAACAAACCCCATCCAAAGTACCGGATGCTTTAGTACTTCGAAATTTATATCATATCCGAAGGGTGTCCCGGAATGATGGGGATATTCTTATATATATGCATCTTGTTAATGTCGGTTACCAGGTGTTCACCATATGAATGATTTTTATCTCTATGTATGGGATGTGTATTGAAATATGAAATCTTGTGGTCTATTGTTACGATTTGATATATATAGGTTAAACCTATAACTCACCAACATTTTTGTTGACGTTTAAAGCATGTTTATTCTCATGTGAATACTAAGAGCTTCCGCTGTTGCATACTAAAATAAGGACAAGATTTGGAGTCCATGTTTGTATGATATTGTGTAAAAACTGCATTCAAGATACTGATTTCGATGTAACATATTTGTATTGTAAACCATTATGTAATGGTCGTGTGTAAACAGGATATTTTAGATTATCATTATTTGATAATCTACGTAAAGCTTTTTAAACCTTTATTTATGAAATAAAGGTTATGGTTTGTTTTAAAAATGAATGCAGTCTTTGAAAAACGTCTCATATAGAGGTCAAAACCTCGCAACAAAATCAATTAATATGGAACGTTTTTAATCAATAAGAACGGGACATTTCATTTGTGGGACAGATTATGATGTCAAGACGTGTGATGCGGATATTGTTTGTTAGTGGTGATGATGGTATTGTTGATGTTATTGATGGTGGTGCTGATTATGCTGCTGGTGCTGCTGCTGGTGTTTGCAACCTTCGCACCATGTTCTCCAAAGCCGTCACGCGAGCGCGAAGTTCGTTAACTTCTGATAGTACACCGGGATGATTGGCGGTTGGAGCGAGCGAATGAACAAGATTTGTAATATGGGATAGTATATAATCGTGACGAGATACTCTAGTAATGAGAGAGAAAATGGTGTTTCGAATAGGTTCGCCGGTAAGTGCTTCAGGTTCATCGCTAAGAGGGCAATTTGGTGGATGGAATGTATCACCTTCTTCTTGTCTCCAGTGATTTAGTATATTACGAACCCATCCCCAATTCATCCAGAATAGATGATGGGAAATTGGTTGATCCATTCCGGTGACGCTGCTTTCGAAGCCCGAATGGAAATCCATATCGGCATAACTGTCGGAATCTGAAGAATTCGAACTAGATGCGGAATCCATCTTGTATAATGGGGAAAATGAATTTTTGGTATGGAATAGATTATAGGAGTTATATTTGGTACTCTTCAATACATAATTTACATATGTATATATAATACCAAAATCCCGTAAATTACGGAGAATCTTTGAAAAGATATCAGTCAAAGTTCGCAATAACAGATATGCTAAGATAAGAATTCGTCTATACACTATCAATGCAGTAAATGCAGTAAAACGTGTCTAGACTTATGAATGATAAGCAGGTAATTTCCTAAGGATGATAAGCAGATGATTTCCGACTAGAAATGATAAGCAACACTTTTGACATGTAGACACGGTCGAAGTCCAGACTCATTAATGCATCCTAACAACTTCTAGTTAGACACACTAATGCAAGACCTGGTTCGCTACGACCACCGCTCTGATACCAACTGAAAGGACCCGTCCTAATCCACCTGGACGAAGTCATCAACATTTGGTCCCATTGCGATGATCGGCTCCAAGTAATGTCCTTATATTGAGCAAATGCACAGCGGAAGACTTAATTCGTACCTGAGAATAAACATGCTTTAAAGTGTCAACCAAAAGGTTGGTGAGTTCATAGGTTTATCATAACAATCATTTCAATATGTTAATAGACCACAAGATTCCATAATCATAAACATAATACACTCGCAAGTGTATGTAAAGCATTCTAAGTGGTTGAGCACTTGGTAACCATACTTAACATTTAATCAACGTCGCATATTCCCTTTATTATGAAATCTCACTACACGTACCAAGTGTAGTCACCAAAACGAAGTACTGTGCAACCGTTGAATACTGGTCATCCAGTCCGGTTGGGGTTGTCAGGCCCGATAGATCTATCAACAGGATTCGCGTTTACAATACCACATATAAATAGTAGTTACCAAGCTACAGGGAAGTATGCCAGTGGTACAACTCAACGTAGAATATATTTTTAAGTACTTGTGTCTATTTTGTAAACATTTATAAAAGCAGCGCATGTATTCTCAGCCCAAAAATATATATTGCAAAAGCAATTAAAAAGGGAGCAAACGAAACTCACTTTTGCCTTGAAGGTATTTAATTCGACTTGGTCTCCGATAGATATCACGAACCTAACCATATATATAATATATCAACATATTTTCTTTTTAAGTAATCGTTACATATATATATACTTTTAATACTTTTAATATTTTCTTAGTCCATAGTTAGCAGTCCGATGTTAGTGGTCCACAATTAGTTGCTTAAATAAAATAAATAAAGACCCCATCGTATTCGTATTGATCAGAATTAATCTCGACCCATGGTACCATGTTGTCAAATGACGTGTTGCCTACATAAAGTACCGTGTTGTCAAATGACGTGTTGCGTACAATCATGAGGTCTTATGATTAATCTTCTCGTGTTGTTTACGGGTGGTCCTGAAATATATAAAATCAAATCATAAGTAATTATATATAAAATGTCATATTAACTAGAAAAGATATGATTAATTTACTTTTTCTCCAAATATTTTCGTAGCTAAACTAGCTTCGGATACCCAATCTTGTTTTAGTCGTAGTTTCTTTATTACAACTCCGTTTTTGTTGGTTCAACTTGCCACTCCCTTGGATCGAGTCAAATTTTAAGAATATGAACTGAAAATACCTTAGTTTGTATTCGAAATCATAGGTTATAGGTCAAACTTTGGTGAAACTTATGAAAGTGATCATTTTCCATCATAAAAACAACATTTAATGATCATTTTTCTAAAAATACTTACACTTTGAGTTAAACCATGAAATTTTTATGTGTTAACATATTCATAAGAAATATCATTTTTCCAGAACATGAACTTCCAATTCAAAGTTCAAGATGGTTTTTAATTATCCAACCCAAAACAGCCCCCGGTTGCACTCCGACGACGTAGATTCAGTTTTTAAGATGTTCTTTGTAAAACCAAGTTATATCTTGTTAGGTTAGCATATCATTATGATATATTACAGGTCTTGAAGTGTTTTAAAAGTCAAGTTAGAAGGATCTATTTAGTTTGCGAACAAGTTTGAAATCATTCAAACTATGTTCTTGTTGTTAAAATTTTATACCACAAAATAAGATAGCTATATGAATATGAATTGAATAAAATTATGAACAAGGTTACTACCTCAAGTTACTTGGACAAAGTTACTGCAAAAGATAAGAAATAATCTTGGAATCAAAGAGTGGTGGAGTTACATCAAAAGGTTGGAAGTAAACTTCTTCAAATGGGTGGTTATTTTGATATGTTCTTGAAAGAGTTTTCTTATGGTGTTTAAGGCTTGTAATTGAAGCTAAATGATGGGGAAAATGCTTGGAGATGATCAAGTATGAAGTTAGGAGTATTTTGAGAGAGAAATGAGGCTGTAGGTATGAGAAAATGGAGTGAAGAAATGGTGTTCATTTATAAAAACGTTTTTAGTTTATAAAGAAAGAAAAGGATTACTAATTTTGTTTTCTTACTAATAATTCATACTACTTGATAAATTCTAGTTACCTCATATCTAGGGCAGTAATAATGTTGATTAGGATGTTGATTTGATGTGTATATACCAATAGTAAATACGTATAGAAGCTGGGTATGATACGGGTACATATACCCTAGATATACGTATAGAAATCTTGAGGAAACGGAACGAGAATTCAAATATAGCTATCTTTTGTGAATATACTTATATTGTTTTATGTATTTAAGTCCTTAAAAAGTGATTAAATACATTATATATACGATACATGTATAAGCATTATAGATTATAAGTATATATATCAAAGAATGTTACGTATAGTTATCGTTTTGAAAACTTAAGTTAGTAGTTTCAAAATATACTTATAACTCATTGTCATTAGTACACAATGAGATGTTAAACCATCCTTAGATCATGTTAAATATATATAAATACATATATATACACAAACGTATAATTATCGTATGTTATATAGTTCGTGATATCATCGGTCATATTGGACGGTCAAACGTTGTGTAAAACTCTTTTCAAAAACACAAGTCTCAACAATTTGGATTGCTTATCATGTTGGTATGGTTTAATTTATGTAAATATTAATCTCATAAGTATAATTTGGTCAGAAAATTCCGGGTCATTACAGTTGGTGAGTTCATTAGTTTATCATAAATATTCATTTCTATCATTTTAATAGACCACAAGAATTTCATTTCCAGTTCTCATAAATATACGTCCCATGCATAGAGACAAAAATCATTCATATGGCGAACACCTGGTAACCGACCTTAACAAGATGCATATAGAATATCCCCATCATTTCAGGACTCCCTTCGGACATGATAAATTCGAAGTACTAAAGCATCCGGTACTTTGGATGGGGCTTGTTGGGCCCAATAGATCTATCTTTAGTATTCGCGTCAATTAGGGTGTCTGTTCCCTAATTTTTAGATTACCAGACTAAAAAGGGGCATATTCAGTTTAATAATCCAGCCATAGAATCTAATTTCGATTACTTGTGTCTATTTCGTAAAACATTTATAAAACAGTGCATGTATTCTCAGTCCCAAAAATATATATTGCAAAAGCATTTAAAAAGGAAGCAAATGAAACTCACAATACGATATTTTGTAGTAAAAATATGCATACTACAGAACCGAACAATGCAAGGTTGGCCTCGGATTCACGAACCTATATCATTCATATATATATATATATATATATATATATATATATATATATATATATATATATATATATATATATATATATATATATATATATATATATATATATATATATATATATATATATATATATATATATATATATATATATATATATATATATTAACACACATAATTGTAATCGAACACATATATATATTATTATTATTAGTGATATAATTTTTTTTATATTAATAACTTAGGTATTTCTTTATTTAATTAAATATATTCATTTTATTTACTTTGAATAAATATTAATATGGTTAAGTTAAATATATTTTTATGTAACATTCATCTATTTGTGAAATTAAAATTTTGATAATACTAGTATTAGTAATAATATTGATAATGATAAAATGATAATAATAATGTTAATAAAAATAATGATAATAATACTATGTTATATAAAACTTTTAATAATTCTTTTAAAATATACTTTAAGTCAAATTTTAATCAGTTCCATAAAAATATGTATATCCAAAATTTCTATATTTATTATCTTATCAATTTTATTAAAACCTATATATTCATAGTTATAATAATTATAACCTTCGCGTTTAATTTATAGACTAATGACGATAGTTTCTTTTAACATTAATTTGTAGTCATGATAATATTTATAATAATACTTATATTTGTAATATTATTAATAATTCTAATAATTATAAAATGATATTAATACTAATGGAAAATAATAATAATTTTAATATTCATAATCATAGTGGTAATGATAATACCAATATTAATAATACTACTAATTCTAAGGTTTTAATAAAAATACTTTTATTGATTTTGACATAAATAACAATAATAATAATAACCCTAATAATAATAATATTAATACATATATTAGTAACAATGGCTATAATACATAAATGATAAAATTTAACAATAATTAACATTTTAATAATACTTATAGCAATAATAATAATAATAATGATTATGATATTTATAATTATGATAATATTAATAATAATGATAATTATAATACTAACACTAATAATAATTATAATACTTATAAATATAAATGTGATAATAATTATAATCATAATACGAATAATAATAATAACAATAATAATCATAATAATAACAATAATATTAATAATAATGATAATAATAATAAACATAAAACTACCTTCCAAGATTCTTTAAAAAAAAAAGAATTGCACCACGATGGGTTCGAACCCAAGACCTCTCGCTCACCGCTAATGCACCCAACCGTTTGATCCGTCTCGTTTTCTCTGATTAAACTCCTAGGTATATGTTTATAAACCATCTATCTGTTTTTGTGTTTCCTCTTAAACTGACCGATAAAAAAAAATTCCAATAATCCTTACAGCCATTTAAAGTTTGGAAATTTGGATGTACAATTGTACTAGAAACAATTTAGAATTTTGGTGTTATCGTGATTGATAGGAAAGAACAAAAAAAATATGAATTATGCTGTAACAGTTACGCGAAGAACAAAATAACCTCAAATTTGATTTTTTTGTTTTAAGACCGTTTTAGATAAAATTTACAACATGAACTAGATTTTAAATCATTCCTAGAAACTTTTCAAATCGTCAATTGACCCAAAAACTTCATCTGGCGTTCGAATTTTACGAAGAACAAAATTGTTTGACTTTTAAATTCTAACTTTGACTTCGAAATTCAAGCTCAATCGAAAAAATTAAAATTTGAAAACTTACAGATAGATTAAGTAGGTAATTCCTAACACTTCTGCATTTTTAGATTTTGAAGATAGCTTCAAATTCGAGTTTTTGGTTAAAGGATAACACGAACAGAGGAACAGTTTCGTTTGTTTGAGTTTCTATTTAATTCATCAGACAGAAGGAGTTTATAATGATAATTGATATTGATGGTGGAAGCTCGAATGAATTCCTCACTAATATAAAATGATTATTTGTTATATATCACAGTTGTGTGTCGAAAGATAAATCACGGGCAAAACAGAAGGCAGAAAAACAAAAATAAACTGATAGAGATGGGAAAACAGGTTATACGCGTAATTTTTGTCTTTAGAATTTTATATTTAATTAGTATTATTAATTAATAAATATAATAATAATAATAATGTTAATACTATTAATAATAATAAAATTAAAATACCAATACTAATAATAATAATAATAGTAATAATAATATTATCAATAATGCTAATAATAATAATAATTATAATCATATTAATAATAATAATAATAATAATAATAATAATAATAATAATAATAATAATAGTAATAATAATTATAATACTTGTAATAACACTAATTAATAATAATAACAATAACGACATTAATAATAATAAGAATAATAATGATTAACATAATAATAATAATAATAATAATAATAATAATAATAATAATAATAATAATAATAATAATATTATTATTATTATTATTATTATTAACAATAATAATATTGATAAGGACAATAATAATATGATAATAATAAGGGTAATGATCATGATAATTATAAAATGAAATTGATAATTTTTAGTAATAAAAGTAAATAGTAACAATAATCATAATAATAACTACAATTATAGTTTTACTAATAATAATGATATTAATAATGATATTGATGTTAAAGCTAAGGGGTATAAAATACTATTAAATTTTACAAGGAAATACTATTAAATACGATACAATTTTACACAAGATATTTATTTATTTATAGAATGGATATACTTAAACCTTGCTACAACAATTATAGGCAGTGTACCTAATCGTACAGTAGTGTAGTTTTTAGTAAGTCCGGTTCGTTCCACAGGGAAAATCTTTAAACAAAGCTTAACGCTATATTAGTTTAAATTTATAAAAATAAAAATATATATATAAGTAATATTATTATTATAAAGGGGGGTTTTTACCGTTTAATGACCGGTTTTGTCGATTTTAAAACTTTAGTCGCAGTTAAAACCAAAATTAAAAATAAATACAAGACTTAATGTAAAGTAAATAACGATAATGAAATTGTGATAAATAAAAGTGCGTTAAAATAAACTTGCGATAATTAAAAAGTACGATAATTAAAAGTGCAATTAAATACAATAACAATAAATAAAAGTGCGATAATTAGAAGTGCAATTAAATATAAAATAAAGGAAATTAAATATGAAATAAAAGAATTATGCTTATTTAAACTTCCGTAATCATGATGTTTATCGTGTTGATTTTAGTTTTATGCCCATGGGTTAATTGTCCTGGATTATTTAATATGTCCGTCTGGTTTTTGTCCATAATAGTCCATCAATCATAAATATAAAGTGCGAGTGTCCTCATCAAATTATCCTTATACCCGAAGTTAAATATTTCAACTAATTGGGGACTTAAACTGTAACAAGATTTTAATACTTTGTTTAATAATTACACCAGGATGTCGACTGAGTGTAACCCAAGGTTTTAATACTTTGTTAACAATTATGCCAAGTGTCCTTGTACATAATTTCACCCATGTTTTAATAATTCTAGTAGCTATTAATCCATTCTCGTGTCCGGTTAAATGAACGATTATTCGTACATATAAATACCCCCACCCATCGTGTCCGATTGAATGTATATGGTTATTTATAGGGACGTCCAATTGTAAATCTTTATATTAAAATTAACAAACTATCATTTAGTTAAACAAATATAAAGCTCATTAATAGCCCATAGTCTAATTTCCACAAGTGTCGTTCTTTTGTCCAAACCCCAATTATGGTACAAAGCCCAATTACCCAATTTTAGTAATTAGCCCAACATCATGATTACTTCGTTTTAAATAAGCATAATAATAACTTAGCTACGAGACATTAAATTAAAAAGGTTGAACATAACTTACAATGATTAAAAATAGCGTAGCGTTACACGGACAGAATTTCGACTTACACCCTTACAACATTCGCTAACATACCCTTATTATTAGAATTAAAATTAAAATTAAAATATATATATATATATATATATATATATATATATATATATATATATATATATATATATATATATATATATATTACGTTTACATATAGAGAAAGAGAGATTTTATGGATATTTTTACGATCAGAATTCGCTGGCTTTTATAGGAATTTTTGTCCAGGGGGACTCCGCGACTCGCGCCCTTTTTGCTCTTCAAACTCCGCGAGTCGCGGAGTTTGTATTTACAGCTCACCCAGCTTTGGCTCTTTGTTTACCGACGGATTTTTATATTATATAATATATAAATAATTATAAGAATTATTTAAATATTATATTATATTTATGTGCATAGTTGACTTGTAATTTTTAGTCCATTGCGTCGAGCGTTGAGAGTTGACTCTGGTCCCGGTTCTGGATTTTCGAACGTCCTTGCGTACAATTTAATATCTTGTACTTTGCGTTTTGAATCTTATACTCTTGTAATTTAGAGACGTTTCTTATCAATAATTGGAACCTCTTTGATTGTATTTTGTACTTTTGAGCTTTTTGGTCGTTTGCGTCTTCAATTCGTCGAATCTGTCTTTTGTCTTCACCTTTTATTATTTAAACGAATATTACTTGTAAATAGAACAATTGCAACTAAAAGCTTGTCTTTCTTGAGGAATAATGCTATGAAATATATGTTCGTTTTTAGCATTATCAAATATTCCCACACTTGAGCGTTGCTTGTCCTCAAGCAATATAGTCTTGAAATACAAGAATCACTTCTTTATTCTTCACACTTTGTACATCAGTGATTTCTTTACGGCGGTATAAACAGTGGTAGTAACGATATGGTTTACAGTCCCACATGACTATAAAAATTTAGATCCATTAAGGAAATTGGATCTTTATGAAAACATTTGATCTTTTGAAAATTAAATCTAGCTTTCACCCTAGATAAGTTTTTCGGAATAACCCTTCACCGGTGTTTGCAAATTATTTTTGTGGGTTTGGTGGGTTTCATATTTGAAAATTTTAGCTCAAAACTTGCGGTTTTGTGTCACCTACTTGCTAACCTTGTATTAGGAACGCAACACGTCCAGTATACTTGTCCTGTATATTACCTTTCAGCAAACTACCGTCCGGTTGTAAAGGAAAGCGTTGAATAAGCAACTGTTAAGGCAATGTCCAATGACATGCTTTTGATTATGGTCTATAAACGTGTCGGACGCAATTACTATCCTTGGTAGGAGCAATAGTAAAGCTCACCCTTATGATATTTCGGTCTGGCACAAGGTCCTGTCTTTGACCACTATGCAACCACCGTTCTTACGGTTGACACCCGATTTGGTTCAGGTGACCTAATGAATTCCAGGTGAATTCCTAGGATTTTATGTTCAATAGTAATGAACGCATTGAAAATAGGTTTTCAGAAAACAAATCGGTTTGTAATTTTGATCAAAATATTTTCTCGTTCAAGCTCGAGTTTAGATATCATTGAATTCCATGAGTTTGTAATTCTCAATCTTTAAGGTCAATCTCAAGGATTGAGTAATATCAGTCTTAAAAGCTGATTTTTGATCTTTAAGGAGATTATCCTTTCTGGGGATCTGATTCATTAGTCTTATCAAGCTAATTTGCACGGTGCCCCCCATTGTACGAGATAAATCCTTCTCATGGTTAGGATAAATCTGACCACTTGGCGACCCTGTTTGATGCTGAGGTCCGTGGATTTCCTGCTGATTTTAGTGATGACTTTTCTAGATTTTTCGTCAACCTACAGCTGGTCTGGATGACAACTTCATGACCTAAATCAAGAAGCGCGTTTCTTTTTCGAAAGACTTTACTTCCTTTTAACGATGGAATTGATTCATCTTGTAGATCCATCTCTTCTTTTCTCTCATCGGGTAAAATAGTTTAGTTTAGTCCAAAGCAAAAGTATCTTCAATTATTTGTTACAGAAATATGTGACATATGTTTAAGATAACTTGATAATTTTTCCCACACTTGGCTTTTATTTTCCTTTTTATTGTCCTCTATTCCATTTTAAATGAATTTTAACATTTTGGTTTGTTTCTCAATTTATGTCCTTTCCGAGGTAACAATAATTTTGGTGTTAAAACCTAGTTTTATCGTTCATAAATATGTATAAACATGATTTTGAGTTCATTTAATTGAAAATTTTAAAAAAATTTACTAGAATTGGGTAGTCAGTATATAAGACTAGGGCTGTTCTTTATTATCAGAGAGCACTAGATTCTAATACAACTACTGCTTTACTAGTATTTTTAATGGTAACCAAGTGTTTAAGATAAAAAATTTTAAAAATCCGAAAGAATTTAACCCCTTCCCACACTTAAGATCTTGCAATGCCCTCATTTGCAAGAAATCAGTAACAATTTAAATTATTGAGGGTGATTAGTGTAAAAATGATTAAATTTTACCAAAGTTTCCAAACATATTGTTATTTATGTTGAATGATAAATGGTGCACATCATTTGTTCATTCCGTCTTGTTGTTATTTCACATATATTTTGCATTTTGTCTTCAAAATTAGTTGCTTTTGCTGAACTTAATGCCAGTCTTTGAAAATGCGTTGTTTACCCTGTTGTGTACATAAGATAAACTGCAAACATATATACATATTTTTGAAGTTTGGTATATTACCCCACATTCGAACATTATTAAAATCTAAAAATAAAAATTAGTAAATTATAAAAACTAATACAATTCCAACATAAGTATTAAATGTATCAACATTACAAATTATAAAATAAATAAAACTAAGTACACTAGGGATGATACTGATACCAGTAGGGGTTCCATGCATAACCATATGTGTTATAAAATACTTCGACTGGGTTATACGTAGGATATGGTGGTTGGATCTCTATAGACCAGGGAGGAAATACGGGCGATGGAGTAGGAATATAGTTTCTACCTACATGTTGGCAATGAGCTATGATTTGATTTTGATGATCTTTCCAATCTTCAAATGCTCGATGTCTAGCATTTTCATACTCTTGTGAAGCTATAAACCTTTGCATTTCTGTCATTTCATTTCCTCCTCCCACATTACCTGGCTGTTGGTTTCTCTCAACCTGTGGATGTCTACCATGGTATTGTACTGCGGCGTTATTTCGCCTCTTCAAAACCTTCGCACCATGGTATACATTTAAACCTATTGTATCGCGGGGTTCTGGTTCTTCGACTAATAATCCCCCTGACTTATATCCACATTGAGATACTCAGCAATTAGTGTAATAAATATACTACCTCCTATTATACTGTGTGGTCTCATCCCCCTAACCATAGCTGATAAATAATAACCCACACAATACGATATACTTACAGCGCTTTGTGGGTCTCGAATACACATGTGGTAAAACAAATCTTATTCATTTACCTTTTCCATATTCTTACCTCTTTGTGTAATCGAATTAGCTAAAAACCTATGAATTACTCTTAATTCAGCTCTATCTATATCCAAATAAGAGTAATTTCCCCCTTTAAATCGGTGATGGCTAGTCATTTGACTCCATACACCATGCGTATCAAAATTTTCGTCTATCTTTCTACCGTTCAATATCAACCCTCTACAATCGGCAGATGCTAGCTCCTCAGGCGTATATATACGTAAAGCCTGAGCCATGTCTAGTAGAGACATGTGGCGCATCGAACCTCCTAACAAAAATCTAATAAAAGATCGATCGGTTAAAGTAGCTACCCTATCATTTATCTCTATACTACACAATAATTCTTCACATCATACTTTATATACAGGTCTACGCATGCTGAATAATCGTACCCAATCGTTAAAAGTAGAATTACCATACCTCTGTGTAAGTATTTCTCTAATTGGCCCGGCCAATTCTACAGCTTCTAATGGTCCCCATTCTATTACCCTAGGTACTTCAACAACTTTAGAATGAAGAGTATGCAAGCCCCTTTGGTATTTTGGATAATCTATCCAAAGTCTGTCAAATCTCAAGTTCGGGTGCAAATCTTCCAAGTGCATATCAGAAAATGTCATAACTGGATGAGGTATATCTTGTTTGTAGTAGTTATCAACCTCCTGTTGTTCCGCATTCTCAGCAGGAGCATTGCGAGCTTGGGATGAAGATTCACCCCTTTCAGTCTGCAAAACACATCAAACACAATTTTTGTGCATCCAAATATGCATTAGTGTCAGCAAAATCATCAATCAAAATAATTATAATGACATGTCCAATTTATATCAAACTTAAGCTCATTTTCATATTTTTATCAAATCTACACTTTTTCAAATAAGCATATACGAAAATGTTCGCCAAGTTCATAAGCATTCAACTCAAATAACATGTCAAAATAATCATTATTAGCAATTAAACGAGTTTCAAATGGCATTATCTCTTAAAAATCAAGTTCATGAATTTTAGACTTGAAAAAGTCCACTTTAATTCTCAAAATCATGTTTAGGCTCAAAGTTTGGATCATTTAACTACCTAAACATGTTACACTACTTAATTTAGCAATAATTCATGATAAAAATCGGCCATAACCTGTTTATATCAAAAAGCCCCAAATTTGCTCAAGAACACAAACCCTAGATTACTCAAAATTTGAAGTTTAAAGCTTCTAATCATGTTAAATAGCATCAATCTAGGTTATACAAGCATAATACATAAAAATTTAAGCATAATTACACTAAAAAGCATTAAAATCGAATTGGGGAAAAATTGCTCAAGAACACTAATTTTCGGATTAAATGGTGTTTAGGTGTAGAAATTTACCGTTTTCTTTGAGTAATTCCTTGATAGCATCCTTCTTAACATGATTTTAGTAAAAGATTTGATGAAAAACGGTCAAAAATTACGAATTTGGTGTGTGTTTTTCGGGTGTTTGCGCAGTATTTTGGTGTTGGTTGTGTTGGGACTGATCTGTTCGGCCTTTTTTTTTTTTTTACTGTATTTTCGATCCTCCACGAGTCGCGGCATTTGGCCCTTTCAAATACCGCGAGTCGCGGTGTTTTTTTTTTTTAAGCCTTAACTTATAAAACAAATATAAAATAAATTTAAAATTTTGTTTTCCTTTGTTTTAGGACGAGGTCGTTTCGGATCGATGTCCTAGTCCGTCCTTCGACAAAATTTTAAAATTTGTCTTTTTGTAGCGATTGTTTTAAAAGCTAAGATTTTTGGGTTTTTTAATATTTTTGGCATACTTTAATTCAATAAGATTAAAAATAATGATAATAAAAGTTCTCGTCCCTTCCTCGGGTAAAGCAATTTCGGTTCAAAGACCTAGTCTTCAACTTACGACGAATTTTACAAATCATATTTTTAACTTAGCGAAATAAAGTAAATTTTTGTTTTTAAATTCACACCACTTAAATTTAAAATGCATAAAATTAAAAATTCATATTTTTAAAAATTAAAAATTCACACAAAACTTAATTAATTTTGTTGTTATACATACTAACTTATATTAAAAATATTAAAAATTTTCAAATATTGACAAACTTAAATATATTGATCTTACAAAGTTCACAATATTAATTTAAGATTTATATGTTAATTTTAAAAACATGGTAAAAATAAAATTAAAAATCTTTTTGGCTTTTATCCCACTTTAATCAATCAAATATTATCAAAAATATGCGCTCCTCTTTTCGGTAAAGTAATTTCGGTTCCATGACCTAATTTAACTCGTGACGAATTTTTGAAATATTTTGGGTTGATTGATTAAAGATATTTATACCTTAAGAATAAACGTTAAATTTCGCAGTGATGTAATAAATTTTTGAATGATATCAATAATTTCGGTCGCCAAACCTAATTTTATTCAATACCAATTTAATACTTTATAGCGAACAAATTAGCGTTTATTATCAAAAGGTTAAAAATAAAAATAAAAAAAATAAAAACTGTACAGACTTACCTGTGAGATAGTATTCTTAGTGATACGATCTATCCCACTCATAAGATAGTCGGTTTAATTAGTTTTCCATAGCTACATAGGCGTAACCTCGAGCATTCAGTGTTTTTTCTTCTAAACATATGAACAGCCCGTCTCTGCATAAAGTAACAAATTCGGTGTTTGAATAGGTTTGATTATTTGAACATTTACCTCCATGTGACCATTTTCCGCATTTGTGACATCTTTCTAGGTGTCGTGCTCTTCTTTTCGCTACGGATTTTGATTTTCCTTTACCAAATTGTAACTTATTATCTTCGCATCTGGATTCTTTTCTTACTCCGTCCAATATTTCTCTAATTACTGATACTATTTCACTCGGAAGTGTGTCATTATTACGTTTAGTGATCAAAGCGTGTAGCATTAGACCATGGTTTAGTTCACAGGAAGTCTTCATTTCATAAAAACCTAAAAAAATAAAAATTCAGAATGGGGAGAGAAGACTAGTTCTTTAGGGTCTGCTAGGGAAACACCATTCGGGTTCCATTTTCGAGAACTACACGCAAACAGAAAATCTAACTCTAACAGAAATACATATTATCCTTTAAAATACTTGATTCTCCCCACACTTAGTTAGATGTGGTATCGAAATTGTGATTAACTTCATTGTCAACTTCCATTGGACTATCTATGTAATGTTTAACTCTGTGACCATTAACTTTAAATTCAATTCCATTTGAATTTATTAATTCTATCGTTCCGTATGGGAAAACTCTTTTGACTATGAATGGTCCAGACCATCTTGATTTCAATTTTCTAGGAAATAGCTTGAATCGTGAATTGAAAAGAAGAACTCTGTCTCCTTCTTTAAATTCTTTTAAACTTCTGATTCTTTTATCATGCCATTTCTTCGTTCTTTCTTTATAGATTAATGAATTTTCGTATGCTTCATGTCTTAATTCTTCTAATTCGTTTAATTGACTTAACCGTAGACGTCCAGCTTCATGTAAATCAAGATTACATGTCTTCAAAGCCCAAAATGCTTTGTGTTCAATTTCTACTGGAAGATGACATGTTTTTCCATAAACGAGTCTAAAAGGTGTGGTTCCAATTGGAGTTTTGTAGGCTGTTCTAAAAGCCCAGAGTGCATCCTCCAATTTAATGGACCATTCCTTCGGATTTGATCCTACGGTTTTCTCTAGAATACGTTTTAAAGCTCGGTTGGTATTTTCAACTTGTCCACTTGTTTGTGGATGATATGCGGTGGAGATTTTATGAATTACTCCATATCTTTTGAGAACTTTCTGAAGTTGATTATTACAGAAATGAGTTCCCCGATCACTTATTAAAGCTTTCGGTGTTCCAAACCTTGCAAAAAGACGTTTTAAAAAATTGACTACAACTCGCGCATCGTTAGTTGGGAGAGCTTGTGCTTCCGCCCATTTAGATACATAATCAATGGCTACAAGAATATAGAGATTATTATGAGATTTTGGAAATGGACCCATAAAGTCAATACCCCAAATGTCAAATACTTCACATACTTGAATGACATTTTATGGAATTTCATCACGTTGACTTATTTTTCCGGCCCTTTGACAAGCATCACAGGATTTGCAAAGAAGGTGAGCGTCTTTGTAAATTGTAGGCCAATAGAATCCAGCATCATAAACCTTTCTTGCTATTAGTTGAGGCCCATAATGCCCTCCTGTTGGTCCTGTGTGACAATGGTTTAAAATTTTACTAGCTTCATCTCCGAATACACATCGGCGTATTATTCCATCGGGACAACTTTTAAACAAATGTGGATCTTCCCAGAAATAGTGTTTTATATCACTGAAAAATTTCTTTCATTTTTGGTACGATAATCCTTTTTCAAGGAATCCACATACTAAATAGTTTGCATAGTCTGCAAACCATGGAATTTCATTATAATCTATCTTCAATAGATATTCATCAGGAAAGTTGTCTTATATGGCCGATTCATTTAGAACTTCTAATTCGGGATTTTCAAGACGAGAAAGATGATCAGCGACGAGATTTTCTGCTCCTCTTTTATCTCGGATTTCAATATCGAACTCTTGTAAGAGTAAAATCCAACGGATTAGTCTTGGTTTGGCATCTTGTTTCGAAAATAGGTATCTAAGAGCAGAATGGTCGGTATAGACCACCGTTTTTGCTAGAACGAGATATGAACGAAATTTGTCAAAAGCAAAGACAATAGCAAGGAGTTCTTTTTCAGTAGTTGTGTAATTTGTTTGTGCTCCTTGTAACGTCTTACTAGCATAATATATAGGTTGAAATCTTTTTTCAATCCTTTGTCCTAAAACGGCTCCCATTGCAAAATCACTTGCATCGCACATTAGTTCAAACGGTAGATTCCAATTTGGTGTTATCATGATCGGCGCATTAGTGAGTTTCTCTTTAAGAATATTAAAAGATTTAATGCATTCATCTGAAAAGATGAACGGAGCATCCTTTTCTAGGAGTTTATTCATAGGAGTGGCAATTTTAGAAAAATCTTTTATGAAACGTCGGTAAAAACCGGCATGCCCTAGAAAACTCCTAACTCCTCTAACATTGGTGGGATGTGGAAGTTTAGCAATTACATCTACTTTAGCTCTATCCACTTCAATTCCTTCTTTTGAAATTTTATGACCAAGAACGATGCCTTCTTTAACCATGAAATGGCATTTCTCCCAATTAAGTACTAGATTTGATTGTTCGCATCTAATAAGCATTCGTTCCAGATTAGCTACACATGTTTCAAATGTATCACCGAAGACTGAAAAGTCATCCATGAAAACTTCCATGCATTCTTCTATCATGTCGTGAAAAATCGCCATCATGCACCTTTGAAAGGTTGCAGGGGCATTGCAAAGTCCAAATGGCATGCGTTTGTAAGCAAAAGTACCATAAGGGCATGTGAATATGGTTTTCTCTTGGTCTTCGGGTGCTATTAGAATTTGAAAATATCCGGAAAAACCATCAAGAAAACAATAGTAACTGTTTCCGGCTAATCTTTCCAACATTTGATCAATAAAAGGTAAGGGGAAGTGATCTTTTCTGGTGGCGTCATTTAATTTTCTATAATCAATACATACACGCCATCCTGTTACAGTCCTAGTAGGAATAAGCTCATTTTTCTCATTTGTAATGACAGTCATGCCACCCTTCTTAGGCACGCATTGAACTGGGCTTACCCATAGACTATCAGAAATTGGATAAATTAAACCTGCGTCTAGCAGTTTAATAATTTCTTTTTTAACTACATCTTGCATATTAGGATTTAGTCTTCGTTGTCGTTGCACATACGTTTTATGACCTTCTTCCATAAGGATTTTATGTGTGCAATACGAAGGACTTATTCCTTTTATATCATGAATCTTCCATGCAATAGCTGGTTTATGAGCTTTCAACACAGAAATAAGTTGTGATTTCTCATTTTTAGTAAGAGAAGACGATATTATTACAGGTAATTCAGATTCACCATGTAAATAAGCGTATTCCAAATGGTTTGGAAGTGGCTTTAACTCTAGTGTCGGAGGTTCTTCTATCGATGATTTATATCGATATCTGTCTTCTTCTTTTAGCATTTGAATTTCTTCTGTTTGTGGTTCATATCCATTAGCTATTAGTGTAGCTAACATTTCAGCTTCATCAATTGGTTCAGTTCCTTCTCCTAAAGAACATTCTCCTGTTCCTTGTAATTCTGGAAATTCTTCTAACAATTCTGCATGTGAATCTATAGTTTGAATATAATAACATGTATCATCTGCAGATTGCGGTTGTTGCATTGCTCTATCAACTGAAAAGGTAACACTCTCATCCTCTATACTTAGGGTCAGTTTCTTACCAAACACGTCTATCATTGCTTTAGCCGTGTTTAAGAATGGTCTTCCTAATATGAGAGGAACTTGAGAATCTTCTTCCATGTCCAGAACAACAAAATCTACTGGAAATACTAAAGTACCAACTTTAACTAGCATGTTCTCCATTATCCCTCTAGGATATTTTATTGATCTTTAGGCTAGTTTTATGCTTATTCTTGTTGGTTTCAATTCTCCAAGGTCTAGTTTAGCGTATAGTGAATACGGCATTAAATTTATACTAGCACCTAAGTCTGCCAATGCTTCTATTGAACTAAGACTACCCAGAAAACATGGAATTGTGAAACTTCCTGGATCAGATAATTTTTCTGGTATCTTATTCAACAGCACTGCTGAACAATTAGCATTCATAGTAACGGCCGAGAGTTCTTCCATTTTCTTTCTATTTGTGATTAGATCTTTCAAGAATTTAGCATATCTAGGCATTCCTGAAATCAAATCAATGAAAGGAAGATTTACATTTATCTGTTTAAACATATCCAAGAATTTGGATTGCTCAGCTTCAAGTCTTTCTTTTTTCATTTTACTCGGGTAAGGAAGTGGTGGTTGGTATGGTTTAACATAAGGTTTAGCCTTAACTGTGTTATCTTCATTAACATTTTCAACTACCGGTTCTTTTTCCTTATCTTGTTCAGATTGTGGTTCTTGTGGAGTAGGAATAGCTTCATCAGAAATTACAGGTATTTCAGGTGGTTTAAGTGTTGTACCACTTCTTGTGGTAATGGCTTTAGCTGTTTCATTCCGGGGGTTTGCATTTGTATCACTAGGTAAACTTCTCGGTTTTCTTTCACCTATTAACCTTGCTAGGTTACTTACTTCTTGTTCCAAGTTTTGAATAGAAGCTTGTTGATTTCTAAATGCTTGAGCATTTTGTTCATTAGTTTGTTTCTGGGATGTGAAAAACTGCGTTTGAGTTTCAACTAGCTTCGTCATCATATCTTATAAATTCGGCTTTTTATTATCGGGTTGTGGTTTGTTTTGAAAATTAGGTCTTTGCTGATTGTAAGTATTGTTGGATACTTGTTGATTGCTAGGACCTTGTTGGTTGTTGTATGGAACATTTCGGTTATAATTCTGGTTTTGATTGTAAATCGGTCTTGGCGGTTGATAATTATTTTCAGGCCTTTGGTTTATGTATGAAATATTCTCTCTTTGTTCCATTGTTAGTTCAATACTGAGACAATCTTTTGTCAAATGTGGTCCTCCACACTGCTCACAACTAATTCGTATTGAGTGAATATCCTTAGTCATCTTTTCCATACGTCTCTCGACAGCATCTATCTTTGCAGAAATGGAATCTAAGTCATGACTAGAATCGGCTCTAGCTGCTTTAGATGATCTAACGATATCTTTTTCTTGGTGCCACTCATGTGAGTGGGAAGCAGTGTTATCAATAATTTTGTAAGCATCAGTTTCTGTTTTCTTCATAATGGAACCACCAGCTGCTATATCGATGTCTTTCCTTGTAGTGATGTCGCATCCTTGGTAGAATATTTGTACTATTTGACAAGTGTCTAAACCATGTTGTGGACATCCTCTTAATAACTTTCCAAATCTTGTCCATGCCTCATATAGAGTTTCATTTAGTTTTTGTGTGAACGTAACAATTTCTCCTTGAAGTCTTACGGCTTTAGATGCCGGAAAGAATTGTTTAAGAAATTTTTTAACTAAAACATCCCATGTATCAATCGCCCCTTCAGGTAACGATTCCAACCAATCTTTGGCTTCTCCCTTTAAAGTCCAGGGAAATAACATGAGATATATCTGTTCATCCTCCACTTCTCGGATTTTAAATAGTGTGCAGATCCTATTAAAGGTACGAAGATGTTCATTTGGATCTTCCTTCGGCGCACCACTAAATTGGCATTGATTAGTCACCATGTGTAGAATTTGTCCTTTGATTTCATAATCTGGCGTATTAATGTCAGGATGAGTAATTGCGTGACCTTGTCCAGTGCGTTTAGCTCTCATTCGGTCTTCCATACTTAAAGGTTCCAGATTCTCCATAATTGAATTTGTTGAATCGGAATCACTAGAGGATTCTGATTTAATGGTTCGTTCCTCAACAATCTCTGTTTGAATGATTGGTGGTTCCGGAGGAAAAATTAATGGTTCAGGATCTATGAATCGTCCCTGAATATTCTCCGGATTCTCAATTGTGAGGTCGGGTTCAAAAAATGGATTATCGAAAATTTGAACTGGAGTACTTGGTCGACTGGATAACGATTCTAAAGAAAAATCTACGGTGACAATATTAGCTAGATGTCTTGATCGAGTTACAGGTGGTGAACGTACAAAAGGTGGTGAACGTCTTGCTCGGTGCATTCACTGAATATCCTATTAGTTTTTTAAAAGGAAAGAAAATTATATAAGTTATCCAATTAATAGACTTTTTTGATTTTGCCCACGTTTCGAATAGCCAAAAGATGCAGCAGAGGGGCAGGATTCGTTTGGTCTCAATATAATTGAGGACTGTTTGGCTCCAATAACCCGGTCCACGTACAAATCTAACTATTACTACGAACCAGAAAATTTTGATGTCTATCAATTTAACCACTTAAAATAAATTTTCGTAATTTTAAGAAATTTAGATAAAAAGTAGAATAAAAATCTATGTCCTAAAACTAGAATAGCGAGAAATAAGAAAGAAAAAGAGCGCGTCGAAAAAGGTCGAAAAAGAAAAAGGGTTGAAAAATAAAAGGCGTCAAAAAATAAGAAAGAAAAAGAGTGACTTATAAAACTTTAAAATACTCGACTAACCCAACCTTATTACTATCACTAACTTAAAATTAAAATTGCAAATTGAGATTACTAATTGGAGTGATAATTGATACATAGGTAAAAGGCGTCGAAAAATAAAAATAAGAAAGTAGCGTGTTGAAACTTAAAAAGACACTAAAAACTAAAAATTAAAAGTTGCTTCTAAAAATATTAAAGCTTACAAGTAAAACTATATCCCAAATGGCAATATCTTAAAAAGGAACTAAAACTTAAAAAAAGACGTCGCAAAATTCTAAAGCACCTAAATCTTAGTCTAAAGAAAAAGCACTTAAGAAATTTTACGGCAAAGCCTAAAAATCTAGAAGTAAAAATAACTATGGCAAAAACTATGTTTAAAACTAAATATGAACGGAAAATACAAAAGTTACGCTAAAAACAAATAAAAAGGGACAAAATATAAAAATATACTAAAAGTTGTAAAAATTACAATATTTATAAAAATATTATTTTTATATTATTTATTTTATAAAACTATTAATTTTAAATTTTAATTAAACTAATTTAACTAAATAATACAAATAATAAAATAACTAAACTAATTAATATAATATAAATAACCTAATTAGGGTTAAATTTAAATAATAAAAATAAAAACCCGTAATTAATGCCTGATTAGGGTTCTGTGTACCCGTGTCAGGGTTCCTCCGCGAGTCGCGGTTCCACCTGGCAAAAATCTCCGCGAGTCGCGGGGTTCGAGATTCCAGATGACAGGCTGTTTCAAATTCGACGTGTTTTTACGTAATTATATTTTTTTTTTAAATTATATTTTCTGTTTTAATAATTAAATAAAATATTTATAAAAACTAAATAAAAACTTATGTTTTAAAAACTAAAAAAAATAGAAATACTCTATAATTTTATAAAAATCTTAAAAATAGATTTATATATATATATATATATTTTTCTTTGATTTTATGTTTTAAATAAAAACAAAATATTTAAATAAAACTTATATTTTTATAAAATAAAAATAAAGAAACTTTATAAAACTTAAATATTTAACAAACTCTTAAAAATATTTATATTTTTGTTTTCTTTTTATGTTTTCGAATATTTAAAACGTATTTTTACAAAAGCGTATTTTTTATAAAAGTAAACTAAAAAAATCTTTTTTTTATATATATTAGCGTTGCGCTTCCGGCTTTTAAGCTAGATTGTCCCCGGCAGCGGCGCCAAAAATACTTGATGTTAAAGCTAAGGGGTATAAAATACTATTAAATTTTACAAGGAAATACTATTAAATACGATACAATTTGTAGTCATGATAATATTTATAATAATACTTATATTTGTAATATTATTAATAATTCTAATAATTATAAAATGATATTAATACTAATGGCAAATAATAATAATTTTAATATTCATAATCATAGTGGTAATGATAATACCAATATTAATAATACTACTAATTCTAAGGTTTTAATAAAAATACTTTTATTGATTTTCACATAAATAACAATAATAATAATAACCCTAATCATAATAATATTAATACATATATTAGTAACAATGGCTATAATACATAAATGATAAAATTTAACAATAATTAACATTTTAATAATACTTATAGCAATAATAATAATAATAATAATAATAATAATAATAATAATAATAATAATTATAATTATGATATTTATAATTATGATAATATTAATAATAATGATAATTATAATACTAACACTAATAATAATTATAATACTTATAAATATAAATGTGATAATAATTATCATCATAATCATAATACGAATAATAATAATAACAATAATAATCATAATAATAACAATAATAATAATAATAATAATGATAATAATAATAAACATAAAACTACCTACCAAGATTCTTTAAAAAAAAAAAGAATTGCACAACGATGGGTTCGAACCCAAGACCTCTCGCTCACCGCTAATGCACCCAACTGTTTGATCCGTCTCGTTTTCTCTGATTAAACTCCTAGGTATATGTTTATAAACCATCTATCTGTTTCTGTGTTTCCTCTTAAACTGAACGATCAAAAAAAAAAAAAAATTTCCAATAATCCTTATAGCCATTTAAAGTTTGGAAATTTGGATGTGCAATTGTAGTAGAAACAATTTAGAATTTGGGTGTTATCGTGATTGACAGGAAAGAACAACAAAAATATGAATTATGCTGTAACAGTCACGCGAAGAACAAAATAACCTCAAATTTGATTTTTTAGGTTTTAAGACCGTTTCAGATAAAATTTACTACATGAACTAGATTTTAAATCATTCCTAGCAACTTTTCAAATCGTCAATTGACCCAAAAACTTCATCTGGCGTTCGAATTTTACGAAGAACAAAATTGTTTGACTTTTAAATTCTAACTTTGACTTCGAAATTCAAGCTCAATCGAAAAAATTAAAATTTGAAAACTTACAGATAGATTAAGTAGGTAATTCCTAACACTTCTGCATTTTTAGATTTTGAAGATAGCTTCAAATTCGAGTTTTTGGTTAAAGGATAACACGAACAGAGGAACAGTTTCGTTTGTTTGAGTTTCTATTTAATTCATCAGACAGAAGGAGTTTATAATGATAATTGATATTGATGGTGGAAGCTCGAATGAATTCCTCACTAATATAAAATGATTATTTGTTATATATCACAGTTGTGTGTCGATAGATAAATCACGAGCAAAACAGAAGGCAGAAAAACAAAAATAAACTGATAGAGATGGGGAAAACAGGTTATACGCGTAATTTTTGTCTTTAGAATTTTATATTTAATTAATATTATTAATTAATAAATATAATAATAATAATATTGTTAATACTATTAATAATAATAAAATTAAAATACCAATACTAATACTAATAATAATAATAATAATAATAGTAATAATAATATTATCAATAATGCTAATAATAATAATAATAATAATTATATTAATAATAATAATAATAATAATAATAATAATAATAATAATAATAATAATAATAATAATAATAATAATGGTAATTATAATTATAATACTTGTAATAACACTAATTAATAATAATAACAATAACGACATTAATAATAATAAGAATAATAATGATTAACATAATAATAATAATAATAATAAAAGTAATAATAATAATAATAATAATAATAATAATAATAATAATAATAATAATATTAACAATAATAATATTGATAAGGACAATAATAATATGATAATAATAAGGGTAATGATCATGATAATTATAAAATGAAATTGATAATTTTTAGTAATAAAAGTAAATAGTAACAATAATCATAATAATAACTACAATTATAGTTTTACTAATAATAATGATATTAATAATGATATTGATGTTAAAGCTAAGGGGTATAAAATACTATTAAATTTTATAAGGAAATACTATTAAATACGATACAATTTTACACAAGATATTTATTTATTTATAGAATGGATATACTTAAACCTTGCTACAACACTTATAGGCAGTGTACCTAATCGTACAGTAGTGTAGTTTTTAGTAAGTCCGGTTCGTTCCACAGGGAAAATCTTTAAACAAAGCTTAACGCTATATTAGTTTAAATTTATAAAAATACAAATATATATATATATATATATAAGTAATATTATTATTATAAAGGGGGGTTTTTACCGTTTAATGACCGGTTTGTCGATTTTAAAACTTTAGTCGCAGTTAAAACCAAAATTAAAAATAAATACAAGACTTAATGTAAAGTAAATAACGATAATGAAATTGTGATAAATAAAAGTGCGATAAAATAAACTTGCGATAATTAAAAAGTACGATAATTAAAAGTGCAATTAAATACAATAACAATAAATAAAAGTGCGATAATTAGAAGTGCAATTAAATATAAAATAAAGGAAATTAAATATGAAATAAAAGAATTATGCTTATTTAAACTTCCGTAATCATGATGTTTGTCGTGTTGATTTTAGTTTTATGCCCATGGGTTAATTGTCCTTTGTCCTGGATTATTTAATATGTCCGTCTGGTTTTTGTCCATAATAGTCCATCAGTCATAAATATAAAGTGCGAGTGTCCTCGTCAAATTATCCTTATACCCGAAGTTAAATATTCCAACTAATTGGGGACTTAAACTGTAACAAGATTTTAATACTTTGTTTAATAATTACACCAGGATGTCGACTGAGTGTAACCCAAGGTTTTAATACTTTGTTAACAATTATGTCAAGTGTCCTTGTACATAATTTCACCCTGTTTTAATAATTCTAGTGGCTATTAATCCATTCCCGTGTCCGGTTAAATGAACGATTATTCGTACATATAAATACCCCCGCCCATCGTGTCCGATTGAATGTATATGGTTATTTATAGGGACGTCCAATTGTAAATCTTTATATTAAAATTAACAAACTATCATTTAGTTAAACAAATATAAAGCCCATTAATAGCACATAGTCTAATTTCCACAAGTGTCGTTCTTTTGTCCAAACCCCAATTATGGTACAAAGCCCAATTACCCAATTTTAGTAATTAACCCAACATCATGATTACTTCGTTTTAAATAAGCATAATAATAACTTAGCTACGAGACATTAAATTAAAAAGGTTGAACATAACTTACAATGATTAAAAATAGCGTAGCGTTACACGGACAGAATTTCGACTTACACCCTTACAACATTCGCTAACATACCCTTATTATTAGAATTAAAATTAAAATTAAAATTAAAATATAAATATATATATATATTACGTTTACATATAGAGAAAGAGAGATTTTATGGATATTTTTACGATCAGAATTCGCTGGCTTTTATAGGAATTTTCGTCCAGGGGGACTCCGCGACTCGCGCCCTTTTTGCTCTTCAAACTCCGCGAGTCGCAGAGTTTGTATTTACAGCTCACCCAGCTTTGGCTCTTTGTTTACCGACGGATTTTTATATTATATAATATATAAATAATTATAAGAATTATTTAAATATTATATTATATTTATGTGCATAGTTGACTTGTAATTTTTAGTCCATTGCGTCGAGCGTTGAGAGTTGACTCTGGTCCCGGTTCTGAATTTTCGAACATCCTTGCGTACAATTTAATATCTTGTACTTTGCGTTTTGAATCTTGTACTCTTGTAATTTAGAGACGTTTCTTATCAATAATTGGAACCTCTTTGATTGTATTTTGTACTTTTGAGCTTTTTGGTCGTTTGCGTCTTCAATTCGTCGAATCTGTCTTTTGTCTTCCCCTTTTATTATTTAAACGAATATTACTTGTAAATAGAACAATTGCAACTAAAAGCTTGTCTTTCTTGAGGAATAATGCTATGAAATATATGTTCGTTTTTAGCATTATCAGATATCTATGATATTAGTATAATAATGTAACAATTTAAGTGTATTAAATATATTAACATAATAATATTCATAATACTGATATTAATAATAATAATAATAATAATACTAATTAATAATAATACTTATTATTAATGATAATAATAAGATTAATAATAATAATAATAATATGTCACTTTATATATATCAAATTTCTTATCTATAGATAATAATATTTATAATAATAGTATTGATATTAATATTGAAAGAAATAACAATATTATTATAACAATTATATTAATAATTAATTTAGTACATTAGTATTACATGTTATTGATTATGTAATATAACTATATAATGTATATAATGTATATTATATAACTAATATTGAATATTAAATTTTTATACATTTTAACATATATTTATAATATTTATTATATATAGAAATCATATATTTTTATATAAATTCATTTTAACTATTTCATATCTTAATTCACATATTTAAGTTTAATGATTAAATTACATTTTATTATTTTCAATTATTATTATACATATACTTACATTCGTTTATATAACTATATTTATTTACAAACAATGTTCGTGAATCGTCGAGAATAGTCAAAGGTTAAATGTTTTCCATGTAAACAGTTCCAAAATTTTGAAACACAACTTTACAGACTTTGTTTATCGTGTTGAACTTATATAAAGACCAAGTTTAAATTTGGTCGAAAATTTTTGGGTCGTCACAGTACCTACCCGTTATTGAAATTTCGTCCCAAAATTTGATCGAGATCGTCATGGCTAACACTAAAAATGTTTTCATGATGTAGTGTAAAGCTGTACGAGTAAATAAAGTTTTATCATTATCGATTAATATAGATAAAATGATTCGATTATGTGAAGCGTACGAGTAAAGCTGTCACAAAAGATTGAGATAGAGATTTAACTTTTGATGTAGTCACGGTGGATTTCCGGAATTCAAGGGGATTTAAAGTAAATCCTTGTAATAAGATTCGATTCTTCGAAAATTAAGGAAATTAGGATCCTCTTTGGTTAAATGTGATAATATGTTTCGATTGCTCTGTCAGATATTTCATTATAAATCCACCCTCTCATTTCCTTTATATTTTGGAGTTCCATACTTTCGTTTTCTTTTCTCGACTTTAAGTCAAGCGAATAATGGTCCAGAATTCGTAGGTATGGAGTTTCAAATGAACATGGCTAATGTTCTAAGAAAGAATCGCAATAGCACGATCTTGATTAGTCAAATTACCAGAATTCAAGAGAAAAGATAGAACAATCAGGAAGATATTGTGATGACCCGGAAATTTCTGACCAAATTTAAACTTTAAATGATTTAATGTTTCCGACATGATAAGCAAAGTCTGTAATGTTGAGTCTCAAAGTTTTGGAACTATATTCATGTAATCAATTATTCTTTGACTGTTCTCGAAGATTCACGAACAATATATATATAACTTAATGTGTATATATATATATATATATATATATATATATATATATATATATATATAATTTCAAGTTATTTAGTAAACGATAGTAACATTTGATTATTGATTCGATTGATATTTAGATAAGTTAACTAAAATGTTTAAGATGAACCAGTAAAACACTAATTTGCTACAGTATTTTCGAATTACTACAGTACCCGAAAAGCTACAGTGTTTTCAAAAATCACTATTTGCTACATTAAAAAAACTTTGCTACAGTAACTTTGCTACAGTAAAACACTATTTCAAAATGAAAATGTATATATAGAAGTAAATGACCAAAACACTCGAAAGTTTTAGATACACTTTGAGTGATATAGTTTATTGATAATTTAAGACTATATTTTAACAAATACGAGACGATGATTTATAGAAGTAAATGACCAAAACACTCGAAAGTTTTAGATACACTTTGAGTGATATAGTTTATTGATAATTTAAGACTATATTTTAACAAAGGTACGAGTCACGAAATGTAAAATGCAAGTTTTCTCAGCGTACGAAAGGACATTCGAGAAACCAGAAGCGGGACATAAGTCGAGTAACAACGTACGACTTATCGGAACAAAAATTTCAAGTCAACTATGCATGTGAATTTAATATAATATATAATTAATTATATAAATTAAATATATTATATATAATTAAAAAAATATGTCGACAAGCAAGAAAACAAGATAATGTGAGCTGTCACCAGGGGCCATGCGATCGCATGGGTTCCCCTCACATATTCCATGCGATCGCATGGGATCAAAATCCAGGCCACATTATAAAAGCTCGATCGATTTCTGGTTCTGTGAATGATTTTATCCATCTATCTCTCGATATCTCTCTCTATATATATTATTATTATTATTATTATTATTATTATTATTATTATTATTATTATTATTATTATTATTATTATTATTATTATTATTATTAAGATTAATATTATTATTAATCTTATGGTTATGAGTATTATTATTATTTATACATAAAATACTACGACGAGGTCATGAGCGTGTCACTTTCAAAATATGTTTTCGAGCGGGATAGAGCTAAGGAAATTATGGGTTATAGCTATGGAGGTTATGGGTATTGTTCGAGAGTTATGCTCGTAAGGTCAACCTAGTGTTTATCATCTCTGTTGCGTCTACGTACTTTCCTGCAATATTGAATCTCAATATTGATAAGTCAGCATTCATATCTTATCTTTTATATATTAATAGTGTATACATGTCTAGTGCTCGAGTATATATGTTTATGCATGCTTGTATACTAAATTTCGTCGTTAAACAGTTTATAATGAATCACTAATTAAATACATATATTACTGGTAAAAGGTATATGATATACATGTTTTTGAAAAGCTGGCGAAAAATCAATAACTTTTCATTTAGATATCGAATAGTGTCGATGAACGGATTAAAAGATATGATCAACTGAATTATGATTGACGTTAATTGAAATTGCTTTTGAATCTGCAATTAAGATTTAAACAACTTGTTTACGAGATTGATAAATTAGATTTTTGAATATTACCAACCGAGTAAATGAATCCTTATATAAGGTACATCTCATTTTGTTAAACAACTGTCCAAAATTGACTTTTTGAAACGACTTTGGATAACTTTTGTATGTCGATATCGAGCATTAGGATTGTGATACACTATGACCTGACCTAGCTTGATAGACATTTATTGACCAACATATGTTCTCTAGGTTGAGATCTACGGTTATTTGGTAATCCTAGTTTCGATCACATTTTGGTGAACGACTTTATATGCTGCTAAGGTGAGTTTCATATGATCTCTTTTACTCTCTACATTTTTGGGCTGAGAATACATGCAAATGCTTTATTAACTGATTTACAATATTTATATGCGTGAGTTTCATTTGCTCCCTTTTTAATTGCTTTTGCAATCTATATTTTGGGCTGAGAATACATGCACTTTATTTTAAACGTAATGGATACAAGTACATACTAAATTCTACACCGAGTTTGAACCGAAAATCCCTTAGCTTTGGTAACTAGTAACTGCCAGTTATAAGAACTGGTGGGCGCGAGTAGTTATATATGGATCCATAGGGCTTGACATCCCCGTCTGTTCCAGGTATAGAAACCCTAGCCTGAACTATAAAACAGACGTATGCTATTTGATTTTAGTACATGTTGGATTGCGTGTATTGTACATGTTGGTTGCATGTATGTTAAAACAGGGGTACTTATTATAACGTTAAAGTTTAGTTACCAGGGTGCTCAATTTCGTAGAATCTTTTGATAAACGTTTTTGGATGAAACAACTGAAATCTGGTGATCCACCTTTATATACAGATTATATGAAACAATAAAACTATGAACTCACCAACCTTTGTGTTGACACTTGTTAGCATGTTTATTCTCAGGTTTCTAGAAGTCTTCCACTGTTTGCTTATGTGTTAGACAAGCTATGTGCATGGAGTCTTACATGACATATTTTTCAAGGAAACGTTGCATTCACCAAATCATCACCATGTATCTTATTTTGACTGCATTGTCAATGGAAGTATTATTGTAAACTATTATTTACGGTGATTGTTTATATGTAGAAATCATCAGATGTCGAAAACCTTTGATTTAAATATTCATTTATGGTGTGCCTTTTTAAAAGAATGCAATGTTTACAAAACGTATCATATAGAGGTCAAATACCTCGCAATGAAATCGATGAATGACGTGTTCGTCCATATGGATTTGGAGCGATCGTCACAGATATGTTCTTGATATGTTTGGAGATTAGATAGAATGTAAGAGTCGTGTAACATGGCACATGATGACGGTATAGTCTGTGAATCATCATGTTTCATTAGAAACTCAGCATGACTTACTTTAATATAATCACGTTGATCAAGTGTCATTATATTATACTAACTCATGCTTCAGTTCCCAACACTACTTCAATATCATTCATATTTTAAATTCGAGTTTTTCAGAATTTTAGAAACTAAAACAGTTTCTTTTATGATTTAACACAGATAGAGCGGAGAGATAATTAATATTGGACAAGAATATTTATGAAGATATCTTCAGAAATATTGAAGATATTAATAAAGAAAGATACGATGATATCTCAGAATCAAATTGTGATGAAGAAATTCATTCACGATGATTTAGAGCGATTAAGGAGTAAGGTATTTGCTAAAGATTTCATCAGAAACAGAATCGTCAGGATTCTTTATGTACAAGTTTAGTCCTTGTGATTTGTTCAGAGTCTCCTTCATCATTTTCTCAATCTGTTTTCCAGTTTCAACTTTTCTGAGCTTTGCCAACATACTATTATTTATCATCAAACTTTCGACTATTAAAGTCGTTTACAGTTTCTGCTGCTTCATTCAGCTTTTCGGAATTTGAAGTATTGATTCATAGACTGGGTGCTTTTCAGAATTTCAGAATTTTAGAATGGAAGATCAAAATTCTATGAAATAAATGTTATATATATAACTGTTGATGTAGACATGCTGTGAGTTTTCAAAGTACTGATTGCTGATTCCCGGTAATTGGTATGGCAGTTCTCGTTACAAGATGCGGATGAGTATATGATAAGGTTTTAACGAAAAAATATAATGGCTCTTCGGAGAAACTTAAGCCGGTGAGTAATGAAGTTCCTGGTAAGTTTACTGCTAATGTGGTGGAATATAAACGGTTCTCCGGTAACGATGACGAAAAAGGGCATCATATATATCAAGGTTATAGTAAGGCTAATCCGAATGAAAATCAAAGTTGATTTGCTGGAGCTGTGACAAAATTGGCTAATTTGAAAAGGAATTGCAAAGTTATTTTTGGTAATAACATTTCCAAAGGAGCTAGCACAGATACGTGTTAAACGTTTATTCAGGTTCCGAGTGTTTACAGGTGCATAACTATATGCATCAATCTCTTCTTCCGTAGATGAAGTGCGGTTGGTTCATCCTATCGATTGAAGTGTTTTCAAGAATTATGAAAGGTTTGAATCGCAGATTGTAATCATCAAGATACAAATGAGGTTTAAGATGAAATCAAGTGGCAAACTTGAAGAAATATTTAGTTTCATATGTTATAATCAATATTTTAATTCATTTTAATTGTCCAATGTTATTAGTCCATAGTCGATAGTCCACAGTTAACAGTCCAATAATTCATATATAGTTTAATATATAATATTCAAATTAATTAATACATTTCGTGACCCGTTATATACATGTCTCAGACTCGATCACAACTCAAAGTATATATATTATTTGAGAATCAACCTCAACCCTGTATAGCTAACTCCAGCATTACTGCATATAGAGTGTCTATGGTTATTTCAAATAATATATATAGATGCGTCGATATGATATGTCAAAACCTTGTATACGTGTCCCGATATTTAAAGTGCATAAAATAAATAACAGAAATTAAATGACGATAAATAAAATTGCGAGAATTTAAATTGCGATAAATAAATTGCGATAATTAAATTTCGAGAAATAAATTGCAATAAATAAAATGTAATAAGAAATTAATAGTTAGCTAGGAACAGTTAGCTAGGATTTTGTTAGCGTGGATTCTTAATAAAATTCTCATAGGTAATTCATTTGTTTCTAACAAATTTTATTTTGGTCAATGGTTTCTTCATTTTGCCACTTGTTGGATTCTGATAGATCAAAATCCAAATATGAAATTGAATGAAAATGGTTATTTTGCGGTGAACGGATACGTATATCGGTGGTTGTAAATAGGATAATAAATGACTGTTGAATTAGATTTGAAAGAATGTACAGTGTACTTATTAATGTGAAATCTAAATATTTCTCGGGTATTACCTACCCGTTAAAATATTCTCATCATTAACAGTTTGTATAATAGAGTTTTTAATAACAATCTTAATGAAAATATACCTTCATATATATTTTCTTCAGATGTAATCATGGATTTAATGAGTTAATATAATATTAATCTCATTTGATTTACCGTTAGAACTAGAATTACATAATCTCTAAAACATTAGAGATTACATAGTCGCCGTGTTGAACGAATATAATATAGATAGAACGATACGTAGAACTATGATTATGCTCGTGGTACAGAATGAAATGTTGAGACATGGATTGTTGATGGTACTGGTGCTGTTACTGATGGTATTGTTGGCGCCGGTGGTGTTGCTGAATCTGGTACGTTTTGCACCCTATTTTCTAAGGCTACAATTCAGGCGCGAAGCTCGTTGACTTATTACTCCGGAATGATTGTCGGTAGGAATGAGAGATTGAATAAGGTTTAGGATTATGGATAGAATATAATTGTGACGAGCTACCCTGGAAATGAGGCTGAAAATGGTGTTTCGGATAGGTTATCTAGTAAGTGCTTCAGGTTCTTCGCTAAGAGGGCAATGTGGTGGATGGAAGGGATCGCCTTCTTCTTGTCTCCAATGATTGAGGAGGCTACGAACCCATCTCCAATTCATCCAGAATAGATGATGGCTAATTGGTTGGTCCATTCCGGTCACACTGCTTTCGGAGTTCGAGTGTAAATCTATATTGAAATAACTGTCGGAATCCGAGGAACTTGAACTGGTTGAGAGATTCATCTCGTACAATTAGATGAAGGATTTTCGATAAGAAATAGATTATAGGATGTAGATTAGTACCCTGCAATACATAATTTACATATGCATATATCATACTAAAATCCCATAAGTTACGGAGGAATCTACAGAAGTTGTCAGGCAAAGGTAACAATAACAGATACTCTAAGATATGAATTTTGTCTATACATTATTCATGCAATCAATGTAGTAAGATGTGTCTAGCCCAGGAATGATAAGCAGGTAATTTCCTAAGGATAATACGTAGATGATTTTCGACACGAATGATAAGCAAAACTTTTGACATCCAGACACGGTCGAAGTCCAGACTCACTAATGCATCTAAACAACTATCATTTAGACACACTAATGCAAGACCTGGTTCGCTAAGACCTCCACTCTGATACCAACTTTCATGACCCATCCTAATCCATCTGGACGAATACATTACATTTGGTTACATCGCGAGGTACTTGATCTCTATATGATACATTTTACAAACATTGCATTCATTTTTAAAAGACAAACTTTCATTACATCGAAAGTTGATGGCATGCATACCATTTTCATAATATATCCTACTATAATTGACTTAATAATAATCTTGATGAACTCAATGACTCAAATGCAACGTCTTTTGAAATATGTCATAAATGACTCCAAGTAATATCTCTAAAATAAGCAAATGCACATCGGAAGATTTCTTTCATACCTTAGAATAAACATGCTTTCAAGTGTCAACCAAAAGGGTTGGTGAGTTCATTAGTTTATCATAAACATTCATTTCTATCATTTTAATAGACCACAAGAATTTCATTTCCAATTCTCATAAATATACGTCCCATGCATAGAGACAAAAATCATTCATATGGTGAACACCTGGTAACCGACCTTAACAAGATACATATAGAATATCCCCATCATTCCAGGACTCCCTTCGGACATGATAAATTCGAAGTACTAAAGCATCCGGTACTTTGGATGGGGCTTGTTGGGCTCAATAGATCTATCTTTAGGATTCACGTCAATTAGGGTGTCTGTTCCCTAATTCTTAGATTACTAGACTAAAAAGGGGCATATTCGGTTTAATAATCCAGCTATAGAATGTAGTTTCGATTACTTGTGTCTATTTTGTAAAACATTTATAAAACAGTGCATGTATTCTCAGTCCCAAAAATATATATTGCAAAAGCATTTAAAAGGGGAGCAAATGAAACTCACAATACGATACTTTGTAGTAAAAATATGCATACGACATAACCGAACAATGCAAGGTTGGCCTCAGATTCACGAACCTATATCATTCATATATATATATATTAACACACATAATTGTAATTGAACAAATATATATATTATTATTAGTGATATAATTTTTTTTTATATTAATAACTTAGGTATTTCTTTATTTAATTAAATATATTCATTTTATTTACTTTGGATAAATATTAATATGGTTAAGTTAAATATATTTTTATGTAACATTCATCTATTTGTGAAATTAAATTTTTTGATAATACTAGTATTAGTAATAATATTGATAATGATAAAATGATAATAATAATGTTAATAAAAACAATGATAATAATACTATGTTATATAAAACTTTTAATAATTCTTTTAAAATATACTTTAAGTAAAATTTTAATCAGTTCCATAATAATATTTATATCCAAAATTTCTATATTTATTATCTTATCAATTTTATTAAAACCTATATATTCATAGTTATAATAATTATAACCTTCACGTTTAATTTATAGACTAATGACGATAGTTTCTTTTAATATTAATTTGTAGTCATGATAATATTTATAATAATACTTATATTTGTAATATTATTAATAATTCTAATAATTATAAAATGATATTAATACTAATGGCAAATAATAATAATTTTAATATTCATAATCATAGTGGTAATGATAATACCCATATTAATAATACTACTAATTCTAAGGTTTTAATAAAAATACTTTTATTGATTTTGAAATAAATAACAATAATAATAATAACCCTAATCATAATAATATTAATACCTATATTAGTAACAATGGCTATAATACATAAATGATAACATTTAACAATAATTAACATTTTAATAATACTTATAGCAATAATAATAATAATAATAATAATAATAATAATAATAATAATAATAATAATAATAATAATAATGATTATGATATTTATAATTATGATAATATTAATAATAATGATAATTATAATACTAACACTAATAATAATTATAATACTTATAAATATAAATGTGATAATAATTATAATCATAATACGAACAATAATAATAACAATAATCATAAAAATAATAATCATAATAATAACAATAATAATAATGATAATGATAATAATAATAAACATAAAACTACCTTCCAAGATTCTTTAAAAAAAAAAAATAATTGCACCACGATGGGTTCGAACCCAAGACCTCTCGCTCACAGCTAATGCACCCAACCGTTTGATCCTTCTCGTTTTCTCTGATTAATCTCCTAGGTATATGTTTATAAACCATCTATATGTTTCTGTGTTTCCTCTTAAACTGACCGATCAAAAAAAAATAAAAAATTTCCAATAATCCTTATAGCCATTTAAAGTTTGGAAATTTGGATGTGCAATTGTAGTAGAAACAATTTAGAATTTGGGTGTTATCGTGATTGATAGGAAAGAACAACAAAAATATGAATTATGCTGTAACAGTCACGCGAAGAACAAAATAACCTCAAATTTGATTTTTTTTGTTTTAAGACCGTTTCAGATAAAATTTACTACATGAACTAGATTTTAAATCATTCCTAGCAACTTTTCAAATCGTCAATTGACCCAAAAACTTCATCTGGCGTTCGAATTTTACGAAGAACAAAATTGTTTGACTTTTAAATTCTAACTTTGACTTCAAAATTCAAGCTCGATCGAAAAAATTAAAATTTGAAAACTTACAGATAGATTAAGTAGGTAATTCCTAACACTTCTGCATTTTTAGAATTTGAAGATAGCTTCGAATTCGAGTTTTTGGTTAAAGGATAACACGAACAGAGGAACAGTTTCGTTTGTTTGAGTTTCTATTTAATTCATCAGAAAGAAGGAGTTTATAATGATAATTGATATTGATGGTGGAAGCTCGAATGAATTCCTCACTAATATAAAATGATTATTTGTTATATATCACAGTTGTGTGTCGACAGATAAATCACGAGCAAAACAGAAGGCAGAATAACAAAAATAAACTGATAGAGATGGGGAAAACAGGTTATACGCGTAATTTTTGTCTTTAGAATTTTATATTTAATTAATATTATTAATTAATAAATATAATAATAATAATGTTAATACTATTAATAATAATAAAATTAAAATACCAATACTAATTACTAATAATAATAATAATAATAATAATAATAATAATAATAATAATAATAATAGTAATAATAATATTATCAATAATGCTAATAATAATAATAATTATAATAATAATAATAATAATAATAATAATAATAATAATAATAATAATAATAATAATAATAATAATAATAATAATAATAATAATAATAATAATAATAATAATAATAATAATAATAATAATAATAATAATAATAATAATAATAATAATAATAATAATGGTAATAATAATTATAAAACTTGTAATAACACTAATTAATAATAATAACAATAACGACATTAATAATAATAAGAATAATAATGATTAACATAATAATAATAATAATATTAACAATAATAATATTGATAAGGACAATAATAATATGATAATAATAAGGGTAATGATCATGATAATGATAAAATGAAATTGATAATTTTTAGTAATAAAAGTAAATAATAACAATAATCATAATAATAACTACAATTATAGTTTTACTAATAATAATGATATTAATAATGATATCTATGATATTAGTATATAAATGTAACAATTTAAGTGTATTAAATATATTAACATAATAATATTCATAATACTGATATTAATAATAATAATAATAATACTAATTAATAATAATACTTATTATTAATGATAATAATAAGATTAATAATAATAATAATATGTCACTTTATATATATCAAATTTCTTATCTATAGATAATAATATTTATAATAATAGTATTGATATTAATATTGAAAGAAATAACAATATTATTATAACAATTATATTAATAATTAATTTAGTACATTAGTATTACATGTTATTGATTATGTAATATAACTATATAATGTATATAATGTATATTATATAACTAATATTGAATATTAAATTTTTATACATTTTAACATATATTTATAATATTTATTATATATAGAAATCATATATTTTTATATAAATTCATTTTAACTATTTCATATCTTAATTCACATATTTAAGTTTAGTGATTAAATTACATTTTATTATTTTCAATTATTATTATACATATACTTACATTCGTTTATATAACTATATTTATTTACAAACAGTGTTCGTGAATCGTCGGGAATAGTCAAAGGTTAAATGTTTTTCATGTAAACAGTTCCAAAATTTTGAAACACAACTTTACAGACTTTGCTTATCGTGTTGAACTTATATAAAGATCAAGTTTAAATTTGGTCGGAAATTTTCGGGTCGTCACACTACCGGTTGGCACATGGATACAGGTTCGACTTCTCACCTTACCTCTTGCATTAATAATCTTAGTACTGTTTTTAATAATCGTAAATATTCATCTGTCGCTATCGGTAACGGGAACACAATTCCCGTCACCAACACCGGCCATAGCTTGTTACCCTCGTTTCACCGACCCCTACACTTAAATAACGTCCTTGTAACTCCTAACATAGTTAAAAACCTTATTTATGTACGTCAATTTACTCGTGATAACATTGTTTCTGTTAAATTTGATCCCTTTAGTTTTTCTGTGAAGGATTATCTGACACGCAGGCTTCTGCTCCGATATGATAGCACCGGAGATCTTTACCCTTTCATGGCATCCAGCTCCACCTCACAACAAGCTTTCCTTACCAGTCCTGTCTTTTGGCACCAACGTCTTGGTCATCCTGGACAAGACACTTTTCGAAGACTTATTTCTAATAAAGATATTATGTGTAATAAAACGTCGTTACCTTTATTTTGTCATGCTTGTCAGCTTGGCAAACACGTGCGACTGCCTTTTTCTGTTTCTAGCTCTAATGTAACTGCAACTTTTTATATTATTCATTCAGATTTATGGACTTCACCTGTGCCTACTCTTAGTGGTTTAAAGTACTACATCATATTTCTTAATCATTATTCTCATTATGTTTGGGTGTTTCCACTGCGATATAAATCTGATGCATTTAATACTTTTATGAATTTTCATTCTTTTGTACGCACTCAAATCCAAAATGAAATAAAAGCCTTTCAATGCGACAATGGCGGTGAATTTGACAACACCGCCTTTCACCAACTTTTTCAAGCCAATTGTAACGACCCGGAAATTTCCGACCAAATTTAAACTCTAATCTCTATATGGTTCCGACACGATAAGCAAAAACCCTAAAGTTGACCCGCACTTTTTCGATCATTCTATACTTATAAGATTAATATTTACATAAATTAAACCTTACCAACATGATAAGCAATCCAAATTGTTGAGATTTATGTTTCCGAAAAGAGTTTTACACAACGTTTGACCGTCTAGTTTGACCGATGATATCACGAACTATACAATATATGATAATTATACGTTTGTGTATATATATGTATATATACATATTTAACATGATTAATGAATGTTTTAATATCTCATTTTGTATTAATAACAATAAGTTATAAGTATATTTTGAAACTACTAACTTAAGTTTTCAAAACGATAACTATACGTAACGTTATTTGACATAAATACTTAAGACTTATAATGTTTATACATATATCGTATAAGTAATGTATTTAATCACTTTTAAAGACTTAAATACATAAAATCATATAAGTGTATTCACAAAAGATAGCTATATTTGAATCCTCATTCCATTTTTCACAAAATTTCTATACGTATATCTAGAGTATTTGTACTCGTATCATACCTAGCTTCTATATGTATTTACTATTGGTATATACACATCAAATCACCACCTAACCAGCCCTTGTTCATGCCTTATGTATAAGGTAATTACTTTTGAATGATTGTAAGACTAATTACAAAAATACAAACTAAAAATTTGTCCATGTCTACTACATAAACATTTTTTTAGGAGTATATATGTATCCTCATTTTGTTTCATTTTTACTTCCATTCTCTAGCTAAAAACACCCACACTCACAAGAACATTAAACTCCATAAACATTCAGCAAAGTTCCATGAAGATCTAGCTTCAAAAACCTTACTTAAACACCATAAGAAAACCATACAAAAACACTTCAAGAAATCCTTCCAAGAACACAAACTTACTTCCAATCTTTCATCCACTTCCATCACCCTTTTGATTCTAGCTTCTTACTCCTCTTTTACAGCAACCTTGTCCAAGGAACTTGAGGTAGTATCTATGTTCATAACCTTATTCGATTCATATATATATAGCTATCTTATTTTGTGGTATAAAAGTTTAACAACAAGAACATAGTTTGAATGTTTTCAAACTTGTTTGCAAACTAAATAGATCCTTCTAACTTAACTTTTAAAATACTTCAATACCTGTAATATAACTTAAATATATGCTAATTTAACAAGGTATAATTTGGTTTTTCAAAGAATATCTTAAAAACTGTTTTTACGACGTCGGAGTGCCACCGGGGACTGTTTTGGGTTGGATAATTAAAAACTATCTTAAACTTTGAGTTGGAGGTTTATGTTCTGGAAAAATGATTTTTACTATGAATATGATAACACATAAAAATTTCATGATTTAATTCAAAGTATAAGTATTTTTAGAAAAATAATCATTTAAGGTTGTTTAAATAAAGGAAAATGTTTAACTTCATAAGTTTCACTAAAGTTTCACCTATGCCGTGTGATTTTGAATACAAACCAAGGTATTTTCAGTTCATAGTCTTAAATAGGGACTCGATCCAAGGAGATGGCAAGTTGAATCAACGAAAACGGATTTGTAACGAAGAAACTATGACCGAAACAAAATTGGTTATCCAAGACTTGTTTAACTTCGGGATTAATTGGGAAAAATTAAATAAAATCACATCTTTCTAAAATAACATGATATTTTATATATATGTACTCATAATTCAATTTTATATGGTTCAGGATCACCCGTAAACAATACGAGAAGATTAATCATAAGATCCCATGATTGTACGCAACACGTCATTTGACAACACCGGTACTTTATGTACGCAACACGTCATTTGACAACACCGGTACCGTGGGTCAAGATTAATCTCGACCAATACATATACGATGAGGGTTTTATTTATTTCATTGGGGGTTTATTAAACATCTAAATATGAACCATTAAAATTGAATTACTAACAACGAACTGCTAACTACGGACTAAGGAATTATTCAAAGTATTAAAAGTATAACAAGTATATATATGTGACGTTTGTTTAAAAAAGAAAAGGTATTGATATATTATATATGGATAGGTTCGTGATATCAACCGGAGACCAAGTCAAATTATATATATATCTTCAAGACGAAAGTGAGTATATAGTCCCACTTTTAAACTCTAAATATTTCGGGATGAGAATACATGTATTTTATGTTTTACATTATGGACACAAGTAACTAAAAAATATATTCTACGTTGAGTTGTACCACTGGCATACTTCCCTGTATCTTGGTAACTAATATTTACAGCGGTATTGTAAACGCGAATCCTGTTGATAGATCTATCGGGCCTGACAACCCCAACCGGACTGGACGACCAGTATTCAACGGTTGCACAGTACTTCGTTTCGTGACTACACTTGGTACAGTGTAGTAAGATTTCATATTAAAGGGAATATGCGACGTGATTAATTGTTAAGTATGGTTACCAAGTGCTCAACCACTTAGAATATTTTTATTAAAATGTTTATATATGAAATCTTGTGGTTCATCGTTATATCGCTGCTAGCATCAAACCTATATATCTCACCAACTTTATGTTGACGTTTTAAAGCATGTTATTCTCAGGTATGAATTAAGACTTCCGCTGTGCGTTAGCTCATATTAAGGATACTAGTTGGGACCATTTAAGCCATGATACAAGAACGTTGCATTCGAGTCATTGAAGATCATTAAAGACATTTATTAAGTAAATGACAGTTTAGGTCATTTGGATATCGAGAAATGTTTGACGAGTTTATTAATTTTTTTATGTAAAGATAGATTGCCTTTTAAGTATAAATGCAACGTTTGTAAAATGTATCATATAGAGGTCAAGTACCTCGCGATGTTATCAACTGTTGTAATTCGTTTGTAATCAATATGGACATCGTCCGGATGATTAGTTTCGGATCCTTTCACCAATGGCATCCAGTTTCGCTTCTCCTGCCCGTATACTTCTCAACAAAACGGAAAATCCGAACGCATGCTTCGCACCATAAATAACCTAATTCGCACACTTCTTTTCCAAGCTCATCTCCCACCTACCTACTGGGTCGAAGCCCTCTACATGGCAGCCCATCTTCTCAACATTCTCCCTTCCTCCGCCATAAACCATGAGATACCACACTGCCGTCTTTACCACCAAAAACCCGATTACACCACCCTCCGTGTCTTTGGCTGTTTATGCTATCCTCACCTACCCGACACCCATAAACTTGCACCATGATCTACACCATGCATCTTTCTCGACTATCCATCTGATCATCGTGGATACCGATGCCTAGACCTTACCACGAATAGAATCCTTTTGTCTCGTCATGTCACCTTCGATGAGACCTCCTTTCCTTTTGGCTCCATGACACCCATTGATCCTCCATCCTATGCATTCCATGACCCTCATCCTAGCCTCTTCTCTCGTTCATTCCCTCCTCCTACTAATAACTCAGAGACACAGCCTCCTCCTACCGAGGCTACCGACACTATTACTACTCCGCATCCCACCTCGAAGACACAGCCTCCTCCTTCTGAGGCTACATCCAATCCCTCTAATTCTCCGTAGACACAGCTTCCTCCTACTGAAGCTACCGTCCCTAATTCCTCCTCGGAGACACAGCCACCTCCTACAGAGGCTACATCCTCTACTTCGGTCCACCCTATGGTTACTCGCGCCCGTGTTGGTAAAACCAAACCCGTTGATCGTCTCAACCTTCACACCTCTGTTATTTCCCCTATTCCCCGCACTTATCCCGATGCACTTCGGGACTCTAATTGGAAACAAGCTATGACTGATGAATATAATGCTTTAATTAATAACAGTACTTGGGCACTTGTGCCTCGCCCTTCGGACACGAACATAGTTCGCTCCATGTGGCTCTTCAAGAGCAAGTTTAATATAGATGGTAACTTGAGCATGTATAAGGCTCGACTCGTTGCTAACGGTCGAAGCCAACAGGTTGGTATAGATTGTGATGAGCCTTTTAACCCGGTTGTTAAATCGGCATCGATACGCACTGTCCTGAGTTTGGCAGTTTCTCGACATTGGCCCATTCATCAGCTCGATGTAAAGAACGCCTTCCATCATGGACAACTTACAGAGACAGTATACATGCATCAGCCACCTGGTTTTCGTGATCCCAGATTTCCGGATCATGTCTGCCTCTTGCAGAAGTCTTTATATGGCCTCAAACAGGCCCCTCGTGCTTGGTTTCAGCGCTTTGTCGGTTATGCTCATCAGATTAGGTTCCATCAGAGTCGGTGTGATACGTCTCTATTTATTTATCATCAGGGATCAGACACCGCATATCTACTTTTATATGTAGATGATATCATCTTGACTGCATCTTCCACAGCATTACTTCAGAGGATTATCGCTTTCCTACATAAGGAGTTTGCCATGTCTGATTTGGGTCCCCTAAATTACTTTCTAGGGATCCATGCTACTCGTACTGCTTCTGGCTTGTTTCTCTCCCAGAAATAGTGCGCAATTTAGATTATTGAGCGGGCTGGTTGATAAGGCTAAAAAGGAACATATATTTTATAGCATTATTCCCCAAGAAAGACAAGATTTTAGTTGGTATTGTTCGATTTACAAGCAATATTCGTTTAAATATTAAAAAGTGAAGACAAAAGGCAGATTCGACAAATTGAAGACAAAAAGGTCCAAAGAGCTAAAAAGTACAAGATACAACTAAAAAGGTTCAAAATATTGATGAGGAACGTCTCAAAATGACAAGAGTACAAGTTACAAGACGCAAAGTACACGATATAAAATAATACGCGAAGACGTCCGAAAATCCGGAACCGGGACCTGAGCCAAGAAGAAACGCCCGACGCAACGGACCAAAAATATCTAGTCTACTATGCACAAGAATAATATATAATATATATATAATTATATATAATTATATATTATATTATATATTATTATTATATTACGTCGGCAAGAAGAAAACAAACCAATTTGGCTGGATCCAGGGTGGCCATGCGACTCGCATGGCTAGAGGCACAAAATCCATGCGAGTCGCATGGAGTGAAAATGCTGGTCAGGTCCTATATAAAGCCAGTTTTCTGCCGAGTTTTAAACACCAACAAAAACACCATAATATATATCTCCCTCTATCTCAAACATATAAATAAATATTTATAATTTTAATTTTAATTAATAATAATAATAAGGTTATGTTAAGGATTGTTTTAAGGGTGTAAGTCGAAATTCTGTCCGTGTAACGCTACGCTATTTTTAATCATTGTAAGTTATGTTCAACCTTTTTAAATTAATGTCTCGTAGCTAAGTTATTATTATGCTTATTTAAAACGAAGTAATCATGATGTTGGGCTAATTACTAAAATTGGGTAATTGGGCTTTGTACCATAATTGGGGTTTGGATAAAAGAACGACACTTGTGGAAATTAGACTATGGTCTATTAATGGGCTTTATATTTGTTTAACTAAATGAAAGTTTGTTAATGTTAATATAAAGATTTACAATTGGGCGTCCTTATAAATTACCATATACACTCGATCGGATACGATGGGCGGGGTATTTATATGTACGACTAATCGTTCATTTAACCGGACACGGGAATGGATTAATAGCCACTAGAATAATTAAAACAGGGGTGAAATTACATTCAAGGGTAATTGGTGTAATTGTTAACAAAGTAGTAAAACCTTGGTTTACACGCAGTCGATAACCTGGTGTATTCATTAAACAAAGTATTAAAACCTTGTTACAATTCGAATCCCCAATTAGTTGGAATATTTAACTTCGGGTATAGGAATAATTTGATGAGGACACTCGCACTTTATATTTATGACTGATGGACTGTTATGGACAAAAACCAGACGGACATATTAAATAATCCAGGATAAAGGACAATTAACCCATGGGCATAAAACTAAAATCAACACGTCAAACATCATGATTACGGAAGTTTAAATAAGCATAATTCTTTTATTTCATATTTAATTTCCTTTATTTTATATTTAATTGCACTTCTAATTATCGTACTTTTATTTATTGTTATTTAATCGCACTTTTAATTATCGTACTTTTTAATTATCGCAATTTTATTTTATCGCACTTTTATTATTCGCAATTTCATTATCGTTATTTACTTTACGCTTTAATTTAAGTCTTGTATTTATTTTATATTTTACATTAGGTTTTAACTGCGACTAAAATCTTAAAATCGACAAACCGGTCATTAAACGGTAAAAACCCCCCTTTATAATAATAATATTACTTATATATATGTTTGTATTTTTATAAAAGTAAACTAATATAGCGTTGAGCTTTGTTTAAAGATTTCCCTGTGGAACGAACCGGACTTACTAAAAACTACACTACTGTACGATTAGGTACACTGCCTATAAGTGTTGTAGCAAGGTTTAAGTATATCCATTCTATAAATAAATAAATATCTTGTGTAAAATTGTATCGTATTTAATAGTGTTTCCTGCTAAAACTAATAACTATTTTATATACACCTCGCATAACATCAAGTATTTTTGGCGCCGCTGCCGGGGACACCGAAGCGAAACGCCATATTTTTAAATTTTAAGTTATAATTTGTTTTTGTAAAATTTATATTTTTGTTTAAAAAATTAAAAAAGTAAAAAAAAAAATTTTAAAAAACTATAAAAAATCGAAAAATATAATATAATATTTTAAAATCTATTTTTAAGTTTATTTATAAAATTATAAAGTATTTTCTTTTTAGTTTTAAAATTTTAAAAGTTTTTATTATTTATATATTTTATTTAATTATAAAACAGAAAAAGAAAATAAATATTAAATAAAAATTACGATTGAACCTGTCATTGACCCCCCTGATTTGAACCTGCAAGGAAGGTCATGCGACTCGCATGACCCCCTCCCTAAAATCATGCGACTCGCATGATGACCCAGGTCAGGCCACATATAAACCCTAATAACGCATTAATTACGGAGTTTATTTAATTATTATTATTCTAAACCCTAAAACTATTATTATTATTATAATTAAGTTTTTAATTTATTTAGTTACTTTTACTTTTGTTTAGTTTTATTATTTATTTACTTAATACTATAATATAAAAAAAATATAAAAATAATATTTTTATAAAATCTAATATTTTTATAACTTTTTATAACTTTTATATTTTGTTCCTTTTTAATCGTTTTAGCGTAACTTTTGTATTTTTAGCTCATATTTAATTTTAAACTTAGTTTTTGCTATAGTTATTTTTACTCCTAGATTTTTAGGCTTTGCCGTAAACTCTCTTAAGTGCTTATTCCTTAGATTAAGTATTAGGTGCTTTAGAATTTTGCGACGCCTTTTTAAGTTTTAGTTTCTTTTTTAAGTTATTTCCATTTAGGATTTAATTTTTCCTGTAAGCTTTAATATTTTTAGACCTTTTACTATGTATCAATTATCATTCCAATTAGTAATTTCAATTTGCGATTATAATTTTAAGTTAGTTGTAGTAATAAGGTTAGGTTAGTTAAGTATTTTTAAGTCTTTATAAGTTTCTTTTATTTTTCCGTCACCTTTTATTTTTCAACCATTTTTTTCTTTTGCGACGAACTCTTTTTCTCTCTTATTTCTCGCCATTCTAGTTTTTAGGACATAGATTTTTTCTACTTCTTATCTAAATTTCTTAAAATTACGAAAATTTATTTTAAGTGGTTAAATTAATAGACATCAAAATTTTCTGGTTCGTAGTAATAGTTGGATTTGTACGTGGACCGGGTTATTGGAGCCAAACAGTCCTCAATTATATTGAGACCAAACGAATCCTGCCCCTCTGCTGCATCTTTTGGCTATTCGAAACGTGGGCAAAATCAGAAAAGTCTATTGATTGGATAACTTATTATAATTTTTCTTTCCTTTTTAAAACTAATAGGATATTCAGTGAATGCACCGAGCAAGACGTTCATCACCTTTTGTACGTTCACCACCTTTAACTAGATCAAGACATCGTTTAACAAATATAACCGCCGTTGATTTTTCTTTAGAATCGTCATCCAGTCGACCAAGTACTTCAGTTCAAATTTCCGATAATCCATTTTTTGAACCCAACATCACAATTGAGAATCCGGAAAATATTCAGGAACGGTTCGTAGATCCTGAACCACTAAACTTTCCTCCGGAACCACCAATCATTCAAACAGAGATTGTTGAGGAACGAACTATTAAATCAGAATCATCTAGTGATACCGATTCAACAAATTCAATTATGGAGAATCTGGAACCTTTAAGTATGGAAGACCGAATGAGAGCTAAACGCACTGGCCAAGGTCATGCAATTACTCATCCAGACATTAATGCGCCAGATTATGAAATCAAAGGACAAATTCTACACATGGTGACTAATCAATGCCAATTTAGTGGTGCGCCGAAGGAAGATCCAAATGAACATCTACGTACCTTTAATAGGATCTGCACACTATTTAAAATCCGAGAAGTGGAGGATGAACAGATATATCTCATGTTATTTCCCTGGACTTTAAAGGGAGAAGCTAAAGATTGGTTGGAATCGTTACCTGAAGGGGCGATTGATACATGGGATGTTTTAGTTGACAAATTTCTTAAACAATTCTTTCCTGCATCTAAAGCAGTAAGACTTCAAGCAGAAATTGTTACGTTCACACAGAAACCAAATGAAACTCTATATGAGGCGTGGACAAGATATGGAAAGTTATTAAGAGGATGTCCGCAACATGGTTTAGACACCTGTCAAATAGTACAAATATTCTACCGAGGATGCGACATCACTACAAGAAAAGACATAGATATAGCAGCTGGTGGTTCTATTATGAAGAAAACCGAAACTGATGCTTACAAAATTATTGATAATACTGCTTCCCACTCACATGAGTGGCACCAAGAAAAAGATATCATTAGATCATCTAAAGCAGCTAGAGCCGATTCTAGCCATGACTTAGATTCCATTTCCGCAAAGATAGATGCTGTGGAGAGACGAATGGAAAAGATGACTAAGGATATTCACTCAATACGAATTAGTTGTGAGCAGTGTGGAGGACCACATTTGACAAAAGATTGTCTCAGTATTGAATTAACAATGGAACAAAGAGAGAATATTTCATACATAAACCAAAGGCCTGGAAATAATTATCAGAATAATTATCAACCGCCAAGACCGATTTACAATCAAAACCAGAATTATAACCGAAATATTCCATACAACAACCAACAAGGTCCTAGCAATCAACAAGTATCCAATAATACTTATAATCAGCAAAGACCTAATTTTCAAAACAAACCACCACAACAAACCGATGATAAAAAGCCAAATTTAGAAGATATGATGACGAAGCTAGTTGAAACTCAAACGCAGTTTTTCACATCTCAGAAACAAACAAATGAACAAAATGCTCAAGCATTTAGAAATCAACAAGCTTCTATTCAAAATCTGGAACAAGAAGTGAGTAACCTAGCAAGGTTAATAGGTGAAAGAAAACCGGAAAGTCTACCTAGTGATACAAATGCTAACCCCCGGAATGAAACAGCTAAAGCTATTACCACAAGAAGTGGTACAACACTTAAACCACCTGAAATACCTGTAACTTCTGATGAAACTATTCCTACTCCACAAGAACCACAACCTGATCAAGATAAGGAAAAAGAACCGGTAGTTGAAAAGGTTAATGAAAATAACACAGTTAAGGATAAACCTTATGTTAAACCATACCAACCACCACTTCCTTACCCGAGTAAAATGAAGAAAGAAAGACTTGAAGCCGAGCAATCCAAATTCTTGGATATGTTTAAACAGATAAATGTAAATCTTCCTTTCATTGATGTGATTTCAGGAATGCCAAGATATGCTAAATTCTTGAAAGATCTAATCTCAAATAGAAAGAAAATGGAAGAACTCTCGGCTGTTACTATGAATGCTAATTGTTCAGCAGTGCTGTTGAATAAGATACCAGAAAAACTATCTGATCCAGGAAGTTTCACAATTCCATATTTTCTGGGTAGTCTTAGTTCAATAGAAGCATTGGCAGACTTAGGTGCTAGTATAAATCTAATGCCGTATTCACTATACGCTAAATTAGACCTTGGAGAATTGAAACCAACCAGAATAAGCATACAACTAGCCGATAGATCAATAAAATATCCTAGAGGGATAATGGAGAACATGCTAGTTAAAGTTGGTACTTTAGTATTTCTAGTAGATTTTGTTGTTTTGGACATGGAAGAAGATTCTCAAGTTCCTCTCATATTAGGAAGACCATTCTTAAACACGGCTAAAGCAATGATAGACGTGTTCGGTAAGAAACTGACCCTAAGTATAGAGGATGAGAGTGTTACCTTTTCAGTTGATAGAGCAATGCAACAACCACAATCTACAGATGATACATGTTATTATATTCAAACTATAGATGCACATGCAGAATTATTAGAAGAATTTCCAGAATTACAAGGAACAGGAGAATGTTATTTAGGAGAAGGTAATGAACCAATTGATGAAGCTGAAATGTTAGCTACATTTATAGCTAATGGATATGAACCAACAACAGAAGAAATTCAAATGCTAAAAGAAGAAGACAGATATCGATATAAATCATCGATAGAAGAACCTCCGAAATTAGAGTTAAAGCCACTTCCAAACCATTTGGAATACGCTTATTTACATGGTGAATCTGAATTACCTGTAATAATATCGTCTTCTCTTACTGAAAATGAGAAATCGCAACTCATTTCTGTGTTGAAAGCTCATAAACCAGCCATTGCATGGAAGATTCATGATATTAAAGGAATAAGTCCTTCGTATTGCACACATAAAATCCTTATGGAAGAAGGTCATAAAACGTATGTGCAACGCCAACGAAGACTAAATCCTAATATGCAAGATGTAGTTAAGAAAGAGATTATTAAACTGCTAGATGCAGGTTTAATTTATCCAATCTCTGATAGTCCATGGGTAAGCCCAGTTCAATGCGTGCCTAAGAAGGGTGGCATGACTGTCATTACAAATGAGAAAAATGAGCTTATTCCTACTAGGACTGTAACAGGATGGCGTGTATGTATTGATTATAGAAAATTAAATGACGCCACCAGAAAAGATCACTTTCCCTTACCTTTCATAGATCAAATGTTGGAAAGATTAGCCGGAAATAGTTACTATTGTTTTCTAGATGGATTTTCCGGATATTTTCAAATTCCAATAGCACCCGAAGATCAAGAGAAAACCACATTCACGTGCCCTTATGGTACTTTTGCTTACAAACGCATGCCATTTGGACTTTGTAACGCCCCTGCAACCTTTCAAAGGTGTATGATGGCGATTTTTCACGACATGATAGAAGAATGCATGGAAGTATTCATGGATGACTTTTCAGTCTTCGGTGATACATTTAAATCATGTCTAGTTAATCTGGAACGAATGCTAATTAGATGCGAAAAATCAAATCTAGTACTTAATTGGGAGAAATGCCATTTCATGGTTAAAGAAGGCATCGTTCTTGGACATAAAATTTCAAAAGAAGGAATTGAAGTGGATAGAGCTAAAGTAGATGTAATTGCTAAACTTCCACATCCCACCAATGTTAGAGGAGTTAGGAGTTTTCTAGGGCATGCCGGTTTTTACCGACGTTTCATAAAAGATTTTTCTAAAATTGCCACTCCTATGAATAAACTCCTAGAAAAGGATGCTCCATTCATCTTTTCAGATGAATGTATCAAATCTTTTAATATTCTTAAAGAAAAACTCACTAATGCGCCGATCATGATTACACCAAATTGGAATCTACCATTTGAACTAATGTGCGATGCAAGTGATTTTGCAATGGGAGCCGTTTTAGGACAAAGGATTGAAAAACGATTTCAACCTATATATTATGCTAGTAAGACGTTACAAGGAGCACAAACGAACTATACAACTACTGAAAAAGAACTCCTTACTATTGTCTTTGCTTTTGACAAATTTCGATCATATCTCGTTCTAGCAAAAACGGTGGTCTATACCGACCATTCTGCTCTTAGATACCTATTTTCAAAACAAGATGCTAAACCAAGATTAATCCGTTGGATCTTACTCTTACAAGAGTTTGATATTGAAATCAGAGATAAAAGAGGAGAAGAAAATCTCGCCGCTGATCATCTTTCTCGTCTTGAAAATCCCGAATTAGAAGTTCTAAATGAATCGGCCATACAAGACAACTTTCCTGATGAATATCTATTGAAGATAGATTATAAAGAAATCCCATGGTTTGCAGACTATGCAAACTACTTAGTTTGTGGATTCCTTGAAAAAGGATTATCGTACCAAAGACGAAAGAAATTCTTCAGTGATATAAAACACTATTTCTGGGAAGATCCACATCTGTTTAAAAGTTGTCCCGATGGAATAATACGCCGATGTGTATTTGGAGATGAAGCTAGTAAAATATTAAACCATTGTCACACAGGACCAACAGGAGGGCATTATGGGCCTCAACTAACAGCAAGAAAAGTTTATGAAGCTGGATTCTATTGGCCTACAATTTACAAAGATGCACACCTTCTTTGCAAATCCTGTGATGCATGTCAAAGGGCCGGAAAAATAAGTCAACGTGATGAAATGCCACAAAATGTCATCCAAGTATGTGAAGTATTTGACATTTGGGGTATTGACTTTATGGGTCCATTTCCAAAATCTCATAATAATCTATATATACTCGTAGCCATTGATTATGTATCCAAATGGGCGGAAGCACAAGCTCTCCCAACTAACGATGCACGAGTTGTAGTCAACTTTTTAAAACGTCTTTTTGCAAGGTTTGGAACACCGAAAGCTTTAATAAGTGATCGGGGTACTCATTTCTGTAATAATCAACTTGAGAAAGTTCTTAAAAGATATGGAGTAACTCATAAAATCTCCACCGCATATCATCCACAAACAAGTGGACAAGTTGAAAATACCAACCGAGCGTTAAAACGTATTCTAGAGAAAACCGTAGGATCAAATCCGAAGGAATGGTCCATTAAATTGGAGGATGCACTCTGGGCTTTTAGAACAGCCTACAAAACTCCAATTGGAACCACACCTTTTAAACTTGTTTATGGAAAAGCATGTCATCTTCCAGTAGAAATTGAACACAAAGCATTTTGGGCTTTGAAAACATGTAATCTTGATTTACATGAAGCCGGACGTCTACGATTAAGTCAACTAAATGAATTAGAAGAATTAAGACATGAAGCATACGAAAATTCGTTAATCTATAAAGAAAGAACGAAGAAATGGCATGATAAAAGAATCAGAAGTTCAAAAGAATTTAAAGAAGGAGACAGAGTTCTTCTTTTCAATTCACGATTCAAGCTATTTCCTGGAAAATTGAAATCAAGATGGTCTGGACTATTCATAGTCAAAAGAGTTTTCCCATACGGAACGATAGAATTGATAAATTCAAATGGGATTGAATTTAAAGTTAATGGTCACAGAGTTAAACATTACATACATGGTCCGATGGAAGTCGACAACGAAGTTAATCACAATTTCGACACCACAGCTAACTAAGTGTGGGGAGAATCAAGTCTTTAAAGGATAATATGTATTTCTGTTAGAGTTAGATTGTCTGTTTTCGTGTAGTTCTCGAAAATGGAACACGTATGGTCTTTCCCTAGCAGACCCTAAAGAACTAGTCTTCTCCCCCCATTCTGAATTTTTATTTTTTTTAGGTTTTTACGAAATGAAGACTGCCTGTGAACTAAACCATGGTCTAATGCTACACGCTTTGATCACTAAAAGAAATAATGACATACTACCGAGCGAATTAGTATCAGTAATCAGAGAAAGAATGGACGGAGTTAGAAAAGAATCCAGATGCGAAGATAATAAGTTACAATTTGGTAAAGGAAAATCAAAATCCGCAGCGAAAAGAAGAGCACGACACCTAGAACGATGTCACAAATGCGGAAAATGGTCACATGGAGGTAAATGTTCAAATAATCAAACCTATTCAAATACCGAATTTGTTACTTTATGCAGAGACGGACCATTCATATGTTTAGAAGAAAAGACACTGAATGCTCGAGGTTACGCCTATGTAGCCATGGAAAATCAATTAAACCAACTATCTTATGAATGGAATAGATCATATAACTAAGAAATCTATTTCACAGGTATGTCTGTACAGTTTTTATTTTTATTTTTATTTTTAACCTTTTGATAATAAACGCTAATTTGTTCGCTAAAAAGTATTAAATTGGTATTGAATAAAATTAGGTTTGGCGACCGAAATTATTGATATCATTCAAAAATTTATTACATCACTGCGAAATTTAACGTTTATTCTTAAGGTATAAATATCTTTAAACAATCAACCCAAAATATTTCAAAAATTCGTCATGAGTTAAATTAGGTCTTGGAACCGAAATTACTTTACCGAAAAGAGGGGCGCATATTTTTGATAATATTTGATTGATTAAAGTGGGATAAAAAGACAAAAAGATTTTTAATTTTATTTTTACCATGTTTTTAAAATTAATATTTAAATCTTAAATTAATATTGTAAATTTTGTAAAAACAATATATTTAAAATTGTAAATATTTGAAAAATTAATATAAGTTTGATATGAATTTATGAATTTTTAAAATTGAGTTTGGTGTGAATTTTTAATTTTTAAAATATGAATTCTTAATTTTATGCATTTCAAATTTTAAGTTTGGTGTGAATTTTTAATATAAATTTTGAATTTTATATTTAAGTTGTGTGAATTTAAAAACAAAAATTTACTTTATCTCATTAAGTTAAAAATATGATTTTTTAAAATTCGTCGTAAGTTGAAGACTAGGTCTTTGAACCGAAATTGCTTTACCCAAGGGAGAGACGAGAACTTTTATTATCATTATTTTTAATCTTATTGATTTAAAGTATGCCAAAAAAATTAAAAAATTCAAAAATCTAAGCTTTTAAAACAATCGCTTGAAAATGACAAAATTTTAAAATTTTGTCGAGGGACGGACTAGGGCATCGTCCCGAAACGACCTCGTCCTAAAAAGAAACAAAATTTTTAAAATTTTATTTAATTCTATGTTTTAAAAGTATAAGGTTTATTATAAAAAAAATAAAAATAAAAAATACCAGAAATTACACCCCATGCGACTCGCATGGGGGTATGCACAAAACCATGCGACTCGCATGGCTACAAAAAACTGGCCAGGATCAATTTATTCAGTCGAGCTGTTCTTTTTCACAACACACATACACAAACACGAAAATCTCTCAAAACTCTCTCAATTTTTCACCAAAATTCACCAAATTTCTTGCAAAACTTCACAACAATCATGCCTAGATTCAGTAGTCTCAACCCCTTCAGGAGAACGGTAAAGATTTCACCCCTAATCTCTTTAAATTCGAATTATGTGTGTTCTTGAGCCATTTTACCTAATTTAATTTTTGTTAATTTTTAGTGAAATTAGTGTTAAATTGATGTTATATTATGCATGTATATCCTAGTTTGAAGCTATTTAACATGGATTGAAGCTAAAAACTTCAAATTTTTAAGAATCTAGGGTTTGTGTTCTTGAGCAATTTGGGGCTTTTTGATATAAACAGGTTATGGCCGATTTTTGTCATGAATTGTTGCTAAATTAAGTAGTGTAACATATTTAGGTAGTTAATTGATCCAAACTTTGAGCCTAAACATGTTTTTGAGAATTAAAGTGGACTTTTTAAGTCTAAAAATTCATGAACTTGGATAATTTGATATAAAGGCCATTTGAAACTTGTTTCATTGCTAGTAGTGATTATTTTGGCATGTTATTTGAGATAAATGCTTATGAACTTGATGTACATTTTTCGTATATGCTTATTTGACAAAGTGTAGACTTGACAAAAATATGAAAATGAGCACTAGTTTGATTTGAATGCCATGTAACAAGTGTTTAATTGCTATAATGATTATTGTTGACATGTTTAAGAGTTTAAATGTGATAAAACATTGTACACATTTTCGTATGTAAAAGTGTAGAATTGTTATTGTTAAGAAAATGTGTATAAAATGTGTTATGAATTGAACATGTTATCATAATTGTTTCAAGTTATTATTTTGCTAACACTAATGCATATTTGGATGCACAAATTTTGTGTTTAATGTGTTTTGCAGAGAAATACATATACGGACGGTGCATCATCGTCTAGACAACCAGAGCCCGAACCAGAAATGTTTTATGAACAAGAACAACATATGCAACAAGAAAAAGAAGAACAACATGAGGATCAACATATTCCATATCACGATCAAGATCAATTATTCATGAATCAGTTTCATCAATTCGCTCCACATCAAATGATTCTGAGCTTAGACATTAATGAAGATCAGTTACACCCAAATCTGAGATTTGATCGATGTTGGATAGAGTATCCAGATTATCAAAAGAACATGCACATTCTCTACTTTAAGGTTGTTGAAATGCTAAGGGCAATTGACTGGGTACCTTTGGAAACAGTTGACCTTGCCAAACCGATTCGGGAATTATTGGTGCAAAGGTATGGTAATTCTCAGTTTAACGATTGGATGCGCCTATTTTCCATTCGTAGAACCATATATAGGGAATGGTGTATAGAATTACTTAGTACTATTAAGTTAAACAGTGATGTTAGGAGGATAGATGATAGAAGCTTTATTAGATTTCTGTTAGGTGGACGCATGTACAGAATGTCCATGATAGATTTAGCCAGGGCCTTATAGATTTACACCCCTGCTGAACTTTTGAGCCCCGACTGTAATAGCCTGATTGCCCAAGGAGAAAGGATAGATAGGGAATTTGATATTAACGCCGTCTGGAGGTGTATGTCCCACTTTAATGAATTTCACGCCAGTGGAAATCATACATACTTAGATATAGATAGAGCTGAACTCCGGGTGATTCATAGATTCTTAGCAAACACAATTACACAAAGGGGTAAGAATAAAGAGAAATTGACCGTAAACGATTTGTTCTACCTCAAGTGTATTAGAGACCCGAGGAGTTTCGTTAACATTCCCTATTATGTTGGTTATTATCTCGCTAATGTAGTTTCGGGGATGAAATCGGGGAGTATTATAGGTGGTGGTATTTTCATTACTCTTATTGGAGAGTATTTAGGTGTGGATAAGCACCAAGGGGGTCCAATGAACGAAATAGAGGACGAAGGTGAAACTATAAGTTCAAATCTTTATCACGGTGCAAGGGTATTATTGATGAGACGTGGTCGGGTATATCGATACGAGGGACCTCAGCGACAGGTAGAAAGAGGTTCGGATGACGAAATGGAAGAGGCGAACAACATTATAGGAGTTGTTCGGGAGACTGCTCTTGATTTAGGCGTTCGTATGGAGGATGAATACATGACGAACTATGATAGGCATATGCAGTACGAGGCATGGCAACGTCGGAATGACTACGAGCATTCCCGGCAACGAGAGCATGGCCGATGGGATTATCATCAGCGCCAAATTATAAGCCAGTTGCAGCCTGGCGAGATGTATTATCCGACCCGACCCGCATTCTATCCTGCACACCAGCCAGAAATGAGACCGCCCTATGACATATATGATTATGACGCAGCATACCAGTTCACCTATCAACAGCCATGGAACCCTGATCTGAACATGAATTGGGATCCTTATCCTAATTATCCTCCTAACCCACCTCCTGATCAGTAGAGATAATTTGGTAATTTTTATTTTTATTTTAAACACTTAACATTTTAATTACATTTATGTAATGTTTGATATTTCTATTATTATTGTGTACTAATATTTTTCTTATAATTTGAAAGTGGGATGCCAAAGTTCCATTTCAAATTGCATTTTTCTTATATTTGTATTGTATGTATTTTATGTTATGCACAAAACAGGATAAAACAACGCGTTTTCAAAGACTGGCATTAAGTTCAGCAAAAGCAAGTAATTTTGACGACAATGATGCAAAATATATGTGAAATAACAACAAGACGGAATGAACAAATGACGTGCACCATTTATCATTCAAACAATCAAACGACAATATGTTTGAAACTTTGGTAAAATTTAATCATTTTTCTGCGCTAATCACCCTCAATAATTTAAATTATTTCTGATTTCTTGCAAATGAGGGCATTGCAAGATCTTAAGTGTGGGAAGGGGTTAAATTCTTTCGGATTTTAAAAATTTTTTTATTTAAACACTTGGTTACCATTAAAAATGCTAGTAACGCAGTAGTTGTATTAGAATCTAGTGCTCTCCGATAACAAGGAACAACCCTAGTCTTATATACTGACTACCCACTTCTAGTAAATTTTTCAAAATTTTTAACAAAATGGATTCAAAATCATGTTTATATATATTTAGGAACGATTAAAACTAGGTCATTGAGCCGAAATTATCGTTACCTCGGAAAGGACATAAATTGAGAAACAACCAAAACGTTAGAATTCATTTAATAAAAATGGAATAGAAGAGAAAAAGGCAAAGAAAAATATAAATAAAAGCCAAGTGTGGGAAAAGTTTACCAAGTTATTCAAAATATCACATATTTTTGTACAAATTTTTGAAAATACTTTTGCTTTGAACAATAATCAACTGTTTTATCCAATGAAACTATCGAAGAAAGATGGATCTACACAATGAATCAATTCCATCATTAAAAGGAAGTAAAGTCTTCCGAAAAAGACACGCGCTTCTTGATTTAGGACAAGAAGTTGTCGTCCAGACCAGCTGTAGGTTGACGAAAAATCTAGAAAAGTCATCACTAAAATCAGCAGGAAATCCACGGACCTCAGCATTAAACAGGGTCGCCAAGTGGTCAGATTTATCCTAACCATGAGAAGGATTTATCTCGTACAATGGGGGGGCACCGTGCAAATTAGCTTGATAAGACTAATGAATCAGATCCCCAGAAAGGATAATCTCCTTTAAAGATCAAAAATCAGCTTTTAAGCCTGATATTACTCAATCCTTGAGATTGACCTTAAAGATTGAGAATTCAAACTCATGGAATTCGATGATATCTAAACTCGAGCTTGAACGAGAAAATATTTTGATAAAAATTACAAAACAATTTGTTTTCTGAAAACCCATTTTCAATGCGTTCATTACCATTGAACGTAAAATCCTAGGAATTCACCTAGAATTCATTAGGTCACCTGAACCAAATCAGGTGTCAACCGTAAGAACGGTGGTTGCATAGCATGGTCGGAGACAGGACCTTGTGCCAGACCGAAAAATCATAGGATGATCTTTACTATTGCTCCTACCAAGGATAGTTCTAGCATCCGACACGTTAAAAACCATAATCATCTGCATGTCACGGGACATTGCCTTAACAGTTTCTTGTTCATCGCTTTCCTTTACAACCGGACGGTAGTTTACCGAAAGGTAATATACGGAACAAGTAAACTGGATGCGTGCTTTCCGATACCAGGATAGCAGTGGATTACACGAACCTAAAAGTTTTAAGCCAAAATATTGATCCACAAATATATTTTGCAACACCAAAGAATGGATTAAATCAGAAAACTTGTCTAGGATAAAATCTAGCTTGAATTTTCAAAAGATCAAATGTTTTCATAAAGATCCAATTTCCTTAAGGATCTACATTTTTATAAGTCATGTGGGACTGTAAACCGCCTTTCAAATGTGCACTTTGCTTTGGAAACCGAAAGTAAATCGGCTATTTGATTGCCAGTGTCGTTGACCTAAACCCGAGGCAACTATAAAAGACACACCCACCTTAACCACATCGTTACTATCATTGTTTATACCGCCATATCAAAATCACTGATGTATAAAGTGTGAAGAATAAAGAAGTGATTTGTATGTTTTTATTTCAAGACTGTATTGCTTGAGGACAAGCAACGCTCAAGTGTGGGGATATTGATAAGGCTAAAAAGGAACATATATTTTATAGCATTATTCCCCAAGAAAGACAAGATTTTAGTTGGTATTGTTCGATTTACAAGCAATATTCGTTTAAATATTAAAAAGTGAAGACAAAAGGCAGATTCGACAAATTGAAGACAAAAAGGTCCAAAGAGCTAAAAAGTACAAGATACAACTAAAAAGGTTCAAAATATTGATGAGGAACGTCTCAAAATGACAAGAGTACAAGTTACAAGACGCAAAGTACACGATATAAAATAATACGCGAAGACGTCCGAAAATCCGGAACCGGGACCTGAGCCAAGAAGAAACGCCCGACGCAACGGACCAAAAATATCTAGTCTACTATGCACAAGAATAATATATAATATATATATAATTATATATTATATTATATATTATTATTATATTACGTCGGCAAGAAGAAAACAAACCAATTTGGCTGGATCCAGGATGGCCATGCGACTCGCATGGCTAGAGGCACAAAATCCATGCGAGTCGCATGGAGTGAAAATGCTGGTCAGGTCCTATATAAAGCCAGTTTTCTGCCGAGTTTTAAACACCAACAAAAACACCATAATATCTATCTCCCTCTATCTCAAACATATAAATAAATATTTATAATTTTAATTTTAATTAATAATAATAATAAGGTTATGTTAAGGATTGTTTTAAGGGTGTAAGTCGAAATTCTGTCCATGTAACGCTACGCTATTTTTAATCATTGTAAGTTATGTTCAAGCTTTTTAAATTAATGTCTCGTAGCTAAGTTATTATTATGCTTATTTAAAACGAAGTAATCATGATGTTGGGCTAATTACTAAAATTGGGTAATTGGGCTTTGTACCATAATTGGGGTTTAGATAAAAGAACGACACTTGTGGAAATTAGACTATGGGCTATTAATGGGCTTTATATTTGTTTAACTAAATGAAAGTTTGTTAATGTTAATATAAAGATTTACAATTGGGCGTCCTTATAAATTACCATATACACTCGATCGGATACGATGGGCGGGGTATTTATATGTACGACTAATCGTTCATTTAACCGGACACGGGAATGGATTAATAGCCACTAGAATAATTAAAACAGGGGTGAAATTACATTCAAGGGTAATTGGTGTAATTGTTAACAAAGTAGTAAAACCTTGGTTTACACGCAGTCGATAACCTGGTGTATTCATTAAACAAAGTATTAAAACCTTGTTACAATTCGAATCCCCAATTAGTTGGAATATTTAACTTCGGGTATAAGAATAATTTGATGAGGACACTCGCACTTTATATTTATGACTGATGGACTGTTATGGACAAAAACTAGACGGACATATTAAATAATCCAGGACAAAGGACAATTAACCCATGGGCATAAAACTAAAATCAACACGTCAAACATCATGATTACGGAAGTTTAAATAAGCATAATTCTTTTATTTCATATTTAATTTCCTTTATTTTATATTTAATTGCACTTCTAATTATCGCACTTTTATTTATTGTTATTTAATCGCACTTTTAATTATCGTACTTTTTAATTATCGCAATTTTATTTTATCGCACTTTTATTATTCGCAATTTCATTATCGTTATTTACTTTACGCTTTAATTTAAGTCTTGTATTTATTTTATATTTTACATTAGGTTTTAACTGCGACTAAAATCTTAAAATCGACAAACCGGTCATTAAACGGTAAAAACCCCCCTTTATAATAATAATATTACTTATATATATGTTTGTATTTTTATAAAAGTAAACTAATATAGCGTTGAGCTTTGTTTAAAGATTTCCCTGTGGAACGAACCGGACTTACTAAAAACTACACTACTGTACGATTAGGTACACTGCCTATAAGTGTTGTAGCAAGGTTTAAGTATATACATTCTATAAATAAATAAATATCTTGTGTAAAATTGTATCGTATTTAATAGTGTTTCCTGCTAAAACTAATAACTATTTTATATACACCTCGCATAACATCACTGGTATGCCCACTTGTCACCCATGCAGGACTCCGGTCTAACCCGGGGCTAAGCTTACTAGTCACAGCCCTTCTGTTGACGATCCCACACTTTATAGGAGCCTTTCAGGTGCCCTACAGTATCTCACATTCACCAGACCAGATATATCTTATGCAGTACAATAGATATGCCTCTTTATGCATGATCCTCGCGAGCAGCACTTTCATGCGCTCAAACGAATCATTAGGTACATTCAGGGCACCACTGATCTTGGCCTACAGTTATATGCGTCATCTCCGACATCTCTAGTTGCTTATTCAGATGCTGATTGGGCAGGCTGCCCTACTACTCGACGATCTACATCTGGCAAATGTGTGTTCCTTGGAAATAACCTCCTCTCATGGTCTTCCAAACGGCAACTCACACCCTCTCGCTCCAGTGCTGAAGCAGAGTATCGTGGAGTTTCCAACGCCGTTGTCGAGACTTACTGGATTCGTAATTTTCTCCACGAGCTTCATTGCCCTCTCACCTCCGCTACTTTGGTTTATTGTCACAATGTCAGCTCCATTTATCTGTCCAACAACCCAGTTCAGCATCAGCGGACAAAACATATCGAGATTGACATTCATTTTGTTCGAGATCTCGTAGCCCAGGGACATGTGCGGGTTCTCCATGTCCCGTCCAGATATCAGTTTGCAGACATCTTCACCAAAGGTCTACCATTCCCACTCTTCGACGAGTTTCGCACCAGTTTGAGCGTCCGGCGTACTCCCGCTCCAACTGCCGGGGGGGGGGGGGGATGTTAGTCATTATAGTCCACTTATCAATGTAATGGGCCTAGCCCACGTTTACACTAGTGCTAGGGTTAGATGGCTATATATATTGCACTGTATTATCATTATGGATCAATCAATAATACACAATTCATTCCAATTAAATATATCCCGTATCACCATGAACAATCCAAGTAAACTTCCACATCCATATCCTAACATCACCACTTTCCACGTAAATTCACTCTCGTCATCATGCTCGTCTTCATCTACGTCTTCTTTATCTTGTAAAAGTTCACAGTGGTTAGGCAATGGTACCCCACAGAGACCTTGATTTCCAGTAAAAGAATCGGCATTAAATGTATTGAATTGTTTCCCTTGTGGAATACGTCCTACGAGATGATTTTTGTGAAAGATTTAAGACTCCAAGACCATTGATATCTTCAAGACTTGTGGGAATCTCTCCTGTAAGTTGATTCTAAGAAAGGTCTAATGATTCAATTTCTGAAAGGTTCCCAAGAGCATGTGGGATTTCACCGGTGAGGCGGTTGTGGGATAAATTTAGCACTTTCAGTAAATTTAGATCTCCGATAACGGCTGGAATCACCCCTTCAAAACTATTGTTCGACACATCAACAATTTTGTAGTCTTCTAAAAGTTTTGGGAAGCTTTGTTCCACCCCTTTCATTGAAACAGTGATAGAGCAATATGTAGTAAAAAATTTTTAAATATTCAGGACGTGTACTCCTTGTAGCAATAGTACTCTTCTTGGCATTGAAATTTTGAAAAAACAGTAGAGGTAGTTGACCAACAAACCCATTATGAGACAAGTCAAGAATTTGCAGTTCACTAAATGGGTATTTAGTAGTAGAAGAGATTGAGATGGGACCATTAAGTTTGTTAGATTTAAAGATAAGGACTTGTAGAATAGAAAGATCTCCTAACCAACCAGGAAATGTTCCATTTAAGAGGTTGTTTCCAAGATCAAGTACTTGCAAGGATTCACATTTGGACAATGAGCTAGGCACCTCACCTTCTAACCGATTTCCATTCAAAACAAGCATCGCTAACTCTTCACAATCCTCAAATGTGTTTGGAATGGTTCCTCGAAATCGATTGTTCCCCATATCCAACATTGTAAGAGAGGAGCTAATATTAACCAAAAAATCTAGAATCACTCCTCCAAACTAATTATTTGACATAATCAAAGTGTTTAAAGTCCTTATATTGCAAGGTGATTGAGGGAATGGTCCCTTTATCATGTTGGACTGCAGATATAGCTCACCTAGGCCATACCATTGCAATTGTGGCAAGCCTGTAATGAAGTTATGAGAGATTCATGTAATATAACTGGTTATAACCTCCTATCTCGCCTATCCATATAGGAATGTCTCCAAGGATTTCATTGCTAGATAGATCTAACTCTTTCAGATTTCTCATGGAACGTAATAACTCCGGAAACACCTTTATCTTACAAGAGGCAAATGTTAAGATCTGAAGATTCGTGTTGATCACCTGATGATTAGCATTGTTTGTTGTAATGGATACACCACTGTATGATAGACGAAGAAGATTAAGGTTTGGGAGACTTGATAACAATGTATCCAACTCCCAATCACCACTAAAATTACAAAAAGAAAGGTCTAACAGAGTGAGGTTTGTGAATTGCATAATGGTACCTTGATCAATCTGGCCATCTAATTGATTAGAATGAAGATCTAATTCTTTTATTGAGGGAAGAACAAACAAATCAAATGGTACAATACCGTTGAATATGTTATGATATAGAAAGAGAGATTCTAAAGAGGGAAGAGTAAACAACCAATATAGTAACGTCCCGTTTAGTTTGTTATCTGATAAGTTTAGATAAGTGAGGTTTGTTAGGTTTTGTGGAGATTCGGGAAGGGACCCCATCAAATTACAATAAGAAAGATCCAAGTAATTCAAATAAGAATACGAATTATTAAGATAACTAGGTAAAGCTGAAGATAAATCATTCCAAACAAGTGATAGTTCTCTTAAAGAAGTACAATTTCTAAGCACGTTAATGAAAACATGAGGTTCGAGACTGAGATCATTCCAAGAAAGATCAAGAGACACCAAATTATGAAGAAGCGTGACATTTGTTGGCACTTTTCCGGAAAGCTCACATTCTGAGATGTTGAGATGTGTCAGACTTTTTGAAAACCTTCCAATTTCACTTGGAATTTGGGAACCATAAAAATTATTATAAGCGACGTTGAGCCTCTGGAGGTGAGGAAGGTTGAAGATGGATGAGTTAGGATGAATAGTACCTTTTAGCATACCACAGCTTAAATCGAGACCGATAATGTCACCGCTCATGTAGTCACAAGTAACTCCATTCCAGTCACAACAATCTGTATTTGTGTTCCAGTTCATCATAATTGGATAGTAACCTTCATCACCAAGCCAATCCGTACATTCATAATAGTAAAAATATGTACTAGGATCATCGCTTGAGTGATTGTTGGAAAAGACGTTTTGTTTAAAGAGAAGTAGATCATGTGACTGTTGAGTAAGACATTTAAATTTATGAGCAATTAAGCTGGTATTAAACTTAGAGGAAACTATGGAACAAGCAAAGCAGAAGAAAACCAATATGTAGTAAGGAAAAATTGACTTACTCATTTTTTTTTCTTTTTTAAATAACGAGTCTCTTTTTAATGTTGCTATATTTAAACTCTTGAGCAGGGTATTTATGTAGGAAATATTTATACGAAACTGAAAACAAGTATACATGTTATCACAAACATAATAATCAGATCACGCATGAAACTGAAAAATAAATACGATCAAACCGAATTGAGGTTGAACCGGACTTGTGTTTGACACAATTCCCTTAAACAGATTCTTCGTCTGTTTCCAGGGTACACCGGTCCGAAGCAGCATACTGCCGAACTTGAACACTTGCTTGAAAGATAATCGTACTTGGAGACCGTTGATGTTGAAACCGAGAGAGGAATATAGGGTGAGTATTTCTTACTTGGCAATTTTTCGTGTGTCTTACAAGTGAGAAATATAGTGTCTATTTATACACCAAAATAATCATCCTCCATGATTGCTTACCAAAAACAATATCCATAAAATATTGAGAGCATATCATGTAATGATGCTAGCTAGTGTGGTGGTTTAACCTAACCCACATCAACATAAGAAAGACAACATACATATTACATCATAAACGCAGCTGGTGGGTCCTGACCCAAAACAACCTCTTTCCCTTTTAATTTCCAGCATCAACCTCCTCACTTTGAAGCTCGATATCTCATTCATCACTACGTAACTTTGGACACATAATAGATCGTTACGAAGTCCTTGTCAAGAACTACGTAACCATATAAATTATCCCTCATAAATATGTTATATACCTTTGAATTTCAGGTGGAATATTTGAACCACTAAAATTGTTAAGAGCGAGGTTGAGTCTCTGAAAGTGAGGAAGGTTGAAGAGGGTTGAGTTAGGAAGTATGATACCTTTTATCATACCACAACTTAGATCGAGACTGATAACGTCACCGCTCAAGTAGTCACAAGTGACTCCATTCCAATTACAACAATCTGTATTTATGTTCTAGTTCATCATAATTGGATAGTAACCTTCATCACCAAGCCAATCCGTACATTCATAATTGTTATGACAATTTGCCTGACACACCCACCCAGCGGAAGTGAGGATATAATTTGTTTGAGACAAACTTGCTAGAAATAATAGAAAGCAAATAAGGTAACTGATAACACCACGATTTAACGTAGTTCGGCAAACCCTGCCTACGTCCGCCCCAAGAGTCTCCTTTATTCTTATAATATAAAAGAACCCGGTACAAGAAAAAGTACACTATGAGTTAAACCAAGCCCAAGCCCCTTAGATTTTAGTATAAAATCTAAGTTTCCCGTACACTCTTTTTCACTCCTTACAAGAATAAAACTCTCGACCTCACAAAGAAACACACTCCGTTGATATTATCGATCAACTATGTTTACTACATTTGTGATACTTTGATCCTCCCTTGGATCACTTGATCCCTTTCTCTGGATACATATAAATCTCTCCATGGACACCTATTTATAATCTTGCATACATGTGTGTTAGGTACATGTAAACTAGAAACATATAAATGGCTACCATCCATTTTTAACTTGTAAATACTTGCACATGTAAAAGCTCCATGTGAAACCAAATACCATTCTAACACACATGTATTTCATGCATTCCATATTCAACATAATGTGAGTCACCTATGTTGACTACCGTCCAACAATCTCCACCTTGACGAACATTTATCTTCTTCGTCACCGAAAATACTAACACCTAGTACTTTCACCATTGACCTCCTTACCACCACTGCACACACCTTGAATCACCTTGGTCCTGAACCTCGATTCAAATAAAACTTGCCAACAACCATGTGCAGCTGACCCCGTCAACTTACCCGGTTGACTCCGGAGAGGAGTCTTGAATCACCTCTCCTACCACAGTAGGATTTTGCTTCTCACCATCGTCTACCTTAGTCAAACATGTCCCAACATGTTCCCAACATGTTCCCGCGTGCATGCTTTCAAAACCTTCGAGACACGAGTACATTTTGTACTCGTCACCAGACGATATAAACCCTCATACTTCTCTCGCTTCATCAGGACCTTCACACCACGTGTGATTTTCATAACTCCACCTACGGTCGAATAACCATATCCTTGATAATCCAACACGCATAAGGAAATTAGATTCCTGCACATCCTTGGTGTGTACGCCACACCACCAAGAGTGTAAGCAACTCCATGAAACAATTTTATTTTCACCATGCAAACACCCTTAACATCACATGTTGAACCATCACCTAAAGTCAGCACCCCGCTTTCTTTAACATAAGCTTATCAAAATAAGCTTCCTTGGAACACACATGCATCGTACAACCAGAATCTAAAATCCATTCATCTTGAGCAGAAGTAGGACTTTTTGGAGATTGTGAGAACATATCCCAAATTAACCGGTTCACTGCAGCCCATGAACCCCCAGATTTACCTTCACCATTCTTCTAGAGTGGATAGTCCTTCCTTAATGACCCCACTCATGACATTTGAAGCACTGGATACCCTTCACGCCGTCTCCTGACCTAGACCTACTGTTACCACTAGATCTCTTCTTGGCAAACCTTCCCCTTCCATGACCAACCATAGCAAACCCATGCTCAAAAATGGTCACTGGATCTTCGTCTCTTATCTTGTGATAAGATTACCGGTACTACATCCTTCATCTTTACAGTAGCCTTTCCGTAAAGAATAGTAGTGACCAAAATATCATACGAACTAGGAAGAGAGGCAAGAAGAATAAGGGTCTTATCTTTTTCCTCAACATATACCTCAACTTTTGCAAGTTGATACACCAGACCATTAAACACGTTCAAGTGTTCAACGATTCCAATCGTCATCCGCCATCTGAAATGGCTCCACCTTAAATTGCATACCGCCGTTTCTCGCCATCTCCAAACAAAAACTATTCGTTAAACCTGGATACGCTCTGATACCATTTGTTATGACAATTTGCCTGACGCACCCACCCCAGCGGAAGCGAGGATATAATTTGTTTGAGACAAACTTGCGAGAAATAATAGAAAGCAAATAAGGTAACTGATAACACGACGATTTAACGTGGTTCGGCAAACCCTGCCTACGTCCACCCCAAGAGTCTCCTTTATTCTTATAATATAAAAGAACCCGGTACAAGAAAAAGTACACTATGAGTTAAACCCAAACCCAAGCCCCTTAGATTTTAGTATAAAATTTAAGTTTCCCGTACACTCTTTTACACTCCTTACAAGAATAAAACTCTCGACCTCACAAAGAAACACACTCCGTTGATATTATCGATCAACTATGTTTACTACATTTGTGATACTTTGATCCTCCCTTGGATCACTTGATCCCTTTCTCTGGATACATATAAATCTCTCCATGGACACCTATTTATAATCTTGCATACATGTGTGTTAGGTACATGTAAACTAGAAACATATAAATGGCTACCATCCATTTTTGACTTGTAAATACTTGCACATGTAAAAGCTCCATGTGAAACCAAATACCATTCTAACACACATGTATTTCATGCATTCCATATTCAACATAATGTGAGTCACCTATGTTGACTACCGTCCAACAATAATAGTAAAAATATGTACTAGGATCATCGCTTGAGTGATTGTTGGAAAAGACGTTTTGTTTAAAGAGAAGTAGATCATGTGACTGTTGAGCAAGACATTTAAATTTATGAGCGGTTAAGCTGGTATTAAATTTAGAGGAAACTATGGAACAAGCAAAGCAGAAGAAAACCAATATGTAGTAAAGAAAAATTGACTTACTCATTTTTTTTTCTTTTTTAAATAACGAGTCTCTTTTTAATGTTGCTATATTTAAACTCTTGAGCAGGGTATTTATACATAGTCATAATAATAGTATACTATTAGCGTCGTTGTTGCTTTGAAAAACCAGCCCATTGTGTACTCTAATAAGTCTATTATTTGTGGTCTAGGTCTATTTCTAAATGTGAGATTTGCGTTATTCAAGATTGGTAGGTCGCCCTTAAAGTATATCTGAATATGCAAATTTCTAACCTTGGATGTTTTATTTGATCATTATGATCGTCGATGATACGAGTAAAGAATAGATTATGGAAGACATCTAGCAAAAAGTTGTGTTGGACGGTGTCCAAAGTATGTCTCACCTTTAACTTGTCTTTTAATCTAGCTACATGGAGGAACAATGAACACTATAGAGAGTAGTGTTGGCTAAATTTTCAAAGAAAATGTGAAGCATTTCACACTTACTTGAAGTCAAGAAAAAAGGCTTGTGGGCGCTATATGTGTGTTTGTTGTCACATGTGTATTTCATTTGAGGCTAGAAGGTTGACTATGCATGTATATTTGCTACTATAAATATGTCATTATTGCAGAGAACAGACAAAGGGATCAATTCACAAATCCGATAACATTATTTTGATAATATTACGGAGAGTGTTTATTTGTGAGGGTATAATCACAAAGTAGATGGGACTTTTCTTCCAGAGGTTAAGAGTTTATTCTAATTAGATTGTAAAAAAAGGTACTGGGTTTAGGTATAACTTATAGTGTACTTTTTCTTGTACAAAGATCTTTTATATTATAAGAATAAAGGGAACTCTTGGGGTGGACGTAGGCAGGATTTTACCGAACCATGTTAAATTGTCGTGTTATTAGTTACTTTATATTGCTTTTTATTATTTATCGCAAGTTTGCCTCAAATAATTATATTCTCGCTTCCACTTTTGTGGGTGCGTCAGGTAAGTTTTCATAACAAGGTGATTAAGATTTCTTCTTTTTGTTGTTTGGTACAACATCATGTAAAGTTACATGATGATGGTGGATTGGTGGGTCTTCGTCAACTTAATATCAGTTCACATAGACAATAATTTATAACATACCCATAAACAAATGACATGTCTATCTCTTTATATAAGGTACAAATCACACTTATCAAAAATCTGAACTGTCCAACTAAATGGAATGTATGCATGTGCCGTTAGTGACGACAGTGACAGTGACGGAGTCATGAATTCATGTCGTTTTAACTCCGTAGTACATAATATTAAAATATAATGGGTCACAAAAAAATTAATTAACCAACTAGAATTTAGTACTAATATATAAAATAAAATAAAAACAAGTTACCATGTAACACAAATATTCGTTACAATATTCTTAAAAATGATCAATAACTGATCAATTTTTAGGTAAAACTGTAAATAATTGTTTCAAAAACATGTGTATCGGCGGGACATGTTAAATTGTTAAATATTTTGTCAACATATTAAATTGTTTAATATTTTGTCAACATATTAAATATTACCGATTTAATTGGGTCCATGAGCTGGTGTCACAACATGAAAATAAGGGTGCCACTTTTATAGTCTGAGTTTTAGTATTATATGGCAATGATGAGTGGTGTCTCAGGCCCCCATATATTAACACACAGCTGTGACGTGTGTGCCATCTACTTGGCTAATATATTGAACATATAAGCTAGTATGTGATTTTAGGCTATAGGTTTTGGATTTGAGCTTGCAAGTATTCAAGTATTTTGGATCAAGATTGTAGTCCATTATGTAGAAACTTTTTGAAATATGTAGTATTGAAAGTGTGTAGAAAAATCTTTTAAAATATCTAAAGATAATACTTAGAAAATATCTAGATAATGCTTAGGAAAAATCTAGATTTTAGTAGATGATGAAGAGTTCTAGACTACTCCATTGAGTCGCATAAATAGAGGGCTTCACCCCTCATTTGTAATCAAGCAATTCAATAAGCAATAAACAAAGCTTTCAAGATCAATCAAACATCTAAATCATCAATCCTTTCTTCCACAAATAATATACATAACCTCCTATTTCCAACAAATTGGTATCAGAACCTTGTTCGACAAGATGATGGCCAACAATGTCATCACATTTTCTCGCCTCACAAAGGATAATTATGATCGATGGAGCATCCAAATGAAGACCTTCCTAGGTGGACAAGACCTATGGGAGATTGTGGAGGAAGGCTATGAGGAACCTACTGAAAAAGGTTCTCTCAGCAAGGAGAAAAAAGTATTGAATACCAACGATCAAAAGGCTCTTTCCATTATCCAACAAAATGTAGATGATGGAGCTTTTGAGAAAATTGCAAGTTCAACCACCGCCAATAAAGCATGGGAGATCTTGGAGAATTATTTTAAGGGAGTTGATAAGGTGAAAAAGGTTCGACTACAAACACTACGAGGTGAGTTCGAATCCTTAAATAAGAAAGACTCGGAATCAATTTCTGATTATTTTACAAGAGTCTTGGCGGTTGTCAATCAATTAAAGAGGAATGGTGAAACTCTAAGTGATGTAAGAGTCATTGAGAAGATTCTTAGATCATTAGATTCAAAATTCGAATATATAGTCGTAGCCATCGAAGAATCTAAAGATCTAGAATCAATGACTATCGATGAACTCATGGGTTCACTACAAGCCCATGAAGAGAGGTTCAATAAGAAAAATAAGGAGCCTTTGGAGTAAGATTTACAAGCAAAACTCTCTTTCAAGGAAGAAAGCAGTGAAAAGACTCATCAAATGAGTCAACGAGGTCGTGGTCAAGTACCTGGCCGAGGACGAGGACAAGGAAATATCAAACGTGAAGGTTATAGTTCTTACAGAAATGAAGAAAGAAGTCAAAATTTTCACCTGAAAAGAGGTCGCGGGAGAGGCTACATAAGTAGAAGGCCATGGTATGACAATTCTCAAACCAAATGCTATAATTGTCATAAATTTGGCCACTATGCTTCGGAATGCGAGAAGTCAAACAATTACGTGCAAGAAAGAGGAAATTTAGTGCAAGAAGATACCGAAGCAGTGAAAAACACTTTGTTACTAGCATGCAAAGGTGAAGATAACGGAGAATCAAATTTGTGGTATCTCGACATGGGTGCAAGCAACCATATGTGCGGTGACAAAAACATGTTTTTGGAGTTAGACGAGGTAATTAGTGGAAATATCACCTTCGGAGATTCCTCTAAAGTCCCGGTTAAAGGCAAAGGTAAGATTCTCATCCGCTTGAAAAATAGAAGGCATCAATTTATCTCTAACGTGTATTATGTGCCCAATATGAAGACGAATATACTGAGTATTGGACAACTCTTGGAGAAAGGCTATGATATTCACATGATAAATCGTACCCTTTCTTTAAGAGACCAAAAAGGAGGTTTTATTGCTAAGGCGCCAATGTCAACGAATAGGATGTTCATGCTAAATATTCAACATGACATTCCAAGATGTTTAAAAGCATGTTTCAAAGATAATTCTTGGCTTTGGCACATGAGATAAGGGAACTTAAATTTTGAAGGCTTAAAATTTTTATCAAGTAAAGGAATGGTGAAGGGTTTGCCTCCAATTAATCATCCGGATCAAATATGTGAGGGATGCCTTCTAGGAAAGCACTTCCGAAACAGTTTTCCAACAGAAGCTTCTAGTAGAGCGAAGAAACCTCTAGAACTTATTCACACGGATGTGTGTGGACCCATAAGCCCATCGTCTTTTGGTAAAAATAGATATTTTCTTCTATTCATTGATGAATTTAGTCGAAAGATATGGGTCTATTTTCTAAAAGAGAAGTCGGAAGCTTTTGGAATGTTCAAGAAGTTTAAATCATTTGTGGAGAATCAAAGTAGTCTCACCATAAAGGCGATGAGATCCGATCGTAGAGGAGAGTTCACATCCAAGGAATTCAAGGAAATTTGCGGCAACAATGGGTTACGACGTCCTCTAACTCTTTCGTATTCACCTCAACAAAATGGTGTTGCGGAAAGAAAAAATAGGACCATTCTTGATATGGCCCGGAGTATGTTAAAGAGCAAAAGGATGCCTAAGGAATTTTGGGCTGAGGCAGTAGACTGTGCGATCTATCTTGCAAATCGATCGCCCACTAGAAGCGTCAAGAACAAAATGCCCATTGAAGCTTGGAGTGGAAGGAAGCCCGACATCTCACACCTTCGAGTGTTCGGAAGTGTGGCATATGCTCATGTGCCAGATCAGAAGAGGACGAAGCTCGATGATAAAAGCGAGAAACTCATATTCGTGGGCTATGACTCAAGTTCGAAGGGTTACAAGTTATATAATCCCAAGACCGGTAAAGTAATCTCAAGTCGAGATGTGTTGTTCGATGAAGAAGCAACATGGGATTGGAATGTTCCTGAAGAGGAGAACTACGACTTTCTCCCTTATCCATTCGAAAGTACTGCAGGGAACGAAGAATATCTAGAAGTTCAAGAACCTTCTAGTACACCATCTCCGCACTCTCCACGTACTCCAACCACTACACCTAATGAAGTGACACCAACATCAGGAGGAGAATCAAGTAGGCTACAACATCACACAAGGAGCATTAGGGAGTTGTACGAGGTAACCCAGCCTATGGGGGATCTATCATTGTTCTGCCTTCTTGCAGATTGTGAGCCAATAAGTTATGAAGATGCAGCAAAAAGCCAAAAGTGGAAACGTGCTATGGATGAAGAGATTCAAGCAATCGAGAAGAATAATACGTGGGATCTTGCTACACTACCAAAGGGACATAAGGCTATTGGTGTAAAATGGGTGTACAAGGCCAAGAAGAATTCCAAAGGTGAAGTTGAAAGATATAAGGCAAGGTTGGTGGCGAAGGGATATAGTCAACGAGCCGGCATAGACTATGACGAGGTATTTGATCCTGTCGCTCATCTAGAAACTATAAGATTGATAATCTCACTTGGGCTCAACATAATTGGAAGATTTATCAAATGGATGTCAAATTCGCATTCCTTAATGGCCACTTAGAAGAAGAAGTCTATATAGAACAACCTTTGGGATACATCGTGAAAGGCCAAGAGAATAAGGTGCTAAAATTGTAAAAGGCCTTATACGGGTTGAAGCAAGCGCCTCGGGCATGGAATAGCAGGATAGACAAGTATTTCCAGCAGAATGACTTTACGAAATACCCCCATGAGCATGCCCTCTACAACAAAGTTAGCAATGATGGAGATGTTATGATTGTGTGCCTATACGTGGATGACTTGATATTCACCTATAACGACCCTCATTTTTCCATTCTATATTTCTCATTTTTCCATTCTATATTTTTCTATATTAAATGCCCAACAATATAATTAAACTTAATAGTTAAACTTTAATCGATAATGATTAAGCGTTAAGAATTATAAAATATACTAATTAACTTTGTACATTAATTGACAAGTTAATAAAAATAATAAGTTAATTAACTTTTGTGAACAAATAAATAACTTTAAAACTTGTGTACTTAAAATATTTAAACTTGGATAATTAAGGAACCATTTAAGCTAAATTAAAGTGCAAGGTCTAAAGTGAAAAAGTTAAACCCTAACCCTATTAAACCCTAGCCGATTTTAGGGAGGGTAAAATTACCCTTCTACCCCTAAAATTTTTGGCCAAGACACCCCTTAATCACCTCCTCATTTGTTTAACTTGTTCCCTAAGTAATTCCTTATTAAACCCTAACTCTAGAATAATCATATCCTCCCTATAAATAGAGACCTAGGATAACCCATTCTATGTACCAAATCACAATTACAACTCTCTCCCAAATCTCTCCCTCTCTCTCTTATTTTCGGCCCCAAAACCAAAAATACCACCACCCCCCATCGAAAATCATCATCAATCTTCAAGGTGATCTTCAAGTGTTCTTCGCGTTCTTCGTGTTCTTCAAGAATCTTCAAGGTGTTCTTCAAGTTTTTCAAGGCTTTGATCTTCAATCTTCATTGTGTTCATCTTTTCTTTGTTAGTCATCTTCGAATCTTCAAAGGTATAACATAAACCCTAATCTATTTACATAAACTTTGATCTTTAATTCATGTTATAAACTTGTTTAATCATAAACACATACATAAACACACCTAGATCTAAATATACATGAAAAAAAAGAGAATGCAATATATATGTATATGTATGTCGACCAAAAGAAAGAAAAAGGGAAAAGGAAAGTTTGATCTTTAAAACCTAGAAGATTAGATAAAGATTTGTTTGCATTTAATTAAGGAAACAAAATAACTACATATATATACATATACATATCGACATATACATATATATACATGCAACAAATATTTATATATATATATATATATATATATATATATATATATATATATATATATATATATATATATATATATACGAATTACATATACATATATATATATATATATATATATATATATAACCCTAATTACTTAAACCCTAATTCATTAAACCTAACCCTAATTATTTAATACCACTTTAATTATTAAAACCCTAATTTATTAAACCCTAATTTACTAAACCCTAATTTAATAAACCCTAAGACATTAATTTGTGACAACCCAGAAATTTCTGACCAAATTTAAACTTTATTCTTATATGATTTTGACACGATAAGCAAAGTCTGTAATATTGAAATCTCAAAAACCTTGGACTGTGTTCATATATACATTTGACCTCTGGCTATTCTCGACGATTCACGAACAATTGGGTGTATATATATATATATATATATATATATATATATATATATATATATATATATATATATATATATATATATATATATATATATATATATAGTGGTAGGATCAAGAGGGAAGTAACCATTCGGGGGGAAGCGGGGGGAAGCAAAAACTTTTTTTTTCATTTTTTGAAAAAACTTTGTTCACGAACATTATAGATGATATGAAAATATGAACATTTAGTAGAGAGACTTTGTGATAAATGTTTTTATTTTGGCGGGAAAACGCTCGAAGAAGTAATATATAACAATTATCGTGTTTTTCGAGCGTATTTTGAGGTTTTAGCTATTGGGGTTTAGATATTAGGGTTTAGATATTAGGGTTTATAGGGTTTAGATATTAGGGTTTAGAAATTTAGGGTTTAAGGTTTAGATTTAGGGTTTAGATTTAGGATTTAGATTGAGTTTTTAACACGAACGGTTTAGAGTTTAGGGTTTCCATAAACCCAAAACACCAAACCCTAAACCCTAAACCCTAAACCCTAAACTCTAAATCGGGCTAAATTTTACTTCACAAAACATGAAAAAAAAACGTTCATATTCTTCACGAACAATATTATCTTGAATGTTATTTTTGTCGATCGTTTTCCCACCTAAATAATAACATTCATCACGAAGTGTCTCTTCTAAATGTTCATATTTTCGTGTGATCTTGATGCTGGAAAAAAAAAATTCAAAAAAAAAGAAAAAAAAAATTTTGCTTCCCCCCGCTTCCCCCCGATTGGTTACTTCCCCATTGATCCTGCCCCTATATATATATATATATATATATATATATATATATATATATATATATATATATATATATATATATATATATATATATATATATATATATATATATAAATAATAATAATAATAAGTATATATAATGATAGTATTACTTTCATTATTATTATTATATCAATACTAGTAATATTTATATTATTATCATTATTACTGTTATAATTATAATTAGTGAAATTCTAATAGTTTTAGGATCATCAAAATAAAGATTTTTAAATATAAATGTTATTATAAGAACAAATGAAATTATAATTTAGTTGTGACTTAAATATTATTAATTATTATTATTATTAACATTTGATGTTATTAATTATTTTTATCATTAAGATTAGTATTATTTCTATTATTATTATTAGTATTTTATTTTTATTATTTTAACAGTATTATAATTTTTAATATATTTATTAACTATAAATATTTTTACCTTTTTAATTTATATTTTAGTACTCCGTAATTAAAAACTGTCCGTAATATAATCCAAGAATTAGACTACTTTACTGTTTTCAAATCACACGTTAAATTTACTTATCATTATTGAGTTATAATTTGAGATTACTGTTTATCATTTTAACATATAGCATATATCATTGTCTAACACTAAATTTGATTGGTACTCTCATGTGCAGAAAATAAATTATATACTCCCGTGAATGAATTGTAACTCACTGTTTTTGGTTCTATTATAATAGGAATCTTATATCATATATTTACATATATTTACATATGCATATTATACATTCATCATCCACTCCTTCAACCTAACACCCACCTACACTCCCTACCTTTATTTCTATCCGGATAAATCAAGGACACCAATCATATATCCAATCCAATTTGTTTTCAGTCTCTATATCCATCGAACACCAAGCACACCATCACGACCGACCACCGGAACAAGAACAATCAATTTCCCTTTTGTTGCGCTCCTGCTGTTGTAAGATCGACATCTATCATACATCACTTCTGTCTACGGTAACAACCATCACCTATTTCTCTCGCTATATTTTCTGTTTATACTTCATCGAATCAAACTGTTTCTACTTTCGTTGAGCAACAACAACAAATCATCACAATCACCTACACGTTGTTGTTTGCAATCGTTATATTGTTTCTGTTACCACCGTAAAACGCCACCGGTGGCCACCACACACATCATCCATAACCACTACCTCCCTACCTTTCACTCTATATATCCCCCCTCTCCTTTTTTTCCCTAGTCTTCTTGAACTCGCCATAACAATCACCACATTTGCTCGAATGTTTTTCTGTTTCTATACAGTCCGAAACCACCCTATCACCACTACTTTATCTCCATCACAATCACCACCCATCAATTACCATTAAGCCACCTTTGAGGTTATTTTCTTTACAATCATAAACCACCACCACTTCAGCCACTTTCTCTCTCTATTCTTATTCAAGAATCACTTGAATTGTTGCTGCAGCCTTTATACATGCTTCTCCTGTTCGAATACCATAACCAAACCGTCACCATTTTATTTCTGTTTTTCAGCATAACCGAACCATCACCTCTAGTTTTTCTTTTGGGCTGCCACGCTGTTAAACATCATATAGATTCCTATTCTATTTCTGTATAATAATGAAGAGGAAAGAAGTGGTACATATAATTATTTGAGACATTATCAACTTGATAATAAAGCATATTATATTATTTCAAATATGCATGTGGGACTAATGAGACACATATTGGCCGACCAAGAAGTTTGGATGTATTATTTTTATATAATGAAGTTTTGAAGGTGACAGGCCAGCGTTTTTTTTTATGTTTTTATGATGTTCGAAGGTTACCAGTTTGACACGAGATTTAACAAGTCAATTTTTTGGGTTTGATTAAGTTTTTTTGGGCTACCCTATTTCTTTTCTTTATGGGCCGATTGTTGGATTACTTGTCGTACAAAACCCATTGATGAATCAAAGGAAACGTAAGTAATGATAACATGTGTTCTGCTGCAACTAGTTGATCTATTTCCATTACTGATACTCGCTTACTGTTCGGCTTTAATAGATGATGATGATAATTGTTGATTGCTTCATGTTCGATGATGATAGAATGAAAAGAACTCGATGTAATGATGATGATGTTCATGATGTCGTTAGGAATATTGATGATAAAGATGATAATGAATTGATAAATAAATGATGATGATTTCGTAAATGATTATGATAAGTGATAAATGATGATGGAGATGTTTATGATTATTATGATTATGCTTAAGATTAGGTTAGAGTTAGAGTATGATAAAAATATTGATAATGATACATAAAGATGGTGTTGACGGTTTATATGATTATGATTAAGATTAGATTATGTTATTGATTAGGTTGATGGTTATGTTGATGATTAAGTGTGATAATGATGATGATGAGGTTGATGACGATGTTATAAATGAAGTTAGATGATGATGAGGTGATTAACGGGAATGATAAAAATGATAAAACATGGGTTAGATAAATTTTATGTACGAATTAAATCAGAAATGCAACAGACGGATTATTGGTTAAGGATGTTATCGGGTTAGCGGGACGTCGCGGGTTCAAACCCGGACTTGGGCATTTTTTTAAGCGCTGCTTCTTGAGGTAGTATTACTTGTACCATTACGTATTATTATTAATATTATCATTATTATCATTATCATTATTTTCATTTTTATTATTATTAACATTATTATTATTATTATTATTATTATTATTATTATTATTATTATTATTATTATTATTATAGATACAAATATTATTATAGAAACGATTAAGTTTTAAATTAAATAAAATTATTAATATTATTATTACTATCACTACTATATTATTATTATAATAACAAACAAATATTTTTATATATATAAATAACTACATTTAATACATGTAACATAACTATATTAACATTTTTACTAATTATTTATCTAAAGTATATAAAATAGATATAATTAAATTATTAATGAAACCTATAAACTATTAAATATAACAATTAAATCACTAATAATACATAAACTTGTTCGATTACGATTATATGTGTTAATATATACATATATGATATAGGTTCGTGAATCCGAGGCCAACCTTGCACTTGTTCAATGTTGTCATATGTATTTTTACTACAAAATACAGTATTGTGAGTTTCATTACTCCCTTTTTAAATGCTTTTGCAATATATATTTTTGGGACTGAGAATACATGCGCTTTTATAAATGTTTTACGAAATAGACACAAGTAATTGAAACTACATTATATGGGTGAATGATCGAAGCCGAATATGCCCCTTTTGCTTGGTAGCCTAAGAATTAGTAAACCGATCTACTAATTGACGCGAATCCTAAAGATAGATATATTGGGCCTAACGAACCCCATCCATGGTTGCGGATGCTTTAGTACTTCGATGTTGTTTTTATCATGTCTGAAGGATTTCCCGGAATGATAAGGGATATTCTTATATGCATCTTGTTAATGTCGGTTACCAGGTGTTCACCATATGAATGATTTTTGTCTCTATGCATGGGACTTATATTTATGAGAAATAGAAATGAAAATCTTGTGGTCTATTAAAATGATGAAAATGAATGTTTATGATAAACTAATGAACTCACCAACCTTTTGGTTGACACTTGAAAGCATGTTTATTCTCAGGTTTGAAAGAAATCTTCCGCTGTGCATTTGCTCATTTTAGAGATATTATTAGGAGTCATTCATGGCATATTTCAAAATACGTTGCATTCGAGTCGTTGAGATCAACAAGATTATTATTAAGTCATTTATAGTTTGGATATATTATGAAATGGTATGCATGCCTGTCAACTTTCGATGAAATGAAAGTTTGTCTTTTAAAACGAATGCAATGTTTGTAAAATGTATCATATAGAGGTCAAATACCTCGCGATGTAATCATATGTTATTGTATTCGTTCTTATGGATTAGGACGGGTCACGACATGTGATATCAGAGCGGTGGTCTTAGCGAACCAGGTCTGCATTAGTGTGTCTAACTGATAAGTCGTTAGGATGCATTAGTGAGTCTGGACTTCGACCGTGTCTGCATGTCAAAAGTTTTACTTATCATTTTTAGTCGAAAATTAACTGCTTATCATCCTTAGGAAATTAACTGCTTATCATTATTAGTCTACACATGTTTTGCTACATTAATTGCATGAGTAGTGTATAGACAAAAATTCATATCTTAGCGTATCTGCTAAATCATATCTTATCGTATCTGTTACTTTAAACTTTGCCTGACATATCCCGCAAATTCCTCCGTAATCTACGAAATCTTTTGTTCTATATCTATGGATATTCTATGTAATTAGAATACCATCCGATAACCGAAAATCATTTCATATCGAAAAATCCTTATTCAATCTTACGAAATGGAATTCATCATTAATTCAAGTTCCTCAGATTCCGAAATGGAATCCCACTCAAGCTTCGAAAGCAGTGTGACCGGAATGGATCAACCAATCAGTCATCATCTATTCTGGATGAATTGGGGATGGGTTCGTAGCCTCCTCAATCATTGGAGACAAGAAGAAGGTGATCCCTTCCATCCACCACATTGCCCTCTTGGCGAAGAACCTGAAGCACTTACCGGTGAACCTATCCGAAACACCATTTTCTCTCTCATTTCCAGAGTATCTCGATACGATTATATACTACATCAAATTCTAGATTTTATTTATCTGCTCGTCCGAACTAAAAATCACCCCGGTGTAATAGAAGAAGTCAACAAACTTCGCGCTCGAGTAGTGGCTTTGGATAATATGGTGCAAAGGTTACAAACACCAGCAGCAGCATCAGCAGCATAACCAGTACACCATCAGCAATACCAATAGAACCCTTACCACCACCAACAATAACATCCGCATCCCACACCTTAACATCACAATCGGTACCTCGAACATCAACGTCACACACACCATAAATACCAAAGAATACCAAAAGCATCAATAGTACCGTGAACATCACCAGCACAGTCAGTGTCGTCAGTATCATCAGAATCAACAGCACCTATAATATCACAAACTCCGTCAGTTCAAGAATCACTGTGGACATCATTACGAACCAATAACGCGTATATTGTATCAATGAGTTATGAAGCATTAACTCATTCCCCCTGAAGAAGTTATATGTATATTCTATATATACATAAATTTTGAGATCAAAATAAATCTTTCCGCACTAAGCTATTATTTGTGAATCTTAACTACTCGGTTAATTCATATTACAAATATGCAATGATGTACGTCATTCGTCAGCAACTTAACTATCGTTAACTACAATCTCTGTTTTAATTCATTCCATCTCAAAATAAAACAAGTGTATCAATCAAATATATGTTTGATTTTACACTTTCATCATCGATGTATTCGAAACTTTTCAAATAACATCATTCATACCTTGCGAAGTTCACAAGAATTTCACAAAAACCAACATCATGCATAAACAAATAACGAAGTATTGATTCATAATTTCAATATCATTGAAGAAATACTTATGTAATTTCTAAAAAATTTAGGAATTATTCAATTCTAGTTCTAGCCGAAAATCAAATGAGTTTAAATTAATATTAACTCATTAAATCTGTATTACATCTGAAGAAAATATACATACATATATATTTTCACAAAGACTGTAATAAAAATCTTTTGTACAAAATATTACATGTGAATTTTTTTTTAACTGGTAGGTAATACCCAAGAGATATAAATTCACAATTAATATGTTACATTCTTCGAATCTGATTCAATAATCATCAACTATACTCACTACTTTCACAACGATATACATTCTTTCATAAAAACCAAAACAACTGTTCTCATTCAAATCCAATTATACATTCTGATTTTGAAATCTCAGAATTCAATTTGAGATATAACCGATACCATCACTTTTAGATTCTTACATCTTTCAAATCTATACTTTGACTTCAAAACTGTACTAGAACATAATTTCTATTCATAGAACCCAGAAAAGTATTTGTATCGTTCAAAATCCTGGAACATCATATGTATATCAACGATTACAATCTGTGTTCAAATCCTTTAAAATTCTTGAAGACACTTCAAATAATGAACAATTGAGATGATGATCCAACCACATATTAACCACAGTCTTGCACCTGAAAAGCTCTCGAGACCAAGGTCAAAATTTAACATGTATACATGTCAGACCCTTTGATATTTATTAGCAAAAATAACTTTGCGATTTCTTTTCAAATTAGCCAGTTTTGTCACAGCTCCAGCAAGTCAACTTCGACTATTCAGTTAAAACAGTCTTATTATAACCTCGATATAAACGTTGCACTTTCGTCATCGTTACCGGAGAACCTTTTATATCTCACCACATTAGCAATAAACTTACCAACAACTTCACTAATCTTTGACTTTCCGAAAAATCATTATATTTATCGAAACCCCATCATTTATTCATCTGCATCTTGCAACGAGAATTGCCATACGAATCGTCGGGAATTAGCAATCAGTATTTTGAAATCTCGCAGCATGTCTACGCCAACAGTTATATGTACTGATGAAGCAGCAAAAACTATAAACAACCTCAACAGTAAAAAGTTTAATGATAAAGAATAGTGTGTTGGCAAAGCTCAGAAAAAGAGAATGTTTGGAACTGGAAAACGGATTGAGCAAAGTATGAAGGAGGTTGTGGACAAATCACAAAGACTAAACCTGCCTTCAAAGAATTCAAATGATTCAGTATCTGCTGAAGTCATTAATGAATACCTTACTCCTTACTCTAAAACCCTTGCAGACAATAATCTTCATCATCCTCTTATCTTAAATATTCTAAGATATCATCGTATCTTCCATTACAAATATCCTCCATATTTCTAAAGATATTTTCATAACCATTCTTATCTAAAATCATTTATCCTCTCGCGTTATCTGTATCACATCATAAATGAAACTGTTTAATTTCTAAATTCTGAAACCTTCGAGTTTGAAGTAAGAATGTTTTTGAAGTAATGTTGGGAACTGAAACATGAGTTAGTATAATATAATGACACTTGATCAACGTGATTATATTACAGTAAGTCATGCTGACTTTCTAAACGGAACGTGATGATTCATAGATCATAACGTCATCATGTGCCATGTTATACGACTCTTGTATTCTACTTAACCTCTAAACATATCAAGAAAATATTTTTCTTGATGATTCAGTCTTTTCTGAGGTATTCTGGTAAATTGACAAATCAAGATCATGCCATTACAAATTCCTTCTTAGAACATTAACTATGTTCATTTTGAAATCCATACCTACGAATTCTGGACCATTTTTCGCTTGACTTGAAGTCGGGAAGAGGAGACGAAAGTATGGAATCTTTAAATATAAAAGATAATATGAAGCTCGACAACAACACGTAAATTACAAACCGTGCATATCAATACGTATTGCAACGTAAAGGCACGGGAGAATTAAAAATATTATAACCCCAAGGTAATAGTAAAAGTAAATAAAATCCTCCAGTGGTAGATGAAAAAGAAGAATAACAGATATGAAAGTTAAGAATAAATCAAGAAGCAGGACTGGATGAAGCATATTGACGAATGCTTTAAGGTATGAGTTGAGGGGGAAAGAATAGAAGGTGTGAGTTGTGGGAATAAGGAAACGAATAGGGTTGATATATAGTAAAATATCCGAAAGGGCAATCAAAACAGATTATCGCATTTAATCAAAGCGGATCCTAATTTTCTTAATTACCGAAGAACCAAATCTTATTACGAAGATTTTCTCTAAACCCCTTGAATTCCGGAAATCAACCGTGACTACGTCACCGGTTAAAACTAACCTACATTTACTCAATTCACTCTTTTGTGATAACTCCACTCATACTCTTCACATAAACGGATTATTTTATCCATATTACTCGCTGATGTTGGAACTCTAGTATTCAGCTCGTATGCGTCATGAAAACATACTTATTGTCAGCCATGACCATCCTAATCAAATTTCGAGACGAAATTTCTTTAACCGGTAGGTACTGTGACCACCCGGAAATTTCCGACCAAATTTAAACTTTATTCTTATATGATTTTGACATGATAAGCAAAGTCTGTAATATTGAAATTTCAAAAACCTTGGACTGTGTTCATTTATACATTTGACATCTGACTATTCCCGACGATTCACGAACAATTGGGTGTATATATATATATATAATAATAATAATAATAATAATAATAATAATAATAATAATAATAATAATAATAATAATAATAATAATAATAATAATATTAAGTATATATAGTGATAGTATTACTTTCATTATTATTATTATATCAATACTAGTAATATTTATATTATTATCATTATTACTGTTATAATTATAATTAGTGAAATTCTAATAGTTTTAGGATCATCAAAATAAAGATTTTTAAATATAAATGTTATTATAAGAACAAATAAAATTATAATTTAGTTGTGACTTAAATATTATTAATTATTATTATTAATAATATTTGATGTTATTAATTATTTTTATCATTAAGATTAGTATTATTTCTATTATTATTATTAGTATTTTATTTTTATTATTTTAACAGTATTATAATTTTTAATATATTTATTAACTATAAATATTTTTACCTTTTTAATTTATATTTTAGTACTCCGTAATTAAAAACTGTCCGTAATATAATCCAAGAATTAGACTACTTTACTGTTTTCAAATCACACGTTAAATTTACTTATCATTATTGAGTTATAATTTGAGATTACTGTTTATCATTTTAACATATAGCATATATCATTGTCTAACACTAAATTTGATTGGTACTCTCTTATGCAGAGAATAAATTATATACTCCCGTGAATAAATTGTAACTCACTGTTTTTGGTTCTATTATAATAGGAATCTTATATCATATATTTACATATATTTACATATGAATATTATACATTCATCATCCACTCCTTCAACCTAACACCCACCTACACTCCCTACCTTTATTTCTATCTGGATAAATCAAGGACACCAATCATATATCCAATCCAATCCGTTTTCTGTCTCTATATCCATCGAACACCAAGCACACCATCACGACCGACCATCGGAACAAGCACAATCAATTTCCTTTTTGTTGCGCTCCTGCTATTGTAAGATCGGCATCTATCATACATCACTCCTGTCTACGGTAACAACCATCACCTATTTCTCTCGCTATATTTTCTGTTTATGTTTCATCGAATCAAACTGTTTCTACTTTCTTGAGCAACAACAACAAATCATCACAATCACCTACACGTTGTTGTTTGCAATCGTTATATTGTTTCTGTTACCACTGTAAAATGCCACTGGCGGCCACCACACACATCATTCATAACCACTACCTCCCTACCTTTCACTCTCTATATCCATCCTCTCCTTTTTTTCCCTAGTCTTCTTGAACTCGCCATAACAATCACCACATTTGCTCGAATGTTTTTCTGTTTCTATACAGTCCGAAACCACCCTATCACCACTACTTTATTTCCATCACAATCACCACCCATCAATTACCATTAAGCCACCTTTGAGGTTATTTTCTTTACAATCATAAACCACGACCACTTCAGCCACTTTCTCTCTCTATTCTTATTCAAGAATCACTTGAATTGTTGCTGCAGCCTTTATACATGCTTCTCCTGTTCGAATACCATAACCAAACCGTCACCATTTTATTTCTGTTTTTCAACATAACCGAACCATCACCTCTAGTTTTTCTTTTGGGCTGCCACGCTGTTAAACATCATATAGATTCCTATTCTATTTCTGTATAATAATGAAGAGGAAAGAAGTGGTACATATAATTATTTGAGACTTTATCAACTTGATAATAAAGCATATTATATTATTTCAAATATGCATGTGGGACTAATGAGACACATATTGGCCGACCAAGAAGTTTGGATGTATTATTTTTATATAATGAAGTTTTGAAGGTGACAGGCCCGCGTTTTTTTTATGTTTCTATGATGATCGAAGGTTACCAGTTTGACACGAGATTTAACAAGTCAAATTTTTGGGTTTGATTAAGTTTTTTTGGGCTACCCTATTTCTTTTTTTTATGGTCCGATTGTTAGATTACTTGTCGTACAAAACCCATTGATGAATCAAAGGAAACGTAAGTAATGATAACATGTGTTCTGCTGCTACTAGTTGATCTGTTTCCATTACTGATACTCGCTTACTGTTCGGCTTTAATAGATGATGATGATAATTGTTGATTGCTTCATGTTCGATGATGATAGGATGAAAAGAACTCGATGTAATGATGATGATGTTCATGATGTCGTTAGGAATATTGATGATAAGGATGATAATGAATTGATAAATAAATGATGATGATGATTTCGTAAATGATTATGATAAGTGATAAATGATGATGAAGATGTTTATGATTATTATGCTTATGCTTAAGATTAGGTTAGAGTTAGAGTATGATAAAAATATTGATAATGATACATAAAGATGGTGTTGACGGTTTATATGATTATGATTAAGATTAGATTATGTTATTGATTAGGTTGATGTTTATGTTGATGATTAAGTGTGATAATGATGATGTTGAGGTTGATGACGATGTTATAAATGAAGTTAGATGATGATGAGGTGATTAAAGGGAATGATAAAAATGATAAAACATGGGTTAGATAAATTTTATGTACGAATTAAATCAGAAATGCAACAGACGGATTGTTGGTTAAGGATGTTATCGGGTTAGCGGGACGTCGCGGGTTCAAACCCGGACTTGGGCATTTTTTTAAGTGCTGCTTCTTGAGGTAGTATTACTTGTACCATTACATATTATTATTAATATTATCATTATTATCATTATCATTATTTTCATTTTTATTATTATTAACATTATTATTATTATTATTATTATTATTATTATTATAGATACACATATTATTATAGAAACGATTAAGTTTTAAATTAAATAAAATTATTAATATTATTATTACTATCACTACTATATTATTATTATAATAACAAATTAATGTTTTTATATATATAAATAACTACATTTAATACATGTAACATAACTATATTAACATTTTTACTAATTATTTATCTAAAGTATATAAAATAGATATAATTAAATTATTAATGAAACCTATAAACTATTAAATATAATAATTAAATCACTAATAATACATAAACTTGTTCGATTACGATTATATGTGTTAATATATACATAAATGATATAGGTTCGTGAATCCGAGGCCAACCTTGCACTTGTTCAATGTCGTCATATGTATTTTTACTACAAAATACAGTATTGTGAGTTTCATTACTCCCTTTTTAAATGCTTTTGCAATATATATTTTTGAGACTGAGAATACATGCGCTTTTATAAATGTTTTACGAAATAGACACAAGTAATTGAAACTACATTATATGGGTGAATGATCGAAGCCGATTATGCCCCTTTTGCTTGGTAGCCTAAGAATTAGTAAACCGGTCTACTAATTGTCGCGAATCCTAAAGATAGATCTATTGGGCCTAACGAACCCCATCCATGGTTGCGGATGCTTTAGTACTTCGATGTTGTTTTTATCATGTCTGAAGGATTTCCCGGAATGATAGGGGATATTCTTATATGCATCTTGTTAATGTCGGTTACCAGGTGTTCACCATATGAATGATTTTTCTCTCTATGCATGGGACTTATATTTATGAGAAATGGAAATGAAAATCTTGTGGTCTATTAAAATGATGAAAATGAATGTTTATGATAAACTAATGAACTCGCCAACCTTTTGGTTGACACTTGAAAGCATGTTTATTCTCAGGTTTGAAAGAAATCTTCCGCTGTGCATTTGCTCATTTAGAGATATTATTGGGAGTCATTCATGGCATATTTCAAAATACGTTGCATTCGAGTCGTTGAGATCAACAAGATTATTATTAAGTCATTTATAGTTTGGATATATTATGAAATGGTATGCATGCCTGTCAACTTTCGATGAAATGAAAGTTTGTCTTTTAAAACGAATGCAATGTTTGTAAAATGTATCATATAGAGGTCAAATACCTCGCGATGTAATCATATGTTATTTTATTTGTTCTTATGGATTAGGACGAGTCACGACATAATTAAACCCTAGTCATTTATTACAAACCCTAATCATTAAAATACTACTTTAATTAACTAACCCTAATTAATGAAACCCTAATACTACTTATACTATTAATTAACATGTATACATTATTACTGTTACTAACACTTATAACCTACTACTTATAATATAACACATAAAAACATTTTTGGATATGTATTAGAGATGTATAGATCTTCGAACTTTCTTGACTAATAGTTTCTACGAAATTCTAGGTGGAAGGGTTTGGATTTTCCGATTTAAAGGATCCTATAGCTCAAGCCCCTAGACCTGAAATGGCCATTCGAAGGGAAAGGGGTGATTGGAAGCTTATCTAATACGGCAAGTATCCTAAAATGGAAAACACTCTTAAAGTAGAAACTTTCTAGTTATAGAAACTTACTGAAATAAGGAACCTACTAAAAGTGGAAACTTTCTAAAAATAGAAACTTACTAGGAAAGGAAACTTAGTAAAACGAACTATATTTACAACACTATCATACTTAAACATCTACTTAAACTTGGGCAAAAACACTTACTACTCTTAAATGTCAATAGGTTGACTTTCTGTTAGTTCCAACTTTCTATTCCGAGGAATAATCGTCATCTCTCGCTGCTTACTAAGGTGAATTCATAGCCCCACTTTACTTTGTGCACAACTTATTTACTTTATGGGGTGAGACACATGCCGCTTTTAATATTTACAATTTATACACAAGTACCAACTGCTAAACTATGCTATACCCGGCTATGTCCGACTAAGTCCCTACAGTGATATTTTTAATTGCTCGTTGATTGCATGCTTAATTATTGGGGGTAGGCCTATCGGGAGTAACGTCCCCGATACATTTGGCTAAGTCATTGTATTACTTAATAATGAAATTAAACCGACAAGTATAAACTACAACTTGTCTTTGGGGCAAACTTGAACGTTTAGTCTAAATATCATGCACTTGCATAACTTTTTGATCTGCGAGATTGTAGTGACCCGAACTTTTCCATGTTTATATATATTAAATGAAGTTGATATTTACATGATTAAATGTTTTCAACATGTTAAGCAATCAAACTTGTTAAGACTTGATTTATTGAAATGAGTTTCATGTAGACAATTGACCACCCAAGTTGACCGGTGATTCACGAACGTTAAAACTTGTAAAAACAACATGATATATATATATATATATATATATATATATATATATATATATATATATATATATATATATATATATATATATATATATATATATATATATATATATAACATGATATTATGATGAGTAAGTATCTCACCAAGTACATTAACAATGAGTTATATACATAAAATGAAAGTAGTGAATTAAGAAACGCGAAACGATATATATAATGGCTATCGTTACAACAACGTCTTACTAAATACATATGTATCATGTTAAGATATTAATACACTATGTTTAACATCATGAAATGATAATTACATATATCATTAAGCGTATTAAGAATAAACTACACGAGTAAGATGAGACTACTAACTTAAGGATTTCGAAACAATACATATATGTAACGATTATCGTTGTAATAGTATTTTACACATATTTATATGATATTAAGATATATTAATACACCATGATTAACATGTTAACATATCAATTTAACATCTCATTTAAGTGTAATAACAATGGATCAATTACATTTAACAAGAACGTTAGCTTAAAGGTTCCGAAACAACACTTACATATAACGACTAACGACGACTTAACGACTCAGTTAAATGTATATACATGTAGTATATTAAGATGTATTAATACACTTTTGGAAGACTTTATGACATATATCAAAGTACTTCTACTTAACAAAAATGCTTACAATTACATCCTCATTCATTTTCATCAACAATTCTACTCGTATGCACTCATATTCGTACTCGTACAATACACAGCTTCTAAGATGTATATACTATTGGTATATACACTCAATCATCAGCTCCTTAGCAGCCCATGTGAGTAATTAAACATGTGGGAACCATCATTTGGCAACTAGCATGAAATATCTCACAAAATTACAAAAAATATTATAAATCATTCATGAATTCTTTACATGAAAACAAACTTACACATCCTTTATATCTAATCCATATACCAACGACCAAAAACACCTACAAACACTTTCATTCTTCAATTTTTTTCTCATCTAATTGATCTCTCTCAAGTTCTATCTTCAAGTTCTAAGTGTTCTTCATAAATTCTATAAGTTCTAGTTTCATAAAATCAAGAATACTATCAAGTTTGCAAGATTACTTCCAAGCTTTCTAATCCAATCCAATTAATCATCTAAGCTCAAGAACTCTTTCTTATTTACAGTAAGATATCTTTCTAATACAAGGTAATACTCATATTCAAACTTTGATTCAATTTCTATAACTATAACTATCTTATTTCGAGTGGAAATCTTACTTGAACTTGTTTTCGTGTCATGATTCTACTTCAAGAACTTTCAAGCTATCCAAGAATCCTTTGAAGCTAGATAAATTTTTGTCACTTCTAGTAGGTTTACCTACTAAACTTTAGGTAGTAATGATGTTCATAACATCATTCGATTCATATATATAAAACTATCTTATTCGAAGATTTGAACATGTAATCACTAGAACATAGTTTAGTTAATTCTAAACTTGTTCACAAATAAAAGTTAACCCTTCTAACTTGACTTTTAAAATCAACTAGACACATGTTCTATATCTATATGATATGCTAACTTAATGATTTAAAACTTGGAAACACGAAGAACACCGTAAAACCGGATATACGCCGTCGTAGTAAAACCGGGGGCTGTTTTGGTTTCGATAATTAAAAACTACGATAAACTTTTATTTAAAAGCTATTCTTCTGAGAAAATGATTTTTCTTATGAACATGAAACTATATCCAAAAATCATGGTTAAACTCAAAGTGGATGTATGTTTTCCAAAATGGTCATCTAGAAGTCGTTCTTTCGACTGAAATGACTACCTTTACAAAAATAACTTGTAACCTGTATTTCTGACTATAAACTTATACTTTTTCTGTTTAGATTCATAAACTTAAGTTCAATATGAAACCATAGCAACTTGAATCACTCAAAACGGATTTAAAATGAAGAAGCTATGGGTAAAACAAGATTGGATAATTTTGCTTGTTGTAGCTACGTGAAATTTGTAACAAATTTATACAAATCATAACTTAACTAACTTATATTGTATTATACATGTATTCTAACATATATTATGTAATCTTAGGATACCGTAGATACGAATACAATGTTTTAACATATCATATCGACCCATCTATATATATATTTCGGAACAACCATAGACACTCTATATGCAGTAATGTTGGAGTTATCTATACAAGGTTGAGGTTGATTCCAAAATATTATATATACTCTGAGTTGTGATCTAGCCCGAGACTTGTATACACGAGGTCGTGGATTGATTCGAGTTAATATATATTGCTTTATTTCTGTATATCTAACTGTGGATAACTAGTTGTAGGTTACTAACGAGGACTGCTGACTTAACAAACTCAAATCATTAAAATGTAATAAAAATGTTGTAATTATATTTTGATCATACTTTGATACATATGTACATATTTGTTATAGGTTCGTGAATCGACCAGTGGCCAAGTCTTACTTCCCGACGAAGTAAAAATCTGTGAAAGTGAGTTATAGTCCCACTTTTAAATCTAATATTTTTGGGATGAGAATACATGCAGTTTTATAAATGTTTTACAAAATAGACACAAGTACTTGAAATTACATTCTATGTTGGATTATGAATACCGAATATCACCCTTTTAGCTTGGTAACCTAATAATTAGGGAACAGACACCCTAATTGACGCGAATCCTAAAGGTAGATCTACGGGCCCTAACTCCCCCCATACTGGAAAATGGTATGCTTTAGTACTTCGAGTTATTAATACAGATGGATTTTTTTTTGGGGATATTCTATATGCATTTTGTTAATGTCGGTTACCAGGTGTTCAACATTTGAATGATTTTTATACAGATTGTATGTTATTGAAAAATGAAATCTTGTGGTCTATTATTACGATTTGATATATATATGTTAAACCTATAACTCACCAACATTTTTGTAGACGTTTAAAGAATATTTATTCTCAGGTGATTATTAAGAGCTTCCGCTGTTGCATGCTAATTTATGGACAAGAGTTGGAGTCAGCATGCTTGTATAATAATGTTTAAAAACTGCATTCGAAGATTTAAATTGATGTGTAATATTATTGTAAACCATTATGTAATAATCGTGTGAAAACGCTATATTTTAGATTATCATTATTTGATAATCGTCGTAATATTTTTAAACCTTTATTGATAAAATAAAGGTTATGGTTTGTTTAAAAATCAAATGCAGTCTTTGAAAAACGTCTCATATAGAGGTCAAAACCTCGCAACGAAATCAATTAATATGGAACGTTTATAATCGATATGAACGGGACATTTCAGAGATCAACTTTATAAACTAAATCTTGTGGTCTAAAACAACGGTCAAACTTATTTGTTAAACCTATGATTTCGCTCAACCTTTTTGGTTGACACTTTAGCATGTTTTGTCTCAGGTGCTGTTTGATTCAAGCTTTCTTTCTTACTGCTTATGTGATGTTACTTTGTGATGACCCGGATTTTTCCGACTACTTGATTATACTATTTATATGATTTAATAATTTTGACATGATAAGCAATGAATTTTAATAAGTCTTGAACCCCCGGAAAGAATTTTATATAAGCAGTTGACCACCCTTTTATTCCTACCATTCACGAACGTCATAACTTGTATTAATTATATATATGTGTATATATACATATATTTAACTTAAAAATATGATAATTAAATATCTCATTAAGTATATTAACAAAGTATTATATATATATTTTCATACTACTAATTTAAAGAGTTTTTGAACAATATATATGTTACTATTTAAACGACGTAATTAACTTAAATTAAAATGTATGTACATACAATGTATTACGAGTGTAAATACATCCTTACAAGTATTGAATACACTTTATAATATACCAATACATATAAAGGATAGCTATACTTGTATTTCCGTTCAATTTCCTCAAGAATTCTACTCGCATTCATACGGTATTTTTATCCGTATTATACACAGCTTCTAGAAGTATTTACTATTGGTATATACCAATATAAATCTGAAATTATTTGTGTAATATGTCATCCATGACCTAATCAATTTAATATGTCATCCATGACTTAATACATTTTAACTTATCTTAGATATTTTCACTAAAAACCAAATTTTCAAGCCTATAAATAAGCACCATTTCTAACTCATTTTTACACACACTTGTAAGAACTCTCTCAAGTTTTGTTCTACTACTTCTTTTCAGCAACTTTACATTCTAAACTTGAGGTAAAAACTCTACTTCAACTCTTGTTCAATTCATATGTTTATAGCTATCTATATAAGAGTTTATAAACTAGAACATAGTTTAGTTGATTCTAAACTTGTTTGAAAAACTAATCTAATCTTTCTAACTTAACTATAATAACACTTATTTATATGTATTATGATGTTATATTAAGTTAATATAAGAACTTATAACTTGTACATATGAAGAACACCTTGAAACTTAACATATATCCTTTAATCTCCATTCGGTAAAAAGCGGGCTGTTTTGGGTTGGGAATTAAAAACCTATATTAGACTTTGAGTTCGAGGCTAAGACTTTGGAAATATGTTAATATATGTAAATAATACTTCCAGTATTTTTTTCATGATTTTAGACAAAGTGGAAGTATTTTTTTTTATCAAAAATCATATATTAGGTGGATGCCGGGATTTTCCCAAATCTGTCCACCGACACAAAAAGAGGGTAAAGCTCTAAAAATTACTACTTGGGCTGATCTTTTCGAACTGGTTTTGTTAAATTTACTTCTTAAGGAATCCATAGCAATTTGATTCACTTTAAACGGAGTTGTAATGAATATTTGGCGAGTAAAACAAAATCTGCTAAAATTAACGTTGTATGGACGAAATTTATATTATAAAAACTATATTAACCATATCCTTGCTAACTTTTCCTATATCCTATATATATTTGGACATTTTATCATTAGTATAACAAAATATTATAATCTTGGTTAATTTCGAGATTGTATATATATAATAATCTTGGTACGTTCCATGACAATACGTGCACAATACGTTTTGATAAATTCTAAGACAATACGTACACAATACGTCTTAGTTAATTCTAAGACAATACGTATACAATACGTCTCTGGATTGATGCAAGACAATACGTACACAATACACCGTGGGGTAATTCTAACATTATATATATATACCGATTAATGGACTTTTCGAACTATTTTGGACTACCAACATAAAATGTTAAAAATTATTATATAAGTATTCTATGAACTTGCTTTATTTTATATGTCGTATTATTATCTGAATCGTTATTATTGTTATAGGTTCGTGAATCCAAGAACGACGATCATATTTTTAATAAGTTGAAAACTTATTATTAATATACTTTTACTACTGTGAGTATATAGTCCCATTTTTAAACTCTAAAATATTTTGGGATGAGAATACATGCATTTTATGTTTTACGCCATGGCCACAAGTACTTAAAAATATATTCTACGTTGAGTTATACCACCTTGCATATCTTCCCTAATAGCTTGGTAACTAATATTTACATGTTGTAAGAATATGTAAGCGCGAATCCTATTGATAGATCTATCGGGTTTGACAACCCCAACTGGGCTAGTCGCTCTAGTATCGTAAATGGTTGCATAGTACTTCGTTTTTACTACACTTTGTACAGTGTAGGGAGATTTCATAATAAAAGGAATATGCCACATTAATGGTTAAGTATGGTTACCGAAGCGCTGAACAACTTATAGAATATCTTTATTGAAATGTTTGTAACTATGAAATCTTGTGGTCTATATTTATATCGATGCTAGCTTTAAACCTATATATCTCACCAACCTTTGTGTCGACTGTTTAAGCATGTTTATTCTCAGGTCCTTAAGAAAGTCTTCCGCTGTCGCATTATCTGAGCAAGCTTTGCATGGAGTGATAATGCTAAAAACGAACATATATTTCATAGCATTATCCTTCAAGAAAGACAAGCTTTTAGTTGCAATTGTTCTAATTTCAAGTAATTATCGTTTAAATAATAAAAGGTGAAGACAAAAGACAGATTCGACGATTTGAAGACGCAAATGACCAAAAAGCTCAAATGTACAAGATACAATCCAAGTGGTTCAATTTATTGATGAGGAACGTCTAAAAATGACAAGAGTACAAGTTACAAAACGCAAAGTACACGATATAAAATAGTACGCAAGGACGTTCGAAAATCCGGAACCGAGACATGAACCAACTTTCAACGCTCGACGCAACGGAGCTGAAAGTACAAGTCAACTATGCTCAAGAATATAATATAATATTTAAATAATTCATAATATGAATAATAATAAATAATAAAAAGTTGTTAATTGAGCATAGTTAAGGGGTCATAAGTGAAAATTTCAAATTATAATTTTCCTATAAAAGGCCATGTAATTCGATGAAATAAGTACACCTTTTCTTTTCAATCCTAAAATCTATCTATACTCTCTATCGTAATATAAATATAAATATTATAATAATAATTTTAATTTTAATTTTAAATTATAATAATAATAAGATTATGATAGAGAATATTTTGATTGTATAAGTCGAAATTCTGTCCGTGTAACACTACGATATTAATAAAGCACTGTAAGTTATGTTTATATTATTTTCCTTAATGTCTCGTAGCTAAGTTATTATTATGCTTATTTAAAACGAAGTAATCATGATGTTGGGCTAATTACTAAAATTGGGTAATTGGGCTTTATACCATAATTGGAGTTTGGACAAAAGAACGACACTTGTGGAAATTAGACTATGGATTATTAATGGGCTTTATATTTGTTTAACTAAATGATAGTTTGTTAATTTTAATATAAAGATTTACAATTGGACGTCCCTATAAATAACTATATACACTCGATCGGACACGATGGGCGGGGTATTTATATGTACTAATAATCGTTCATTTAATCGGACACGGGAATGGATTAATAGTCACTAGAATTATTAAAACAGGGGTGAAATTATGTACAAGGACACTTGGCATAATTGATAACAAAGTATTAAAACCTTGGGTTACACTCAGTCGACATCCTGGTGTAATTATTAAACAAAGTAATAAAACCTTGTTACAGTTTAAGTCCCCAATTAGTTGGAATATTTAACTTCGGGTATAAGGATAATTTGACGAGGACACTCGCACTTTATATTTATGACTAATGGACTGTTATGAACAAAAACCAGACGGACATATTAAATAATCCAGGACAAAGGACGATTAACCCATGGGCATAAAACTAAAATCAACACGTCAAACATCATGATTACGGAAGTTTAAATAAGCATAATTCTTTTATTTCATATTTAATTTCCTTTATTTTATATTTAATTGCACTTCTAATTATCGCACTTTTTGTTATTGTATTTAATTGCACTTTTAATTATCGTACTTTTTAATTATCGCAAGTTTATTTTATCGCACTTTTATTTATCGCAATTTCATTATTGTTAGTTACTTTACGCTTTAAATTAAGTCTTGTATTTATTTTTAATATTTTACATTTGATTTTAACTGCGACTAAAGTTTTAAAATCGACAAACCGGTCATTAAACGGTAAAAACCCCCCTTTATAATAATAATATTACTTATATATATATATTTGTATTTTTATAAATTTAAACTAATATAGCGTTAAGCTTTGTGAAAAAGATTCCCTGTGGAATGAACTGGACTTACTAAAAAACTACACTACTGTACGATTAGGTACACTGCCTATAAGTGTTGTAGCAAGGTTTAAGTATATCCATTCAATAAATAAATAAATATCTTGTGTAAAATTGTATCGTATTTAATAGTATTTTCTTGTAAAATTTAATAGTATTTTATACCCCTTAGCTTTAACATCAAGTATTTTTGGCGCCGCTGCCGGGGAACGCCGAAGCAAAACGCCACACGCTATATATAAAAAAAAAGATTTTTATTAAATTCTTTTTGTAAAAAAAAAAAAAAAAAAAAACATTGGATGCTTGTTCCCACTATCATTGTTCCTATCATATTCTTTTAATTAAAAAAATGAATAATTCTTGGTCTCCCTTTGTCGGCCCCACAATTAAAAGTGGTTAAATATTCGTTTTTGAAGATATTTAAGTAAGTTCATTAAAATTAATAGAGTATTTATTATTAAAAGTTATAAATAATTTTAACATAAATATTCGTACTATTTTAACGTACTTTATTATTTCGTAGTTTTAACATATATCCACATGTATCGTATTTAAGAGCACAAAAAAATAAAAAAAATAAAATAAAACTCCTCAATCATGCCGACATAATGGGTCACTCAAAGAAAGGCGTTCCATTTTTTTTTTAAAAGTAACTTTGCAAGTTTGTGGGTCACCCCTGTTTCTATTAGGCGTTCCATTTTATTTTAAATATTTTGCAAGTTTGTGACTTTCAATAGCTTTAATCAATTAGGTAAAATGCTTCCTTGACAAGTGGGTAGTTTGTGATGTAAGTCCACTTTGGCCCAATCGATGTATTTCCCCAGCTGCATTTAACCATTTCGTGAATTGTTGCTTTACTTTATTTAATTTCGTATTTTAAAAAAAAAAAATAGTGGGCAGCTGCGTCGTGATCCTAGCACACATCAGTACCATTTAACTGTGACTTTTTAAACTTTAATTGTTTAAATTTAGCTTGTGACTTTCATTATTTAGTTTATAAATAATTTTGACACTTTCATTTTTTTTTTTTTTTTTTGATAACTCAGGGTGATAATATAGTATCGATTTTTTTTTTTAGTTAAAAAATAAAAATGTTTATAAAAAAAATATATATATAATAATAATAAAAAATATATATATATATATATATTTTTAAGATTTTGTCTATAAAATAAAAAAAAAATTTATTTTAAGTTTTTTTTCTACCTTTAGATTTTTAGACTATAGTCGCAACTTTTAGTATTAAGTTTATTTTTGCCGTAGTTATTTTTATTTTTAGATTTTTAGGCTTTGCCGTAAAATCCCTTGAGTACTTTTTCTTTAGATTAAGATTTAGGTGCTTTAAAATTTTACGACGCCTTTTTAATTTTTAGTTTCTTTTTAAGTTATTGTCATTTGGGATATAGTTTTACTTGTAAGCTTTAATATTTTTAGACGACTTTTACCTATGTATCAATTATCATTCCAATTAGTAATCTCAATTTGCGATTATAATTTCAAGTTAGTTGTAGTAATAAGGTTAGGTTAGTCAAGTGTTTTTAAGTTTTATAAGTTTCTTTTATTTTTCCGTCACCTTTTATTTTTCAACCATTTTTCTTTTTCGATCTTTTTCCGACACACTCTTTTTCTTTCTTATTTCTCGCTATTCTAGTTTTTAGGACATAGATTATTATTCTACTTCTTATCTAAATTTCTTAAAATTACGAAAATTTATTTTAAGTGGTTAAATTGATAGACATCAAAATTTTCTGGTTCGTAGTAATAGTTGGATTTGTACGTGGACCGGGTTATTGGAGCCAAACAGTCCTCAATTATATTGAGACCAAACGAATCCTGCTCCTCTGCTGCATCTTTTGGCTATTTGAAACGTGGGCAAAATCAGAAAAGTCTATTAATTGGATAACTTATTATAATTTTTCTTTCCTTTTAAAAACTAATAGGATATTCAGTGAATGCACCGAGCAAGACGTTCATCACCTTTTGTACGTTCACCACCTGTAACTAGATCAAGACATCTAGCTAATATTGTCACCGTTGATAATCCATTTTTTGAACCCGACCTCACAATTGAGAATCCGGAGAATAATCAGGGACGATTCGTAGATCCTGAACCACTAAACTTTCCTCCGGAACCACTAATCATTCAAACAGAGATTGTTGAGGAACGAACCATTAAATCAGAATCCTCTAGTGATTTCGATTCAACAAATTCAATTATGGAGAATCTGGAACCTTTAAGTATGGAAGACCGAATGAGAGCTAAACGCACTGGCCAAGGTCACGCAATTACTCATCCAGACATTAATGCGCCAGATTATGAAATCAAAGGACAAATTCTACACATGGTGACTAATCAATGCCAATTTAGTGGTGCGCCAAAGGAAGATCCAAATGAACATCTTCGTACCTTTAATAGGATCTGCACACTATTTAAAATCTGAGAAGTAGAGGATGAACAGATATATCTCATGTTATTTCCCTGGACTTTAAAGGGAGAAGCCAAAGATTGGTTGGAATCGTTACCTGAAGGGGCGATTGATACATGGGACGTTTTAGTTGAAAAATTTCTTAAACAATTCTTTCCTGCATCTAAAGCCGTAAGACTTCAAGGAGAAATTGTTACGTTCACACAGAAATCGAATGAAACTCTATATGAGGCGTGGACAAGATTTGGAAAGTTATTAAGAGGATGTCCGCAACATGGTTTAGACACCTGTCAAATAGTACAAATATTCTACCAAGGATGCGACATCACTACAAGAAAAGACATCGATATAGCAGCTGGTGGTTCTATTATGAAGAAAACCGAAACTGATGCTTACAAAATTATTGATAACACTGCTTCCCACTCACATGAGTGGCACCAAGAAAAAGATATCGTTAGATCATCTAAAGCAGCTAGAGCCGATTCTAGCCATGACTTAGATTCCATTTCCGCAAAGATAGATGATGTCGAGAGACGAATGGAAAAGATGACTAAAGATATACACTCAATACGAATTAGTTGTGAGCAGTGTGGAGGACCACATTTGACAAAAGATTGTCTCAGTATTGAACTAACAATGGAACAAAGAGAGAATATTTCATACATAAACCAAAGGCCTGGAAATAATTATCAAAATAATTATCAACGGCCAAGACCGATCTACAATCAAAACCAGAATTATAATCGAAATATTCCATACAACAACCAACAAGGTCCTAGCAATCAACAAGTATCTAACAATACTTACAACCAGCAAAGACCTAATTTTCAAAACAAACCACAACCCGATGATAAAAAGCCGAATTTAGAAGATATGATGACGAAGCTAGTTGAAACTCAAACGTAGTTTTTCACATCTCAAAAACAAACTAATGAACAAAATGCTCAAGCATTTAGAAATCAACAAGTTTCTATTCAAAACTTGGAACAAGAAGTAAGTAACCTAGCAAGGTTAATAGGTGAAAGAAAACCGGGAAGTTTACCTAGTGATACAAATGCAAACCCCCGGAATGAAACAGCTAAAGCCATTACCACAAGAAGTGGTACAACACTTAAACCACCTGAAATACCTGTAACTTCTGATGAAGCTATTCCTACTCCATAAGAACCACAACCTGATCAAGATAAGGAAAAAGAACCGGTAGTTGAAAAGGTTAATGAAGATAACACAGTTAAGGCTAAACCTTATGTTAAACCATACCAACCACCACTTCCTTACCCGAGTAAAATGAAGAAAGAGAAACTTGAAGCCGAGCAATCCAAATTCTTGGATATGTTTAAACAGATAAATGTAAATCTTCCTTTCATTGATGTGATTTCAGGAATGCCTAGATATGCTAAATTCTTGAAAGATCTGATCACGAATAGAAAGAAAATGGAAGAACTCTCGGCTGTTACTATGAATGCTAATTGTTCAGCAGTGCTGTTGAATAAGATACCAGAAAAATTATCTGATCCAGGAAGTTTCACAATTCTATGTTTTCTGGGTAGTCTTAGTTCAATAGAAGCATTAGCAGACTTAGGTGCTAGTATAAATCTAATGCCGTATTCACTATACGCTAAACTAGACCTTGGAGAATTGAAACCAACAAGAATAAGCATACAACTAGCCGATAGATCAATAAAATATCCTAGAGGGATAATGGAGAACATGCTAGTTAAAGTTGGTACTTTAGTATTTCTAGTAGATTTTGTTGTTCTGTACATGGAAGAAGATTCTCAAGTTCCTCTCATATTAGGAAGACCATTCTTAAACACGGCTAAAGCAATGATAGACGTGTTCGGTAAGAAACTGACCCTAAGTATAGAGGACGAGAGTGTTACCTTTTCAATTGATAGAGCAATGCAACAACCGCAATCTGCAGATGATACATGCTATTATATTCACACTATAGATTTACATGCAGAATTGTTAGAAGAATTTCCATAATTACAAGGAACAGGAGAATGTTCTTTAGGAGAAGGAACTGAACAAATTGATGAAGCTGAAATGTTAGCTACACTAATAGCTAATGGATATGAACCAACAACAGAAGAAATTCAAATGCTAAAAGAAGAAGACAGATATCGATATAAATCATCGATAGAAGAACCTCCGACATTAGAGTTAAAGCCACTTCCAAACCATTTGGAATACGCTTATTTACATGGTGAATCTGAATTACCTGTAATAATATCGTCTTTTCTTACTAAAAATGAGAAATCACAACTCATTTCTGTGTTGAAAGCTCATAAACCAGCCATTGCATGGAAGATTCATGATATTAAAGGAATAAGTCCTTCGTATTGCACACATAAAATCCTTATGGAAGAAGGTCATAAAACGTATGTGCAACGCCAACGAAGACTAAATCCGAATACGCAAGATGTAGTTAAAAAAGAAATTATTAAACTGCTAGACGCAGGTTTAATTTATCCAATTTCTGATAGCCCATGGGTAAGCCCAATTCAATGCGTGCCTAAGAAGGGTGGCATGACTGTCATTACAAATGAAAAAAATGAGCTTATTCCTACTAGGACTGTAACAGGATGGCGTGTATGTATTGATTATAGAAAATTAAATGACACCACCAGAAAAGATCACTTTCCCTTACCTTTCATTGATCAAATGTTGGAAAGATTAGCCGGAAATAGTTACTATTGTTTTCTAGATGGATTTTCCGGATATTTTCAAATTCCAATAGCACCCGAAGATCAAGAGAAAACCACATTCACGTGTCCTTATGGTACTTTTGCTTACAAACGCATGCCATTTGGACTTTGCAACGCCCCTGCAACCTTTCAAAGGTGTATGATGGCGATTTTTCACGACATGATAGAAGAATGCATGGAAGTTTTCATGGATGACTTTTCAGTCTTCGGTGATACATTTGAAACATGTCTAGCTAATCTGGAACGAATGCTTATTAGATGCGAACAGTCAAATCTAGTACTTAATTGGGAGAAATGCCATTTCATGGTTAAAGAAGGCATTGTTCTTGGACATAAAATTTCGAAGGAAGGAATTGAAGTGGATAGAGCTAAAGTAGATGTAATTGCTAAACTTCCACATCCCACCAATGTTAGAGGAGTTAGGAGTTTTCTAGGGCATGCCGGTTTTTACCGATGTTTCATAAAAGATTTTTCTAAAATTGCCACTCCTATGAATAAACTCCTAGAAAAGGATGCTCCATTCATCTTTTCAGATGAATGTACCAAATCTTTTAATATTCTTAAAGAAAAACTCACTAATGCGCCGATCATGATAACACCAAATTGGAATCTACCATTTGAACTAATGTGCGATGCAAGTGATTTTGCAATGGGAGCCGTTTTAGGACAAAGGATTGAAAAACGATTTCAACCTATATATTATGCTAGTAAGACGTTACAAGGAGCACAAACGAACTATACAACTACTGAAAAAGAACTCCTTGCTATTGTCTTTGCTTTTGACAAATTTCGATCATATCTCGTTCTAGCTAAAACGGTGGTCTATACCGACCATTCTGCTCTTAGATACCTATTTTCGAAACAAGATGCTAAACCAAGATTAATCTGTTGGATCTTACTCTTACAAGAGTTTGATATTGAAATTCGAGATAAAAGAGGAGCAGAAAATCTCGCCGCTGATCATCTTTCTCGTCTTGAAAATCCCGAATTAGAAGTTCTAAATGAATCGGCCATACAAGACAACTTTCCTGATGAATATCTATTGAAGATAGATTATAATGAAATTCCATGGTTTGCAGACTATGCAAACTACTTAGTTTGTGGATTCCTTGAAAAAGGATTATCGTACCAAAAACGAACGAAATTCTTCAGTGATATAAAACACTATTTCTGGGAAGATCCACATTTGTTTAAAAGTTGTCCAGATAGAATAATACGCCGATGTGTATTCGGAGATGAAGCTAGTAAAATTTTAAACGATTGTCACACAGGACCAACAGGAGGGCATTATGGGCCTCAACTAACAGCAAGAAAAGTTTATGAAGCTGGATTCTATTGGCCTACAATTTACAAAGACGCACACCTTCTTTGCAAATCCTGTGATGCTTGTCAAAGGGCCGGAAAAATAAGTCAACGTGATGAAATGCCACAAAATGTCATTCAAGTATGTGAAGTATTTGACATTTGGGGTATTGACTTTATGGGTCCATTTCCAAAATCTCATAATAATCTCTATATTCTCGTAGCCATTGATTATGTATCTAAATGGGCGGAAGCACAAGCTCTCCCAACTAACGATGCACGAGTTGTAGTCAACTTTTTAAAACGTCTTTTTGCAAGGTTTGGAACACCGAAAGCTTTAATAAGTGATCGGGAAACTCATTTCTGTAATAATCAACTTGAGAAAGTTCTTAAAAGATATGGAGTAACTCATAAAATCTCCACTGCTTATCATCCACAAACAAGTGGACAAGTTGAAAATACCAACCGAGCTTTAAAACGTATTCTAGAAAAAACCGTAGGATCAAATCCGAAGGAATGGTCCATTAAATTGGAGGATGCACTCTGGGCTTTTAGAACAGCCTACAAAACTACAATTGGAACCACACCTTTTAAACTCGTCTACGGAAAAGCATGCCATCTTCCAGTAGAAATTGAACACAAAGCATTTTGGGCTTTGAAGACATGTAATCTTGATTTATATGAAGCCGGACGTCTACGATTAAGTCAACTAAACGAATTAGAAGAATTAAGACATGAAGCATACGAAAATTCATTAATCTATAAAGAAAGAACGAAGAAATGGCATGATAAAAGAATCAGAAGTTCAAAAGAATTCAAAGAAGGAGACAGAGTTCTTCTTTTCAATTCACGATTCAAGCTATTTCCTGGAAAATTGAAATCAAGATGGTCTGGACCATTCATAGTCAAAAGAGTTTTCCCATACGGAACAGTAGAATTAATAAATTCAAATGGAATTGAATTTAAAGTTAATGGTCACAGAGTTAAACATTACATAGATAGTCCAATGGAAGTTGACAACGAAGTTAATCACAATTTCGATAACACAGCTAACTAAGTGTGGGGAGAATCAAGTCTTTAAAGGATAATATATATTTCTGTTAGAGTTAGATTGTCTGTTTTCGTGAAGTTCTCGAAAATGGAACCCGAATGGTCTTTCCCTAGCAGACCCTAAAGAACTAGTCTTCTCCCCCCATTCTGAATTTTTTTTTTTTTTTAGGTTTTTACGAAATGAAGACTGTCTATGAACTAAACCATGGTCTAATGCTACACGCTTTGATCACTAAACGTAATAATGACACACTTCCGAGTGAAATAGTATCAGTAATCAGAGAAAGATTGGACGGAGTAAGAAAAGAATCCAGATGCGAAGATAATAAGTTACAATTTGGTAAAGGAAAATCAAAATCCGCAGCGAAAAGAAGAGCACGACACCTTGAAAGATGTCACAAATGCGGAAAATGGTCACATGGAGGTAAATGTTCAAATAATCAAACCTATTCAAACACCGAATTTGTTACTTTATGCAGAGACGGACCGTTCATATGTTTAGAAGAAAAAACACTGAATGCTCGAGGTTACGCCTATGTAGCCATGGAAAATCAATTAAACCGACTATCTTATGAATGGGATAGATCGTATCACTAAGAATACTATCTCACAGGTAAGTCTGTACAGTTTTTATTTTTTTATTTTTATTTTTAACCTTTTGATAATAAACGCTAATTTGTTCGCTATAAAGTATTAAATTGGTATTGAATAAAATTAGGTTTGGCGACCGAAATTATTGATATGATTCAAAAATTTATTACATCACTGCGAAATTTAACGTTTATTCTTAAGGTATAAATATCTTTAATCAATCAACCCAAAATATTTCAAAAATTCGTCATGAGTTAAATTAGGTCATGGAACCGAAATTACTTTACCGAAAAGAGGGGCGTATATTTTTGATAATATTTGATTGATTAAAGTGGGATAAAAGCCAAAAAGATTTTTAATTTTATTTTTACCATGTTTTAAAATTAATATATAAAAATTAAAATAATATTGTAAACTTTTTAAAATTAATATATTTAAAATTGTAAATATTTGAAAAATTAATCTTTTTAATATAAGTTTGTATGTATAAAAACAAAAATATAATATAAGTTTGGTGTGAATTTATAATATAAATTTTTAATTAAGTTTGGTGTGAATTTTTAATTTTATGCATTTTAAATTTAAGTTTGGTGTGAATTTAAAATTTTATGCATTTTAAATTTAAGTTTGGTGTGAATTTAAAAAAAAAAATTTACTTTATTTCGCTAAGTTAAAAATATGTTTTTTAAAATTCGTCGTGAGTTGAAGACTAGGTCGTTGAGCCGAAATTGCTTTACCCGAGGGAGGGGCGAGAACTTTTATTATCGTTATTTTTAATCTTATTGAATTAAAGTATGCCAAAAACATTAAAAAACCTAAAAAAATCTTTACTTTTAAAAATCACGCTTTGAATTGACGAATTTTAAAATTTTGTCGAGGGACGGACTAGAACAACGATCCGAAACGCCCTCGCTGCTAAAAAAACAAATTTTTAAAATTTTATTAATATATGTTTTAGAAATTATAACCTTTTTATATATAAAAAAAAGCCAATATGTTTGGAAACTTTGGTAAAATTTAATCATTTCTACGCTAATCACCCTCAATAATTTAAATTGTTACTGATTTCTTGCAAATGAGGGCATTGCAAGATCTTAAGTGTGGGAAGGGGTTAAATTCTTTCGGATTTTTAAAATTTTTACTTTAAATACTTGGTTACCATTAAAAATACTAGTAAAGCAGTAGTTGTATTAGAATCTAGTGCTCTCTGATAATAAAGAACAGCCCTAGTCTTATATACTGACTACCCAATTCTAGTAAAATTTTCAAAATTTCCAATTAAATGAATTCAAAATCATGTTTATACATATTTATGAACGATAAAACTAGGTGTTAACACCGAAATTATTGTTACCTAGGAAAGGACATAAATTGAGAAACAAACCAAAATGTTAGAATTCATTTAAGAACGGAATAGAGGAGAACAAAAAGGCAAATAAAAGAAAATAAAAGCCAAGTGTGGAAAAATTTACCAAGTTATTTTAAACATATGTAACATATTTCTGTAACAAATAATTTAAGATACTTTTGCTTTGGACTAATCTAAATAGTTTTACCCGATTTATTATAATATATTTGAAAGAAAGATGGATCTACACGATGAATCAATTCCATCATTAAAAGGAAGTAAAGTCTTCCGAAAAAGAAACGCGCTTCTTGATTTAGGTCATGAAGTTGTCGTCCAGACCAGCTGTAGGTTGACGAAAAATCTAGAAAAGTCATCTCTAAAATCAGCAGAAAATCCACGGACTTCAGCATCAAACAGGGTCGCCAAGTGGTCAGACTTATCCTAACCATGAGAGGATCTGTCTTGTAAAATGGGGAGGACGTCGTGCAAATTAGCTTGATAAGACTAATGAATCAGACCCCCAGAAAGGATAATCTCCTTAAAGATTAAAAATCAGCTTTTAAGACTGATATTACTTAATCCTAGAGATCGACCTTAAAGATTGAGAATTCAAACTCATGGAATTCGATGATATCTAAACTCGAGCTTGAACGAGAAAATATTTTGATAAAAAATACAAACCGATTTGTTTTCTGAAAACCCATTTTCAATGCGTTCATTACCATTGAACGTAAAATCCTAGGAATTCACCTGGAATTCATTAGGTCACCTGAACCAAATCGGGTGTCAACCGTAACAACGGTGGTTGCATAGCATGGTCGAAGACAGGACCTTGTGCCAGACCGAAAAATCATAGGATGATCTTTACTATTGCTCCTACCAAGGATAGTACTAGCATCCGACACGTTAAAGACCATAATCAAATGCATGTCACGAGACATTGCCTTAACAGTTTCTTGTTCATCGCTTTCCTTTACAACCGGATGGTAGTTTACCAAAAGGTAATATACGGGACAAGTAAACTGGACGTGTTGCTTTCCAAATACAAGGTTAGCAAGTGGGTGACACAAAACCGCAAGTTTTGAGCTAAAAATTTTCAAATCTGAAACCCACCAAACCCACAAAAATAATTTTGCAAACACCGGTGAAGGGTTATTCTGGAAAACTTATCTAGGGTAAAAACTAGATTTAATTTTCAAAAGATCAAATGTTTTCATAAAGATCCAGTTTCATAAAGGATCTAAATTTTATAGTCATGTGGGATTGTAAACCACAACGTTACTATCATTGTTCATACCGCCATATAGAAATCACTGATGTACAAAGTGTGAAGAATAAAGAAGTGATTCTAGTGTTTTTATTTCAAGACTATATTGCTTGAGGACAAGCAACGCTGAAGTGTGGGAATATTTGATAATGCTAAAAACGAACATATATTTCATAGCATTATCCTTCAAGAAAGACAAGCTTTTAGTTGCAATTGTTCTAATTTCAAGTAATTATCGTTTAAATAATAAAAGGTGAAGACAAAAGACAGATTCGACGATTTGAAGACGCAAATGACCAAAAAGCTCAAATGTACAAGATACAATCCAAGTGGTTCAATTTATTGATGAGGAACGTCTAAAAATGACAAGAGTACAAGTTACAAAAGCAAAGTACACGATATAAAATAGTACGCAAGGACGTTCGAAAATCCGGAACCGAGACATGAACCAACTTTCAACGCTCGACGCAACGGAGCTGAAAGTACAAGTCAACTATGCTCAAGAATATAATATAATATTTAAATAATTCATAATATGAATAATAATAAATAATAAAAAGTTGTTAATTGAGCATAGTTAAGGGGTCATAAGTGAAAATTTCAAATTATAATTTGCCTATAAAAGGCCATGTAATTCGATGAAATAAGTACACCTTTTCTTTTCAATCCTAAAATCTATCTATACTCTCTATCGTAATATAAATATAAATATTATAATAATAATTTTAATTTTAATTTTAAATTATAATAATAATAAGATTATGATAGAGAATATTTTGATTGTATAAGTCGAAATTCTGTCCGTGTAACACTACGATATTAATAAAGCACTGTAAGTTATGTTTATATTATTTTCCTTAATGTCTCGTAGCTAAGTTATTATTATGCTTATTTAAAACGAAGTAATCATGATGTTGGGCTAATTACTAAAATTGGGTAATTGGACTTTGTACCATAATTGGGGTTTGGATAAAAGAACGACACTTGTGGAAATTAGACTATGGATTATTAATGGGCTTTATATTTGTTTAACTAAATGATAGTTTGTTAATTTTAATATAAAGATTTACAATTGGACGTCCCTATAAATAACCATATACACTCGATCGGACACGATGGGCGGGGTATTTATATGTACTAATAATCGTTCATTTAATCGGACACGGGAATGGATTAATAGTCACTAGAATTATTAAAACAGGGGTGAAATTATGTACAAGGACACTTGGCATAATTGATAACAAAGTATTAAAACCTTGGGTTACACTCAGTCGACATCCTGGTGTAATTATTAAACAAAGTAATAAAACCTTGTTACAGTTTAAGTCCCCAATTAGTTGGAATATTTAACTTCGGGTATAAGGATAATTTGACGAGGACACTCGCACTTTATATTTATGACTAATGGACTGTTATGGACAAAAACCAGACGGACATATTAAATAATCCAGGACAAAGGACAATTAACCCATGGGCATAAAACTAAAATCAACACGTCAAACATCATGATTACGGAAGTTTAAATAAGCATAATTCTTTTATTTCATATTTAATTTCCTTTATTTTATATTTAATTGCACTTCTAATTATCGCACTTTTTGTTATTGTATTTAATTGCACTTTTAATTATCGTACTTTTTAATTATCGCAAGTTTATTTTATCGCACTTTTATTTATCGCAATTTCATTATTGTTATTTACTTTACGCTTTAAATTAAGTCTTGTATTTATTTTTAATATTTTACATTTGGTTTTAACTGCGACTAAAGTTTTAAAATCGACAAACCGGTCATTAAACGATAAAAACCCCCTTTATAATAATAATATTACTTATATATATATTTGTATTTTTATAAATTTAAACTAATATAGCGTTAAGCTTTGTGAAAAAGATTCCCTATGGAACGAACCGGACTTACTAAAAAACTACACTACTGTACGATTAGGTACACTGCCTATAAGTGTTGTAGCAAGGTTTAAGTATATCCATTCAATAAATAAATAAATATCTTGTGTAAAATTGTATCGTATTTAATAGTATTTTCTTGTAAAATTTAATAGTATTTTATACCCCTTAGCTTTAACATCATGGAGTCTCATGCTTTTGTTTAAAAGAGGGTTGCATTCAATAAAACTTTGGTCATGTATTATATTCGACTGTTATGTCACCTTTGTAATATTTGAAAATCGATATATCATGGGGATTATTTTGTAAATAATCGCCCATATGTTTAAAACTCGTATTATGTACAATAATGGTGTGCTTTTTATGAAACGAATGCAATATTTTCTAAAACGTATCATATAGAGGTCAATTACCTCTCTATGGGACCAATGAATAACGTACTGCGTTTATATTAATACGGACGGGTCGTTTCAGTTGGTATCAGAGCAGAGGCCTTAGCGAATCAGAAATTGCATTAGTGTGTCTGACCGGTATTTGTTAGGATGCATTAGTGAGTCTGGACTTTGACCGAACTAGTTTTTGAAAACCATTGCTTATCATTTTTGGTCGGAAATTAAATATTATAACATGTAAATATTATGTGGTATATTACTAATGTGGTAGTTAATGTGTGATAGATGTCTACTTCTAGCACCAACCTCATTATCTCATTCAGCGACTCCGAAGAGGAATCTCCAGCGAAAGTACCAATCATTGACTTATCTGATAACCACGATGACTCGAAGAAAGATGTATCAATCATCTATATAACTGATGACGATAATGACCTAGAGTGGGATGCATTTTGGGAAGATTCACAAATTCCAGAAGAACCAGAAGTGAAAGAACCTGAAAACGATCCTGAGGCGGAGGAGGAAGTCAAAGAAATTTCTAAACAAGATTGGAATAACGCAACAAGGGATGTTAAACTTCCTATTGTAGTAGGGCTTGAGAACCGACACCTTTTACCACCAAACCACCCTTACCATATAAATCTCCCTGATAATCCCACCAAGATACCAAGTACCTCCAACCCACGACCAACAACAAAATACACTGTGCGTCTATCCCTCATTCCACCTAAACAAATTAATTCACCAACAACTAAAAGGCCCCGTCATTTTTGAATCACCTCCCGCTATGATAACATTTCACGCCATGTATAATATTATGTAGTGTGCTTTATTTTATCCTACATATGTATTATGTAAAATAAACCTATGTGAAATACTGGTATTGTATTGTTATATCATGAATAAGCGTGAAATGATTATGTGATTTTACTTTAAATTTTTCATAATAGAATATTATCTAGATTGTAGTAGTTAATTTTTGTACTAAGCTATTAAGTATGAACAATAACGGGTAGGTAATACCCTAGAAATAATTATAAAATGCTAATAAGAAGAAAATGCTTTTATAATAATTGGTTCATATTATTAATATGCCATGATGTACCATTAATTACTCACTACATCTATAATATTCTATGTGATTAATTATCTTATATGTTTATTGAAGAAACATGGCTCGATTAAACCAAATGACGGAACAAGAAATTGAGGAGCTTATCAACCAACGCGTAAACGACCGTATGCTTTGGGTCGAAGCGGCAAGAGCATCAGCAAATAACACCAAACCTCGTGTTGGATGCACATATAAGGCATTTCAAGGTTGCAAACCTTCATCATTCAGCGGAACAGAAGGACCAGTCGGTTTAACTCGATGGTTCGAAAAGCACGAGTCCGTATTTAAAATCAGTGGTTGTGCGGAAAGGGATAGGACAAAGTATGCTTCATGCACATTACAGGATGGTGCACTTACATGGTGGAAAAACTATGTAAAAGCTGTAGGGGGCGATGAAGCATATGATACTCCTTGGGAGGAGTTGAAAAATATGCTAATCAATGAATACTGCCCAAGGAACGAGGTTAGAAAAATGGAAGCCGAGTTACGAAATCTGAAAGTTGTCGGAACCGAACTTACCAACTATAACAGGCGATTCATGGAATTAGCCTTGTTATGTCCTGAATTGGTACCAACGGAAGAGCGAAAGATTGAATTGTACAAAGATGGTCTGCAAAAGAACATCAAGGCCAATGTTACAGCATCCAAACCCAAGACAATTCATGAAGCTATAACCATGGAAAACGAGCTAATGGATCAGATCATCCTGGATAAGAACGCATCAAATACCGATGCCAAGGTATCGGATAATAAAAGAAAGTGGGATGGAAACCGTGATCAAGGTCACCAGCAACAATCTCTTAAGAAATAGGAAACCACGCAAGGTGCGGGTAGTGGTTCAAGCTCGGGTTACAAAGGGCATAATCCCTTATGTAACAGATACCACAAACATCACACTAGTTTTTGTAATGTGGTGTGCAACAAATGTAATCGAAAGGGTCATCTTACTGAAGATTGTTGGGTTCCCGTTACAAATACAAATGGCAACAAGACTCCTGCCACCAATGCAAATAGAACTGCCTTGGCTACTGTTACTTGTTACGGGTGTGGAAAACAGGGTCATATTAAGAGCCAGTGCCCGAATCCAGAGAAGAATAACGGACCTGCATGGGGAAGAGCATTTGTTATTAATGCTAGAGAGGCGTGTGAAGACCCGGAGCTTGTTACAGGTACGTTTACCATTAATGACTTATCTGCATCTATTATATTTGATACTGGTGCCGATAGAAGTTACATGTGTAGAGACTTTTACGCTAAATTGAATTGTTCATCATTACCTCTAGATGCTAAGTACATGATTGAGTTAGCTAATGGTAAACTAATTAAAGCTGATAAAATTTGCCGTGATTGTAAAATAAATTTAGCCGGAGAAACGTTTAAAATTGATTTGATACCCGTAGAATTAGGAAGTTTTGATGTAATAGTCGGCATGGACTGGATGTCCAAAATAGGAGCTGAAGTTGTGTGTGCCAAGAAGGCAATTCGTATTCCCCGTAAGGATAAAACGGAAGTAATGATTTATGGAGAGAAGGGTAACTCAAAGCTAAAACTCATTAGCTACTTGGAAGTCCAAAAGTGATTGAAGAAAGGGTGCTATGCTATCCTAGCACATGTTAATAAAGTCGAAACAAAGGAGAAAGAGAATAGCATCAACGACGTGCCTGTGGCAAGAGAATTTCCTGAAGTCTTTCCGGAAGAGTTGTCGGGATTACCTCCATTTAGATCTGTAGAATTTCAAATAGATCTAGTACCAGGAGCTGCATCAGTGGCTCGTGCTCCATACAGACTTGCACCATCTGAGATGAAAGAGTTACAAAGCCAGTTACAAGAATTACTGGACCGTGGATTCATTCGACCGAGTACTTCACCATGGGGAGCTCCGATTTTATTCGTCAAGAAGAAAGATGGATCCTTTTGAATGTGTATAGATTATTGCGAATTAAACAAGTTAACTATCAAGAATCGGTACCCATTACCGAGAATTGATGACTTATTTGATCAGCTACAAGGATCACGTGTTTACTCCAAAATTGATCTAAGATCGGGTTATCATCAGTTGTGTGTCAAAGAAGAAGATATTCCGAAAACCGCATTTCGGACACGCTACGGTCATTATGAATTTTTAGTCATGCCGTTCGGGCTGACAAATGCACCAGCTGTATTCATGGACCTCATAAATCGGGTATGCAGTTCGTATTTGGATAAGTTTGTTATTGTCTTTATTGATGACATTCTTATTTATTCTAAGAATGAAGCAGAACATGAACAACATTTAAAGTTGGTGCTGGAACTGTTAAAGAAAGAACAGTTATACGCAAAGTTTTCCAAGTGTGCCTTTTGGCTGAAGGAAGTACAGTTCCTTGGTCACATTATCAGCAGTGAAGGAATTCAGGTTGACCCAGCCAAGATTGAAGCCATTGAAAAGTGGGAGACCCCAAAGACTCCAACGCAAATACGCCAATTTTTGGGTCTTGCTGGCTATTACAGAAGGTTTATTCAAGATTTTTCCCGGATAGCCAAACCATTAACAGCATTAACACACAAAGGGAAGAAGTATGAATGGACTTCTGAGCAGGAAGCCGCATTTCAATTATTGAAGAAGAAGTTGACTACATCGCCTATTCTATCATTACCTGAAGGAAACGATGATTTTGTAATTTATTGTGACGCTTCGCGACAAGGATTTGGTTGTGTCCTCATGCAACGAAAGATGGTTATTGCATATGCATCCCGACAACTGAAGATTCATGAACAAAATTATATGACTCATGATCTAGAATTGGGAGCAGTGGTGTTTGCATTAAAGATTTGGAGACACTACTTGTACGGGGTTAAATGTACTGTGTATACCGATCATAAAAGCCTTCAACATATCTTCAACCAAAAACAACTTAACATGAGGCAACGTAGGTGGGTCGAGCTGATAAACGACTATGATTGTGAAATTCGATATCATCCCAGGAAAGCAAATGTAGTAGCAGATGCTTTAAGCAGGAAGGAAAGAGAGTCGATTCAAGTACGAGCAATGAATATGAAGATTCGTACGAACCTCACTACCCAAATTAAGGAGGCTCAACAAGGAGCTCTTTCTGAAGAAAACTTTGGAAATGAGATGCTTAAAGGGTTAGATAAATAGCTTGTTACACGGGAGGACGGAACCTGATACTTCGCTGGACGCATTTGGGTACCGAAGTTTAAAGGGTTAAGAAAATTGGTTTTGGATGAGGCACATAAGACGAGATACTCGATACATCTCGAAGCTGGAAAGATGTATCAAGATCTTAAAGCACACTTTTGGTGGCCAAATTTGAAAGCTGATATTGCAACGTACATCGGAGAATGTTTGACTTGCTCCAAAGTCAAGGCAGAACATCAGAAACCTTCAGGTCTGCTTCAACAACCAAAAATCTCGGAATGGAAATGGGAATGTATTACTATGGATTTCTTCACGAAGCTACCAAAGACTGCATGGGGTTACGACACCATTTGGGTAATTGTCGATCGTCTCACCAAATCTGCACATTTCCTACCTATGAAGAAAATGGATAAGATGGAGAAATTGGTACGATTATACATGAAGGAAGTTGTTTCAAGACATGGAGTACCTATCTCCATTATATTCGATCGCGACAGTCGGTTTACGTCAAGGTTTTGGCAATCACTACATGAAGCTCTAGGGACTCGTCTGGATATGAGCACTGCATATCATCCTCAGACCGATGGGCAAAGTGAAAGGACCATTCAGACTCTTGAAGACATGCTTAGAGCATGTGTGATCGATTTCGGAAACGGATGGGATAAATATTTACTATTGGCAGAATTCTCGTATAACAACAGTTATCATACGAGTATTAATGTTGCACCATTCGAAGCACTTTATGGAAGAAAGTTTAGATCCCCTATCTGTTGGAACGAAGTAGGTGACAGACAACTGACTGGTCCCGAGATCATACAGGAGACTACTGATAAGATTGTGCAAATCAAGGAGAGATTGAAGACCGCCCAAAGTCGTCAAAAGAGTTATGCTGATGTTCGAAGGAAGCCGTTAGAATTTTAGGTTGATGACATGGTTATGTTAAAGGTGTCACCTTGGAAAGGTGTGATACACTTTGGTAAGAGGGGTAAATTGAACCCAAAATACGTAGGACCATTCAAGATCATCGAACGCAATGGACCGGTGGCTTATCGACTTAAGCTACCACAACAACTTGCTGGAGTACACAATACCTTTCACGTCTCGAACCTAAGGAAATGCCTTGTAAAAGAAGACCTCACTGTTCCTATTGAAGAAATCCAAATCGACGAGAAACTGCATTTTATAGAAGAGCCTGTCGAAATCATGTACCGTGAAGTCAAACAGCTCAAGCAAAGTAACATACCTATAGTTAGGGTTCGTTGCAATGCTCGAAGAGGTCCCGAGTTCACTTGGGAAAGAGAGGACCAGATGAAACAGAAGTATCCACATCTGTTTACAAACACCGCTCATTAAATAGGTACTACTTCAAATTTCGGGACGAAATTTCTTTAACGGGTAGGTACTGTGATGACCCGGATTTTTCCGACTACTTGATTATACTATTTATATGATTTAATAATTTCGAAATGATAAGCAATGAATTTTAATAAGTTTTGAACCCCCGGAAAGAATTTTATATAAGCAGTTGACCACCCTTTTATTCCTACGATTCACGAACGTCATAACTTGTATTAATTATATATGTGTATATATACATATATTTAACTTAAAAATATGATAATTAAATATCTCATTAAGTATATTAACAAAGTATTATATATATATTTTTATACTACTAATTTAAAGAGTTTTTGAACAATATATATGTTACTATTTAAACGACGTAATTAACTTAAATTAAAATGTATGTACATACAATGTATTACGAGTGTAAATACATCCTTACAAGTATTGAATACACTTTATAATATACCAATACATATAAAGGATAGCTATACTCGTATTTTCGTTCAATTTCCTCAAGAATTCTACTCGCATTCATACGGTATTTTTACCCGTATTATACATAGCTTCTAGAAGTATTTACTATTGGTATATACTAATAGAAATCTGCAATTATTTGTGTAATATGTCATCCATGACCTAATCAATTTAATATGTCATCCATGACTTAATACATTTTAACTTATCTTAGATATTTTCACTAAAAACCAAATTTTCAAGCCTATAAATAAGCACCATTTCTAACTCATTTTTACACACACTTGTAAGAACTCTCTCAAGTTTTGTTCTACTACTTCTTTCCAGCAACTTTACATTCTAAACTTGAGGTAAAAACTCTACTTCAACTCTTGTTCAATTCATATGTTTATAGCTATCTATATAAGAGTTTATAAACTAGAACATAGTTTAGTTGATTCTAAACTTGTTTGAAAAACTAATCTAATCTTTCTAACTTAACTCTAATAACACCTATTTATATGTATTATGATGTTATATTAAGTTAATATAAGAACTTATAACTTGTACATATGAAGAACACCTTGAAACTTAACATATATCCTTTAATCTCCATTCGGTAAAAAGCGGGCTGTTTTGGGTTGGGAATTAAAAACCTATCTTAGACTTTGAGTTCGAGGCTAAGACTTTGGAAATATGTTAATATATGTAAATAAGACTTCCAGTATTTTTTTTCATGATTTTAGACAAAGTGGAAGTATTTTTATCAAAAATCATATATTGGGTGGATGCCGGGATTTTCCCAAATCTGTCCACCGACACAAAAAGAGGGTAAAGCTCTAAAAATTACTACTTGGGTTGATCTTTTCGAATTGGTTTTGTTAAATTTACTTCTTAAGGAATCCATAGCAATTTGATTCACTTTAAACGGAGTTGTAATGAATATTTGGCGAGTAAAACAAAATCTGCTAAAATTAACGTTGTATGGACGAAATTTATATTATAAAAACTATATTAACCATATCCTTGCTAACTTTTCCTATATCCTATATATATTTAGACATGTTATCATTAGTATAACAAAATATTATAATCTTGGTTAATTCCGAGATTGTATATATATAATAATCTTGGTACGTTCCATGACAATACGTGCACAATACGTTTTGATAAATCCTAAGACAATACGTACACAATATGTCTTAGTTAATTCTAAGACAGTACATATACAATAGGTCTCTGGATTGATGCAAGACAATACGTACACAATACGCCGTGGGGTAATTCTAAGATTATATTTATATACCGATTAATGGACTTTTCGAACTATTTTGGACTACCAACATAAAATGTTAAAAATTATAAGTATTCTATGAACTTGCTTTATTTTATATGTCGTATTATTATCTGAATCGTTATTATTGTTATAGGTTCGTGAAACCAAGGACGACGATCATATTTTTAATAAGTTGAAAACTTATTATTAATATACTTTTACTACTGTGAGTATATAGTCCCATTTTTAAACTCTAAAATATTTTGGGATGAGAATACATGCATTTTATGTTTTACGCCATGGACACAAGTACTTAAAATATATTCTACGTTGAGTTGTACCACCTTGCATAACTTCCCTAATAGCTTGGTAACTAATATTTACATATTGTAAGAACATGTAAGCGTGAATCCTATTGATAGATCTATCTGGTTTGACAACCCCAACCGGGCTAGTCGCTCTAGTATCGTAAACGGTTGCATAGTACTTCGTTTTTACTACACTTAGTACAGTGTAGGGAGATTTCATAATAAAGGAAATATGCCACATTAATGGTTAAGTATGGTTACCGAAGCGCTGAACAACTTATAGAATATCTTTATTGAAATGTTTGTAACTATGAAATCTTGTGGTCTATATTTATATCGATGCTAGCTTTAAACCTATATATCTCACCAACCTTTGTGTTGACTGTTTAAGCATGTTTATTCTCAGGTCCTTAAGAAAGTCTTCCGCTGTAGCATTATCTGAGCAAGCTTTGCATGGAGTCTCATGCTTTTGTTTAAAAGAGGATTGCATTCAATAAAACTTTGGTCATGTATTATATTCGACTGTTATGTCACCTTTGTAATATTTGAAAATCGATGTATCATGGGGATTATTTTGTAAATAATCGCCCATATGTTTAAAACTCGTATTATGTATACTAATGGTGTGCTTTTTATGAAACGAATGCAATATTTTCTAAAACGTATCATATAGAGGTCAATTACCTCGCTATGGGACCATTGAATAACGTACTGTGTTTATAGTAATATGGACGGGTCGTTTCATACTTGGACATAGGATCAAGAGATATCGCATTATTTACTTTTGCATTTGAACATTTACATTATTGTTACTTCCATCATTGTAACGACATTTCATTTTCCACTGCGTACTCTCAATAAAGATAATTATATCATTTAGTATTGTTCTCGTTTATTATAATATGTTGGTTTATTTGGTATTAAGTCACATTTCGCCGAGGCCCTAACTGGGGGTGTGATATATTGGTATCAGAGCAAAGCAGGCTATTATAGAGAACCATGATTGCATCTTTATGTGTGCCTTACTTGTTAGCTAGGGTGCCTTAGCAATCTAGAAAACTATAACCTTTCCTGCCTTAGACTTTAAATCACTTAGGATTTCCCTATAATCTTAACAATTATTCTTTCATAAACTTGACTTAAAGATTCTAATCAAAGTCTCCTTCCTAATGTTAGGATGTCAAGCTCAAGCATTAATAAACCAACTCTCCTCAAGCCAACCAAAGAAGATACTAAAGGGTCTTCCACTGAAAGACCAGTCCAAAGTCCACCTTATGGCTTTGGTGGTCCTCATTCACCAAACTATAGCCCGGATACTCTACCTGCTTCTCCTGATTTTCACCCGACTCAAGGATCTGAAAGCGAAGGAGAAAGCTCTGCTAATTCTGCTGACTCTAGCTCTTTTCACTCATTGGTACATAAACCGATGAGTACTCCCGAATGGGATGCGCTTCAAAATCTCCCTAACTACGATATTGACTTCTCAAATTATGAGCCCGAAGAAGAGCCTATTGAAGAATCGTCTGAAAACTCAACTCTAAAGAGAAAGCAACCCGAACCCGCTACCGGTCCATTATTTTGTAATAACATGGAGTACGTAAGGGTGAAGTGTGATATCATCAACCTTCAAAGTAGTTGTGAGAAGAATAGGGAGTTTAGCAGACGCCACGTTGCTCGGATAGAAGTGCGTCTAAACAACCTAGAAAAAGAAAATAAAATCTTGAAGGAAATCATCAAAGAGTCCTTCGACTCTCAAACCGAAAGGCTAGAGAAACTTGTGAAGGATAACATGGAGAAAGTGATGAAGCAGTTTGAGGATGAGAAGAAGAGATATGAAGACTACTTCAATCTTGACATTTCCTAGTTTATTTTTCTATTTTTCCATCTATGTAAAGGCTATGCCTTAAACTATTCTTATTCCCGAATCGTATATTAAAAGGCTTATTTTAACGCCTCGTTCCTTAATAATATAAAGTGTTTTATTTATATCATGTGATATCAATAATTTATCTTATTCATACTTGTAATTGCTCAACCCTATAACTTGTTAACTTATCCGACTTATGTTCACTTATGTAGCAACATCATGGTTCGTCCAGCTGCACCTACTGTTAACAATATCGTATTGACTACCGAGCAATTCCAACAACTACTCACTGCCGTATAAGGCAAAAATCAAGCTAATAATGTTAATCCTCAACCGAAACCTTGTTCATGCAAGGATTTCACAAACTGTAATCCTCCTGCATTTAAGGGAAATGAAGAAGCAGTTGAACTAGTTCGCTGGTTCGAGAAGATGGAGTCCATCTTCCGCATTTGCAACTGTGGTAATAACGATCGAGTAAAGTATGCCACTAGCTCATTAGGTGGTAAAATGCTTTAACTTGGTGGTCTGCTCATGCCAAGTCCGTAGGAATTGATAATGCTAATGCAATTCCATGGGACGAACTCAAAAGCATGATGGTCAACAAATTCTGCCCAAGGAGTCAAGTTCAGAAACTTGAAACTGAGTTCTGGGAACTCAAGGTGACGGGTACTGATATTGAGAACTACACCAACTGATTTCTTGAACTCTCTACTCTGTGTCCTGAGATGTTTCCTACCGAAGCAAGGAAGATAGAACGATATATTGAAGGTCTCCCCAAAGATGTTCAGGGGAATGTTATTACTGCCGAGAAGGTTACTCTGGATGCTGTGATTCTCATGGCACAAAATCTAATGTTGTCCAAGAGGAGAAGAGCGTCGGCCATTAAGTCTGTTGACACTAAGGGTAATGAAGGAAAAAGGAAGTTTGAGCCGTCTCAAGGTTCAACTCAGAATGACAGTAAGAAGCTTGCGGATAGTACGAGGATGAATTATAAGGGTACCTATCCTTTTTGTATTCGTTGAGGGCATCACCCGGGGCGGTGCACTACTACTTGTTCGTTGTGTAAGAAAGTGGGACACGTTGCTAAGACGTGTAAGACTCCTCCAAAGGATAAGGCTATTGTTCCAGCCAAAGCTCCTCCTACATGTTATACTTGCAGAGAAAAGGGACAGATTAGTCTAAATTGCCCTAAGAAGAAGGATAATCCCGCTCCTGGAACTAATACTACTACTGCGAAGGGTCGTGCATTTATTCTTACTGCTGCGGAAGCTCGAGATGAGGATGAGGTCATCACGGGTACGTATCTTGTCAATAATTGTTATGCCACTATTTTATTCGATTCTGGTGCCGACAGAAGTTACGTGTCTAGTGAATTTTGTACCCTATTTACTAAAAAGCCTCAACCCTTAGAAACTAAAAGATTAGTAGAAGTAGCTAATGGAAAGATCATGCAAGTCGATAAAATCTATAAAAATTGCAACCTAATCTTTGCCAATAAAGAATTTAAGATAGACCTTTTACCGGTCGAGCTCGGAAGTTTTGACATCATAGTTGGAATGGATTGGTTACGTCCATTACATGCTGCTATCATGTGTTACGATAAAACTGTTCATGTTCCGTTGGGAAATGGAGAGACTCTCATCATCCAAGGTGAAAAGAGTGGTTCCAATCTCAATATTATCTCATGTATCAAAACCTGCAAATGCCTTATGAAAGGTTATCCAGCTATTCTAGCCCACGTTAAGATGATTGAATCGAAAGAGAAGAGTATTGAAGATGTACCAGTGGTTAAAGACTTTCCCGATGTATTTCCTGAAGATCTTCCTGGTCTTCCACCTCCTCGACAAGTTGAATTTCAAATTGATTTAACTCCCGGTGCTGCACCTATTGCTAAAGCTCCATACCGATTAGCACCCTCCGAAATAAAGGAATTATCCAACCAACTCCAAGAACTATCAGATAAAGGTTTTATTCGTCCAAGCTCGTCCCCATGGGGAGCTCCTATTTTGTTTGTTAAGAAGAAAGATGGTACGTTAAGGATGTGCATTGATTATCGCGAACTTCACAAGCTTACTATCAAGAACTGTTATCCGTTGCCGCGAATTGATGATCTATTCGACCAACTCCAAGGGTCAAGCGTTTATTCAAAGATTGATTTGAGGTCCGGTTATCACCAACTCCAAGACAAGGAATCCGATATTCCTAAGACTGCTTTTCGCACTCGTTATGGGCACTATGAATTTTGTGTTATGCCTTTTGGCTTTACTAACGCTCATGCCGTATTCATGGATCTTATGAACCGTGTTTGCAAACCTTATCTCGATAAATTTGTCATTGTTTTCATTGATGACATTTTGATCTACTCCAAGAGTGAGAAAGAACATGAGCAACATTTGCGCATGATTCTTGAACTCTTACGAAAGGAACAACTCTACGCTAAATTTTCAAAGTGCGAGTTTTGGCTCAAAACCGTACAATTCCTCGGACATGTTGTTGATAGTAACGGCATACATGTCGATCCAACTAAGATTACCGCTATTCAGAACTGGGAGATACCAAAGACTGCGAAGCATATTCGTCAATTTTTGGGACTTGCCGGTTATTATAGAAGATTCATAAAAGATTTTTTCTCTCCTTGTTAAGCCCCTTACGAAGTTAACTCAAAAAGAGAAGAAGTTTGAGTGGTCCGAAGAACAGGAATCTGCTTTCAAGATTCTGAAGGAGAAATTGACCACAACCCCGATTCTATCTTTACCCGAAGGTACTGACAACTTTGTTGTTTACTGTGATGCTTCGAAGCAAGGCTTTGGTTGTGTTTTAATGCAACGTGAAAAGGTTATTGCCTATGCATCTAGACAGTTGAAGAAACATGAGGAGAACTATACCACACATGACCTTGAGTTAGGTGTCGTGGTATTTGCATTGAAGATATGGAGACATTATCTGTAAGGTACCCATTTTACGGTGTACACTGATCATAAAAGTCTTCGACACATCTTTGATCAAAAATAGCTGAACATGAGGCAAAGTCGATGGCTCGAGTTATTGAACGATTATCACTGTGAGCTGATATATCATCCCGGCAAGGCGAATGTAGTTGCCGATACCCTTAGTCGAAAGAACGATGTTAAACGTGTTCGTGCTTTAAACATGAAAATCAAATCAAATCTTATCTCACGAATCTGTGAAGCTCAATCGGAAGCTATTAAACCGACACTTATCGAAGGTGAAGGACCTATCGGTTTTGAGAACCAACTCCAAGTGAAAGCCAATGGTACACGGTACTTTGGCAACAGAATTTGGGTCCCTCACTTCGGTAATCTCCGTGAACTAGTCTTGGATGAAGCGCATAAGACTAGATACTCTATTCATCTCGGTTCCAGTAAGATGTATCACGATGTGAAGGAATTCTACTGGTGGCCTAACATGAAAGCTGACATTGCTACTTATGTTAGTAAGTGTCTCACTTGTCTGAAAGTCAAGGCCGAACATCAAAAGCCTTCTGGTCTGTTGACACAACTCGATATTCCGCAGTGAAAGTGGGAATGTATCACTATGGACTTCGTTACTAAGTTGCCTAAGACTTCAAACGGTAACGATACTATTTGGGTCGTAGTTGATCATCTTACTAAATCTGCATATTTTATACCAATCAAGGAAACCGACAAGATGGAGAGATTGTCACAGCTTTATATTAAAGAAATTGTCTCACATCATGGTGTTCCTATCTCGATTATTTCTGATCGCGACAGTCGATTCGTTTCCAGATTTTGGAAAACTTTACAATATGCTCTTGGAACTCAACTCGACATGAGTACAGCCTATCATCCACAAACTGATGGTCAAAGTGAACGAACTATTCAAACCATGGAAGATATGCTACGTGTTTGTGCAATCGATTTCGGCAAAGGTTGAGATAGACATCTACCTTTAGTTGAATTTTCTTACAACAACAGTTATCACTCCAGCATTAAAGCTGCACCTTTTGAAGCTTTGTATGGCTGGAAGTGTAGATCTCCTTTGTATTGGGACGAACTCGAGGACAGACATTTAACTGGTCCCGAAATCATTTACGAAACTACCGAATAGATCGCTCAGATTAAGCAACGATTAGAAACTGCCCGTATCCGACAAAAGAGCTATGCCGATAAGAAACGAAAGGATATAGAATTCCAAGTTGGAGATAAAGTCATATTGAAAGTATCCCCTTGGAAAGGTGTTGTCCGCTTCGGTAAACGAAGTAAACTCAGTCCACGATATGTTGGACCTTTCACGATCACTCAAAGAGTCAGTCCCGTGGCATACCGATTAGAACTACCAACTGAACTCAGTCAAGTACATGATGTGTTTCATGTCTCAAATCTTAAACGGTGTCTTGCTGATGACACACTGGTTATTCCTTTGGATGATGTCCGCATTGATGAGCAAATGCACTTCGTTGAAGAACCTATAGAAATTATGGAAGGAGAGGTCAAACAAACGCGTAAAAGCAACATACCTATCGTTAAAGTCCGTTGAAATTCGCGTAGAGGCCCGGAATATACCTGGGAACGTAAAGACCACATGAAACGGAAATATCCCCATCTCTTCTCAACTGCTGATGCAAACGAGGAATCTACCTAAAAACTTCGGGACGAAGTTTTCAATAACGGGGAGGTACTATAACGACCCACATTTTTCCATTCTATATTTCTCATTTTTCCATTCTATATTTTTCCATATTAAATGCCCAACAATATAATTAAACTTAATAGTTAAACTTTAATTGATAATGATTAAGCGTTAAGAATTATAAAATATACTAATTAACTTTGTACATTAATTGACAAGTTAATAAAAATAATAAGTTAATTAACTTTTGTGAACAAATAAATAACTTTAAAACTTGTGTACTTAAAATATTTAAACTTGGATAATTAAGGAACCATTTAAGCTAAATTAAAGTGCAAGGTCTAAAGTGAAAAAGTTAAACCCTAACCCTAATAAACCCTAGCTGATTTTAGGGAGGGTAAAATTACCCTTCTACCCCTAAAATTTTCGGCCAAGACACCCCTTAATCACCTCCTCATTTGTTTAACTTGTTCCCTAAGTAATTCCTTATTAAACCCTAACTCTAGAATAATCATATCCTCCCTATAAATAGAGACCTAGGCTAACCCATTCTATGTACCAAATCAGAATTACAACTCTCTCCCAAATCTCTCCCTCTCTCTCTTATTTTCGGCCCAAAAACCGAAAATACCACCACCCCCCCATCGAAAATCATCATCAATCTTCAAGGTGATCTTCAAGTGTTCTTCGCGTTCTTCGTGTTCTTCAAGAATCTTCAAGGTGTTCTTCAAGTTTTTCAAGGCTTTGATCTTAAATCTTCATTGTGTTCATCTTTTCTTTGTTAGTCATCTTCGAATCTTCAAATGTATAATATAAACCCTAATCTATTTACATAAACTTTGATCTTTAATTCATGTTATAAACTTGTTTAATCATAAACACATACATAAACACACCTAGATCTAAATATACATGAAAAAAAGAGAGAATGTAATATATATGTATATGTATGTCGACCAAAAGAAAGAAAAAGGGAAAAGGAAAGTTTGATCTTTAAAACCTAGAAGATTCGATAAAGATTTGTTTGTGTTTAATTAAGGAAACAAAATAACTACATATATATACATATACATATCGACATATACATATATATACATGCAAAAAATATTTTTTGTTTTATATATATATATATATATATATATACATATATACGAATTACATATACATATATATATAAAACCCTAATTACTTAAACCCTAATTCATTAAACCTAACCCTAATTATTTAATACCACTTTAATTATTAAAACCCTAATTTATTAAACCCTAATTTACTAAACCCTAAGACATTAATTAAACCCTAGTCATTTATTACAAACCCTAATCATTAAAATACTACTTTAATTAACTAACCCTAATTAATGAAACCCTAATACTACTTATACTATTAATTAACATGTATACACTATTAATGTTACTAACACTTATAACCTACTACTTATATTATAACACATAAAAACATTTTTGGATATGTATTAGAGATGTATAGATCTTCGAACTTTCTTGACGAATGGTTTCTACGAAACTCTAGGCGGAAGGGTTTAGATTTTCTGATTTAAAGGATCCTATAGCTCAAGCCCCTAGACCTGAAATGGCCATTCGAAGGGAAAGGGGTGATCGGAAGCTTATCTAATACGGCAAGTATCCTAAAATGGAAAACACTCTTAAAGTAGAAACTTTCTAGTTATAAAAACTTACTAAAATAAGGAACCTACTAAAAGTGGAAACTTTCTAAAAATAGAAACTTACTAGGAAAGGAAACTTAGTAAAACGAACTATATTTACAACACTATCATACTTAAAAATCTACTTAAACTTGGGCAAAAACACTTACTACTCTTAAATGTCAATAGGTTGACTTTCTGTTAGTTCCAACTTTCTATTCCGAGGAATAATCGTCATCTCTCGCTGCTTACTAAGGTGAATTCATAGGCCCACTTTACTTTGTGCACAACTTATTTACTTTATGGGGTGAGACACATGCTGCTTTTAATATTTACAATTTAGACACAAGTATCAACTGCTAAACTATGTTATACCCGGCTATGTCCGACTAAGTCCCTACAGTGATATTTTTAATTGCTCGTTGATTGCATGCTTAATTATTGCGGGTAGGCCTATCGGGAGTAACGTCCCCGATACATTTGACTAAGTCATTGTATTACTTAATAATGAAATTAAACCGACAAGTATAAACTACAACTTGTCTTTGGGGCAAACTTGAACGTTTAGTCTAAATATCACGCACTGGCATAACTTTTTGATCTGCGAGATCAACTTTATAAACTAAATCTTGTGGTCTAAAACAACGGTCAAACTTATTTGTTAAACCTATGATTTCACTCAACCTTTTTGGTTGACACTTTAGCATGTTTTGTCTCAGGTGTTGTTTGATTCAAGCTTTCTTTCTTACTGCTTATGTGATGCTACTTGGACATAGGATCAAGAGATATCGCATTATTTACTTTTGCATTTGAACATTTACATTATTGTTACTTCCATCATTGTAACGACATTTCATTTTTGGCCGCGTACTCTCAATAAAGATAATTTTATCATTTAGTATTGTTCTCGTTTATTATAATATGTTGGTTTGTTTGGTATTAAGTCACATTTCGCCCAGGCCCTAACTGGGGGTGTGATATCACCGGTAGTAATCCCAAAATGTTTGAGGAGTTCAAGAAAGCAATGGTTTGGGAGTTCAAGATGACCGACATTGGACTTATGGCTTACTATCTTGGGATCGAGGTAAAACAAAAGAAAGAAGGAATATTCATATCCCAAGAAGGTTATGCGAATGAGGTGATTAAGAAGTTTAAGATGAATGACTGCAAGTCAATGAACACACCGGTGGATTGCAATCTTAAATTGTCAAAAGATGATGAAGGATACTTGGTGGACCCAATACAATACAAGAGTTTGGTTGGAAGTCTAAGGTACCTAACCTGCACGAGGCCATATATTCTCTACGGAGTTGGACTAGTAAGTCGATTCATGGAAGCACCTACAATAAATCATTTGAAGGCGGCCAAGAGGATACTTCGTTACATCAAAGGTACGATTGACTATGGCCTGTTTTATTCGCCTTCTGATCACTTCAAGCTAGTTGGATATAGTGATAGTGATTGGGCTGGAGACATAGATGATCGTAAGAGTACGAGTGGTTTCGTGTTCTATATGGGAGATACGGCGTTCACATGGAGCTCGAAGAAGCAACCCATTGTGACTCTGTCAACGTGTGAAGCCGAGTTTGTAGCAGCAACATCGTGCACCTGTCATGCAATATGGCTCAGGAAGTTACTAAATGAGCTTAAGTTTTTTCAAAAGGAACCTACATAGATATATGTGGATAACAAGTCTGTGATTGCTCTAGCAAAGAATCCAGTCTTCCATGATCGAAGCAAACACATCGATACAAAATACCATTACATAAGGGAGTGTGTTACAAATAAAGAGGTGCAGATAAAGTACGCGAAGTCACTTGACCAAGTTGCTGATATTTTCACAAAGCCCCTAAAAAACGAGACATTTCAGAGATTACGGAATATGCTCGGAGTGACAAAATCAAGTTTAAGGGGGACTGTTAGAAACTAAACTTGATTTTGGGCTATGGGTTTTGGATTTGGGCTTGCAAATATCCAAGTATTTTGGATCAAGATTGTAGTCCATTATGTAGAAACTTCTTGAAATATGTAGTATTGAAAGTGTGTAGAAAAATCTTTTAAAATATCTAAAGATAATACTTAGAAAATATCTAGATAATGCTTATGAAAAATCTAGATTTTAGTAGATGATGAAGAGTTCTAAACTACTCCATTGAGTAGTATAAAAAGAGGGCTTCACCCCTCATTTGTAATCAAGTAATTCAATAAGCAATAAACAAACCTTTCAAGATCAATCAAACATCTAAATCATCAATCCTCTCTTCCACAAATAATATACATAGCCTCCTATTTCCAACATACTATGACCAGGGACGGAATTTGAACTTTTTAACAAGGGCGCGAACACGGATAAGAACAACAATCTCAAATGATAATGCAAAAAGTTTAATATACATGACGATTTACATGTAGGGAAATTCCAATTCATTAGGCGTTTCGATACAATCATATGGAAATTAAGCCAAGAGCTTATTTAAAAAAAAAAATAGGCTGTAATTGTGTAACTAGAGCTGTTGACATGGACATATTGGGTTAGATTACATAGGAAGAAAAAAGAGTCCAGCCCAACTCAATTTTCTTAATACATGATGGTCCTTCTTTGAAACATTCTAAAAAAAGTACAATATAGAATACATTAACTAAAACATGGCGCAAAAAAAAACCGCAAAATCTTTCACAGTTTAGGAGATGAAAATTCATCCTTTTTCCACTCAGCACTAAACAGAAAAAGAGAAAAAATGCAGGTTTCCGGAATAATGAATCATGGCACATGGGTAACAAATCCTTCTCAAGTGAAGGAAATATTCTTCAATTCCTTTGTTAATAAATTCGGGATGGGGGACTGCATTCCAATAAGCTATCCAAGTTCTCATTTCAGGAAAATATCTGAAGATGATGCTTTGTTCTTGATTTCTGAATTTTCGGATAATGAAGTCAAAAGTGCAGTGTGGTCTTGTGGTAGTGAAAAATATCCAGGACCAGATGGTTTCTCTTTCAAATTCGTTAAGCACTTTTAGGAAACAATTAATTCTGATATTCTCGATTTGGTCAAAAACTTCCATTCTTTTTGCGCAATTCCTCCGGGTTGTAATGCCTCATTTTTTTCTTTAATCCCTAAGAAGACCAATCCGACTCAAGTAAACGATTATCGACCGATTAGCCTGATTGGAATTCAATACAAAATCATAGCTAAATCTTAGCTAATCGTCTCGCGTCCGTAATCAGTGAGATCATCAGCACAGAGCAAACGGCTTTCATAAATGGGAGGCAAATTTTAGATGGACCTTTAATCATCAATGAGGTTCTCGAGTGGTGCAAAAGAAAAAAGAAAAAAGCTATGCTATTTAAAGTGGATTTCGAAAAAGCTTTTGATTCAATTCATTGGGATTATATTTTCTCCATGTTATACTTTATGAGATTTCATCCAAAATGGGTTGCATGGATCCGTGCATGTCTTGTATCTTCTAGAGCATCGCTTCTCATTAATGGAAGCCCTTCTGAAGAATTCTCCATCGAAAGAGGGTTGCGACAAGGAGATCCTCTTTCTCCATTCTTATTCATCATTGGCATGGAAGGTCTTCAAGCGGCTATCAGCGATGCTTCTAATGCAGCTCTATACTCGGGCATACGTGTTGGTAACCCCTCATACCAGATCACAATCTCAAATTGTTTATTTGCAGAAGATGTCCTCTTTGTAGGAGAATGGAATGATGAAAATGCCTACAATCTATTAGCCATTCTCGCGTGTTTCTTTGCCGTCTCAGGTTTAAAAATTAACCTCCTAAAATCTTCCCTATTCGGGCTAGGAGTTAATTCTAGTGAAGTTAACAGGATGGCAAATTTAATGGGTTGCTCAGCGGTGACAACTCCATTCATTTTCCTTGGTATTCCAATCGGTCAAAATATGAATCATTCAAAAGGATGGACTCCTATTATTGAAAAAGTGAAGAAGTGTCTTAATTCTTGGAAGGTAAATCTACTCTCTTTTGGAGGTAGATTAACCTTGATCAAGTCGGTTTTGGGTTCTCTAAGAACATACTACATGTCGCTTTTTAAAGCTCCACATAATGTGATCAATAAAATCGAATCTCTTCGCGCTTCCTTCTTTTAGGGTGGAAAAGACCAAATCCATAAAGTACATTGGGTGAGTTGGACCACCATTCTCAATCCAATAGAAAAAGGAGGGCTTTCGGTTGCAAGTTTAAAAGCCGCAAATCTAGCTTTAATTTACAAATGGCGATGGCGTCTAGTAAATAATCGAGACACGTGTTGGGCTAAGGTCATATGTGCACTACATGGAAACACTGTTGGCGGAAATCTTCCATGCGCTAAAAACGCTTCAGGCACATGGGCGAACATTGTTAGATGTATAGAATTGACACACACCAACAATTACATCTCAACACGCAGTTTACGCCTAAAATTGGGTAATGGTTCACACGCACTGTTTTGGCATGACCCTTGGATTTTTGACATCTCTCTTGCTTCTCGCTTTCCGCGTTTATTCTCTCTTGATCAGAATCGAACAAGCTCAGTAGCCTCTAGATTTTCTAATGGGTCTTGGTTGTGGTTTTGGCGTCGGCCTCCAAGAGGAGGTGTGGAAGATAGTGAATTCACATAATTATGCGAAGCTCTTCACTCGGTTTCCCTTTCTGCAGTCTCGGATCACTGGACATGGGATAATCCCCCTGATAACACTTTTACCGTTGCTCAAGCTAGACGTCTCATTGAAAACTCAAATTCGGTCAGTACTTCCACCTTTTCCATGTGGTGTAAGACTGTTCCGATCAAAATAAACATCTTCATATGGCGTCTTAATCTTGACCGTCTTCCTACCATCCCAAACCTTGAGCATAGAGATATTTTCGTGGACAGAAACACTTGTGCTCTTTGTGACGTTTCAGAAGAATCCCGTAATCACTTGTTCATAAGGTGTGACACAAGTCATCAAATTTGGTGCAAGGTAGGCATATGGCTAGATGTTTCGATCCCAATCTTGGACTAGGTGGAAGAATTATGGTCTTGGATCAATTCCCTTCCTCAGAACGGCAACAAAAGTTTCATTGTTAAAGCGGTGGCGATCTCAACTCTTTGGCACATTTGGAGGCTCAGGAACGGCATTATTTTTAATGATCACAACATTAGAAAATTATATGTTTTCGATTACATTGTTTTGTCAGCTTTTAATTAGATTTTTTCGAGGTACCACAAGTCTTCCTTAAATTGGACTTCGTGATTACACTCGCCATTGTATTCCTTCTAACCTTCTTAGCTTCTTGCTAAGTTTTTCTTTAATATAATTTTGCCGTTCCAAAAAAGAAAAAAAAAAAAAAAAAAAAAAAAAAAAAAAGACCGAGATCATTCCAAGCGAGGCCGAGAGACGCCAAATTATGAAGAAGTGTGACGTTTGTTGGCACTTGAACTTAAAACTAACATTCTGAGATATTGATATGTGTGACTTTTTGAAAACTTTTCAATTTATATTAAAAGAAGTAAACAGTGAGCCTGTTGAGCAGAGAGCGTTTTATATTAAATCAGAGTTGTTGCTGCTATCAAAAGAAGAAGCAAAAGATCGAACTGATGAAAAAGAAATGGAAAAGGGACAAAAGAAACTTTGAATTACACATTGAATTATAATTGAATAACAAATATGAAAAAAACTTAAAAGATCATAAACGCATACGCACACAAAAGCGACATATATATTAAGGAGTTTATAAAGACAACGCGTACAATATATATGGAAGCTGGCTTGTCTTATCTTCGTATGAAGTTTTACAGGTCTTCAAAAAGTAGGTCATGCATATACAACTTTCATAATTATTTCTCCAATTTTCATATTTTTCTATTCACATTTTGCAATTTGTCTACGTAATATAACATTAGGTAGCTAATATTCATATCAGTAAAAGTCACAGTTTGAATTTAACAGTTTCTGTAATTAATTTCTAATTAGAATAAACTACATACACTTATAGGTATGTCAATATAATTATGCAAAAAATTCAATACATGATTGAAATCGTTATACATTATACATATGTAAAATAAATGATGGATTGCAAAATAGTCCGTAAATAAAGGCTAACCTTCGCCGCTCTCGCGAAACGACATTTGGGGCAAAATCAGGGAGTCTTCATCTACGTACGGAATCATGGAACGAATATACCATTTTTTTTTATTTTTTTTTTTGTATATGGAATTTGATGATCGGAAAGTTTCTCTGATGGTACTGCTTCTATTCGACGGTTACCTTTACTTGTTGGGCCGGCACAAACTCTGGATTTTACGAACAATCCCAAATGGAGATATGATTTATCTTATTATAACTGGTGCTGACGTGGCTTTATTTATCATATAACATGTCACTGGTGTTTAATATAAAACGATAGCGACGATGATTAAACCCTAATTTGAGCAGGACTTTGAAAAAATTTCTCAATAATTGATCAGTTCAAATCAGAACATGCTTGTAGCAGAGAATACTATTTTGGGTCCCAGATGGGTTGCTCAACAGCTTGACGAGAAGATAAATGATGATGTACATGTAATTGGTCTTGTGCTTGGCATAGGAAAAGCCATAAGTCTCCTAAAAACTCCAATTTCCCTCTAAAGTGAAGGCCATCCTCACTTTCCATCCATATCTTTCCTTTCTTTCATTATCTCCAGTCATTTTCTTTCATCCTAGTTTAAGGGTTTTTGCCTTCTAAAGTTTTTTTCCCTTATAGTGAATCTACCCGACGTAATCGGACGACCTTCAACAATTAACCACCCTTCGAGATCATCACTCGATTCGAATTATCACGGTAACCGGACCGGATGTTAATGTCGTTGATTCTCAAAAAACTCCTCTTTTGTTGATCAAGACTATCTCTACCCTAGACGGGGATTTATGCTTGATCAACTACACTACAACTTCAAGAGTATGTTGTGAAAAAGTATGTGACACAACTTTAATTTCACGTAGTCGAATTAATATGCTAGGGCCAAAAGAATAGCTCTATGCCTCTTAGACTCTATATAAACTTAAGCAGAGTGCAAGTGAGCAATATGGTAACTTTGGGATTATGTTGCTGAATTATCAAATAATGTTTTTTATATTTAGTGTTCCTCGTGATTACTCTCGTTGTGGAAACTAATCATGCGCTCGTCGGCTTCATTGATAATTTGGTTTATAATTCTTTCTTGGATTTTTTATTTATGTTTATTCTGTACTCATTATTTTTTTGTCTAACAATTAATAACAATGTGTAGGTAATTTCGTATTATTATATATCGCAGTTGGAACCTAACGGTTGCAGTATTCTAATTCAAAAGAATCAACTTCATATATACAGGGACTGATCAACTGGGAACCGTAAGCATCTTCTCATTTGTTACTTCTTCAGTAGTGATTTGCGAACTGCATTTTCATGTAACATAGGAAGGCATGCACTACTTGACGAAAAAACACATCAGATTTAGTATCATATTAATTTGCACAATCATTGCATCGCATTTCAAACATTCGTAGATATTCTGGCTAAGAGGTTAAAGTAATTGCGATACTTCCTGCTGAATCAAATACATGTACAAGTGTGCAATATTGATTTATTGAATTGATAAAACGGAAGGCAGAAGGATCGAATGTGATGCGCTAACAATTACAGTAGTGAGAATCAAACGGTGAGAAGCAAAAGAAAGTACAACCTCAAGCTATTCGAACACCAATTTCATTTTTGCTCATCTTCAAGATTCAAAATACAACTTGAGGCAAAGCTGAGCGTTTTACAATACATTCACAATTAACGTGTCGCCAACACATGGACTCATAAACATTAATGAACTCTAACTAATTATACAACATATCATAATCCAGTATGCACCTTTTCACATAAACTAGCATCTATATATTTTGTAAGTTCTGTAACCGTTACCTGCATCCATTAGATGAAAATCTGGAGTTGGATCAAATGCTACCCTTCAGATATTGGTTAGATAATAATAATAATAGTAATAAATTGAAACACATACCATTCGAAAATTATTTCATCTTCCAATATATATGATGCGCCTTCTCCTTTTTTGACGGGTCAAAATCATACGCTCCCCTGCATCCGCAATTGCATTGAACCACTTTGGTCTTCCGGACGATAGCATCAGATATCCTATCACGAATCCAAACAGGGTCCCACAACCATATCCCAATATCACAACTTTCCATGTAAACCCATTCTCATCCTCATCTCCATCACCATCAAGGTGCGGTTCGTGTGGGTTCTCGTTGCACCTTTTGGGCAACGGAACACCACATAGATTCGTATTCCCTCCAAATGAGTTCCCTTCGAATGTGTTGAACTGTTTTCCAGCGGGAATGCGCCCCACAAGATGGTTTTGTGAGAGATTTAAGAACTCAAGGTCAGTCAACTCCGCAAGGCTTTGAGGGATCTCACCGGTAAGTTGATTCCAAGATAAATCTAATGATTCGATTGCAGCTAAATTTCCAAGATCTTGTGGGACGCGACCCGTGAGACTGTTGTGGGATAAGTCGAGCACTATTAGTGAGTTTAGACTTCCAATGATGTCTGGAATCTTTCCTTCAAAATTATTGTTCGATAGACAAATAATTGTATACTCAACAAATATCTGTGGAAAGTTTCGCTCCATCCCTTTCACGGAAACATCAATTGAGTAATACTCGCTACTCAATCTCAAGTATCTCAATTTTGTATCTGCACTACTTCTTTCAACATGCTTCATGGCTTTGAAATTTTGAAAATATTTTGATGGAAGTTGGCCTACAAACCTATTATGAGATAAGTCAAGAACTTGCAAATTTGTGAATGCTAATTCAAAAGTAGAAGAGGTTGCAATGCGTCCATGAAACATGTTCGATTTGAGGTTAAGAACCCGCAAATATGAAAGACCTCCTAACCAGTATGGGAATGTGCCATTTAAGTGGTTGTTTTCTAAATCAAGAACATTCAAGAAATGACAATTGGAAAAAGAAGTCGGCAACTCTCCGTATAATTGATTTCCTTTCAAAATAATCCCTTGTAAGTTTTCACAATTTTCGAACGTGTTTGGAATTGTACCATGAAAAATATTATTACCTAGATCCATCACTTCAAGAGAGGTAATATTTCCAAAGCATTGTGGAATCACTCCACCAAACTTATTATTGGACAAATCAAGTAAACCTAAATTGCTCGTGTTGCAAATTGATGTAGGGAGTAATCCTTCAAGCTGGTTGTAGTTAAGATTTAAATCTAACAGAGAATAAGTAATATTTCTGAAACATTGCGGAATGACTCCACAAATGTTATTCTTGGACAAATCTAGCGAACGCAATTTGCTCATGTTGCAAATTGATGGAGGGAATGGTCCCTGAATCTGATTGGACTGAAGATATAGATATTTTAGTCCATACCATCGAAATTGTGGCAAGCGTGTTATCAAATTAAGTGAGAGATTCAGGGAAAATAAATGACCATCACCTCCTATCTCCCCTGCCCACATAGGAATGTCTCCATTGATTTCATTGCTAGATAGATCTAAGTCTTCAAGATTTCTCATGTATCGTAAGAACAAGGGAAAGTCCTTTAACTTGCAAGATGCCAAATATAAGTACTTTAGATTATGGTTGGCATGATGTGTAGCATTACTGGTCGTAACTGATAAACCACTGTACGAGAGATCAAGATCTATAAGGTTCGTGAGACTTGATAACAAACTATCCAACTCCCACTCGCCGATAAAATTATTATAAGAAAGGTACAAGGAAGTAAGGTTGGTGAATACAGGGCTTGATCAACGTTCCCAGATAGATGATTATTAGTAAGGGATAACTCTTTTAATGAGGGAAGAGCAGACGAATTAAAGGGTACGTCTCCAGTGAACATGTTATCATGTAGAACGAGATATTCTAAAGAGGAAACAGTAAACAACCAAGATGGCAACGACCCGTGAAGATTGTTAACTGATAAATCTAGATGAGTAAGGCTTGAAAGGTTAAGTATAGATTTTGGAAGGGACCCCATCATATTACAATAAGATAGATCTAAATAATTCAAAGAAGAGAAAAAAGTTGTAGGACCCGTTGGAAAAACACTAGAGATATTAACACCCATAAGCCTGAGGTCTCTCAAAAGAGTAGAATTTTTAACGAATCTATTGAAAACATGAGGTTGAAATACTATATTATAAAGATTAAAATTATAAGAGAGATCTAGTGAAACCAATTTAGGAAGATGCGAGATTTCTAAAGGGATATGGCTTGTAAAGTCGTTACTTGACAAGTCGAGTTTTTCTAAAGACGGGATATCAAAAATGTAACCCGGTAATTTTCCGTGCAAGTTTGCACCCCTAAGACTTAGTAATTTCAAAGAAGAATTAGATACATTAAGATAATTAGGTAAAGCTAAATTGATAAAAACACCAGCAAGCGAAAGTTCTTTTAAAGAAGTAGAATTTCTAAGCACGTTTACAAAAACATGAGGTTCGATACTAAAATCATTCCAAGAGAGATCAAGAGACACCAAATTATGAAGAAGTGTGACGTTTGTTGGCACTTGGCCGGAAAACTGACATTCTGACATGTTGAGATGTGTGAGACTTGTTGAAAACCTTTGAATTTCAGGTGGAATATTTGAACCACTAAAATTGTTAAAAGCGAGGTTGAGTCTCTGAAGGTGAGGAAGGTTGAAGAGGGTTGAGTTAGGAAGGATGATACCTTTTATCATACCACAACTTAGATCGAGACCGATAACGTCACCGCTCAAGTAGTCACAAGTGACTCCATTCCAATTACAACAATCTGTATTTGTGTTCCAGTTCATCGTAATTGGATAGGAACCTGTAGCACCAAGCCAATCCTTACACGGGGAATAATTTGGAGGATCATCGATTGAGTGATTGATGGAAACGAGGCTGTGTTTAAATACAAGTAGAGATCGGGACTGTTGGGCAGGGCATTTATATCTGTTGTAAGCTCGTATTGAAATAAGAGGAAACTGGGGAACAAGCAAAACAGAAGAAAACGAAGACATAATAAACCAATTTTGAATAACTCAATCTTTTTTTTTGTCTTTAATTAAAATAACGTCTAGATTAAACGTTAACACGATGCGGCACTTTATATGTTACAAGTATTATATATAGTCACAGTAGTAGTATACTCTTGCAATGTAGTTGCGTTGAAAACCAGCCCCTTGTTACTCAGCTCTATAGAAGTGATAATAAGCAAAGGACCAAAACTGTAAGTAACGCTAACTTAAGTTAGAGTTAAACTTTACAAGCTCTAGTAAGTCTTCGTCAACTCAGGTAGGGTCTAGACCCTAATGATGATGTCTACTGGTGTAGACTTTTCAATTAAGCTTCTCTTCGTGTTTAATACATTCGTTTCTCTTGTGGCCTCTATATACTCACAGTAGCATACTTTGAAAAATCAGCTCTCATTGAGTACTCTATCAAGTCAATTGTTTTGTGGTCTAGCTTTATTTTCTAAACGTACCATTTGGGTCATAAAAGTCTTACAATAACTTATTACGGATTTAGAGTTTAGTCATGTGGCTACTGAAGCGGTTATGTTCTAATATTTTCGGCGATTCAACGGGCACCAGTTTTCTCCCGATGGTTCATTGTGTTGTCGAGAATGGTATAGGTGCTTCCGAATATTGAGATTCAAGTTTAGTCTTGTTTGTTTAGCAACATTTACTTATTGTATTCCCTCCATGTTGGTGGCTCATTTGTTATGTTTAGCTTAGCTTGTTTGTTACCGCTTTTCACAACTTGTGTGCTAGATTTCCCTTCGTCCCATTAAACTTATCATTTTTGACTTTTTGTTAGACTGAATTTTATAATTTTGTCTTCATTTAATTTTAATTGTTATATGTAATGTTGAATTTTCAATAATTAAAGGAATACAATTGAATTTTAATAATTTTTATTGTTATTTAGTGTAAAGAGAGGGGAATAGACAGAAATAGTAAGATGGAACGGACATAAATTGTAAGATGATGGTTTTTATAGGGACAGGAGGGAGTATATTTTATAGTCGTGACTACTTTTTACAGCAAACTTTTATAAGAAAATTTGAACAGTTTTTACAAATTTTCAGCAATTCAATTGTTCAAACGAAACGTGATTCTGATGCCACACCTCATTTTTGCAACACTGTTAAGAACTTATTAGCACATTTCTTCAACGGATTGTAAAGAACCACAGCATCACAATTATTTTTTCAAAGGAGTTAAAATGGGTAAGAATTACTAAAACATTTCCTTATAAAACTATTGAGAATTTGTCGAATTTGTACGAAATTGCAATTAATTTAATGCGGAATTGTCCCTTTCAAACGACTAAAAGAGTGGGCGTTTTGCAATATGTATCGTACACTTCAGAATATAGGTGGAAAAAAGTCGTAATCAAGACTCGTCACCCATGTGAAGGCGAATCTATAAGGTTTGAAATTTATAGATTAAATGGGCCCCTTTATTATAATCTCTTAACTTGGTTTCATTCAATCAACCCTTTTTGCATCCTTTAATAAGATTCCATCAGATAATTGCAAGATTTGCCCTTGTTTTGACTCGCTCCCAATCATTAGCCATCAATAATTCATGAATTAGTATAATGAATTTGGTAGATCTGCTAAAGCTTGATTTTTGTATAGTGGTTTAATACTTTAATGGTTTCCTTTATTTATTTAAGATGCACAAGACTAGCATACAGAACATTGTGTTACCAACTGATATAGACGAGATAACAGTTTTGACATTAATATATTATTATCAAAATGGAACCATTCATATACAATAACTTATCAAGTAATTCAGATTAAAAAGATTATGGATCTAAAAACGATCACCTGCCCCGGATCCTAGCAGGGGAATGGGCACCCTTGTCGCTGTTACTCTCGTCATCTATGTTTTCATCAAACTGATTATTGTTATTAACACTCATTTCCGAGCTTGCATTGCTGCTTGTTGCAACAGGGGAATCTGAAATCATTCGATTTCGTGTGGGCCCAGATCTCACACTGTACATTGATGATGCCGGAATTTTCGTCATCAATGGCCTCAAATTACTTGGCACTGTCCTCCTTATATCCTGTTTCACAAAACAACCCAAATTTAATAACATATTAACATATAAAATTTAAATGAAATATAGATTAAAGGGAACTAAAGCATAACATACCATGTGTCTCATAGCCATGTCTAAAGATTTCTTTGAGAACGAGCTTCCAAAACCAGAGGTGTCAGGAGATGATGACTTCCCAGATGAATTACTGTTGGGCGAGTGTTTTTCATTTTGCCTAGGTGGCATTAGTTTACGCATATTAATTACCCGTTCAACCATCTTAGTCCCATACGAACCCGGGCTAACAGTATCATTAGCTTTAGCATAAGCACGGTTCAACGTAGAAACCGGTACAGATGCACCACTCTTACGGTTCACACCGTTAGGAAGCCGACCTCTTGAAGGCGAACATGATTGCCTTCTGACCCTTCCGTTTGGACCCGGTTCAATAGACGAAGACCTGCTACTTGGTGCACCAGCCCGGCCTCTAATAGAAGAAATTGGTCTATCAGTAAGCGAGGTGCGTAAATTTGGCGGTGCGTCGAGGGTGTAACCGGGCATCTCATGCGGTTTCCATGGTATTGGTCTTGATTTGGGTGAACTGGTTATATTAGCAACTGAAGAATGAGATCTAACCGAAGGGCCTGATGTTTTAGCGACAGTTGTTGATGTGGCGGGCCTTCGTGGTGGTGTTGGGGCCCGCGGTGTTGGTTTGGTTGTAGATAAAGATGGTCTACTTGTTGGGGTTGAGGATCTTGCGGTTGACCGTGATGTGGGAGTTGAAGACCTTGCGGTTGACCTTGATGTTGGAGTTGATGATCTAGCTGGAACCGTTGGCTTAGACGATGAAGACAAGGTTGGACCAGAAGAGGCAGCCGAAGATCCTGAAGGTCTAACAGCTGAAATTGAACGCGGTTTGGTTTTGGAAACAGGATTCAACATGGCTCTAGATTGGGAACCTAAAGCTGACCTATCAGTTGGAGTTGAAGGACTTGAACCCGAACCTGACCCTGAACCACCTGAGGAAGATGGTCTTGGTCTTGACCCCAGGTTACTCCTATTAGCCTCTGGTTGTGTATTTATCAACTACACCAAAATTAACCAAAAAAATACATCATTAAAACATGCACTAATATGCATACATGAAGCATTAATCAATTATTGAAGAATGATTAATCAAATGAAGAATGACTACATAACTAATTAATCAATTATTGCTCTTACTCTAGACTTTAGAGTACTCGGGTGACCTTTAGGACCTCCATTCTGATTCATGACGGTTTTCTGCAAATCGGCTTCTAAAGAAGGATAAAGAGGAGTACCAGGAGGAGTCAAAAGCCTGAAAATTTTACAACTTCACATAATCAGCAAACAAAAATTGCCCTCAAACCTTACTTCACACAAACAAAAAGAACAGATTAATTCAACGAACCACAGTTTACGACGGTATAACGGTACAATGAATGAGCATACACACATTTATAACATATATTCTTCCTCAAGTGCAAACAAGAATAAAAAGCCAACCATAGTCTAGACGCATATGACCACCATAGCTTTAACCCCACAGAACAAAATTCAAAAGATAACTAGCCCTAAAAAGTTTAATCAAAATCAAAATGTAAATAAAAAAGAATTACCAATCATAATCATTCTTATCATTTTCAGAATTCAAAAATTCATCAGCGCCAGTTCTTCGCATAGTGGTTGCAGATTGAATACTGTACATATGAGAATTCCCTGTTCTTGAACCTGTAACACCAAATTTTATGTAACACCCAAACATGAATTCAATAAAAATATAAAATACCCTCACTTCATAAATCATAATTACATATCTATGTAGGCCAATGGGACATAATTATTAAAGGATATACAGTACATAGGTTTAGATTTTTGTCCATTTGCATTCCTAATAAATAAATGTTAAAATTGATGAAACAATTAATTAAAGTGAAAATTTACCAAGTGATGAATCAAATTCAGCTTCAGCGTTATGAAGAAGCAAATCATGACGTTCTTTTTCACGTTTTCTCATTTCCAAAAATAACCCTAACTCTTCATCTTTCTCTCTTAATCTAAAACTTCCATTTAATTGCTGCCGTTGCCGTTGTTTCGCCGTCACCGGCATTTCTTTTTCCGGCGCCCGGTAACTCCGATTCATCTCCACAAAATTAACCAAAATCTAGCACTTAAATAATCTCCAAAAATTATTACTACTAAACTGAATTCTGACACTGTACAAACAAGGCATAGACAAATTTACAAACCAACTGCAATAAATTGTGTGTGAACAAAAAACTTAGAAATTTGAAATTAGGTGAGATGGAGACAAATTAGACTGTAGGTCTGTAGGAGAGAGATAGAATAAGGAAATTGTTAAAATAAAAAATGTGTCGATAATGGAAGATGTATGCTATAGTAAGTTGTACGTTTTGGATTGAAAGGTGTAACTTTATCTGGATTTGGAATTTAATCAAGGATGAACCATTAATAAAGATATGTTTATATGTTTATTTACGATGAAAGGCGTTATTATTTCCTTTAGACGTTTCGTAATCAGAATTATTACCAGTTTGTCCCTTTTATTTTTTTTGTTTTGACACCTTTTTGACCTGAACTTTATTAGTATGTCGATAACGGTACCTAAGGTTTTCACAAGGATGTCAAATATTTAGATGCTTATTTTAGACTTGGATATTTGGGCAAACACGACTTTTCTTTTCTAACGTGTAATATACGTAGATACTATATAATGACATGTATTATTATTATTATATGATTTATATCTAAAGTAAATTATATATTATATCTAAAGTAATTATTTAGTTGGTCCTTATGATTGTATTGAATTTTAATTCAGTTTTTTAAATCTTTTAACTATATCGGTAGTCTTTTACAAAGTAATTAAAAATTTGTTATCTAAATAGTCCTTTAATATAATGAAGATCAATCAATAATTTAAACGTTAGTAAGGGTTTTTACCAGCGATGCCCACATAGGTTAATCGTGGGGGTTTCCTCCTGAAAAGTGGTAGGACTGTAATGATTCGTACCAAGAAAATGATCAAGTGAGTGAGTGTCGACATCGCGTTCGAATTCACATCATTGCTCCTAACCGTCATTAAAAAAAAAGTCAAATCAAAAGACTATCTATGAAACGGGCATTTAAATAAAGGACTACCTAAGCAATAAGTTTTTAAATAAAATACTATCTTACATATGTTTTCTTATGTATGGTGATAGAAAATTATTACAAATGTATAATAATATGTTATTATGACTTGTGAAACTAGTTATATGAATAGAGTCTAGAAGATGATGAATTGTATTGAAGATGAACAAACTTGAAGCCTTGAAGGTTGCGGTCCTATGTTAACGATTGTGAGGTGAAAGTGTAATTGAGTACAATCAAAGGGATCCAATGGAGTATAGTCATAATGTTAAGGGCCTATACTGGAGTTTTTCTCACTTTAAAGTTACGTTATGACAACCAAAAGGTTTTTGGTTTAAGTTCAGCTTTTTCCTTTGGTTTGCGACATTTGGATTCAGTTCTTATGAATTATGATATTTCAAGTAAAAGTAGAAGTAAAAGATACGATCTTTATGTTTACAGTATCGGTCCAGTTTGTACGTTTACTTGTGTATAAGCGTATGTGTACGCATTAGTCTTGTATCTATAAATTTATAAGAAACATTGTATCACTAAACGATTTTTAAAGCATATTTAAGCTCGTGCTTACTTAAACTTGAGCTCGCGTTTGTTTACGTTTGACTCAAATTAAATTTTTAACGAGTCGAGCCCGGCCTCCATATAATTAAATATTCTTTGAATGTGAAAAACACCGATACAAAAGTTTACTAAAAATAATTGATACTTAGGGCCTGTTTACTATTTTTTCTATTAAGTTCCGTATGAATATAGATGGCAGAATGAATAATGAATGATTATATGTAGTAAGACAAAAATGAAATTGTTGTTTACTTTCATGTTGAATGAATTAACTGAATGACAGTAAATGACTATAATAACCTTGAGAATTAAAATTTGTACTACTCCGTATGATTTTACATTACAATATCATCAACCATATACGGAGTAATAATAATAATTCATATTCATAATCCTAAATAAATAAAATACTTTAACAAATTAACAAATAAAATACTTTAACAAATTAACAAATAATTGCTATTTACATTGCTGTTCTACACCACCACCATCAATTTTATCATCACTTCTATTTTCTTTCTTAACCAACAACCAAAACTACTACTTTCAAAAGTACCACCGTCAAGTGCAATTCACCAAATAATCAGCCACACTTCAATCACCGGTACTCACGGCATATACAGAAAACTTCCTCATCCAAACTTCAATCATGATACTTTATCATCCAAAACTTCAAGCATCCAATAAATAATAGTAGTAATGATTTCGGATAAGATTTCAAGATAATAATTTTCAGGGAACTTCGTCATCCAAACTTCAATCACAAACTATTATCCCTCACTATTTCAAAATATGATTTTCATTTCAACTGTACATAGATCGACGGTGGAGGAAATTTACTTCGCTTTACTTCTCAATCTTGAGATTTAATTACTTCTGGATTGTCGGAGCAGGTATTGATTTTTGAGAGGTTTTGATTTCACTGAGAATAACAGATGAATATATGTTTGGGATGATTTTTTGAAGAGAGCGTAATAAGAAGGGCAGATGAGGAAAAAAATTGGCTAGATGGGGAGGAGTGAGGATTTTGGGGTGACCGAAACAGACACCCATTAAGTTATAATTATTTATTGAGCCACAAGTAAACACCTCACTTGGGTGACCGAAAGAGTCTTCCAGTCAACTAAGCCCATTAAGGTGTTAGTAAACAGGCCCTTATATGAACACAACTATCACAAGATTACATAGTGATCAACTTAAATCTCACATATTCAAACTTTATTAGCATCATATCTTGTAGTAGGTTAGTCGAAAACGATTATGAATACCCCGATTAAATCGTGTCAAAAAAATCATAACGGCTAATAGTATTTCCACTCAATATTTTAATAGATTCACTCATTAACTACAACTTTAAATCCACTGAACAAGTATTTATTGCATAATATGAATTAAATGAAAATCATATTAGACCGCTAGTAAAAATATCATTGGGCTTATTTAACACAGCGAAAACCACACGGAAGTTGCTAGCTGTCACGTCTATGTACCAAATCACAATATTTGATTTAACCTTGTACTCCGTATATTTTTAATAGAAGGAATTTTCATATTCATTTGTGTTTGTCATCTAGTCTAGTTATAACAAAGGTAATTTATCCCGGTTAGAAGCGAACTCGATAAAAAAGGAATTGACCTTCACACCATCTTATGTCCCTTATGTGAGCACCAAATTGAAACCATTGATCACGCGTTGTTAAATTGTCAAAAAGTATCTTCAATATGGATACAATTTCTCGATTGGTGGAATCAAAACAACATAAGTATCTCTAACATCAATGATGCCATCATCTCGGATCAAGGCATATCACATAATTCCATTGGTTCTTCAATATGGCAAGCTGCTAAATGGATTGCGTGCTACATTATTTGGAAACATAGGAACTTAAAGATTTTTTCCGGAAAAATATGGAACCCCGCTGTGATAATCTCCGAGATCCAATCTCAAAGCTTTAGCTGGATCTCAAATCGTTCACGGAAGAAAACACCTATCGATTGGCATCAATGGCTACTCAACCCGTCATTTTACGTGTCACCTCCTTCAAACCGCATAGGCGTCGGTTAACATAACTTAATTCAAATCGGGATGGTTTCGTTATTCTATATAGCCTATGTGGGTTAGATTAAATGGGTTGGTTGTGTGTCAACTTTGTAGTCGCTTGATCGGCACGGTTGTCCCCTCCTTCCCCGCTTGTTGTTCTTTTACGCAAGTTCGTCCCTCGTAGTGTTATCTAGTCTACGTCTCCCCCGATCATAAGTTCAGATAATTATTCCATATTTTCTCAGCTGATCCGTTTCGTTTATAGCATTGTATAAAAGCATATAGGGACTTGTATTGTAATATTCCATATAATAATAATAATATTTTTGCTTTTCAAAAAAAAAAAAAAAAAAAATTTATTCCACCGGAATGCTAACTAATGATCAATGCTAATATTAGAAAGACTAAAATGACGATGCATTTTATTTTATTGATTAATTAGGTAAGGTGTTGTAGTTTGACAATATTAAATAAATATTAAATATAGAGTAAATAATATTATATTACTGTATTGTCCGGAAATATTTTGAAATCTACTTTTCAATAATTTAGTAGTAAAACAAAAACTAGAGAAACATAGTTGCATTGCAATACTTTATGAATACAACTTTGAAATAAAAGGTGAGTCATTAATTCATGATCACTTTCGATAAATTCTAACTATGCAATAATAGTTGTATTACGTGCATGAATTGATATATTTTAATATTTTATCATGCATTTATGTGATATAATTGTTCTATCTGATTCCAAAAACTTTGAAGATAATTTTTCTAAAATTATTAGTCTCATGTACTTTTTCGCATTGTGCTCGTACATTTTCTCATTTGTAAAGAGGCCTAGTAACTTAGTTACTACATTAAGAGCATCTCAATAGTGAGTTTTAAGTGTTTCAAAATGATACACATACTAATACTAATGCTAATACTACTACTACAACTACTAATACTAATACTAATACTACTAGTACGAATACTAGTACGAATACGAATACAAATATGAATACGCATACGCATACGCAGACGCATACGGATACTAATACTAATACTATTACTAATACTAATACTAATAGTCTAATACTAATACTAATATATATACTAATACTAATAGTGATACTAATAATAATACTGATAGTGATACTAATAGTGATACTAATACTGATATTGATACTGAGTTGCTAGGCCCAATTGTTAGTCTCGACCCAATTGTTAGTTTTTATTTGGGTCGAAAGTGGTGCAAGTGAACCTAGTGTGTAGATTGTTGTTGTTACTCGTGACCCGATATGTATAAGTGTGCATTATGTATAAATTACCGTTATTAGTCCATGACCCATTTTTAGGCGTAATTTGGGTTGTTATTGTATAAATGGACTTTTTGGGTGGATTGCTCGTTTTAAGAGTGGCCCGGCCAAATGATGCCGATATATCGTATAAATATTTATGTATATATGTGACAACCCGAAAATTTCCAACCAAATTTAAACTTTAATCTTTATATGTTTCCGACACGATAAGCAATATTTGTTAAGTTAAATTGCAAGAATTTTAAACTATGTTCATACATTCATTCAACCTCGACCAAGTTCCAACGATTCACGAACCATTAAACGAATATGATTATATATGTATATGTGTATATATATTATAACTTGAAACGTAAACAAAATATTAGATTAAATACTTTATATGATTGTATCTGTTTCAAAATGTTTATCAATGGAATTAGAAGATAAGATCAAATGATTGAATTATCAGATATATTGAATTATGATTACAAGTCTCTGTTGAAAGGCCCACGTTGATTTGAGAAATCTTTCCATTTTAACAATATTCGAAAAATGGTAAAGTAATTTATAAATAAGAATAAATTGTCAATCATTGAGAACTAGATAAAGGATAGTGGAAGATTGAATCTCATAAAGACTCGATTGATCTATTTAGTTTCAAACGTACAAAAACGTTTTCAATTTAAAAAGAACTTTATTATTAAAACGTATATAACTTTTATAAATATCTAGAATCACTTTTGACAACTCATTACTTAACTAGTATGATAAAGATAACGATATTTATATTTTATTTTATTAAATATATATAACGATTTAAATTAATATTATATATATTTATACGCGTATTATACGTACATAATTTTATACTTTTACTATACTTAAACTTTACATTTACTTTATTTTTACTTTACTTTAACTTTAATAATTCACTTTAATAATTCATACTTTAATAATTCACTTTAATAATTCATACTTTAATAATTCACTTTAATAATTCATACTTTAATAATTCACTTTAATAATTCATACTTTAATAATTCACTTTAATAATTCAAAAATCTATTATAAATAGAATTCAATAGGTTTCATTATTTCATAGAAACTTGAAAATATTTTTCTCTAAACTCTCTCAATCGATGTACATATATATTTACTCCGTATTATTTCAAGATATTATTAGTATACATAAAATATTACGACGGAGTGCTGTCCGAGTGATTTCGAAATTGTTTTTCGAGTAGGATAGGATTAAGAAAATTATGGGTTATAGCTATGGAGGTGATTGAGTATGGTTCATGGGTATGCTCGTGAGGTCAATATAGTGTTTATCATTTTCGTTGCGTCTACGTACCTTTCCTGCAATATTGAATCTCAATATTGATACGTGAGTACTCATAATTTAACTTTTATATACTAATAGTGTATCCCTGACTAGTGCTCGAGTATTTAGGATTATGCATGCTTGTACTTTTGATATTGCCCTTAGACAGGTTAGGTTGAATATTGAATTAGTTACACTTGCGGTTGAGATAAGGTATAAGATATGCATGTCCTTGGAAAGCTAGCGAAAAATTAAGAACTTTTCCTTTAGATATCGAATGGTTTCGATGAACGGATTAGAAGTTATAATCAATTGAATTTTCGATATTTTTATTAAAAATGATTATTATTATCGTCGTTTTTTATCGTCGTTCTAGTTTTATCTTATTATTATCATTATTATTATCTTTATCAATAAAAAGGATTTATCATTAAAAATTGTTATTTTTTTTTATTATTACTATCGTTATTATCGTTAATCGTTAAAGTTATAATTAGTATTATTATTATTATCCAATTATTATTATTATTATTATTATTATTATTATTATTATTATTAGTATTATTATTATTATTATCATTATTAATATATATATCATTATTTAAAAATGGTTATTGTTATTGTTATTGTTATTATTATTATTACTATATTATCATTAAGATAATTATTAGTATTATCGTTAATAATGTTATAGTAACTATCATTATTAATATAAGTGTAATTAAAACAAATATTGGTAACACCTAATTATTTTGATTACTATTATTATCATTATTATGAACACGATATAAAAGACGATTAAAAGCTATTAAACGAAACGATTAGGAAATAATGAGTAAGAGTATCATGATGAAATTAAAATATTATAAGATATTGATTTAGATAAAATTATCGTTCTTATTATTTTTATCATTACTATTATTATTAAAAGTATCGTTAGTATTAAAACTATCATTTTAATAAAAATTATCATTTTAATAGAAATGTCATTGTTACTATAAAATATCATTATTATTATTATTTTAAATAGAATTATTATTTTAAAGATAATATTAAAAATTATCGTAAATATTAAAGTTATCATAATTAGAATTATCATAATGTCATCTTAGTAATTATAAATATTGATATTTTTATAATAATATATTTTTTATAATAATAATTATTATTACAAAATAATACAACTTTTACTTACTATCATTATAGATATTATTTTATCAAATAAATATGTGATACAAACATATTTTACTACGTGTAATAACTTACTTTAATAATATCTATCATGTTATCTTTATGATACTAAATGAACCCTATAAATTTTATTACTTAATATATATAAAAGTATATTTTATTACATAAATTTAATATAAAATTTTATTTATTAATAAATAAATTATATTATTACTCTAATAAATCTTTTAAAAATATTTAAAAATATAAAACGATGATATTTAAACTATATATTAATCATGTATAGATTTTTGGAAATTATTTTGAGTCAAATTTACTTTTGTTGACTTTGCATATTAGTCTCGAGCATTAGGATTGTGGTACACTATGACTTGACCTAATTTGTTAGACAAATATTGACCAACACATAATTATATATAATTAATTTAGGTTCGTGAATCCGAGGCCAACCTTGCACTTGTTCAATGACGTTATATGTATTTTTACTACGAAATACAGTATGGTGAGTTTCATTTGCCTTTTTACCCTTTATATTTTTGAGACTGAGAATACATGCGCTTTTATAAATGTTTGACGAAATAAACACAAGTAATTGAAACTACATTCTATGGTTGAATTATCAAAATCGAATATGCCCCTTTTTATTAAAGTCTGGTAATCTAAGAATTAGGGAACAGACACCCTAATTGACGCGAATCCTAAAGATAGATCTATTGGGCCTAACAAACCCCATCCAAAGTACCGGATGCTTTAGTACTTCGAAATTTATATCATGTCCGAAGGAGGATCCCGGAATGATATGGGATATTCTTATATGTATCTAGTTAATGTCGGTTACCAGGTGTTCACCATATGAATGATTATTTTTGTCTCTATGCATGGGACGTATATTTATGAGAACTGGAAATGAAATTCTTGTGGTCTATTAAAATGATGAAAATAAATGATTATGATAAACTAATGAACTCACCAACCTTTTGGTTGACACTTTAAAGCATGTTTATTCTCAGGTGTTAAAGAAATCTTCCGCTGTGCATTTGCTCATTTTAAAGATATTACTTGGAGTCTTTCATAGCATATTTCGAAGAACGTTGCATTCGAGTCATTGAGTTCATCAAAGATTATTATTAAATCAATTTATAGTTGGATAGTGGATATTATGAAATGGTATGTATGCCTGTCAATTTTCAATGTAAAGAAAGTTTGTCTTTTAAAAACGAATGCAATATTTGTAAAATGTATCATATAGAGGTCAAATACCTCGCAATGTAATCAACTATTGTGAATCGTTTATAATGTATATGAACGGGTCCTTTCAGTTGGTATCAGAGCGGTGGTCTTAGCGAACCATGTCTGCATTAGTGTGTCTAACTGATAAGTTGTTAGGATGCATTAGTGAGTCTGGACTTCGACCGTGTCTGCATGTCAAAAGTTTTGCTTATCATTTTTAGTCGGAAATCATCTGCTTATCATTCTTAGGAAATTACCTGCTTATCATTACTAGTTTAGACACGTCTTGCTACATTAATTGCATGAGTAGTGTATAGACAAAATTCATATCTTAGCGTATCTGCTAAATCATATCTTATCGTATCTATTACTTTAAACTTTACCTGACATATCCCTTAAATTCCTTCGTAATCTATGAAATCTTTTGTTCTATATCTATGGATATTCTATGTAATTAGAATACCATCCGATAACCGAAAATCATTTCATATCGAAAAAAATCCTTATTCAATCGTACGAAATGGAATTCATCATTAATTCAAGTTCCTCGGTTTCCGAAATGGAATCTCACTCCAGCTCTGAAAGCAGTGTGACCGGAATGGATCAACCAATCAGCCATCATCTATTCTAGATGAATTGGGGATGGGTTCGTAGCCTCCTCAATCATTGGAGACAAGAAGAAGGTGATCCCTTCCATCCACCCCATTGCCCTCTTAACGAAGAACCTGAAGCACTTACCGGCGAACCAATCCGAAACACCATTTTCTCTCTCATTTCCAGAGTATCTCATCACGATTATATACTACATCAAATTCTAGATTATATTTATCCGCTCGTCCGAACCGACAATCACCCCGGTATAATAGAAGAAGTCAACGAGCTTCGCGCTCGGGTAGTGGCTTTGGAGAATATGGTGCAAAGATTACAAACACCAGCAGCAGCACCAGCAGCAGCACCAGCAGTATAACCAGTACCACCATCATCAACGCCAACAGTACCATTACCACCTCCAACCACAACCGCGTCGTAAACCTCAACTTCACAATCTGTCCCATGAGCATCAACGTCATACGCACCATAGATACCAAGGAGTACCAACAACAATAACTGACAAAGTATTAATTCATAACTTCATTGGAGAAACATTCCGCGGCGATTATGTAATCTCTAAAGTCTTAGAGATTATCTAATCTAGCCCTAACCATAAATCAGTTAAACGAATCAAAATGATAGAAGGAAGAGTAGAAACCCTGACAAAAATGGTGTGTGATTAACAAGCTAAACTTGCTTTACCAACAGCATCAACAGTACCGTCAGCGTTACCAGCATCGTCAGTACAGTCAACATCCGAATCAACAACACCGATAACATCACAAACTCCGTCAATTCAAGAATCACTGTGGACATCATTACGAATCAATAACGTGTATATTGTATCAACGAGTTATGAAGAATTAACTCATTCCCTCTGAAGAAATTATATGTATATATATATATATATATATATATATATATATATATATATATATATATATATATATATATATATATATATATATTGAAATAAATCTTTCCCTGCTAAGCTATTGTGTGTGAATCTTAACTACTCGGTTAATTCATATTACAAATATGCAATAATGTACGTCCTTCGGCCGCAACTTAACCAGCGTTAACTACAATCTCTGTCGCAATTCAACAAATTCCAATTCATAATAAATCAAGTATATATTTGATTTTACACTTTCATCATCGATGTACTCGAAACTTTTCAGATAACATCATTCGTACTTTGCGAAATTCACAAGAATTCCACGAACCGAACATCATACATCAACAAATAACGAAGTATTGATTCATAATTTCAATGTCATTAAAGAAATACTGCGTAAAAGTTATGTACTTTTTAAAGCCTTTAGGGATTATTCAATTCTAGTTTCAACCGTAAATCAAATGAGTTTAATTTAACATTAACTCATTAAATCTATATTACATCTAAAGAAAATATACATATATATATTTTCATAAAGACTGTAATAAAATTCTTTTGTACAAAATATTAATTGTGAAATTTTTTTTAACGAGTAGGTAATACCCGAGAGATATATAAATTCACAATTAATATGTTACATTCTTCGAATCTGATTCAGCAAATCATCCATTATACTCCCTACTTTCACAACAATATACATTCTTTTATAGAAATCAAAACAACCATACTCATTCAAAATTTAATTTACATATTCTGATTTTGAAATCTCAAAATTCAACTTGAGATAAGACCAAAATCATCACTCTTAGATCCTTACATCTTTCACAAGCTATATTTTGACTTCAAAACTGTATTAGAACATCAAATGTATGTTAACGATTACAATCTGTGTTCAAACCCTTCGAAAATTTCTGAAGACATTTCGAATGATGAGCAATTGAGATGATGATCCAACCACATGTTACCCACAGTTATGTACCCGAAAAACTCTTGAAACCAAAGTAAAAGTTTAAACAACGTATCCGCGTCAGATTCTTTGGCATTTATTAGCAAAAATAACTTTGCGACTCCTATTCAAAGTAGCCAGTTTTGTCACAGCTCCAGCAAGTCAACTTTGACTTTTCAGTCAAACTAACCTTATTATAACCTTGAGATATACACCATCGTTACCAGGGAACCTTTTACATTCCACCACATTATTAGCAGATGTACCAACAACTTCATTACCCTTTGACTTTAGCCTCTCCAAAAAGTCATTATAATCATTCATTGAAACCCCATCATTTACTCATTCGCATCTTGTAATGAGAATTGCCATACGAATCATTGGGAATTAGCAATCAGTATTTTGAAATCTCGCAGGATGTCTATGCCAACAGTTATATGTGTATATATAACGTCTATCTTCTGGACTTAATTTGAATGTGAAGTTTCTGAAAAACACTCCGAACTACGAATTGGTTCTCCGAAAATGGATAAAAAAAAAATGCTGATGAAGCAGCGAAAACTATAAACGATTTTAAACGGTAAAAGCTGGATTATAATGATGAATTGTGCTGGAAAAGCGCAGAAAAAGAGAAGTTTTGGAACTGGAAAACGGATTGAGCAAAGTAGGAAGGAGGCTGTGGACAAATTACAAAGACTGGACCTGACTTGAAAGGATCCAAATGATTCAGTACCTGATGAAGTCATTAACGAATACCTTGCTCCTGACTCTAAACCCCTGCGGACAATATTCTTCATCATCCTTTGATATTAGAAATTCTAAAATATCATCATATCTTTCATTATAAATATCCTCCATATTTCTGAAGATATTTTCTTAATTTTTCTTATTTGAAATCATTTACCTCTTCGCGCTATCTGTATTACATCATAAAAGAAACTATTTTAGTTTCTAAATTCTGAAACATTCAAGTTTAAAATAGGAATATTTTGAAGTAATGTTGGGAACTGAAGCATGAATTAGTATAATATAATGACACTTGATCAATGTGATTATATTACAGTAAGTCATGCTGAGTTTCTAAATGGAACGTGATGATTCACAGATCATAACATCATCATGTGCCACGTTATACGACTCTTGTATTCTATTTAACCTCTAAAATATCAAGAAAATATTTCTTGATGATTCGGCCTTTTCCAAGGTATTCTAGTAATTTGACAAGTCAAGATCGTGCCATCACAATTTCCTTCCTAGAACATTAACAATGTTCATTCCGAAATTCATATCTGTGAATTCTGGACCATTACAAGCGGTGCTTAATCGCAAGAAGAAGAAATGAAAGGACAAAACTTCGAAATAGAAATTGGGGTATAAATTGCAGTAAATAAAAGAGAGCATTAACTGTGAATGATAATGATTATAGAAGACAGAAGCAGAGACTTTGAAATATAAGGGAACATATAAATCCCAACGACAAACCAGAATTTATAAACCATATATATCGATGCATATAGCAATATAAAGACACGGGAGAACTAGAAACACTATAAACCCAAGAGTATAGTAGAAGTAAATAGATTCTTCTGGTGGTAGATGAAAAAGAAGAATGACCGATATGAAAGTTAGAAGTATATCGAGAATCAGAACTGGATGGAGCATATTGATGAATACTTTAAAATATGAGTTGAGGGGGAAAGAATAGAAGGTGATGAAACATGACTAGGAACTTAGAAATCAACAGATTTAACTCACACAATGGCGGAATAAGTGAATCAAACCCTCTAGTGAATAGGTTAAGTTTTTTTTTTTTTTGATTAATTTAGTCAAACCACAACTAAATCAAGTGTGATTAGATCAACACCTAGAGCTATTATTCACCACCTGGGTGATTTGGACTGAGAGAGAATCGGAGGAGCTCACTAGATCTGAGTGTGTGTAACAAATGAGAGGCTTAACCTAAAATGAAGAATATAAGACTTTATATACCCCTGCTGTTGACTCACCCATACGATTCATTCATCACACGTACGAGTTGGCTTCATTAGCCGTACGGGTGATCACTCACTCGTGTCTTCTCATTTAGGTTGTAATTGTGACTTAGCTCAGCATCAATCGTGCGTATGAGCCTGTCAGCCGTACTAGTGAGGCTTCACTCGTACGTCTGACTAAGTCTAATATAGTCAAACATCTAAATCTCGTTCCTGCAGTTCCTGTAACCACATACAAACACGGATAGGATAATAACGAGTAATCATAGTGGCCTGTAAACTGTTGTACCTACAATGGACGTGGGTAGATGTCTAGGGAGTTGCATAAAATGCATCAACAGAAGGTGTGAGTTGTAAGGAAACGAAGGAGGTGAATTTATAAGAAAATCTCCGACAGAACAATTAAAATGGACGATCGCATTTAAAGCGGATCCTAATTTCCTTGATTACCGGAGAGTCAAATCTTATTAAGAAGATTTTCTTCAACTCCCTTGAAATCTGGGAATCAATCATATCTACGTCAAATGATAAGATGAATCTACACTTACTCATTTCACTCTTCTATGTTAGCTTCATTCGTACTCGTCATATAAATGGATTGTTTATCCAAATTATTCGCTGATGAGAAAACTCTAATTTTCAGCCCGTATGCATCATGAAAACATACTTATTATCATTCACGACCTTTCCACTCAAATTTCGGGACGAAATTTATTTAACGGGTAGGTACTGTGACAACCCGGAAATTTCCAACCAAATTTAAACTTTAATCTTTATATATTTTCGACACGATAAGCAATATTTGTTAAGTTAAATTGCAAGAATTTTAAACTATGTTCATACATTCATTCAACCTCGACCAAGTTCCAATGATTCACAAACCATTAAACGAATATGATTATATATGTATATGTGTATATATATTATAACTTGAAACGTAAACAAAATATTAGATTAAATACTTTATATGATTGTATCTGTTTCAAAATGTTTATCAATGGAATTAGAAGATAAGATCAAATGATTGAATTATCAGATATATTGAATTATGATTACAAGTCTCTGTTGAAAGGCCCACGTTGATTTGAGAAATCTTTCCATTTTAACAATTTTCAAAAAATGGTAAAGTGATTTATAAATAAGAATAAATTGTCAATCATTGAGAACTAGACAAAGGATAGTGGAAGATTGAATCTCATAAAGACTCGATTGATCTATTTAGTTTCAAACGTACAAAAACGTTTTCAATTTAAAAAGAACTTTATTATTAAAACGTATATAACTTTTATAAATATCTAGAATCACTTTTGACAACTCATTACTTAACTAGTATGATAAAGATAACGATATTTATATTTTATTTTATTAAATATATATAACGATTTAAATTAATATTATATATATTTATACGCGTATTATACGTATATAATTTTATACTTTTACTATACTTAAACTTTACATTTACTTTATTTTTACTTTACTTTAACTTTAATAATTCATACTTTAATAATTCACTTTAATAATTCATACTTTAATAATTCACTTTAATAATTCATACTTTAATAATTCACTTTAATAATTCATACTTTAATAATTCACTTTAATAATTCAAAAATCTATTATAAATAGAATTCAATAGGTTTCATTATTTCATAGAAACTTGAAAATATTTTTCTCTAAACTCTCTCAATCGATGTACATATATATTTACTCCGTATTATTTCAAGATATTATTAGTATACATAAAATATTACGACGGAGTGCTGTCCGAGTGATTTCGAAATTGTTTTTCGAGTAGGATAGGATTAAGGAAATTATGGGTTATAGCTATGGAGGTGATTGAGTATGGTTCATGGGTCTGCTCGTGAGGTCAATATAGTGTTTATCATTTCCGTTGCGTCTACGTACCTTTCCTGCAATATTGAATCTCAATATTGATACGTGAGTACTCATAATTTAACTTTTACATACTAATAGTGTATCCCTGACTAGTGCTCGAGTATTTAGGATTATGCATGCTTGTACTTTTGATATTGCCCTTAGACAGGTTAGGTTGAATATTGAATTAGTTACACTTGCGGTTGAGATAAGGTATAAGATATGCATGTCCTTGGAAAGCTAGCGAAAAATTAAGAACTTTTCCTTTAGATATCGAATGGTTTCGATGAACGGATTAGAAGTTATAATCAATTGAATTTTTGATATTTTTATTAAAAATGATTATTATTATCGTCGTTTTTTATCGTCGTTCTAGTTTTATCTTATTATTATCATTATTATTATCTTTATCAATAAAAGGGATTTATCATTAAAAATTGTTATTTTTTTTTATTATTACTATCGTTATTATCGTTAAAGTTATAATTAGTATTATTATTATTATCCAATTATTATTATTATTATTATAATTAGTATTATTATTATTATCATTATTAATATATATATCATTATTTAAAAATGGTTATTGTTATTGTTATTATTATTATTACTATATTATCATTAAGATAATTATTAGTATTATCGTTAATAATGTTATAGTAACTATCATTATTAATATAAGTGTAATTAAAACAAATATTGGTAACACCTAATTATTTTGATTACTATTATTATCATTATTATGAACACGATATAAAAGACGATTAAAAGCTATTAAACGAAATGATTAGGAAATAATGAGTAAGAGTATCATGATGAAATTAAAATATTATAAGATATTGATTTAGATAAAATTATCGTTCTTATTATTTTTATCATTACTATTATTATTAAAAGTATCGTTAGTATTAAAACTATCATTTTAACAAAAATTATCATTTTAATAGAAATGTCATTGTTACTATAAAATATCATTATTATTATTATTATTTTAAATAGAATTATTATTTTAAAGATAATATTAAAAATTATCGTAAATATTAAAGTTATCATAATTAGAATTATCGTTTTATCATAATGTCATCTTAGTAATTATAAATATTGATATTTTTATAATAATATATTTTTTATAATAATAATTATTATTACAAAATAATACAACTTTTACTTACTATCATTATAGATATTATTTTATCAAATAAATGTGTGATACAAACATATTTTACTACGTGTAATAACTTACTTTAATAATACCTATCATATTATCTTTATGATACTAAATGAACCCTATAAATTTTATTACTTAATATATATAAAAGTATATTTTATTACATAAATTTAATATAAAATTTTATTTATTAATAAATAAATTATATTATTACTCTAATAAATCTTTTAAAAATATTTAAAAATATAAAACGACGATATTTAAACTATATATTAATCATGTATAGATTTTTGAAAATTATTTTGAGTCAAATTTACTTTTGTTGACTTTTGCATATTAGTCTCGAGCATTAGAATTGTGGTACACTATGACTTGACCTAATTTGTTAGACAAATATTGACCAACACATAATTATATATAATTAATTTAGGTTCGTGAATCTGAGGCCAACCTTGCACTTGTTCAATGACGTTATATGTATTTTTACTACGAAATACAGTATGGTGAGTTTCATTTGCCTTTTTACCCTTTATATTTTTGGGAATGAGAATACATGCGCTTTTATAAATGTTTGACGAAATAGACACAAGTAATTGAAACTACATTCTATGGTTGAATTATCAAAATCGAATATGCCCCTTTTTATTAAAGTCTGGTAATCTAAAAATTAGGGAACAAATACCCTAATTGACGTGAATCCTAAAGATAGATCTATTGGGCCTAACAAACCCCATCCAAAGTACCGGATGCTTTAGTACTTCGAAATTTATATCATGTCCGAAGGAGGATCCCGGAATGATAGGGGATATTCTTATATGTATCTAGTTAATGTCGGTTACCAGGTGTTCACCATATGAATGATTATTTTTGTCTCTATGCATGGGACGTATATTTATGAGAACTGGAAATGAAATTCTTGTGGTCTATTAAAATGATGAAAATAAATGATTATGATAAACTAATAAACTCACCAACCTTTTGGTTGACACTTTAAAGCATGTTTATTCTCAGGTGTTAAAGAAATCTTCCGCTGTGCATTTGCTCATTTTAAAGATATTACTTGGAGTCTTTCATAGCATATTTCGAAAAACGTTGCATTCGAGTCATTGAGTTCATCAAAGATTATTATTAAATCAATTTATAGTTAGATAGTAGATATTATGAAATGGCAAGCATGCCTGTCAATTTTCAATGCAAAGAAAGTTTGTCTTTTAAAAACGAATGCAATGTTTGTAAAATGTATCTTATAGAGGTCAAATACCTCGCAATGTAATCAACTATTGTGAATCGTTTATAATGTATATGAAAGGGTCCTTTCAGTATATACATGTGTTTATAAAAATAATGTGCATTATATATATATGTGTGTGTGTGTGCGCGCGCGCGCGAGCGCGTGATGTATATATAAGTGTTTATATATATATATATATATATATATATATATATATATATATATATATATATATATGCGAGTGTATACATATGTGTGTTTATATAGATATGTGATATGTGATATATATATATATATATATATATATGTGTGTGTGTGTGTGTGTGTGTGTGTGTGTGTGCGCGCGCGCGCGAGTATACATATATATGTAGTGTATGTATATAGGTATATATATATATATATATAGTATGTATATTTGTGTATATATGTGTGTGTAAGAGTATATATATATATATATATATATATATATATATATATATATATATATATATATATAGAGAGAGAGAGAGAGAATGTGATATAGTTAGTAAATGTGGTGCGATTTACTAACTTGTTCAGTGTTTATTCCTAGGTGATACACACGAGGAGAAGACTCGGTGATATTAGACTACCGAGTTTTGCTGGCGATCGGCGAGTGGGTCTATCTCCGGATAGAGTTTGAGTAACAAGCAGTGTTACTGTATTGTACTCTATTTCTATTATTATTAGACTATTATTATATCTGATTGTCATGAAAAGATATCTGATTGTTATGTTTAGCTAGTAATTGCCATGTTTAGATATATGAATGCTATGTTCAATTGATGATTGCCATGCTAGTTAGAATTGCATGACTAAATTATTTGTGATCCTATGTGCGCACTGTGTGTTCAGACACCAACTGAGGCGGCAAGGTTGGGAACCCACCGAGGCGGCAAGGTAGGGTTCGTGTGAGGTCGACTGTGGCAGCTGGTCGGGTCATGATATTACTGATTGTTCGGTATAGCATAGAAGAACGTATGTGTTGTGTCTGGACGGTTATGCAGTGGATTCAGTAAAGCGGACTATCGGTAGACTGTAGCCTGATCATCTAAGTCATGTGCTCGTACAAGTCACCGATCCTCATATTGTTATTTATGGTTGTTGTATGCTAGTTCAGGATGGTAGCATAGTATGGCCTTTGTATGTTCAGCTCTGTGATGATCCGTCCAAATCCCTTTGGACGAATACATCATTCATCGATTTCACAGTGAGGTACTGACATCTACATGATATGTTATGTAAACATTGCATTCTTTTGAAAAGGCACACCATAATTGAATATCAAATTCCCAGGTTTTTGATTTTTGATGATTTCTACATATAGACAATCACCGTAAGTAATAGTTTACAATACTACATCCGTTGATAATGCAGTCAAAATAAGATACATGGTGATGATTTTGTGAATGCAACGTTTTCCCGAATAAAGCATGTATGACTCCATGCACATAGCTTGTATCACATATAAGCAAACAGCGGAAGACTTCTAGGAACCTGAGAATAAACATGCTTTCAAGTGTCAACACAAAGGTTGGTGAGTTCATAGTTTTAATGTTGCGTATAATCCATATATAAAGGTGGATCACAAGATTTTAGTTGTTTCATCCAGAAACGTTTATCAAAATATTCTACAAGATTGAGCACCCTGGTAACTAAACTTTAACGTTATAATAAGTACCCCTGTTTTAACATACATGCAACCAACATGTACAATACACGCAATTCAACGTGTACTAAACTCAAATAGTATACGTCTGTTTTATAGTTCAGGCTAGGGTTTCACCTGGAACATACGGGGATGTCAAGCCCTATGGATCCATATACCACTATTCGCGCCCACCAGTTCTTATAATCGACAGTTACTAGTTACCAAAGCTAAGGGATTTTCGGTTCAAACTCGGTGCAGAATTTAGTATGTACTTGTATCCATTGCGTTTAAAATAAAGTGCATGTATTCTCAGCCCAAAAATATAGATTGCAAAAACATTTAAAAATGGAGCAAATGAAACTCACCTTAGCAGATAAAGTTATTCACCGAAAAGTGACCGAAACTCGTAATGCAAAGTAACCGTAGATCTCAACCTAGAGAACATATGTTGGTCAATAGATGTTTAACAAGCTAGGTCAGGTCATAGTGTATCACAATCCTAATGCTCGAGATCGACATGCAAAAGTTAACAAAAGTCATCTCAAAAGTCAACCTGACCCAATATGATCTTTAAATCTATACATGTTTATTAACATAGTATAAGTCTTGATAATTGAACGACTTTATAGTTTATCAAACTCAAAGTATTATTTATTTCAGGAGCTATATTATATTTGAATTACCATGGCAATCGAAAATATTTTATTATTTCACATAGTTTTCCAATACTTGTAGAATCAGATTATAGTGTTTATAAAGCTTTAAAACATGATAAGACAGTCAACTTTGACAATTGATCAACAAAACAAAACGTGCCTTATATAGAAATTCATTTACTCGATTAGTAATATTTGAAAATCCAATTTATCAATCTTATAAGCAAGTTGTTTAAATATCAATTGCAGATTCAAAAGCAATTTCCATTAACGTCAATCATAATTCAGTTGACCATATCTTTTAATTCGTTCATTGAAATTACGCGATTTCTAAATGAAAAGTTATTGATTTTTCGTCAGCTTTCCAAAAACATGCATATCATATACCTTATATCAGTAGTATATGTATTAAATTCGTGATTCATCAAAAACTATCTAACGACTAAAATTAGCATACAAGCATGCATAAACATATATATTCGGGCACTAAACATGGATACACTATTAATATATAAAAGATAAGATATGAATGCTCACGTATCAATATTGTGATTCAATATTGCAGGAAAGTACGTAGACGTAACAGAGATGATAAACACTAGGTTTGACTTGCGAACAATGTAGTGACCCGTCCTAATCCATCTGGACGAAGTCTTCAACAGTTGGTCCCATTGCGAGGTTCTGACCTCTATATGCCATGAACGACTCCATGTAATATGAGCAAATGCACAGTGGAAGATTTCTTTCATACCTGAGAATAAACATGCTTTAAAGTGTCAACCAAAAGGTTAGTGAGTTCATAGGTTTATCATAAAATAATAAAATTCATCACTTTGATAGACCACAAGATTTAAATCCTGCATGGTACAAATGGGCCCGAATCCTATACCCACCTGTAATGTACATGCGATATCTTTTAAATACAGTACACATTTCTCGTGTACGAAACCATTTTAACAAATCTTTATAACCGTACACATATCTCGTGTACAAAATATCATACACATAACCTGTGTATAAAATCATTCTCTCGATATATAACATTCACTTCAATTGGTGGCAATTATCATGTCCACATAATTCAATGGTGGCAATTATCATGTCCACATAATTCAATGGTGGCAATTATCATGTTCACATAATTCAATGGTGGCAATTATCATGTCCACATAATTCAATAGTAATCCGCAGAACTTCTGTCTGTATAATAATTCATTCGAGGAATGTTTTGTTGTGTCTATCTCGTCAAACATTTATAAAAGCATTTCATGTATTCGCAGTTCAAAATATATTTCAAAAGCATTTAATAAAGCAGTTATAAAAACAGTGCATGTATTCTCAGTCCCAAAAATGTAAAGAGTAAAAGGGAATCAAATGAACTGACTATACTATATTTTGTAGTAAAAATATGCATACGACGGAACTGAATAATGCAAGGTTGGCCTCAGATTCACGAACCTTATAGTATCAAGCCTAAAAATAAACACCCATGCCCGGGCTTGAACTCACGACCTCTCGTTCACCCGTTAACACCACAAACCACTCAAGCACTCGTGAATTCTTGTTAAGAAACGTGTGGTTAATTATTTAATATATACGAACAGTTGCCATCTTCCTCCAAAACTTCATCATCATCATCATCATCTCATATTTAAACGTATATCATCGTTAATATCACCCATAATCTCGCTCTCAATATTAACAAGGGATCATCGTAAGCAGCAGTAGCAAGAAAACAGCTAACCTGGGTGGATTTTGGCCTAAATTTCCTTCGGCCCATTAGTAATGTCATAAGCCCGAATTTTTCACAGCCCAATATGTTTACTAGTCCACTAGGTTTAATTTTATCTGATATTTATTATTGTGGTATACAGCCGTGATATATTCTAATCATAAAGTAGCTTAACTTTACAGCTTATTGATGATAATGTCTAATTATAAATATAATCGCCATCTATCATCTCTGTTCATCGTCTTTATCTTATCATCTATCTATCACCATCTTTTCTTGTACACTCATCATCATCACCTCGTAATTTCTATGGTATTAGAATCAGGATACATCGAGCAGCAAATGTTCTGCAGAAATAGCGAAGATAATATGGTGAAGAGACAAATAAAAGTAGCAGTTTTCATGAGTTTTGGTTGGTATTGGTTTCGAATAGAAAGGGATAGCAGTAGCATATCATCGATGACTTTGTTATGGGGTTGGTTTCAACCGGAAGTAGAAACGTTCAGTGTAGCAGCCACAAAGAAGAAAAGAAGAAAAAAAATGCAAAGAGTGTGCAGTAACCTGTGGTGGCTGGATGATGGGTGTGTTTTGGTGTTGTAGTGGTGGCGATTTGGGTCTGTCCGTACAGAAGGAGAAACAGAAAAATATATACAGCTACAGCTGTTGTTCACGTAATTAGAAATGGAACATTTTGCAACAGAAGTGGTGTTATTTGCATTATGTTTGTCGGCCATTAAAAATCATGTAATCATCGTGATACAGAAAGATGGTTGGTTAAAAGCATGAATTTGATACTTTCAAAGATGAGTATGGATTGTGAAATCAAGAGATTACATCATGTATTTGATAAATTTAACGGTAAGCCTTTAGGTGAGATTGTTTTGAAGGGTAATAGTAAAAGTTTCAAATGGTTTAATGAGTATATGATTTTGCAAGTTTTGTGGGTTGTCGAGCTTCAAAACATAAAATGAAAGTAGTAGCTAGTTTGGTTTTGTATGGCGATTAAAGCAGAAAAAAATAAGATGCATATTTGTCGATCAAGATTAAAGAATAGAAAAGGCAAGGTGACGGATGGATGATGGTGTTGTGATTGTGGTTTATAGTAGAAGTAACAATAGAAACAATCATAAACTCGATCATGGCAGCAGCTGAATGAAGCAAAAGGAAATTATTTTGGGGTCTCGGTTGTAGTACATAGATGATTTGTATCATGGTGACTAATTGTTTATATATATATATATATATATATATATATATATATATATATATATATATATATATATATATATATATATTTATTTATTTATAATTTATAATATCCTTATACTAGTAATATAAATATATAGTTAGACATGTGTTAGTTGATTAATATCAACTAGTTGATGGGATTAGAAATTGACATTAAACAAACTTTGAATATGGCAGACAATTAATTTGGAATCATATGCACTATCTTTTAGTATACAATAATATACTTTGTAATGTTTTAACATTATGAGTACAAATCAAATACAGTGATCAGTTAGTAATTTCCATATAATTAGTTAAAAGGTAATAGTACTACTAAATGTTTGGATTCAATTCACAGAGGCAAAACATAATAATATTAATAATATAATAATAATTATAATATTATTTATAATTTAAAACGTTTACAATTCATATCCGCCATCAATTATTCATTTATAGACTGAAATACATGCTCCTTTGATAATCAGTGATGGATAAAAGGCTTCGGAAAAAACCCAAATTTTTATATTAAGTTTCTTTAATTATTTCAGTCATTATGGTATAAAATTTGTTCATTAATTATTTAAAATTATTAATTAAATATTAACTCACTTTCCGCGCTCAATTCCCGGGTAAAATATAAAAAATGTTAAAATTTAACAACTAGATCCTAAATACATTTTTAGTAAGCCTAAAATTTATATGACTCATTTTCAGATCACCGTTTATTTTAAAATCACATATATTCATTTTTAACTCGTTTAATATCGATCGAATTACAATTGAGCATTACTATCAATTACAAAATAAATTTGAAAACACACACACACACACACACATATATATATATATATATATATATATATATATATATATATATATATATATATATATATATATATATATATATATATATATATATATTCAATATACTTCATTTACATATATAGATACCTTTTAAATAATAGTTATTATATATTATTTTATTTTACATTATTAGTTCTAACAATTACATCATATAATATTTCAATTTATATTTCAAATTCATATATTTAAATATATATGTATCTATTTACAAATAGTGGTTCGTGAATCGTCGAGAGCAGTCGAAGGTCAAATGATCTCATGAATATAGCTCAAAATTTTAAGACTCAACTTTACAGACTTTGCTTATTGTGTCAAAACCATATAAAGATTAAGTTTAAATTTGGTCGAAAATTTTCGGGTCGTCACAAACAATACACATGAACATTACCTATAACCTCCATAGTTATAACCCATAGTTTCCTTAGCTCTATCAAACCCATTTCGAAAGTGATACGCTCATGACCTCGTCGTAGTATTTTATGTATATACTACCAATAATAATACCAATACTAATAATAATAAGATTAATAATAATATTAATCTTAATAATAATAATAATAATAATAATAATAATAATAATAATAATAATAATAATAATTATTATTATTATTATTATTATTATTATTATAAATATAATAATACGGAGGAAGTAAGATATATGTTGGATGTGTGTGTAATAAGCCAGAATGATCGAGCTTTTATAGATGTGTCCTGCCATCTGACCCCATGCGATCGTATGGGTCTGAAGGCATTATGCCATGCGATCGCATGGCTCCTGTCTCCAGCTCATCTTGCCTTGTCTTTTTGTTTGTCGACATAATTTTTAATTATATATAATATATATAATTTATATTAATTAATTATATATTATATTATATTCTCGTGTATAGGTGACTTGTACTTTTAGTTCCGATGACTTGTACGTTGACGCTCGACTAACATCCTGGTTCCGGTTTTTCGAACGTCCTTTCGTACACTTAGAAAACCTGTACTTTACGTTTCGCGACGTGTACATTTATCAATAATTAGACTTAATCAATGGTAAACTATATTACCCGAAGTATAACTTAATCATTTGAGTGTTTTGGTCATTTGCTTCCTTAAATCAACATCTCGTTATCAATTAAAATATAAATAATAATATCAAAACGTTTTATATCTAAATTACTATTATATATTATTACATCGTAAAATATATATTATTTTGAAATATTTATTTAATTATGAAACAATAACTGAGTGCTATAAACCTTTAATATATATATATATATATATATATATATATATATATATACAATATAAACACGTTGCAAGTTATTTTATATATCTAATTCCAAATATAATCAAAAGGAAAAGATTTTCTAAATCGAAGTGGACCTCACAATAGAGACTCGTAACAATCGTAATAGCTATGTGATTGTTATATGTTATCAAAATATCTTCTACTTCAATCGTTTGATAAAATCCTTTAATTTCGTCGATAAACATATAAAACATATATTGAGACAAATACGTTTAATGTAAAGTATTAGACACTTAATACTTTGTTAACGTTTTCAAGTTAATATATATATATATATATATATATATATATATATATATATATATATATATATATATATATATACATATCTTATGTTTACAATCATTCGTGACTCGTCGAAATTTGGTCAAGGTTAAATGAATACATGAACACAGTTCAAAATGTTTGAGATTTAACTTATCAGACTTTGCTTGTCGTGTCGGAAACATTAAATCATTTAAGGATTAAGTTTAAATTTGGTCAAAAATTTTCGGGTCATCACAGAACCTACCCGTTAAAGAAATTTCGTCCTGAAATTTGATTGGAATGGTCATGGCTGACAATAAGTATGTTTTCATGATGCATACGAGCTGAAAATTAGAGTTTTATCATCATTAAGTGATATAGATAAAACAATTCGATTTTGTGAAGAGTACGAGTGAAGTTATTACAAAAGAGTGAAATGAATAAATGTAGATTCGTCATATTTTTTGACGTAGATAGGATTGATAACCTGTCACGATTGCTCTGTCAAATTTTTCGCTATAAATTCACTCCCTTCATTTCTTTATTTCCACAACTCACCTTCTATTCTTCCTCCCTCAACTCATACTTTAAAGTATTCGTCAATATACTTCATCCAGTTCTGATTCTTGATATACTCGTAACTTTCATATCTATCATTCTTCTTTTTCATCTGCCGCCGGAGGAATCTATTCACTTTTACTATACTCTTGGCTTTATAGTATTTTTAGTTCTCCCGTGTCTTTACGTTGCAATACTTATTGATATACACGGTTTGTAATTTATGTGTTATCGTCGGGCTTTATATCTTTCCTTATTTTTCAGAGTCCCTGCTTCTGTTTTTCTATCATCATCGACATCCACAGTTAATGCTCTCTCCATTTTGCTGCGATTTATACCCCCATTTCTATTTCGGAGCTTCATGCTCTGTTTTGTCTTCTATCCATTAAGCACCGTATGTAATGGTCCAGAATATGCAGATATAAATTTCAAAATGAACATAGTTAATGTTCTAAGAAGGAAATTGTAATAGCACGATCTTGATTTGTCAAATTACCAGAATATCCGAAAAAGACCGAATCATCAAGAAAATATTTTCTTGATATTTTTAGAGGTTAAATTGAATACAAGAGTCGTGTAACATGGCACATGATGACGTTATGATCTGTGAATCATCATGTTCCATTTAGAAACTCAGCATGACTTACTGTAATATAATCACGTTGATCAAGTGTCATTATATTATACAAACTCATGCTTCAGTTCCCAACACTACTTCAAAAACATTCATATTCTAAATTCGAATTTTCAGAATTTAGAAACTAAAACAGTTTCTTTTATGATGTAATGCAGATAGCGCACTGAGATAAACTATTTCAGATAAGAATAGTTATGAAAATATTTTCAGAAATATCGAGGATATTTATAATGAAAGATACGATGATATCTTAGAATTTCTAATATCTAAAGATGATAGAGAAGGTTTGTCCGTAAAGGTTTAGAGTCAGGAGCAAGATATTCGTTAATGACTTCAGCAGATACTGAATCATTTGGATTCTTTGAAGGCAGATTTAGTCTTTGTGATTTGTCCACAGCCTCCTTCATGGTTTGTTCAATCCTTTTTCCAGTTCCAAACCTTCTCTTTTTCTGAGCTTTGCCAACACACTATTCTTTATCATCAAACTTTTGGCTGTTAAAGTCGTTTACAGTTTTTGCTGCTTCATCAGCATTTTCAAAACTTCGAGAACTAATTCGCGGTTTAGGGTGTTTTTCAGAAACTTCACATTCGAAGTATGTAAGTCTTGGAGATAGACGTTATATGTACATATATAATTGTTGGCATAGAATTGCTGGGAAATTCGAGAATAATGATTGAAGCTTTTTAGTATGACAATTACTGTTACAAGATGCATTTAACGACCCGTCCTAATCTATCTGTACGAATACATTACATTTGGTTACATCGCGAGGTATTTGACCTCTATATGATACATTTTACAAACATTGCATTCGTTTTTAAAAGACAAACTTTCTTTACATCGAAAGTTGACGGCATGCATATCATTCATAATATATCCAACTATAAATGACTTAATAATATCCTTGAATGAACTCGACAACTCAAATGCAACGTCTTTTGAAATATGTCATGAATGACTCCAAGTAATATCTCTAAAATGAGCAAATGCACAGCGGTAGATTTCTTTCATACCTGAGAATAAACATGCTTTAAAGTGTTAACTAAAAGGTTGGTGAGTTCATTAGTTTATCATATTCAATCATTTCCATAATTTTAATAGACCACAAGATTTTCATTTTATAAATATAATTCCCTTAGCAGAATCCTCTCGTCTACATAAAGGTAAAATCATTCATATGGTGAATACCTGGTAACCGACATTAACAAGATGCATATAGAATATCCTCAAAATAGAATCCTCTCGTTTGTATAATAATAAATCGATGTACTAAAGCATCCGTACCTCGGATGGGGTTTGTTAGGTCCATAGATATATCTTTAGGATTCGCGTCAATTATGTGACGACCCGAGAATTTTCGACCAAATTTAAACTTAATCTTTATATGATTTCGATACGATAAGCAAAGTCTATTATATTGAGTTACAAAATTTTGAAACTATTTCATGATAACATTTGACCTTTGACTATTTCCGACGATTCACGAACCTTTAATTGTAACTAAGAATGTAAATATAAATAATTATATATAAAAATAATTATATTAGTATTAATGAACTATTAAGTAATTTAGTTATTATAAAAGATAACATTTAATAACTAAAAATTTTTATTTTGAATATATATAGTATATTGTATATAAATGGTTCAAACATATTTTACCAACGTTATCAAAATATTAAATGTACAATGTTATACTTTGTAGTTAATTGTTTAATATACATAATTAATCATCTACTTAACATTTAAAACATGATTGTATATATTTTAGTATATATATATATATATATATATATATATATATATATATATATATATATATATATATATATATATATATATATATATATATGATTTTATACATAATTATTATATTATGTATATGTAGAAATTTATAATATATCTATGATGAAATAATGTACTATTTTAATAAATATATATAATACTTACATATATAAAACATTTATATTTTTCATAATTACATACATAAGTATAATATAATTAGTATGCAAATAAATATTATAATATATTTATAATAAAATGTATAAATATATAATATTCAGTATATGTTATAATACATAATATATAATTATTAAATATTACATAATAATATGTGATATTAATAAATTAAATTTAAATACAAATATAGTTGTTGTAGTAAAGTTATTTGTATCGTTAAATATCAATATTTGTATTCATAATATCACTTTATAACATATAAAGATGAAATTGGATATATATATATATATATATATATATATATATATATATATATATATATATATATATATATATATTAGATTATTATTACTAATATTATTATTATTATCGGTAAAATATTAATATTATCATAATTAGTATGGTATTATTATTATTATTATTATTATTATTATTATTATTATTATTATTATTATTATTATTATTATTATTATTATTATTATCATTTTTACAATTATTATTATCATTAATATTATATTTATTATTATTATTAATTTCATTAATATTATTAGATATTAATATTATTGTTATTATATATTATTATTATTAATTATAAATATTAACTAAAAAAAATAGTAGGGATCTGTTATATATGCACGCATGACCTCTGTACCTATTATCTCTATTATTATTTTTTTTGTGTTTCTTTCCTACTCCCAGCTCGTGAACCTGTGTCGAAGAAATTTCCACAACAAAATAAATCTCATCAATTAATTATGATTCATCCTTCAATCACAAACATATACTATCTGTTTGATGTTACTCGAAGGAGAGAAAAACATAAATTTTATAAAAACATAAACCGCTATCCTCTGTTCGTGACTCACAAAATCAAACCCTAGAATCCGAATTAAATAGCAAAATGTGTAAATGCAGTTTTGTGAGGTTTATTTTACTCAATCTAGCTGCAAAATATCACGTCCCAATTTCTAATATCAAGCACGAATTTTCGAAGTCAAACTTTTAAAACAAAAGTCAACAGTTTCTTGTGAATTCAAATTCGTGACTTAGATGATGTTTTAATTATAATTGTTGACTAACGAATATTTGTTGGATGATATGGAGCAAGTTTCATATAGGAATCATAGTGTAAGAGTGTCCAGATTTTCGAATCAAAATTTTTTTTTAGAAACCAAACAGCGACGGCAGAATGTGCTGCTTCTTTCTTTCTTTCTTTTTTTTTATTTTATTTATTTATTTTTATCTCAATTAATCGCGAATAAAATTTTCGGTATTGGATACTATATCCTAAATTCGTTTTGATACTTGTTATTGAGTTGAAAAGAAGTGGGATCGATTGGTTTTGATTATGAGAAGGAAGAAGATGAATAGAGTAATACGGGTTATAATAATTTGTTATGGGATTAAATCAGAAAAAGCATAACAGAAGGATGGTTTAGGTTGCTAGCGGGTATGCAAGAGGTCGGGGGTTCGAGCCTGGTCATGGGGCTTTTTTTTTAGAAAAACCAATTAAAGGTAGTTTTATTTGTTATTTTTATTATTATTATTATTATTATTATTATTATTATTATTATTATTATTATTATTATTATTATTATTATTATTATTATTATTATTATTATTGTTATTATTGTTATTGTTATTATTATGATTATAATTATAATTGTTATAATTAGTATTATAAGTGTTATTAATATTGTAGTTTTATCAAATAAGTAGTATTATCATTATTATAGTTATTATGATTATTATTATTACTAGTATTATGAAAATAATATAAATTTGTATTATTTCCATAAATATTAGTAATAGTAACATTCTATAACTATTGCTATTATCATTATGTATTATTATTATTATTATCATTTTTAATAATGTTAACAAATCATTAAAAGTATTATTATTAATATTATCATGAGTATCGTTATTAGATAATTATTAAAATTATTATCATAAACATCTTTAATAGTAAAATTAGTATTTTTACAGTTATTATTATTAATATCATTATATTTATCACTAAAAGAATTTCTAACATTATTATTTTTATTAGTAATATTAAGTATTATCAATATTATCATATTTCCATTATAAATATCATTTTAGTATTAGTACAATTATTAGTTTTAACAAACAAACGATATATATATTTAATACATTAAACATAACAAATTAATATTTTCACATACCAAAAGAAATACATGAAACATATATATATTTTTAATATAAAAATGATATAACTAATAAATTTATATATATATATATATATATATATATATATATATATATATATATATATATATATATTGTTCGATTATGATTATGTGTATTAATAAATAAACAAATGATATAGGTTCGTGAATCCGAGGCCAACCCTGCATTGTTCAATATAGTCATATGTATTTTTACTACAAAATACATTAGGTGAGTTTCATTTGCTCCCTTTTTAAATGCTTTTGCTATATATATTTTTGGGACTGAGAATACATGCGCAACTTTTATAAATGTTTTACGAAATAGACACAAGTACTTAAAATTACATTTTATGGTTGGATTATTAAACCGAATATCGCCCTTCAAGTCTGGTAACCTAAGAATTTAGGGAAATGGCCCCTGATTGACGCGAATCCTAAAGATAGATCTATGGACCTTGATAAGTCCCATTCGGGGTACGAATGCTTTAGTACTTCGAGATTATTATACAGACGAGAGGTTCTGTTTTGGGGATATTCTATGCATTAAGTTAACGTCGGTTACCAGGTGTTCAATCCATATGAATGATTTTTATCTCTATGCAGTTTGCGAAATGCCTGATATGTGAATGATGTTTATGAAATATGAAAATCTTGTGGTCTATTAAAATGATGGAAATGATTATTTATGTTAAACTAATGAACTCATCAACCTTTTGGTTGACACTTTAAAGCATGTTTATTCTCAGGTATGAAAGAAATCTTCCGCTGTGCATTTGCTCATTTTAGAGATATTACTTGGAGTCATTCATGACATATTTCAAAAGACGTTGCATTCGAGTCATTGAGTTCATCAAGATTATTATTAAGTCAATTATAGTTGGATATATTATGAAATGATATGATATGCATGCTCGCAACTTTCAATGTAAAGCAAGTTTGCCTTTTAAAAATGAATGCAATGTTTGTAAAATGTATCATATAGAGGTCAAGTACCTCGCGATGTAATCAACTATTACGAATCGTCTATAATCAATATGGACTTCGTCCGGATGGATTAGGATGGGTTGTGAAAAATTAGGGGTACTGTTCCCTAATTCTTAGGCTACCAAGCTAAAAAGGGGCATATTTGATTTCGATAATCCAACATAGAATGTAGTTTCGATTACGTGTGTCTATTTCGTAAAACATTTATAAAAACAGCGCATGTATTCTCAGTCCCAAAAATATATATTGCAAAAACATTTAAAAAGGGAGTAAATGAAACTCACAATACGATATTTTGTAGTAAAATGTGCATACGAAGGAAATGAACAATGCAAGGTTGGCTTCGGATTCACGAACCTATATCAGTTGCATATATATTAACACATATCCCATTTAATCAACAAAGTTTACTTATATTTTATAATTTATTAAAATTAGTATCTTTAATTATAATTATACTTATAATAATTATATGATATATAATTTAATTAAAGTTTCATCATATAAATGGTAATATATTAGTTAAAACATATTAGTATGTAATATTAGTTGACTTGTAATATATTTTTATATAGATACGTTTGTTTGTTAAAAATAATAATTATAATAATAGTAAAATAATAATAGTAATAATAATCCAAATGCTCATTTTAATGATAGTAATAATAATAGTATAATATTTATATTTATATTAGTGTAGTAATAATAATAATAATAATAATAATAATAATAATAATAATAATAATAATAATAATAATAATAATAATAATAATAATAATAATAATAATAATAATAATAATAATAATAATAATGAGTAATAAGTAAACTACCTCAAAGAAGTAGCCCTAAAAAAATGCCCAAGTCCAAGTTTGAACACGCGACCTCCCGCTAACCCAAAAACTCCTAAACCACTCGTATGTCTTGGTTTTTCTGAAATTACACGAATCTAATATCTAATAAACCAATTTTTATGTTTACTTCTTCTAAACCTATCCATCATCATCGATTTTATTACTTGAGATCAGTTTGGTACAAGCCCACAGCAGCTAGGCCCAAACGTCTTTGAATCATCCTAGTCCAACAGAAAATGGAACAAAGAACACAGCCCAACTATCAATATTTGAAGCCCAACTGACCCAACTCTTAAGACATCTTTTATTGGTAAAAAAAATATATTTGCACACTCCTGGTTTCGAACCCAGGACCTCTAGATAATCACCAAACACGCCTAACCATCCCTCTACTTCTCTATTTCTGATTTAATTCACCACTCAAATTTATTTAATCCTAATGTTCCTGTTTATTCTTTATAAGCAAACCCATTTAACCTTCTTCATTATCATTTAATCGTTACTTTATCATAACCACAGCATCATCATATCATTAACTATCATCAATATCATCATAAGTAGCATACCCATTTTATCATCTTGCATCATCACATTTCTTTCTTGTTTCTTGTGTGGTATAAACACACAACAAAACATCAAGAACTTTGATTTAATACAACAATATATAGGTGGATTCCGGTGATGATGAGCAGCAGAACACATGAGCTGTAGCTACACTAAAACGAGAAATATAGCGTGCAACAACAGTAACACATAAACGAGAAGAAGAGAAAGAAAAAAAATCGATTTGGAATAGAAGATGAGTAGGAGGTTGTAGGTGGTCTCAATGGTGGGTGTTTGCAGCCGTTGTAAACAGCAAATATAAGGAATAGGCGTGCAATACGGTGAAAGGTGGCGAATGGGTGGTGATTGGTGATGAGAGATGGTGACCGTAGAAAAGAAAACAAAAATGGAAATAAGGTGGTGATCGAGCTTGGTTGCAGTGGGGTGTGGGATGGCGGTGGCTATCACGATGGGGGTGGTGGTTTATGATGGAGTTTGGCGGTGACTAGTAGTAGGAACACGCAATTGTAGTGACAGTTTTCGGTGTCGTAAAACAACAACAATACTTGTTGTAACAGTGGCAGGAGATAATTATTGAATGTTAAGTTACTCCTTGATAGATATCTAAGATATGTACCCGTTATGATAGATATACATTCGGTTTTAAAGTTTTATGTTTATGGTGATATGAATATGATTCTAGATTTGCTTTTGTTTCTCTCTTACGTAAATGATTTGGGTTGACATTTAGAGGGTGGGTTTTTTAATATTCAGTATGTGTGGATGAATTATATCTATAATTCTATATAGAATATGATATTAGTGGGACAAAACAGTAATTTAAAGGAAAAATATCTAAACTTAAGATTCTAAAACATGTACAACTAGTAATTTAAATAGTATAGCAGCCGTCTTCTTTTGAATTATATGCCGACAGTTTTCACGGACTATTATTTCGTACTCCATTGTGAAATCAGTGGCAGATAAAAAGGTCTCAGAAAAATCCCAGACTTTTAAATTAAATAGTTTTATTTATTTTGGTCATTATGGTATAAAATTCGATCATTAATTTATTAAATAAAAATTACATCAACTGTCCCTCTCAATTATGGGTAAAATATGAAAAGTGTTAAAACTTAACAAATAGTTCCTAAATACATTTTTAATAAGCCTAAAATTTATAAAACTCATTTTCGTATCACCATTTATTTTAAAATTACATAAGTTTGAATTTAACTTGTTTAATATCAATCGGAACATTAAACGAGTATTACAATCATTTAATATTTATTTTTAATATGCTTTATTTATATATATAAATATATTTTAAATAATAATTAATATAATATCCTATTTTTATTTTATTAATTTTTAATAACAACAACATATAATACTTCAAATTATATTTTAAATTATTATTTATATATACATACACACATATCTATTTACAATTAATTGTTCGTGAATCGTCGAGAGCAGTCGAAGGTCAAATGATTTCATAACATAGTTCAAAGATTTTGAAATTCAATTTAATAGACTTTGCTTATCATGTCGAAACCATATAGAGATTAAGTTTAAATTTGGTCAAAAATTTCCGGGTCGTCACAATGCAGATGAGTAAATGATAGGGTTTCAATGAATATAATGATATTTCGGAAAGTTAAAGATCAATGATGTTGCTGGTAAATTTACTGCTAATATAGTGGAATATAAACGGTTCCCTGGTAACTATGATGAAGGGCAAACTTATATATCAAGGTTATAATGAGGCTTATTCGAATGAAAAAATCGAAGTTGATTTGCTGGAGGTGTGACAAAACTGGCTACTTTGAAAAGGAATTGCAAAGTTATTTTCAGTAGTAATAATGTCAAATGATCTAGCACAGTTTTGAATTCAAAGTATGGTTTTGTAAGATGTGAAAATTTAATAGTGATATCTTCTGTTAAATCTTGACTCGGATTCTGATCTGTCAAAAAATCAGAATGTATAATCGAATTTGTATAAAAATGGTTGTTATGATTCTTATGGAAGAATGTATATTGCTGTGAATGTAGTGAGTATAGTTAATGATTCTTAAATCAAAATTGAAGAATGTACAGTGTAACATATTAATTGTGAACTTATATATTTCCCGGGTATTACCTACCCGTTAAAAATTTCACAAGTAATATTTTTTATAGAAGAATTTTACTACCGTCTTTATGAAAATATATATGTATATTTTCTTCGGATGTAATACGGATTTAATGAGTTAATATCATATTAAGCTCATTTATTTTATGACTGGATTAGAAATGAATAATCTTTAAAACATTAAAGATTTCATAATCTTCATGGAGTATTTCACTAATGTAATCAATACTTCATTATTCAGTTTTATTGATATTTCCTCAGTGAATCATGTTGGTGTTCATGGAATTTTTGTGAACTTTGCAAGGCACATATGATGTTTTCTGGATAGTTTCGAGTACATCAAAAATGAAAATGTAAAATCAATTATATAATTGAATAATACACTTGGTTTATTATGAAAAGGAATTCATTGAATTTGAAACAGAGACTGTAGTTAACGATGGTTATGTCGTTAATGAAGGATGTACATCATTGCATATTAGTAATATGAACTAACCGTGTAGTACCTACCAGTTAAGATTCACACGTAATAGCTTAATACGAAAAGATTTAGTTTGATTTCAAAATTCATATATATTAAATATACATATAATTTCTTCAGGGGAAATGAGTTAATACTTCATCAGTTATTGTTGCTGGTATTTCTTGGTAACTACGGGTGCGTATGACGTTGATGCTCGTGGAACAGATTGTGAAGTTGAGGTTTGCGATGCGGTTGTTGTTGGTGGTGGTAATGGTACTGTTGGTGTTGTTGTCGGTGGTACTGTTGATGCCGGTGATGCTGCTGGTGCTTGTAACCTTTGCACCATATTCTCTAAAGCCACTATACGAGCGCGAAGCTCGTTGACTTCTTCTATTACACCGAGATGATTGTTGGGTCAGAAGAGCAGATGAATAAGATTCAAAATTTGAGATAGTATATTATCGTGATGAGATACTCTGGAAATGAGAGAGAAAATGGTGTCTCGAACAGGTTCGCGGGTAAGTGCTTAAGGTTCTTCGCCAAGAGGGGAATGTGGTGGATGGAAGGGATCACCTTCTTCTTGTCTCTAATGATTAAGTAGACTATGAACTCATCCCCAATTCATCCAGAATAGATGATGGCTAATTGGTTGATCCATTCCGGTCACACTACTTTCAGAGTTCAGGTGAATATCCATATCGGAATAGCTGTCGGAGTTTAAAGAATTTGAACTAGATACGGGATCCATCTTGTATAATTAGGGAGATGATTTTTGATATGAAATAGATTATAGAATTTAGATTGGTACTCTTCAATACATAATTTGAAGCGACCCGTCCTAATTCATAAGGATGAATACAATAACATATGGTTAAATTGCGAGGTATTTGACTTCTATATGATACATTTTGCAAACATTGCATTCGTTTTAAAAAGACAAACTTTCATTACATCGAAAGTTAACAGGCATGCATATCATTTCATAATATCCAAACTATAAATGACCTAATCTGTCATTTACTTAATAATAATCTTTATTAAATTTAACGACTTGAATGCAATGTCTTTTGAAATATGCCATAAATGACTCCAAGTAATATCTTTAAAATGAGCAAATGCACAGTGGAAGATTTCCTTAGTACCTGAGAATAAACATGCTTTAAAGTATCAACCAACGGGTTGGTGAGTTCATTAGTTTATCGTAATCAATCATTTTCATAATTTTAATAGACCACAAGATTTCCTTTATTCAATAATCATACACTCACAAGTGTTTAAAAATCATTAATATGGTTTGAACACCTGGTAACCGACATTAACATCATACATATAGAATATCCCCAAAACAAAAATCTATCTGTATAATATAAACTCGAAGTACTAAAGCATACCATTTTCCAGTATGGGGGGTGTTAGTGCCCGTAGATCTACCTTTAGGATTCGTGTCAATTAGGGTATCTGTTCCCTAATTCTTAGGCTACCAAGCTAAAAGGGTGATATTCAATTTTGATAATCCAACCATAGAATGTAGTTTCGATTACTTGTGTCTATTTCGTAAAACATTTATAAAAGCAGCGCATGTATTCTCAGTCCTAAAAATATAAATTGCAAAAGCATTTAAAAAGGGAGCAAATGAAACTCACTATATAATATTTTATAGTAAAAATATTCATACGACGATACTGAACAATGCAGGGTTGGCCTTGGATTCACGAACCTATATCATTTGTATATATATTAAAACATATACTCGTAATCGAACAGTATATATATATATATAAATTTATTAGTTATATCATTTTTATATTAAAAATATATATATGTTTCATTTATTCATTTTGTACATAAAATATTAATTTTTGTTATGTTATATGCATTAAATATATTATTTTTATCTTAATAATAATAGTTATAATAATACTAAAATAATATTAATAGTGATAAAAATGATTATAATACTTAATATTATTAATAAGATAATAATGTTAGTGATTCTGTTAATAATGATAATAATGATAATAAATGTAAAAATATAATTTTTATTGTTAATGATAATTATGATATTGATTTTAGTAACTACATAATAATACTGATAACAATAATAATGATAGTTTTAGTGATATCAAAATAATAATTTTAGTAAAAATGATAGTAATAATAATTGTAACTTTTAATAATAACAATACTAATAATTGTAATCATATTAACAATAATGATAGTATTTATAATAATACATATGTTAATAATAATAATAATAATAATAATTCTAATATTTATATAATGATACTAATACTAATATTAATATAACTAATAGTAACTTTTATTACTTTCATCATAATACTAATAATAATCCTAATAATAATAATAATAATAATAATATTAATAATAATAATAATAATATATATTAGTAATAATTATAGTATTAATAATTATAATACTTGTAATAATAAAAATAATTGATAATGATAATAATAATAATAATAACCCTAGGATTCATCATACTTAATAATAATACTAACAATAATGATATTACTAACAATAATAAGTATAATACCAATAATAATAATGATAAAAATAACATTAACAATCATAATAATAATAGTAATAATAATAATAATAATTTTTAAAATTTGAAAACTACCTCAAAATCTCTTCTAAAAAGAAAACGCCCCGAACCGGGCTCGAACCCGAGACCTCTCGATAACACAAAAACCCCTTTACCACTCGACCATCTTTGCTTTTCTGTTTTATATCTACTTCTAATAATTATAACCCGTAATTTCTTATGTTCATCTTCTTCACCATATCCAGTCGACCAGAGATCAAACCCATGCTCTCCATGAATTATATTTTTTTTTGTTTTAGAATTCGAAATCATTACAGAACGATTCCTACTTGTGGTTTTTAAATTAACAAAAAAAAAAAATTAAACAAAACAGACACGAAGAACACTTTATTGAACTTGAAATCGAACTCGCCATTAAAGGCTGTTATAGACCACGATGTCAACATGAAAATGTTTGCTTTTGACTCCTACAAACTATCTGACTCCTCAATTAATCCTAAAACGTAACAGAAATATCGAATTTTACCAATAACAGATTAGTTGACTTTTTAAACATTAACTTTGACTCAAAATTACTCTTCAATTTCGCGAATTGATAATTGAAACTTTGCAGAAAGATTATTAAAACATTCCTAACAAAACTGCTTTTATACATTTTGAAATTAAATTCAAATTCATACTCCTAATTAAATGAAGTGGAAACAGAGAAGGTACCTAGATTTGTTTTCTATATTTTTGTTTTTAATTACGAATTTTGATAGTGGAAAGTTTTAGTTGATAATGTGTGTGAAGGATTGAATGATTTCGTTCCTAAACTTGAAAAATTCAATTGATTTATAGTCAAAAGTGTTGACAGTTTCAATCAAGGAATAAAAGAAAATAATAAAAAAATTAAACAGAAAGAGATGGCTAACGATTTTTGTTGTGATTCAGTGATATGATTCGATTTGATATCCAGTTTAGAGACAAGAATTTAAAGGTTGAAAGTGATTTGAAACCAATTACGTATTTATCTGTATATATCTGTAACTGTGTTTTTATATATATATCTATAGCTGTATATATATATATATATATTTATATATATATTTAACTGCATTTTATATATATATTTCTATATTTATATATCTGTTTATATATCTGATATATATATATATATAATATATATATATATATATATATATATATATATATATATATAATTTATATTTTTTTATAATTACAAATATATAATATTTTTTAATAATACTATTATTGTTAAAGACTATAAATAATAATATGATAATATTAATACTAACAAAATGATAATTTTAATAACTTCTAATTACTAGGAATGATAATGACTAATATTTAATTAATAATAATACCTTTAATAATCCTAATAATAATTAAATTTATAATTTTACTAATAACAATGATACTAATAATGATAATAATAATATTAATATTAACATTTATCTTTAATCATAATAAAGGTAATAACATTAATATTAATAACTATATTTTAATTTGTAGTTACTTTTATCATTTATTAATTGTATCATATCTACTTATTACATAATATATTGAATCTTTAATATTTATTAATTATATATGTATATTATAATACTTATAGTATTACTTATGTACAGAATTCATATATATATATATATATATATATATATATATATATATATATATATATATATATATATATATATATATATATTTATCTTAATAATAGTTTAATTATTCCATATATTATTTTACATTTTTAATTCTGATGTTTAAATTATATTTCATAACTTCAAATCATTGCATATACTTACATATACATATACATATTTATTTACACACACAAATGTTTCGCGAATCGTCGGGACTAGTCGGAGGTTAAATGAATACATGAAAACAGTTCAAAAATTTTAAGACTCCACATTACAGACTTTGCTTATTGTGTCGAAACCATATATAGATTAAGTTTAAATTTGGTCAGAAATTTTCGGGTCGTCACAGTACCTACCCGTTAAAAAAATTTCATCCCGAAATTTGATTGGGATGGTCATGACTGACAACAAGTATGTTTTCATGACGCATACAAGCTGAAATTTATAGTTTTATCATCAGCGAGTAATATGGATAAAACAATTCAATTTTGTGAAGAGTACGAGTGAAGCTATCATAAAAGAGTGATATAGAGATTTAACTTTTGACGTAGTCACGGTGGATTTATGAAATTTAAGGAATTTAGAGAAAATTTTCGTAATAAGATTTGATTCTCCGATAACTAAAGAAATTTGAATCTTCTTTGATTAAACGCGATAATCTGTTTTGATTGTTCTGTCAGATATTTTACTATAAATCCACCCTTCTCATTTCCTTCATATTTTGGAGCTCCATCCTTTTATTTTGTCTTCCCGACTTTAAGTCAAGCGAATAATGGTCCAGAATTCATAGGTATGAAGTTTCGAATGATTATAACGTTCTAAACTCAAAAGAGCGTATTCTCACAATTTGATTGGTTAAATTACCAGAATCACTGAGGATAGAACTATCAAGAATATATCTTCTTGATATGTTCGGAGTTTGAATAGATTGAACGAGTCGTGTAACATGGCACATGATACGTTATGGTCTGTGAATCATCACATTTCATTAGAAACTCAGCATGACTTACTGTAATATAATCACGTTGATCAAGTGTCATTATATTATACTAACTCATGCATCAATTTCCAACACTACTTCAAAATCATTCATAATTCTAAATTCAAATTTTCAAGATTTAGAAACTAAATCAGTTTCTTTTATGATGTAACACAGATAATGTGAAGAGATAAATGATTTCAGATAAGAATAGTTATGAAAATATCTTCAGAAATATCGAGGATATTTATAATGAAAGATTCGATGATATCTTAGAATTTCTGATATCAAGGATGATGAAGAAGATTTGTCCGTAAAGGTTTAGAGTCAGGAGCAAGGTATTCGTTAATGACTTCAGCAGATACTGAATCATTTGGATTCTTTGAAGGCAGGTTTAGTCTTTGTGAGTTGTCCACATCCTCCTTCATGGTTTGCTCAATCCATTTTTCAGTACCAAACCTTATCTTTTTCTGAGCTTTGCCAACACACTATTCTTTATCATCAAACTTTTGACTGTTACAGTTGTCTACAGTTTCTGCTGCTTCATTCAGCTTTTTCAAAATTCAGGGTATTGATTCATAGACTGGGTGCTTTTCAGAATTTCAGAATTGAAGATCATAATTCTAAGAGGTAAATATTATATGTATACATATAACTGTTGATGTAGAAATGCTGCGAGATTTAAAATGCTTATTGCTGATTTCCGGTAATTGGTATGACATTTCTCATTACAAGATGCGGCTGGGTTCATGATAGGGTTTCAATAAATAATATAATGACTTTTCGGAGATGCTAAAGTCAAAGGGTAATGAAGTTGCTGGTACATCTGTTGATAATGTGGTGGAATGTAAAAGGTTCCTCGGTAACAATGGCGAAAAGATAACGTATATATCAAGGTTATAATAAGGTTGTTTCGAACGAAAAGTCGAAGTTGACTTGCTGAAGCTGTGACAAAATTGGTTAATTTGGAAAGAGATTGTAAGGTTATTTTCGGTAATAACAACGCCAAGAAATTATAAATTCATTTTAAACTTCTACTTAGGTTCCAAGAGTTTTTCAGGTGCATGCCCATATGCATAAGTTCTTCCTTTCGTAGATAACGTGTAGTTGGATCATCCTCTCGATTAAGGTGTTTTCAAGAATCATGAAAGGTTTGATTGCAGATTGTAATCGTCAAGATACAAATGAGGTTGAAGATGAAATCAAGTGGCAAACTTGAAGAAGTGTTTAGTTTCATATGTTATAATCAATATTTTAATTCATTTTAATTATCCATTATTAGTAGTCCACAGTTAGTAATTCAATAATTCATATACAGTTTAATATATAATATTCGAATTAATTAATACGTATCGTGACCCATTGTATACATGTCTCAGACTCGATCACAACTCAAGGTATATATATTATTTGAGAATCAACCTCAACCCTGTATAGCTAACTCGAGCATTACTGCATATAGAGTGTCTATGGTTATTCCAAATAATATACATAGATGACGTCAATATGATATGTCAAAACATTGTATACGTGTCCCGATATTTAAAGTGCGTAAAATAAATAACAGAAACTAAATGACGATAAATAAAATTGTGAAAATTAAAATTGCGATAAATAAATGTAATAAGGAATTAGCAGTTAGCTAAGAAGTTGGAACAGTTAGCTAGGATTTTGTTAGCGTGGATTCTTAATAAAATTTCTCATAGTTAATTTGTTTGTTTCTAACAAATTTTATTTTGTCAAATATTTTCTTCATTATGCCACTTGTTGAATTCTGATAAGTCAAAATCCAAATATGAAATTGAATGAAAAATAGTTATTCTGTAGTGAACGGATTCGTATATCTGTGGATGTAAGTAGGATAGTAAATAACTGTTGAATCAGATTTTAAGAATGTACAGTGTAACTTATTAATGTGAAATCTAAATATTCCTCGGGTATTACCTACCCGTTAAAATATTTTCACCATTAACAGTTTGTACAAGAGAATTTTTAATTACAATCTTTATGAAATATACATACATATATATTTTCTTTTGATGTAATCATGGATTTAATGAGTTTATATGATATTAAACTCATTTGCGTTTTGGTTTGAGCTAGAATAAATAATCTCTAAGACTTTAGAGATTACATAATCGTCGAAGGATGTTTCTCCAATGAAGTTATGGATCAATACTTCATCGGTTATTGTTGTTGGTACTCCTTGGTATCTATGGTGCGTATGACGTTGATGCTCGAGATACAGGTTGTGATGTCAAGGTGTGGGATGCGGATGTTGTTGTTGGTGGTGGTATTGGTACAGTTGGCATTGTTGATGGTGGTACTGTTGTTGCCGGTGATGCTGCTGGTGCTTGTAGCCTTTGCACCATATTCTCTAGAGCCACTACCCAAGCGCGAAGCTGGTTGACTTCTTCTATTACACCGGGATGATTGTCAGTTCGGACGAGCGGATGAATAAGATCTAGAATTTCAGATAGTATATAATCATGATGGAATACTCTGGAAATGAGAGAGAAGATGGTGTTTCGGACAGGTTCGCCGGTAAGTGCTTCAGGTTCTTCACCAAGAGGGCAATGTGGTGGATGGAAGGGATCACCTTCTTCTTGTCTCCATTGATTGAGGAGGCTACGAACCCATCCCCAAATCATATAGAATAGATGATGGCTGATTGGTTGATCCATTCCAATCACACTGATTTTGGAGCTTGAGTGGGATTCCACTTAGGAATTCGAGGGACTTGAACTAATGACGAATTCCATTTCGTAAGATTGAATAAAGGATTTTTCGATATGAAAAGATTTCTGGCTATCGGATGGTATTCTAATTACATAGAATATCTATATATATAGAGCAAAAGATTTCGTAGATTACGGAGAAATTTACGGACTATGTCAGGCAAAGTTTACAGTAATAAATACGCTAAGATATGAATTAGCAGATACGCCAAGACATGAATTTTTTCTATACACTATCTATGCAATGAACGCAGTAAGACGCGTTTAGACTTAAGATGATAAGCAGGTAATTTTCGACATGAAATGATAAGCAAAACTTTTGACATGCAGACACGGCCGAAGTCCAGACTCATTAATGCATCCTAACAACTACTAGTTAGACACAATAATACAAGACCTAGTTCGCTAAGACCACCGCTCTGATACCACATGAAGCGACCCGTCCTAATCCATAAGGACGAATACAAAAACATATGGTTACATTGCGAGGTATTTGACCTCTATATGATACATCTTGCAAACATTGCATTCGTTTTAAAAAGACAAACTTTCATTACATAGAAAGTTAACAGGCATGCATATCATTTCATAATATCCAAACTATAAATGACCTAATCTGTCATTTACTTAATAATAATCTTTATTAAATTCAACGACTTGAATGCAACGTCTTTTGAAATATGCCATGAATGACTCCAAGTAATATTTTAAAATGAGCAAATGCACAGCGGAAGATTTTCTTAATACTTGAGAATAAACATGCTTTAAAGTATCAACCAACGGGTTGGTGAGTTCGTTAGCTTATCGTAATCAACCATTTCCATAATTTTAATAGATCACAAGATTTCCTTTATTCAATAATCATACAATCGCAACTGTTTAAAAATCATTTATATGGATTGAACACCTGGTAACCGACATTAACATCATGCATATAGAATATCCCCAAAACAGAAATCCATCTGTATAATATAAACTCAAAGTACTAAAGCATACCATTTTCCAGTATGGGGGGTGTTAGTGCCGGTAGATCTACCTTTAAGATTCGCGTCAATTAGGGTGTCTGTTCCCTAATTCTTAGGCTACCAAGCTAAAAGGGTGATATTCAATTTCGATAATCCAACCATAGAATGTAGTTTCTATTACTTGTGTCTATTTCATAAAACATTTATAAAAGCATCGCATGTATTCTCAGTCCCAAAAATATATATTACAAAAATATTTTAAAAGGGAGCAAATGAAACTCACTATACAATATTTTGTAGTAAAATATTTAGACGACGATACTGAACAATGCAGGGTTGGCCTCGGATTCACGAACCTATATCATTTGTATATATATTAAAACATATAATCGCAATCGAACAATATATATATATATATATATATATATATATATATATATATATATATATATATAAATTTATTAGTTATATCATTTTTATATTAAAAATATATATATGTTTCATTTATTCATTTTGTACATAAAATATTAATTTTTGATATGTTATATGCATTAAATATATTATTTTTATCTTAATAATAACAGTTATAATAATACTAAAATAATATTAACAGTGATAAAAATGATTATAATACTTAATATTATTAATAAGATAATAATGTTAGTAATTCTGTTAATAATGATGATAATGATATTAATGATAATAAATGTAAAAATATAATTTTTATTGTTAATGATAATTATGATAATGATTTTAGTAACTACATAATAATACTGATAACAATAATAATGATAGTTTTAGTGATATCAAAATAATAATTTTAGTAAAAATGATAGTAATAATAATTGTAACTTTTAATAATAACAATACTAATAATTGTAATCATATTAACAATAATGATAGTATTTATAATAATACATATGTTAATAATAATAATAATAATAATAATAATAATAATAATAATAATAATAATAATAATAATAATAATAATAATTCTAATATTTATATAATGATACTAATACTAATATTAATATAACTAATAGTAACTTTTATTACTTTCATCATAATACTAATAATAATCCTAATAATATTAATAATAATAATAACACATATATTAGTAATAATTATAGTATTAATAATTATAATACTTGTAATAATAACAATAATTGATAATGATAATAATAATAATAATAATAACCCTAGGATTCATCATACTTAATAATAATACTAACAATAATGATATTACTAACAATAATAAGTATAATACCAATAATAATAATGATAAAAATAACATTAAAAATCATAATAATAATAGTAATAGTAATAATAATTTTTAAATTTTGAAAACTACCTCAAAATCTCTTCTAAAAAGAAAACGCCCCGAACCGGGCTCGAACTCGAGACCTCTCGATAACACAAACACCCCTTTACCACTCGACCATCTTTTCTTTTCTGTTTTATATCTACTTCTAATAATTATAACCCGTAATTTCTTATGTTCATCTTCTTCACCATATCTAGTTGACCAGAGATCAAACCCATGCTCTCCTCGAATTATATTTTTTTTGTTTTAGAATTCGAAATCATTACAGAACGATTCCTACTTGTGGTTTTTAATTTAACAGAAACAAAATGTAAACAAAACAGACACGAAGAACACTTTATTAAACTTGAAATCGAACTCGCCATTAAAGGCTGTTATAGACCACGATGTCAACATGAAAATGTTTGCTTTTGACTCCTACAAACTATCTGACTCCTCAATTGTAACACCCTGATTTTTTTTTTTTAAAATCACAGCGGAAGTCTTAATTCGCATAAATACCCTTAGTTAATTACAAACATGATTATCACAAATCATTAGCTAGTTACTTATTGGAAACCACAGGTGTTACGTAAACAACTAGTTACATATTTATAAAAGTTAAGACATCAGAGTTCGTCTTGTCAAACATATCTTCAAACGACCACTTCTATCCCGAAACCCGCTAACATCCAAAACCTGCAAGGGAGGAGGTGAGGGGGGGTTAGCACAAGGCTAAGTGAATGGAATCATCTAACAAATCTAGTATACAGTACCAACTTGTACAACTACAACAATCAATGACAGGCAACCGACAACTAACAACTGGCAACTATCAACTAGCAACTATGCTCCAACTAGAGACTTGGCGGCTTGTACGAGCACACGACCACTAGCTGATCAGTCTAGTGTCTACCGAAAGTCCTTACTACTGAATCCCCAGTATAGTGAATCCGCACGCAGGTGATGCGTCATTCAGCACTATACTCAACAAACAGTAGCCAACTGGACCCAACCACTACAAGGTTGACCTCTCTGAGCTGAACCTAACAACAATAGGTTCCAACAGGCAACTACAACTTGTGTACACAACTGTTAAGCAACTACCACTACGAACAACTGTCCCTACAACTAGTATGGCAACTCTACAATGATCGTTATTACAACATATCTACTAAGCATAGCAACTAAAACAGTATAACATAGTAGCACAACTTGCTATTCTATACTACACCCAGAGATATTCCCACTCACCGATTACCAGCAACAGAAGGAATTCAGAATTCTAATCTTACTGAGCCTTCTCTTCGTCCTTATCACCTGAGAATAGACATAACATAGTCAGTAATCATGTCTTGATAACAACTCAACAACAAGCCAACAACACCAATACCAACACTTAATTACTTTACAACTGGTCTGTCAACCGTACGAGTAACACCATCACACGCACGTTTGAGAACACTCAACCGTGCGGGTGACAACTCACTCGTACGTTTGATCTATGACCAAACATCCTACAATGACTCTCCTGATCCATACGGTTCACTACACGAGTGACCAGTGACTCGTACGAGTCACATCTCAACCGTACGTATCATCACAATCAAAACACAAGTTCCCATCAACACTCACTCGCACGGTTCACCACACGGTTGACTACCTCAACCGTACGAGTGAAGGCTCACTCGTGCGAGTGATGAAGAACAGTAGCAACATCTATTTAAATGGGTTTCAACCCAAAATCACAACATCAAACATCAATACATACACTAAATCAACACCTACAAACATGTAATCACTATTTGATAAGTCTACATCATAACTTCAACCCATAACGACACTCAAATGCATGCAAAACAAGGCATAAACCCTAAAACCCCTTTTTCTGACCAAAATAAAGTTTGATCCAGTTTCTTAAAAGTTTACCATTGGAAAGTATTTTTCATTACGATTCCAACGATACTTGATTCATCAAAAACGGAGCTACGGTTAGAAAGTTATGACCAAAACAAGTTTCCACAAAATCTGACCAGGTGTCACACGTGTGACTGAGGCCTCACTCGTGCGAGTGAGCCCTCACACGCGCGGTTGACCCATCAAAAGTGTGGTCACACGTACGGTTGATCTGTCAAAAGTGTGGGTGCTGAAAATCAGTTTCAGCACGCTGTTTTCGCGTTTTTTGACCCAAAATCATGATTTTTGCTCAATCTGATCATGAAACCACTTCAAAAACATCATATAACAACGAAATAACATATATTTAACATCAATTAAGCATAACAAACATATTTCATGAAGATTCAAGCATTAAAACTCACTTTTTATTCAAGAACACAAAAACCCAATTCTTAAGAAATCAAACAATGATTCAATCTTACAAACCTGAATAGATGATCACTAAGAAGTAACAATTCAATCCTTAAAGCTTCTTGATCCAATTCCACACTTGAATTAGATTAGGGTTTGAGAGTGATAAATGTTAGGTACGGTGTTCTTGATTTAATTTTGGGAAAAATGGAAGAATAGTCTGGAAACAGGCTTATAAATGGGTTAAAAACCCATACCCCATAACACACGGGTATTTACCAGTTATCTAATATCTTTCGTACTTCGTTAGGCGGCCCAAACGGAGTCCAAATTCAACAAACGAACCTGTTCTGTAACCCTTGTCACAAACTGGTCTCAACTAAACAACCAAATAATTATAAACATATAATTATTAAAATCACTAATTACGTCATACCCAAGGATACAATGGTCATTTCAATTAGGCCCAAAACGCGGGTGTTACAAATCTACCCTCCTTAAAAGAGATTCTGTCCTCGGAATCGGGTCAACTATGGTCAACAAACCCAAAAATTGTTACTCGTACCGCCAAAACACTCGGTTAACTTTATCGATCTTATCCCCGATACCGACAATATCCACCACAATTGCATAGGGAAATGAGATTCTTGACATCAATACACTCCCGGTACAAAATAAGTTGTCATAATCTTCATCGATCAACGTCCGTTAATCCACTTAAGCCCACAAATTACACGATCAAGTCAAATAATCAGAGTCAAATTCGTGTTTCTTCACCATTCCGTATCATAAATTTCACGATTTGTCATCCAATTCAACTCTTTATACTGTCCACTTTTTCCTAATTATCCAAAGCTTAGGCAATAGAATTAGTCATCATGCTAAAATCTATACCTATGTCTACGAAATTGCCTCGTAAGTCAACAGAACTTCACAGGTTATTCATCTCATATCCAGTCACATCACAATCCAATATAGCACAGGCCGCCTAATTTTCCTTCAGCTTCCCAGAAATTCTGTATGATTTATCACAATATACTTATGTTGGTCGGACACAAGCATATTATCCTAAATCATACCTTCATTCTGAGTTGCTCGAAACTGAAAAATTCTACAGTCTCATTCACTAACTTATGTCCAATCAATTTCCTCAATAAGCATCGGTAATTAATTTAACTACTTTATGACTAATCAATCACAACATCTGTCCAATCATAGTTACTCAAAACATTGTCCATCAAATGCTCAAATATAATCTACCAACATTAATACAAATCCAACAAGCATAGGAAATCGCAACATATGTTCATCAATGTCAAAAATTCGCTCAACTAGCAGTATCATACATCTGTTTAAGCAAAGGAATTATCCAATCAGCACAGTCCTCTTTCTATCATATCAGTTACAACAGTGTTACTATCATATAATCTCATGTCGACAAAAAGTCCACTACATTAGGGTACCCAACACATCTCTATCAAAGTCACGGTTTTCAATCTCAAAATTAACCTAAAGGTCAACCTTACCCAACCAGGCACACAAGGGTCGCAACTAAGCATACAACAACATAGCACAACAAAATAAATCTTACACTACCATCAAGATTTATCAATCTAAAACACACATATATGTATATATATACACAATCATACATATATACAACTAAACAGTACGAGGATTTTGAATCATACCTGCATTCACATCATAATCAACATCTGCATCTGCAACCATCTGATAAGCTCTTGCTGTTGCCGTAGGTGGATTCTTTCTTTTCTACCCAACTGGAGAACCAGATGATCCACCTACTGATCCCGACTGCGCTCCTGGCCCCGCCCCAGAACCTGATCCTTTTACATACAGACACTGAGCTGACATGCCCTACTTGATGACATCTCCAACATACGTCCTCTTGGAACGAACACAATCGAATCTCGTGTCCCACAATACCACATCTCAAACATCTTTTGGTTGAATCTGAACAAGGACCACTATGAGATGATCTGCAACTATAGCACCAAGAATTCTGACTTGATGCTGACCCACTATGTTCTGACCAACTCTTCTGTTTCAACTTAACAGACTTCTTTGACCTAGAGTCTGAATGACTCATCACCTGATCTTGTTGTAGCATCTCATAACCTACTATTCTATTCCTTGCTGCTCTGACGTCATCCTCTACCATCTTTACCATAACAAACGCTTTCAATAACGTCGTCGCCATCCTAACCATTATTCTGTACTCTGGTAAAATTATATTAACAAAGTGCTAAATTCTGGACTGCTCATCTGGAACCCACTGTTGCACAAACCTTAATTTATCCATATACTGCTCAATCACCTCATCTATCGTCATCTGAGGTGTCATTTTCATTGCCAGAAATTCCGTCTTAATTCGATTAAGGTCATAAGATGAACAATACTGCTCACAAACTTTACTATAAAATTTATCCCAAGTAATCATGTTCACTTGCTCTTTTGGTATACTAGAAATAACCGTATCCCACCAAACCATTGCCCTATTCTTCAGCATACGACTAGCATAAATAACCTGCAATTCTGGTTCGCACTGACATGCCTCAAAAACCTTTTCTATCTCTCTTAACTAGTTAAGGGTTGCTGTTGGGTTAGAACTTCCTGAGTACTCTGGTGGATTGCAATTCAAGAACTGTTTGAACATACATTTCTTTGGTTGTTGAAACATCGGCGTCTGATACGGACCTCACATCTGATTTGGGAACTGTTGATTAAACTGAGGTGGCATTTGATACTGTTGAGGAAACTGATACTGAAGTGGTAACCATTGCGGTTGTTGGAAAGCACTTCCAGTTTACTGATACATATTTGGCTGCACCGGATACCCATTAAACATTTGATTCGGTACGCTACCACTTGGATTCACTATTACCTGACTTTGTTCTAATTCCCTTATTCGATCATGTGCTTCCTTTAACTGACTTTCCAAATCTAGAATTTGTTCCTACGGATCCTCTTCTAACACATATCCGTCTTCATCTGGGGCTCTGAATGTTCCGGGGGCTGACGGACCAGTTGCGTTTCCTGCATTATCTGCCATATCTGCACTACCACAACAACTCACACCAACGCTTAGTGGAAAACATGTTAGTACCTATCAACTAATGCATGTAATCCCTACATTCACTTAACTCGTCCCCTCAGATATGTTTGACACAACACAAGGTTTGGGAACATGACATTCAACACAATGTACATGCGGCCAAACCTATGCTCTGATACCAAGTTGTAAAACCCTGATTTTTTTTTAAAAATCACAGCGGAAGTCTTAATTTGCATAAATACCCTTAGTTAATTACAAACATGATTATCACAAATCATTAGCTAGTTACTTATTGGAAACCACCGGTGTTACGTTAAACAACTAGTTACATATTTGTAAAAGTTAAGACATCAGAGTTCGTCTTGTCAAACATATCTTCAAACAACCACTTCTATCTCGAAACCCGCTAACATCCAAAACCTGCAAGGGAGGAGGTGAGGGGGGGTTAGCACAAGGCTAAGTGAATGGAATCATCTAACAAATCTAGCATACAGTACTAACTTGTACAACTACAGCAACTACAACAATCAATGACAGGCAACCGACAACTAACAACTGGCAACTATCAACTAGCAACTATGCTCCAACTAGAGATTCAGCGGCTTGTACGAGCACACGACCACTAGCTGATCAGTCTAGCGTCTACCGAAAGTCCTTACTACTGAATCCCCAGTATAGTGAATCCACACGCAGGTGATGCGTCATTCAGCACTATACTCAAAAAACAGTAGCCAACTGGACCCAACCACTACAAGGTTGACCTCTCTGAGCTGAACCTAACAACAATAGGTTCCAACAGGCAACTACAACTTGTGAACACAACTGTTAAGCAACTACCACTACAAACAACTGTCCCTACAACTAGTATGGCAACTCTATAATGATCGGTATTACAACATATCTACTAAGCATAGCAACTAAAACAGTATAACATAGTAGCACAACTTGCAACTCTATACTACACCCGGAGATAATCCCACTCACCGATTACCAGCAACAGAAGGCACTCAGAATTCTAATGTTACCGAGCCTTCTCTTCATCCTTATCACCTGAGAATAGACATAACACAGTCAGTAATCATGTCTTGATAACAACTCAACAACAAGCCAACAACACCAATACCAACACTTAATTACTTTACAACTGGTCTGTCAACCGTACGAGTAACACCATCACACGCACGTTTGAGAACACTCAGCCGTGCGGGTGACAACTCACTCGTACGTTTGATTTATGACCAAACATCCTACAATGACTCTCCTGATCCATACGGTTCACTACACGAGTGACCAGTGACTCGTACGAGTCACATATCAACCGTACGTATCATCACAATCAAAACACAAGTTCCCATTATCACTCACTCGCACGGTTCACCACACGGTTGACTACCTCAACTGTACGAGTGAAGGCTCACTCGTGCGAGTGATGAAGAACAGTAGCAACATCTATTTAAATGGGTTTCAACCCAAAATCACAATATTAAACATCAATACATACACTAAATCAACACCTACAAACATGTAATCACTATTTGATAAGTCTACATCATAACTTCAACCCATAACGACACTCAAATGCGTGCAAAACAAGGCATAAACCCTAAAACCCCTTTTTCTGACCAAAATAAAGTTTGATCCAGTTTCTTAAAAGTTAACCATTGGAAAGGATTTTTCATTACGATTCCAACGATACTTGATTCATCAAAAACGGAGCTGCGGTTAGAAAGTTATGACCAAAACAAGTTTCCACAAAATCTGACCAGGTGTCACACGTGTGACTGAGGCCTCACTCGTGCGAGTGAGCCCTCACACGCGCGGTTGACCCATCAAAAGTGTGGTCACACGTACGGTTGATCTGTCAAAAATGTGGGTGCTGAAAATCAGTTTCAGCACGCTGTTTTCGCGTTTTTTGACCCAAAATCATGATTTTTGCTCAATCTGATCATGAAACCACTTCAAAAACATCATATAACAACTATATAACATATATCTAACATCAATTAAGTATAACAAACATATTTCATGAAGATTCAAGCATCAAAACTTACTTTTTATTCAAGAACACAAAAACCCAATTCTTAAGAAATCAAACAATGATTCAATCTTACAAACCTGGATAGATGATCACTAAGAAGTAACAATTCAATCCTTAAAGCTTCTTGATCCAATTCCACACTTGAATTAGATTAGGGTTTGAGAGTGATAAATGTTAGGTACGGTGTTTTTGATTTAATTTTGGGAAAAATGGAAGAATAGTCTGGAAACAGGCTTATAAATGGGTTAAAAACCCATACCCCATAACACACGGGTATTTACCAGTTATCTAATATCTTTTGAACTTCGTTAGGCGGCCCTAACGGAGTCCAAATTCAACAAACGAACCTGTTCTGTGACCCTTGTCACAAACTGGCCTCAACTAAACAACCAAATAATTATAAACATATTATTATTAAAATCACTAATTACGCCATACCCAAGGGTACAACGGTCATTTCAACTAGGCCCAAAACGCGGGTGTTACAAATCTACCCTCCTTAAAAGAGATTCCGTCCTCGGAATCGGGTCAACTATGGTCAAAAAACCCAAAAATTGTTACTCGTGCCGCTAAAACACTCAGTTAACTTTATCGATCTTATCCCCGATACCGACAATATCCACCACAATTGCATAGGGAAATGAGATTCTTGACGTCAATACACTCCCGGTACAAAATAAGTTGTCATAATCTTCATCGATCAACGTCCGTTAATCCACTTAAGCCCACAAATTACACGATCAAGTCAAATAATCAGAGTCAAATTCGTGTTTCTTCGCCATTCCGTATCATAAATTTCACGATTTGTCATCCAATTCAACTCTTTATACTGTCCACTTTTTCCCAACTATCCAAAGCTTAGGCAATAGAATTAGTCATCATGCTAAAATCTATACCTATGTCTACGAAATTGCCTCGTAAGTCAACAGAACTTCACAGGTTATTCATCTCATATCCAGTCACATCACAATCCAATATAGCACAGACCGCCTAATTTTCCTTCAGCTTCCCAGAAATTCCGTATGATTTATCACAATATACTTCTGTTGGCCAGACACAAGCATATTATCCTAAATCATACCTTCATTCTGAGTTGCTCGAAACGGAAAAATTCTACAGTCTCATTCACTAACTTATGTCCAATCAATTTCCTCAATAAGCATCGGTAATTAATTTAACTACTTTATGACTAATCAATCACAACATCTGTCTAATCATAGTTACTCAAAACATTATCCATCAAATGCTCAAATATAATCTACCAACATTAATACACATCCAACAAGCATAGGAAATCGCAACATATGTTCATCAATGTCAAAAATACGCTCAACTAGCAGTATCATACATCTGTTTAAGTAAAGGAATTATCCAATCAGCACAGTCCTCTTTCTATCATATCAGTTACAACAGTGTTACTATCATATAATCTCATGTCGACAAAAAGTCCACTACATCAGGGTACCCAACATATCTCTATCAAAGTCACAGTTTTCAATCTCAAAATTAACCTAAAGGTCACCCTTACCCAACCAGGCACACAAGGGTTGCAACTAATCATACAACAACATAGCACAACAAAATAAATCTTACACTACCATCAAGATTTATCAATCTAAAACACACATATATGTATATATACACAATCATACATATATACAACTAAACAGTACGAGGATTTTGAATCATACCTGCATTCACATCATAATCAACATCTGCATCTGTAACCATCTGATAAGCTCTTGCTGTTACCGTAGGTGGATTCTTTCTTTTCTGCTCAACTGGAGAACCAGAAGATCCACCTACTGATCCCGACTACGCTCCTGGCCCCGCCCCAGAATCTGATCCTTTTACATACAGACACTGAGCTGACCTATGCCCTACTTGATGACATCTCCAACATACATCCTCTTGTAATGAACACATCCGAATCTCGTGTCCCACAATACCACATCTCAAACATCTTTTGGTTGAATCTGAACAAGGACCACTATGAGATGATCTGCAACTATAGCACCAAGAATTCTGACTTGATGCTGACCCACTATGTTCTGACCCACTCTTCTGTTTCAACTTAACAGACTTCTTTGACCTAGATTCTGAATGACTCATCACCTGATCTTGTTGTAGCATCTCATAACCTACTATTCTATTCCTTGCTGCTCTAACGTCATCCTCTACCATCTTTGCCATAACAAATGCTTGTGATAACGCCGTCGCCATCCTAACCATTGTTCTGTACTCTGGTAAAATTATATTAACAAAGTGCTGAATTCTGGACTGCTCATCTGGAACCTACTGTTGCACAAACCTTAATTTATCCATATACTGCTCAATCACCTCATCTATCGTCATCTGAGGTGTCATTTTCATTGCCATAAATTCCGTCTTAATTCGATTGAGGTCATAAGACGAACAATACTGCCTTCAAACTTTACTATAAAATTGTTCCCAATTAATCATGTTCACTTGCTCTTTTGGTATACTAGAAACAACACTTTTCGATCGAATTTTACCAAGAACAGATTAGTTGACTTTTTGAACATTAACTTTGACTCAAAAATTACTCTTCGATTTCGCGAATTGATAATTGAAACTTTGCGGAAAGATTATTTAAAACATTCCTAACAAAACTGCTTTTATACATTTTGAAATTAAATTCGAATTCATACTCCTCATTAAATGAAGTGGAAACAGAGCAGGTACCAGGGTTTGTTTTCTATATTTTTATTTTTAATTACGAATTTTGATAGTGGAAATTTGTAGTTGATAATGTGTGTGAAGGATTGAATGATTTCGTTCCTAAACTTGAAAAATTCAATTGATTTATAGTCAAAAGTGTCGATAATTTCAATCAATGAATAAAAGAAAATAATAAAAAGAAAATTAAACAGAAAGAGATGGCTAACGATTTTTGTTGTGATTCAGTGATATGATTCGATTTGATATCCAGTTTAGAAACCAATTACGTATTTATTTGTATATATAATGTATATATCTGTAACTGTGTTTTTATATATATCTATAGCTGTATATATATATATATTTATATGTATATTTAACTGCATTTTATATATATATATTTCTGTATTTATATATCTGTTTATATATCTGATATATATATATATATATATATATATATATATATATATATATATATATATATATATATATATATATATATATATATATAATTTATATTTTTTTTATAATTACAAATATATAATATTTTTTTAATAATACTATTATTGTTAAAGACTATTAATAATAATATGATAATATTAATACTAACAAAATGATAATTTTAATAACTTCTAATTACTAGGAATGATAATGACTAATATTCAATTAATTATAATAACTTTAATAATCCTAATAATAATTAAATTTATAATTTTACTAATAGCAATGATACTAATAATGTAGCGACCCGACAAAATTGTCATTGACGGCGCCGACTACTTAGGTCCCGTTACGTGGTCATAAGTCTTTAAAATAACGTTTGACCAAAATATGTCGCCTTTATTTCAAAAGTAAAGATTGTTTTCAAGTTTACAAGAATTGTTCTACCAAAAGTTACGTTACAAAGTTATGAGTACAAATGAAACCTATGCGACACAGTTTTAAATAAAGTCAAAAGACGCTCCATGTATGCACATATACTCGACATCCAATGCAAGTATCAAAATAATGAGTGGAAGCATGTATCACATATCGTTCAAAGACTTGAGAAAAACATAGAAATCTGTCAACGAAAACGTTGGTGAAATCATAGGTTTAAGTAAGTAAGTGAGTAAATAAGTAAGTTGAATCACAAGATTTGAAAGATTGAAATAATAGTAATACATTCCAAAAGTTAATATTCACGAGCACCCAATTATCAATGCTTAACATTCCTTCCATAGAACCCCATCACAATAGTGTTAGAACATACACTGTTTCTCGAAAATACATTTCATTCGTAAACGGTAGCGAACCGTCTGAATGAGGGTTTGTCAAAGCCATATGGATCCATACAACATAAGTTCTCGCTTACACCCGGCAAGTGTAACTAATGATAATCGAATTGAGGATTTTGTTCTAAACTCGTATGTAGAATGTTTGTTTTCCTGTACTTGTGTTCACTTAGTAAAAAGAAACGTTTATGTTTTCTCATCCCAAATGTAAGTTCAAAAGAGTAAAAGTGGGACTATGATCTCACCTTGAGTGCAAGAGTAAAAAGATACTTCAATAAGTAACGTGCAAAGAACAAATGCTAGTCTTGACCTAAACAAGTAAGTTGTATCAATAACGGTAACTACGGTTGATCAAAGATGTTCAATTAGTCCTATGGCTCGTTACGACTCGATTATGTAGCATGTGAATCAAATTGTCAAGTTTCATGCAAGATACAAGTATAGAAGCAAGTTAGAAAAATTGCATAAGTATTCGGTTAAGTTTGGCTAAAAGTCAAACTTGGTCGGGTCAAAGTCAACGAAAAAGTCAATACATTCGGGCCGGGTCTCGAATTATTTTTCTGAGGTTTTTAATCATATATGAGCATGTTAGAACAAGTTACATGTGAATCGGAGGTGCGTAGCATAGCAAACATTTTTCGTAAAATGGAAAACCAAAATAGTCACTGGTAGTGCATCTGGACGGCGTCCAGATTTGCTGGACGGCGCCCAACATTGAAGGCCTGGACGGCGTCCAATAATCTGGACGGCGTCCAGATCTGTAGGCAGACCCTATTTTGCTGCAACAAACAAATGCACGAACCAAAACTCAAACAATCCCAATTTATGACCCACAAACAACCAAAACATGTATCTTATATCATCGGGGAGGTATTTTGACGAGGAAAATAACTAAGCATATTTCATCAATCAATCTACCACTTACAACAGCCAAAACTGCATTTAATGTTCATCATTTATCACATTCAAGTTCATAAATCTCATTTCATGTTTCGGTGATCCAAGTTACACATATGATATGCCGTTTCGAAGATAATTAAACATGCAATACAACTAAACACTTACTAACAACATCTCATGTCATTTAAGGCATCAAAAGTTCATTTTAAGTTCATCAAACCCTAACCCAAAGTTTACTAAATCAATAATCAAGTTTATGAAGTTTTCTAAAGCAACCTACACATCAAATTGAAGCTAGTGATACTAGTAACTCAATTAAAACATGAACTTTAACAATTTAACAACATTAACTCATCCAAAATCAAAGATTAAGCACACCCCTTTCAATTGTTCATACTAGTTACTCAAAACAACAAATCAAGCAAGTAAATCATATATTCATGTTAGACTTGAGCCATAGACACTAATTAACACGTTTATAATTCAAAAACATCAAGAACACAAAATATAGTGATTTTAGAAAGTTACCCAAATGAGATGAAATTGGTATCAAGTTGTAGAGGATGAAGAGAGGATTCCAAATATGTAATTTGTTTTGTTGCTAGCTCCCTAAACCAAATTTAGATGATGAATTCTTGTTTGTGTTCTTGAGAGAAAAAGGAAGTAAGAAAGAAAGAAAAAGGTGGTTGAATGAATGGATGAGGAAGGTGTTGACCATTTGACCTAGTCACACCTTTGGTCTCTTGGCAATATTAGTCCCTCAAGTTTGTAGTCGGTGCGGGAATTAACCGAACGAATTATTTTGAATTACACGAGAGTACGAGAGACGTTATAATCCGATAACGAAAATATTAAGAATATTAGCTAACAGAGGATACGAATCTAGATACGAAGGTTATTATTAAAATAAAAAGACGGGCGTTAAAATAATTTAACGGAAAAATGCGGGATGTTACATTACCCACACCTTAAAAGAAATTTCGTCCCGAAATTTAGTTGGAAGTAATAGTCGATGTCTCTTACTCGGGACCTTGTGTTGTCCAATCTACGAATAAGTGAAGATACATCCTTGGGCATTTCCACGAATCTGGATAGTCGGGGTTTTACGTTGTATTAATGCTTGGTTTTACGATCCACAATTTCAACCGGTCTTTCTACGAAAAGGTGTTTGTCATCGATAGTAAGTTTATCTAGAAGAGTAGCACGTTCCTGTTCCGCAGGACACATCTCTAAGTTTGTTACATGGAACGTAGGGTAAACAGAAACTTAATTGAGTCGGAAGTTCTAAACGGTAGGAAGCGGTTCCAATACGCCCCAAGATTTCAAAAGAATCAATATTACAGATATAACTTTCCTTGATTTCCCGAAACGGATTACACCCTTCCAAGGTGCGGTTTTTCAATATTACCCGGTTACTGACTTGGAATTTCGGAAGGTTTACGCCTAACATCGGCATAGTCCTTTTGGCGACTACGGGCTGTCCTGGGTCCTTCTCAGACTTGAACTATCTCAATGGTTATTTCTTGAATAAGTTTGGATCCTGTGAATTGCTTGTCACCTACTTTGGTCCATAGAATAGGAGAACGACATTTGCGGTTATATTAAGTTTCGAAAAGTGCGCGTTAACATACGAGTGGTAACTACTGTTGTAAGAGGGATCAACTAAAGGCGACAATACAAGTTTGTAACATGTCTTTCCAAGATGTAAATCGTTCGTTTGCTTGGTTCGTCGGTTTGTAGATGATACACGGTACTCACGTTTTAACGTGTTTCTGAGGCTTCTTGTAAAACTATAAGTGAAATGAGTATTTCGATCCGAGATAATTGATAAACGTACACTGGGTTGGAATAGAATTCTTTAAGATATGTTTGAACAAGTTAGTTAGGGCTCGAAAGCGTTTGTTGGTACAAGTTTCTTATCGGCTACCGAAAAAGTTCATCAGGCTATTCACCCTCGTGGTGAATACTAGTAATACGTGAAGAGTCTCTCTCTCCATTGAGAATTTAGATAAAAGGTTTATCATAAACGGAAGTACGAGCGAAAAAGATAGGAGCGAAATGAGAATTTAGAATAGTATGAGTTTTCATCTTGATGTAGTCACATCGCGCATCTTGTGGCCAAATGTTGAGACTTGGTGGGAACGGGATAGTACACGTAGTTGTATAGTTCAGTGTTGAGTAGTAGTTGGCCATATATCAGAAGCATAAGGACGATAAGTCAAAGAAGAAAGAGGTATCCTTGGATTGTGTGTTATCTTAGGTTCCAGTAATATCAAACGGTAACAGTGAATAACAGAGTTATGTAACGTGGTGCGTGGTGATGAGAAAATTGATCGGATCCATAATTAAGTTTTTAAATTCTTCATGCAAAATAACTGATTTCGGCTTCCTTGATTTCGAGTCGAGAGAGTATGCCTTTCGGGCGTTCACGTAGAAATATTTCCATTTTTGAGTTCCATTTTGTGCTACACGAATTTGGCTAGTAAGGTGGTTGTGATTAATCACGTTCAAGGTTCGGACACAGAGAGGTTTAAATTTTCCCTTAGTGAGTCAAGTAGGTTAAAGGTCGAGTAATACGGGGAAAGTTAGAAACAGATCTTCGGTAATAGTCGGCGAGATCCAAGATTTTACGAATATAAGTCGGAGTCGTGAGTGTCTCCCGATTACGTGGGGCTTCGACGTTTACAGGGTCTACTTTAATACCTGGACCACTAACAACATGGTTTAAGAATTGGACTTCGTTTAGCCAAAATTCACACTTAGAGGATTTAGCGTAGAGTTGCTCTTTTCTACAGAGTTCGAGCGTAAGACGGAGATGTTGTTCATTTTTCTTCTTTACTATTAAATAGATTTAGACATCATTTATAAATACGATAATGGATTTGTCTAGATGAGTTTGCATACGCGGTTCAGGAGGTCTATGAATACTAGTTCCTTGTCAACTCGGGCATCCTTGGCGTTGATGTTGAAAGTTCAATCGCGTGCGTTGGTTTTAGCTTTATTCTTTGGGCATCCATTTCTAAAATGACCCGGTTGGCCACATTTATAACAAACACCCGTTTTCGGTACATTGGGCCCCTTTTGAGCGACGGGGGCAGTAATTTCACAACTATGGGCCACATGGCCACTTCCTTGACACTTGATGCAAAATGGCTTGCCACATTTTCCATAATGATGGTTGCGGCACTTGTTGCAAAATGGTTTGCTACATTCACCATAATGATGTTTGTGGCACTTGTTGCAAAAAGGTCGAGTTCCGGCATAACTTTTCCTGCCGCCGGGGGTGAAAGGTTTCTTGATGGAGTCGTTGTGGTTGTGGTTGCTTGATGGAGAGGCTTCCTGTTTTCTTTTGTTGTTGCCCGGTTGGGCCTCGGCCGTTGGTGCCGGCGCTTCAATTTCATTCACCGTTTTTATAAATCAGCGGGCTATCATCACATCCACTAGTAGGTCGGCAGGTCTTGATGGCATTACCCCGTGTGGAATGCTCTTAGGGAGGCCATCCATGTAAAACTCAACTCCTTGGGGCCCGGGAGCCCGAAGGTTTAGACAAATTGAGGTTAGTTCGGCAAACCGTTGATTATAGGCTTCGAGGTCATTTCGGGCTATTTTTAAATTTCTTGGCCCCTGTTCGAGCCTTCGAGTCTCTTCGCGTGGGAAGTATTCGATGATCATTCTTTCTCTTAATTCGGTCCAAGAGAGTGTAAGGGCTTCATCGATACCCACCGATTGTACATACGTGTTCCACCATGAGAGAGCAATACTGGTGAGAGTGAGGGTGGAAAACTTGACCTTATCTTGGTCCCGACAACCGCTTATGCTAAAAACGGATTCCGTTTGTTCGAACCATCGGGTGAGAGCAACCGGTCCCCTGGTTCCATCGAAAGTGGGAGGGTTGTACTTCATGAAGTTTTTGTAGGAGCACCCCTCGTTTGAATTACCTGCCCCATGATTGTTGTTGTTGTTGTTGGAGAAGTGACCGGCCATGGCCTCTCCCACGGCGGTGGCTATCATTCGTTGAAGAGCTTGTTCGAGAGTTTCAGGAGGAGTATTGTGTTGATCTTGGTGAGCCATTGTTCCTTTATGACACAAGAATATCGTTGATTAGTATTCTCAATAATACTAACCGTGATATGGAATAAGGATAAAGAGAAAAATTTTCCTTGACTCGCCTTAAATTCTTTATGTCATAATGTCGGAACGTTCATATGAGTCACCGTAATATAATCCCGGCAATTATATTACCCCGATTCATATGTGCATTCGACATTATTCTATAAAGTCAAGGTGGCGTGTCAATCAAATCAACCACGTGAGATTAAGGTAGAATAAGAGTTAGATGTGAATAAAAGAGTTCGAGTATAAATGCACAAGTAGTCAAGTAATTCCTACTTCAAGTCTATTTGCTGGTTGTAGTCTAGATTCACTAATGTACCCTATGACTCGGGGTTGACACCAATGAACTCTAAATCCCTACAACCAACGCTCTGATACCATCTGTAGCGACCCGACAAAATCGTCATTGACGACGCCGACTACTTAGGTCCCGTTACGTGGTCATAAGTCTTTAAAATAACGTTTGACCAAAATATGTCGCCTTCATTTCAAAAGTAAAGATTGTTTCCAAGTTTACAAGAATTGTTCTACCAAAAGTTACGTTACAAAGTTATGAGTACAAATGAAACCTATGCGACACAGTTTTAAATAAAGTCAAAAGACGCTCCATGTTTGCACATATACTCGACATCCAATGCAAATATCAAAATAATGAGCGGAAGCATGTATCACATATCGTTCAAAGACCTGAGAAAAACATAGAAATCTGTCAACGAAAACGTTGGTGAAATCATAGGTTTAAGTAAGTAAGTGAGTAAATAAGTAAGTTGAATCACAAGATTTGCAAGATTGAAATAATAGTAATACATTCCAAAAGTTAATATTCACGAGCACCCAATTATCAATGCTTAACATTCCTTCCATAGAACCTGATATTGCTCAATTACATCATATATATCTATCGCAATATCACTAAAAATGCTCTATATTCGAAGATAATGAAGATGATCTACAAGGGATATGTCAAGATGCGCGAATTTGTATCGGAAGAGTAGTTTGCAAAGAATTTCGATGATTTATGACATCGGTTGATCCCGATACGAGTTAGTATCAAGATAGCACTCTAAAATGATAAAACAAGGCTTCCGTTATATAAAAGTTCGTCCAAATGAACTTATATTAAAAATAAAACGAAACAGTGCCCAAAATACATCCAGGACGCCGTCCCACAAAGGAAGACGCCGTCCTGGTCTTCATATGGAGACGCCGTCCCACAAAGGAAGACGCCGTCTTGGTCTATAAACTGGGACGCCGTCCTGCCTTTTAGGACGCCGTCCCAAAGTAGGTGTGACCGAACTTTCTGCTTTTTACCTAATTTCTCCACCTTAAAATGTCAGTTTTTGGGACTGTTTCATGAGAGTTACGTACAGAGAGTTTGAGAGACGATTTTCAGGAGCATCTTGGAGAATTCCATCCTCTTTGAAGAGGCCAAAGATCAAAGCATCATCCATCAACATCTTCTTCATCCAAGAACTCTTGTTCTTGTAGGTTATATACTTGTTCTCAGAAATGATTTCAGTTTATAATTTGAGTGAATTGTTGTCTGTTACAATGATTATTGGCTAGTTTCATTAATGTTTGTCTAGATTAATAACCAAGGTATTGGATGTAATCTTATTGATTGAATGTATTATGTGTGTTAGATTGAAGCTTGAATAGAGAACCATGCTTATTGTTGTTAGAACCATTTGTATCTAGTTAATTGATATGTTGTTGATAAAGAGAACTCTTGTTAATGTATCATATTGATTTACAATCAACTTGTCTTAGATTGATTGTTTGCTAAACCGGACCAAGGGGGTAAACTAGATTAAAACGGTTAGACAAAATAGGAATGAATTGTGTAGAGCGAACGCAAAGGCAATTGTTATTCAAGTCTTTAATCTTGTTGATCAACTAGTCACAAACGAAAAGGTCTAAGTTATAGGGAACCCTCGCTTAGTAATTCTAGTTTGAGTACTTGCTAATGAGAACTCTTGGCGAGTCGATTTAGGTGATTAGCATGCTTATGGTTATTTGATTACAAATACAAGAACTATAGTGAAAAGGGAACCCTTGAGCTTGTTATTGTATTTGAGTGTTTATCCGAGAGAACTCTTAGTAAAACCTATTAGATAACTACACACATAATTATTCAATCAGGGCTTAATATCTAATTTACATCCAATACCGAGGGTAAAATATCTAGATGAACATTTCATCTCTTTGATTTAATTCAAAACTATCTTTATTGCTTTATTTGCATTTATTTGCATCTTATAAACCAAAAGACTAAAAATATTGTTTTTACATTTAACCTTCTTTGATTTGGCTAAATCGTTAAAACAGCCACAAAACATAAAACTTGTACTTTTTACTTTAATTAACTTAGTTAATCATAATATAGTTTCTGATTCTAGTTTGACTGATATACTGTCCTTGGAACGATACACGGATTTTACCATTATCTATACTACTACACGATCGGGTACACTGCCCGTTAATGTGTAGCAATCTTTAAAACCGGTATTTTCCATAAGATAAATTATAGACACGATTTCGCACATCAAGTTTTTGGCGCCGCTGCCGGGGACAGTTTTGTGTCAAAATAGGATTATTAACTAATTTGTGATTAAGTAGTTTCTTAATTATTTTAAATTATTAATAGTTTTTGATTTTTAATTTTGTAGAATCGGTATGTGTGATAGTTTTTGTTAGTTGTGTGATTGGCAGATTATAGGTTGCATATGCCACATACCCGAAGTTCAGAATCTCCATTATTTACACCATTGACAGAACCGGATAGAAAGCTTGGTAGAATTCCAAAAGAAGTGCTTGATATTTTTGAATCTTCATCAAAGCAGGAAACTTTTGATTCAGAATCAAGTACCACCAAGCCTAGATATTCAGACTTTGGTAAACCAGTTCAACCACCAAATTTTGAAATGGAAGGAGAAAGACCGTTGGTACAAAGACAATCAATGGCAGAAAGGATGAAAGCGACGCGAACCGGACAAGGTAGTGCTATTACTCCGCTCACGGGTGAGGTAAATTTTGAAATTAAAGGACCTATTCTTCAAATGATTAATAATAGGTGTCAATTTAGTGGCGGTCCTAATGAAGACGCAAACGAACATATTCGTCTCTTTGAAGAGATATGTCTTCTTTTCAAATTAAAACCAGAAACTGACCAGGCTATATTTCTAAGACTTTTCCCGTGGACACTCCACGGGGAAGCAAGAAGTTGGTTAGATTCATTAGCCGAGGCTACGATAAGAACGTGGGATAGTATGATGGAAAAATTTCTTAAGAAATATTTTCCAGCGTCTAAATCCGCGAGACTCCAACAGGAGATTACCCAGTTCTGTCAAAAGCCTATGGAAACCTTGTACGAAGCATGGAATAGATTTTCCAAAATGCTTAGAGGTTGTCCAAACCATGGTTTGGATACCTTTCAACAGGTTCAAATCTTCTATAAGGGTTGCGAAGTTGCAACCCGAATTTCCATTGATCAAGCTTCCGGAGGTTCTATTATGGACAAAACCGAGCAAGAGGCTTATGAGATAATCGAGAAATTAGCCGATTATTCTCATGAGTGGCATCAAGAACGCCCCATTTCTCGAAATGCTCAAGTCCAAAGCGCCGGTGCTTATGATGACTTCAACTCCCTAGGTGTAAAAATAGACGGTGTTGTCCGAAACATGGACAAAATCACAAAAGAAATCCATAGTATGAAAGTAGGTTGTGAATACTGTGGTGGTCTACACTTAGGTAAAGATTGTGATGCCGGGTTAACCATGGCTCAAAAAGAAGAAGTGGCTTTTGTAAGCCAAAGAAATAATAACCAGTTTCAGGGTAGAGCCCAATTTAACCGTAACTTTAACAACCCCTACAACCCTCAAAGTCAAAATTCTAATTTTCAACAAGGGTCAAGTAGTGGGTTCCAACAACAAACTCCGGGTTATTATCAAAAACCCCAACAGGAGGAGAAAAAGTCAAATTTAGAGAGTATGTTGGAAAAGTTAATAGCATCACAAACTCAGCTTGTCACCAACATTAATCAAACCAACGAGAAAAACGAACATCAGTTTCGTAACCAACAAGCATCAATCCAAAATTTGGAAAAACAAATGAGTGGTTTAGCCAATTTACTGAGTGAGAGAAAACCCGGTAGTTTACCGGGCGATACCAGCAAGAACCCCAGAAATGAGCACGCCAATGTTATCACCACACGAAGTGGTTTGGCGTATGATGCTCCACAAATGCCCGAAAAATCTGATTTTAGCGTTCCGTTGAACCAAAACGATGAACCGGTTAAGGAGCCGGAAAAAGTGGTTGAAAAGGAAGTACTGGAAAAACCCGTAGAGAAACCATATCAACCACCGCTCCCATTCCCCAGAAAACAACAACAAGAAAGGTTGGAAGCCGAAAGGCTAAAATTTCTAGATATGTTTAAACAGATAAACATAAACATGCCTTTTATTGATGTTATCTCAGGAATGCCAAAGTATGCTAAGTTCCTAAAAGACTTACTTACTAACCGAAAGAAGATGGAAAGCGTTTCATCAGTAACCTTAAATGCTAGATGTTCCGCGCTTGTGTCTAACACACTTCCTGAAAAGCTTCAAGATCCGGGTAGTTTTACTATTCCATGTCTAATGGGTGACCTTGATTGCATGAGGGCATTAGCCGATTTGGGGGCTAGTATCAATTTAATGCCCTATTCAATTTACCTTAAATTAAACCCTGGAGAACTCAAAACCACACGAATGGCTATTCAACTAGCCGATCGCTCTATAAAATTCCCTCGAGGAATAATAGAGAATTTGTTAGTTAAGACCGGAAATCTGATTTTCCCGGCTGACTTTGTGGTTTTAGACATGGAAGTTGATGAGAGAATACCAATTATTTTGGGTAGGCCATTTTTAAATACTGCTCGATGTGTCATTGATGTTTATGACCAGCAGTTGACCCTTAGAATTGGTGAAGCTAGTGCGACTTTTGCAATTGACAAGTCATTGAAATATCCCGAATCTTCGGATGATACTTGTTATTTTATGCAAGGCATAGATTCGCATTATGAGTTCTTGCAGGAATCTCCCGAATCGGATGAAACAGGTGTATACGATTTGGCAATTGGAGATGATGAATTCACCGAAGAAGAAATGGATGTGATGGCCACATTTTTGATGGCCAATGAGTGTGAACCTACTGAAGAGGAAATAGAAACCCTGAGTAAGGATAGCGAGTACCGGAGTCGATCCTCAATTGAGGAACCTCCCATTTTGGAGCTTAAACCGCTCCCTGATCATCTTGAGTACGCTTTCCTTCAGGAAGATTCAAAGCTTCCGGTAATTATTTCCTCACTTCTCTCTCAAAATGAGAAAGAACGTCTTGTTTCCTTGCTACAGGCCCACAAACCGGCCATTGCATGGAAAATCCATGATATAAAAGGAATTAGTCCTTCTTATTGCACGCACAAGATCTTAATGGAAGAGAATTCCAAACCAGTGGTGCAACGTCAAAGGAGACTAAATCCTCATATGCAAGACGTTGTAAAGAAGGAAATCATTAAATTGCTAGATGCGGGTCTAATCTACCCGATTTCAGACAGTCCGTGGATAAGCCCGATTCATTGTGTTCCTAAAAAGGGTGGTATAACTGTTACCACCAATGATAAGGACGAGCTTATCACAACACGAACTGTTACGGGGTGGCGGGTTTGTATAGATTATCGAAAGTTAAACGAAGCCACAAGAAAAGACCATTTTCCTCTACCATTTATTGATCAAATGTTAGAGAGACTTGCAGGAAATAGCTTTTATTGTTTCCTAGATGGTTTTTCGGGGTACTTTCAAATTCCCATCTCCCCCGAAGACCAAGAAAAGACTACCTTCACGTGTCCCTATGGCACATTCTCATATCGCCGAATGCCCTTTGGTCTTTGTAACGCTCCTGCGACATTCCAAAGGTGTATGATGGCCATTTTCCACGATATGATTGAGGATTGCATGGAAGTGTTCATGGACGACTTTTCAGTCTTCGGTGACACTTTTGATTCATGCCTTCTAAATTTGGAGAAAATGCTAATCAGGTGTGAGAAGTCGAACTTAGTGCTGAATTGGGAGAAATGCCACTTTATGGTTAAAGAGGGCATTGTCTTAGGGCACAAAATCTCAAGTGTTGGTATTCAGGTGGATCCAGCAAAGGTTGATGTCATTGCCAACCTTCCACCTCCTTCAAACGTAAAGGGTGTGAGAAGTTTTCTTGGGCATGCCGGGTTCTACCGGCGATTTGTTAAGGATTTTTCAAAAATTGCAACGCCATTAAATAAACTTCTTGAAAAAGATGCACCCTTTGTTTTCACAAGTGAATGCACTAAGGCATTCAAAATTTTAAAGGAAAAACTTGTTAACGCACCAATAATTATAGCTCCAAATTGGTCTTTACCATTCGAGCTAATGTGCGATGCATCGGATTTTGCGGTTGGTTCAGTTTTGGGCCAACGGGTTGAGAAACGTTTTCAACCCATTTATTATGCAAGCAAGACTTTACAAGGAGCCCAATTAAATTATACAACAACAGAAAAAGAGCTCCTTGCGATAGTCTTTTCCTTTGACAAATTCCGATCTTATCTTGTCCTATCAAAGACTGTTGTCTTTACTGATCATTCGGCATTAAAATATCTTTTCTCTAAGCCGGATGCAAAACCTCGATTGTTAAGGTGGGTCTTGCTTTTGCAAGAATTTGATATCGAGATTAAGGACAAGAAAGGTGCAGAAAATCTTGCAGCGGACCATCTTTCTAGACTCGAAAATCCCAATCTTGAAGTACTCCATGAATCGAGTATTACAGATGATTTTCCCGGAGAATTCCTAATGAGGGTAGAGAAGGTGGAGGATCCGTGGTTTGTTGACTTCGCCAATTACATTGTTGGAGGGTACTTAGAAACAGGTTGGTCACATCAGAAAAGGAAGAAATTCTTTAGTGACCTAAAGTATTATTTTTGGGAAGACCCTTATTTATTCAGGCGATGTGCGGATGGAATTATCCGCAGGTGTGTTTCAGGGAAGGAATGCACCGAAATTCTACTTGACTGTCACCGTGGTCCCACAGGTGGTCACTTTGGTCCCCAAATTACGGGGAGGAAAGTTTATGAGGCCGGTTTCTATTGGCCTACTATATTCAAAGATGCCTACTCTGTTTGCAAGGCTTGTGACGCGTGCCAACGGGCGGGTCAAATAACCAAACGGGATGAAATGCCTCAACAAAGCATCCAAGTATGCGAGGTGTTCGATGTTTGGGGAATTGACTTTATGGGCCCCTTTCCAAAATCTCACTCTTATCTCTACATACTTGTCGCCATCGATTATGTGTCTAAATGGGCGGAGGCAAAGCCTCTACCAACAAATGATGGCCGAGTAGTAGTAAATTTTTTGATGGAGCTTTTCTCTAGATTTGGCACGCCTAAAGCTCTAATAAGTGACCGAGGCACCCACTTTTGCAATAAGCAAATGGAAAAGGTGTTGAAAAGATATGGAGTAATCCATAAAATTTCGACATCCTATCATCCTCAGACGAGTGGGCAAGTAGAGAACACCAACAGGTCGTTAAAACGCATACTAGAAAAGACCGTTGGTGCTAATCCAAAAGAGTGGTCCAACAAGTTATATGATGCATTGTGGGCATTTCGCACGGCCTACAAAACACCGATTGGAACTACTCCTTTCCGTATGGTATACGGAAAAGCATGCCATCTCCCGTTGGAGATTGAACATAAAGCTCATTGGGCATTAAGGGCATGCAACTTGGATTACAAAGAAGCGGGTCGGTTACGTTTGACCCAATTGAATGAATTAGACGAGTTGAGGCTTGAAGCCTATGACAACTCTCTAATTTACAAGGAAAAGACGAAACAATGGCACGACAAACGGTTGAAACACCCGAAAGAATTCATGGAAGGAGACCGTGTCCTTGTTTATAACTCTCGTTTTAAGTTATCGCCAGGAAAGCTAAAGTCCCGATGGACGGGACCATATGTGGTTAAAAGAGTGTACCCTTATGGTACAATTGAAATAGTGAACTGGAAAGGCGATACTTTTAAAGTGAATGGCCACCGGGTCAAACACTACGTTGATGGTCCCCTGGAAATTGAGGATGAGGTTAGCCTCAACTTCAACAAAAACGCTTAAATCAAAACGGGGACGAGTTGGGTGAACGACTCGTAAAAAATGGTTCACCATTGTAATTAGGTTTGTTTTGTGTGTATTATAAATTTTTGTTTGGTACAAAACGATTACCGTATGACCCCGAAACGCGAACGACTCAGAAAAACTGATCAGTGGGTTTTAGTTATACGGGACGCCGTCCCAAATATCCAAGACGCCGTCCCAGTTTACACATCGAGACGCCGTCTCCATAGTCTAGACGCCGTCCCAGTTTGAAAAGCAAGACGCCGTCTCCATATTCTAGACGCCGTCTAGCACCCCTGATCCAGAAAAAAAATTACGCGTTTTATACCTTAGCCTCTTATTTCCTATCCCCAAAACACATTCTATCTATTTCTCTCTGCCCAAAAACCGAACCACTCTCAAGAACCCTAAATTTCTACATCAAATTCGTGATTTCCTCTTCAATTTCAAGCCTCTAATCATGAACTTCTGGGTATGAATTCTACATTTCTTCACTTTTCTTTATCAATTACTTACATTGTATGTTTATATATATCAATTGGTTAAAGATTAGTGTGGGGTGTTTGATTTGCTTGATTATTGTGAAGATTAACATGCCTTAGATTGTTTTAATTGCCCTAATGTGTTTATTTTGCAAAGATTACATGTTCTTTAGGGTTTGTTCATGATGCTAGGGTTTGTAAAATTTAAATCCGAATTTGAGATGTTCAATTCATGATGTTGGGTTTATGTTTGATGTTTATGATTATTGTGAAGTATATGATTGTGTTGGTGATATTGATGACAATTTGGCCGGGTCAATTTTGAATGATAGCAAAATTCTAAGCATATTATTGATTTGTAATGAACTTTTGAAGTATGTATGCTTGTTTTTCACATGTATGGGCCTGTTGAATCAATTTAATAGAATGAAATGCCATAATGTATGTTGTTGTAAGGTCATTTGAGCTAAAATTGTGAAAAATTGTATTATGATTTGTGTTGAATATGTTTAGAATACAAAGTTAAATGCTATGACCTATGACACAACATACTTTAATCTTTTAAGTCCTATGTTTGTGTTACATTGTGATGTTATGATTTTCATTTTTGAAAGTGTGTTAATGAATTCAAGTTGACTTTGGTTGACTCTGGTATAAACTTGTGAACGTGCACTTTTGTGAAAATGAATCATACTACTTTTGAACTAGGAATTGAGTGATTGATCTCTCCTGCTATTCGGTTATATTTTGGCTAACATTAACACAACGGTTTCTATGTTCTTTTGGTTTTGTGTTTAATGTTTTGCAGGGACAAACAAGCAGGGGAGGACCGGCACCTAAAAGGGGAAGACCATCAGGTTTAGCTCCACCAAGACAACCACCACCACCACAAGAACAACCTCATTCATCATCTTCTTCGGGAGAAGAAGAAGGGGAGGATCTCAATGATCCTAGGGTTTGGTTAAATCAGGTACAGAATGACGATGACTACACCGAAACCTTTGAAAGAATAAACCGCAGGCCCATTAATACTACTTGGTATTTCATTTGGGGGCCATTAGAGGAGGCGGGCATGCGCCGACATGTTACTAATCTACTCGCCATTCCATACAATAGAGTAGTAGCCCACGCCTGGGAACATCTTTTTAGCATCAATGAACCAATCTACCCGGTGCTTCTTAAAGAATTCTACTCTACAATGCGGTTTAGCAATGTAGCCGATTATTTATCCGCTGAGTTTCTACGGTTTCGTCTTGGAGGCCAAGACAGGGGTTTGAGCAGTTTTCAAGTGTGTAGAATTTTGGGTATTTTTGAGGAACTCACCGACACACAGTTAGGTGAGTACTTGAGGGCTTCGGATTACGTTGGCCGACATCAGTTTGACGATACCTCTTATTGGAGCCGAATCTGTAAGCCAAATATTGCGCCGGCCCATTTTCGATCGAGCAAACACCGGTACAATGAAATCGCAGCCCGAGATGATAAGCTGCTTCACCGACTCATTGCATGTACTTTTAATGCAAGGATAGAGGGTAATGAGAAGGTGAAAACCTTAGATTTGTGGATTATGGATCAGATCAAGCGGGGGGCCTATACCGATATTCCTGGGTTAATCGGTAACTATTTTCTTTCCATTGCTACCGAGACGCGGGTACGGAAGCCACTTTTGGGGGGGCACTACATAACCCGATTTGCCCGACACTTTAACATTGATTTCGACAGATTACAGGAATTACCGAGTATAATGAAACCTTTGAAAAAGGTTTTTTATATTAATGCCGAAATCCTTATGAAAGACGCAAATGGGCATTTGGTCCCCTTTGTGGCAGCCGGTGCAGGTGGCGCGAGTGGTAGTGGTGTTCAACAGGAGCAGGAAGAGGAGGCTGAAATGGAGGCCCAAACTAATGTTAATTTGCAGGTTCCGTGGCAACCGTCCCAAGCAAATTGGGATAGTTTAGTTGGTAGTGTCAACAACATGCGATTGAGCCCGAATGAACAAAGGACGCACAACCAACAAATGCGGGATAGTCAGGAAAGAATGGAGCAACGACAGATTGCTCAAGTGCACGATCAGGGATGGATGAGTTATGGTATTGATTGGAATAACCATAACTCAGAGTTGTTTTATTCTAACCCCGAGCAGTACTATGGGACGACACGTCTGACACCCCAATATTACACGGATCCTCAAAACCCACCTCCGCCTCACCCGATTTATGATAATACCGCTGCGTTGCAGGATGCTCGGAACAGATTTGAGCAGCAATATCCACAGGGACGCCCGTACCGCGATGGTTCGGGTAATTATTTTTGGCCGTTTGATAACTAGGCCTGCGTGCCTATTTGATCTTTTTGTACCTTGTTTGAGACTTTTTATTTGTGTGATGTATTTGGATACATTTATGGTTTGTAATAATTATACTAATGTGTGGTTTGATTAAACGGATGTGGTTGAATAAACACCGTTATTGTTATATGCTTTGTGTGGTTTGTTTATTTTTTTTTGCAGCATGATTGAACTTCCAAGACTGGCATTAAGTTCAGCGACATTTGATATTATGATGTGTGTATGATGATAATCGCGGACTAGACGATGTTCTTATGCTGGCAGTAAGTTCAGCGGCATCCGTCTACTTGTTCCACGATTTACAGGTTAAAAATTGGAAATTTCTACAATCACCCTATCACTTTGCCCTCTAAATTTAAACCTTTTTCTGATTTCATGCAATGAGGGCCTTGCATGATCTCAAGTGTGGGGTGGGGAGTAGAAATTTATCGGAAACTCGTTTTACTAAAAATAAGGCGTTAAAGGCAAAATAACTTATAAAAGGTTAAATTTTATAAAATTGATTTTAAAATTTATAGACGGATTAAGATCAGGTTTAACAACCGAATTTCCATCATAAATATAAATTTTTAAAGATATTTTATAAATTTAATTGATTAAAAGCTTATATAAAAATTTTTTAAAATTTTCAAGCAGCCTTAAAAACGATTAAAAGCCCGAAAAACATTTTATACACATTATGGTTTTAAAAATTAGAAAACAAATGTTGTTTTGCATTTTAAATTATTAATAGTCTTTGAAGTTGCTCCATCATTCAATTATTTGAATAAAAATCCTACTAGTTTAGTAAGCTAACGAGTAGGTCACTTGTACCAAAACGAGTGTAAACCGTGAGAGAGCGGTGATTGTATAGCGTGGTCGGAAACCGGATCTCGCGCCAGATCGAAAACCTTAAGGACGATCCTCATTGTTTCTCCTAACAAGGACAATGTTGCGTCCGACCACCTCTTATGACCAATAGGATGTATCTATTCCATCCTAAAGGGAGTCAAGTCTCCCGAACGACACACTTGCTGATTTATTTCAGAAGTTGTAGTCCAGACCAGTTGTAGGGTGACGAAAAGTCTTGAAAAGTCATTGCTAAAATCGACTGGAAATCTACCAGGCCTCAACATCAAACAGGGAAACTGGTAGTCAAAGCTTATCTCAATGAGGAAGATTTGCTAGCCAAATGGGAAGCGCACCATGATACACAAATTGTCAGTGATTGATCAGATTCCCAGTGGATAACCTCCGGAAAGGTAATATATCAGCTTTTAAGCCTGATAAACTTCAATCTTTATGATTGACTTAACGGATTAGATGATTACCTCATAATTGTCAATGATATCCGGACGTGATGTGTATCCTCCTAAGCACATTATTTTCTACCGACATCTTGTAATGTTAGGTACCGTGGGAGGGATTGGCTTGACCAATAGCGGGAAACCCGCACTCATTTTTCAAAATTAAGAAAATCCGACAAAATCGGAAAACGTGTCTAGTATTTAAAAACTAGCATGATATTTTCAAAACCTTAAAACGTTTTCATCAAGGTCCTGATTTCCCTAGGATCAAATTTTTCGGATACTTGATTCTAATCTCCCAAAAATGTGTGTGTGTGTTTCCATTGTGTATAAAGCGTGTGTTTCATATAGTGTGAGTTGTGTTTCATATCTACGTGTGTGTTTCGTGTGCTCCGAGTGATTCATGTAATGTATGTAATCTATATTGTGTGATTATGATTGTGTTCTACTTTGTAACGAAAGAATTGCTTGAGGACAAGCAAGGTTTAAGTGTGGGGTGTTTTGATATTGCTCAATTACATCATATATATCTATCGCAATATCACTAAAAATGCTCTATATTCGAAGATAATGAAGATGATCTACAAGGGATATGTCAAGATGCGCGAATTTGTATCGGAAGAGTAGTTTGCAAAGAATTTCGATGATTTATGACATCGGTTGATCCCGATACGAGTTAGTATCAAGATAGCACTCTAAAATGATAAAACAAGGCTTCCGTTATATAAAAGTTCGTCCAAATGAACTTATATTAAAAATAAAACGAAACAGTGCCCAAAATACATCCAGGACGCCGTCCCACAAAGGAAGACGCCGTCCTGGTCTTCATATGGAGACGCCGTCCCACAAAGGAAGACGCCGTCTTGGTCTATAAACTGGGACGCCGTCCTGCCTTTTAGGACGCCGTCCCAAAGTAGGTGTGACCGAACTTTCTGCTTTTTACCTAATTTCTCCACCTTAAAATGTCAGTTTTTGGGACTGTTTCATGAGAGTTACGTACAGAGAGTTTGAGAGACGATTTTCAGGAGCATCTTGGAGAATTCCATCCTCTTTGAAGAGGCCAAAGATCAAAGCATCATCCATCAACATCTTCTTCATCCAAGAACTCTTGTTCTTGTAGGTTATATACTTGTTCTCAGAAATGATTTCAGTTTATAATTTGAGTGAATTGTTGTCTGTTACAATGATTATTGGCTAGTTTCATTAATGTTTGTCTAGATTAATAACCAAGGTATTGGATGTAATCTTATTGATTGAATGTATTATGTGTGTTAGATTGAAGCTTGAATAGAGAACCATGCTTATTGTTGTTAGAACCATTTGTATCTAGTTAATTGATATGTTGTTGATAAAGAGAACTCTTGTTAATGTATCATATTGATTTACAATCAACTTGTCTTAGATTGATTGTTTGCTAAACCGGACCAAGGGGGTAAACTAGATTAAAACGGTTAGACAAAATAGGAATGAATTGTGTAGAGCGAACGCAAAGGCAATTGTTATTCAAGTCTTTAATCTTGTTGATCAACTAGTCACAAACGAAAAGGTCTAAGTTATAGGGAACCCTCGCTTAGTAATTCTAGTTTGAGTACTTGCTAATGAGAACTCTTGGCGAGTCGATTTAGGTGATTAGCATGCTTATGGTTATTTGATTACAAATACAAGAACTATAGTGAAAAGGGAACCCTTGAGCTTGTTATTGTATTTGAGTGTTTATCCGAGAGAACTCTTAGTAAAACCTATTAGATAACTACACACATAATTATTCAATCAGGGCTTAATATCTAATTTACATCCAATACCGAGGGTAAAATATCTAGATGAACATTTCATCTCTTTGATTTAATTCAAAACTATCTTTATTGCTTTATTTGCATTTATTTGCATCTTATAAACCAAAAGACTAAAAATATTGTTTTTACATTTAACCTTCTTTGATTTGGCTAAATCGTTAAAACAGCCACAAAACATAAAACTTGTACTTTTTACTTTAATTAACTTAGTTAATCATAATATAGTTTCTGATTCTAGTTTGACTGATATACTGTCCTTGGAACGATACACGGATTTTACCATTATCTATACTACTACACGATCGGGTACACTGCCCGTTAATGTGTAGCAATCTTTAAAACCGGTATTTTCCATAAGATAAATTATAGACACGATTTCGCACATCAGAACCCCATCACAATAGTGTTAGAACATACACTGTTTCTCGAAAATACATTTCATTCGTAAACGGTAGCAAACCGTCTGAATGAGGGTTTGTCAAACCCATATGGATCCATACAACATACGTTCTCGCTTACACCTGGCAAGTGTATCTAATGATAATCTAATTGAGGATTTTGTTCTAAACTCGTATGTAGAATGTTTGTTTTCCTGTACTTGTGTTCACTTTGTAAAAAAAAAACGTTTATGTTTTCTCATCCCAAATGTAAGTTCAAAAGAGTAAAAGTGGGACTATGATCTCACCTTGAGTGCAACAGTAAAAAGATACTTCAACAAGTAACGTGCAAAGAACAAATGCTAGTCTTAACCTAAACAAGTAAGTTGTATCAATAACGGTAACTACGGTTGATCAAAGATGTTCAATTAGTCCTATGGCTCGTTACGACTCGATTATGTAGCATGTGAATCAAATTGTCAAGTTTTATGCAAGATACAAGTATAGAAGCAAGTTAGAAAAATTGCATAAGTATTCGGTTAAGTTTGGCTAAAAGTCAAACTTGGTCGGGTCAAAGTCAACGAAAAAGTCAACACGTTCGGGTCGGGTCTCGAACTATTTTTCCGAGGTTTTTAATCATATATGAGCATGTTAGAACATGCTACATGTGAATCGAAGGTGCGTAGCATAGCAAACATTTTTCGTAAAATGGAAAATCAAAACAGTCACAGGCAGTGCATCTGGACGGCGTCCAGATTTGCTGGACGGCGTCCAGCATTGAAGGCCTGGACGGCGTCCAATAATCTGGACGGCGTCCAGATCTGTAGGCAGACCCTGTTTTGCTGCAACAAATAAATGCACGAACCAAAACTCAAATAATCCCAATTTATGACTCGCAAACAACCAAAACATGTATCTTATATCATCAGGGAGTTATTTTGACGAGGAAAATAACTAAGCATATTTCATCAATCAATCTACCACTTACAATAACCTAAACCGCATTTAATGTTCATCATTTATCACATTCAAGTTCATAAATCTCATTTCATGTTTCGGTGATCCAAGTTACACATATGATATGCCGTTACGAAGATAATTAAACATGCAATATAACTAAATACTTACTAACAACATCTCATGTCATTTAAGGCATCAAAAGTTCATTTCAAGTTCATCAAACCCTAACCCAAAGTTCACTAAATCAATAATCAAGTTTATGAAGTTTTCTAAAGCAACCTACACATCAAATTGAAGCTAGTGATACTAGTAACTCAATTAAAACATGAACTTTAACAATTTAACAACATTAACTCATCCAAAATCAAAGATTAAGCACACCCATTTCAATTGTTCATACTAGTTACTCAAAACAACAAATCGAGGAAGTAAATCATATATTCATGTTAGACTTGAGCCATAGACACTAATTAACACTTTTATAATTCAAAAACATCAAGAACACAAAATCTAGTGATTTTAGAAAGTTACCCAAATGAGATGAAATTGGTATCAAGTTGTAGAGGATGAAGAGAGGATTCTAAATATGTAATTTGTTTTGTTGCTAGCTCCCTAAATCGAATTTAGATGATGAATTCTTGTTTGTTTTCTTGAGAGAAAAAGGAAGTAAGAAAGAAAGAAAAAGGTGGATGCATGAATGGGTGAGGAAGGTGTTGACCATTTGACCTAGTCACACCTTTGGTCTCTTGGCAATATTGGTCCCTCAAGTTTGTAGTCGGGTGCGGGAATTAACCGAACGAATTATTTTGAATTACACGAGAGTACGGGAGATGTTATAATCCGATAACGAAAATATTAAGAATATTAGCTAACGGAGGATACGAATCTAGATACGAAGGTTATTATTAAAATAAAAAGACGGGCATTAAAATAATTTAACGGAAAAATGCGGGATGTTACAAATAATGATAATAATAATATTAATATTAACATTTATCTTTAATCATAATAAAGGTAATAACATTAATATTAATAACTATATTTTAATTTGTAGTTACTTTTATCATTTATTAATTGTATCATATCTACTTATTACATAATATATTGAATCTTTAATATTTATTAATTATATATGTATATTATAATACTTATAGTGTTACTTATGTACAGAATTCATATATATATATATATATATATATATATATATATATATATATATATATATATATATATATATATATATATATATATTTATATATATATATATATATATATATATATATATATATATCTTAATAATAATTTAATTATTCTATATATTATTTTACATTTTTAATTCTGATGTTTAAATTATATTTCATAACTTCAAATCATTGCATATACTTACATATACATATACATATTTATTTACACACACAAATATTTCGTGAATCGTCGGGACTAGCCGGAGGTTAAATGAATACATGAAAACAGTTCAAAAATTTTAAGACTCCACATTACAGACTTTGCTTATTGTGTCGAAACTATATTAAGATTAAGTTTAAATTTGGTCGGAAATTTTTGGGTCGTCACATAATTTACATATGTATATATAATAACAAAATTCCATAAATCACGGAGGAATTTTTGGAAGATGTCAGAAAAAGTTTACAGTAACAGATTCGCTAAGATATGAATTAGCAGATACGCTAAGATATGAATTTTGTCTATACACTATTCATGCAATAACTACAGGCAAATGTGTCTAGACTTAAGAATGATAAGCATGTAATTTTTGAAAAGAAATGATAAACAAAACTCGGTAAAAATAGATATGGTCATAGTCCAGACTCACTAATGCATCCTAACAATTACCAGTTAAACACACTAATGCATATTCTAGTTTCCTATGACCTCAAGCTCTGATACCAACTGTGATGATCCTTCCAAATCACTTTGGACGAATACATCATTCATCGATTTCACAGTGAGGTACTGACCTCTACATGATATGTTTTGTAAACATTGCATTCTTTTGAAAAGGCACACCATAATTGAATATCAAATTCCAAGGTTTTTGACGTTTGATGATTTCTGCATATAGACAATCATCGTAATTAATAGTTTACAATACTACATCCGTTGATAATGCAGGCAAAATAAGATACATGGTGATGAATTTGTGAATGCAACGTTTTCCCGAATAAAGCATATATGACTCCATGCACATAGCTTGTATCACATATAAGCAAACAGCTGAAGACTTCTAGGAACCTGAGAATAAACATGCTTTCAAGTGTCAACACAAAGGTTGGTGAGTTCATAGTTTTAATGTTGCGTATAATCCATATATAGAGGTGGATCACAAGATTTCAGTTGTTTCATCCAGACTCGTTTATCAAAATATTCTACAAGATTGAGCACCCTGGTAACTAAACTTTAACGTTATAATAAGTACCCCTGTTTTAACATACATGCAACCAACATGTACAATACACGTAATCCAACATGTACTAAACTCAAATAGTATACGTCTGTTTTATAGTTCAGGCTAGGGTTTCTATACCTGGAACAGACGGGTATGTCAAGCCCTATAGATCCATATACCACTATTCGCGCCCACTAGTTCTTATAACTGGCAGTTACTAGTTACCAAAGCTAAGGGATTTTCGGTTCAAACTCGGTGCAGAATTTAGTATGTACTTGTATCCATTGCGTTTAAAATAAAGTGCATGTATTCTCAGCCCAAAAATATAGATTGTAAAAGCATTTAAAAAGGGAGCAAATGAAACTCACCTTAGCAGATAAAGTTATTCACCGAAATGTGACCGAAACTCGTAATGCAAAGTAACCTTAGATCTCAACCTAGAGAACATATGTTAGTCAATAGATGTTTAACAAGCTAGGTCAGGTCATAGTGTATCACAATCCTAATGCTCGAGATCGACATGCAAAAGTTAACAAAAGTCATCTCAAAAGTCAACCTGACCCAATATGATCTTTAAATCTATACATGTTTATTAACATAGTATAAGTCTTGATAATTGAACGACTTTATAGTTTATCAAACTCAAAATATTATTTATTTCAGGAGCTATATTATATTTGAATTACCATGGCAATCGAAAATATTTTATTATTTCACATAGTTTTCCAATACTTGTAGAATCAGATTATAGTGTTTATAAAGCTTTAAAACATGATAAGATAGTCAACTTTGACAATTGATCAACAAAACAAAATGTGCCTTATATAGAAATTTATTTACTCGATTAGTAATATTTAAAAATCTAATATATCAATCTTATAAGCAAGTTGTTTAAATATCAATTGCAGATTCAAAAGCAATTTCCATTAACGTCAATCATAATTCAGTTGACCATATCTTTTAATTCGTTCATCGAAATTACGCTATTTCTAAATGAAAAGTTATTGATTTTTCGCCAGCTTTCCAAAAACATGCATATCATATACCTTATATCAGTAGTATATGTATTAAATTCGTGATTATCAAAAACTACCTAATGACGAAAATTAGCATACAAGCATGCATAAACATATATACTCGAGCACTAGACATGGATACACTATTAATATATAAAACATAAAATATGAATGCTCACGTATCAATATTGTGATTCAATATTGCAGGAAAGTACGTAGACGTAATAGAGATGATAAACACTAGGTTTGACTTGCGAACAATACACATGAACATTACCCATAATCTCCATAGTTTTAACCCATAGTTTTCTTAGGTCTATCCCGCTCGAAAATCCATTTTGAAAGTGACACACTCATGACCTCGTCGTAGTATTTTATGTATATACTACTAATAATAATACCAATACTAATAATAATAAGATTAATAATAATATTAATCTTAATAATAATAATAATAATAATTATTATTATTATTATTATAAATATAATAATACGGAGGAAGTAAGATATATGTTGGATGTGTGTGTAATAAGCCAAAATGATCGAGCTTTTATAGATGTGTCCTGCCATCTGACCCCATGCGATCGCATGGGTCTGAAGGCATTATGCCATGCGATCGCATGGCTCCTGTCTCTAGCTCATCTTGCCTTGTCTTTTTGTTTGTCGACATAATTTTTAATTATATATAATATATACAATTTATATTAATTAATTATATATTATATTATATTCTCGCGTATAGGTAACTTGTACTTTTAGTTCCGATGACTTGTACGTTGACGCTTGACTAACGTCCTGGTTCCGATTTTTCGAACGTCCTTTCGTACACTTAGAAAACATGTACTTTACGTTTCGCGACGTGTACATTTATCAATAATTAGACTTAATCAATGATAAACTATATTACCCGAAGTATAACTTAATCATTTGAGTGTTTTGGTCATTTGCTTCCTTAAATCAACATCTCGTTATCAATTAAAATATAAATAATAATATCAAAACATTTTATATCTAAATTACTATTATATATTATTACATCGTAAAATATATATTATTTTGAAATATTTATTTAATTATGAAACAATAACCGAGTGCTATAAACCTTTAAATATATATATATATATATATATATATATATATATATATATATATATATATATATATATATATATATATATATATATATATATATATATATATATATATATATATATAAACACGTTGCAAGTTATATTATATATCTAATTCCAAATATAATCAAAAGGAAAAGATTTTCTAAATCGAAGTGGACCTCCAACAGAGACTCGTAACAATCGTAATAGCTATGTGATTGTTAGATGCTATCAAAATATCTTCTACTTCGATCGTTTGATAAAATCCTTTAATTCCGTCGATAAACATATAAAACATATATTGAGACAAATACGTTTAATGTAAAGTATTATACACTTAATACTTTGTTAACGTTTTCAAGTTATAATATATACATATATATATACATATCTTATGTTTACAGTCGTTCGTAACTCGTCGAAATTTGGTCGAGGTTAAATGAATACATGAACACAGTTCAAAATGTTTGAGATTTAACTTATCAGACTTTGCTTGTCGTGTCGAAAACATTAAATCATTTAAGGATTAAGTTTAAATTTGGTCAGAAATTTCCGGGTCATCACAAGCTCTATTGATTATGCTAGTTCAGGACAGTAGCATAGTATGGCCTTTGTATGTCCATATCCTATTTGATTATGCTAGTTCAGGACAGTAGCATAGTGAGAGCCCTGGTATGTTCAGCCCTTAACCGATTATATGCTAGATCGGGATGATAGCATATGGATGGCCTCTATAGGTTTAGTACTTTGTTACTTGTATGCTAGTTCAGGACGAAAACATATAGATGGTCTTTTCAGGTTTAGTACTTATATATGTATGCTTGTAGGACGTTAGCATACTGTTGTGCTTGTTACTGATTGATGCTTAGATTTGATTCGTTAGATGGATCTCATTCACTTAGCAATTGTGCTAATCCCCCACATTTCCACCCTTGCAGGCTCAGTACAATTGGATGTTAGATTCCAGGGTGAAGACGGGATGCTGGAAGATATTTTTGATGAGTCGGAACTCTGATGTTGAGTCTTTGTAAGACCCTAATATTTATGGTACATAGCGTAAGAATGACGTACGTATAGTGCGAGAAGCGTGGGTAAAAGTTAAAAGCTCATAATCTGTTCAGACGTGTGTGCACGCCGCGCACACTTAAAGGAGCGCGCCGCGCACGTGGCCCGCGACAGAAATTCTGTCTTTTTGTATTTTGGGTTAAATGAAGGGCATTTTGGTCATTTCACTTAGGGTCGGTGTAACGACCCTACTTTTTCCGTTATCTTTTACCGTTATTTACTTAACGACCGTTAACTGTTATTCGTGCCATATCATTTCTATGACCTATATTATTATTTTTGTAATAATATATTAATTATTATGTGTTAAATGAATATTTGTATTCATATTTTAAATCGTACGTTTCTACGTGTCGCGGATTTCTATCCGGCGAATCTTTTAGGTTTTCAAATCAACGGTCGATCTTTTGGGATTTTTAAGTCCTAATTATTTTAAATATGATATTTTAATATCATATATTTATATATATTGTTTATATATATTTTTCGTCGCGTAATTAATATCTCTCCGAATTTTCAATCGCGTAGTAGTGTTTTCGCGTTTCGGGTTTCGTTCGGGAATTCGGGCCAAAAGGAATTAGACACTTAACAAATTGGGCTAAGTGGGGCCCACCCCACTCCCATATTTGGCCGAAGCCAAATGGGGAGGGGTATACCTCTTCTCATTTTTCCATTTTGTAAATTATGTTTCATTTATCTTTTCACTAGTAAACCCTTATTCTATTTTTGCTCTCCTTCTTCTCTTTCTCCCTTTTTGGCTGTCGCCCTACACCATCAACATCATCAATTAAAATTGCTTGGATCACCATATCAATTACATAAACGCGTTCATCTCGTTCTTCTCTACGCAACCATATCTCTTGATTCTTGATTAGGGTATAAACCCTAACCCTAGATTTTTGATTTTTCATTTATTTTTCTGATTTTATATGTTATATTAGTAGTATGATGATTATATGTTATTGTATTGTTGATTGTATGCGTAGAAATGCTCGTTAATTCATGTTTTCAGTTTTATTGTTTTGGGACAGCGGTTTGATTGTTGTTTTCTGTGAACATAACTGTTATAAAAGTGAAATTAAAGTGTTTATATGAGTTCCTATCATCAAGACATTAATTTTAGACTCCGGATTCATGTCATTTCGATTCCCGGAGCTCTAGTTATGCATAAAATGGTGTTTTGTTGAGATTAAAATGTGAAAACGAATTGAATCAGGTATGGTCCAACTTTGTGACCACTTTTGGAGTCTTTATGGTGTACTAGTGTGTTAGGATTGATGATGGGATGAACTTTCATGTTCGGGTCATCGAAATCCGAGCCGTGGATCACCCGGTATGACTAAAACATGTTTTTGAACGGATTAAAGCTACAAGTTGTTTAATGGCTGATCATCACAACTTGTTTGCTGTTCTTAGGAATGTTATTGAGCACACTAATGTGTCGGGTGGGTTGGTTAGGCATAGATATATATAAGACTCGCCGAAAACTGATTCCCGGGGCTCAAGTTATGACCCGATGGACTTTTAATTAAAACTTATGGTTATTAATTATGAATTATGATATAAATAATGAATTTCATTATTAATAAATTACTTATGATATAAAAAGTAATTATTTAATTTAAGACTTATGATATATATATATTTATTATATCATTTATTAATTAATTATGATTTAATTAAATATTTAATTAAACTTATGATTAATAATACTTTTATTATTAATGAAAAATACTTATGGTAAGTATTCAACTTATATTATGAGATTATTATAATAAGACTTATAATAAGGATTAATTAATCATTTAATTATTATAAGGTTTAGTTATTATTTAATTATAATTTAATTATTAAATACTTATGATTTAATAATTATAATTAGAAACTTATGATATAATTGATAATTCATTATTAATTAATAATACTTATGATATGATTTAAAATCTATTATTAATTAATAATACTTATATTATGACTAATATTTAATTAATTAATTAAATACTTATGTTATATTAATTATATCATTTAAACTTATGTTAACTTTAATAATTCATTTAATTTAATTAAAACATAATTATACATATATGACTTTAATTAACATGATAACCTATATTATTAATATAACTTATACTTTTAAAATTAATGTTGACTATGTTTGACCAAGGTTGACTTTTGAATTGACTTTCGGTTGACTTTGACTTTCAGTTGACTTTTGTTGACTTTCTAATTAAGGAAACTTTCCTAACTTATATACTTTCCAAAAATAGCAACTTTCTAAATATGGAAACTTTCTAAATTTGGAAACTTTCCAAAAATAGAAACTTTCCTAAAATAGAAACTTTCCTAAAATAGAAACTTTCCAAAAATGGAAACCTGCTAAAAATAGAAACTTTCTAAAAATAGAAAGTGTGTGTCCGTACGCTGTTCCGATCAAACCGATGCATGTTGAGTGTTGTTCTATGTCTACTTGCAGCATGTACAATAACTATCGTACTAAGACTTGACCTAAGTTAGTTATTTATACCGACATGCTTTATTTATAGGTCGGTGTTGTGATCATTCCTGATCACTTTACTTCATTTGTTGTTTGCATTCTTGTGTGGTTACTTCGTTTGCTTTAAGGTGAGTTATAGTCCCGTTTTTACATACTTTTCAAAGTATATTTTTGGGATGTGGTGACATGCATTTTATTTTACGTTTAGACACAAGTGGCAATTAAATTAAATTATTCATTGTGAGTTGAACAAAAATATTCCCTAGTCTGGTAATCACTGGTTTCTACTGGTGAACGCGAATCCTACGGATAGATCTATCGGGTTTGACAACCCCATTTCGAGCTAGTCGCGCTAGCAATTTATAATCGGAATGTTTAGTACTTCGTATTTAGTTGAAGATACATTTGTTCAGTGTATATTATTATTGTGTTTGGCAAGGGTAAATAAAGGGTTAAGTGGTTACTAGGTGGCTCATTGTTAATGGAATAATGTTTTATCTTTTCTAACATTTAAATCTTTTGGTCTAAAATTTATACGTTTATTTAAATCTATAATTCACGCAACATTTTTGTTGACAGTTTACTCGCATGTTTTCACAGGTACTTGAGTTTGTTTGATGCTTCCGCTGTGTTAGAAGAGTCTTCATGCATTTGGGCAGATTTTGTTAAACATTTATGAAACTTTGAACTTGTATTCTATTTTTGAATAATTTAAACTTGTGGGTTTTGTTGACAATGTTTTAATGTCAACTTTGGTTATTAATATGTTGGGTTGTTTAAACTACATATTTTGGTATGTTTCCTTTTTGGGAAACTTTTAAAATAAAAGAATGCAATGTTGTTTATTAAATTCATTTAAGTTCGATCAAGTTATGGGACCAAGTGAAAGAGCCGTTAAGTGTATTGACAGGGCCATCACAGTCGGTTTGGAGCCCTTAAAGCTAATCCATTGATCATATTATCCTCATTTCTACACCACAAACACTCTCATCTTCAAACCCTAGAGAGAGGAAGTGTTTTAGAGAGAGGAAGCTCCATTTGGAGAAGAAGGGGTTGGATTCTCACCAAAGCTCGGGTTTTAAAGTTGTTCATCTCGTTTATGGCTACGTTATGGTAGTATTGGTAAGTTCAAACTCCGAATTTTATTTGTTAGATTTGATATTCAAGTTAGGGATTGAGCTTGATTTGTTGTGAAACCTCTTTTGATGATGAAGTGGGTTTATGGTGACTAGTTATTCTTGTCACTTGGCGGATTTTTGGTTGGTTGACGATTTGGCCATGTTTAGGACTTGGAATTGGGTTTAATCACTAGGTTTGGTGATTATGGAAGTGTTGGAACCCATTTTAGTGTTTTTGAAAGGCTAATTTTGAATTCAGTCAAAATTAGGGTTTATGGGTGATTTTGAGAATGATAAGTGTTTAACACTTGTGTTTGGGTTTAATTGGCGTATTAGGACCATTTTCACTTACGTTAGTGATTATTGGTTAGTTTGGGCGCGTTTTGTGCTTGGAAGTGAAATTGGTCGAACTTGCACTAAGTGTCGTTTTGAGTTGATTTGTAAATCCACTCTAAGTGTGTTACTTGTATTGTGATATTGGAATAGGTACATTCCATCGGCGAGTTGCGGATTATTTCGGTAACATTCATCAAGACGACAATGTGAGTGTTAATATCCTATGTGCATATGTATATGAAGGATTGGTGCGGGTCGGGTGAAGTGGTTCTCGGTTATAGAGCTCACTTCACATATAGGTGGATTTGATGGACTTGTGTTTTAGGTCCAATTGGCACGGATGTGCGTTTGGTATTTGATTTCGGTTGATTAACCCCGAGGTCGTGGATTTTAGTAATCTTGAGACCGTGGGTTATGGTTTGGGGACGTGAATATCTGGTCGTTCGTATTCACAATACTTTGGGTTGTACGATTGTCCTTTTGGTTGATTTCGTGGTTGAGGTGGTGAATAACAGGTTGTACGTATTCACTAAGCCTCGGTTAGCACGGCCATCCTCAGTTATTCTACGAAGTGAAAGTAGTGAGTATCAGGTCGTACGTATTCACTAAGGCCGGGTTGCACGGTCATCCTTCGGGTGTTTAAGGTTAAGTGGTTAACCTTGGGTTATGGGTTCGTTGGTTATATATTTTTATATATATACGTTATTGATATAATTGTTACGTAGCTAACCCTCCGGGTGTAGCTTGATGACGTTGTTCTTATCGTTTGGTGTTCACGCATAGTTGATTATTAGCTTGTTGTATAGCATTCGTACGGTATGCCAAGTTTAGCTTACCTTTATGCATTGGACTCCGGTATGTGCTATTTGATTATTATTGTGTGGCGTGTCCATTTTATGCATATATATATATATATATATATATATATATATATATATATGTAGTATATTCTCACTCACTAAGCATTAGCTTACCCTCTCGTTGTTTACATTTTTATAGATTCGCATGGATACGGTGGCTCTGGTAAGCGTGGGAACTAGTGGACTCGCGTAGTTGCTTAGAAGACGTGCTTTTGGATTGATTAGGATTGGGTAGCATATCCCCAATCACCATGCTCGGTCTTTATTTTGTGTTAAAAATCATGTGGTCGGAAATTTGTATTTTGTACGAAAGTCGTAAAACGGCCGATGTGGGCCCGGTGTCTTAAAACTTGTTTTATTATGAAAACGTGTGAGTTTTACTTATTATAATGTGTTGTGAAAACCGTTTCACCTAAAAGTGTCGGGAAGTGGTAGATCATTAAACGAAAAATGGAAAATCCGGACAGAACTGATCAGGCTCTGTGCGCGCCGCGCACAGAGAGGGTTGCGCGCCGCGCACCCTAACTGTATTAAAAAAAACTTATTCTTGCATATTTAGTTGGATAACGGGTTAGTTCGTTACAAGTGGTATCAGAGCATGGTCTAAGGGATTTAGGTGACTTGAGATAGGTGCCTAGACTTAGACTTTTATGTGTGCTTAAATTGTTGCGGGACTTGTAGGATTACGGGCCGGAATGGGAATTTGGTTAGTGCCTTAATTTGTAGGTGGACTAACGGTTATATTATTATGCGGATATTATTAATATACTTTGCGTTGTGTTTGTATTTGTGTTGCGTTGTGAATAACATCGAGCAAAATAGTCGTTGTACTAACGAGTTGATATGGCGTGTGTGCGTAATAAGGACTTGCAAACCTTATCACAGGTGCAAATCGTGTCTAACAAGTGATGTACGACGAGTGTTTAGCAAGATGGGGCGGTGTTGTGTTTGTGGTTTATACGTTTGTGGACTAATCGTTTGCATTTTTTAGAATGATGACGTGAAACGAGATCGAGACAAATGACGAAGAGTTTGTTGCGGCCACCTTGCAGAGCAAATGGGAGCGTTTCGAGAAGAAATGGATAGGAAGTATTCCGAACTTCAAAGTAGTGGTGAAATGGAGCGTTGTCTTAAGAGCTTCATGAGGACTAAACCCCAGATGTATGACGGAAAACCGGATCCTTTGGTTAGCACAACATGGATCTCGGATGTCGAAGGGTGTTTTCGCACTATTGAATGCCCTCCCGAGAAGAAGATGAGACTCGCTACTAGCTTGTTGCGGGGCAGGGCGAGGGATTGGTTGGATGGTAAGATTGATCTTGTCGGTGTTGAACCGTTTATGGCGTTATAGTGGGACGATTTTAAGAAGGAATTCTTTGAAGAGTTCCGGACTTCAGCCAATTTATCGAAAATGCGTAACGAGTTGCGAAATTTGCAACAAGGATCGATGGACTTGAATACTCTCAAGACGACCTTTATGGCGAAGGCTCGTTTTTGCCCTGAGTATATTGGGAACGATCGGATGTTGATGGAAGATTTCTATCGAACTTTGAATGATGATTTGCAGGGAAAAATTAGCGTTGGTCAAGTGAACTCGTTTTCGAAGTTATTCAATATGGCTAGGGGTTTCGAATCGTATTCGCGATCGAAGATTGGTGAACCTTCGAGTAAGAGAAGGGTTGAATTGTATGGTGCTCCAAGTAAGAAAACTAAGGGTGCAAGTGAGGGTATGGGTGATGTAGAGAAAGGCATGACGAATTCTCGTGCGCCTAGATGTTTCAATTGCGGTGTTAGGGGCCACAAGTTATGGGAGTGCACAATGCCGAGAAGTGATGACAGAATGCGCTACTATTGTCATAAAGAGGTACATCGCAAGCCGGATTGTCCTGAGTTGGCGGCGGCAAATGCCGCAAGGAGACGTTAAGGTATGTTTCGTTTTAATAAATATGTCCTTTGGATATTTATTATGTGTCATTGTGTACGAGTTTGTTGAAAGCATTTGTGTTGTGCACATTTTGTTATGGGTGACGTTCCTAGTGGAATTACCATATGGTGACGTTTGGTTGGTGGATGAAGGGCGTAAGACTTGGTGCAACCAAGCATTCCTTAGTGTTGGGAAATGTTCTACCAAGCCATGGGTATGGGCTTTGGTGTTCGGTTGTTAGCACGTGTTTACTTTCGTGTTGAAGTTGCTGAACCACGCGGTTCATCGGGTGGATAGAACCCTTGAGATCGAGTGTTTAATCTCGACGTATGTTGGTGAAGGAGTCTACATGACGCGGTGTTAGGTGCCTCTTTCATACCTACTAGCGTGGTATTCGACTCCGATGGTAGTGCGGTTACTTTGTGCTTAGGGTACCGGTAAGAAACCCTTAGGTACATGAGTGACTAGGTGGAAATTTGACAAGCTATAGCAATTGGATGATTGCGAGAGTAAAGTTGTGCAAATTGTGGTGACTTCTGTTCGAAGTGTTTAACGATTGGTTAAAATCCTTTGCATGCTCAAGGTTGGAGCAAGATGTGGTGATGGGTCGTGTGAACCCAATTGTTAGTAAAGTCTACCTTTGGTAGCAGGGTACGGTTGTACAAGAGGCGGTTATGGAACGTAGTTCTGAGTGGGGGAGTTACACTCCCACACGAGGAGGTTTTAGTGTAAGGTTTCGGATGATGCTCTTAGTAGGTCCGGAATTTGTGACGGGACCTAGATTTGGTCGATTTGTGGTAGAGTACAATTTCGGTTAAATTGTACTTATGGTTTTGGATTTGAATTATCACCGAGGTGGTAATGTGGTGAATCTCGTTGAGAGATAATGGGCGTATTTGACGAGCAAGGTGAAATCCCTCGGTTAAGGGATGTGTGTGTCGGATTCTCTTCTAGAGAATTATTGTTTTATTCCTATGTGCCATATTAGTGGTTCTTGCTCGATTGTGATAGCGATGTTCGCGTATGCGTATATGCTTCGTTTGTGGTGAATGGATAGTGTGATCCGTTAGGATTCACTATAGTGTAGCAGTGCGCGATGTTTCACTACTTGTTGTTTGAGGCCAAAAGAGCGTATGCAATTGGTGGGTTATAGTCGTTGATTTGGTCCGCTAACTTCATCATGGGTGTAGTGTTATATCGGTATGGTATGACGTCATCGGGAAATTCGAGTACCGATGGGGAATGGGAGTCACATGTTGTGTTGTGGGACGTGAATATCGGGTTGTTCATATTCACAATATTTCGGGTAGTACGATTGTCCCTGTTGGTTGAATTCATAGTTTGAGGTAGTTAAGGTCGGGTAGTTCGGATTCACTAAGGCTCGGGTTGTACGGCCATCCTCGGTTATACTATGTGGTGGAGGTAGTGAATATCGGTTTGCGCGTATTCACAATGACTCGGGTTGTGCGGTCATTTCATTGTGGGAAATATGGATTGGGTTGGTGAATTTTGGGTTGTTGCTAATTCACTAAGGTTCGGGTTGTTTCGACCATCCTCCATATGTGTTTAGGCTCGGGTTGTTTCGGCCATGTTGTGTGAACTATTGGTTGTTTTATACACCGATGGTGGGGTCGTAAGGACCATGTTGTGTGAACTATTGGTTGTTTTATACACCGATGGTGGGGTCGTAAGGACCATGTTGTGTGAACTATTGGTTGTTTTATACACCGATGGTGGGGTCGTAAGGACCATGTTGTGTGAACTATTGGTTGTTTTATACACCGATGGTGGGGTCGTAAGGACCATGTTGTGTGAACTATTGGTTGTTTTATACACCGATGGTGGGGTCGTAAGGACCATGCTGTGTGAACTATTGGTTGTTCTATACGCCGATGGTGGGGTCGTAAGGACCATGTTGTGTGAACTATTGGTTGTTTTATACACCGATGATGGGGTCGTAAGGACCATGTTGTGTGGTTAGTGATGCGATAGCCGTGTTTCGCTCACATGTTGTTACGGGTGTGACCATAGTCGACTTTGTACACCTTGGGATTTGCGTTGCCATAGTCGTTTTGGGCGATATCGGTTTTAGCCGTTTGCTTATGATGTTACGATAGTTGTTTACTGGTCGTATTGCGCACTAGAAGGAATGTTAAGTGGTAAGTGTTATCCGTAAGGATTCGCCTTGATTCGGTCTTCATCGGTTTGGTTGTTGACCTTAGGTTGGGACTTGGTTGTTTTTAGCATTGTACTTAGTAAGGGTACGCTAAGGGATTGATATCTCGGTAAGAGATTGGTTGAGTTTTTCCCGATGTGAGGGATTGAGCAAGTTTTAGTGCTCGGATTTGGGATTTGATAAATCGCGGATGACGATTTTGTATTAAAGGCGATTCATTGGGAAGGATTGCCTAGAGAAGTTAGAAGGAAACATGATGTTTCCGTGTATGTTAAGCGATTGTGGTAGTTTTCGGATATTGTGCGCATTGCGTGTTCCAGAATGCGTGCAAGTGTGTAATTGGTAAAGGGATTAATCTTCGAGTTTATGATAGCTATGGTGGAAATCGGTTTGGAACGTATGTTTGAGAACCGTTGAGTGTGGGTTCGGTTGGTTAAGTGACGAGGATCACGAGGACGTGATCGATTCTAAGTGAGGGAGAGTTGTAAGACCCTAATATTTATGGTACATAGCGTAAGAATGATGTACGTTTAGTGTGAGAAGCGTGGGTAAAAGTTAAAAGCTCAGAATCTGTTCAGACGTGTGTGCGCGCCGCGCACACTTAAAGGAGCGCGCCGCGCACGTGGCCTGCGACAGAAATTCTGTCTTTTTGTATTTTGGGTTAAATGAAGGGCATTTTGGTCATTTCACTTGGGGTCAGTTTGGAGCTCTCAAAGCTGATACATTGATCATCTTATCCTCATTTCTACACCACAAACACTCTCATCTTCAAACCCTAGAGAGAGGAAGTGTTTTAGAGAGAGGAAGCTCCATTTGGAGAAGAAGGGTTTGGATTCTCACCAAAGCTCGGGTTTTAAAGTTGTTCATATCGTTTACGGCTACGTTGTGGTAGTATTGGTAAGTTCAAACTCTGAATTTCATTTGTTAGATTTGATATTCAAGTTAGGGATTGAGCTTGATTTGTTGTGAAACCCCTTTTGATGATGAAGTGGGTTTATGGTGACTAGTTATTCTTGTCACTTGGCGGGTTTTGGGTTGGTTGACGATTTGGCCATGTTTAGGACTTGGAATTGGGTTTAATCACTAGGTTTGGTGATTATGGAAGTGTTGGAACCCATTTTAGTGTATTTGAAAGGCTAATTTTGAATTGAGTCAAAATTAGGGTTTATGGGTGATTTTGAGAATGATAAGTGTTTAACACTTGTGTTTGGGTTTAATTGGCGTATTAGGGCCATTTTCACTTGTGTTAGTGATTATTGGTTAGTTTGGGCGCGTTTTGTGCTTGGAAGTGCAATTGGTCGAAATTGCACTAAGTGTCGTTTTGAGTTGGTTTGTAAATCCACTCTAAGTGTGTTACTTGTATTATGATATTGGAATAGGAACATTCCATCGGTGAGTTGCGGATTATTTTGGTAGCATTTATCAAGACGACAAGGTGAGTGTTAATATCCTATGTGCATATGTATGTGTAGGATGGGTGCGGGTCGGGTGAAGTGGTTCTCGGTTATAAAGCTCACTTCACATATAGGTGGATTTGATGGACTTGTGTTTTAGGTCCAATTGGCATGGATGTACGTTTGGTATTTGATTTCGGTTGTTTAACCCCGAGGTCGTGGATTTTAGTAATCTTGAGACCGTGGGTTATGGTTTACGGACGTGAATATCGGGTCGTTCGTATTCACAATACTTCGGGTTGTACTATTGTCCTTTTTGTTAAATTCGTGGTTGAGGTGGTGTATAACGGGTTGTACGTATTTCTTGAGTCCCCAAAATAATTAAGGATTTAATTATGACAAACTATAGTTTATTTACACTAAAATGTTATGTGCAGCCAGCACAAGTTTGTCTATGTACTGTCAGCTAATATAGGTGTGTCGAGTGTGTAGTATGCTGGCTGATCTACCAGCACAAGGAAGAATGTATTCTTCGAATCTGCACAGGATGAGTACTCAGCTAATTAAGAATATCAAGTGACTCAGCATATGAAGAACCAGTAGATCTGGATAGCAGCATACAACACAAGACATCCATGCTCCATTACAAGCATGGTAGTTTCCCAGAGTGGTCTACGTCAACGCACTATTCAACAGAAGTCGTAGACAAAGTTGAACAGAAAAGGACAGGAGTCAGCGGCTGACAAGTGACCTTACAAGACCACGTGGGAATGCAGAAGTGGAACGCATGTGCAGACATGTGTTATACTTTATTCATACCTTGGGAACACAACATTCCATTTGTTTAAAATAAATGGCAGTGCCAAACCGAATTGGTGTGTTCCTACAAATAGCTACCTAAGAGGAAAGAAGGAGAGCACGCCTTCTGACACAATTGTCCCCACAAGTACAAGGTGTCCTATGTACTAGTGGACAATAGATTAATTACACGGACAATAGGACTACTATATAATTGTTGTATTCACTGTTGTATCAACTAGTGGTGTGGGTTTTATTATTTAGAGTCCTAAACGTGTAATAGCTTTTAGTTTACCTCTTAACTATAATCTAGGTAATCTGTATCAACCAACTATCATTCCGCCAAGGATAGTTGTAATTCTTTGTGATTCAATCAATAAAAAATAACCGTTGAAAATTACCTGTGACTCTATCTAATTTGCATGCTGCTTGAATACATAATCGAGTTTAACTGTTTAGTTAATTGAAAAGAAATTGTATTCACCCCCCTCTACAATACTCCTGTTGTTATTAAGGGACCAACAACTGGTATCAGAGCTTCAGTCTTGATAATTAATATCTTGGATCTGAATTCTCTCATGGCTGCATATTCCAATACAGCTTACTTTGAAAATGGCTCATCCAATAGACCACCCAAATTTGATGAAGAAGAGTATGAAACTTGGAAGGCAAGATTCATGCTTCACCTTGAGTCTATTGACCCACTCATGTCTGATATTGCCACAAATGGTCCATTTGTTCCTACTGAGACTATTGGCAGTGTACCAGTGACTGCTGACACTCCTGTTGTTCCTGGCAGAGAGGTTATTCTCACTCATTCTAGATGGGATGCTGAGGATAAACGTCGTGTTGGACTTGACCCTAAGATCAGAACCCTGTTAGCTATAACTTTACCTAACACATTGTTCAAACTGATTAAGGGAAAAGAAAATGCTAAGCTTATGTTGGACTATTTAGACGTTACCTATGAGGGTATGGGTGAGGTAAGACAGAACAGAATGATAGCTTTGAAAAGAGAATATGAAATGTTCTTTGCCTACAAGAATAAAACTCTTAAGCAAACCTTCATTAGGTTTAACTCCCTAATTGCTGACCTGAATACCTTGAATGTCACGTATACAGAATTTGAACAAGTAAACAAATTCATTGACTCACTGCCTGCTAAGTGGAAACCTGTAACTGACCCATTAAGAACCACTCAGACCTTAAAAAACTTTAACCTGTCTTCTCTCTATAGCTCCTTATGGAACCATGAGAAGGCAGAAGCTAAATTTGAACTTAACTTGAAATAAAACTTTAGGTCTGCCCCCACCACTTCAAAATCGTCTAAAACTGATGATACTGCTCTTATTGCTACTACTAAAAGGAAAGCTCAAAAGGCTTTACTGGTTCAAAAGCTGCTGGCAGAAGAAGAGACAGCTGAGAGTGATGTGGATAGTGGTACTGGGTCTGAAAAAAGCAGTGATGATGAAAGTGATGTAGAAGGGTTTGCTGAAGGTATGGCCTTGCTGGCTAGGCAGTTCAAAAGGTTCAATCATAATAGAACCAGCAAGTCATACAAAGGGAGTAAGAAACCAAGTGCTAGGTTTAGCAGCAAATCAGTCAAAGGTCCTAAATCTGAGTGTTATAATTGTGGGAAGGTTGGACACTTTGCAGCTGAGTGCATGTCCAGGAAACCTCCAACTTCACATGCTAACTCTTTCTCTAAAGCTGATAAGTACAAGAACAAGTACAAAGATATGAAAGCTCAGATGAAGGAAAGTGCTAAGACTGATAAGAAGGGTAAAAAGCCAGAAAAGGTTCTAGTTGCTGAGCATCTTGATTGGGATGAAATCAGCTCATCGTCTTCCTCTGATAGTGATACTGATGATGATGGTGCTGGTTATGCTCAAGAAAAGAAGCTGTGTTTAATGGCCAAGGAGGTCAAGGAGTCTGATGAGGATGATAGTGGTAGCAAGTTTTTGGCTGATATGAGGGAAGCTGATCAGAAAAGAGATTCTCCTCAATGGAAAACTGAATTGATGTATAAGGTTGATAATTTTCGAACTTATACTGATGATGAAAAGGCCAAAATGTTTGACTACCTAAGAGTTGACTTATGTAGAGGCAGCAAACGTGAAGAAGTTTTGATATCAGACAACAAATCTTTAAATGAGAAACTTAAATGCAAAAATGATGAAATAAAAATCTTGAAAGATGATATTTCAAAACTCGAAAAACAAAATTTTGCTTTAAAGTCTCTTCACGTTGAGGCAGCAGAAGTCAAGAACCATCTGGATAATCTTAAAAAGGTTGTCGCTTCATGGTGTAAATCTGCTCAACGCACAGCAAAGTGTGTTAACGAGCAGGTGCCTGCCCAAGTTGAAGCTTTCTTTGCTGGTGACTATGCTGCTGCTGCTGCTATTGCAGAGGTTACTTTCATGGACCCAATTCTTGAAACAGATCCTGAAGCTGTCTTGCCAAATACTTTTGTCAAGATAGTCAAAGGTAAAAAGGTCTTGACGAATAAATTTGTTAGACCTGCTACTGTGTCCCCACCACCTGCCATGAAAGAGATTTTGGAGGATGAGGTTAGAGCAAGAGAAGCCAGTACCTCAATTGATGAGACTACTGACCCCTCAAGCATCTACTACATGACTCCAAAAGAAAGACGTATAAAAAGGGAAATCACTGAAAATAATCTTAGAAAAGTTAAATCTACTGATTCCCCTTCGTGTTCGAGTTCCAATTGTGCTGTGCCAGCTGATGACAAACTTACTGGTCAACCAGTAGCTGCAGACAAGCCAGTCAAACGTAATACTGGAAAGTCCAAGGCAGCAGGAAAAACATCTTCTAGTTCATCAGCTTCAGTTGACAAGCCAGTAACTTCCCACACTGGCTCGTCAAATGATAAAGGCAAAGCAATTCGTCATGACTATGGTACTAGTTCCAAGAAGAAAGCTGCCCCTAAGGGAAAAGCAAAAGTGGACTCGAATGAAGAGCTGTCTATCACTGAGATTATGACAGTCAAGCTTGACCAGCTTATTGAGGCAGTAACCAAACATCGCCCTGATCCCCTTTACAATGTGTATGAACCATCACCGATACCAAATATGAGAAAATGCTACAAATGTGGCAGCAAGTTTCACTTAGCCAACAGGTGTCCTTTTACCCCAACCCCGTCTGCTGATGCGTCTTCAAGCAAACCAGCAGACAGGAAGAGATCATCAAAGATGACCCTTCCAGAACCCATCCTTGGATGGGTTCTCAAAAAGAACTAATCTCTTAGCTACTGTGCAGGGCATTCAAAACAAGCAAATCTGGTATCTCGATAGTGGATGTTCGAGACATATGACCGGATGTAAGTCCCTACTAATAAACTATCAAGAAAAGGATGGTCCAGTTGTTTCGTATAGAGATAATTCGTTGGGTTACACAAAGGGTTTTGGTACTTTGACTAATGGGAATGTCACATTCTCAAATGTTGCATATGTAGTTGGGCTTAAACATAATTTACTCAGCATAAGCCAACTGACAAGCAAGAACAAGATAGTCTAATTCAGAAAGAAAATTAGCACTATTTTTGATAAGACAGGGAAGCCACTGCTGACTGCAAAACGTCATGAAAACATGTATCAAATTGACATGAACACAGTTGTCACAACAACTGATACTTGTTTCTATTCGAAGGCAGCAGACAACCTGAAATGGTTATGGCACAAGAGACTCTCACATCTCAACTTCAAAGATATTCACAAATTATCCAGTAGAAGTTTGGTATCTGGGCTACCCACCATGTCTTATGTAAAGGACAGACTGTGTCCTGGTTGTGAAAAAGGAAAACATCACCATGCCTCATTCAAATCAAAGCAAATCTCATCTGTTGAGAAACCATTTCATTTACTTCATATGGATCTTTTTGGTCCTGTTAATGTGGCCAGCTGTAGTGGGAAGAAGTATACACTGGTTATTGTTGATGAATATTCCAGATACACCTGGGTATTCTTTTTGAAGCAAAAGAGTGAAGCTGCTGATGAAATTATCAATTTTATCAAACAAATGGAGCTTTTAAATGGGCAGCTGGTGAAACAGCTAAGAAGTGATCATGGTACATAATTCAGAAATGCAACTTTAGAAGAATTTTGTGCTGACAAAGGTATTTCACAAAACTTTTCTGCTGTGAGAACACCTCAGCAAAATGGTGTAGCAGAAAGAAGAAACAGAACTCTCATTGAAGCAGCAAGATCTATGTTAGCTGAGTCTGGGTTGAAAAATTCATATTGGGCAGAAGCTGTGAATACTGCTTATTTTACCCAGAATAGATCTCTTATAGTGAAAAGACATCAGAAAACTATTTATGATGTTCTCAAAGGTAGAAGACCCTCAATTTCATTTCTTCATGTATTTGGCAGTCCCTGTTACATTCTCAATAATAGGGATCAGCTAGGCAAATTTGATGCCAAGGCTGATGAAGGTATATTCTTAGGATATTCCAATATGTCAAAGGCATATAGGGTTTTCAATAAGAGAAGGGGTTGTTTTGAAGAATCCATTAATGTTACATTTGATGAAACTGCTCCTTCTTCATCTTCCGATCATGAAGATGAAGAGCTACTGTTTGAAGAGCCTACTCAGCCAGCTCTAGATGATGAAGAACCAGCAGCACAACCCTCGCCTATTCATGCTGCTGGGTTCTCTGATGATGAGATGGAACACTCTGTTCCATCTGTGTCTAAACCAGGTGGACCTACTGGCTCTACTGAAGTCTTACAACTTGAGCATAGGTCTACTGGTTTTGAAGGATCACAAGCTGATACTGGTTATACCAATAATGAACAGCTGTCTCCAACTGCTGTTCATACTTCCGAACCAGCTGATGATCAAGATGATGTGTGTTCCACGACTAGCTCACCTGTTCATAACACTAGATGGACAAAAGAGCATCATATCGAGTAAGTTATTGGTAATCTGGATAGTGATGTTAAAACCAGAAGACATGCAACCAGCAATTTTTGTATGCATGTAAACTTTGTGTCTACCATTGAACCTAAATATCCTGATGAAGCAATCAAAGATCCAAGCTGGGCAGGAACTATGCAAGAAGAGATCTCCCAGTTTGATAGGAATAAGGTTTGGACATTGGTACCTAAACCTGATGATGAAACTAAGAAAATCATTGGTACCAAGTGGGTTTTCAAGAACAAGATGGATGAATATGGGATTGTGATCAGAAACAAAGCTAGATTGGTAGCTCAAGGTTTCAAACAAGAAGAAGGATTGGATTATGGAGAGACTTATGCTCTAGTGGCTAGGATGGAAGCTATCAGACTATTCTTGGCGTATGCTGCTAAGATGAACTTTAGGGTATTCCAGATGGATGTTAAATCTGCATTTCTAAATGGGAAGCTGCAAGAAGAAGTTTATGTCAAACAGCCTCCTGGTTTTGTAAGCAGTAAATATCCAGACCATGTCTACAAACTAGACAAAGCTCTTTATGGCCTCAAACAGGCTCCAAGAGCATGGTATGAGACACTTCATGTGTATCTCACTGGTATAGGCTTTAAAGTTGGAACAATTGACACCACTCTGTTCTCAAAAGAGACAGATGGTGATCTCTTGCTGGTACATATATATGTGGATGATATTATTTATGGATCTAAAAATGAGAAACATTGTCAAGATTTTTCAAAACTTATGTCAAAGACATATGAAATGAGCTTACAAAGAGATTTGCAATACTTTTTGAAATTGCAAATTAAACAACTTGATGATGGAATTTTTATAAGTCAGGATAAATATATCAAAGATATGCTAAAGAAATTTGGTCTGACCTGTTTAAAAGATATAGGGACTCCAATGGCAGCAACTATTAAAATAGATGCTGATCCCAATGGTGAACCAGTCAATATCACTGAATATAGAGGTATGATTGGATCCCTACTTTATCTCACAGCCAGCAGACCAAATATTATGTTTGCCACATGTCTGTGTGCCAGATATCAAGCTGATCCTAAAGAGTCACACTTGCTAGCAGTAAAAAGGATATTTAGGTATCTGAAAGCTACTGCTAAACGTGGTCTTTGGTATTCCAAAGACCAAGATTTTGAGCTAATTGGGTATTCAGATGCTGATTTTGCAGGGTGTAAAATAGACAGGAAAAGTACTACTGGTGGTTGCCAGTTACTGGGTGGTAGGCTAGTCAGCTGGACGAGCAAAAAGCAAAATACTGTGTCCACATCTACTGCTGAGGCAGAATATGTTTCTGCTGGTAGTTGTACTGCTCAAGTACTATGGATACAAAGCCAGCTGAAAGACTATGGTGTTCATGTTACAAAGACTCCAATCTACTGTGACAACACAAGTGCAATAGCTATCACCAACAATCCTGTGATGCATTCAAGAACAAAGCACATTGACGTTCGATATCATTTCATAAGGGATCATGTTCAAAAAGGAGACGTGGAGCTACATTTTATTTCAACAGATCAGCAGTTAGCAGATCTATTCACAAAGCCCTTAGATGAGAAACGTTTTAACTATCTCATCTCTGAGCTGGGTATGCTTGAACTTTAAATAAAAGACAATTTTTGTTGGTGTGCTGGCTCTACAACATGTAGGGCAAACCAGTAAGCAATTTTTGTTACCTTACTGCCTACATGTAAAACACTCAGCACAATAAGGTCTTTTATATTTTTGGTTACTCAAAATTGTTTTTAATTGAAATAATAAATAGCTCACAAAATTAAATGATTCCTTAAAACTGAAACTCATTTACTTCCAATGATTTAAATTAAATTCATGACATATTAAATGTAACAAAGTATCTTTTATTTAATACAACACTTATTTTGTGGTTTTCAATTTTTTAAAAAAATTAAAACCTGCTGCATTTAATGTTGAATGGAAGGTATGAGTATTCAAGCCGTATATACATCAAATTATCAGTCTGTGTCCCCTCGAGTGTGCCAGTCTGTCACATCTACCCACGCACCTGCTAATAGCAGTTGTCACTTTCTCTCTCCTGCCTTTTTCACCCAATCACAACGGTTAAAAGTGTGTTTTATCTTCCATAATAACCTTTGGTTATTCAGTTTTCAAATTCACACTCCTCTCTCTAAAAATCCCCAAATCTTCATATCTTCACTTTCTACAATCATCAATGGTAGAACAACAACAACATCAATCACCACCTGCTGAGACCCAGCAACCGGAACAACAATCGCAGCAACCACAAGCACTGGTGGAACCATAACCGGAACAGCAACCACCGCCGGCTATAGAGGAACAAATTGAACAAGGGCCACTATTCACCCTGCACCCCAATCTTGTTAGGGCTGTAAACGCACCTGAACACTCTACGATTCGCCTTTCAAGAGGCAATGCTGCTCATGCCCTTTCTGTTCCCAAATCGAAAGTCAATACCGGCTATGAAGAGCTGATTTCTTATATCCGTCAATCCCCTCTGGCAAGAGCCATTACCGGTGTACCTTCACGATTATATCCAGCCTGTTTGGCCAGATTTTGGTATACTGCCACCATGGCCACCACCGAACAGAACGTTCCATGTATTCATGTCATGGTGACTGACAACTTACCCTGTTCCATTACTGTTGACGCCATCCGACGAGCTCTTCAATTACCCAATGGTCCATTTGTAGATTCACCTACAAGTGATGAGTTTCGAAGGGAGGTACTGGAAATCATTGGCTACTCTCAACCAGTATCTCATACACCACTCAGGAAACACATGCCACCACTATGGTATTATTTCTTTGGGTTGCTGACTCAGTGTATCAGTCACAAATCTGGCAGTTTTGATCAATGCTCAGATTATGAGTTGAAGATGGGTCACGGGCTGCTGTTCAACCGCAACATAGATTATGCAAGTGAAATCTATTTAAGGTTAAGGGAAATGGTGCTTGCACCCAAACGAACACATCTAATCACCTTTCCAAGGTTTTTGAGCCTTGTTTTTGAAAATGAGCTGGGTGAAGCTTACCAGCAGATTGCTGACAAATCATACGACCTGCCTCTAAAACAAGGGGGGATGCCAAAGGATAAGCCTACTGCTCCATATGCTGCGTTGACACCAGCAATGCTTGAGTATCTAGCTGCTCAGGGTGGAGCTGCCCAATCAATTGCCTCTGGTGTTTCACAAGCTGAGGGGGAGGGTCTTCAGCGAAAGCCAACTGTCAAGAGGAAGAAGCCAGCTACCTCAACTAGTACAGCCACCGTCTCACATACTGGTAATGCAGTAGTTGTATTAGAATCTAGTGCTCTCTGATCATAAAGAACAGCCCTAGTCTTATATACTGACTACCCACTTCTAGTATTGGAATCCGTTGCTTAACTATTTCTTGGTAACAGGCAAATCCAAACTTGCAAGAGCTGGCTCCAAGCAAACCACAGGGGAAATTGCACCAGTTTCAACTGCTGCTCCTGCAAAGGATGTGGCTATGGAACCTGGTGCGTTTCTAGACCATACAGCAGAACATTCTAACATAATTAAAAATCTTTTATCTGCTGACTTGAAAAATGAATGTGGAGTTCAAGGTATAACCCTGGCTCCCAAGCTGACTGGTTTTAAAACTAGTGTTAAGAAGAGTAGCAACCCATACTCTTCTAGCCAGATACTTCCACATTTTTCAAATTTAAACTTAATGTTATATCCTCTGCTGCCAGTACAATCAGCAGAGCACATACCTAACCCCCAAAGCAAACTTGAGCTGGCTCCTCATCGTATTGAACCAGCTCAGGATACTGCACAGCCATTATGTTACTCGGATCATGCTAAGAGTCTCACTCCTACATCATTACCAGCCAGAACTCTTACACTATCTGGGTCAACATGTGTCGCCAATGAGTCAGCAGAGTCACAGTTGTACTTACAGACACCTTATTCTGTCTCATTCGAAGGGCTGACCAAATCACCAGTCTGTCCCCAAAGACCAACAACAGATGTAATTGTTGAGTCAAATTTATTTGGTTCTACAGTTGTTAACATAAAATGTTCTATTGTTTCAGTTCTTAGCAGGGTAGATGAACAGGCAGAGGGGGAGCAAGTTAAAGATGATATTATTCCTACTGAGCAGATTGATGCCTCTACTACTGGTATTGGTGCTACTGTTTCTCCTACTGGTGGTACTGATGCTAGTACTGTTGCTTCTACAGCTGCTGGTAATACTGCTCCCAGTATTGTTGCTTCCACTACTACACCTGAAGTGGAAGATGAAATCATAGTGGATCCTCCTGTTCTTAAAAAGGTAATTGACAATATTGTCAAGGATGTTCTACTTGATGAACCTGTCACTGAACCAAAGGGTGACATTACGTCTGCTGCTGCTACCGATGCACAAAATGTTATCATGGAAGCTGGTACAAGTGCTACTTTTCCATCTGATGTTATCATGAAAGCTGGTACAAGTGCTACTTTTCCATCTGATGTTATCCTGGATGCTGGTAAAAGTGCTACTTTTCCATCAGATTCTGGTTCATAGGGTGATACTGTTCTGGAGGGTCTTGATTTTGTTAATGCTGGCTATGTTGGCTATGTTCCCACAGAGCCAACGGTGGATACTGATGCTACTACTGGAGATGCTGCTTCTTCACCTACTGCACAGTTACTTACCGCTGCTACTGGTTCTACGGAACCCGTTATGGATGCTGGTACCTCTGCTATTGCCACTACTGACTCTTATCAGGCTACTATTTTTGCTAAGAAAAAACCCTATGTGTGCCAGGTGCCAGATCCTGATGAAGTTGTCCCTAACTTCATCTATCGGGGAGCATCTATCACTTCCAGAGTTGCTCTGCTGGTGGATCATCTAACTTTTGATCCTCAAACTGCGATAGTCTCAGCCAGCAAATTGCCTCGCGAGGAGCTGACTGAACTATTGTCTCAGCTTGATCGACCAGCTAGAGAAGAAGTTTATGAGAGGCTGGCTACTTTAGAACAGATAAACGAGCAGCTATTTTATCATTATTTTGGCATGGCTCCAGCTGCTTCCCCATGGCCTGGTACATGGAGGCCTCTTAAATTCATCAGAGATCCCTCTACTGGTAAATACGTTATGCAGAATATTCCTGATTCGCCAGTACCTTCTGATTCATCAGCTTCTTCCTCATCATCTTCTTCTTCTGATGGTGATGCTACTAAAGGTACTGGTAAGGATGAACCAGCCATTCATGATAATGTGACTGGTTCCAAAGACAAACCAGTGGATCTCACAGATGATGCTGATCTTCATGCTGACAAGGATACTAGTGGTTCTAAACCGTCGGGTGAAGGTAAAAATGATGGTGATCATGGTGACGAGTCAGATCATGACCTTCCACCTCCACCACCCCACGGAAGTACTCCAGTGTCAGCTGCTTCTGACCAGCCCTCAACCAGCCATCTTAAATTTAATGCTGATGAGGTGGCTGATATTTCCACCTTCGCTGTGCTTAGGACACTCAGAGAAGTTACACCAGCTCTACAAAACACCATTCGCACTGCTATTGATGATAGTGTAACCCAAGCCATCTGGAACGTTGGGCAAGTCACCTCTTCGAATATTGAGGCCCAGCTAGGACAAATACGTGCTTTTGCTGATCTGGCTGTATCAGCCATTGTCAAGTAAATGGAGGGGGAGGAGGAATTAAAGCAGCGAATTCTTTTTCACAATGAGTACATGGAGGACATTGCTAGCCTTAAAGCTGATTTGGAGGCTACCAATCGCAGAATCCTGTTTCTTAATGAAGAAAATGCTGTTCTACATGAGAGATTGGAATCGCAGGAACAATAAATGGCTAACATGATTCCTGTCTCTGCCTATGTTCAAATGGTGGAGAATATGCAACGCATGGCTGCTCTACAGGGTGATGTTAGGGCTATGGTTGAACAGATGGCCATGGGTGTTGCAAGGAATGAAGTTAGATCCTCCAACTTTCTCCTTAGACAATTTGGTGTGGATCCTGGTGCCCATCTTACTCCTGAAGTTGCGGATTAGAACAATTTTGCTTTCTCTGTTCCCAACTCAGATAGTGACCTTGATGCACAGGTCTCCCCTGTTCCCTCTCCTGCCCCTACTGATGACAAAAAGGGGGAGAAGAAGAAATCTAAAAGGAGAAAATAATCAGAGGGGGAGCATGAGCATGAAAAGGCTCTTAAACAACCAAGGAGGGATGGTGATGGTGATGGTGATGGTCAAGACTCTGGCACTAAGCCCAGCAATGCTCATACTGAAACTGGTGTACAGGCAGCTGGTGGATCTCAACCCAGTGAGTCTGTCACATCAGTGGATGATATTGGTTCTGGCAGTAAGCCCAGTGATGTTTCTGATATGGCTGTTGCTAAAGCTCTTCTTGTCTCTCAGTCTATTGAAAGGAAAATGAAAAGAAAACTTGAGAGATATCAGAAGAGACGGCAAGACTTAAATGATGCCTTCAATGTCAAATGGGATGCCTATGTCGCTCTTAAACGCCATAGAATTGATCATAGGAGATGGCTGACCCAACAAAAGAAGGACATTGATGATGACCTGACTGGCATTGATCTATACAAAAAGAAAGCACGAAAAAGAAATGCCAAGTTCATGATCAAATACGACAAAAAGAGGGCAAAGTTGTATGCTGAGCTTGCAGACAGAATTAAACGAATGACTCCAGAAGAAATGAAAGATTATCTTGCATCTACTGGGTCAGGGGGAGGAGTTAGAGCTGATATTTTTATGAAATGGTTAGATGCTGTGTTAGAAACCAGCTCATCTCCTCGACCAACATCCACTGCTCAGCCAGCTACACAGCAACAACCAGCAGAAACAATCAATCTTGACGATGATGATACTCAGGGGGAGCATCTTGCTATTGTTCCCTATCTGTCTCCACAAGAACCAGTATCAACACAAGAACCATCAGCTGAACCCAAGCCTATTGACAAACAAAGGGTGAAATCCACTCCAAGGCATAACCAGCCCCTCAGGAAAGGACCCTTATTTGAGGCAGCTGATGAAGATACTGTGACAGATGTGCCAGCTGATACTAATCAATCAGCTGGTACTGAAGACTCAGCAAGGAGTGCTAAGAAAGAAGACCCAGCCGGAAGTGTGCTGCTGGGTGACACAAGCGTTGAAGACCCAGCCAAGGTGGTTGAGCTGGGTGCTAAACCAGATGATGATACGGTTGATCATGCTGACTTTACTGTCTGGGGTAGAGAAGATCACTTATTTATTCAATCTCCTATCTCTCCTTGGACCCTCACTTATTTTAATAGAACAAAGGATAACCGTGTCAATCAATTCTCAGTAAGTTCATCTAGCATAGATGAATCAAAACATGTATCCTCCATCTTCCCCAAAACGTCATGGTAAACACAGAACCTGGGAAGATGATTCAGTTGCCCATAGTGAGCCGAATCTTTTCAGAATGAATCCAGATGAAAGAGAAGCTTACAGGCTGGAGATCACTGTTCCAGAATTGCTTGAGCAAAGACAAGCAGAGCTTAATGAAAGAATACGCCAAGTCAGATTGCTGCATCATCCTCTTGATCAGCCACTCTACATCACTGCCTTGAACTTTGGCATTGATATTGGTGTATATTTGAATAACAGTGGTCGAAAGTTTTCCACTGATAAGGAGAAAGCACAATTTCATGAAGCTCATCAGCTGGGTATGGATCTAAAAGAGTATCAGGTTGCTCTAAGAACTGAAGATGGAAGAAAAATGATTGAAGCAGTCAGATCTCTAAAAATTAGCCACACTGATTATCTGCTAGGCTTAGTGGCAGAACAGCAAAGAAGAGAGGCTGCTGATGCTGAACTTACTGAGAGATTAAGGCTTCAGGAAATAGAAGACAAGTTGGCTGCCGATAAAAAGGAAGAGGCTGAGTCCCTCAAACTAATTCGAGCCATTGTCAAAGAACAGGATAAGGCACTTGATGAGAAGGAAGCTGCTGAGAAAGCACCTGCTACTGCTCCGATATAACCTGTCAGTACTATTGAAGTTCCTGATCATTATTACAAGAGCAGATATGGTGATGTAATAAATAGAAGATCAAATCCCAGCAGGATCATCAAAGTGAACAGAGGGTCAAAAAGAGCCTTCAACATTTTAAGGGAGAATAATGTTCAAGAAAGGATTAACTATGATGAGTTAAGATCCCTTGGATTTAGTGAATGGATGGAGATACTGGAGTATTTTATTGGCAAAGGTGATAGTGCCATCAAAAAGACAATTAAATCTGAACTCTAACAGCTCTTCAACAAAGCCACGAAGTTTGGGAATGCACCAGCAGTAGATGTAGAAGAGTTTCTTTCTCAAAAATTTAAAAGACATCAATCTACTTGTGAAGGACCAACCGGAAAAGGACCCATCATTCTACCTCCTTCTATCCCTGTTTTTGACCCTGCTGAGATACCTATTCTGTTCTATGAATCCTGGAGAATCAAATAAGAGGAGCTATCTGAAGAAGAACGGGACAAAGATAAAGATAGATAGTCTCCTATATGCTTAAATTGTATCTTTTATCTAACTCACTTTTCATTCTATTATCACTGTATTTAATGTATATATCCTGTTGTAATTAAAGTGAAATGAGTTTATCTTCAAAATCATATCGAATTATAAGATATAGATAACTCAGCAAAAGATCCCAAAACAAACTTAAAAGGGACAATCTCACTGCATATTCGTATTTGTTCCCTTGTTGCTGGCTTTAGTGTTTTCTCTATATGTCATAGGTTTTGTCATCATCAAATAGGGGGAGATTGTTGAGTCCCCAAAATAATTAAGGATTTAATTATGACAAAACTGTAGTTTATTTACACTAAAATGTTATGTGTAGCCAGCACAAGTTTGTTTATGTACTGTCAGCTAATATAGCTGTGTCGAGTGTGTAGTATGCTGGCTGATCTACCAGCACAAGGTAGAATGTATTCTTCGAATCAGCACAGGATGAGTACTCAGCTAATTAAGAATATCAAGTGACTCAGCATATGAAGAACCAGTAGATCTGGATAGCAGCATACAACACAAGACAGCCATGCTCCATTACAAGTATGGTAGTTTCCCAGAGTGGTCTATATCAACGTACTATTCAACAGAAGTCGAAGACAAAGTTGAACAGAAAAGGACAGGAGTCGGCGGCTGACAAGTGACCTTACAAGACCACGTGGGAATGCAGAAGTGGAACGCATGTGCAGACATGTGTTATACTTTATTCATACCTAGGGAATACAACATTCCATTTGTTTAAAACAAATGGTAGTGCCAAACCGAATTGGTGTGTTCCTGCAAATAGCTACCTAAGATGAAAGAAGGAGAGCACGCCTTCTGACATAATTGTCCCCACAAGTACAAGGCGTCCTATGTACTAGTGGACAATAGATTAATTACACGGATAATAGGACTACTATATAATTGTTGTATTCACTGTTGTATCAACTAGTGGTGTGGGTTTTATTATTTAGAGTCCTAAACGTGTAATAGCTTTTAGTTTACCTCTTAGCTATAATCTAGGTAATCTGTATTAACCAACTATCATTCCGCCAAGGATAGTTGTAATTCTTTGTGATTCAATCAATAAAGAATAACCGTTGAAAATTACCTATGACTCTATCTAATTTGCATGCTTGAATACATAATCGAGTTTAACTGTTTAGTTAATTGAAAAGAAATTGTATTCACCCCCCTCTACAATGCTCCTGTTGTTATTAAGGGACCAACAGTATTCACTAAGGCTCGGTTAGCACGGCCATCCTCGGTTATTCTACGAAGTGAAAGTAGTGAGTATCGGGTCGTACGTATTCACTAAGGCCGGGTTGCACGGTCATCCTTCGGGTGTTTAAGGTTAAGTGGTTAACCTTGGGTTGTGGGTTCGTTGGTTATATATTTATATATTTATATATATATATATATATATATATATATATATATATATATATATATACACATTATAGATATAATTGTTACGTAGCTAACCCTCCGGGTGTAGCTTGATGACGTTGTTCTTATCGTTTGATGTTCGCGCATCGTTGATTATTAGCTTGTTATATAGCATTCGTACGGTATGCCTAGTTTAGCTTACCTTTATGCATTGGACTCCGGTATGTGCTATTTGATTATTATTGTGTCCATTTTATGCATATATATGTATGTAGTATATTCTCACTCACTAAGTGTTAGCTTACCCTCTCGTTGTTTACATTTTTATAGATTCGCATAGATGCGGTGGCTCGGCTAAGCGTTGGAACTAGTGGACTCGCGTAGTTGCTTAGAAGACGTGCTTTTTGATTGATTAGGATTGGGTAGCATATCCCCAATCACCATGCTCGGTCTTTATTTTGTGTTAAAAATCATGTGGTCGAAAATTTGTATTTTGTACGAAAGTCGTAAAACGGCCGATGTGGGCCCGGTGTCGTAAAACTTGTTTTATTATGAAAACGTGTGAGTTTTACTTATTATAATGTGTTGTGAAAACCGGTTCACCTAAAAGTGTCGGGAAGTGGTAGATCATTAAACGAAAAATGGAAAATCCGGACAGAACTGATTAGGCTCTGTGCGAGCCGCGCACAGAGAGGGTTGCGCGCCGCGCACCCTAACTGTATTAAAAAAAAAAATATTCTTGCATATTCAGTTGGATAACGGGTTGGGTCGTTACAGTCTTTTATTACGTTTGTCTTGATTTAATTTAATACCTAATTTTGTAATTATAACGGACTTTTAATATTCGTGATGATAATACTGTAACATGATATAGGTGTCATTTTATACGGATGTCTGATTACTAAACAGGTCATTTCCGATGTGTTAAAAAAACAGGGTGTTATACTGATACTAATACTAATACTAATATACTAACACTATGTAAGACCCGTTTATTCGTACGATGTATATATGTAGAGCACGTACGACGTATAACGAATATATGTATAAATAAAGGGCGTACGATGGACTTAACGGGATATTATTAGAATTGTGACGTGAAGTTATGAAGTACGTGAATGCATGCATGAGAATATATATGTATATATGTATATATACATGTATAATAGTGCATGAGAATATGTACGTGTATATGCATGGCGAGATTATGGGAGCGTCCAAGAAAATAAACGAGACACGTATGTACGTGTGTATATATATATATATATATATATATATATATATATATATATATATATATATATATATAAGTAAAGAATATATATATGTGTAACGAATAAGTATGTATATATATATATATATATATATATATATATATATATAAATGCATGCATGCATAAAGAGTGCGAGAGTTGATCGAGGGTTGTTATACATGTTCTAAAGTGTATGTACGTTGCACGAATGAAGAGTTCGAAGCGTGTACGAGTGGATGGATTCTAGTACGCGAAAAAGTGGACAAAATGGCTGTTGAGCCGCGACGTGGGACCAATGGGGGGCGGCGCGGTATATAATGGATTTCACAAGCAGTATCTCGACAAAAAACAACCATCAGACATGCTGGAGGGCACGGCGCGGAGGAAGAAGGCCGCGATGCGGCTCTTCTGGGAGTTTGGTTCCGGATTTTGTAATTTTAAGGGGCTTGACGAGGGTATTATGGTCATTTAACGTGTGGATCAGTTTATGTGCTCAATTATGGTCCACTCACTCCATTTATCATTTTCATTTACATTTTCTTCCTCTTTTTCTCTCATTTCTTCAAAACCCCAATTCATTCAAAATGCATTTTGAAAAGGAAGAAGTTTGATTCGATCTTTGGAGCAAGAAGAAACGCCGTTCTCCTCATTCTTAGCTACAATTTGATACTAGTGGTAAGTTCCAAATCTGAAATTCGTTCTTAAGATTCATGATAAAATTAGGGGTTTTTGGTTGTATGTTCATATGTGAAACCCCATTAGTTGTTAATGGAAGAATAACACCAAGATTCGAATTTATAAGTGTTGAAGGCGGGTTTTAAGTTTGGTGAGCAAGTTTAAACATGTAAGACTTGCAAAGAGTGAGTAATCACTAGTATAATTGATTATTGAAGTAATGGAAGCCATTTGTGTTCATTTGTTGACTAATTTTGAATAGAGTCAAAATTAGGGTTTGTTGGTGATTTCGGTTCAATTGTCGTTTGTGTAAGGTTTATAAACTCAAAATGAGTTAAGTTAAAGTATAAACTTGAGTTAATGGCATTTTGAAGTCAAAACTAGCAAATGGTGAGATATTGACTTTTAAGGGTCAAAATGGGTTTTCGAGCGAAACTCGAGTTAAAATGCGTTTGAGTGCTAAAGTTGGTACTTTTAGGTATTTCGGGTACGCGGGAATTGGTCTTGTTGATTTCGTACCTTCGAGTAGCGTTAAAAGTGCAAAAGGGTGTAATTTGCACTTGTTCATTTGGGCTGGTCGAGAGTCCAAATGAGTTTGTATTGATGATTATGCGATAAATGGAATAGGTACGTTCCATTGGCGAGTTGCGGGATTGGATTTCACTTCATCGAGGCGTTTAAGGTGAGTGTAAATTTACTATATGCATATGTATGTGTAAAATGGGTGCATATGTGTAGAGTGATCCCTGCTCGGGTTTACTCTATGTTTGTGTGGGAGAATGGACCCCTCTTGTGCTCCGGGTCCATGTGATACGTTTATGCATTTTGGGTTACTACCCTTGATGTTGTGATTGGCTAGCGTGTTGGATAAACCCTTTGGCGATGGGTTTTGCTAGCATTTGCCGTGGAGATGATTCGGGTAGTGAATCGCGTGATGTTCGGATTCACTAAGGCGCGTGAAGTTCGACCAACCCTATTGTGATGTTTGACTAAGGTATGAGTCGCGTGATGTTCGGTGTCATAACCTGACCTTAACTATAAGGACGAATACAATAACATATGATTTCATCGCGAGGTATTGACCTCTATATGCGACGTTTTTCAAAAACTGCATTCGTTTTTACAATACAAACCATAACTTTTATTACAAATACAAGGTTTAAACAAGATAATAATGATTATCGTTTAGCGATAATCTTAGACTTACAAACTTTACATGTGATAATAACAATACGACTTCCAACATATTTTACATTACAAATCCTCCGATATGCAGTTTTATTTTTGACACAAATATGCATACTCAAGATCTTGTTTAAATTCAACATGTTGCAGCGGAAGCTTTTAGTTATCACCTGAGAATAAACATGCTTAAAACGTCAACATAAAGTTGGTGAGATATAGGTTTAATGCCGGCAGCGTTATAAATATAGACCACAAGATTTCATATATAAACGTTTTAATAAAAATATTCTAAGTTATTGAGCACTTGATAACCATACTTAACATTTAATCAACGTCGCATATTCCCTTTATTATGAAATCTTACTACACCGTACCAAGTGTAGTCACCGAAACGAAGTACTGTGCAACCGTTGAATACTGGTCGTCCAGTCCGGTTGGGGTTGTCAGGCCCGATAGATCTATCAACAGGGTTCGTGTTTACAATACCGCATGTAAATAGTAGTTACCAAGTTACAGGGAGATATGCCAGTGGTACAACTCAACGTAGAATATATAATTTTAATCACTTGTGTCCATAACGTAAATCATAAAATGCATGTATTCTCATCCCGAAATATTTAGAGTTTAAAAGTGGGACTATATACTCACCTTTGCCTTGAAGGTATTTAACTCAACTTGGTCTCCGATAGATATCACGAACCTAACCATATATATAATATATCAACATATTTTCTTTTCAAGTAATCATTACATATATATATACTTATAATACTTTTAATATTTTCTTAGCCCGTAGTTAGCAGTCTGTTGTTAATGGTCCACAATTAGTTGCTCAATAAAATAAATAAAGACCACATCGTATTCGTATTGATCAGAATTAATCTCGACCCATGGTACCATGTTGTCAAATGACGTGTTGCGTACATAAAGTACCATGTTGTCAGATGACGTGTTGCGTACAATCATGAGGTCTTATGATTAATCTTCTCGTGTTGTTTACGGGTGGTCCAGAAATATATAAAATCAAATCATAAGTAAATATATATTAAATATTATGTAAATTAGCCAAGATATGATTAATCCGATTTTGTCATAATATGATATATTACAGGTTTTGAAGTGTTTTAAAAATCAAATTAGAAGGATCTATTTAGTTTGCGAACAGGTTTGAAATCATTCAAACTATGTTCTTGTTGTTAAAAATTTTATAACACAAAATAAGATAGCTATATAAATATGAATCGAATAAGATTATGAATAAGGTTACTACCTCAAGTTACTTGGATAAAGCTACTGGAAAAGATAGAAAATAATCTTGATCAAACTTTCTTATAATGATTATAGGTTGTTCATGAAGCTAGTTCTTCATGAGTATTTGCTGAGATTGTGAAGAACACTTAGAGTTCCTAAGAGTGTGTTTTTGGTTAGAGAAAGATGGTTGTAAGAATGAAATGAAAAACCAAGGTGATGGTGATACTTATAGGACAGTCTGGTTGTTGAGGGAACAAAGACAAATTTTTGTGTTGAATTTTTGAGTAATAATGTATGCTAGCTTACAAATAAGATTCCCTCTTATCTAGGGCAGATCTAAGGCTGATAAGGATATTGATTTGATGTGTATTTACCAATAGTAGATACGTATAGATGATGGGTATGATACGGTAAAAGAAGCTCAAAATTGGGCTTTTATTTTGGGTCCAACCGGGCCAAAAATAAAATTTTAAGACATTTTTAATAAAGCAATGTTAGCCCCAAAAAAAAATTTCCAAGCTGACCTGGCAGCTCGACCCCAGCCAGGGGCTCTACCCCTTGGACCCCGCCAGGGGTTGCCACCCCTTGGACCCCGCTTATCGGGGGTGCTGCCCCCGAACCCCGTCATAATCAAGATAAGTTCAAACAAGTGTGCACTCCACACTTCCCCAAACTTGTTCGATATTTATCAAGATTATTTTGGTTACAAATTAATCCCATTACACTTAAATCATATTGGTGACATAAATCACAACACATTATAGATTGTAAGTATATATGTCAAAGAACGTTACATATAGTTATCGTTTTGAAAACTTAAGTTAGTGGTCTCAAAGTATACTTATAACTCATTGTTGTTAGTTCGCAATGAAATGTTAAACCATCCTTAAATCATGTTAAATATGTATAGATATGTACATATACATAATCGTATAATTATCGTGTGTTATATAGTTCGTGATATCATCGGTCAAATTGGACGGTCAAACGTTGTGTAAAACTCTTTTCAAAAATATAAGTCTCAACAGTTTGGATTGCTTATCATGTTGGTAAGGTTTAATTTATGTAAATATTAATCTCATAAGTATAGAACGATCGGAAAATTCCGGGTCGTTACATTCGGATTCATAAAGGCGCGTGAAGTTCGGCCATCCTTAATAGTCAATGTGTTTGAAGGTAGTGAGTCGCGTGAAGTCTGGATTCACTAAGGCGCGTGAAGTTCGGTCAACCTTCATGCGGTTTAGGTTAAGGGGTTAACCTTATTGATGTTGTTGATTATATTTATTGTATATGCATATATACTTATTGTTGTGTTGCAGCTAATCTTGTGGCGTTAGCTTGGTGTTACGTAGCATGTAGCTACATTGTGTATGAGCTCATTTTTAGCTTGCTTACTATGCGGAGGTGGTATGTGTTTACTTTTGTGCTTGATGATGCGTAGTCATTTTATGCATATGTATGTGTATAGTACATTTACATTCACTAAGCATTAGCTTACCCTCTCATTGTTGATATTATAGGTTCGCGTGATGGCGGCTCGGGTAAGCGCGGGGATTAGAGATCTTGGCTAGGTTGCTTTAGAAGATCTTGCTTTTGGACTCGATTTAGGATTGGGTACCGTAGTCCCAATCACCATGCTCGGTTTTGTGTAAAAGTAACTAGTCGTGTCATGTGACGTATTTGGTTTAGTCAAATGGGTCATGAGTATAAACCGGTTTATGAATTAACTAACGTATTATCGTATTAAGAAATTTAAATTATTATTGTATGTTTTTAAGGTCGTTGAACTTACTATGATAACAAATACGTTTTGGGAATTGCGTAATGGTACCTAAAGTGTTATTTAATGTATATTAAAAAGGAAAAAAATTTATGAGCTGGAAATCGACGGGTTGGGTCGTTACACACTAACACTAACACTAACACACTAATGTACTAATACTAATACTAAGTACTACTAGTAGTACTAGTACTAGTACTCAAGGTTGCAAAATTCGCTATTCAGAGATTAATCGGTCGGGACTTTGAAACAATTAATCTGCAATTCCGAGATTAATCGGGAATTAATCGGATTGTACTGTATACATTTAAATATTAAATTTTAAAAATTATATGCGTAAATATGGAAAAAACCATATATATAAAAATAAACTTTAACATAATTGTCTAAAATTGTTCATTTTGCTTTAAAACTATAAAATTCTAGTTTAACTTCATCTTAAAATGTTAACTATTTTTTACTTTGACCGATTTTGATTACCAAATTTGGTTTTGACCCATCAATTGATGTTAACCGTTGAATTAAACGGATTTTTGGAAATCGGAACGGATTGCTCTTAAAAATGATTAATCGGATATTAATCAGCGAGTAATCGGGTTTTTTACAACACTGCTAGTACTAGTACTAATACTAGTACTAGTGTTAATACTAGTGCTAATGCTAATGCTAATGCTAATACTAATACTAATACTAATACTAATGCTAAGTTGATTAATGCAAGTTGTAAGTTGCTTACTTTTTAATTACATGGAATCACATTTAAACCATCAAAGTACAATAATTATATTTAATGATTTAAACAAAACAAAATATTAGAAAACATTTATATTTTTAATTATAAAGAAAAAAAATATAATTAATGAAATAACACTACATAAATGATATTAATTCTAGTTATAAATTTATATATTTAGTTATTTCGGGTGAAAGCGGGTTTATACATGGATGAAACTTTTCATTCATATTTATATTCATAGCTATTTTGGCTTATCCATTTTTGTATTCATATCCATTTAGCTCGTTCATATCCACGATAAATCAGGTGAATCGGGTGAATATCCACTGAATCGGGTATCCATTAACATCTCTATTACCAACCATCCAATTATACCACTTTTTATTTTTATACACAAAATTATTTTTAATGAGAAACTTTTTTAATAAATTCTAAGATAAAATTGATTAAGATATTATTTAGGGTTAAAGGTACACATAGGCTACATACTTTCTCAAATGTCCAGATGTCACCAGTTACTCATTTGTGTTTCAGTGTCGACTATATACTATCAAAAAATGTACCAATATAAATCACTATACTTTTTTTTTACCTGCAACGAAAACAACTGATGACGTAACTTCTAAGTAGTCATGACATGTCGGCGATACATCGGAACAAAAACTCAAAGTATATAGTCTACATCGAAACTAAACTGAATGTATATGATTTATTGGTAGTCATATAAAATGAAAAAAAATGTTAAATAATTAGCTTTACCGGTTCAACAGGTATTCGCTTATGATTTTAATAAGCTCAAAGTCATAAATTTTGTTTGGTAGACATAACAAGTAGAGCTTATGAAAATCATAAGCTCTTAAAAAATAAGCTACTTGTAGTAGCTTATTAAAAAAAAATAAAACTTATGAACTTGAAAAAATACTCAAGCTAATTTATCAAATACTTCTAAAAATTAATAAGCTCCAACTAACAACTTTAAAAATAATAAGTTTATCAAACACTTCTAAAAATTAATAAGCTCTAAGTAACAACTTTAAAAATAAGCTCCAGCTCCGCCTCGTTTCTTCCGGCTAACCTGTTTTGTTTAGTACTTTCAAATATTTGAGTGGATCTCTGTTAAAAATAGTGGCTTGACGATCTATGGTTAATCGAATGACCTATTTCTATTTCATCCCATCATCATCATCGCCGATCATTTTATTTTCCTATCCAAGTTTCCGGTGACCAACTGCCACGATTGCCGACCTTAATCGTCAACTAGGATGATAAATTTTGAAATTATTGTGTAATTATGGCGGATAAGAAGACCAGGAACGAAGCTAGCAGCAGCAGCAGTAGTAGTAACATCAACAATAATAATTTTGGTAATAAAGGCGAAAGCGTCGTAGTTGATGTCGGTCGCCGGAGAAGCTCTTGCGGTTATTGTAAATCTGGTTCCAACACCAGTATTACTCACGGTTAGTTGTTCAATTATCCGATTAGACTTTCGTTCATAGTTTTATAAAATTGTTAAATCTTTTGTTCTAGGGATTTATATATTTTTGTGAACCGTACTATTCGATTCGATCATTAATGGAAATGTTAGGATTATTGGACCCAACAATAAGAGTGATTTGCAGAAATCACCCACCGACAATAGATAAACGAAGACAAAAATAAAGAAAACAAGAACGCGAAGATTTAACGTGGTTATATGTAATCAACGGATTGATTACCTTAATCCACGGACCAAACTAGAGAGATTTTATTGATAATTTTCGTGATACATTGTATGGGTTACATTAGGGTGTTTATATAGGCAAAACAATACAAGGAAACAACTTAACGAGCAAGAAAAACTCGTTTCTAGAATTTTCTCCCGTCAGGACCCACTTCGCGACCGCGATAGAAAAGTTATGGTCGCAACTTTTGACTTCCAAGCTAACTGATCTTCTGATGAGCTTTTCGCGACCATAGCTCACTTTTATCCTGTCGCGAAAGGAACTTGGTGACCGCGAGTCACCCTCCTATGGTCGCAAGAATCAGAAATCAGCATATTCTTCTTTTGTTTCGATCTTCTTCACCACTCCAACAGTAAACACACCAGAAATACCTAATTATCTAGGCATGAGTGTTGATGTGTGGCTTTTATCTTATTAGTTTAATTAAATGTTGAAATTAAGTTATGTTCTGCTCTCAATCAGTATAACTTGCATTTAGGGAACATTTTTGGTGGAGGAATCCCATGTTTTCGCATCAAATACATCAAATGATTTAACAAAAGAATCTCTTTTGTTATCACAACAAAATATAGTTCCTCATTTCTCATTCCAATTCACCGATCAATGCAAGCTACGAATCGTAGTCCGTAGGTGGCCATGATTGCTTTTTAATATTTATATAGTTGGCTACTTAACATCTTAATTACTAACATTGAAGAGATTTATACCTGTAGGTAGAATATAAGTAGAAAGATCTAAGTGCATATTTTTCATGTAAACTTCCAATTTCATTACCTTGCAGGTTTACGGGCGCACAGTTTGACTGTTTATGACTACCAAGGTCAGTGTATGTGTGTGGGCGCGTGCGTTGTAGTGGTTATTCCAGAAAAGTTAAATCCTTTTTTATTTTTTTTATCTTATAACAAGGAAGTCTAACATATATACCATAATATGTTTCGTTCTTTTGATAGCTCTTCTTGACAGAGGTTGGAGAAGATCTGGTTGTTTTCTTTACAAACCTGATATGGAAAAGACATGTTGTCCATCTTATACAATTCGTTTAAAGGCAAGTGATTTTGTTCCCTCGAAAGAGCAGGTTCGAGTATCTAAACGAATGCAGAGGTGCCTTCATGTCTCCCTTGTTATAATATTTTAATTATTATTCCTTTTCTTTCTGAAACAACAATGCCAATGAATTAGTGCTGCATTGCTTCCTTTTGTACTCGTATCATATTTTTCAGCACTTTAAGAAATAGCTTGATTGCATTATGATATGCAGTAATTAACTTACTTGCAGGTTTCTAGAAGGTTCATTGAATGTTAAGAAATCAGATGAACAAAATGAGACATCAAACAATACAAACCGCCTTTCCAATAGTAACACTGTCGATTCAGTACAAACCGGGCCCCAGACGAACAGCATTGACAAGGCGATGCAATATTTATCGGATGAAATTGATTCAGCAGTACTCGAATGCACTCAAAAGGGTGAACTTCCTAATGACATTCAGTTCCCTAAAGCTTCTGTCAAACGGGTTGCACCAACAAAGAGGAAACTACAAGCTGAAGAAGCTCAAGATCTTTTATATACCAGCAATATCTCCTTTCAAATTGCTGCTGCTATAAAACGAGCCAATAAAACTTTTGTAACAGAAAAAAACCCAAATTCTGTTGCAGAGATGCTATCGACCCGTTTACATAATTTACCATCACCTATTGTTTTATCTATAAAAGCATGCAATGGTCATATCAATTTCTATTCTAGCGAAACACAACCTGCGGTTTCAAAAGTCCCTTCCACAAGCAGTGGTAGCAAAACGAGTTCATCAAATTATCATCCCGAGAAACGGTCTCTCGAGATTCGTTTAAAAAGGTCGTGTTTTGATAGAGAAGAGTATGCGTTATACAGAAGATACCAAATTAAAGTGCATAATGATACACCTGATCATGTAACTGAAAGTTCATACAAGCGGTTTTTAATTGACAGTCCGTTAATTTATATTCCCTCAAGTGGAGATGTTAATGCTCCATCTTGTGGATTTGGTTCTTTTCACCAACAGTATTTGATAGATGGGAAGTTAGTTGCAGTTGGCGTGATCGATATTCTTCCTAAATGTTTATCTAGTAAGTATTTGTTTTGGGACCCTGATCTTGCCTTTTTATCACTTGGTAAGTACTCAGCGTTACAAGAAATAAATTGGGTCAAAGAATGTCAAAGTCCTAGCTTGCAGTATTATTATCTTGGTTACTATATTCACTCGTGCAACAAGATGAGATACAAAGCAGCGTATCATCCATCCGAGCTTCTATGCCCTCTTCGTTACCAGTAAGTCCCTGTTTATTGCTCAAGATGAAAACAGGTCAGTTCTTTTTTTGCTAAACGGGTCAATCTGTACTTGTAGGTGGGTTTCTTTTGATATTGCAAAGAAGCTACTGGATTTGAAACCGTATGTTGTACTATCTGATTTTGCCACCTTAATGAATGAGTTGGGCTCGTCACCTAAGGCCATTGAAAATCAAATAGAACAAGACGACCCGTTTCCAGATGGATCAAATGATATTCGTGTTGATGCGGATGAAGAAATGTCTGAACTTGCTTATGAAGACTCTGATGACGAGTCAGGACCAGAAACCAGTAGTTTGACACCTGCAGAAATGCGAAATGATGTCAGCAATGTTGTCATTGGTTTGAAGGGAATGAATCTTAAATATAAGGTATACAATAGATAAGTTTTATACACATAAAACTTTTATGCCATTGCAAATGATTGTAAAACACTAATTTTGTTTGTTATTTTGAAGGATATTCGACAAGCTTTTGGACCGAATGAAAGGAACTACTTGGAAACTCAGTTGGATAAATATGTGACAGCTGTCGGTACCGATCTCTCCGAGAAAATGGTTTACTCGATCGGATGATTCCGCTGCAATTATGTGTTAGTTTATCTAAATTGTTTTGATGAAGGATGTTGTTACTTTCTTGAAGATTTTGTGTTGCTTTGTTTTATGGTTTCACTAGAATGTTTGAATACGTCGAACTAATGTAATTGTTTACCGATTAGTCGTCTGGCTACTAGTGTAATTGTTCGATGTCACGTGTTATGAAGTAGTATAGAAAAAAATAGCATATTTTATTTGGACATCGGTTTGGGATCACCCAGGGGACTTAATCACTCATGCGTTCATCTCCTGTAGTTGCATAACCCGCCCCAATTACTGCCCGTGGGTGGATATCTTCAGGTTAGGGATAATATTGAGTGCAATATTGCAGTCCAGCGGAGTCGAACTTCTGACCTCTCGTTAAAAGAGGCAGATTATTACCAGGTGAGCTACAATTCAATCAATGTGAAAAAAATAGCATATTAATGGTGTAATTATTGGTAAAATAATAATCAATGTTGTAGTTAAAGCCAATATATTACATCATTTATAACTTTATTTGGATTGGATTGGACACCAAGCTCCTCTATATAACAAACATGAAACTCAAAAGCTTATGTAAATAAACCTAAAAAATTGTTATATACAAATATGAACAAGTCCGTGATGTATCTTGGTTTGTTGCTCTTTTTTATGGGAATATCATGTTGCTTGGCCAGTTCACTGGTTTCGGCATCCAAGGCAAATCACATCGTCTATATTAAAGACAGGGATATCGAAAATCTGGGCTTGTGGTATGAAACTCCAGATGAAGTGAAAGACTGTGCGCCGCTTCAACCGGGTCACGAAACTAATTTTACCGTCGCTAGGGACCAACTTTATTATGGTCATTTCAAATGGCAATCAAAAGAAAAAACGGTTACCATTTTCAGTGATAGTATAGATGATGAATGTGTTGGAGAGTTTGATAAAGATTGTATGTGGGAAGTGAGAAAAGATGGCTTCTGGTTTCATAATAACAAAAATCAATGGATTAAAAAGTGCGATTGGTCAATTCATATATGTTAATTTCTAGTTTTCAATGTTGAGATTAATTATATTGAATGTATGATTAAATTTTTTTTTTTCTTTCTGAAAGGCATCAATGAATGAATGTATGATTAAATAGTTCGGTTTTATGTTCACCCTTTGTCTCAAATTATTACATGTGGTTAATCCGGTCGACTAATACTGTATTGTTACTACGTTTTGAACATCACTAGGTGTGGTCTTCGTGTTTTGTGCGAAAGTGTGCGTTTTGGTGCGGAAGTGTTGAAATTACGATAGCGAATAGTTTTCGTACATATTGGATATCTATTGAATAAAGCAACACAAATGCATAAACACCGTTGTAAATGGCGTCCGTTGCGACGTTTTGGTGACTAAACCGTTTCGACCCCGTCCCGTTTTCTTATAAGCCGGTCAACGGTCAAAAGTCGGGTCAAATGCAGGAAAAATTGGGCAACGCCGAACAAAAGTCAAAAATTCTGTTAAAATCGGTCATAAGTCGGTCAAATCAATCAAAATTGACTTAGTTTAGTATTTCATTTTGTATTATATTAATGCTAATATCAATTATAGGTACAAACTTGTCAACGAAGGTTTTTTAGCTCTAAAATATGTGTAAATATATATTTATATATAAAAGTCAACATTAGTCAACATCCGTTTCGACCCCGTCTCGGCCCCGTTTTAGGGTTTAGGGTTTAGATTTAGGGTTTAGATTTAGGATTTAGATTGAGTTTTTAACACGAACTGTTTAGAGTTTAGGGTTTAGGATTTAGGGTTTGGTGTTTTGGGTTTATGGAATAAACCCAAAACACCAAACCCTAAACCCTAAACTCTAAATCGGGCTAAATTTTACTTCACAAAACATGAAAAAAAAACGTTCATATTCTTCACGAACAATATTATCTTGAATGTTATTTTTGTCGATCGTTTTCCCGCCTAAATAATAACATTCATCACGAAGTGTCTCTTCTAAATGTTCATATTTTCGTGTGATCTTGATGCCGGAAAAAAAAAATTCCAAAAAAAACGAAAAAAAAATTTATGCTTCCCCCCGATTGGTTACTTCCCCATTCATCCTGCCCTATATATTATATATTATATATATATATATATATATATATATATATATATATATATATATATATATATATATATATATATATATATATATATATATATATATATATATATATATAGTGGTAGGATCAAGAGGAAAGTAACCATTCGGGGGGAAGCAAAAACTTTTTTTTTCTTTTCGTTTTTTGAAAAAACTTTGTTCACGAACATTATAGATGAGATGAAAATATGAACATTTAGTAGAGACACTTTGTGATAAATGTTTTTATTTTGGCGGGAAAACGCTCGAAGAAGTAATATATAACAATTATCGTGTCTTTCGAGCGTATTTTGAGGTTTTAGCTATTGGGGTTTAGATATTAGGGTTTAGATATTAGGGTTTATAGGGTTTAGATATTAGGGTTTAGAAATTTAGGGTTTAGGGTTTAGATATAGGATTTAGATTGAGTTTTTAACACGAACGGTTTAGAGTTTAGGGTTTAGGGTTTAGGGTTTGGTGTTTTGGGTTTATGAAATAAACCCAAAACCCTAAACCCTAAACCCTAAACTCTAAATCGGGCTAAATTTTACTTCACAAAACATGAAAAAAAAACGTTCATATTCTTCACGAACAATATTATCTTGAATGTTATTTTTGTCGATCGTTTTCCCGCCTAAATAATAACATTCATCACGAAGTGTCTCTTCTAAATGTTCATATTTTCGTGTGATCTTGATGCCGGAAAAAAAATTCAAAAAAAACAAAAAAAAAAAAAAATTTGCTTCCCCCCGCTTCCCCCCGATTGGTTACTTCCCCATTGATCCTGCCCCTATATATATATATATATATATATATATATATATATATATATATATATATATATATATATATATATATATATATTGAGAAAACATTTATTATACATTTTCATATATTTATTTGAAAATAAAAATAAAAATCAATTCTATTGTTAACTTTCCTTTCTTCCTTGTACAAATTAATTGTTCTTAATCGTACAAATTTTATGGCAAAAATAGTATAATATATAATATAGTATGGTAATGGTACGGTATAATTTAGTGTAATGTAGTATTATGTAAGTGTAATGTAGTGTAGTGTAAGAGTATTTTCAACTATGACGTCCTTCTACATGTTAACACATTGTCACATTAGTGACATATCACCATTTCTTCTCATCACTAACCCATCACATTTTACTATCAACCATTACACACTTTTTTAAGTAATTAATAAATACATAGAATAACTTTAAATGCAAGATGTACAACACTAATGTAATGCAATGTAATCTAATAATATAATATAATATTAATATACAATATAATACTCGTATAATATTTATTTATTGATTATATTATATTATATGTTATGTTATATATATAAAAAAAAAATATAATCCAATATCCTAATTCCTATATATAACCAAAACATGAAACTCACGGGCTCGTGTCAGCTTGTAAACTAAAAAGATGGATAAGTCCATGAGATATCATGTTGTGTTACTCTTCCTTATGGCACTATCGCGTTGCTTTGCCGAAACACAGTTATCGGCATCCAAGCAAAACCACGTTGTTCATATCAACGACAAGGATCTAAAAGATCTCAACTTTAGGTGTAATGCTATAGATTGCGTTGATGACCATACGCTTCAACCGGGTCAATCAACCAAATTCAGCGTATATATGGACCGAATGTATGTATGCCATTTCAAATGGGAATCAAGAGAGAAAGATGTTACTATTTTTAATAATGATTTGGAATTTGGCTGTGTTGGACAGGTTGATAAGTATTGTATATGGGAGGTGCGCACCAATGGTTTTTGGTTTTATGATATCAAGAATCAGTGGATTAAAAAGTATGATTGGTAGATGTAATATCTTTTGGCTTTTTGTTGTTAAGATGTTAATTAATGTAAAATAACATTCTGATGCAAACCCAGGAATATAACTTTATACAAATTGTTGATTTTTTTAGCTGTATACATTTCAAAACAAAAAATACAACACGAAAGTCAACTTAAAAGGCCATAATTTCATGTCACTATCATTTATATTTACAAGTTGTTAGGTTTAACAATCGCTCTTCCAAGAGAACGCGAGTTTGAATTGCATGATCTATTTGGTTCTCCAAGTTTTCTTGTTTCTCAGTAAACTTTTTAACCAATTGAACAGTTGGAGCTCTCATATCATCATCTATTCCATTTTTCTGATTTGTAAAAGGAAGATATTAAATGTATCACTACTCAAACCACCCTTCAAACTAGAGATGAGAGAAGCGAGCCCTAAAAGAGAAGGAGAGAAAGGAAACTACATGCAAAGGGCTAACCCAACACCAACCTAATAGAGCTAGCCAGCAAGCTCAGGCTAAGAGCGGGGTCAATCTCCATGCACTAATAAATGAAAGCTTACCTTAATTGAAGTAGGGGCTGTGAAGGCGTATAAACTTGCTTAGCCCAAATCAGTCTTAAAGTTTGGGCTAAGCCGTAGTACCTATAGAGGAAGGGGCACCGTCCCCGACCTCCATCCACGCACTCTGCTGAGACAAAACCAAGACCGGCAAGGTGCTAACTGCTTAGCCTATTGAATGGGGAGATGCAGGCAAGTCCTAACTAACTTATTAAAAAGGGGCATCCATCATGAACGGAATGTATTTTCTCAGGTATGGGATAACCTTATCCGTTTAATCTATTTTACATATATAATATAGGCCATCAAGAAAGTATTAAAAGTTAGGGTACAGGTAGCAATGTCGACCCATTTACTAATATGAATGGATTGGGTTACATTTTTGTCGAAATAAGATACATTGTTACGGAATAACTAGCTTATAGTGGAAATGAGTCATTGGGTCAAACCTCGCTTGCATAACAAAATTATTACATTATTAATAAAATTACATATTTTCGTGAACACTTTTGAGGCACGGATGCTCGATATCTTGGACATGAGGTGTTTCAGGTCAACTTGGCCTGGCCCGTTTGGACCAGTACCAAAAGGGTACCTTTGGAATCATAAGTCATAACCCAACCGCGTGACCCACCCATTTTCCACATGAACATTAAAAGGGATACCTGAGAAGGCTAAGATACAACAGATGCATCAAATAAAGCATAAGAATGAGCTTTTAATGCAGGTTGATTCCATCCTTCTGCCACTTGCCGAGCCAACTCAGGAAATGTAGCTTCTAACCAAGAAATTGTCAGGTCAGCATTACTTGCAGCTTTTATGAACATACATCAATCCTAAAGCAATCAATATAAAGTATAAACAAACACACATCGACATTCTACAATAAAGAATACAGTCAACATACACTGAACCGATCCCACAAATGATCACCACCAAAGGAAAAGTCAACAGGGCATGCTGATGAAGCATTCCTTGATCTTCTACGTTCAACTGGCTGCAAATAATACTCCTGCTTTGATTGTTCAAGAGCCGATGACATATCATAAAGCATACATAATGCAAAACAATAAACCTCATAACCCTCGAATTGTTCCATTAAATTACAGAGGTACCTTCATTTAAACAATGTCGCACCTCAAAACTGAATCAGATGATAAAATTTCAAGGTGAGTATCACTATAAGGGTGCCTTGAAACTTTCAACGTCCTTATAGCATTCTTCGTATTAAAATAAAGATCTGACCCAACAGAAACCGTCCTGCAAGATGTTTGATTGATATTTACATCATAAGCGAATTTTGGAACAAAATTACGTAATACTAAAACACAGAGTTTATACAAAATCACCTGCAAATAAAAGCAGTATCTTTCGAAAAAGAACGTCCATAGAGATACATAACGCGCAAGCCATTTGATCTTTCTAACAACAATGCAGATCCATGCCGGTTAATAGTAATTCTATCTACTGTAGAATTTAAGCTCAACATCTGCTCTCAACACCTATAGTGCAAATGAAAAAGCGCAAAAAAAAATAAAAAATAGAGCAAATTTCATAAACAGGCAGTGAAATTTTCAAGAAAGCTTGATGTAGGTAATGCAAGTTCATTTGGCACGTTAAGAGGACTGTAACTAAAACTATATAAACAAAAAGGTGTAGAAATTCGACTCTTTCAACTAAAATGTAAAATAAGATTCAGAAATTTGATTACCTGCATTAGAAATTTAAAACTAATTTCATGTTACCTTTTTACTTGCAAAATTGAAACTTGTGTTACTACTTTCTAAAACTTAGCCCTAATATAAATAATAAACTCTAATTGTATTGTATGTATATGTTACAACATTACTTAAAATACAATTATATTTGTTGAAATTAGAAAGACCTTGGAAGGGGAAGCAGCGAGAACGGAAGTGAGGTCGGGTTCACCGAACCGGAGAACAATTCGATGCAGGGTTTGTGAAGTTAGGTCCTAGTAGTAGAGACGAGACCATCCCACGCTATCAGATTCTGTTTTCTCGATATATTACCCCCTATATTACTAAAATTACCCCCTACATTATTAAAAAAGGTGGGATGTGTGGCGGTGTGTCCACTCCCACCTTTATCAAACGACAACCCTTTAAACTCAAACCCAAAAATACCAAAACACCCCCTCAACTATAATCAACTTACAAAAAATACACTAAAGTACAGGGGGTAAAACATAAATTCTCAAACTTAATATTAAACCTCCACCCAAACGCTTCGACAGCCCGTATCTTCTTCCTCACTGCTAGTTAAATTTCACCGACCACACAGTTAAACTCGAAATATTTTTATTAACAAAACGAAACTAACTACGTTCGAAATGGACACTTCTTAAAAAACGCTAAACACAACGACAGCCCGTATCTTCCTGCTCGCCGCGAGTTAAATTTTTTCGACAGCAACGTCATACTCGAAATAATTTTATGAACAAAACGAAAATAACTACGTTCAAAACGGACACTTTTTAAAAAACGCTAAACACAACGACAGCCCGTATCTTCATGCTCGCCGCGAGTTAAATTTTTTCGACATGACAATTAGACTCGAAATTTTTTTATGGACAAGACGAAACTAACTACGTTCGAAATGGACAGTTTTTAAAAAACGCTAAATGCAACGACATCTACAACGACGCTTAACACATGGGCCGTTTTCCCTTTTGTAAATAAATAAAGCTACGTTAAATATGAATACGCAGGCCGAAAGCCCTGCAGCATCGCGCGGGCCGGATTCGAACTAGTTATTATAATTATTTGATGTACGGAAAATGCTAGAGAATATAGGGGTGGCTTTTAAAGGGAAGATAAAATTTTTACTTGAGGATGTTTATATAAAGAATACAAATTTTATTTGACAAATATAAAGAAAATGTCAAAATCGAGGGGGTGAAAATGTAACCCCACGAATAAAAGCTGTAAACTTTGTAGCCCAAACAAGTCTGCAACTGACCCGGGTCAAAATTACGGCATCACCACCAAAAAACACAGGCAACCGAAAGTCGACGGTAGCCACTGACAAATGGCGGAGAAATTGGCACCGGAAAAACGTCACAGTTTCTTCCATGGAAGTATGTCACTCTCTAACCTATCTTTAATTCAACCTATTGCAGTTAATTGGTTCATGTGCAATTACTAGGGTTCGTAACGCATGAGATAAATTAGGTTTAATTAATTGGAAATGATATGTCTCTTTTAGGTCAGAAGGTATTTGAATGGGATCAAACCCTAGATGAGGTGAATATGTACATCACTTTGCCTAATGGAGTTCCAACAAAATTGTTTTACTGCAAAATTCAGTCTAAGCATGTTGAAGTTGGAATCAAAGGCAATCCTCCTTACATGAATGTACGTATAGCTCATTTTACACGTTCGTTATTATTTTATGCTAATGAGTTAAATGATTATTGGATATAATGTTTCTGTGTAGCATGATTTGGCTTCACCTGTGAAGACCGATTCTTCGTTTTGGACTATTGGTACGTGTTTTCGCTTTGTTTAGTTTTCGTAGAATAAAATAGTTATTACATTGTGCCATTGTGGGATTATGTAAATCGTAAATTTGTCATTTATAGCAAATTATATATATACAATATAGTTTTAACCATGAAAGTTCGTACCCATAACATAATGAATAAATTAAAGTTACCATCTATATTTTGCGAAATGTTCTGCATACAAATGTTTGATTCAAACCTAGTTTTTTAGAAGGCAAACACTTATACACCCAAGTCACTTATTGTCTGTATTTTATCTTGAGTCCACAACTCCTTGGTTAATGGGCAAACTGAATACTGCTAGGTGAAAGGTGTATGTTTTTGAGAAACCTTGTCAATATGTTTTGCCACGATTGATTTGCCTTTCTAAAAACTTGATATGTAGTGTAATGCCATCAACAGAAACTCAAAATGTTCAAATACTTATGACAAACTCCCATGTATAAAGTGCACATCTTTTTCCAAAAACGGATGGTGAAAACATGAAGTTGTAAATTTCAGGGACATTCTTCTACGTAAAATATCATATTCTTAGACATTTTTCCATTTAAAATAGTTTCATCTTTAAACTGAATATGTTTCAAACTTGTGATACAATAATTTGTAATAAATATGAATTATAATTATAATTATATTGTTTTCCTTAAGATTACTAAAAGACAGGATGTTACTTTGTACATAAGATTTGGTTCACCATCGTTATCTGTGTATACCGATGTTAATGTAATGCTTGGTATATGACAGAGGATGATATATTGCACATTACCTTACAAAAAAGGGATAAAGGTCAAACATGGTCATCTCCCATAGAAGGTCAGGGTCAGCTTGACCCGTATGCCACAGATCTCGAACAGAAGCGTCTCATGCTTCAGAGGTTTCAGGAGGAGGTAAGTTGGCATTTGCTCGGATAATGCAGTACATTTCCATTGATTGAATAGAGAATAATAATAAAATTAAGGAAATTAAATTCATTCTTTCCTAATGAGGAGTAAACTTAATTGGTTTATAACTAATATTCATTTTACCTTCCATGGAGCATGATAAGTAAAACAGAACAAATGTTTAGTAATGGAAACTAAACATCGCGACTTGGTTAGTATATAGTTTGATTGAATATACAAGAGGAATCTGTTAGTTAAAATCACTAATTACATGGGCTTTTTTTTGAGGTGTTTATGTCAGTTCTTTGTACTTACAAAAGCCCATGTAGTTTCTCTAGGTAGAGTCCATGCTATGTGTGAGCTGGCCTCTTTATTTTTTAGAACCTTTCATAGAATACCTTAATCAATATTAACAAACACATGCATATACTTTATATTTAAAGGGTTATTAGTTGTTATGACTTAAAGTAAAACAGGCTAAAAAAGAGCGTACAAAACGGAAACTAGGCATTCCTTGAGACGAATGACTACCTTGGCTTAATTATCTGATTGAACATACAAGAAGAAACTACTAGATTAAAAAAATTAAAAGGGCTTTCTGCTTCAGGTGTTTTGTTACACTCGCACAAGCCCATGTAGGTTCATTCATTGTAGCTGTATAGGCTATCGTATGTGTTATGATATACCTCATGTGATACTAGTCCTATATATATGATCAGACATGTATATTATGCATGTATGATTAAAGGTTATTACTGAACCATACCATATGCATATCAATGCAACTAATTAACTTGTTTTTCCTGTTACTACTTTCACAGAACCCGGGATTTGACTTCTCTCAGGCGCAGTTTTCAGGGAACTGTCCTGATCCAAGAACATTCATGGGTGGCATTAGAACTGACTAGTACCCATATGTTTTATCTATACTCATCAACTCTCTCAAACCTTAAATCTTAACTAACTTATATTTTTATATAACAATCATGCTTATATAGGTATTTGATTCAATCTCTGTAGTGCATGCACACAATGCTCGTAGTACTCATGTTGACATTGTATGATATTCATGCCCATACTCATTACATATCTTTTATTTTCTTAATGCATTGTTCCCATGTAACGACCCGTCAAAATCGCTATTGACGCGGCACGTTAATCATTGATTCCACAGTGAGGTTTTGACCTCTATATGATACGTTTTGATAAAATATTGCATTCATTAAAATAAGTGACTTTCTAAACATAGAAAGTTATAAACATGTGGGCGAGTGCTTAGGTATAAGCAAAACCCCGAAATACATAAGTCTTTAATTTACAGGTTGACATCACAGTCCAATTATTTATTACACAACGCAGTTTTATTTTGAATGCAATAAACTTTGTACAAAGCATGAGAGACTCCATGCAGGCAACAAGCACATCACAGCGGAAGCATTCTAAGGACCTGAGAATAAAACATGCTAAAAAGTCAACACGAATGTTGGTGAGTTATAGGTTTAATTGCTCGAGTCATAAACATATATAAAGATAGACCACAAGGTTTCATCAAAAGTTTATCAATAGATTCTACGTAACAGAGCACCCTGGTAACTAAACTTAACGCTATAGTGATAATTACCCCATTCGTTTTAATACACGCAAACCAACGTGTCTTAAACTCAAATAACATACGTCCGTTAAAAGGCTAGCGCTCTAGCTCGGACGGGGATGTCAAGCCCTATGGATCCATATACAATTATTCGCGCCCACCAGTCCATATCCTATGTACTGGCAGCTACTAGTTACCAAAGCTAAGGGATTTTCGGTTTAACTCAGTGTAGAATTTTGTATGTACTTGTGTCTTATTGCGTTTAAAATAAATTGCATGTATTCTCAGCCCAAAAATATTTAAAGTATTTAAAAAGGGATCTATAACTCACAGTTCAATATTGCGATTCAATATTGTAGGCAAATTGCGTAGACGTAGTGATGGTAGACGACTGTATGGTTGGTCTTGGATTCAAGAACAATACCCCGAACAATACCCAATATTTCCTTATTTTAAAACGGTTTGAAACCCGAATTAAAAATACCCTCGAATATACTTTATTATTATTAAACTTAAAATTAAAATTATAATTATAATTATAATTATAAAATTTACGTACATAAATTTTTATGAAATATTTCGTCGAGCAAAACTGACCTTTTATAGTACTTTTCGATTTACTGTAGCTCATGCGATCGCATGAGTTTTCAGTGTTTTTGCCATGCGATCGCATGGCCGCCTTTTCTGTTTCTGTTTGCTAGTTCGTCGACATCAAATAGTGTTTACTGTAGCAAATAGTGGTACTGTAGCAAATAGTGTTTACTGTAGCAAATAGTGTTTTACTGTAGCAAATAGTGTTTACTGTAGCAAATCACTGTAGCAAACTCGTTTTCACTGTAGCACTGTAGCAAAATACGGTTTCACTGTAGCAAATAGTGTTTTTACTGTAGCAAATTGTGTTTTACTGTAGCAAAGTAATTTTTACTGTAGGAAAGTCGTTTTTACTTGTACATATATATATACATACATATAATTGTTCATGAATCGTCGAGAGTAGTCAAAGGTAATTGTATATATGTAACAGTTCTAAAATTTTGAGACTCAATCTAACAGACTTTGTTTAACGTGTTAAAATAATAAATCGTATAGAGAATTGGTTTAAATAAGTCAAAAATTTTCGGGTCATCACAGTACCTCCCCGTTAAAGAAAATTTCGTCCCGAAATTTTGAGTAGTACCTGTTTCATGAGCGATATCAGTGAACAAATGTGGATACTTTTGCTTCATTTGATCTTCACGTTCCCAAGTAAACTCGGGTCCTCGTCTTGCGTTCCAACGAACCCTAACTATCGGTATTTTGCTTTGTTTTAATTGTTTGACCTCACGGTCCATGATTTCAACAGGTTCTTCGATAAAATGGAGTTTATCATTGATTCGTATTTCATCAAGAGGAATTACGACATCCTCTTCAGCTAAACATTTCTTCAAATTTGACACGTGAAATGTGTTGTGAACACTACTAAGTTCTTGCGGTAGCTTTAATCGATAAGCAACTGTTCCAATTCTTTCGGTGATTTCAAAGGGTCCTACGTACCTAGGACTTAGCTTTCCTCGTTTACCGAATCGTACAACGCCTTTCCAGGGTGACACTTTCAACATGACTTTGTCGCCCACTTGAAATTCTAGCGGTTTTCTTCTTACATCAGCATAACTCTTTTGGCGACTCATGGCCGTTTTCAATCGCTGTTGTATTTGAATGATCTTTTCGGTGGTTTCATGAATAATTTCTGGTCCAGTAAGTTGTCTTTCTCCTACTTCACTCCAACATATAGGAGATCTGCACTTTCTACCGTAAAGTGCTTCAAATGGCGCTGCGTTGATGCTCGTATGATAGCTGTTATTGTATGAAAATTCTGCCAACGGTAAGTGTCGATCCCAACTGGTTCCAAAGTCAATCACGCATGCCCGTAACATGTCTTCCAATGTTTGTATTGTTCTTTCACTTTGACCATCTGTCTGTGGGTGATAAGCGGTGCTCATATCTAATCGAGTTCCCAATGCTTTTTGTAATGACTGCCAGAAACGTGATGTGAATCGGGTGTCGCGATCAGATATGATAGAGATGGGTACACCATGCCTGGAAACTACTTCCTTCAAATATAGGCGTGCTAATTTCTCCATACTGTCTGTCTCCTTTATTGGTAGAAAGTGAGCTGATTTAGTTAGACGATCAACTATCACCCAAATAGTATCATGACTACTTGCAGTCCTTGGCAATTTCGTAATGAAATCCATGGTTATTCTTTCCCATTTCCACTGCGGAATTTCTGGTTGTTGCAGTAATCCTGACGGCTTTTGGTGCTCAGCTTTGACCTTTGCACACGTTAAACATTTGCTTACATAAGTAGCAATTTCTGTTTTCATATTAGGCCACCAATAAAACTTCTTGAGATCGTGGTACATTTTTCCGTTTTCTGGGTGAATTGAGTACCTCGTTTTGTGTGCTTCATCCAGTACTAGTTGCCTTAGGTTACCATGTTTTGGTACCCATATCCTACCAGCAAAATACAGGGTTCCATCGGCTTTTTCTTCAAGTTGTTTTTCTAACCCTTTGCTTATTTCGCCTTTTTCGTTTTCTTCTTTTAAAGCCTCTAACTGTGCTGCTTGAATTTGCTTTGTGAGATCAGTACGAATTGTAATATTCAAAGCTCGGACCCTAAGAGGTTTTACTCTTTCTTTTCGACTTAGGGCATCAGCTACAACATTAGCCTTTCCGGGGTGGTAACGGATTTCACAATCGTAATCGTTTAACAACTCTACCCAGCGACGTTGCCTCATATTGAGTTGTTTTTGATCAAAAATATGCTGAAGACTCTTATGGTCGGTGTACACTGTACACTTGGTGCCATATAGATAGTGTCTCCATATTTTGAGTGCAAAAACTACTGCTCCAAGTTCTAAATCGTGCGTCGTATAGTTCTTTTCATGAATTTTTAGTTGTCGTGAGGCATATGCGATGACTTTTGTGCGTTGCATTAATACACATCCTAAACTTTGGCGTGAAGCATCACAATAGATCACGAAATCATCATTTCCTTCCGGTAATGACAAAATGGGTGCAGACGTTAACTTCTTCTCCAATAACTGGAATGAGGATTCCTGTTCTGTGGACCAATCATACTTCTTTCCCTTTTGAGTCAATGCAGTTAAGGGTTTGGCGATTCTAGAGAAATCTTGAATGAATCTTCGGTAGTAACCAGCAAGACCTAAGAATTGGCGAATTTGTGTTGGAGTCTTCGGGGTTTCCCATTTACTAATGGCTTCGATCTTGGCGGGGTCAACTTTAATTCCATGTTTACTGACAACATGGCCCAAAAATTGTACTTCTTGTAACCAGAAATCACACTTCGAAAATTTTGCGTACAATTCTTCTTTCTTGAGTATCTCTAGTACCAGTCTTAAGTGTTGCTCATGTTCTTCCTTGTTCTTCGAGTAAATCAATATGTCGTCGATAAAAACAATGACAAATTTGTCTAAATACGGTCTACAGATGCGATTCATTAGATCCATGAATACTGCTGGAGCATTAGTTAATCCAAAAGGCATGACTAGAAACTCATAGTGACCGTAACGGGTTCTGAACGCGGTTTTAGGAACATCTTCTTCCTTCACTCTCAGTTGATGATATCCGGAGCGTAGATCAATCTTAGAATAAACACTTGATCCTTGCAATTGATCAAACAAATCATCAATCCTCGGTAATGGGTACCGATTCTTGATCGTTAATTTGTTTAATTCTCTGTAATCTATGCACATTCTCATAGATCCATCCTTCTTCTTGACGAACAGAATAGGAGCACCCCAAGGTGAAAAACTAGGACGAATAAATCCACGGTCCGATAATTCTTGCAACTGGTCTTGTAATTCTTGCATTTCTGAAGGTGCAAGTCTATATGGAGATCGGGCTACAGGTGCAGCTCCTGGTATGAGATCAATCTGGAATTCTACACATCTGAGTGGAGGTAGCCCCGGTAATTCTTTTGGAAATACTCCGGGATATTCTCTTACAACTGGCATGTCATCAATGCTTCTTTCTTCAGTATCGATCTTCTTTACGTGTGCCAGAATAGCATAACAACCTTTTCTTATAAGTTTCTGGGCCTTCATGCAGCTGATAAAGTTCAGTTTTGAGTTGTTCTTCTCCCCATAAATCATTAATGACGTTTCATCCTTACGAGGGATGCGGATTGCTTTCTCAGCGCAAACAACTTCCGCTCTTGTTTTGGACATCCAGTCCATGCCAACGATTACATCAAAACTTCCTAATTCTACGGGTATCAAATCAATTTTGAAGGTTTCACCAGCGAGATTCATTTCGCAACCATGGCAAATTTTATCGGCTTTTATCAGTTTACCATTAGCTAATTCAATAGTATATTTATCGTCTAGAGGTAATGATGCACATTTTAGTTTAAAACTAAAGTCTTCACACATATAACTTCTATCAGCACCCGTATCAAACATAATAGAAGCTAGTTGATTATTAACGGTAAACGTACCCGTGACAAGATTAGGATCCTCACGTGCTTTACTGGCACTAACATTAAATGCCCTCCCACGTGCGGGTTCTTTGTTCTTCTCCTTATCAGGGCATTGATTTATAAAGTGACCAGACTTCCCGCATCCATAACATTTCTTGACATCGGTCGATTTTGTCTTTACTTCAGAAACGGTGGCATAACAATCTTTCGCCACATGTCCTTTCTTGTTGCACTTATCACAGACCACTTGGCAATAGCCTGCATGATGTGTGTAACACCTTTTGCAGAACGGATGAGGTCCCTTATAGTTTGGACTTGCAGTTGCCCCATCTTGTTTACCTTTAAAAGTTTCTTGTTTCTTCAGGTGAGTACTTTTGCCCTTATAGTCTTCCCATTTCCTCTTTCCTTCAGTTGTCTTGACTTCGGTAATTGGTGCCTTAATCGAACTCTCTGTGATCTGGTCCATGAGTTGGTGTGCCATTGTCATGGCTTCCTGCATCGTATTTGGTTTGGACGATGTAACATTTCCTTTGATATTGATCGATAAACCGTCAATATACATTTCTATCTTTCGCTTCTCGTTTGGCACCAATTCGGGACACAACAAGGCTAGTTCCATGAAACGCTTTTCATAGTTATTGAGATTCGCGCCGATAACCTTCAGATTACGTAACTCAGATTCCATTTTTCTGATCTCGTTTCGAGGACAGTACTCCTCGATTAGCATCTTTTTCAGTTCTTCCCAAGAGATATCATATGCCGTATCTATTCCTTCTGCTTTAGTATAATTGTTCCACCAAGTAAGTGCACCATCTTGCAACGTGCACGAAGCATACTTTGACTTGTCTCCGTTCGCACAATTACTGATTTTGAAAACGGACTCCATCTTTTCAAACCATCGGGTTAGACCTACTGGTCCCTCGATTCCACTAAACGTCTGTGGTTTGCATCCTTGAAAAGTTTTGTATGAGCATCCGTTTCGTGAGTTTGTGTTTACGGCTGCTGCTTTGGCTGCTGCTTCGGCTGTTGCTTTTGCTGCCTCGGCTGCAGCAATTCTTTCATTCACACGTTTCTCGACTAGTTGCTCAAACTCAGCATCCGACATTTGAGACATGTTTCTTCAATAAACACAACAGATATAATTTAATCATATAGAATATTATAGGTAAAATGAGTTGTCAATAGTTAATCGTAGCATATTAATAATATGAACCGATTATTATAAAAGCTTTTTCTTCTTATTAGCATTTTATAATTATTTCTAGGGTATTACCTACCCGTTAAGTTTATACATAATAGCTAGTACAAGGAATTAACTACTAAAATCCTAATAATATTCCACTATGAAAAATTATAGCGAGTTACTACATTATTATGTAATAATAATAATAAGAAGTAGTAATAATACAAATAATCATTCCATGCATTTATTATTAATAAATCAAAATAATACAATACCATACAATACTGATATTTTACATATGCTTATTTTACATAACAAGATAGAGTAGCACACATAAGCAATAAAATAGCGCATGGAAGATTTATGGTTGCGAGGTCGTTCATTCAGAACTATCAGAAACTTCTCCCCATTTGGTTCTCTCTGCCAATTGTTTGTGTGCACATGGTCCGACAGACATTCTGGCAGTGTATTTTATTTTTAGTTGGGGTTTTGAGGTACCCGTTACCTCAGTGGGTTTTATACAATAAGGGTGGTTACGGATCGAATGGTCCTGTTCTTTTTTAATAACTAAGGACATTTTATTATTGTGGTTGTTTTTATTATCTATTGCAAGTTGGAATTTCTCCTTAGTGATCTCTTTTATTTCATTAGCGAAATCCTCCTCCTTACTGATCTCGTCTGATGACGAACTGTCTGAGTCATGTGTAGGAGAATATGACGACGAACTGCAAGAATATGTACCGGTGGTCATGAACCGAAATCTGCCAGACGTAATCGGCACAACCCGCCCGTCGGCGGTATATCTGGACCAATGTCCATATTTGTTTAAAAATGGACGATCCTCTTTTACTCCAGGGATCATGGGTCCATGCCAACGATACTGTGGCTCCGGAAAACTAAAGCTGGGTGGAGCTGGAACCTCCTCTGGGTTTACCGGGAGTTGAGATTCCCCTGCTAACACAATTTCTTCTTTAATAGGTATTTGAACGCCCTTTTCAGTTGTGGATAGAATAGATTCAGTGTCCGATTCCGAGTCGTACAAAATGATAGGATTAGAAGAAGTCATCTATCACATAATTGAAACAACAATTACGTTAGCATATAAATATATTACATATAATGTTTTTGACCAAATGATAAGCAAAAATCAGTAAAAACAAATATGGTCATAGTCCAGACTCACTAATGCATCCTAACAATTACCAGTTAAATACACTAATGTAATTTCTGGTTCCCTATGACCTCAAGCTCGGATACCAACTGTAACGACCCGTCAAAATCGCTATTGACGCGGCACGTTAATCATTGATTCCACAGTGAGGTTTTGACCTCTATATGATACGTTTTGATAAAATATTGCATTCATTAAAATAAGTGACTTTCTAAACATAGAAAGTTATAAACATGTGGGCGAGTGCTTAGGTATAAGCAAAACCCCGAAATACATAAGTCTTTAATTTACAGGTTGACATCACAGTCCAATTATTTATTACACAACGCAGTTTTATTTTGAATGCAATAAACTTTGTACAAAGCATGAGAGACTCCATGCAGGCAACAAGCACATCACAGCGGAAGCATTCTAAGAACCTGAGAATAAAACATGCTAAAAAGTCAACACGAATGTTGGTGAGTTATAGGTTTAATTGCTCGAGTCATAAACATATATAAAGATAGACCACAAGGTTTCATCAAAAGTTTATCAATAGATTCTACGTAACAGAGCACCCTGGTAACTAAACTTAACGCTATAGTGATAATTACCCCATTCGTTTTAATACACGCAAACCAACGTGTCTTAAACTCAAATAACATACGTCCGTTAAAAGGTTAGCGCTCTAGCTCGGACGGGGATGTCAAGCCCTATGGATCCATATACAATTATTCGCGCCCACCAGTCCATATCCTATGTACTGGCAGCTACTAGTTACCAAAGCTAAGGGATTTTCGGTTTAACTCAGTGTAGAATTTTGTATGTACTTGTGTCTTATTGCGTTTAAAATAAATTGCATGTATTCTCAGCCCAAAAATATTTAAAGTATTTAAAAAGGGATCTATAACTCACAGTTCAATATTGCGATTCAATATTGTAGGCAAATTGCGTAGACGTAGTGATGGTAGACGACTGTATGGTTGGTCTTGGATTCAAGAACAATACCCCGAACAATACCCAATATTTCCTTATTTTAAAACGGTTTGAAACCCGAATTAAAAATACCCTCGAATATACTTTATTATTATTAAACTTAAAATTAAAATTATAATTATAATTATAATTATAAAATTTACGTACATAAATTTTTATGAAATATTTCGTCGAGCAAAACTGACCTTTTATAGTACTTTTCGATTTACTGTAGCTCATGCGATCGCATGAGTTTTCAGTGTTTTTGCCATGCGATCGCATGGCCGCCTTTTCTGTTTCTGTTTGCTAGTTCGTCGACATCAAATAGTGTTTACTGTAGCAAATAGTGGTACTGTAGCAAATAGTGTTTACTGTAGCAAATAGTGTTTTACTGTAGCAAATAGTGTTTACTGTAGCAAATCACTGTAGCAAACTCGTTTTCACTGTAGCACTGTAGCAAAATACGGTTTCACTGTAGCAAATAGTGTTTTTACTGTAGCAAATTGTGTTTTACTGTAGCAAAGTAATTTTTACTGTAGGAAAGTCGTTTTTACTTGTACATATATATATACATACATATAATTGTTCATGAATCGTCGAGAGTAGTCAAAGGTAATTGTATATATGTAACAGTTCTAAAATTTTGAGACTCAATCTAACAGACTTTGTTTAACGTGTTAAAATAATAAATCGTATAGAGAATTGGTTTAAATAAGTCAAAAATTTTCGGGTCATCACAGTACCTCCCCGTTAAAGAAAATTTCGTCCCGAAATTTTGAGTAGTACCTGTTTCATGAGCGATATCAGTGAACAAATGTGGATACTTTTGCTTCATTTGATCTTCACGTTCCCAAGTAAACTCGGGTCCTCGTCTTGCGTTCCAACGAACCCTAACTATCGGTATTTTGCTTTGTTTTAATTGTTTGACCTCACGGTCCATGATTTCAACAGGTTCTTCGATAAAATGGAGTTTATCATTGATTCGTATTTCATCAAGAGGAATTACGACATCCTCTTCAGCTAAACATTTCTTCAAATTTGACACGTGAAATGTGTTGTGAACACTACTAAGTTCTTGCGGTAGCTTTAATCGATAAGCAACTGTTCCAATTCTTTCGGTGATTTCAAAGGGTCCTACGTACCTAGGACTTAGCTTTCCTCGTTTACCGAATCGTACAACGCCTTTCCAGGGTGACACTTTCAACATGACTTTGTCGCCCACTTGAAATTCTAGCGGTTTTCTTCTTACATCAGCATAACTCTTTTGGCGACTCATGGCCGTTTTCAATCGCTGTTGTATTTGAATGATCTTTTCGTTTTCACTGTAGCACTGTAGCAAAATATGGTTTCACTGTAGTAAATAGTGTTTTACTGTAGCAAATTGTGTTTTACTGTAGCAAAGTAATTTTTACTGTAGGAAAGTCGTTTTTACTTGTACATATATATATACATACATATAATTGTTCATGAATCGTCGAGAGTAGTCAAAGGTAATTGTATATATGTAACAGTTCTAAAATTTTGAGACTCAATCTAACAGACTTTGTTTAACGTGTTAAAATAATAAATCGTATAGAGAATTGGTTTAAATAAGTCAAAAATTTTCGGGTCATCACATCCCACCTTAATAATCTAATTAGGAAACACTCTAGATTACCTAAAAAAGTGGTACAAGTTGGTTGTGCCACTCTGGTTCCTAATCATATAAGATGTGGTGCTGTTTGTTTTATTATTATTATCTGAACCTAATTATGGTAGTTGGATTAGTGTGTCTCCTAGTCTCACTGGAATATCTTTACATCATTGAGTCATCCATTAACTGTCTTGTAAAGTATTTAAAACAACTTTCTGTTGAATTCCAGATAGACCTTACTTTGTAAAGTTTCTATCTTTTACCTAATAGGACCATTATTCCCTTTACAAAGGCCTCTAAGATATGTGTTTCTAGCTCAACTTTTTCGACCATCTTTTGTGTTTGTGCACGTAAGCGTGGGTCCTTGTTAGGATACAATTAGCAGGTAAGCACATCTAAAGGTTTTGAGGATGATATAGGTGTGCTTTTGGCGGTGTGTCGTAAGCGATTATTAGCTTAGTTTTTTAAGATTATCCATCCAGCTACATATATCTTTGTCATATTCTAAAGTGATGAACAAATATATAGATGTATAATATATATCATGTATGATTATTCCAATGGCACAAGTTGGTATAGTGAGTATTATATTGGAAAGTGACCTGTGTGTTATCATGAATAATGAATATTGTTTAAACCTAGCTGTGTTATCATGGTCCCTCTCTAAATTATCAAAGTATATAAGATATTTTACACAATCAATGGTTGCTAATGGACCTTACATGTAACAAATCTTTTTATGAAGTATTGTCAAGATCATAATTGTCGGGACATATATGGATTGAATGAGTTAATCTGATATCCCATATCAGTTGAAAAAGCATCCTATATCAGTTAGCATTGGATAAAGCGGATGAAATAAGGGTATTATGTAATCGTTGCCGACTCTTTTTGCTGGTCACCCCAAAATAAGCTAAAACTCGGATGAATTTTCAAAATTATGTTAATAAAAGTCGATTATTGAACAGAATTTGGAAATTAGAAAAAGGTTTGGAAACCAAATACCGTTCTATAAAAATCAAAACATACCAAAAAGTGATTTCCAAATGACAATTTGAGTACTGTAGTTACCGGTGGTAGAAGCAAGAATCTTTTCACCGCGGCTGAATTTTTTTTATAAAAGTGTAACAATTTTTTGGGGCAAAATATGGAGGTGTTTGGGCAATATATGGAGGTTTTGGGGCAAAATATCGAGACTTTTGGGGGAAAAAAATCCATTTCGGGCGAAATCGAAAAATTCAAAATTTTGACACTAAAAATTGCAAATCCACTGGGACGACTACCACCCCTTGCCCCTATATTATTTTCGCCCCTGGTTGTTACGATTTTCTGCATTTTTAGTAATCCTTGGTTGATGAGTAGTATATTATTTGCCCACATACGTCCTTCGTACTGTATTTAAAATTTAAACTTTTGAAAATTCTTGTTCTTATATCCAGCTATTGTTCCACTTTGTTTAGAATCTTGTTCTGAGTTGCTGTACTTATATATTGCGTATAATTGTATATATTTAATATGGATGTTATTAGTATTAGTAGTATTTTATATTATATATTATTAGATATTTTTTGGGTAAACAAAAAATATAATAATATACTATATATATTCCTGCCTCTCCAGGCCGGTTGCGGCAGTTTATGCTCGGTATTAAGGTATTTTCTAGGTGGACTTGCATCCATGTTGAGTTATATAAACAATTCCATTACTTTACAATAATACCAAATTTATCAGTTTGACAGTTTCTATGAACACAAACAACTTGATATCTTCACAACACAGGATGTTTGTACCATCTTACTTATCATTTGTTATTTAGGCACGATTTATGCCAAATTATTGAGGCGATTTCACATTGGTAATATCGTTAAATATTCACGAATTCGGCCTTTTTAGCGTCATATAAACTACCCATGTATTATGCAAAGGGCACTTGCTTGACAAAAATGTGTGCGAATATTTCATTCACCAGTAAACATAAAACGAATCTATACATATTTTTTCCGTAATCGTGGAAGATAGATCTTAAACCCGATACTTAAACCTCCACTTCTATTAAATTAAAAACAAAAAACAAAAAACCCCGCATAGTTTACTTATGTACCCAAACTTGATCTCGTATATAAATGACGTATCTCGGTTATCTCTTCATGTTTGGCCATCAAGTAACGGTTCTCCTTCGGATAACCTGCACAAACATCAGAAAACAAAGTTTACATTCAAGTTTTGACATATGTACCTACCACTTCAAATACAAAAAGTAAAATAATAAAAAAATAAGATCCTAGATAGCCTATTAAACTAAAGCCAACTGAAATCTTGGACAAAAGTGATGATACCCATGTTGTCATAAGACCAAGTTGCCAAATTATAAGTGATGGAGCACATGGTGATGACTGAATTTGGTTCAATAACAAGACAGATTGTAAGGGGGGAAAAGTAAAACATTTTTAATGTACCAAGCAATCTGTTTTCTTGGAGAATGTGTTGGCATGGGCCTTGCTAAAACATTTTATATATAAAAAAAATGGCCCACAAATGTACAATGGGAAAAATTCAAACCACATATGGCATTCTTTGATGACTTGTACAGTACAAATTAATATATGCACTTGTAAAGATTCTGTTTACCTGAAACTTGAATGTGGGAAAATGGCCTGGCCATTGAAAAGATTGAAGTTGAAATGGGAAAGTTATGCTTGCACTTCTAGTTTTGCAGTTTCTCTTTGATTCTTTCATCTTGAAGAATCTTTGAGTACCTTGGAAACCCTTTCTTGAATGTGGACACCTGAAAAATGAAAAAAACAACCCAACTTGTTATTTTTTTACTCAATTATCTACTTATCTTGGTTAAATAAAGCCAACCCTTTTTCCCAAAATAAAAAAGTTCAAATCTTTCATGATCATTATGAAGTTATACCAAAAGGGTACGGTCGAATCTCTAACTTGTAGTCCATTGCAATAAAAGTTGTACAATGTGAAAGAATGAATTTTGCCAAGAATAAAGTCGCCTTGGTTTCTTTTAAAATTATGCTATGCTATGGGAATGTTATGATCCTTAATACCCTTCGGTGTAGCTATATGCACTATAGTTATATGTAGTCGGCACATTTTATTCCAAAAGTATTTTGTTCCCAAATTTGTTTCTAGACAAAATTACACGGGGGGTCCCTGTGGTTTGTTCAAAACATCAACCGGAGTCCAAATTTTTTTTTTGAACTTGGGGGGTCACTGTGGTTTGAATTAGTTTCATGGGGAGTCCATTTACTAACGTCTGTCAATATTTTCCGTTAAACATTGTCATGTGCAATGCACATGAGGGTAACATAGTCATGCTAAAAAAAATTCACATTAATTGCATCGCTGGCCCACCTCCATCTCATTTCTTACAGATCCTTATTTTTCCTTTCCCCCACTCTGAAACCCTAATCTTTGTCCTTACCCTTCAAAAATTACACTCTCGTTTAAAAAAGGTTGTCAAAAAAGTCCATCGGATCTCGCCGTATCCTTTCACCTACCGTCGTGCACAGGCAGCGACTACCTTGGTAGTCTGTGGATCTTGTGGGGTTCGATGTTTAGTGCGATAGTGATGAAGGATCTCTTCAAAGTTGGCCTGTTACCTGAGTTCAACCGAGGATGGTAGTTCGCCGAATTTGCTTTCTTTTGAATGTACTCATCAGATAATTAGGTTATGTTTCAACCTATACCCACAAAATAGCCTTTGTCCTTGTTTTCCGGCTTCCGTCTTTCTCTGACCAGATTTTCAGCGAGTCTCTAGCGCCAGGGACCTCCTTTCCTCACAACACTCGAATTCATATTTTGTAGTGATCTCCCGACAGAAAGGGGTGTGTGTGTGTGTGTCTGGTGTACTTCAAACCAAAATAGGAATTTCCAGTTGATTTATTAAAATGGGTGATCATTTTGTGTTATTAATTGATCAGTTGCTTACTAAACTATAAATTGATTAATTGATCTGCTGTGAAAAAAGTTTTAATTATGAATCTTGTTTCACTTTATGCAAATTATCTGTGAAGTGGAAATATAAATTGATTTAAAGGATAGTCCATTTTGTATTCCTTACTAAACTATTTATAGAAAATAGTGTGCTGAGTGGCAATGGAATTGGTAATCGAAAATAGTGTGGTGAGTGGTATGAAAATATGGTTTTGGTTTGAAATTAATTGACAAAAACGATGGAGGTGAAGATGAAATTGTTGTTTGATTTTAGTTAGAGTTTGTAATTTATGTTTAGTTATATATTCTATATTATATATTATATATGAAATAAATCTTGAAAGAAAGTTGCAGGTAAAGAAATAAAGAGAGAAAGAGGAAGGTAAACAACTGAATGACTATTTTACCCTCATGTGCATTGCACATGACAGTGTTTAACGGGAAATATTGACAGATGTTAGCAAATGGACTCCCATGAAACTAATTCAAACCTCAGTGACCCCCCAAGTTCAAAAATTTCTTTTGGACTCCGGTTGATGTTTTGAACAAACCACAGGGACCCCCGTGTAATTTTGTCTTGTTTCTATTGTTCGATGTAGACAGTGAACTACAATACAAACGTATGAATATATGCGTTCAGACAATTATGTTTCGAGGCAATCGACTTAGTTCTATTGTCGACTTCTAGAAAATCCAAATAAGCATAGATATTTTCTTGAAGCAAAAGGAAGAAAAAAACGCGTATGAAGTTATTTCTTGAAGAGTCAAAATCAATTTATAACCCTACAATAACAATTTGGACATTCTCCCGCAGTTGGCACGTTATGGTCCGTCCAAGGAGGGTCACTGCATCAATGAGTTGTAGGGTTGTACCTTAACAACGTATATAACTCTTAACTCCTATGAAATTAGCTTTCAATATACTTGACTACTTTTTTTTTATAATTATATTTTAATCAAAATCAAATTTGATAAGATAATATTTTAATACTAAATTAAACTAACCCATAATTCGTCTCCACTCCTTGGTTTAGTCAACAATGGCAAAACAACTTTTCGTGATGGGCCCCACTTTTATACGTGATTTACAAGTGGACTATCATAACGTATATCTCTAATGCGTAATGTACAACTTATATGCACAATTAGGGAAACTAGATTCGAGGTGGGTTTTCGATAAGTTTGATGGGTACCAATCTTTATTCGGTTTATAAACATAAAAAATCATATTTTTAAAACATATTTTGCTAAGTAGTTCTTAACTACTCCGTATGAAAAACACTTGATCAATTAAGAAATTGAACTTACAGCTTCAATGTCGATTCTGTAAACAAGAAGCTTACGTCGTTCTCTACAACTAGTCCGGTATGCCACCACAATGTGCCCGACGGCTAACGACAAAGAACAAACAAACAACGCCACCTCAGCCACCTTGAAACCACCACTAATACCACCAAACACATACGCCGCTTTCACAGATACAAATAACAACGAAACCACCGAACAAATCGTCGTTATTGTCAAATACGGTCCCCTTGATAACCCGGGCCCGTCACATAATCCGTACACACCTGCCGGAATTAAAAAATTCCAATAAATTTTATAATCATCAAACTAAATAGTCTAATTAAATGTCGTATAATAGCAACTTAACTATGTTCATTGAAAAGATAAAAACTTTTTGCAACGTAGCTGCTACTTACATAAAATGATGGCTGATCGGATAATTGAAATTAATGGAATATCAATCAACGAGTACCGAAAATCATAATTGATTAAATGAGAAGATAGAGTTTGGAAGAACGAAAACGTCGGTGATGGATCAGGGAAGGGAGAATCAGCCGGAGATGATAGAGAAGCTGATAACAGAGCTGTCGGAAGTAAAGCGTCGGCGACGGCGAGTAATATCGGAGCAGAAAAAAATAAAAAAGATATAATCATAGTTACTAGAAACAAGACTGTTTTAAATCCTCTTAAAACTTTCTTACTTCTTTCATCTTTTAGAAACCCCATGATGATTGTTTGAATTAAAATTGTTATTTTTTGTAATTTAATGAAATGATGAGGATTTTGAGTTTTTTTGATTATATATGGAAGATTGGAATGAAAGAAAGTGGGAGGAAATACAAGGGGATATGAATGAGGAAATGAGGGTCAAATATAGGAAGCAATTTGGGAGTTGAATTGTTTAATTGTGTGGGGTCCATGTATGGAATGTGTATGAATGATAAAATTAACGGCAATTACCTAATAAAACTTCTTATGTATTTTGCATTGAAAAGAAAAAAAAGAAAAAATTGAAATGAAAGACACGTTAACAGGTTATCTAGAAAGTTTGATTTTTTTGTTGTTATGTTGTGTTATGATAAATATTTAAATTTTAATTTTAATGGTTATGGTTAAATTTTAACAACTATGGTTATGGTTCTTATCTTTTTTTTTTTTTTTTTTTTTTTTTTTTTTGTGAGGTTGATTATGACATGTCTTGAATAATAAGGAGGTATGATATGATTTGTTTCCAAGTATTTGATCATGAATTGATGTAACGTGTACGGTTTTCTAGTACGCATTAATTAATACATGACTAATTTAGAAATCAAAAATTGATAAATTCTTTCTATATACGGAGTATTATCTTATTATTAATATTAATTATTAATGAAAAATACTTTTGTACTCGTTCAATTTTATTTTTCCACGTAGTAAAATTTGTTAGATTTAAATTAAGTACGATGAAAATTCATTTATACGTATACTTAACTTGAGTTTCAATGAGAATTTTATATTTAATGAATAAGTGTAAATGTAAGTTAAGGACTGAATGATTATTATTAAGTAACTAGTGAAATGACACGTGAAATCACATGTGTGTTTAAACGAAACTATTTAATGACATGTTTAGGTATTAAGTGAATGTAAATGTTAAAGTCATTTATTTTAATGACCCGTTTGACTAAGAAAACGTGTCATTGTTTTTATAAATATATAGAGATATATATTTTCGCATACATATGTAACGTAATTAATTTTGTAAAAAGAATCCATATTTGTATATTAATAATATAATAATTATAATTATTGTATTAAAAGTAATTAATAATAAAAAAGTTCGATCAAAGTTGAGTATTTATATTTTTAATAATAATAATTAGTAATAATAATTGTCTTTTAAATTTTTTTAGAAAATTAAAATTACAATTTTGGAGAGATTGCTATTTCCTTTTATAAAATATTTCGTATTATTTTTTTTAATTAAATTAATATATAATTATGACATCATTATTATGAAAATTAAAAGATAATTAATTTAATAATGATATTATCATTTTAGAGCTTTATATGATTATATAGATTTATGTAAGTATATAAATTTTTATGATACACATGGTAAGATTAACAATAAAAGTGAAAGGGGTGAATATTTAAGACTTAAATAATGATACGTTTCATGATTGTCTAGAAAGTTTATTTTTCTTCGTTGTTGTGCTTGTGTTATGGTTAACATTCATGTATGATGCTAATTATTATTATTATTTGTTGTTATAACCATTTAAAAAAAGTCTTTTCTAAAACGTGGTTTTCTTTTGTATATTTATTTTTTTTTCTCTTTCCGAAATAAGATTTTGCTATACAATTTTTATTTTTATTAAATAATAATAATAATATAATATAATATAATACATAATATAATAATAATTATTATTAATAATTATTAACAATAATAATAATAAAATTGTTTCCTAAGTATTTTGGTCATTAATTAATGTATGTGTACTATTTTGTTACTTTGTTAGGGTGGAATGTTATTCTACAACAACAAACAATAACAACAATACAATTCAATCTCACAAAAGTGAAGTATAGGAAGATATGATGTAGACAATATTTCTCCTATCATAAAATAAAGTTATTTTATTTTTTAAAAATGTATTTAAATTTGCATTTTAAAAATAGATTATGCGTTTTAAGGGGGTGTTTGGACCCAATTGAGCTTTCATCTCAGCTTCGCCACGACCACGTTATGAAAATTTGGATCAAAACATCGATAAAAAATGATATTTCTAGTATCAATTTTTGATAAATTTGTTATGCATCACTCGCGTATATGATTAATTTGTTAATGCATAAGTTTGATAAATTAACAAAATTGACACTGAAGTTATCATTACCATTTAGAAATTAAAATCATCCAAGCCTTTACAATATGTATGTTTTTTTGAATAAGCGAGAAAACTCTCATATGAACGAGCACATTGTCTCCCCCATAGAAGGTAAAACCTCGGGTAATCAAGCCCCCCGAACGCGAGACCTTGTACGGGGTGACTTGTGCATTATGCGCACCCTCTAGTCACACTCATTTTTTGAACAATTTGACATAGCCGGAATTTGAACTCGGGTGGTGTACTTTATTGAACAACTCAACCACTCAATTAATTCTGCGTGGTTTAGAATATGTATGTGTTGGAAGCTTCGACGAGCCCAACACACCCACTATAGAGGATCTAGACTATACTAGACTCACTACACTGTAACATCCCGCCTTTTTCCGTCAACTTTTCCGTTTAACTATTTTAAACTCCGTTATATGTTTATAACATCTCCCGTTAATACGCGTTTCGATTTATCTTGTTTAGGTAATTTAACGCACCCGATTGGAAGTAGAGGGACTTGTTTTGCCAAAACACTAAAGTGGTGACTAGCCACTTGACTAGTCAACACTTCCACCTCATTTCTTCATTTTCATTTTCCTTTTCATCTAACACTTTCATATTTTTCTCAAATTCTTCATAAAGCAATTCATCATCCATATTCAAACGATCAAGCTTCGGGCCAAACAAATTACATATTCGAGCTCCTCGTGATCTCCTCTTCGATTCCATACCAATCTCATTTTATTTGGGTAACTTTCTAAAATCACTAATTTGATGTGTTCTTGAGATTTTTGAGTTAAAAGGTTGTTAATTAGTGTCTATGGCTCAAGTCTAGTATAATTATGTGATTTGTATGCTTGTTCTTGCTATTTTGGTGTAACTAGTTCATATTGAAAGAATGCTTGCTTAATCTTGAGTTTTAGGTGTTCATATGTTGTTGAATGATGAAAGTTCATGTTTTAATTGTGTTCCTAACATCACTAGCTTCAAATTGGTATGTAGGTTGACATGGATTAGTTTCATATGCAAGATTGTTGAATTTGTGATTTTGGGTTAGGGTTTGATAGAAGTAAATTGAATTTTTGATGCATTAAATGCTTGTTAATGTTACTTGTAAGTGTTAGGTTGTGTTGTATGCTTAATTACCTTCGAAACGGCATATCGTTCATGTAATTTGGTTGCCAAATCATTAAATTGCAATTTTGACTTGTATGCATTGATTATGGAACATTAATTGCGGTTTTTGGTTGTTTTAAGTGCAATTTTGATTGATGATATGTGTTTAGTTGCATTCCTCGTCAAAATACCTTTCCAACGATGTATGATAGGCGTTATAAGTGTTTGCGGGTCAAGTTTTGTGTTAAAATTGATTTTGGCTCGTGCATAGTTTTGCAAAACAGAAAAATGTCTGTACAGGTGGTGGCGCGGCGCGCCCCTTACCCGCGCGGCGCGCAGATTATGCTGGACAGATTCTGACCTCTTGGTCCCAATTCACGCGAAATATTTGACTAGTTACCGACCTCCGATTCACATGAAACTTGTTTTAATATACTTGTATATGAATAATTAGCATAGAAAATTTGTCCGGGACCCGACCCGAACATGTTGACTTTTTCGTTGACTTTGACCCGACCAAGTTTGACTTTTTGTCAAACTTAACCAATTAATTATGCAATCTTCCTAACATGCTTTTATACTTGTATCTTGCATGAAACTTGACAATTTGCTTCACATGCTACATAATCGAGTCGTGTCGAGCCATAGGACTAATTGAACAACTTTGACCCTTCGTGACTATCGTTATTGATACAACTTATTTGTTTAGGTCGAGACTAGCGTTGTCCTTTGCGCACATTACTTGTTGAAGTACTTTTTGTTCGTGCATACAAGGTGAGATCATAGTCCCACTTTTTACTCTTTTGAACTTACTTTTGGGATGAGAAAACATAAACGATCCTTTTGAACTAAGTGAACACAAGAACGTGAAAACAAACATTCTACATACGAGTTTAGAACAAAAATCCTCAATCTGATTATCATTAGTTACATCAGATGGTGTAAGCGAGAACTTATGTTATATGGCCATATGGGTTGACAACCCTCATCTTTGACGGTTCGCTACCGTCTACGGATGAAATATATTTTCGGGAAACAGTGTTGTTCTAGCACTAATTTATGGGGTATTCAACGGACGGAATGTTAAGCTTTGATAATTGGGTGCTCGTGAATATTAACTTTTAGAATGTATTACTACTTTATAAATATTGCAACTCTTGTGGTTCAGCTTGCTTTTACTCATTTACTTATTTAAACCTATGATTTCACCAACGTTTTCGTTGACAGATTCTCTATGTTTTTCTCAGGTCCTTGAACTTAGGTGATACATGCTTCCGCACATACTTTTTGATACTTGCATTGGATGTCGAGTATACTTGCATACGTGGAGCGTCTTTTTGGCTATTTTTAAACTATGTCGCACGTGTTTCATATGAACAATAACTTTTGTTATGTACTTGTCTTGGGAATTACTTTTGTAAACATTGAAACATCCTTTATGAAATGTATGCGACATATTTTCGGTCAAACTTTGTTATAAATACTTATAACCATGTAATGGGACCATACGTAGACGACGCCGTCACTTGACGATTTGTCGGGGTCGCTACAAGTGGTATCAGAGCTTTGGTTGTAGGGATTTAGAGTTCATTGGTGTCAACCCCGAGTCATAGGGTACATTGGTGAGTCTAGACTACAACCGGCATATAGACTTGACATAGGAATTACCTGACAATTTGTGCATTTATACTCGAACTCTCTTACTCATATCTACTCTTATTCTATCTAAATCTTGCGTTGTATAATTTAATTGACACGCCACCTTGACTATATGATGTAATGTCGAATGCACATATGAATTAGGGTAATATAATTCCCGGAAATTATATTACGGTGACTCATATGAACATACCGACATTATGCCATAAAGAATTTAAGGCGAGTCAAGGATAATTTTCTCTTTATCTTTATTCCATATCGCGGTTAGTATTATTTAGAATACTAACCAACGGTATTCTTTTGTTTTGAAGGAACAATGGCTCCTCGTCGTGTACGCCGCAATGAAACTCCCGAACAAGCTCTCGAACGGATGATAGCTACCGCCGTAGATGCGGCCATGGCCGGTCACTCTTCCAACAACAATAACAATAACAACAACCACAACAACAACAACAACAATGGGGCCGGTAACTCAAACGAGGGATGCTCCTACAAAGCTTTCATGGGGTGCAAACCTCACACTTATGATGGAACCGGGGGACCGGTTGTGCTTACTCGTTGGTTTGAACAAATCGAGGCTGTCTTTAGCATAAGCGGTTGCCGGGACCAAGACAAGGTCAAATACTCCACCCATACGTTCTCCGGTGTTGCTCTCACTCGGTGGAACACCTATGCTCAATCGGTGGGTACCGATGAAGCTCATGCCCTCTCTTGGGCCGATTTGAAGGAAAAGATGATTGTCGAATACTTTCCGCGCGAAGAAACCCGAAAGCTCGAGGAAGAACTAAGAGCTTTGAAAGCGGTCGGAAACGATCTTAAGGCTTATAATCAACGCTTCGCCGAACTATCCTTGATGTGTCCTAATCTTGTTAACCCCGAATCTCAAAGGATTGAGCTCTACATGCTCGGTCTTCCAAAAAGCATCAAACAAGGGGTGATGTCATCCAAACCCGCTACTCATCAAGCCGCTATGAACATGGCCCGTCAATTAATCAAAACGGTTGACGAAATCGTAGTGCCGGCTCCTAAGGCCGAGGACAAGTCGGGTGGCAACAAAAGGAAATGGGAAGCCACTCCATCAACCAACTACAACAACAACACCTTCACCAAAAAGCCTTTCAACAACGACGGCAAGAAGGGTTATGTCGGAAACTTACCTTTTTGCAACAAATGCCACAAGCATCTTCACGGCGAATGTAACAAGCTAGTTTGTCACCGTTGCCAAGGTGTTGGTCATAGGGCCAACAATTGCACAAGTGCCGCCCCCGTTGCTCGAAAGGGGCCCAATCCTCCAAAAACGGTCACTTGTTACGAATGTGGCCAAACGGGCCATTATAAGAACGAATGCCCGAAAAAGAAAACCAACCCCAACAACCAAGGCCGAGCCTTTAACATCAACACCGAGGAAGCCCGAGATGACAATGAACTAGTCACGGGTACGTTTCTTCTCAACAACTCTTATGTTACTTGCTTATTCGATTCGGGTGCCGATAAATGTTTTGTGTCTAAGACTTTGGCTCCTACCCTTTGCACTCCACCACACCCTTTAGATACTACTTATTCCATCGAAGTGGCCGACGAAAAACTCTTAAGTGCCGACACATATTACCGGGGGTGTACTTTGAACATTTTGGGTAAGGAATTTGAAATTGACTTGATACCCATGGAATTAGGGAGTTTTGATGTAATAATCGGTATGAATTGGATGGTCAAAAATAAATCTCACATTCTTTGCGATCTTCACGCAATCCGAATTCCTATCGAGAATGGTGAACCATTGATTGTCTATGGCGACAAAAATTGCACCGGACTCAATCTCGTTTCGTGCCTTAAAGTTCGAAAGCTACTTCGCAAGGGTTGTTTCGCGATTCTTGCTCACGTTAAGAAAGTCGAGGCCGACGAAAAGCGCATCGATGATGTGCCAATCGTTAATGACTTTTCCGATGTATTTCCCGACAAATTACCGGGCCTTCCACCTCATCGACCGGTTGAATTTCAAATCGATCTTATTCCCGGAGCCGCACCCGTAGCGCGTGCACCATATAGACTCGCTCCACCCGAATTGCAAGAATTGCAAAGTCAACTCCAAGAACTACTTGACCGTGGTTTTATCCAACCTAGCCATTCACCATGGGGCGCTCCGATTTTGTTCGTCAAGAAGAAAGACGGATCCCTACGAATGTGCATTGATTATCGTGAACTAAACAAATTGACGGTTAAGAACCGATATCCTCTTCCTCGCATTGATGACCTTTTTGATCAACTACAAGGTTCTCGTGTATACTCAAAAATCGATCTCCGTTCGGGTTATCATCAACTAAGGGTTAAGGGGGAAGATGTCTCAAAAACCGCTTTCCGGACTCGTTATGGTAGTTATGAATTCCTTGTCATGCCTTTCGGTCTCACTAACGCACCGGCGGTGTTCATGGATCTCATGAACCGCGTGTGCAAACCTTACCTCGACAAATTCGTTATCGTGTTCATCGATGATATTTTGATCTATTCTAAAAACGAAGAGGAACACAAAGAACATCTCCGACTCGTGCTCGAGCTCTTGAGAAAAGAGCAACTATATGCCAAGTTCTCCAAGTGTGAATTTTGGTTAAAGGAAGTTCAATTTCTTGGTCATGTTGTAAGTGATCAAGGCATTAAAGTCGATCCCGCAAAAATCGAAGCCATTAGTAAATGGGAGACTCCTACTACTCCTACTCAAATTCGTCAATTCTTGGGTCTCGCCGGATACTATCGTAAATTCATCAAGGATTTCTCCCTAATCGCTCGTCCTTTAACCGCGTTAACTCACAAGGAACGAAAATTCGTTTGGACCTCCGAACAAGAAACCGCTTTTCAAATCTTGAAAACTAAGCTAACCACCGCTCCTATCTTGTCACTTCCCGAAGGCAATGATGATTTTGTTGTATATTGTGATGCCTCGAAAAACGGTTATGGATGCGTATTAATGCAACGAAAGAAAGTCATTGCTTATGCCTCTCGACAACTCAAAGTCCACGAACGAAACTACACGACACATGATCTTGAACTCGGTGCCGTCATCTTTGCACTTAAGTTATGGAGACATCATCTTCTTGGTACCAAGAGTACTATCTTTACCGATCACAAAAGTCTCCAACATATCTTCGATCAAAAGCAACTAAACATGAGACAACGAAGGTGGATTGAGACCTTGAACGATTATAATTGCGAGCTTCGTTACCACCCCGGAAAGGCAAATGTAGTGGCCGATGCCTTAAGTCGAAAGGAAAGAGCGGTGCCTCTTCGTGTCCGAGCTTTGAATATCACCATCCACTCCAACCTTAATAGCCAAATTCGGGTAGCCCAAGATGAAGCTCTTAAGGACAACAACATCGCACGTGAACTTTTAAACATTCTCGTCTCCCGATTCGAAGTTAAGGAGACCGGACTTCGATATTACGCCGGAAAAATTTGGGTGCCTAGATATGGCGATCTACGAAACCTCATCCTAGACGAAGCCCACAAATCGCGATACTCGATTCATCCCGGCGCCAATAAGATGTACCATGACCTTAAAGAACAATATTGGTGGCCGAACATCAAAAAGGAGGTTGCTAGATACGTCGCCAATTGTTTGACTTGCGCTAAAGTCAAAGCCGAACACCAAAGACCGTCCGGGTTACTTCAACAACCCGAGATCCCGGAATGGAAGTGGGAAAGGATCACGATGGATTTTATCACCAAACTACCGAAAACGTCGGGCGGTTATGATACAATTTGGGTCATTGTTGACCGTCTCACCAAATCCGCGCACTTTCTCGCCATGAAAGAAACCGACAAAATGGAGAAACTTGCACGACTTTACATTAAAGAGATTGTAGCCCGACACGGAGTACCGTTATCGATTATCTCCGACCGAGATGGTCGTTTCGTTTCTAGATTTTGGCGTACGTTACAAGAAGCGTTGGGAACGCGTTTGGACATGAGCACCGCATATCATCCCCAAACCGATGGGCAAAGTGAACGTACAATACAAACCTTAGAGGATATGTTACGAGCCTGCGTTGTTGATTTTGGAAAAGCTTGGGACAATCACTTACCTCTCGCCGAATTCTCTTACAACAATAGTTATCATGCGAGTATTAAGGCCGCACCTTTTGAAGCGTTATATGGTCGAAAATGTCGCTCTCCTCTTTGTTGGGCCGAAGTGGGTGACGTGCAAATTTCCGGGCCTGAACTCATTCACGAAACCACCGAGAAGATTCTTCAAATCCGAGATAGGCTTCGGACGGCCCGGAGTCGTCAAAAATGCTATACCGACAAAAGAAGCAAAGACCTCGAATTTCAAGTCGGTGACCGCGTCATGTTAAAAGTCGCACCTTGGAAAGGTGTCATCCGTTTCGGGAAACGTGGGAAACTAAATCCGCGGTATGTTGGTCCTTTCGAAATCTTAGAGCGTGTTGGAACCGTTGCTTATCGTTTAAACCTTCCACCTCAACTAAGCTCCGTCCATCCTACTTTTCATGTATCTAACTTGAAGAAGTGTCTCGCCGAGCCCGATATCGTCGTCCCTCTCGAGGAACTTACTATTAATGACAAACTCCATTTTGTGGAGGAACGGTTGAAATTGTGGACTACGTCGAGAAGGAATTAAAACAAAGCCGGATCCCGATTGTTAAGGTCCGATGGAATGCCAAAAGAGGACCCGAGTTTACTTGGGAAAGGGAAGATCAAATGCGAAAGAAACACCCTCATCTATTTCCGGTTCCGGAAACGTCAGATTCTGAGGAAGAAACAACGACTACTACGCCTACCTAAATTTCGGGACGAAATTTCTTTTAAGGTGTAGGTAATGTAACATCCCGCCTTTTTCCGTCAACTTTTCCGTTTAACTATTTTAAACTCCGTTATATGTTTATAACATCTCCCGTTAATACGCGTTTCGATTTATCTTGTTTAGGTAATTTAACGCACCCGATTGGAAGTAGAGGGACTTGTTTTGCCAAAACACTAAAGTGGTGACTAGCCACTTGACTAGTCAACACTTCCACCTCATTTCTTCATTTTCATTTTCCTTTTCATCTAACACTTTCATATTTTTCTCAAATTCTTCATAAAGCAATTCATCATCCATATTCAAACGATCAAGCTTCGGGCCAAACAAATTACATATTCGAGCTCCTCGTGATCTCCTCTTCGATTCCATACCAATCTCATTTTATTTGGGTAACTTTCTAAAATCACTAATTTTATGTGTTCTTGATATTTTTGAGTTAAAAGGTTGTTAATTAGTGTCTATGGCTCAAGTCTAGTATAATTATGTGATTTGTATGCTTGTTCTTGCTATTTTGGTGTAACTAGTTCATATTGAAAGAATGCTTGCTTAATCTTGAGTTTTAGGTGTTCATATGTTGTTGAATGATGAAAGTTCATGTTTTAATTGTGTTCCTAACATCACTAGCTTCAAATTGGTATGTAGGTTGACATGGATTAGTTTCATATGCAAGATTGTTGAATTTGTGATTTTGGGTTAGGGTTTGATAGAAGTAAATTGAATTTTTGATGCATTAAATGCTTGTTAATGTTACTTGTAAGTGTTAGGTTGTGTTGTATGCTTAATTACCTTCGAAACGGCATATCGTTCATGTAATTTGGTTGCCAAATCATTAAATTGCAATTTTGACTTGTATGCATTGATTATGGAACATTAATTGCGGTTTTTGGTTGTTTTAAGTGCGTGTGTTTAGTTGCATTCCTCGTCAAAATACCTTTCCAACGATGTATGATAGGCGTTATAAGTTTTTGCGGGTCAAGTTTTGTGTTAAAATTGATTTTGGCTCGTGCATAGTTTTGCAAAACAGAAAAATGTCTGTACAGGTGGTGGCGCGGCGCGCCCCTTACCCGCGCGGCGCGCAGATTATGCTGGACAGATTCTGACCTCTTGGTCCCAATTCACGCGAAATGTTTGACTAGTTACCGACCTCCGATTCACATGAAACTTGTTTTAATATACTTGTATATGAATAATTAGCATAGAAAATTTGTCCGGGACCCGACCCGAACATGTTGACTTTTTCGTTGACTTTGACCCGACCAAGTTTGACTTTTTGTCAAACTTAACCAATTAATTATGCAATCTTCCTAACATGCTTTTATACTTGTATCTTGCATGAAACTTGACAATTTGCTTCACATGCTACATAATCGAGTCGTGTCGAGCCATAGGACTAATTGAACAACTTTGACCCTTCGTGACTATCGTTATTGATACAACCTATTTGTTTAGGTCGAGACTAGCGTTGTCCTTTGCGCACATTACTTGTTGAAGTACTTTTTGTTCGTGCATACAAGGTGAGATCATAGTCCCACTTTTTACTCTTTTGAACTTACTTTTGGGATGAGAAAACATAAACGATCCTTTTGAACTAAGTGAACACAAGAACGGGAAAACAAACATTCTACATACGAGTTTAGAACAAAAATCCTCAATCCGATTATCATTAGTTACATCAGATGGTGTAAGCGAGAACTTATGTTATATGGCCATATGGGTTGACAACCCTCATCTTTGACGGTTCGCTACCGTCTACGGATGAAATATATTTTCGGGAAACAGTGTTGTTCTAGCACTAATTTATGGGGTATTCAACGGACGGAATGTTAAGCTTTGATAATTGGGTGCTCGTGAATATTAACTTTTAGAATGTATTACTACTTTATAAATATTGCAACTCTTGTGGTTCAGCTTGCTTTTACTCATTTACTTATTTAAACCTATGATTTCACCAACGTTTTCGTTGACAGATTCTCTATGTTTTTCTCAGGTCCTTGAACTTAGGTGATACATGCTTCCGCACATACTTTTTGATACTTGCATTGGATGTCGAGTATACTTGCATACGTGGAGCGTCTTTTTGGCTATTTTTAAACTATGTCGCACGTGTTTCATATGAACAATAACTTTTGTTATGTACTTGTCTTGGGAATTACTTTTGTAAACATTGAAACATCCTTTATGAAATGTATGCGACATATTTTCGGTCAAACTTTGTTATAAATACTTATAACCATGTAATGGGACCATACGTAGACGACGCCGTCACTTGACGATTTGTCGGGGTCGCTACAAGCAACACTTTGACGTTGATTAGCCTTTAATTTTATGAATTCTTAGTGCACAATAGTATTTAGGCGACAGTGTCGACCATATATCATTTAGGCGGTATAACCGACCATGTATCACTTAGGCGGCAGAGCCGACCATATAATAAGAACAACACAAGTGCACTAAGAACTTAAACACAAACTAAGGCTTAATCGAGAAACTTAACAAAGAACACTTTTATTAATACAAAATACAATTACAATATTACTTACTTACAAGCTTTTCTTCTCTACTCACACACTTCTCACTTCTTACTTCTTCTCTACTTCTCAACTCACTCTTTTCACAACTTACTCACAAATGAAATCACCACCCATATTTATACTACTCCATGGAACATTCTAGAACCTAGATATTTCCATGGATATATAAATATCTAGATATTTCTACAACCTACAAATATCTAGATTTTTCTTTTACATTTCAATTTCTAGATTTTTCTCTCATATTCTAATATCTAGATATTTTCTTATACATATTAATATCTAGATATTTTATCCATATACATTTACTAAATCCATATTATTCTAAATTTGCATTGTATTTTAACACTCCCCCTCAATGCAAATTTTCTTCCAACGATGTCTTGCAGACCATTCCAAGTGCTTCTCTGAATTTTTCAAACTTTGATTTACTTAGGCTCTTGGTGAATATATCTGCAACCTGTTCATCTGTCTTTGTTGGCACCATCTTGATTTTTCCTTTAAGGACCTTCTCACGAACATAGTGATAGTGCACTTCTATATGTTTTATTCTTGCATGAAAGACTGGATTTTCTGCTAGTCGTATAGCTGATAGGTTATCGCAAAGAAGATTTACTTGATAATCTGTTGATTGATGAAGATCTTCCATTAGTTGTTTCAACCATGTAATTTCTTGTGTTGCTGATGATGCCGATCGATATTCTGCTTCAGTGCTTGATAAGGATACAGTTGGTTGTCTCTTGCTGCACCATGATATTACTCCCGATCCAAGACTAAACATGTATCCAGTTGTTGACCGTCGTGTATCATAGTCTCCAGCGTAATCGGCGTCACAATATCCAGTCACGTGACATTCTTTTGTTTTCTTGTATAAAATACCAAAGTTGATAGTGCCTTTAACATACCTTAAGATGCGTCGTACAACATCAAGGTGAGGCTTCTTCGGATTGCTCATGTATCGACTAACCACTCCAACTGCATAAGATATGTCTGGCCGGCTTAGTGTGAGATAAATAAGACTTCCGACCATCTTTCGATACATGGTAACATCTTGAAGACTTTTTCCTTCATCTGCTCGTAGTTTTGTATTCGGATCCATTGGGGTTGAGATAGGTTTGCAATTAAGCATTCCGTACTTTTGTAAAAGATCTCGCGCATATTTCTGTTGTCCCAGAAATAATCCTTCTCTTTTCTGCTCTATTTCGAGTCCAAGAAAATGTTTGAGTTCTCCAAGCTCCTTCATATGAAATCTGATAGACAGATTCTCTCTTGTTCTTTGGATCTCCTCATAGTGATCTCCCGTGATGATTAAGTCATCCACATATACTAGCACTATGACTAGTTTTCCTTGATCTTGTTTCACAAATAAACTAGAATCTGAAGGAGCAACTGTGAAACCACTTTGTACTAAGAACTCACCAATTTTCCCGTACCAAGCTCTTGGAGCCTGCTTCAAGCCGTATAGTGCTTTCTTTAATTTGCAGACATGGTCAGGATGGAACTTGTTCTCAAAGCCTCTTGGTTTCTCCATATAAATTTCTTTGTCAAGTTCTCCATGTAAGAAAGCGTTCTTGACATCCATCTGCCACAGCTTCCAAGATTTGCTAGCGGCTAAAGCTAGTAGAACTCGAATTGTTGTGATCTTCGCCACTGGACTAAATGTTTCTTCATAATCCAGCCCATATTGTTGAGAAAAACCTCTAGCAACAAGTCGAGCTTTATACCTTTCAATGGAGCCATCTGATCGAGTCTTCACCTTATAAACCCATTTACAAGATATTGGTTTTACATCTTTTGGCTTTGGAACTAAACTCCATGTCTGGTTTTCTTTTAGTGCATTAATTTCTTCTTCCATTGCTTTCTGCCACTCTCGACTTTGTGCTGCTTCTTCATAAGTAGAAGGCTCAATAGGTATTGATTCATCCACATGAGCAGCATTGGCATACCTTGGATTAGGTTGCCTCGGTCTTGTTGATCTCCGTAATTCTTGTACATGCTCCTCGACATCCATTTGGCTTGGACGAACCTCATCGGATACAGATTGATGCACACCAGTTTTCCATGGACTCTTTTCCTTAGAGTACGACCCTTCTCCTTCTTTTATTGGATCCAATATCTGCTCTTTAGGTTCTTCTTTTTCTTCTGGACCTTCTTCTAATCCATGAGATTCTGGAAGCTCTATCTTTTGAGGTGACCACCATGAAGACGCTTCATCAAATACCACATTTCTTGAAGTATGACACTTTCCAGTATTTGGATCACAACATCTCCATCCTTTTCTTGATTCATCATAACCGACAAAAATGCACCAAATTGCCTTCTTATCAAATTTGCTTCGGAGATGATCTGGCACGAAGACGTAGCATACACATCCAAAAACCTTGAGATGGTTAACGGTTGGCTTGATCTTCCATAATCTTTCATATGGTGAAATATATCCCAATTTTGTTTGTGGGAGTCTGTTAATCACATATGAAGCCGTCCTCATACATTCGGCCCAAAATCTTCCTGGTACATTCTTACCATGAAGCATACTTCGACAAGTTTCAGCAAGATGACGATTCTTACGTTCTGCCACTCCATTCTGTTGTGGAGTATTAGGGCAAGTTAATTGCCTTCTGATCTTGTGCTTTTCAAGATACATATTGAACTCAGTCGATAAATATTCTCCTCCATTATCTGTGCGTAAGCACCTAATCTTATTATTGAGCTCACTTTCTATCTTCTTCTTGAACTCTTTAAACTTCTGAAAAGTCTACGACTTTTCCTTCATGAAGTAAACCCACACATACCTTGAGAAGTCATCAATGAATGTCACCATATACTTCATTCCTCCAAGTGATGTTTGTTTCACAGGGCCAAAGACGTCTGAGTGTATGAGCTCTAGTGGTGTCTTGGACTGATGTTGTGACTCCTTGAATGGCAATTGGTGAGCTTTTCCAAATTGACATCTATCACATATTGTATCTGTTCGGATATCAATTTGAGGAAGCCCATTTACTATGTGTTTCACCATCATCTCCTTTAACTTGTTGTAGCCCACATGTCCAAGACGTTCATGCCAAAGATCAGCCATCTCATTCTTTCGAGTCTTATCCACATATGCTGTTTCAACAGATAGTACATAGACCGACTCTATTCTTCTTCCTTGCATAATTGGATTGCTAACCACCTTCACTCTCTTGAATACGGACACATCTTCTGGTCCAAAGAGCACATAGTTCCCTTCTGCTGTCAATTGTGGTATTGACAGTAAATTCTTCTTTAGGCTAGGGACAAGATACACCTTCTCGAGTTGGAGCTTATGAGAGTCGCCTTCATTTGGAATTATTGTCTTTCCAATGTGAGAAATAGACAACCTTGAATTGTCGGCTGTCAACACAACTCTCTTTCCTTTGTAATCCTCCATTTCTTGCAGCTTCATCTCATCATTGGTCATATGATTTGAGCACCCAGAATCAATGATCCAATCATCTTTGTAGTTTATTTTTGACTTTAAGGTTGCTGCAAGAGCTTGATCATCCATGTCAGCTTCAACGGAGAGTCCTGCTTCTGCATCCCATGTTTCCTCATTAATGGTTGCTTCGAATGTGACCTCTTTCTTCTCATCTCTTGCGGCGGCCACATTTCCTTCGAAAGTTCGCCTTCTGGGGAATCTACATTCTCGAGCAAAATGACCCTTCTTGCCACAATTGAAGCATTCACCATTCTTTCTCTTATCATTTTCCCCGTATTGTTGGCGATGATCTCTTCTTCCTTGTTGAGCTCCCCCTGAAGCGTTGCCTTTTGATTTTGGGTGACCCTTCCACCCATATGTCTTACTTTCTTTCAACGCCACTTGTCTTCGAGATGTTGCTTTCTTTTTATTGGTGAAGAGTGCATCTTCTCCGTCTTTTATGGTTACTTCATTCATCTGCTTGGCTAATGCCTCTTGATTAGCCAACAAATTCTCCAGCTCTATTAATGATGGTTGAGTAGGCCATCCTCTCACAGCGGCTATAAATCCATTATACTCGGACCTTAAGCCATGGATGATAATTCTCTTCATCCTTGCATCACTCACTTTCTCTTCAGGAGCAAGTTGAGATATCTCACGGCAAATTGATTTCACCTTGGTGAAATACTGAGAAATAGACAGACTTCCTTGTGAGATACCCGCGAGCTCATTTTCCAAGAGCCGGAGGCGTGCTTCATTCTTCTTTGAAAATAATTTTTCAAAAGTTTCCCAAGCTGCCTTTGGTGTTTTCTCGTCACGGATGTGCTCCAATAGATCCTCCTCGATTGTAGTCTTCAATATAAATAAAGCCTTCCCGGCCTTGATGTTCCATTTTCTCAAGGCTTCAGCATTTTCTTTCGGTGGAGGCGTTGTGTCACTGCCAGCAACTATTTCCCATAAATCCTGTCCTTGTAGGTAGGATTCTATGCAAGTCCGCCAATAACCATAGTTGTGGTTATTGAGACTCTTGATTCCACTGCTCGTACTTGCAAGATCTGCCATCATGACGTCCAACGTCCAATAAGCTTGGTCCCTGACCGATGAGCTTTCACAGTTCCTAACTGTGCTCCGACAGAATCTTCCTTAGAGCCTTGGTGAAAACAAGCCGATGTAAACGTCCAACGTTTACCGATTTCCTCCACTAGAAATGGTCCCGAACAACCTTGCTCTGATACCAATTGTTGGAAGCTTCGACGAGCCCAACACACCCACTATAGAGGATCTAGACTATACTAGACTCACTACACCAACACTTTGACGTTGATTAGCCTTTAATTTTATGAATTCTTAGTGCACAATAGTATTTAGGCGACAGTATCGACCATATATCATTTAGGCGGTATAACCGACCATGTATCACTTAGGCGGCAGAGCCGACCATATAATAAGAACAACACAAGTGCACTAAGAACTTAAACACAAACTAAGGCTTAATCGGGAAACTTAACAAAGAACACTTTTATTAATACAAAATACAATTACAATATTACTTACTTACAAGCTTTTCTTCTCTACTCACACTCTTCTCACTTCTTACTTCTTCTCTACTTCTCAACTCACTCTTTTCACAACTTACTCACAAATGAAATCACCACCCATATCTATACTACTCCATGGAACATTCTATAACCTAGATATTTCCATGGATATATAAATATCTAGATATTTCTACAACCTACAAATATCTAGATTTTTCTTTTACATTTCAATTTCTAGATTTTTCTCTCATATTCTAATATCTAGATATTTTCTTATACATATTAATATCTAGATATTTTATCCATATACATTTACTAATTCTATATTATTCTAAATTTGCATTGTATTTTAACAGTATGTTTTACCACGAATGCATGTAACTCAACAAAATTAGCACTAGGCATGTGTTTAAACTATAATGGATTCTAAAAGTCTAGGAATAGAATAAATAACTGGTCTTAAAGTTTCACATGTTGCAACCATGTTGACTGCTTCATATGATTCTCAATTTCTCAGTTTGTTGTATTGAAGGAAATAATAATTAAGTAAAATAAATAAATGAAAAACCAATTTATTGTAATTTGTTTGTGTTGTTCTATACCTTTGTGGGTTTGTAGGTTGTCGGGCAGTGACGATTCTAGGATTAACACTCAATATGGTTACAAATTATTTTTTCAATACAAATTTTTTTGAATATTATTTTAGTGGTTGTTTACCTTTATAATACTACAAATTCGAAAAATCTATGTGATCCAGATAGTTAAATTTAGTAGTGTCCCATACATTTCAAAGGAAAAACTATAGATTCAATAAATATATGGGGTCCTGTAGTTAAATTTAGTGGTATCTTATAGAATTTAAAAAGTATTTTATACGTAAATTTTTTAAATTAGCGGTGTCCCGTGACTCACGGACTAATACATAAACTCGCCCCTGTTGTCGGGCCGTAGATGGTTCCTAGTCTCATGTTTGCTTGTTAGAATGGTCCCTTCTAAGCGTGTGTGATGTCGTTGTCCGTTTAAGTTTTTATTGTGAACTGAGGCTTCATTCTCTTGATGAATTCTCTAATTGATTACAAAGTTATCATTTTTCTCAAAAAAATGAAAAATAAAAGATGCATATATGATACCAAATATTTAAGCTTAGAAGTCTTTTGTAAAGGAGAGCCGGGAGAACCTACCCATATGGTTTACCGCACACAATTCATTTATTTCAGTAACAAAATAATTAAGAATTGAACATTTATTTTCTTGTAAAGGCTAGCAGGGTAGAACTGAACATTTATTTTGAGACGTTAAATATAGGAATGTGAATTTTATTAGACGAGGAAGTACTAAATAACATAAGATTCTTCAATTACCATGATTTATTACACTCAATCATTTATATTTTAATTAGTCAAACTTACCTTATATGTATAAAGATAGAATTAACATTTATCATGTCTATCTTATCTAACTAACTTTCTATTAAACTAATAATGTTTTATCGTTACTATTGGAATTTAATTTACAATTTACTTTATTTTAGGGAGTTCTTATTCACATTTACTAATTAAAAGTAGTTAACGACAGCAATATAATATTTGCCTTCTTTATTAAAATCATTCAAAATTCAAATAGCTTATGGATTATCTTGAAGTTGTGTGGTAAATATAAATCTTTGCATTATTTGGGTTTGGTGCAATTATAAGATGGTAACTGCGATAATACTAATCATTGGCATGAGCTAATTACAAATACAGCGTTTTTAGTTTCATTTAATACATTTTATCTATATCTATATCAAATAAAATCATAAATCAACATTAACTCGTTAGTGTAATTTATTCATAAAACAAATCAAATAATTCGAAACAACTTAAAAGAAACTAAAAACGAAAGTTAGAACGGAAAGAGTAAAATATGCATTTTCTTGAAAAACACTCACATATCGTACATATACGAATTTTCTCACAAATATTTACAAATGTTCTACCTCAAAGTATGGATGAACATTAGTACCAGAATTCCGGATACCATACTTTTACTGTACCAAACTGATACCATACCGCTATAATCGATACGGTGAAAAAACTGCCCTTAGGCCCCAACGAATAATATAAACTATTTAAAAAACGACAACTAACGGTTTCGGTTCCAGTTTTCGGGGTCGGTTTTTTTTGGGATAAAATAAAAAACTTTCAATTTTTTTAATTTCCCTTTTTAATTAAAAAAGGATTAAAAGTAATACACTTTATTCAAAAAATAAGCAAAACATCCTATATAATTATATACTCACGAGTGGCGTTTGAATTTGGATTCAGCCTCAACTATATTACGTCAAAGTGGGATCTACATCATTAATTCTATCTAACGTGAGAAAAGAAATAATGAAGCACCTGAATATGTTAGTTACAATTTAATCGAATGCAATTTTATCCCACATCGATGGGTGATATATAAAAACACTTCTATATAATTAATAGTCCCCGAATTATTGTGTCTAAAAGAAAAGGTTGGGCTGACTCATATTAGCCTATAATCTTTTGCTAATCTAAAATTCGCGGGCTTAATTATTTGTGTGTATTGGTCCCTTAAAAGTATTGGCCCTGTGCAACTGAACATGTTGCACCCCTATTGGGCCGGGCCTGGTATTCAGTACTTAAATATATTCAATTTTTTTAATGCGGTACTTTCGATACGGTATCGATATTTTTCCGTTTTTTGTACGTGGTACTGCTTTAGGAATGATATATATTCATTTTTTTAGATTACAACTAGTAAACTATGCTCCTATTTTGTTACGTTACTTTGAGTTGTAAGAGCACTAGGAGTCGTTCAGTGTTAAATCTCAGTGTTAAATTTAACACTGGATTTAACACTGAGGTCAAAACAGGAGAAATCGTTCAGTGTTAAATCTCAGTGTTAAATATTATTATTATTTAATTTATTTTTTTCCTATTATTTATTATTTAATTTATTTTTATACTATTATTTATTACGTAGTATTTAATTTATTTAACTAACAAAAAATATAATATAAATAAACAATAAGTATCATTGTGATTTTTTCTTTTTTAAAAAATTCAGCCCTTTTTTTTTCCATTTTTAATGACCCAAAATACAGCCCTTTTGTCCAATTCATTTTTAATACTTGTATTTATCTTTTTATCTTTTAGTATATAATTCATTTAACTCGGTAAAATTCAGCTTTTTTTGTCCAATTTGCCATCTTCTTTATCTTTTCCCATCTTCATCTTGACTCTGCAATAAGTCAACAACCAAAAACAAAACTAATTAAATAATGAAAAAACAAGGAAATAATAATAAAGAAAAAGAAAAAAGAGCCACAAACAACGTCGAATAGGTGACGTTGAGATGAAACCGTGGTCGGCGACGGCGATTTAACTCCGGCGCAGTGTGGGGATTCCCACCGTCCCCACCGTTAAGATTGGATAACGGTGAAAATTTTTTACGACTCCTGGTGCTCTTATATAGGTTGAACGTAAATATTATAACATGATAGATTATAAATAAATAAATTGTACTAAGATATGAAAAAGATTAAAATATAGTGTAAGGTTAAAGGTATTACATCATTTAAATTGTAACATAAAATATGGTATAAAATACCGGTACGATACGGTTCGGTAACAGGGACAGTGCCACAAACCCGTTATGTGATAAATATGTAAAATTTGTTCGTTTAACTTGTTCGACTCGACTAGCTCGTCTGACTCGAGAAATATAAAAGAATCTTTGATTGAGTCGAGCTGAATAGTAATGTTTTCGAGTTTGACTCGGAAAACTGATCAAGTAAATCATTTTTGTTGGATTTTGACGGGAGTTCAAGAACTAAAATGCTCGAATTTAAGATAAATAAGTTCAAATAGTATATTATATACTCGAATCTGTAACACTTTAGTGTTTAGGGTGGTAGTGAACTAGTGATGGCATACAGAGGACGAAACAGATTCTAATGGGTAAAATTGTAATAAGACCTTTTATTATTAAATTATTAAAATATTTAATATATAAAGATTTACGAAAGCAATCACTTTCTTTGAATAAATAAATATTTAGATAAATATTTTTGCCGTTTGGTTGAAACAATTGTAGGTGAATGTATGCACGATGCATACATATGTCAATTAAAGATCCGCCGCCTATGACCTGAGACTTTAGCCATGTAACTTGACCAGTCAATTGTCAACACAACAACATTTAAACCCCTCAAACAAACTCCATGCCAGATATTAGGGCCGGATATTGAGTTGTGCAAAGCGTACGATCGCACATGGCCAATATATTTAAAAGTCCAAAATTTTTAGCCCAATGTTACTTATCTAGGTCCATTTGTTAATTAAAAGGGTAATATTTTAAAAAATAGAAAACATAATTAACGTCGAATTTCAAGGACCCATTTTTGTTTATTAAACTCGGTATTATACATGAAAGATTTCGTATATAAACGGCTCAAATTTTTTTATCGAACAGAGCCCATAAAATCGATAGGACGGCCCTGACAAACTCATCAAATTAATCAATTGATTGCAAATTTTTGTACATTTTGTGTTCTAATGGTACCACGTCGACTCCATATGGTTGATTGTTTAGCAATCAAACGTATTGATCCCTTTTTCATTATGGAGTGTGATTATGATACCAACACGTGGGTTATTTGGTTATCATGGTTGATTGATGTTTATTTAACGTATATAAACGTCATTACCATATTAACTATTAGACTATGAATAGTATCAGGGGTATTTTCGTTTTTTCACCTTTTTTTTCTTCTTCTCTTTTTCCCTTCTTTCTTTCAAGTAACACCACACAAGGCCCCCCACATTTTGTTCAAAAATTAAAATCGATCAAAATTTTCATATAATATCTTAATTAAACTCCACTCAATATATTCAACAGGTCATATCTTCTCGCTCGCAACGAGTTAAATTTTTTCGACACCATCCTTAAACTCGAAATAATTTTATGAACACAATGTCACTAACTATACGCAAAACGGACACTTTTAAAAAAAAAACGCTAAATATTTAGGGTACTATTCATATATGTTGATTTTTCGCTCGCATGCTACGTAACTAAACACAATAAAATACATTAAAAATCGACCCCGGCGCACTAATTGTAAGAATTCAGTGATAGATAAATGAGTAAAAAAGGGGGTTAGAAAGATATAATTGTTTAGTTTCATGACTCATAGATTCAAGATAAAGACACTAAAATCTTAGCTTGATTGTGATCGAAGAACGTTTAGTTTCATGACTCATGAAGTAGATACAACATTAAGACGCTATAATAGTGGCTTGATTAGTGTGTTATATTGTAAGTTTGTCTTTTTAATTATTTTATCTTGATTGAAAGACCATTAAGCAAATGCTCGGGATATTTTAAGCATTCGTGTAGAAAATTTTCCAAAACAAATCTACACACTTGTGAAAGTTTTTTTTTGGTCGGGATACTCTTATATTTGAATGTTAACATCAAATACCCAGAGAGTTTTGATTTCAATATATACACACACATTATGTATGCATGTAAAAGTGTAAAATGAAGTAGTCATATAAGGTAGAAAAGTTAAGTTTAAGAATAAGAGTTAGAACCTCACAGGTATCCGGGTTAGAACGTTTTGACTTCTTTATAGACGGGTTGAAAGAGGACGTTAGCAGGTTTGTAGCTTAGTCGGTTGGCTAGTTTTGATTAGGCCGTTTGTAATTTGTTGTGAATATGAGAGGATCACCTGGACGTTGGTACACACAAATTTGAGAGAAAATAACTCTATTACTCACAAGAATAGATTACATAGTATTACAAAACTCAAAAACAAAAAAACTCTCAAACTAACACTAGGAATTCTCACAAGGATGTATTCACTCTTGGTTATGATTACACATATCTCACACACACTAACTAGGCTGTGATTACACTTTTTGTGAATGGATTACAAATGAGGCTTACACCCCTATTTATAAGAAGATTTTGAGGAGGTGAAACGGTGTGAACGCGTAACGGTGTGAACGGAAAATGGTGGCTAGCCGTCATTGTGTTCAATTTTGCTACTTTCATATCCATAGTCAAAATTGGCAACTTTGAATATCTAGTATCTTCTAGATTGCGGCTAGAATGAAGACATCTAGCGGCATCTAGAAGATACTAGATTACGGCTGGAACTTATCAATTCTTCCCCTCCAGCCGTAAACAGGGAAAACACATCCCGGTTATGTCTCTGCATAACATTAGCTTCTCTCGAGTCACCACCTTTGTCAACATATCCGCAGGATTCTCCTTTGTATGGATCTTCACTAGTCTCAGCAGTTGTCGATCAATTACCTCGCGTATCTAATGATAGCGAATATCAATATGTTTTGTACGGGAATGGTACATGGAGTTCTTGCTCAAATCTAGAGCACTCTGACTGTCATAATATACCTTGCACTCTTTTTGCTTGATTCCAAATTCTTGGAGATAACGCTTTAACCACAACATTTATTTTCCAGCTTCTGCGGCAAAAATATATTCTGCTTCGGTTGTGGATAATTCAACACACTTCTGTAGTCTTGACTGCCATGAAACGGCTCCCCTGCAAAAGTGTAAATGAATCCTGAAGTAGATTTTCTACTATCAGGATCCCCAGCCTTATCTGCATCTGTATAGCCTTCCAAGATTGGATCAGCTCCTCCGTAACAAAGACATATCTTTGTTGTACCTTTAAGACATATGAGAATCCATTTTACCGCATTCCAATGCTCTTTCCCGGGGTTAAAGAGAAAACGACTCACTGTCCTCATTGCGTGAGCAATATCGGGCCTCGTACACACCATCGCATACATCAAACTTCCAACAGCCGAAGAATATGGTACTGACGACATCTCCCCAATCTCTTCCTTGGATGAGGGACATGAACTCTTACTTAACTTGAAATGGTTGGCTAATGGAATGCTAACAGGTTTGTCATTGTTCATATTGAATCGTGAAAAGACTCGTTCAATATACTTCTCCTGAGATAGCCATAACCTTCTATTCTTCCTGTCTTGGGTAATCTGCATACCCAAAATTTGCTGAGCCTGTCCTAAGTCTTTCATGTCAAAAGACTTAGAGAGTTCCTTCTTCAGCTGGTTGATCTTCGTTGTGTTTTTCCCTACGATCAGAATATCGTCTACATATAGTAGAAGAGCAACGAAATTTCCATCAAAAAACTTCTGGATGTAGACACACTCATCTGCTACAGTTTTCTTATACCCCTGACTCACCATGTGTGATGACACGGAAATTTCCGACCAAATTTAAACTTAATTTTTAAATGATTTAATGTTTCCGACACGATAAGCAAAGTCTGTTAAGTTGAATCTCAAAAATTTTGAACTATGTTCATGTATTCATTTAACCTCGACCAGATTTCGACGATTCACGAACCATTAAATAATTGGATATGAATATATATGTATATATATTATAAGTTGAAAGCGTTAACAAAGTATTAAATGTATAATACTTTACATTAAACGTATTTGTCTCAATATATGTTTAATATATTCATCTACGGAATTAGAAGGTAATACCAATGATTGATTTAGTAGATACTTCGGCACTTATAAATCTCGTAAATATTATGATATGATTTATAGGTCTCTGTTGTGAGGTCCACGTTGATTTGAGAAATCGTTTCATTTAAAAATATTCGGAATAAATGATAAAGTGTTCTACAAGTAGGAACAAAGTGTCAAATAACGAAAATTGGATAAAAGTTAGTGGAAAAACTGAAATTCATAATATTCGATTGATCTATTTTCACACGTACTGATTATACATTCCTGAATGTTAATATATATGTTTTATAATATAAACTTAGATTTAAAATGATTTGTTATAAAGACTTAATATATTATTAAATATATTTTAATAAATAACGAGACGATGAGTTAAAGAAGCAAATGACCAAAACACTCGAACGTTCAAGTTATACTTTGAGTGATATAGTGTATTGATGATTTAAGTCTAATTATTGGTAAAGGTACACGTCGCGAAACGTAAAGTACTAGTTTTCTAAGCGTACGAAAGGACATTCGAAAAATCGGAACCGGGACATAAACCGGGCATCAACGTACAAGACACTGGAACTAAAATTACAAGTCACCTATACACGAGAATATAATATATATATATATATATATATATATATATATATATATATATATATATATATATATATAAATTATATATTATAAATATAATTATAATAATATGTCGACAAGCTATAGGACAAAAACTATGTGAGCTGGAAAACTGACCCATGCGATCGCATGGGATATAGGCAGTGAAGCCATGCGATTGCATGGAAACCTTGATCAGGATACATCTATAAAGCTCGCTTATTTTCTGCCGAATCCATTCACTTTTATCTCTCAATCTCTTAATCTCTCTACATATATTATTATTATTATTATTATTATTATTATTATTATTATTAAGATTAATATTATTATTAATCTTATTATTATTATCAATAGTATAATAATTATTAGTATTATTATACATAAAATACTACGACGAGATCATGAGCAAGTTATTTTCAAAACAAGTTTTTCGAGCGGGATAGAGCTAAGGAAATTATGGGTTATAGCTATGGAGGTTATGGGTATTGCTCGGGAGTTTTGATCATGAGTCTAGAGTTTATCATTTCCATTGCGTCTACGTACTTTCCTGCAATATTGAATCACAATATTGATACGTGAGTATTCATATCTTATCTTTAATATATTAATAGTGTATCCATGTCTACTGCTCGAGTATATATGTTTATGCATGCTTGTATGCTAAATTTCGTCGTTAGATAGTTTTATGATGAATCACGAATTAAACACATGTACTACAGATATGAAGTATATGATATGCATGTTGTTGGAAAGCTGGCGAAAAATTAATAACTTTTCATTTAGAAATCGCGTGATTTCGATGAACGAATTAAAAGTTATGGTTAACTTAATTATGATTGACGTTAATTGAAATTTCTTTTGAATCTGCAATTAATATTTAAACAACTTGTTTATAAGATTGATAAATTGGATTTTTAGATATTAATAGTCGAGTAAATGAATTCTTATATAAGACACGTCTCGTTTTGTTAAACAATTGTCAAAATTGACTTTTTGAGATGACTTTTGTTAACTTTTGCATGTCGGTCTCGAGCATTAGGATTGTGATACACTATGACCTGACCTAGCTTGTTATATATTTTAATATATATATATATATATATATATATATATATATATATATATATATATATAAGTTCGTGAATCCGAGGCCAACCCTACACTTGTTCAGTGCCGTCATATGAATAATTGCTACGAAATACAGTATCATGAGTTTCATTGCTCCCTTTTTAATTGCTTTTACAATATATTTTTGGGCTGAGAATACATGCAATTTATTTTAAACGCAATGGACACAAGTACATACTTAATTCTACACTGAGTTTGAACCGAAAATCCCTTAGCTTTGGTAACTAGTAGCTGCCGGTTATAAGAACTGGTGGGCGCGAGTAGTTGTATATGGATCCATAGGGCTTGACATCCCCGTCTGTTCCAGGTATAGAGACCCTAGCCTGAACTATAAAACAGACGTATGCTATTTGAGTTTAGTATACGTTGGATTACATGTATTGTACATGTTGGTTGCATGTATGTTAAAACAAGGGTACTTATTATATATACGTTAAGTTTAGTTACCAGGGTGCTCAATTTTGTAACATCCCGCGTTTTTCCGTTAAATTTATTTTTAACACCGTTTTTTTTAAATAATATCTCACGTTATCTAGATTCGTGTCCTTCGTTAACTAACATCCGTGATATTTCCGTTATTCGATTATAACATCTTCCGTTTATTCTAGCATTTTTAAAATATTCGTTTGGTTAATTCACGCACCCGCTTTGAAACTTGAGGGACCGAAGTGGCCAAGTGGGCAAACTAGTTGACTAGGTCAACTAGTCAGCCCACTCTTTCCACCATTCATTTCATTTTCACCTCCTCATCTCTTTCTCTCTTTTCTCTACTTCCATTTTTGAACTCAAACACCCAAATCATTCATTCATCATCTAAATTCGATCTAGGAGGCTTACAACAAAACAAATTACATATTCGTGATCCTCTCATCATCCTCTACATTTTGGTACCAATTTCATCTCGTTTGGGTAACATTTCTAAAACTCTAGATTTCATGTTCTTAGTGTTTTTGACTTGAAATGGTGTTAATTAGTGTCTATGGCTCAAGTCTAACATGAATATGTGTTTAGTTTGCTCGATTTGTTGTTTTGAGTAACTAGTTTGAATATGAAAAATGGGTGTGCTTAATCTTGAATTTTGGATGATTAAATGTTGTTTAAATGTTAAAGTTCATGTATTAAATGTGTTACTAGCATCATTAGCCTCATTTTGATGTGTAGGTTGATTTAGAAAAGTTTCATTTGCAAAACGGTTGAATTCATGATTTTGGTTAGGGTTTGATGAACTTTAAAATGAACTTTTGACGCATTGAATGCTATGAAATGTTGTTAGTAAGTGTTTAGTTGTATTGTATGTTTCATTACCTTCAAAACGGCGTATTGTATGTGTGAATTGGATTCCCGAGTCAAGAAATGCGTTTTATGAACTTGAAACTTTGATTTTGAAGATATAATGATAATTTATTGAGGTTTTCATTGTTGTTAATGATGGATTTGATTTATGAAATGTGTTTAGTTGTATTCCTTGTCAAAATACCATTCCAACGATATAAGATACGTGTTTTGAATGTTTACGGTTCATAAGTTATGATTGTTTGAAGTTGGATTCGTGCTTGAGTGTTCAAAAACTGCCAGACTTGCTGAACAGCTATACTGAGCGCCGCTCAGGGTCCTGGAGCGCCGCCCCAGGCCCCGGCTGTCCAAAAATACCCGTTTTCGTTTAATTCTAACTATGCTACGCACCCCCGATCAACATGAAACTTGGCCAACATGCTTACATATGATTAAAAACCTCAGAAAAATAGTCCGGGACCCGACCCGAACGTGTTGACTTTTCGTTGACTTTGACCAAGTTTGACTTTTAGTCAAATTTAACTAAACACTTTTGCAATCGTTCTAACGTGCTTTTATACTTGATTCTTGCATGAAACTTGACAACGTGATTCACATGCTACATAATCGAGTCGTAACGAGCCATAGGACTAATTGAACACATTTCGACCGACCTTGTTTGTGTCTTACCCGGTATTGATATAACTTACTTGTTTAGGTCAAGGCTAAACAACTTTCATGCACACGTTTACTTTGTGAAGTACTTTTATACTCGTACACTCGAGGTGAGATCATAGTCCCATCTTTCAACAACTTTTATACTTTTAAATCATGGGATGAGAAACATATACAGTTTTATACTTTGAACACAAGTACGAAAACAAACATTCCACGTGCGAGTTAGAACAAAAAGACTCAATTCAATTATCATTAGTTGCACTTGCAGGGTGTAAGCGAGAACTTATATTATGTGATCACATGGGCTTGACGAGCCTCATTCGGACGGTTCGCTACCGTTAGCGGATGAAATATATTTTCGAGTATAGTGTATGTTCTAACACTACGTAACAGGGTACAAAACAATTAAGCCTTGATAATTGGGTGCTCGTGATACAAACAACAACTTTAGAATGCAAACGATTTAGATAATCAACTATACAAAATCTTGTGGTTCAAAAACAACGTTTACAAACACCTATGATTTCACCAACGTTTTTCGTTGACAGTTTTCTATATGTTTCTCAGGTTCATGAATGGCTATTTGATACATGCTTCCGTGTACACTCATACTTGCTCGGGGTCAAGCATACATGCATACACTTTGATTACTTGCTTGGAGTCAAGCATACATGCATACGCTAGCGATAGCACTTTTGGATTCAAACTTAAAGCATACATACTTACGCTATTTATAGCAACCGTGATTTTAAAATTATTATGTCGCAAGTTATTTCATTTATACTTTATAACTTTTGTAAACTTAAACTTGTTGTCGATCCGTTTGGTAAACTAAACTTTGCAAGTCTTGTACGTTTCAAATGAATGCGACATAATTTTGGTCAAACGCGTCTCATATAGGGACAATGACCACGCAACGGGACCTAAGTTAACGACACCGTCAATGAAGATTTTGTTGGGTCGCTACAGATGGTATCAGAGCGTTGGTTGTGGGGATCTAGGATGTGCATTAGTGTGTCTGACAGAGTCGTTAGGACGCATTAGTGAATCTAGACTACAACCGGATAGTTAGCCATTGCATTCTGACATACATTTGCTATAGATAGCACTTACTTGACTACTTGTACATTATACTTGAATCATTTTTAGGCAAACCTTTTAATGGTACCAAACTTTCATCATACGAATCCGTATTCTGCCACTTTCTGGTAACACACGTAAATTCAAGATTCATACGCGTAAGGATGATGACGACTTCATTAGTCACACTTGTTCGGGAACTCTGTCTCCCAGATTGTTATTCGCCACCGTTTCAACTTACTATCGGTGTCACACCGGTGTTCCTTACTATCTACCACTTCTTGTTACTATCATCACTACTCTAGGTGAGTATCGTCGTCACTACTTATCACTACGGTTGCATACTACTCGTTATCATAATTCGTTACTCCTTTTCGTACCTAAATACATTATTGTTTGACTTGAACCGCATTGACGTGAACAATCATTTATACACTTCCCTCGGGAAACGCATCTTCAGAGTTGCACTAATTCTTTCGATTAATACGAGTCACGTTAGAGATGTCGTTACACTTTGTTCATTTTAAATCTTCACGATTACATGAACTTGATTTTTGGAGTGATGTGAGAATGGAGGTATGAGTTAGCATAATATAACGACACTCGATCAACGTGGTTATACTATGGTAAATCATATCAAAGTTCTAATGACACGTGATGGTGATTGGACTCGATCAACCTAATCACCACCATGTGCCATGTACATGACTTCATTTTTCTTGTTTGAACATCCGAAAACTCCGAGAATACTGATAACAACCATACCAGGGACACACCTTCGATGATTGTCGAATCATATTTATGCTTCCGAATGAATGACAAATTCTTTCAACTTCAAACATATGTTACACATGTATACTATCTCGTCTTCGCGCAATTTTATCGACGAACTACAAATGCTTGACATGCTCACATCGAGGCGGAAACTTCTCTCGCATTACACTCATACTTCCGTATGAGGAAACCTTTTATTCTAAATTCTCAATGGAGAAAGAGACTCTTCACGTTATACTAGTATTCGCCACGAGGGTGAATGGTCCTAGCAAACGTTTTCAGAAACCGATAAGAAACTTGTTCTAACTAACGTTTTCAAATCCTAACGAACTTGTTCAATATACCTTAAAGAACTGTACCTCGTTTCGGATCGAGATCCTCGTTTCACTTCTAGATTTCGGAGTGCCTTACAAAAAGCCTCGGGACCACATTTAGACATGAGTACAACACATCAACCACAAACCGACAGACCAAACAAACATACGATTCAAACCTTGGAAACCATAATACGAGTTTGCGTTATCAACTTCAAATTTACTTGAGTAAAGTCTTTGCCTTTAACCGAATCCTCTTACAACGATAGTTATCACACGAGTATTAACGCCACACCTTTCGAAATCTCATATAGCCGCCATTGTCGTTTTCTAAATTGTTGAACCGAAGTAGATGACAAGCAAACCACCGGACCCGAACTCATTCATAAAATAACCGTTAAGATCGTTCAAATCCAAGAAAGGCTCAAGACGGCCCGTAATTGCTACTATGCCGATGTTAGACGTAAACATTTCAAATTCCAAGTAGGTAACCGCGTAACGTTAAAAGTCGCACCTTAGAAAGGTGTAATCCGTTTCGAGAAATGTAGAAAGCTATCCGCGATATTTTGATCCTTTTAAAATCTTGGGGCGTTTTGGACCCGTTGCTAGCCGTTTAGATTTTCTGACTCGTTTGAGTCTCCGTTCATCCTGCAATCCACATATCAAACTTAAAGAAGTGTCTTGCGAAACAAGAACTCCACTTCATGAGAAAACCGGTTGAAATTATGAATCGTGAACCCAAACTCCAAAACAACGTAAAACCCCGACTGTCAAAGTTCGTTGAAATGTCCAACGGAGTACCTTCACTTATTCGTAGAATTTGCAACGCATAGGTTTCGAAGAAGAAACAACAACTACTACTTCCAACTAAATTTCGGGACAAAATTTCTTTTAAGGTGTAGGTAATGTAACATCCCGCGTTTTTCCGTTAAATTTATTTTTAACACCGTTTTTTAAATAATATCTTCCGTTATCTAGATTCGTGTCCTTCGTTAACTAACATTCGTGATATTTCCGTTATTCGATTATAACATCTCCCGTTTATTCTAGCATTTTTAAAATATTCGTTTGGTTAATTCACGCACCCGCTTTGAAACTTGAGGGACCGAAGTTGTCAAGTGGGCAAACTAGTTGACTAGGTCAACTAGTCAACCCACTCTTTCCACCATTCATTTCATTTTCACCTCCTCATCTCTTTCTCTCTTTTCTCTACTTCCATTTTTGAACTCAAACACCCAAATCATTCATTCATCATCTAAATTCGATCTAGGAGGCTTACAACAAAACAAATTACATATTCGTGATCCTCTCATCATCCTCTACATTTTGGTACCAATTTCATCTCGTTTGGGTAACATTTCTAAAACTCTAGATTTCATGTTCTTAGTGTTTTTGACTTGAAATGGTGTTAATTAGTGTCTATGGCTCAAGTCTAACATGAATATGTGTTTAGTTTGCTCGATTTGTTGTTTTGAGTAACTAGTTTGAATATGAAAAATGGGTGTGCTTAATCTTGAATTTTGGATGATTAAATGTTGTTTAAATGTTAAAGTTCATGTATTAAATGTGTTACTAGCATCATTAGCTTCATTTGGATGTGTAGGTTGATTTAGAAAAGCTTCATTTGCAAAACGGTTGAATTCATGATTTTAGTTAGGGTTTGATGAACTTTAAAATGAACTTTTGACGCATTGAATGCTATGAAATGTTGTTAGTAAGATTTTAGTTGTATTGTATGTTTCATTACCTTCAAAACGGTGTATCTTATGTGTGAATTGGATTCCCGAGTCAAGAAATGCATTTTATGAAATTGAAAGTTTGATTTTGAACATATAATGATCATTTATTGAGGTTTTCATTGTTGTTAATGATGGATTTTATTTATGAAATGTATTTAGTTGTTTTCCTTGTCAAAATACCTTTCCAACGATATAAGATACGTGTTTTGAATGTTTACGGTTCATAAGTTATGATTGTTTGAAGTTGGATTCGTGCTTGAGCGTTCAAAAACTGCCAGACTTGCTGAACAGCTATACTGAGCGCCGCTCAGGGTCCTGGAGCGCCGCCCCGGGCCCCGGCTGTCCAAAAATACCCGTTTTCGTTTAATTCTAACTATGCTACACACCCCCGATCAACATGAAACTTGGCCAACATGCTTATATATGATTAAAAACCTCGAAAAAATAGTTCGGGACCCGACCCGAACGTGTTGACTTTTCGTTGACTTTGACCAAGTTTGACTTTTAGTCAAATTTAACTAAACACTTTTGCAATCGTTCTAACGTGCTTTTATACTTGATTCTTGCATGAAACTTGACAATGTGATTCACATGCTACATAATCGAGTCGTAACGAGCCATATGACTAATTGAACACATTTCGACCGACCTTGTTTGTGTCTTACCCGGTATTGATATAACTTACTTGTTTAGGTCAAGGCTAAACAACTTTCATGCATACGTTTACTTTGTGAAGTACTTTTATACTCGTACACTCGAGGTGAGATCATAGTCCCATCTTTCAACAACTTTTATAATTTTAAATCATGGGATGAGAAACATATACAGTTTTATACTTTGAACACAAGTACGAAAACAAACATTCCACGTGCGAGTTAGAACAAAAAGCCTCAATTCAATTATCATTAGTTACACTTGCAGGGTGTAAGCGAGAACTTATATTATGTGATCACATGGGCTTGACGAGCCTCATTCGGACGGTTCGCTACCGTTAGCGGATGAAATATATTTTCGAGTATAGTGTATATTCTAACACTACGTAACAGGGTACAAAACAGTTAAGTCTTGATAATTGGTTGCTCGTGATACAAACAACAACTTTGGAATGCAAACGATTTGGATAATCAACTATACAAAATCTTGTAGTTCAAAAACAACGTTTACAAACACCTATGATTTCACCAACGTTTTTCGTTGATAGTTTTCTATATGTTTCTTAGATTCATGAATGGCTATTTGATACATGCTTCCGCGTACACTCATACTTGCTCGGGGTCAAGCTTACATGCATACACTTTGATTACTTGCTTGGAGTCAAGCATACATGCATACGCTAGCGATAGCACTTTTGCATTCAAACTTAAAGCATACATACTTACGCTATTTATAGCAACCGTGATTTTAAAATTATTATGTCGCAAGTTATTTCATTTATACTTTATAACTTTTGTAAACTTAAACTTGTTGTCGATCTGTTTGGTAAACTAAACTTTGCAAGTCTTGTACGTTTTAAATGAATGCGACATAATTTTGGTCAAACGCGTCTCATATAGGGACTTTGACCACGCAACGGGACCTAAGTTAATGACGCCGTCAATGACGATTTTGTTGGGTCGCTACAAATTTCGTAGAATCTTTTGATAAACGTTTCGAATGAAACAACTAAAATCTTGTGGTCCACCTTTATATACAGATTATGCACAATATTAAAACTATGAACTCACCAACCTTTGTGTTGACACTTTTAAGCATGTTTATTCTCAGGTTCCTAGAAGTCTTCCGCTATTTTCTTATACGTTATACAAGCTATGTGCATGGAGTCATACATGCTTTATTCGAGAAAACTTTGCATTCACAAAATCATCACCATGTATCTTATTTTGACTGCATTGTCAACAGATGTATTATGGTAAACTATTATTTACGGTGATTGTCTATATGTATAAATCATCAGATGCCGAAAACCTTGGAAATTGATATTCATTTATGGTGTGCCTTTTCAAAAGAATGCAATGTTTATAAAACGTATCATGTAGAGGTCAGTACCTCACTATGAAATCGATGAATGATGTATTCGTCCAAATAGATTTGGACGGGTCATCACACCATGCACGAGTCAAACTTCTTGTACCACTGCCTAGGTGCCTGCTTTAAACCGTACAAACTTTTCTTCAACTTGCATACGAGGTTATCTCCTGAAACCGCCAAACCTTCTGGCTGCTCCATGTAAATTTCTTCATGTAAATCTCCATGAAAAAAAGCTGTCTTTACATCCATCTGTTCTAGCTCCAAGTTCATACTTGCGACCAATCCAAGTATGACTTTAATTGAAGTCATCTTGACTACTGGTGAAAATATCTCGTCAAAATCAATCCCCTTCTTCTGTTGGAATCCTTTGACTACAAGTCGTGCTTTGTATTTCACCACTTTTCCACTGCTATCCTTTTTCAGCTTGAACACCCATTTATTTTTCAATGCCTTCTTCCCTTGTGGAAGTTCTACGATCTCATAAGTATGATTTTTCTGCAGAGAATCCATCTCATCCAGCATTGCGCGCAACCATTTTTCTTTGTCCTTATGAGAAACTGCTTCAAGAAAACTCTCTGGTTCTCCATCTTCAATAAGTACAAGGTACTCGGATTCCAGATATCTACTCGATAAAAACCGACCTTGTTCAGATCTACGAACTTCTGGAATATACTGAGGAGATCCACCATCATCTTCACCTTGTGATGGTTCTGGAACGTCTGGCAGATGGGGTTGTGGCTCCCCCTGCTCAATAAAGTCATTTTCCTCATTATCTTCTACTCCCGGTATTTCATCTTGCACTGTATGTTCATTTCTCATAAATGATTCTGTTGTTGCCTCTGGCACCTGAGCAGCAACATTTGACTTCTGAGATATTGTGGGCTTATCAATATCTTCTATTGCCTGGCTTTCATGGAACACCACGTCCCTACTTCTGATCATCTTCTCCTCCTCTGGATCCCATAATCTGTATCCATTCTTCATCTCCATAGCCTGTGAATATACATGGAGTGGTCCTTGCATCCAGCTTCTGTCTGAGCTCTTTGGATACATGTGCGTACGTCAAACATCCAAATACTCTTAAGTGAGAGTATGATGGATCATTTTCAGACCAAAGTTTCTCCAGAACTTCAAAATTCAGTGGTACTGATGGAGATCAGTTGATCAAGTAACATGCGACTCTGACTGCTTCTCCCCAGAATGGCTTTGGCAACTTAGCCATACTGAGCATGCTCCGAACACGTTCCATGATTGTTCGGTTCATTCTTTCTGCTATACCATTGTGTTGAGGGGTACGTGGAACTGTCTTTTCATGTCGGATGCCATATGATCTGCAATAGGCATTGAACTGCCTGAAAGAGTATTCACCGCCGTTGTCGGATCGAAGACACTTTAACTTCTTTCCCGTCTCACGTTCTACCATGACATGGAACTGTTTGAAGTAATCGAAAACCTAGTCCTTCGTCCGCAAGAAATATACCTACACCTTACGAGAAGCATCATCGATAAACGTTATAAAGTATCGGTTGCCGAAAATTGATTCAACCTCCAAGGGACCGCAAACATCAGAGTGCACCAGACTAAGTAACTATGATCTTCTCATTGAAGAGGAATTAAATGAGACTCTATGCTGCTTACCAAATAGACAATGATTGCAAGGATCAAGTGTAGCATCATTGTCTACATTAATAAGCTCCTTCTTTATTAGGGTAGACAACCCTTTCTCACTCATGTGACCGAGTCTCTGGTGCCATAAAATTTGTGAAGCCTCATTTTCTGCAACATTAAGGCTGTCTGTGCAGATCTTCACATGAGTTTTGTATAGTATGCCACAAATGTGTCCTCGGGAGACTATCATAGTGCCTCTTAACAATTTCCATGTGCCTCTACTGAAATGACTATCATAGCCATATTTGTCGAGAGCTACTCCAGAAAGTAGATTCAGTCGAAGATCTGGCACATGGCGAACATCCTTTAGAGTTATTATGCTTCCGAAACTTGTCTTTATCTTGACATCACCAATTCCGAAAATCTCAGCGGAACTGGAATTTCCCATCTTCACAGCTCCAAAGTCACCAGCTTTGTATGTTGTGAAGTATTCCTTGTATGGAGTCACGTGGTAGGAAGCTGTAGTATCTGCCACCCATTCTGTGTCTTCTCGTAAGACATGAAGGCATGTCTCATCATGGGTTGAACAATAAGCTACATCACCAGTGATAGTAACTAATGTTTCTCCACACTTGTTCTTCGACTGTGAACTGCTCTAATCTTGTTCCTCTTTCAATCTGTAGCAGTTCTTCTTCATATGTCCTTCTAATCCACAATGATGGAATTTATATATTGGTTTTTTGCCATCAGCAGACCTGCCCATTGATATGGCCGAAACGGACAATTTTTATTCGCGCGGTGTCGTCGGGCCGCGGCTCGCCAGGATCAGCCACTCGTGGGAGAAGGTACTGTTTTAAATTTATATTTAGCAGGGCCTAAATCTTACTACTCCTTATAAGTAAGGGAAGTATGACCTAGAGTCGTATTTTTGAGATATCAGTAGAATCGAACCTATATTTAAGCCTAAGATAGTTAGGGAGCAGTGGTTATTTATTTTTGGGATTTTATAATTTATAAAACAGAGAAAGTAAATGCGATAAAATTCGTAATTCAGATAAGGTTAAAGTGAGTGCATACTATGACTTCATCAGTTATTCTGCCGAGATTATGGAATGCTGGCTCATGAATAGGCAGAGGCCTTGTATTCATTACACTGGTCCTAAACGCCCCTGTCATAAGACATGTCACTGGGTACTGCGTTAGGCTTGATGATTCTGAATAGACAACAACGTCCCTTACCCCCGATGCCCGTGTAGTCTGACTACAGGCATACATGTTCAGACGGCTCATCCAATTGAGCGACTCGGTTGGGTGACATATTAACATTCCAAAATGGTCTAAACTTTCTTAAGCATAATAGAATACATGGTTTACCATATCCTAGAGATGTGATGTGTTTCAATGCTTTCATTAATGATTGGTTTTAAAAGATAGTTAGGCCCTTTTAAAAAGAGTTCAACCATAAAGAACACCATGGCCAAGTCAAGCTGACTTCCATGAACACGTTCGGTTATCCTAACAGTCCAATTCTTTATGTTTCTAAACAAACAGTTCCTTAATTAACTAAGAATCCCTCAAGCGGGGTGCAATGCTCGAGACCGCATTATGGTGCAGTGTACTGGTCAACACTAACCGGGTTCCATGGCCTTACTTAGCAGAGGTACAGCTTACAACAACCGCTGTGCTTCAGCGTGCACGTACGAAGTTTATATGCTTGGTGACTACACTAGCATGGTCTGGGACCAACAATTTACTAAGGGTCTAGTCAGATGTTTCACTACGAAAGAGTCCTTAGTCGAAATCCAAAGCTTGATAGACTTACTACAACCGGTGTGCCTCAGTCGATCTTACATTGTATCCGATAGACTTCTCTTACCAAGGGGTGACACAGATAGTGTACTCTGAATCGGGGGTCGCGACTTCCTAATAACAGAGCCTATAACTACGTTCTATTAGTTGGAAAAGCGATTGAGTTTAAAGCATAATCGGAAAGAATTTCAACAGCATACACAAACCATAATATTATTTTGGCATTATAACTGTTTACATCATAGCGTACACTAAAGATAACTACTCGCTAATCATGGCAACAACATCACATAACATAATGATAGAAGACATTATAAAGATAAGGGATAGAAGTACCAGTAGATTAAACGACTTCTGAATACAAAAGTGACAACTTCAAGACTCCAGACCGCTCCTAATACAATCTTCAGTGTTCTTCTCCGGGTACTAGGTTTCCCACACGGAGTCGAAGGCCTTGAGAGTATGAATAATATTGTACAAGAGAGAGAAAGAAGTGGATTGAAGTGTGTGTTGGAATGAATGACAAAGACCCTTTAAATAAACAAGAAATTAGCCCGCAAACGGCTGGCAAGCCGTTTGGCAGGCCGTATTTGGCAAGCCGTTTGCCAGGCAAGCCGTTTCTTGGGGCCGTTTGCTGGACCGTTTGGCAGGCCATTTGCCATACTGGTAAGCCATATGGCAAGCCGTATGGTAGGCCATTTTTGTACCTGGTCAGCCCTGATTCACTGTATCGTAACTTGATTTCTTGTCTTTCACCGTTTTTGCTCTAGAATCTTCGTTTTAGCTCCGATTCTCGTGATTCTTTTTGCACCGTCTTCGTAATTACTTGTTCTTTAATTCTAACCATCGAACTGGGTATTTTGCCAACAAAGTTCAAATCTTTATTATTTTTGGGCCTTAATACCGGGGTGAAAACGTGACTTTTTAGCCGATATCAAATATCCCACACTTAGACTTTGCTTGTCCTCAAGCAAACTCTTATTTCCTTAAGAATCTTTTCGGCGTTTCTTTTCTAATAGCCTAAGCAGTTTGCTTTTATTATAAGGGCAGAAAGGTAAGGTGAGTTATCTATGTTAGGATTGAAATTATCTCTGCAAGCATGCGAGGAGGTTACATGACATAGGCTAGCTTTCACGGGTCACTCAAATCATTTAAGTGTTTAGGGTTCCCTATAGATCTAAGAAATGAATACACTCATAGCCAGTCATGTTGCACGCATCGTCATAGGCTTGATAAAGACTCAAATCCTTGCTGCTAATGCGAGAACGGTAGTAATTTCAGCTTTATAGGTCATTTGTCAATGATGGAGAAGGAATTTTGGAGTGGTAGTGAAGTTGTTTTTGAGGGTTGAAATAAAAGGTTAGTGTAGTCTTTATACAGACTTTTATTCGGATAGATATGAGTGCTGAAATATTTTGAGAAGCACTTTTGAACTTTTCATCTTTTGATAATTATTTGCGGTCGAGTTCTTTTCAGCGTTTCTCTGTGAGTTCTGCTCTTTTTTTCAGAACTTTGAATCATTTTTTTTGGAGACTTCATCTCGAGAAACTTTTTGCCGGTAAACTTTTTCAAGACCTTTGCCATGATACTTGAGAGGTTTATAACATCGGGTTTCCGGAAGGAATCTTGTTTTCTGGATTTTTCGAGTAAATAGTAAAGGTGATGTGGATGTGGTGGTGGAGTAGAAGTAGTGGAGGAGCGGAAGGCTTATTTTTGACAAATGGCTAGCTCTTTTGATTACAACCGAATCACGTTTCGCTGCTTGGAGATGTAGATCTAAAGCAAGTTCTGATTCTGAGCACATACATCGGCACTCTCAACGAAAAATAGTGAAGCATTAAAGATGAATGCTGGTCTTATTTGGGGTGCCTCACCATAATCAATTTAGGTCGATAATGCCTTAGTCATGTAATGCTCTATTAGAGATTTCAATCTAATAAGATTTCCACCTTACTTAAGCCTTATTTTTATTGACAAACGTTTCAGGTTTTCAAAAATACTCTTTCGAAAAGGGTTTCTTTTGGAAAAATTTTGAAATTTGGCTTAAGGACTTGGAATCTTCGTAATGGATTATTTTAATACAGCACAAAAAGATTATACCAACATCCCACACTTAGACGAACATTGTCCTTAATGTTCCTAGTGTATCCCACACTTAGGAGTTTTAGTTGAAGATTTGGGAGTATTTGTCTAGTGTTTTAGTTGGGTGTTTTCCCACACTTAGTGATAAGCTAGGATGAGGCATGGTTTGAATCTTGAGGTAGTAGCGAAAAGAAAGAAATACCCCTAGCAGATGCAGCTGGCTTCCACTCCTTGCGTCTTTATTGGCTCATCTGTCATCCTTTATTCTTCTACTCTACTTTATTGCACGGGTTGCCTCCCGAGAAGCGCTTTTGTTTAAGGTCGTTGGCTCGACCGTAGTGATGCTTTAAAAAGCAAACATTCCTCGCTGATGGTTGTGATCTTGGTCTTCTCGAGGGAATGTGAGTCTTGGCGGATAAATTCGGAGAAAGTGTCGGACTAATTGTGACGATCGCTCCAAATCCATATGGACGAACACGTCATTCATCGATTTCATTGCGAGGTATTTGACCTCTATATGATACGTTTTGTAAACATTGCATTCTTTTGAAAAGGCACACCATAAATGAATATTTAAATCCAAGGTTTTCGACATCTGATGATTTCTATATATAGACAATCACCATAAATAATAGTTTACAATAGTACTTCCGTTGACAATGCAGTCAAAATAAGATACATGGTGATGATTTGGTGAATGCAACGTTTCCTTGAAAAAATATGCCATGTAAGACTCCATGCACATAGCTTGTGTAACATATAATCAAACAGCGGAAGACTTCTAGGGAACCTGAGAATAAACATGCTAACAAGTGTCAACACAAAGGTTGGTGAGTTCATAGTTTTAATGTTTCGTATAATCTGTATATAAAGGTGGATCACAAGATTTCAGTTGTTTCATCCAGAAACGTTTATCAAAATATTCTACGGAATTGAGCACCCTGGTAACTAAACTTTAACGTATATATAATTTGTACCCTTTGTATAATCATCTTAATAATACACGCAAACCAACGTGTACGCTTCTCAAATAGCATACATCCGTTAAAAGGCTAGTGCTCTAGCTCGGATGGGGATATCAAGCCCTATGGATCCATATACTACTACTCACGCCCACCAGTTCTTATAACTGGCAGTTACTAGTTACCAAAGCTAAGGGTTTTTTGGTTCAAACTCGGTGTAGAATTTAGTATGTACTTGTATCCATTGCGTTTAAAATAAAGTGCATGTATTCTCAGCCCAAAAATATATATTGCAAAAGCAATTAAAAAGGGAGCAAATGAAACTCACCTTAGCAGCATATAAAGTCGTTCACCAAAATGTGATCGAAACTCGGATTACCAAATAATCGTAGATCTCAACCTAGAGAACATATGTTGGTCAATAAATGTCTATCAAGCTAGGTCAGGTCATAGTGTATCATAATCCTAATGCCCGAGATCGACATACAAAAGTTATCCAATGTCGTTTCAAAAAGTCAATTTTGACAATTGTTTAACAAAACGAGACGTACCTTATATAAGGATTCATTTACTCGGTTGGTAATATTCAAAAATCCAAATTATCAATCTCGTAAATGAGTTGTTTAAATCTTAATTGTAGATTCAACAGCAATTTCAATTAACGTCAATCATAATTCAGTTGATCATATCTTTTAATCCATTCATCGAAATTATTCGATATCTAAATGAAAAGTTATTGATTTTTCGCCAGCTTTCCAAAAACATGTATATCATATACTTTTTACCAGTAATATATGTATTTAATTCGTGATTCATTATAACTGTTTAACGACGAAATTTAGCATACAAGCATATATAAATATATATATACTCGAGCACTAAACATGGATACACAATTAATATATAAAAGATAAAATATGAGTGCTTACGTATAAATATTGAGATTCAATATTGTAGGAAAGTACGTAGACGTAACGGAGATGATAAACACTAGATTTGATTCACAAATATACCCCCGAACATTACCCATAAACTCCTTGGCAATAACCCATAATTTCCTTAGCTCTATCCCGCTCAAAAACCCATTTTGAAGGTGACACGCTCATAACCTCGTCGTAGTATTTTAGGTATATATACTACTAATAATAATATTATAATAAGATTAATAATAATAATATTAATCTTAATAATAATAATAATAATAATAATAATAACAATAATAATAACAATAATAATAATAATAATAATAATAATAATAATAATAATAATAATAATAATAATAATAATAATAATAATAATAATAATAATAATAATAATAATAATAATAACTCGGAGGAATGAACCGAGCTTTTATAGTATGTGGCCTGCTACAGTACCTCATGCGATCGCATGAGTTTTCAGTGTTTTTGCCATGCGATCGCATGGCCGCCTTATCCATTTTTGTTTGCTAGTTCGTCGACATCAAATAGTGTTTTACTGTAGCAAATAGTGTTACTGTGGCAAATAGTGTTACTGTACAAATAGCGTTTACTGTAGCAAATCACTGTAGCACTGTAGCAAAATACGTTTCACTGTAGCAAATAGTGTTTTACTGTAGCAAAGTCATTTTACTGTAGCAAATAGTGTTTTACTGTAGGAAAGTCATTTTTACTTGTACATATATATATATATATATATATATATATATATATATATATATATATATATATATATATATATATACATACATATAATTGTTCATGAATCGTCGAGAGCAGTCAAATGTAATGAAACAGTTCTAAAATTTTGAGATTCAACTTCGTAGACTTTGCTTATCGTGTCGGAAACGTTAAATTATTTAAAGATAAAGTTTAAATTTGGTCAAAAATTTTCGGGTTGTCACACTAATAGTGGAAGAAGATCCGGTACTTCTCTTAAAGATCTTCTGAAAGATAAGTAGTGCGCAGTTTCGACTCTTGATAAGTCTTGAAGTCTGATGAGAATATGATCCACGGCTCTGTTGGTTGACCCATGAATGTCATCATAGAAGCAGTGCTGGTGGTGATTATTTCTCTGATGGGATGTTCATTTCGGAGGTCTTCAAACAATGTCAGAAACTGTATCTTTAGAATTTCGAAGTCTTCGAAACGGTGTTCTCCATAGTAGGAGTCTGTAGCTTTGCACAGATTAGTCAAGAGATGAAGCTGGAAAGAAGTGAACAACAATCATGATCCGAGTATTAATTTCACCGTCTTTGAGTATATCTCCCGACATTCAGCTTTAAATGTGAAACTAGGATCTGTGGATTCGTGGAAGATACGTGATATCTGCTTCGTAGCATAGGTGACAATGTTGACTCGATCCGGTTCAAGATGGGAGAATGGATTGTTTCGCCTTGCTTCTTCCGTAACAGCGTCTCGTAACTCTTTGAAAATCAGATCAGCATGGTGATCAATTGTTACGTAAATCACTAGTCTGTCTGGTGTGCTTTCGAAATTATCTCTTTCCAAGAGAGTGAAAAAGATGTGAATATCCTCGACCATTTGCAAATCAGAGTGATAAGTCTGGCATCCGGTGAAAAGATCCATATGCTTCCGGATAAGAGTCAGTAGTGCTCGTTGGTTTCGTGAGAACGAAAGTGCAGATCCAGCTAAGGCATTATAAACCCCAGAGTAAATGATCTTCTGATATCGACATAATCTTGTCTCAAGAATAGTGCGAACCACTGAATTGTGCTCTCATTGCCTTTCGTCGTGATAGATATGATCGTGAAGAGAATTGATAAAGTCTTGAATGCGTTCTTCTAGGATTTCAACATCATTATCTTCTCTTTGGAGATAGAGGTGGTGTTCTTCTCGGATAGACATGATTCGTTCTGTTAAGCGTAGCGAAAAATCAATGGTTGATTTTCGGATGGCTTCGAGAATGTCTTCAAATTCATCGGTATCGTTGATGAAGGTTATCATGTCTGCGTATGTGGATATAACAGGAATCCGATCTGAAGAAGAGTCCAGCTCCCCTTGATTTGGTTCGGTTGGAGAGTGTGAGTTATTCAGAATGTCTTCATGTTGCTCTACCTCATGATCATCGATGTATTGTTCCTCTAAGGATGAACGGGTTTCTTCAGTATTCTGATTCTCTACTTTGATACTTGCAGGATCAATTTCAATGTCCTTAACCTCTGCCTTGCCGGTCTTCTTTTTAAAGCTAATGATTAAACTGTGATCTTCTGTCTCAAGTGAAAGGACCCGTCCTAATCCATCAGGACGAGTACATTACACTTGGTTACATCGCGAGGTACTTGACCTCTATATGATACATTTTACAAACATTGCATTCGTTTTTAAAATACAAACTTTCATTACATTGAAAGTTGACGGCATGCATACCATTTCATAATATATCCAACTATGATTGACTTAATAATAATCTTGATGAACTCAATGACTCAAATGCAACGTCTTTTGAAATATGTCATGAATGACTCCAAGTAATATCCTTAAGATGAGTTAATGCACAGCGGAAGATTTCTTTCATACCTGAGAATAAACATGCTTTCAAGTGTCAACCAAAAAGTTGGTGAGTTCATTAGTTTATCATAATTGATCATTTTCATCATTTTAATAGACCACAAGAATTTCATTTCCATTTCTCATAAATATACGTCCCATGCACAGAGACAAAAATCATTCATATGGATTGAACACCTGGTAACCGACATTAACAAGATGCATATAAGAATATCCCCTATCATTTCGGGAAATCCTTTGGACATGATAAAAACGAATTCGAAGTACTAAAGCATCCGGTAATTTGGATGGGGTTCGTTAGGCCCAATAGATCTATCTTTAGGATTCGCGTCAATTAGGCGTGCACTAATTCTCAATATTAGTGATGTTCCCTAATTCTTAGGCTACCAAGCAAAAAGGGGCCTATTCGGCTTCGATCATTCAACCATATAATGTAGTTTCGATTACTTGTGTCTATTTCGTAAAACATTTATAAAAATTTCGCATGTATTCTCAGCCCAAAAATATAAAGAGAAAAAAGGCAAATGAAACTCACCATACTGTATTTTGTAGTAAAAATACATATGACGACATTGAACAAGTGTAGAGTTGGCCTCAGATTCACGAACCTATATCAGTTATATATATTAAAACATATAATAACAACTAACGAGTTGATATATTTATAATTTACATATCATATTACTAATTAAGTTATATTTATCTTATATATTTTAAGTAGTTAATATTTATTTCTATATTACATTTATTAATAGTAATATAGTAAATACTTATTAAAGTAGTTTAATAATATAACTTTTATCATTTATCATAATATATTACAAATAGAAATTTATTTCAAGGTTTATATATGATAAGAATATATATTTATATTAATTAATATATTTTATATATAGCTTACTTAATGTCATAAAAATTTAGTAATATATAATATTAATATATTTGTAATATAAAATTTATTTGTAATAATAATAATAATAGTGAAAATAAAAATGAGACTTTTGATAATGATAATTTTTAATATGAATGGTATTAATAATAACTTCAATAATGATACTAATAATAATAATCTAAATGATAATAATAATGTTAATTCTCATATCAATGTTAGTAATAATAATAACAATAATTTTATTAATCATTTTAATATTAAGGATAATGATTTTAATAGAAATGATAATAATAATAATAATAATAATAATAATAATAATAATAATAATAATAATAATAATAATAATAATAATAATAATAATAATAATAATAATGATATTGCTAATACTAACAATAATGATAACAATATTAATTGTATTAACAATACTAATAATTATGTTTTTCATATTAGTAATAACCTAATAACAATAATAACTAATAATAACAATAATAATAATAAAAATGAGTAATAAGTAAACTACCTCAATGAAGTAGCTCTAAAAAAAATACCCAAGTCCGGGTATGAACCCGCAACGTCCCGCTTGTAGTGACCCGAACTTTTCCATGTTTATATATATTAATTGAGATTGATATTTACATGATTAAATGTTTCCAACATGTTAAGCAATCAAACTTGTTATGACTTGATTAATTGAAATATGTTTCATATAGACAATTGACCACCCAAGTTGACCGGTGATTCACGAACGTTAAAACTTGTAAAAACTATATGATGACATATATATGGATATATATATAGTTAACATGATACTATGATAAGTAAACATATCATTAAGTATATTAACAATGAACTACATATGTAAAAACAAGACTACTAACTTAATGATTTTTAAAAGAGACATATATGTAACGATTATCGTTGTAAAGACATTTAATGTATATATATCATATTAAGAGATATTCATACATGATAATATAATAATTTAAAATCTCATTTGATATTATAAACATTGGGTTAACAACATTTAACAAGATCGTTAACCTAAAGGTTTCAAAACAACACTTACATGTAACGACTAACGATGACTTAACGACTCAGTTAAAATGTATATACATGTAGTGTTTTAATATGTATTTATACACTTTTGAAAGACTTCAATACACTTATAAAAATACTTCTACTTAACAAAAATGCTTACAATTACATCCTCGTTCAGTTTCATCAACAATTCTACTCGTATGCACCCGTATTCGTACTCGTACAATACACAGTTTTTAGATGTATGTACTATTGGTATATACACTCCAATGATCAGCTATTAGAAGCCCATGTGAGTCAACTAACACATGTGGGAACCATCATTTGGCAACTAGCATGAAATATCTCATAAAATTACAAAAATATGAGTAATCATTCATGACTTATTTACATGAAAACAAAATTACATATCCTTTATATCTAATCCATACACCAACGACCAAAAACACCTACAAACACTTTCATTCTTCAATTTTCTTCATCTAATTTATCTCTCTCAAGTTCTATCTTCAAGTTCTAAGTGTTCTTCATATATTCTACAAGTTCTAGTTACATAAAATCAAGAATACTTTCAAGTTTGCTAGCTCACTTCCAATCTTGTAAGGTGATCATCCAACCTCAAGAAATCTTTGTTTCTTACAGTAGGTTATCATTCTAATACAAGGTAATAATCATATTCAAACTTTGGTTCAATTTCTATAACTATAACAATCTTATTTCAAGTGATGATCTTACTTGAACTTGTTTTCGTGTCATGATTCTGCTTCAAGAACTTCGAGCCATCCAAGGATCCGTTGAAGCTAGATCCATTTTTCTCTTTTCCAGTAGGTTTATCCAAGGAAATTAAGGTAGTAATGATGTTCATAACATCATTCGATTCATACATATAAAGCTATCCTATTCGAAGGTTTAAACTTGTAATCACTAGAACATAGTTTAGTTAATTCTAAACTTGTTCGCAAACAAAAGTTAATCCTTCTAACTTGACTTTTAAAATTAACTAAACACATGTTCTATATCTATATGATATTCTAACTTAATGATTTAAAACCTGAAAACACGAAAAACACCGTAAAACCGGATTTACGCCGTCGTAGTAACACCGCGGGCTGTTTTGGGTTAGTTAATTAAAAACTATGATAAACTTTGATTTAAAAGTTGTTATTTTGAGAAAATTATTTTTATTATGAACATGAAACTATATCCAAAAATTATGGTTAAACTCAAAGTGGAAGTATGTTTTCTAAAATGGTCATCTAGACGTCGTTCTTTCGACTGAAATGACTACCTTTACAAAAATGACTTGTAACTTATTTTTCCGACTATAAACCTATAATTTTTCTATTTAGATTCATAAAATAGAGTTCAATATGAAACCATAGCAATTTGATTCACTCAAAACGGATTTAAAATGAAGAAGTTATGGGTAAAACAAGATTGGATAATTTTTCTCATTTTAGCTACGTGAAAATTGGTAACAAATCTATTCCAACCATAACTTAATCAACTTGTATTGTATATTATGTAATCTTGAGATACCATAGACACGTATATAATATTTCGACCTATCATGTCGACACATCTATATATATTTCGGAACAACCATAGACACTCTATATGTGAATGTTGGAGTTAGCTATACAGAGTTGAGGTTGATTCCAAAATATATATAGTTTGAGTTGTGATCAATACTGAGATACGTATACACTGGGTCGTGGATTGATTCAAGATAATATTTATCGATTTATTTCTGTACATCTAACTGTGGACAACTAGTTGTAGGTTACTAACGAGGACAGCTGACTTAATAAACTTAAAACATCAAAATATATTAAAAGTGTTGTAAATATATTTTGAACATACTTTGATATATATGTATATATTGTTATAGGTTCGTGAATCAACCAGTGGCCAAGTCTTACTTCCTGACGAAGTAAAAATCTGTGAAAGTGAGTTATAGTCCCACTTTTAAAATCTAATATTTTTGGGATGAGAATACATGCAGGTTTTATAAATGATTTACAAAATAGACACAAGTACGTGAAACTACATTCTATGGTTGAATTATCGAAATCGAATATGCCCCTTTATATTAAGTCTGGTAATCTAAGAATTAGGGAACATACACCCTAATTGACGCGAATCCTAAAGATAGATCTATCAGGCCCAACAAGCCCCATCCAAAGTACCGGATGCTTTAGTACTTTGAAATTTATATCATATCCGAAGGGTGTCCCGGAATGATGGGGATATTCTTATATATGCATCTTTTTAATGTCGGTTACCAGGTGTTCACCATATGAATGATTTTTATCTCTATGTATGGGATGTGTATTGAAATATGAAATCTTGTGGTCTATTGTTACGATTTGATATATATAGGTTAAACCTATAACTCACCAACATTTTTTGTTGACGTTTAAAGCATGTTTATTCTCAGGTGAATACTAAGAGCTTCCGCTGTTGCATACTAAAATAAGGACAAGATTTGGAGTCCATGTTTGTATGATATTGTGTAAAAACTGCATTCAAGAAACTGATTTCGATGTAACATATTTGTATTGTAAACCATTATGTAATGGTCGTGTGTAAACAGGATATTTTAGATTATCATTATTTGATAATCTACGTAAAGCTTTTTAAACCTTTATTTATGAAATAAAGGTTATGGTTTGTTTTAAAAATGAATACAGTCTTTGAAAAACATCTCATATAGAGGTCAAAACCTCGCAACGAAATCAATTAATATGGAACGTTTTTAATCAATAAGAACGGGACATTTCAGTTGGTATCCGAGCGTTGGTCTTAGAGAACCAGAAAATTTGAATTAGTGTGTCTTATCGAGTTTGTTAGGATGCATTAGTGAGTCTGGACTTCGACCGTGTTTTCTTTAAAAATGATTGCTTAACATTTTTGTTGGAAACTATATATTTTTAACATGTGAATATTATGTGATATATTAATCTCTTAACGCGTTTGATATTATGTGATAGATGTCTACCTCTAGAACAAGTCCCATTGACTCACCTAATAATAATGAAGAGTCAAATGTAAATTGGAATGATTCGTGGACTGATTCACAAGTTCCCGAAGAGGAACCGGAAGAAGAGTCGGAACCGGAAGAAGAATCGGAACCGGAAGAAGAATCGGAACCGGATGAAGAAATAGAACCGGTGGGGGAAATAATAAAACGGTTAAATAAAAGAAAATCCTCAACCAACCGACCAAGGTTAATTATGGTCAATGGTGTTTCCGCCAAGGAAGCAAAATATTGGGAGGATTACCAATTCTCCGATGAATCGGATTCCGACGAGAATTCCGATGATGTTATAGAAATTACCCCAACTGAATTTAAAAAAGCAAAAGAAAATAATAAGGGAAAGGGCATAAAAATAGAGAAATCTAATTCCAACCCCGATGAACTTTATATGTATCGTCAACCCCCGAAGTCCTTAAGTTGTAACAATGACCCGGGAACCTCTAAACCACCAGGTTTTTCTAAACCAATGTGGACAACGACAGTTAGTATTAGGGGAACATCATATATCCCTAGAAACTTGGCAAAACGAACCAAAACCGAAGAAGAAGAAATGAGCGAGTCGGAATAAGATAATTGTATTCGTGTGGTGTAATATATGTAATATAGTGTGCTTATGCTTTATGATATATGTAAAAATTGCTTGTATTAATAAGTATTTTTTTATGAATCTAACTCTTGTCTATTTTACAGTTTAAAAACACAAAATGGATAGACAACCCAATATTTTAAGAGACCTACCAGGAGACATGATTGATGAAATCTTGTCTAGAGTCGGTCAGAATTCCTCGGCACAACTATTTAAGGCTAGATCAGTTTGTAAGACATTCGAAGAACGTTCCAAGAATGTCTTGGTTTATAAGAGACTTTCATTTAAAAGATGGGGGATATCACATTGGGAAACCCATAAGTTACGATGTGTTTACTTTGACGCATATATTGCAGGGAACCCAAATGCTATTTTACGCAACGGGTTAAGAAATTATTTTGACTTAATATATCCGAATATTGGACTTCGTGATTTAGAAAAAGCGGCTAACATGCAACATAAAGAAGCATGTTATGCTTACGGATTAGTAATGTTCGCTTCTCACCAAAGTGAGAACAAGAACATCGGGCTACAACTATTAAACAAAACGTTTCCACAAGTGACGGAGTCGGTAATTGGGGTAAGAAATGAGGTTTTTAGATTGTTACGGGACTGTTGGACATTACGTAACCCTCGTCCTTTTGACGACGTTACAACACGCTGTCTTATCAACGGCCATAACGGTTATGTTCCACAAGACCAAGGATGGGAAGTAATCCTAGTAAAACCAGAATGCATGACTTGTTTCTGGACGTATGAATTACGTGTCTTTATTGCCTTTGCTGAACGACTTGTGTACTAGCTAGAATTATCTTCACAACTATCTTATATCAAAGTTATTGCGTGCTATATTTCATGCTTTATGTAAAATAAGCGGTATTGTAAGTTTGTAAAATATTGTATAAATGTTTGAACGCGAAATATTATTATAATCAGTTTTTCATATAGAATTGTAGTAGTTGAATTGTATATTAGCTACTAAGTATGAACTTAACGGGTAGGTACTACCCGAATTTAAACTTATAAAACGCTAATATGAAGAAAAAGCTTTTATAAATAAGTTCATATTATGCTACGAAATACTATTAACTACTCTTAATATTCTGTATGATTAACTTGTTCCATTTGACTATTTTGAAGGAAATGGCACCGACTACTCGACACACCGTGAATATGAATGAAGAGGAATTCCGTACTTTTCTAGCTTCAAACATAGCCGCAGTACAGGCTGCGCTACATACCAACAATAACCTTGGATCTAGCAGTACAGGAAATCGTGTAGGATGCACCTACAAAGAATTCACTGCCTGCAAACCTTTGGAATTTGATGGAACCGAAGGACCGATCGGATTGAAACGGTGGACCGAGAAGGTTGAATCAGTGTTTGCCATAAGTAAGTGTACTGAAGAGGAAAAAGTGAAGTACGCTACGCATATCTTCACAGGTTCTGCGTTAACATGGTGGAATACCTATCTAGAGCAAGTGGGACAAGACGATGCGTAAGCACTACCGTGGTCAGCATTCAAGCACTTGATGAACGAGAAGTACCGTCCCAGAACCGAGGTCAATAAGCTCAAGACAGAACTTAGAGGGTTACGAACCCAAGGATTTGATATTACCACGTACGAAAGACGATTCACAGAATTGTGCCTATTGTGTCCGGGAGCATTTGAAGATGAGGAAGAGAAGATCGACGCGTTTGTGAAAGGATTACCGGAAAGAATCCAAGAAGATATAAGTTCACACGAGCCCGCCTCCATACAACAGGCATGTAGAATGGCTCACAAACTAGTGAACCAGATTGAGGAAAGAATTAAAGAACAGAAGGCTGAAGAGGCCAATGTGAAGCAAGTCAAAAGAAAGTGGGAGGAAAATGGTGATAAGAATCACCAATACAACAACAACAGCAATTACAACAATAATCGCAACAATTATCCCAACAATCGCAACATCAATCGCAATTACAACAAACGGCCCAACAATAACAACAACAACAACAACAACAACAACAGCAACTACAACAATCATCCCAACAACAATAACAACCGCAACAACAACAACAACAATCAGAAGCAGCTATGCCAAAGGTGTGAAAAGCATCACTCGGGGTTCTTCACCAAATTTTGCAATAAGTGTAAAAGAAATGGTCATAGCGCGGCAAAGTGTGAGGTCTACGGACCAGGGGTTAACAGAACGAAAGGAACAAATGGTGTCGGAATGAGTAATGGCGGAGCAAGTAGTGTCGGAGCAAGTTATGCCAATGTAGTTTGTTATAAATGTGGAAAACCGGGCCACATTATTAGAAATTGCCCAAACCAGGAGAACACGAATGGACAAGGACGCGGAAGAGTTTTCAATATTAATGCGGCAGAGGCACAGGAAGACCCGAAGCTTGTTACGGGTACGTTTCTTATTGACAATAAATCTGCTTACGTTTTATTTGATTCGGGTGCGGATAGAAGCTATATGAGTAGAGATTTTTGTGCTAAATTAAGTTGTCCATTGACGCCTTTGGATAGTAAATTTTTACTCGAATTAGCAAATGGTAAATTAATTTCAGCAGATAATATATGTCGGAATCGAGAAATTAAACTGGTTAGCGAAACATTGAAGATTGATTTGATATCAGTAGAGTTAGGGAGTTTTGATGTGATAATCGGTATGGACTGGTTGAAAGAAGTGAAAGCAGAGATCGTCTGTTACAAAAATGCAATTCGCATTATACGAGAAAAAGGAAAACCCTTAATGGTGTACGGAGAAAAGGGCAACACGAAGCTACATCTTATTAGTAATTTGAAGGCACAAAAACTAATAAGAAAAGGTTGCTATGCTGTTCTAGCACACGTCGAGAAAGTACAAACTGAAGAAAAGAGCATCAATGATGTTCCCATTGCAAAAGAATTTCCCGATGTATTTCCGAAAGAATTACCGGGATTACCCCCACATCGATCCGTTGAATTTCAAATAGATCTTATACCAGGAGCTGCACCAATAGCTCGTGCTCCTTACAGACTCGCACCCAGTGAGATGAAAGAACTGCAAAGCCAATTACAAGAACTTTTAGAGCGTGGTTTCATTCGACCAAGCACATCACCGTGGGGAGCTCCTGTTTTGTTTGTCAAGAAGAAAAATGGTACATTCAGGTTGTGTATCGACTACCGAGAGTTGAACAAACTTACCATCAAGAACCGCTACCCACTACCGAGAATCGATGACTTATTTGATCAACTACAAGGCTCGTCTGTTTATTCAAAGATTGACTTACGTTCCGGGTATCATCAAATGCGGGTGAAAGAAGATGATATTCCAAAGACTGCTTTCAGAACACGTTACGGTCATTACGAGTTTATGGTCATGCCGTTTGGTTTAACTAATGCACCAGCTGTGTTTATGGACCTTATGAACCGAGTGTGTGGACCATACCTTGACAAGTTTGTCATTGTTTTCATTGATGACATACTTATTTACTCAAAGAATGACCAAGAACACGGTGAACATTTGAGAAAGGTGTTAGAAGTATTGAGGAAGGAAGAATTGTACGCTAAGTTTTCAAAGTGTGCATTTTGGTTGGAAGAAGTTCAATTCCTCGGTCACATAGTGAACAAAGAAGGTATTAAGGTGGATCCGGCAAAGATAGAAACTGTTGAAAAGTGGGAAACCCCGAAAACTCCGAAACACATACGCCAGTTTTTAGGACTAGCTGGTTACTACAGAAGGTTCATCCAAGACTTTTCCAGAATAGCAAAACCCTTGACTGCATTAACGCATAAAGGGAAGAAATTTGAATGGAATGATGAACAAGAGAAAGCGTTTCAGTTATTGAAGAAAAAGCTAACTACGGCACCTATATTGTCATTGCCTGAAGGGAATGATGATTTTGTGATTTATTGTGACGCATCAAAGCAAGGTCTCGGTTGTGTATTAATGCAACGAACGAAGGTGATTGCTTATGCGTCTAGACAATTGAAGATTCACGAACAAAATTATACGACACATGATTTGGAATTAGGAGCGGTTGTTTTTGCATTAAAGACTTGGAGGCACTACTTATATGGGGTCAAAAGTATTATATATACCGACCACAAAAGTCTTCAACACATATTTAATCAGAAACAACTGAATATGAGGCAGCGTAGGTGGATTGAATTGTTGAATGATTACGACTTTGAGATTCGTTACCACCCGGGGAAGGCAAATGTGGTAGCCGATGCCTTGAGCAGGAAGGACAGAGAACCCATTCGAGTAAAATCTATGAATATAATGATTCATAATAACCTTACTACTCAAATAAAGGAGGCGCAACAAGGAGTTTTAAAAGAGGGAAATTTAAAGGATGAAATACCCAAAGGATCGGAGAAGCATCTTAATATTCAGGAAGACGGAACCCGGTATAGGGCTGAAAGGATTTGGGTACCAAAATTTGGAGATATGAGAGAAATGGTACTTAGAGAAGCTCATAAAACCAGATACTCAATACATCCTGGAACGGGGAAGATGTACAAGGATCTCAAGAAACATTTTTGGTGGCCGGGTATGAAAGCCGATGTTGCTAAATATATAGGAGAATGTTTGACATGTTCTAAGATCAAAGCTGAGCATCAGAAACCATCAGGTCTACTTCAACAACCCGAAATCCCGGAATGGAAATGGGAAAACATTACCATGGATTTCATCACTAAATTGCCAAGGACTGCAAGTGGTTTTGATACTATTTGGGTAATAGTTGATCGTCTCACCAAATCAGCACACTTCTTTCCAATAAGAGAAGATGACAAGATGGAGAAGTTAGCACGACTGTATTTGAAGGAAGTCGTCTCCAGACATGGAATACCAATCTCTATTATCTCTGATAGGGATGGCAGATTTATTTCAAGATTCTGGCAGACATTACAACAAGCATTAGGAACTCGTCTAGACATGAGTAATGCCTATCATCCACAAACTGATGGGCAGAGCGAAAGGACGATACAAACACTTGAAGACATGCTACGAGCATGTGTTATTGATTTCGGAAACAGTTGGGATCGACATCTACCGTTAGCAGAATTTTCCTACAACAACAGCTACCATTCAAGCATTGAGATGGCGCCGTTTGAAGCACTTTATGGTAGAAAGTGCAGGTCTCCGATTTGTTGGAGTGAAGTGGGGGATAGACAGATTACGGGTCCGGAGATTATACAAGAAACTACCGAGAAGATCATCCAAATTCAACAACGGTTGAAAACCGCCCAAAGTCGACAAAAGAGCTACGCTGACATTAAAAGAAAAGATATAGAATTTGAGATTGGAGAGATGGTCATGCTCAAAGTTGCACCTTGGAAAGGCGTTGTTCGATTTGGTAAACGAGGGAAATTAAATCCAAGGTATATTGGACCATTCAAGATTATTGATCGTGTCGGACCAGTAGCTTACCGACTTGAGTTACCTCAACAACTCGCGGCTGTACATAACACTTTCCACGTCTCGAATTTGAAGAAATGTTTTGCTAAAGAAGATCTCACTATTCCGTTAGATGAAATCCAAATCAATGAAAAACTCCAATTCATCGAAGAACCCGTCGAAATAATGGATCGTGAGGTTAAAAGACTTAAGCAAAACAAGATACCAATTGTTAAGGTTCGATGGAATGCTCGTAGAGGACCCGAGTTCACCTTGGAGCGTGAAGATCAGATGAAGAAGAAATACCCGCATCTATTTCCAGAAGATTCGTCAACACCTTCAACAGCTTAAAATTTCGGGACGAAATTTATTTAACGGGTAGGTACTGTAGTGACCCGAACTTTTCCATGTTTATATATATTAATTGAGATTGATATTTACATGATTAAATGTTTCCAACATGTTAAGCAATCAAACTTGTTATGACTTGATTAATTGAAATATGTTTCATATAGACAATTGGCCACCCAAGTTGACCGGTGATTCATGAACGTTAAAACTTGTAAAAACTATATGATGACATATATATGGATATATATATAGTTAACATGATACTATGATAAGTAAACATATCATTAAGTATATTAACAATGAACTACATATGTAAAAACAAGACTACTAACTTAATGATTTTTAAAAGAGACATATATGTAACGATTATCGTTGTAAAGACATTTAATGTATATATATCATATTAAGAGATATTCATACATGATAATATCATGATAATATAATAATTTAAAATCTCATTTGATATTATAAACATTGGGTTAACAACATTTAACAAGATCGTTAACCTAAAGGTTTCAAAACAACACTTACATGTAACGACTAACGATGACTTAACGACTCAGTTAAAATGTATATACATGTAGTGTTTTAATATGTATTTATACACTTTTGAAAGACTTCAATACACTTATCAAAATACTTCTACTTAACAAAAATGCTTACAATTACATCCTCGTTCAGTTTCATCAACAATTCTACTCGTATGCACCCGTATTCGTACTCGTACAATACACAGCTTTTAGATGTATGTACTATTGGTATATACACTCCAATGATCAGCTCTTAGCAGCCCATGTGAGTCACTTAACACATGTGGGAACCATCATTTGGCAACTAGCATGAAATATCTCATAAAATTACAAAAATATGAGTAATCATTCATGACTTATTTACATGAAAACAAAATTACATATCCTTTATATCTAATCCATACACCAACGACCAAAAACACCTAAAAACACTTTCATTCTTCAATTTTCTTCATCTAATTTATCTCTCTCAAGTTCTATCTTCAAGTTTTAAGTGTTCTTCATATATTCTACAAGTTCTAGTTACATAAAATCAAGAATACTTTCAAGTTTGCTAGCTCACTTCCAATCTTGTAAGGTGATCATCCAACCTCAAGAAATCTTTGTTTCTTACAGTAGGTTATCATTCTAATACAAGGTAATAATCATATTCAAACTTTGGTTCAATTTCTATAACTATAACAATCTTATTTCAAGTGATGATCTTACTTGAACTTGTTTTCGTGTCATGATTCTGCTTCAAGAACTTCGAGCCATCCAAGGATCCGTTGAAGCTAGATCCATTTTTCTCTTTTCCAGTAGGTTTATCCAAGGAACTTAAGGTAGTAATGATGTTCATAACATCATTCGATTTATACATATAAAGCTATCCTATTCGAAGGTTTAAACTTGTAATCACTAGAACATAGTTTAGTTAATTCTAAACTTGTTCGCAAACAAAAGTTAATCCTTCTAACTTGACTTTTAAAATTAACTAAACACATGTTATATATCTATATGATATTCTAACTTAATGATTTAAAACCTGGAAACACGAAAAACACCGTAAAACCGGATTTACGCCGTCGTAGTAACACCGCGGGCTGTTTTGGGTTAGTTAATTAAAAACTATGATAAACTTTGATTTAAAAGTTGTTATTCTGAGAAAATTATTTTTATTATGAACATGAAACTATATCCAAAAATTATGGTTAAACTCAAAGTGGAAGTATGTTTTCTAAAATGGTCATCTAGACGTCGTTCTTTCGACTGAAATGACTACCTTTACAAAAATGACTTGTAACTTATTTTTCCGACTATAAACCTATAATTTTTCTATTCATATTCATAAAATAGAGTTCAATATGAAACCATAGCAATTTGATTCACTCAAAACGGATTTAAAATGAAGAAGTTATGGGTAAAACAAGATTGGATAATTTTTCTCATTTTAGCTACGTGAAAATTGGTAACAAATCTATTCCAACCATAACTTAATCAACTTGTATTATATATTATGTAATCTTGAGATACCATAGACACGTATACAATGTTTCGACCTATCATGTCGACACATCTATATATATTTCGGAACAACCATAGACACTCTATATGTGAATGTTGGAGTTAGCTATACAGGGTTGAGGTTGATTCCAAAATATATATAGTTTGAGTTGTGATCAATACTGAGATACGTAAACACTGGGTCGTGGATTGATTCAAGATAATATTTATCGATTTATTTCTGTACATCTAACTGTGGACAACTAGTTGTAGGTTACTAACGAGGACAGCTGACTTAATAAACTTAAAACATCAAAATATATTAAAAGTGTTGTAAATATATTTTGAACATACTTTGATATATATGTATATATTGTTATAGGTTCGTGAATCAACTAGTGGCCAAGTCTTACTTCCCGACGAAGTAAAAATCTGTGAAAGTGAGTTATAGTCCCACTTTTAAAATCTAATATTTTTAGGATGAGAATACATGCAGGTTTTATAAATGATTTACAAAATAGACACAAGTACGTGAAACTACATTCTATGGTTGAATTATCGAAATCGAATATGCCCCTTTATATTAAGTCTGGTAATCTAAGAATTAGGGAACAGACACCCTAATTGACGCGAATACTAAAGATAGATCTATCGGGCCCAACAAGCCCCATCCAAAGTACCGGATGCTTTAGTACTTCGAAATTTATATCATATCCGAAGGGTGTCCCGGAATGATGGGGATATTCTTATATATGCATCTTGTTAATGTCGGTTACCAGGTGTTCACCATATGAATAATTTTTATCTCTATGTATGGGATGTGTATTAAAATATGAAATCTTGTGGTCTATTGTTACGATTTGATATATATAGGTTAAACCTATAACTCACCAACATTTTTTGTTGACGTTTAAAGCATGTTTATTCTCAGGTGAATACTAAGAGCTTCCGCTGTTGCATACTAAAATAAGGACAAGATTTGGAGTCCATGTTTGTATGATATTGTGTAAAAACTGCATTCAAGTAACTGATTTCGATGTAACATATTTGTATTGTAAACCATTATGTAATGGTCGTGTGTAAACAGGATATTTTAGATTATCATTATTTGATAATCTACGTAAAGCTTTTTAAACCTTTATTTATGAAATAAAGGTTATGGTTTGTTTTAAAAATGAATGCAGTCTTTGAAAAACGTCTCATATAGAGGTCAAAACCTCGCAACGAAATCAATTAATATGGAACGTTTTTAATCAATAAGAACGGGACATTTCACCGCTAACCTGATAATAACCTAAACGTCTTTGGTTCATCATCATAAATCATAACCTCACGATCATCAATAATGATCATCAATATCTTAATCGATCGTCATCATTATTAACTTATTATTTTGAGTATCATTATTCATTATCATATATCATATATTATCATGTGTAACATCACCACTACATCATCATGCTTATCATAACATAACCCGTTCATCATCTTGATCATCATCCTAATATCATTCTCGAACCTTCATATATATCATGTACACGTATCATCACCATCATGATTTAACATGTACCATACCATCTTCATCACCTCGACATCATACAATCATCATTAATCATAGTTAATCATGATCATCACAGTATCATATTATTTGCATTATCAACTTTAGTTTATAATCATTTTCATTTTTTTTTACGTTTCATTAAACATCATAATCGTATGTCATCATTTCCAATCGTTATCATCCTGATCATCTCATCATTTGTTACTGTACATCACCGGTACAGAAGGCAGTTGCAACATCATCTATGTATCTCGAGCAGCAAGAAAAGAAAACAGCAACCAAGTGGCCCAATTCAAAAGGTTGTGATAACCGGCCCACGAATATAAAGTTTTTGGCCCAAGAATAAGTACTCGATCCAGAAGTTTGGTTTAGAATTTTGAAGGGTAAGAGTTCTTTTATCTAATTGCCCTACAGAAGTGTCGGTTAAAATTAACACTTTGCAAGTGGTGTTTGGAATCCAAGAAGGGTGACCCCATTTTGTGATATCCCTTTTCATGACCGTCCCAATTTAAAACAAGATAAGATACCACTTGGAAAGCATGTTTCCCACTCTTAATTACTTTAACTATTATTATAAATATCAAATATCAAAGATATGTCACGATTTAAAAAAAAATGAAACACAGCCTTTTTTGTTGTTCGAAATGAAGCAGGAACCAGGAAGTACTCGAGCAGGTTTTTGCAGCTGTGATCACGATGGTGTTATTAACTCTGAATGGTGACGTTCAAGTGGTGTTTGTAGTGGTAATCAAAGATGGTTTATGGTGGTTGTCTTAAGTAGAAACAAAAAAAACAGAAGGCTCCAGAATACAACATTAGCAGCGAAAAGTAGCAGCTACGGTAGTAATCTAAGGTGATCCAGTGATTATGTTTGGACAGAAATATGGTAACGGTGAACTGATGATGTTTTGCTTTTGGTTTGAAACATATAAACAGATATAAAAGATAAAAATAGCAGCGGATATTGAATTATGTTGGGGTGGGTTTCGTATAACAGAAAAACAAGTTACATATAACAGCGTAAAAGTAATGGCGAGTTATGGTGTTCTTGGTTTTGTTGGAAAAGAAATGAGAAGGTGGTTTGATGGTTCATAGTTTGTGTTGTTGATTATCAAAACAAAGGCAGCAGTAGCATGAAGAGGAGTAGTAATATAAATGTGGTGATATGGTTTTATCTTAATCGTGAATGTTTATATGTCAATACATACAAGTTAAATGGAATACGTTGAAACAGAAGTAATAGTAGCAAAATTCGAGATGGTTTTGCACTAGAAGAGAAACACCTTTAACAACACACTTACTTTGGTTCACAACTGCAGGAGAGGGATCGTGAGTGGTTGGAGCAGGAACAGAAGTGTAACGAGTAACAACAGTCACCATTCATCATCTTATGGGTTTTGTAAATGTGAGTTTGTGTTGGGTTGTATCGAGCAAGAAGATGGTTGTTTGATTACAGAGAAGTAAAAAAAGAATTGATAAATGAGATTGGGTTTGAGTAAGCATATAATATAGGTAGAGATGGTAGAAGGTAATCAGACAAGAAAATAAAGGTAGAGAAGAATTATAAATCAGACAAGGAGAATAATAAAAAAATAAAGCAGATATTGAAATATAACCGAATTTGTTTCCATTCATATATGACCTTGACATACAACCCAATCAGAGGCACAGGAGTACAAATTATATACAGTTTGATAATGATCCGTAATTGAATCCAAATCCCTCTTCTTGATTTTTCTTTTATAAACTTAATATTAATAATAATAATTTTATTAATAATAAATAATAATAATAATACTGAACATTAAAACATAATAATAATACTATTGATAATTCTTATCCTAATAATAATAATATTTATAATAATAATGATATTTTTTATAATAATATTAATAAAGTGTATTATTTTAATAATAATAATAATATATAATAATAATAATGATTCTTAATGAAAAACATAATAATATCATTAGCAATAACAAGCTACATATTCACTTTTCTTATTTATATATTATATACTGTAATAATATTAATAATACAATTAATAATATTAATATTTACATTAGTAGATAAAAAAAATGAGGGTGATACTAATAACATTTATAAAATACTATATTTAAACTTGTAATTAAATTTAATATGTTTATATTATATATGTCCTTTTTAATATATATATATATATATATATATATATATATATATATATATATATATATATACACACACACACACACACACACATATATATAATAGTAACTTATTTATTCTATTTATTATTTTACGTTTTTAATCCCAATTGATTAAGTGTACTTTATTAATTCAAAATATTATATATACACTTCAATTTATATTTATATTTATACATGTATTTACATATTTATTTACACACAATAGGTCGTGAATCGTCAGGAATGGTCGAAGGTTAATTGAATCCATGTAAACAGTTCAAAAGATTTTGAGACTCAACATTACAGACTTTGCTTATCGTGTCGAAATCATATAAAGATTGAGTTTAAATTTGGTCAAAAATTCCGGGTCTCACATCAAGCCTCATTATTTCTTCATGACGCTCAATGCTTGGAACGGGTATTGTCGCAGTTTCTCTTACGTCTTCCATTTCCTCTTCCTCTTCAGATACCTCCTTTTCCTCTATTTCTTCGCTGGGACCCTCTTCTTCCATTTCTGGGTCGTCTACAGACTGCAATTCGACACCCATCTCAATATCATCGACTGGTGGTGAAGACTCATCATCGGAAGTGATCCGTCTGGTAGAAATAGCAAACATCTCTGCCTGTCCAGAAAGATTGGTTGGTCGATCAATTTTGAAGGTAACGCTCTCCCCATGTGATTGTAAGATCAAGGTTTGATTGTACACATCAATGACAGTCCTAGCCGTATTCATGAAAGGTCTTCCTAACACTACTGGTGTGAGTAGGTCTTCCTTAATATCCATTACTACGAAATCCATTGGATACAAGAATTTGTCGACTTTCACCAAGACGTTCTCAACTATGCCCTTAGGATATCGAATTGTGTGATCGGCAAGTTGGATTGTCATTTTGGTTGGTGACAAGTCTCCTAAGTCTAATCTCTTGTAGAGAGAGTAGGGGATTAGGTTGATACTTGCTCCTAAATCTGCTGGCGCAAGAATGGTTCCAGATTGGTAGATTGAACACGGGAAAATAAATCGGCCCGTATCTCCTAGCTTTGGTGGTAGAGATTTCCTGAGTAATGCAGAGCATTCTTCACTCAGTGGAATTTTGTTAGAGTCTGGTATCCTCTCCTTTGTAGAAAGAAGCCTTCGGATGTATCTTTTCTGGTTGGGAACTTTGGACATAGTGTCCAGGAATCTTCCATTAAGTTTGAAGGAATCAAGCTTGGATGGTTCTTCTTGTAGCCTTCCAGGATAAGGTACACGAACTGGAGTTTCAGGGGTCAGCTTCTGAGTATATGTCGATTTGTTCTTGAGCCTCGCTGACCTTCTCTACGGTTCTTCCTCTGTGATTACGGAATCCATTTGCTTTGCTTCTTCTATGTGGGGATTTTGGATAGTATTACTTGGTAATCTTCCCTGCGGTCGGGTTTCAAGGCATTGTGATAACTGTTCGAGCTGCGTTTCTAAACTTTTGAGCAGAGCCAATTGATTTCTTATTAATATCTCTGTCTGATCTTGTCTGCAGTTCTATGATTTAGCTGTTGTTGTACTTGAATGAACTGAGTCAACTGATCATCAGCTCCGAGAGTGGGGTTAGTTGCTTTTGTAATCTGGGTGGTAGGGGAATTTTCCTCAACTGGGGGACCAATGAGTGGAAGTGGTTGATCATAGTCAATTGAGATTGTTGGGCTGGATAAGGTGGATAGCGATAGCGAAAAGGTTGATTGCTTCGCTGAAATTGATTAACCCTAGGTGGTTGATTGAATCCGGAATTTGGTGGACGAGCTGGGTATTGGATGTAACAGACTGAACCGTCAGGGTTTTTGTACTTAACTTGATATTCTTCAGTAGGTTGCGGGTTGGTACAATTAACACAAGCCCGAGCTTGGTTAACCTACTGCGGCTGCGTCTTTAATTCTCTGAGTTGTGTAGCAAGAGATTTCATCTTGTCTGTGAGGGATTTGATGGCCTCCGTTTGATTATTAAGTGCAGAGAGTGGGACAGATGATGAAGTTGTTTCACCATTGTTCTAGTCATGATGATGCATTGTCATGTTCTCGAGCAATTCCTATGCTTCGTCTGCGGTTTGGTTCATCAGATTCCCTTGAGCTGCTGCATCGATCATCGTCCTATGATTTACCGTAAGACCATTGTAGAAGGTACATATTTGGGCTGACCGTTCTAGCTGGTGATTATGTCATTTCTTCAGCAGAGTTTTGAATCGCTCCCATGCAGTGTAAAGAGATTCATCATAACTTTGTTTGAAGTTAATGATGTCATTCTTCAGCTTGGTTTGTTTAGAAGGAGGGAAATATTTGGTTAGGAGTTTAGTAGCCATATCCGTCCATGATATTATGGAATCTTTTTCCAGTCCTTCAAACCAAGTTTGAGCATGATGAGTGAGAGAATAGGGGAACAAGTATAGCCGGACTATATCTTGTCCTATCCCTGGCTGTTTGTAGGAGTTCGAAAGAGATATGAATTTATCAAGGTGAGAATTAGGATCGTCATTCGGTAATCCATGAAACTGACAGCTATTCTGGATGAGCTGGATAATGTGATGTTTTAACTCGAACGAGTGTCCTTGAATCTCCAGAAATCTGATCGGTCCTCCTCGACCTTCAATCGAGGGTTTGGTATTTTCCGCTAAAGTAACGCGTAACGCCATTCGATTTTTGATTCGTGCTTCCTTGCGTGCTTTAGAGATTATTGCGTCTGGATCAGGTACGAATAACAACGGCCCTGGTCTAGATCGAGTTTGGGTCATACACTGGGTATGCCTTTTTGTTTTTAATTTTTCGCAAGTAAACTAAAGTAATCTAAAATAAGCTAGTTTAATTCTATTGTAATCTAGTCTAGGGTAATCTAATTCTAAGGTAATCTAATTTAATCTAATTTTAATCTAAGGTAATCTAAGGTAGTCTAAAGTAATCTAATTTAAGGTAATTAACTAACTATTCTATGGTTGAATATATTTTTGGTTCTGGCTACTGATTCCCTGGTATTTCGGTAACAGAGCTCCGCACGAACTATTCAACAAACCAAGTGGCCAGGCCAACTACGGAGAGGCAGGATCCTTTTGGTCCCAATATAATTGGCGACGGTTCGGAAAATCCAACAACCAAGTCCGTGTATAATTGTCTTTCTTAGACATCACTAAATGCTTATGAATAAGTTTGATAGAGAGCACTATTGCCTGATACCAGTTCCCCGACAGCGGCACCAAAAACTAGTAGTTCTCCATGATATAGCCAAAACGGACGGTTTTTATTCGCGCGGTGTCATCGGGCCGCGGCTCGCCAGGATCAGCCACTCGTGGGAGAAGGTACTGTTTTAAATTTATATTTAGCGGGGCCTGAATCTTACTACTCCTTATAAGGGAAGTATGACCTAGAGTCGTATTTTTGAGATATCAGTAGAATCGAACCTATATTTAAGCCTAAGATAGTTAGGGAGTAGTGGTTATTTATTTTTGGGATTTTCTAATTTATAAAACAGAGAAAGTAAATGCGATAAAATTCGTAATTCAGATAAGGTTAAAGTGAGTGCATACTATGACTTCATCAGTTATTCTGCCGAGATTATGGAATGCTGGCTCATGAATAGGCAGAGGCCTTGTATTCATTACACTGGTTCTAAACACCCCTATCATAAGACATGTCACTGGGTACTGCGTTAGGCTTGAAGATTCTGAATAGACAGCAACGTCCCTTACTCCCGACGCCCGTGCAGTCTGACTACAGGCATACACGTTCAGACGGCTCATCCAATTGAGCGACTTGGTTGGGTGACGTATTAACATTCCAAAATGGTCTAAACTTTCTTAAGTATAATAGACTATATGGTTTACCATATCCGAGAGACGTGATGTGTTTCAATGCTTTCGTTAATGATTGGTTTTAAAAGATAATTAGCCCCTTTTAAAAAGAGTTCAACCATAAAGAACACCATGGCCATGTCAAGCTGACTTCCATGAACACGTTCGGTTATCCTAACGGTCCAATCATTTATGTGTCTAAACAAACAGTTCCTTAATTAACTAAGAATCTGTGACGCCCCGTACAAAATCTACGTGTACGGATCATCAACAACATGATCTTTACAAGGTCAAACACTATATGCTGTTTAAAAACGAGTTTTGCATTCATGAAAAAGATAACTTCAAATGTTTTACAAAAGATAACGTGACACAAAAGTCATTACAAAACCAGTAATCCAAATTAACATAAGTTGCGAATGCAAAATATTAGTTCCATGATTAAGATATCTCTAAGTAATGCAGCGGAAGTCTAACACAGCATGACTATAACAGCAGGTCTAACAACAGAGTCTAACAGAATTCTAACAGCAGAAGCAACAACGTCTAAACACCTGAGAAAAACATGCTAAAAATGTCAACACGAATGTTGGTGAGTTATAGTTTTAATAGACAACAATATAATGTAGACTACGAGATTTCGTTTCAAAATAGTATGAAAAGTATATGTTTATCCGTGGGCACTTGGTAACTAACTTAACGTAAATATAATATATCACCCCCTAAAAGTACACCTGGCGAGTGCGTATGTCCTCGAAGTATTAAACACCCGTTAATTGCTAGCGCGACTAGCCCGAGTGGGGATGTCAAACCCTATGGATCCATATCTAAGATTCGCGTTCATGGTTAGGAAACCAATGATTAAACGTTACCGAGCTAAGGGGAAAGTTTATGCCGTTATATAACCCACACATATGTAAAGTTTAAGTACTCGTGTCAAGTAAGTAAAACATAAAAAAAAACGCATGTATTCTCAGTCCCAAAATAGTAAAAGTAGTAAAAAGGGATGCTATAACTCACAAAAATAGTAAAAGTAGTTTAAGCGCATGTATTCTCAGTCCCAAAAATAGTAAAAGTAGTAAAAAGGGATGCTATAACTCACCGTGAATAAGCAGTAAAAGTCGATACGAAAAGTATTCAAGTAGTAAGTCGGTCCGTAAGGTCGTCTGTAACACCCCAACTTAACATGACCACAATATTGTCCGCTTTGCCCGCAGGCGCACGGCTTTTTCTTGGCGACCACACACGAGAAGCACTTTCCTAGGAGGTCACCCATCCTGGTAGTGCTCTCGCCCGAGCACGCTTAACCACAACGTACTCGCACTTCTACTCAGCCTGTGATCCCAAAACGCGTTGTGTCATTTAAGCGTGAGTATTACCTTATAATCCCATGATCACTCATGTTCGTGGGTGATGTGGGATTTGCCTAGGGTGTTACATTCACCCCCCCTCAGGGACTCATCGTCCTCGATGAGGTTTGCCCCACCACCCCCAACGGTACATGAGTGGCTCTGATACCATTCTGAAATGTCCCGTTCTTATTGATTAAAAACGTTCCATATTAATTGATTTCGTTGCGAGGTTTTGACCTCTATATGAGACATTTTTCAAGGACTGCATTCATTTTTAAAACAAACCATAACCTTTATTTCATAAATAAAGGTTTAAAAAAGCTTTACGTAGATTATCAAATAATGATAATCTAAAATATCCTGTTTACACACGACCATTACGTAATGGTTTACAATACAAATATGTTACATCGAAATCAGTTTCTTGAATGCAGTTTTTACACAGTATCATACAAACATGGACTCCAAATCTTGTCCTTTTTTAAGTATGCAACAGCGGAAGCTCTTAGTATTCACCTGAGAATAAACATGCTTTAAACGTCAACAAAAATGTTGGTGAGTTATAGGTTTAACCTATATATATCAAATTGTAACAATAGACCACAAGATTTCATATTTCAATATACATCCCATACATAGAGATAAAAATCATTCATATGGTGAACACCTGGTAACCGACATTAACAAGATGCATATATAAGAATATCCCCATCATTCCGGGATACCCTTCGGATATGATATTAAATTTCGAAGTACTAAAGCATTCGGTACTTTGGATGGGGTTTGTTAGGCCCAATAGATCTATCTTTAGGATTCGCGTTAATTAGGGTGTCTGTTCCCTAATTCTTAGATTACCAGACTTAATAAAAAGGGGCATATTCGATTTCGATAATTCAACCATAGAATGTAGTTTCACGTACTTGTGTCTATTTTGTAAATCATTTATAAAACCTGCATGTATTCTCATCCCAAAAATATTAGATTTTAAAAGTGGGACTATAACTCACTTTCACAGATTTTTACTTCGTCGAGAAGTAAGACTTGGCCACTGTTGATTCACGAACCTATAACAATATATACATATATATTAAAGTATGTTCAAAATATATTTACAACACTTTTAATATATTTTGATGTTTTAAGTTTATTAAGTCAGCTGTCCTCGTTAGTAACCTACAACAAGTTGTCCACAGTTAGATGTACAGAAATAAATCGATAAATATTATCTTGAATCAATCCACGACCCAGTGTATACGTATCTCAGTATTGATCACAACTCAAACTATATATATTTTGGAATCAACCTCAACCCTGTATAGCTAACTCCAACATTCACATATAGAGTGTCTATGGTTGTTCCGAAATATATATAGATGTGTCGACATGATAGGTCGAAACATTGTATACGTGTCTATGGTATCTCAAGATTACATAATATACAATACAAGTTGATTAAGTTATGGTTGGAATAGATTTGTTACCAATTTTCACGTAGCTAAAATGAGAAAAATTATCCAATCTTGTTTTACCCATAACTTCTTCATTTTAAATTCGTTTTGAGTGAATCAAATTGCTATGGTTTCATATTGAACTTTATTTTATGAATCTAAACAGAAAAAGTATAGGTTTATAGTCGGAAAAATAAGTTACAAGTCGTTTTTGTAAAGGTAGTCATTTCAGTCGAAAGAACGACGTCTAGATGACCATTTTAGAAAACATACTTCCACTTTGAGTTTAACCATAATTTTTGGATATAGTTTCATGTTCATAATAAAAATCATTTTCTTAGAATAACAACTTTTAAATCAAAGTTTATCATAGTTTTTAATTAACTAACCCAAAACAGCCCGCGGTGTTACTACGACGGCGTAAATCCGGTTTTACGGTGTTTTTCGTGTTTCCAGGTTTTAAATCATTAAGTTAGCATATTATATAGATATAGAACATGTGTTTAGTTAATTTTAAAAGTCAAGTTAGAAGGATTAACTTTTGTTTGTGAACAAGTTTAGAATTAACTAAACTATGTTCTAGTGATTACGAGTTTAAACCTTCGAATAAGATAGTTTTATATATATGAATCGAATGATATTATGAACATCATTACTACCTCAAGTTTAGTAGGTAAACCTACTGGAAGTGACAAGAAATGATCTAGCTTTAAAGGATCTTGGATGGCTTGAAAGTTCTTGAAGTAGGATCATGACACAAAAACAAGTTCAAGTAAGATTTTTACTCGAATTAAGATAGTTTATAGTTATAGAAATTGAATCAAAGTTTGAATATGAATATTACCTTGAATAAGAAAGATAACCTACTGTATATAACAAAGGTTTCTTGATCTTAGATGATTACTTGGAATGGATTAGAAAGCTTGGAAGTAAATTAGTAAACTTGAAGGGATTTTTGAAGTGTTCTTGAAGTGTTCTTCCTATGATGATTATAGCTTGATTCTTGAAGTGATTTTTGATGAAGATGATGATTAAATACTGGAAAAATATGTTCATAATAGTGTGGGTGTGTTGAGAGAGAATTAGAAAGAGAATTGGAAGTGAAATGGAGTGAATGATGAGTGGTAATTGGTGAGTGGTGAGTGGGGTTAAAAGGAGTTCTAGTTAGTTGACTAGCTCATGGTAGAAGTTAAAATTGATTAGTCATACATGACATAATCAAGAGTGGAATCCCATGCTAGTTCCTATTGGTATATACCCATAGTAAGTACGTTTTGAAGCTGTGTATAATACGGGTAAGAATACGACTAGAATTCTTGATGAAAGAAAAGAATGGGAAAGTAACTGTAACCATTTTCGTTAAGTATGAGTGTTTTGATATATGTCTTGAAGTCTTCCAAAGGTATTTTAATACATCTAAATACACTACATGTATATACATTTTAACTGAGTCGTTAAGTCATCGTTAGTCGTTACATGTAAGTGTTGTTTTGAAACCTTTAAGTTAACGATCTGAATTAATGTTGTTAACCCATTGTTTATTATATCTAATGAGATGTTAAATTATTATATTATCATGATATTATGATATATTAATATATCTTAATATGATATATATATACATTTAAATGTCGTTACAACGATAATCGTTACATATATGTCTCGTTTCGAAATCCTTAAGTTAGTAGTCTTGTTTATATGTATATAACTCATTGTTAATATACTTATGGAGATACTTACTTATCATAATCTCATATTAACCATATGTATATCCATATATATATCGTCATGTCGTTTTTACAAGTTTTAACGTTCGTGAATCGCCGGTCAACTTGGGTGGTCAATTGTCTATATGAAACATATTTCAATTAATCAAGTCTTAACAAGTTTGATTGCTTAACATGTTAGAAACATTTAATCATGTAAATATCAATCTCAATTAATATATATAAACATGGAAAAGTTCGGGTCACTACAGTATGGGAGAGTGAAGATCAGATGAAGAAGAAATACCCGCATCTATTTCCAGAAGATTCGTCAACACCTTCAACAGCTTAAAATTTCGGGACGAAATTTATTTAACGGGTAGGTACTGTAGTGACCCGAACTTTTCCATGTTTATATATATTAATTGAGATTGATATTTACATGATTAAATGTTTCTAACATGTTAAGCAATCAAACTTGTTAAGACTTGATTAATTGAAATATGTTTCATATAGACAATTGACCACCCAAGTTGACCGGCGATTCACGAACGTTAAAACTTGTAAAAATGACATGACGATATATATATATGGATATACATATGGTTAACATGAGATTATGATAAGTAAGTATCTCCATAAGTATATTAACAATGAGTTATATACATATAAACAAGACTACTAACTTAAGGATTTCGAAACGAGACATATATGTAACGATTATCGTTGTAACGACATTTAAATGTATATATATCATATTAAGATATATTAATATATCATAATATCATGATAATATAATAATTTAACATCTCATTAGATATAATAAACAATGGGTTAACAACATTAATTGAGATCGTTAACTTAAAGGTTTCAAAACAACACTTACATGTAACGACTAACGATGACTTAACGACTTAGTTAAAATGTATATACATGTAGTGTATTTAGATGTATTAAAATACTTTTGGAAGACTTCAAGACATATATCAAAACACTCATACTTAACGAAAATGGTTACAGTTACTTTCCCATTCTTTTCTTTCATCAAGAATTCTAGTCGTATTCTTACTCGTATTATACACAGCTTCAAAACGTAGTTACTATGGGTATATACCAATAGGAACTAGCATGGGATTCCACTCTTGATTATGTCATGTATGACTAATCAATTTTAACTTCTACCATGAGCTAGTCAACTAACTAGAACTCCTTTTAACCCCACTCACCACTCACCAATTACCACTCATCATTCACTCCATTTCACTTCCAATTCTCTTTCTAATTCTCTCTCAACACACCCACACTATTATGAACGTATTTTTCCAGTAGTTAATCATCATCTTCATCAAAAATCACTTCAAGAATCAAGCTATAATCATCATAGGAAGAACACTTCAAGAACACTTCAAATATCCCTTCAAGTTTACTAATTTACTTCCAAGCTTTCTAATCCATTCCAAGTAATCATCTAAGATCAAGAAACCTTTGTTATATACAGTAGGTTATCTTTCTTATTCAAGGTAATATTCATATTCAAACTTTGATTCAATTTCTATAACTATAAACTATCTTAATTCGAGTAAAAATCTTACTTGAACTTGTTTTTGTGTCATGATCCTACTTCAAGAACTTTCAAGCCATCCAAGATCCTTTGAAGCTAGATCATTTCTTGTCACTTCCAGTAGGTTTACCTACTAAACTTGAGGTAGTAATGATGTTCATAACATCATTCGATTCATATATATAAAACTATCTTATTCGAAGGTTTAAACTCGTAATCACTAGAACATAGTTTAGTTAATTCTAAACTTGTTCGCAAACAAAAGTTAATCCTTCTAACTTGACTTTTAAAATTAACTAAACACATATTCTATATCTATATAATATGCTAACTTAATGATTTAAAACGTGGAAACACGAAAAACACCGTAAAACCGGATTTACGCCGTCGTAGTAACACCGCGGGCTGTTTTGGGTTAGTTAATTAAAAACTATGATAAACTTTGATTTAAAAGTTGTTATTCTGAGAAAATGATTTTTATTATGAACATGAAACTATATCCAAAAATTATGGTTAAACTCAAAGTGGAAGTATGTTTTCTAAAATGGTCATCTAGACGTCGTTCTTTCGACTGAAATGACTACCTTTACAAAAACGACTTGTAACTTATTTTTCTGACTATAAACCTATACTTTTTCTATTTAGATTCATAAAATAGAGTTCAATATGAAACCATAGCAATTTGATTCACTCAAAACGGATTTAAAATGAAGAAGTTATGGGTAAAACAAGATTGGATAATTTTTCTCATTTTAGCTACGTGAAAATTGGTAACAAATCTATTCCAACCATAACTTAATCAACTTGTATTGTATATTATGTAATCTTGAGATACCATAGACACGTATACAATGTTTCGACCTATCATGTCGACACATCTATATATATTTCGGAACAACCATAGACACTCTATATGTGAATGTTGGAGTTAGCTATACAGGGTTGAGGTTGATTCCAAAATATATATAGTTTGAGTTGTGATCAATACTGAGATACGTATACACTGGGTCGTGGATTGATTCAAGATAATATTTATCGATTTATTTCTGTACATCTAACTGTGGACAACTAGTTGTAGGTTACTAACGAGGACAGCTGACTTAATAAACTTAAAACATCAAAATATATTAAAAGTGTTGTAAATATATTTTGAACATACTTTAATATATATGTATATATTGTTATAGGTTCGTGAATCAACAGTGGTCAAGTCTTACTTCTCGACGAAGTAAAAATCTGTGAAAGTGAGTTATAGTCCCACTTTTAAAATCTAATATTTTTGGGATGAGAATACATGCAGGTTTTATAAATAATTTACAAAATAGACACAAGTACGTGAAACTACATTCTATGGTTGAATTATCGAAATCGAATATGCCCCTTTTTATTAAGTCTGGTAATCTAAGAATTAGGGAACAGACACCCTAATTGACGCGAATCCTAAAGATAGATCTATTGGGCCTAACAAACCCCATCCAAAGTACCGGATGCTTTAGTACTTCGAAATTTAATATCATATCCGAAGGGTATCCCGGAATGATGGGGATATTCTTATATATGCATCTTGTTAATGTCGGTTACCAGGTGTTCACCATATGAATGATTTTTATCTCTATGTATGGGATGTATATTGAAATATGAAATCTTGTGGTCTATTGTTACAATTTGATATATATAGGTTAAACCTATAACTCACCAACATTTTTGTTGACGTTTAAAGCATGTTTATTCTCAGGTGAATACTAAGATCTTCCGCTGTTGCATACTAAAAAAAGGACAAGATTTGGAGTCCATGTTTGTATGATACTGTGTAAAAACTGCATTCAAGAAACTGATTTCGATGTAACATATTTGTATTGTAAACCATTACGTAATGGTCGTGTGTAAACAGGATATTTTAGATTATCATTATTTGATAATCTACGTAAAGCTTTTTAAACCTTTATTTATGAAATAAAGGTTATGGTTTGTTTTAAAAATGAATGCAGTCCTTGAAAAACGTCTCATATAGAGGTCAAAACCTCGCAACGAAATCAATTAATATGGAACGTTTTTAATCAATAAGAACGGGACATTTCATCGTCAACCTAAGTTAAAGGTCACTAGGTTAGTATGTTATCCCCATAAGTTTAAAAGTGCACAATTTAAGTTTAAGTGTCATCATCATCATCATTCATCATCGTAAAAGCTAAGTAAGTTTAACAAGTATAGAGATCGAAACAATAGGCTGACTTTGATCAGCTGCTACGACCTCTATGTAAATCGAAAAGACGTGTAGTCAGTGGATATGGCTCCGTATGTGAGTCCCCTAGTTGCTGACCAATTTCCAAAACCAAACTCGTCTTCGTTTGACCGTGGCGACGGTTTAAGTGCGAGTAGGTCAGAAATTTCAGCACAACGTTACAAGGGTGTAGTGGTTTTAAAAAGGCTATAAATCCTAAACCGTATCTCGGATTGAGGCGAGTCTTAAACGAAAAGTCATCTAATCGAACCGAAATATCTGGAAATCAACTTTTCCAGTAGCCCAGGAGCCTGATCGGACCCTGAAATCAGTAAGCAAGTGCTCCTGTGGGATTCTTAGTGCTTGATGCTCATCATGGTTCTCATCCTTGATGTTTGTAGCTTCAAGTGTACAACTCAATGATGTGGTAGCATCACTTTGACCAAGATTCAACCTTCAACACACAAAGTATTAAGACCAAGTAAGGATTCAACTCACTAAAGAGAGTTGGAAAGATGATGAACCAAGGTTACATCATATTCTTAGTCTTAACACAAACACAAATTCTATCTACAACAAAAGCTACAACTTTCATTTAAACCAAACAAGTATAAACATAAAATTGATCAAACAAAGTAATGGAACTCTAAGCTAGAGAGCTTGGATCCTTTTCACACAAATTATGAGATTACAAACTTAGAAAGCTTGAATCTTTAGTGTCTTTGAAGATCTTGAAGCATAGAGCTTAGATCTTCAAGTTACATGAAGACTACAAACACAAGTTTGAATCTTTTTAACAAAATAACAAGATCATAAGTTAGAAAACCTATTTTCAACAAAATTATGAAGATTCAAAGCTAGAAAGCTTGGATCTTGATTGTTCTTGAAGATCCTTGAAGCATAAAGCTTGGATCTTTAAGTTACATGAAGATTACAAACACAAGTTTGAATCTTTACAACAAAATAAAGAAATTAAAAGCTAAAAAGATCTAGATCTACAAAATAAGTGAAGATTCAAAGCTAGAAAGCTTGAATCTTCCATGTTCTTGAAGGATTCAAATCTAAGTTTGAATCTACAAGATGTAACAAGATCAAAAGCTAAAAAGCTTTGATCTTCAAATGATGATGATGATTTCGTGATTAGAAGAAGAAGAAGAAGAGAAAGAAAATTTAATACTTACACTTTTAAATTTAATACTTACACTTTTTAGAGTGAGAAAGACTAGAGAGAAAATAAGAGAGTAAGTGTGTGTAAATTGTGAATGAGATCAAGTGTGAAATGGGTGAGCTAAGGCTTGTATTTATAGTGAAAATGGGTGTGGGGAGGCTCCTTAGGCCGTTGGTTTTGGTGGGGGGACAAGGGGGACAAACTTTTGCTTTTTGATTAATGGTTGTCTAAAGTTGGTGCTTATGTTAGGATCCCATGCAACATTAAGGATAATGCTTAACAAAAATGCTAGTATGTTCCCTCTAATAAATGGGCATTTGTCTTACATATTATTGGGTCACTAGTCATTTATAATTGGGCTAATTAAATAGTCCACTAACTAGAGTAGGTGGGCTAAAGTCCAACAAGGTAAAAAGTCCAACAAGACTAACTAGTGTGTTCTAGTAAATTACTAAGCGTAATTAAGCATCCAAAAACCCAAGTAATTGTTATTATAAAATAACAACTATTATTTTGTAGTCATAATATTCCGATTACGACCAAAGTTAAACGTGTACCGACAAACATAGCTCGTTCAAAACGTTAAGTGACACTAACAGTCGTAAATGCTTCCAGGGATCAAGTTAAGTGATTACACACTTAATAGCACGTTGTATGATAATAATGAAAGTAATTAATCATTAAATAAGATTCTAGAGCATAAACTAGTTCAGCACGCACATATACGCAGTTTCGTGAAAGCACAAAGCACAAAAGCAAGTCGAAAAAGCTGGGTCGTTACATTACCCACCTGTTAAAGAAAATTTCGTCCCGAAATTTTGAGGAGTGACCAACAATGGTACAGTATTTGAATAAGAAGGAGCGTGTCAAAGTTCCGAGGGACTCGTGGACTCAGAAGTGAGCTTTTTACCTTGAAAGGTACTTGGGCGTATAAAAGTAAGAATAAGTATATGCCATTTTTTAAGTCTCTTGTCCTAAGAGATCAACAAATTGATTTTGTCTCTGGTTAACTTGAGTATGTCATCTGAATATATACTCACAAAAGGAAAGATGATGTTTTTAGCCCTACAGGCATCTTCAGTAAGCTGGATGCATGAAATACATCATGAATGTTACTAAACTTATCTAAAACATTGAGCGCTTATCTCGCAATACAAGGCTGACAGGTAGAATGGAAAACATGGTGAATGGAAAACATGGTGATCACAACCATGCGATTTGATGTCTGGATAGTGTTAGCCACGGATTTTACTAACCCCTAGATTTCGGAAGGAGACCATAGGCATAAAGAACCCGATATTTAAGAACGTTTCATTTGACTAAATGAATTGAAATTTTAGCTGAAAGTGACTAATCGGACTTATTTGCAATGCAAGCCATAATTATTTATAGTGTCTTCAGGACAGTCGTAACGAACAATGAAGGATATCACCCAGTTTACCATACTGCAGGTGAACTTATCCTTAGATGGAATGAAAGCACGGTTCCATAATGTAACTTTATCCTTTCAGTTACATGTTGAAGTTAGGGTTAACATTAACTAGAACAACATATAGTTGTAACCAACGAAGGAAGGAATATGTAGAGTAACCACATCAGCGTCGTAGATGTTTTAAGCAGTCCCCTTCCAAGAGGATAACAAGATTAATAGATTCCTAAAGTATTCTACATTACGTTTCCGAAAGAAAATCGTACGTAAGGTGTGATCCTTGCACCAGGGTGAACTCTTCGAGCGGTTTGTTCTGAATTTATCTTTATACTTAAGGGGATGCGCGGATGAGATGATACGTGAACTCTTGGTCCTAAAGAATGGTTTACTCCAAGTGAAAAGAATCTCCAAAAATGATTTTTTGTGCCTCAATATACTAATTCATAGAGATGATGTTTACGAGAGTGTTGCGATTAGTCATGAAACATTGAGAGTTGAAACCTGCCTAGTGCCTTTCCTACGATATGGTGACCAATGAGTGTTTCCCCATAAAACTGGTTTATCGGCCCACGATTTTGCCAAGTCTAACCTTAAAAGGAACATTCTATGAGCGCAAAGACTTCTCAACAAATTTTATAAATCTGCCATCCAAAGTGGCTCAAGAGTTTTTAACAAGGATTTTAATAGTAAGCTTCATCCCTAACGGAGGGCGAGAAGAAGTGTGATCCATACATGGTGTAGTCTAATACAAAAACCTTTAATAAAATCAACCAAGGAAGTTTTAAAAAACCTTTAAACGTTTGATGTGACAACATGAATGGAACGAAGTTCCTAGTAAATTTAGAAGTATGTATAACGTGTACCATTTTGCACAAAACTATTTGTGTTAAGTTAAACAACTCAATAAAGGAGCGATTTTTAAATAATTTGGAGAGATAACTTGGTATATACTAACCAAAATAAGTAAGGGTAGATTTATACATATATGATTTTATAAATCGCATAAGTGACGGAAAAGTTTTTAGTACTTTCATTTGTCCATCAATCTCGTGAGGACCGCACAAATAAGCAACGTGTAAAAATTTTGATAAACATAGTTTTTCGTATTTCAGAGGTTACGAGTTGAAAAATATCGAGTGAAAAATCTTTGAATCATCGGGTGACATGTCACTAGGTAATAAAAACTAATGATTTAAATGTAGTTTTGAAAATTATCAGGACCTAAGTCTTTGGTCCAAAAATGTTCACGTGCGAAGCCGTTGCTAAAAAGTGAGGTATGAAGGATAGAGCATGAGGATGAGAAGTCAATCGCTTATTGACTTTCGAAAAATGCCAAACAGGTTATGACTAATACTAAAGTCAGAATACTGATGGTGTTGATATCGCTAGATGAGAATCCCCTGGAATAAGTCAGGACTTAGAGTTACGTAAGAAAGAGCATCGTTCCAACAACTGTGGCAAATAAGATCTTTGGGGTAACGCAATAGTTTTGAATGGTTTACGTGTTAGTGGATGCCCGAAGGCTCTGCATGACATGGTAGTAAGTGCCTTCATCACATACACACACACACACATGAATCTCTCAATTTCGATGGTTGTCAGTCTTCATGATGACTTGGATACGAATAAGCAACGAAAAATTTTATATGATAAGCAACGAAAATTTTATAGAAAATGTTTAAGGTGACAATGTAAGAAAAAAAATGAAGTTCTTAGTAAACTAGGGTTATGTACAACATGTACTATTCTAAGTAAAATTTCTTTTGAATAAAAGAATTGATTCGTGAAAGTGAAAGTAAAATTTCACATGTACTAGTCAAAAATAAGTAATTATTTACTTTATTTTATATAACATATACGATTTCAAAAATTTGCACGAATGGCTAATAAAATAAATTTATTTTTATAAAACTTTGAGAGGATCGCACAGTAAAATAGCGTGTGTAAAATTTTGGCAAACAAAATTTTCATATTTCGGAGGTTACAAGTTGAAAAAAGATTGAGTAAAAGATTTTTGAAAATTTCGGGTGACATTTGAGCATCAATGTCACGAGGTAATGAAAACTATTGAATTTAAATATGGTTGATGACTATTAGTAGGGCATAAGTCCTTCGACCAAAAATGCTTAAGTGTGAAGTTGTTGCTTATAAGTGAGATATGAATGGGAGAGTGTGAGGATGGGAATTAACTACCCATTGATTTTAGAAATTTCGAACTGGTATGACTAATATCGAAGTAAGAAGGGTGATGATGTGATTATTATCGATTAAGAGATCTCTCGAAATAAGTTAGGATTCAGAGTCGCGTAAGAATGAGTATTAAATAAGATTCTTGGGTAGTTTTTAATATAGAATTTGAATCGCTGGAGTGACGGGATACAATTTCCTTTATGAATCGTTGTGCAAGTCTGTCGATTGTATCGGTTTCTCCTATGGCTAGAAAGTGAGCAGATTTGGTGAGATGGTCAACAATAACCCAGATAGTGTCCTAACTGCCTACCGTCTTTGGTAGCTTTGTGATGAAATCCATTGTTATTCCTTCTCATTTCCATTGTGGGATTTTGGGTTGTTGAAGTAACCCAGATGGCTTTTGGCTCACCATTCTCGCGAGGTATACGAAAAATCTTCTTACTATAAATAACTTTCGCTTTCATCCTTGAAAGCCAGTCCATTCCAACTATTTCATCAAAGCTTCCTAACTCGATGAGTATTAGGTTAACCCTAAAGTTCATTCCAACTTTTACATCAAGCTTCCTAACTCGATGAGTATTAGGTTAACCCTAAAGTTCATTCCAACTTTTACATCAAGCTTCCTAACTCGATGAGTATTAGGTTAACCCTAAAGTTCATTCCAACTTTTACATCAAGCTTCCTAACTCGATGAGTATTAGGTTAACCCTAAAGTTCATTCCAACTTTTACATCAAGCTTCCTAACTTGATGAGTATTAGGTTAACCCTAAAGTTCATTCCAACTTTCTTATTATACTGTCATGAAAAATTTTATCAACCTTCTCAAATAACCTCTGCTTGTGCGCAGGTAACTAATCCTTTCCGACTACTACTCTAAAACTTCCAAGTTTTGTTGACCTGAGGTCATCTCCAAATGACCCACCTGTTAATTTTTAAGGTACTACCTTAAATCATTCCTCTATCTCTGCCAGCTTACCATTAGCTTGTCCTATAGAATTCTTAACTCTCATGGTTGTTAATGGCTTATTAGTTATAACACTAAGGTTCTTAGATATAAAGTTCCTATCGCTCTAGTATTAAACAACTCTGAGTCAATAAAACGTTGTGATGAAATGAACCCTAACTAAAATCAGGATCCATGCGAGTCTCCATAGCTGAGATAACGATTGCTATACCACAAGTAAGTCCAAAGTTTTTCCTATTTGAGAACTTTTTCCTTAAGTATCCAGAGTGTCTATATCTATAACAAATTTTCGGGTTATCAATTCCGCAATCAAGGCCCTCCTTGTACAGTATCCGGGCTACGTGGTTATCCTTTCCAGACCATAATGCGTGTACTCAAGTGGTTCCTACCAAAATTTCCTTTGAATCGCTTCATATTCCTTATATAGTAACATTGGGACTTTTGCGTGATTTACTTCAATATAATCACGCTGGCCTGACGTCATTATCTCGTATTAAATCGTACGTTCATTCCAATATCACTCCATATGGTCAATGTAATGTGTTCACTTCAAGTTATACTCAATTTCATCTAACGGTGCTTTATCTATGCTATCTCAAAACAAAATCTACATAATTAATCTCACGGTTTCTCGGTGTGGGGGCGTTGGTTCCGTAGGTCATGCATCAATGCCTAAATGTCCCGAAATTTCTTCAAAATGTTCGGGTTCAGGTAACGTCGTTAGGTTCTTTTCTAGAAATTCAATCTGGGTCTCGCGTCGAGTTGTACGTGTAGCAAGTAGTAATACGATATGTCTTGAGGCGACTCCCAAGTCTTTGGGTATGGCTGAGCATCAGTAGAAGGCACTCTGACCTTGTGAAAGGAGATGTCCTCCTGACTTCTCCAATGCCTAAGAGTGTTAGGGACCTAAGTCCAGAAGTGTCATTAGATCGTCGAGTGGTGGTGAAGAATGAAAGAGATAAGTGACGGTCATGAAAGCGTACGGGACACGGGTCATCTTGTGGAAACTGAACATCCTTCTAACGTTCATACGTTGTACGTGGCTAATTAGAGTGAGCTCGGGGTACGGTTACTCCGACAAGTCCTCACATATCTCTTCCCCCGAGGATCAACTTCAGCGGGTGTGTAATCCAAGGGGTACTCTTCCTAAAACACATAGGTACAATCACTAGAACATGCATCATCAAATTAGGCAGACAGTTAATCAAATAACCACTAGAACATATAGAAACAAAGTGATCTACCATTAGCATATCACATAAAAGCAATACAAGTACAATATCATACAATAGTCAACAATCAACTAAATCCAAAGACCACCAAAATTAAAATATCTACAGCAACGGTCTATCCAAAGCAACCGTGATAACTACAAGCAATGGTCAATCAGAAGCAACCATCTGGGTAATCCGAAGCAACCCATTGAGAGACTCGGCGGCCTGGCCGGGCCAACGACCCCAGTTGATCAATCTAGAGTCTACCGAAAACTCATAACTCTGTATTACTAATATAAGCCTTCCACACGCGACGGACGCGTGATTCCGACTTATATTAATCATACAACATCAATGAGACCAACCTGATCAGAAGCAAGGTTGATCTCTCCCGACCTGATCAGAAGCAAGGTCGGTCCAAATAACACGCGAGGCCACAGTCCACAACGCTATACAGCATAATTCAAATCATAGTAACTAGGTCAACGGCCTAGGTCATGTCACTATATGCCTTAACAGCTAGATTAACCCACTCACCGAATACCAGCACGAGAAGAACTCAGAGGTCTTATATTTCTGAGTCTTCACTTCTCCTGATCACCTGGAAAAGATACAAATAGAGTCAGTAATTACATCCTGATAATATTCTATCAACAAGACAGACACATTAACGAGCTAGAAACAAAACAATCATGCATGCTCAGTCAACCGTACGAGTGATCATCCACTCGTACGCATGTGACCCCTCAACCGTACGGTTGATATCTCACTCGTGCATTTGAACCACGAACAAAAATCCATCTAAGTGTCTGCTAGACCGTACGAGTGGTCACACGAGTGATCCCTCACCCGTACGATTCACAGATAACACGTACGGTTCAGCTTAAGCAACATAGCTAGAAGAGTACCAGCTTATCCGTATGGTTGACCGTACGTCTGAATTGTCACACATACGAGTGAGCTCTCACTTGTGCGAGTGACGAAGAACAGTAGCAGGAGTTCAATGACGGGTTTCAAGCCCAAAATCACTATTTCGTGCTGTTTATGGCCAATTGATGGTTCACGAAGCTATACTAATATACATATAACATTTATCAACAACAATTAAACATGCATAACATCAAAACAACAAGATTCAAGCCATAAACTCAAGAAAACCCATTTGAACATAAAACCCATTTAGCAACAAGATTAAATCAAGGATATGAGAAAAGCTTATCTAGTAATGATCATGAATTCACAGAGAGCTGATTATAAGCTTCAATTAATCAAATTATCACTTCTAAATCAAGCTAGGGTTTATGAGCTCAAGTGTGTGTGTTTATGTGTGTTAATTCCCAAAGAAGAAATGGGAAGCTTCCAGGCTTCCCTAGACATATATGGGTTTTAAAACCCACTCCCCATATCACACGGGTATTTATCAGTTATCTGATATCTTTCGTACATCGTTAGGTGGTCCTATCGAGGTCCAAATTAAAAAAAGAAACATGTTCTGTGACCCTTGTCACGAACTGGTCTCAACCAAATAGTCAAATGACTATAAATATTTAACTAATAAAATAACAATATAAATACACACAAGGGCAAAAATGGTCATTTCATCTAGGCCCAATTATCGGATGTTACAGCGTATAAAAGTAAGAATAAGTATATGCCATTTATTAAGTCTTTTGTCCTAAGAGATCAACAAATTGATTTCGTCTCTGTTTAACTTGAGTATGTCATCTGAATATATACTCACAAAAGAAAAGATGATGTTTTTAGCCCTACAGGCATCTTCAGTAAGCTAGATGCATGAAATACATCATGAATGTTACTAAACTTATCTAAAACATTGAGCGCTTATGTCGTAATACAAGGCTGACAGGTAGAATGGAAAACATGGTGATCACAACCATTCGATTTGATGTCTGGATAGTGTTAGCCACGGATTTTACTAACCCCTAGATTTCGAAAGGAGACCACAGGCATAAAGAACCCGATATTTAAGAACGTTTCATTTGACTAAATGAATTGAAATTTTAGCTGAAAGTGACTAATCGGACTTATTTGCAATTGAGTTTAAAGCATAATCGGAAAGCATTTCAATAACATACACAAACCATAATATTATTTCGGCATTATAACTGCTTACATCATAGCATACACTAAAGATAACTACTCGCTAATCATGGCAACAACATCACATAACATAATGATAGAAGACATTATAAAGATAAGGGATAGAAGTACCAGTAGATTAAATGAGTTCTGAATACAAAAGTGACAACTTCAAGACTCTAGACCGCTCCTAATACAATCTTTAACGTTCTTCTCCGGGTACTAGGTTTCCCGCACGGAGTCGAAGGCCTTGAGAGTATGGCTAATATTGTACAAGAGAGAGAAAGAAGTGGATTGAAGTGAGTGTTGGAATGAATGACAAAGACTCTTTAAATAAACAAGAAATTTGCCTGCAAACGGCTGGCAAGCCGTTTGGCAGGCCGTATTTGGCAAGCCGTTTGCCAGGCAAGCCGTTTCTTGGGGCCGTTTGCTGGACCGTTTGGCAGACCATTTTTGTGCCTGGTCAGCCCTGATTCACTGGATCGTAACTTGATTTCTTGTCTTTCACCGTTTTCGCTCTAGAATCTTCGTTTTAGCTCCGATTCTCTTGATTCTTTTTGCACCATCTTCGTAATTATTTGTTCTTCAATTCTAACCGACAAAGTGGGTATTTTGCCAACAAAGTTCGAATCTTTCTTGTTTTTGGGCCTTAATACCGGGGTGAAAACGTGACTTTTTAGCCGATATCACCCATGCTCTTGCTTCTGCCTCTCCATTTTTTTTGCTACTCATTCGTTGTCTCCCCTGATTCTCTGTGACAAAGGCATGGGTCTGATCTGTGTCCATGTCCTTTCTCCTCGCCTCTTCACTAAATAGGGCATCTTTGACCATTGACATGGTAAGTTTGCCTTTCGGGGCTGAGTTGCTGAGTGTTACGACCAGCGTCTCCCAACTATCAGGAAGAGAACTAAGTAGCAGTAGCGCCTGAACTTCATCGCCAAAAGGCATCTCTACAGAGATTGACCAAGCTCTGAAACCCACTGGTATGCTCGGCAACTAAAATTCCACTTTTAAGCTTCATGTTGACTAAATGCCTCTTCGACAGGGCTTTATTCCGAGCAGTCTTGGCCAGGTACATGTCCTCCAACTTTTTTCAGAGGACATATGCGTCTGTCTCTTGTGCAACATGGTGGAAGACACTATGATCAATCCATTGACGGATCTGACCAATAGTTTTTCGGTTTAACTTCTTCTACTCTTTCTCTTTGGCGGAATCAGGATTTGTACCCTTTAATTCAATAGGGTCAAACAAATCCTTACAGCTGAGGAGATCTTCCATCCGAGGTTTTCACAGCGTGTAGTTGGTGGCAGTGAGCATAATCATGGCTCCGGAAGATGATCCTGACTCTTCCCTTCCATAGACATTATCACCTTACAAATAATTTTTCAACACAAACGAGGTTGAAAACTTCAGAAAACTCAAAAAACTCGACCAACGCCTCTAACTTGGCTCTTGATACCACTTGTTATGAATATGAGAGGATCGCCTGGACGTTGGTACACACAAATTTGAGAGAAAATAACTCTATTACTCACAAGAATAGATTACAGAGTATTACAAAACTCAAAAATAAAAAACTCTCAAACTAACACACCAGGAATTCCCATAAGGATGTATTCACTCTTGGTTAGGATTACACATATCTCACACACACTAACTAGGTTGTGATTACACTTTTTGTGAATGAATTACAAATGAGGCTTACACCCCTATTTATAAGAAGATTTTGAGGAGGTGAAATGGTGTGAATGCGTAACGGTGTGAACGCAAAATGGTGGCTAGCCGTCATTATGTTCAATTTTGCTACTATCATATCCATAGTCAAAATTGGCAACTTTGGATATCTAGTATCTTCTAGATTACGGCTAGAATGGAGACTTCTAGCGGCATCTAGAAGATACTAGATTACGGCTGGAACTTATTATAATTTTCTAGTTTTGATTAGGCCGTGTGTCATTTTTCTTTTGTTTGTTGACTAGTGTTTTTGTTTGGTGTTGTTTTTTTTGTTGGTGACTCTCTTTTGTATGTAGCTATTCGGTTTGTTCAGTATGGTCGTGTTTGGTTGTTTTGTGAATTGTCTCTTGAGTTATTGTTTGCTTACATGTTATTTGTTGTTTGGTTATTTGTTGTTTGTCATGCGTAGTTTTGGTCCTAAAGTTTTTTGGTTTCGTTCATATTCTGTTGTAAATATCTATTATTATATTAATTCTTTTTTTTTTTAGGAAAAAAAATAAAAGGTAGAAAATTATTAAAGGTCAACTACATTAAAATCCATAAAGAAGGTCAAGCATTCTAGGAGTTGTATGCCTCCAACAAAAACAGAACAAAATTGAGGATTGGAGATTTACAACCAAGAGCATAAATTTATTGTCAAACGTTACAAACTTTACTAGAAATTCGTATATAGAAAAGTCAAGCTAACATGCTTCAAGCCTTTATTCTTTCTACATATTTACATGAAACATATAGTTTAAGATAACACGCCTTTCTCTGACACATATTAGCTTAGTTACACTTAATAGACTGGTTTGCTTTCCTTTCTAGCGACCTCCTCATAGTGATTTATACACTATTAATTTTATCCGGAAATATATTTTATGACATTGTATAATAAAATACTTTAAAACATATCTTGTGGTGTATGGATCAACACATTTGAAGATAAATAAAGTGTGATGATTGAACTAAATTTATTTATACACCACTATAATAACTTTGAAGTAATGTACAGTAAAATAGTACGAGTACTTCGTATAAAATAAGGTTAATGATTCAGAAATAAATTTATCATTCAGCGTCATTTGTCATTCAAATGTCAAAAACAAACACGCTCACCTATAATCAAATACAACCTAATATACCAATACTAATACTCCCATCCGTCTTATATTGATAGTCTACTATTTCATTTTAAGATGCCTCAAATTAATTGTCTATTTTTCATAAATATATAAGAATAATAAGATAAAGTTCATATATACCATTAACTTTTGAATATAAGACAAATTAATAGGTAGTCCATTGTTATAAATAGATAAAAATAATAAGGTAAAGTTTATTTATATCATTAACTTTTGAATATAAGATAAAATAATAGGTAAAAAAGTAAGGGGTAAAACTGTAAATTAAAAAAAACGTACAGTGTAATATCTTAAACTGTGTGTTATTTATCTGTAAACTGTGTATATGGTATGTTGGGTCATTTGATTTATTACTTAAAAGGGGTTGATCCGTACACCACTAACTTTTTTCCATACACCACTAAAATTTATATTTGGACCATTGTGCCCTTTCCCCAATTAAATATATCACGCCTTTGTTTTTTATTTCCCCAAAACTAAATAGCAAGATCCTACCCTGTACACTGCTTTCTATTTTCTTTGTGCGCATCTATAATTCAATTCATGATCATCTTTTCTCTGTCTTCTTCCAAAAATCTATTACGATTGCTTCAATTAGTGTACACTCAAGTATTGTATGAACCCTAGATTGGAAGCATAACTATTTGTAGCCCTAAACTTCTAATCGATATGATTCACTGTTATAATTTTTGTTTCTAAACTTTTCTATTGATTCTGTTCAATATGTTTAAATGATGATGTATTGAATCAGTAAAGAATTATATGACTGAGTATAAAGTTGTTAACCAACACATCATTCTCAATTTTTCTCTGAGTATCTTTCTAAAAATTGTTCAGTGGGTCTCGCATGTATCAACGAATAAATCTTTTACATTCATATGTTGAATTAGTTTTTTGAAATTGATAATTAGTGTTTGGAGCAACAAATTTTTGCTTCAGAATTCTATCATCTATCAAAGATTAATAATTAATAATTTTAGAGAAATAAAAATAGTCGTGATATATTTAATTGGGAAAGGGGCAAAATGGTCCAAAAGCATATTTTAGTGGTGTACGGTAAAAAGTTAGTGGTGTACGGATCTAACTCCCTTGCTTAAAACTTAAAATTTGACAGTAGTTTAATTGTTAGCCACATGGACTAGTGGCTGGGCCTATTATAAATTGAAATGTGGCTGGGTCTGGGTTTATATAATTATGACTGTAAATGGGTAAGTTGTTGTGCCTATATGTTCTTTGATTCTAAATGGGTATGTTGTTGGGTTTATATAATATCATCATGATTTTAAATGGGTATGTGGGTGGGCCAATATCATCATGATTCCTAAATGGGTACGAGTAATTCCTAAATGTCCGACTTACATTGCTAAATCCTACCTTCCGTTTACCGCCACCGGTGCCAGTGCAATTGCTAATTCCGATGATCCCGACACGTCACTCAAACTTTGCATCACCTTCCCCATTCATAACTTCCGTAATTCTCTCTCAGCTGCGTCAATTGCTTTCGGTAATTTTCAGATGTCTTACACATATTAGCTTAGTTGCGCTTAACAGACTGGTTTGCTTTCCTTTCTAGCGGCCTCCTCATAGTGATTTATACACTATTAATTTTACCCGTAAATATATTTTATGACATTGTATAATAAAAATACTAAAAAACGTATTGGTGTATGAATCAACACATTTTAAGATAAATAAAGTGTGATGATTGAACTAAATTTATTTATACACCACTATAATAACTTTGAAGTAATGTACAGTAAAATACTACTTTGTATAAAATAAGGTTAATGATGTAGAAATAAATTGATCACTCAGCATCATTTGTCATTCAAATGTTAAAAACAAACACGTTCATCTATAATCATATACAACCTAATATACTAATACCCCCATCCGTCCCATATTGATAGACTATTATTTTATTTTGGTATGCCTCAAATTAATAATCTGTTTTCATAAATAAATAAGAATAATAAGATAAAGTTCATTTATACACTTAACGTTTGAATATAAGACAAATAATAGGTAAGGCGATTGTCCTTTCTTATTGATAAACATATTCTTGGTCATCCTCCTAGCTTGAATAAAACTCTCCGTAACAAACTCATTCCCAAAAAGATTGCAATTTTCACTTGGAGAGCATTAAAGAAAAGGATCCCGGTAAGGGTCGAGCTTGATAAAAGGGGAATTGACCTTCACAGTGTGCGCTGCCCCGTGTGTGATGATGGTCTTGAGTCGGTTGATCACTCTCTTGTTTCGTGTAAGTTTGCATCGGAAGTTTGGGTTCGTATCTATAAATGGTGGAATATGGGGCCATGTACGTTTTCGAATTTGGATTTTCTTGAAGGTAATCTCACACAAGCTTCGTCTTCGTTGGGAAAGAAAATTTGGCAAGGGGTGTTGTGGGTTTGTGCATATTACTTATGGAAGAACCGCAATATGAAAGTTTTTTGGAATGAGGAGTGGTGTGTCCCGGTTCTAGTGAATGAAATTTAAGTTAAAGCTTTCGAATGGATCTCGTGCCGCTTAGGAGAAACAAAATCGATTGGTCTTCTTGGCTTGTAAACCCATATGTATTTTTAAATTTGTAATCGATTGCTAGGGTGCTGCCTCCGCACTTGGCAAACACCCGGGCTTATCGGGTTGATCTTCTTGTAGATCGGTGCCTTGTATTGTAAACTTATGTTTTGTGTAGTTATATTAATCTTGCCTTTCAAAAAAAAAAAAAAAAAAAAATAGCTAGTTCATATTCATAAATACATAAGAATAATAAAATAAAGGTGATTTATACTCTTAACTTTTGAATATAAAATAAAATAATAGGTAAAATGTAAGAGGTAAAACTGTAAACTAAAAAAAACGTACAGTGTAACATCTTAAACTATGTGTTATTTATCTATAGACTATGTCTATGAGACGAAAGGAGTATTATATAACATATTACATGTTGGGTCATTTGATTTATTACTTAAAACTTAAAATTTGACAGTAGCTTAATTGTTAGCCACATGGTTTGGTGGCTGGGCCTATATCATCATGATTATAAATAGACATATGGCTGGGTCTGGGTTTATATAATTATGACTCAAAATGGGTAAGTTGTTGTGCATATATCTTCTTGATTCTAAATGGGTATGTTGTTGTGCTTATATAATATCATGATTTTAAATGGGTACGTGGGTGGGCCAATATCATCATGATTCCTAAATGAGTGAGTAATTCCTAAACGTCGACTTACCATTGCTAAATCCTACCGTCCGTTTACCGCCACCGCCCACCGGTGCCGGTGCCATTGCTAATTCCGATGATCCCGACACGTCACACAAAATTTGAATCACCTTCTTTCTTCGTCACTTCCGTCTTTCTCCCACAGCTATCTCAATTGATTTCGGTAACTTTCAGATGTATTGCATATTTGCCTTTTAATTAGTCTTTTAGAAAGTTATTTTTTGTGATTTCAATATAATTATTTCTTTCATTTTCAATTGAACTTCGACCACTAGTCGCATATGAATCAAAATTAAATGCAATTTCTAGAAAGAAAAAAAAGGTAACTAAGGTTCATAATATAAAAAGAATTGGAAGTTCAATTTCTCTATCAGGAGAAGTGAAATTAAAGTTCAAATGTTCAGTAATATCAACAACAGATGTCACTGGCCTTCCATAGTGGAGGTCAAGGGTTCGATTCCAGGCACCCACAGTTATCCACTCATGGCCACGGAGGTTCGCCTGCAATGACTCCGGGCTGCTGGCGTAGCGAGTAGTCGCCCTGGGATTAGTCAAGCTGACCATTTGGATACCGAGGTTAAAAAAAAAAAAAACAACAGATGTCACTGAGAGTAACTATCTGATGTTGATATGTTTGCTTGTTTGCCTATCTTGAATAATTTAGCCTTTTTAAGATGTGCACACAGCACAATTTCTTCACTACAGATGTCATTGAGAGTTGCCATCAGCTACAAGACAAGCGAAACAGCTATCATGATTATTATTATTATTTTTTTGGCAAAAAGGATAATATCTATAATCTATCTATCTATCTATCTATCTATAACATTTTATAAATCACGAAGGATTATCTGAGGTGTCAAGCCATTAGTTACTCTTAATCCCACATGCTGACGTGTTAATCCCTATGTTAATTACAATTAGTACTTAATCATGCCACTCTGTCACAAAAAACAAACCGTAAGTTCATCTCTTTGGCGATTCTGCATCCCATCTAACATAAACCCTAAATCTCAATAGATTCAATCGAAGGGAAAACCAAACCCAACCTTAGACTCAATTGATTCATGCGGAAAATAATCCATCCCGTCGCATACAAACTAAAATACCTCAATTGATGGATATCTCGCATTAAAACGATGTTCGATTGCAAAATGGAATTGAACACCGGTTTCTTATTCGCCGCCTGAAACAATTTAACGAAGCAGAACCTACGGATTCAATTCTGAAGCACTACGATTTCACTACAGGTATTAGGTATATTAATAACAACCACCATACCGAATTATACTACGGGTTTGTTAATATCCATGAACGAATCATCCAGTTTTTTCAATTAGTTCTTTAAATATTTTACGGGTTGATGATGGTAAAACAGATAAAAATCGATTTAAATCTTACGAAAACGCCATACTAATCGAGTCTTTAGTTTTTTTTTTTTTCAATTTAAATTGATTTTTTGATTTACTTTTTATTAAACCGTTTGATTGTTTAATTTGTTTCTTCATTGATTCATGTCAATTGAATGGTTTTTGTTTAAGATTATTTTTATTGGTAGATTAATTGATTGATTGAATAATTAATTTATTGACATGGATAATTAAAAGCCAGATCAAAACCGTTTGCATTAGTTTTTAAAATCGTTTCCTATCATTATGAACTATAGATATAGATATACATCACCTTCAAATTTAAAAATTGGTTACAGTTAGTATTAAACTGCAATCCCTATATTGCGTCCAGATATTTTGTTTAGAAAACGAAATTTGAATTAATATTCTGTTGTTAAATGTCCATCTGCATTGTCTGTTATGTGTATCATCAAATTATAAGTACCATACTATATATGTGTGTTGATCTTTTAATTTGATACATGTAGACTTAAACACATCAGCAAATTGACATCTGCAAACAGATATGCTTAGAATTAGAATTATGTGCAGGTAGCTCGACGGATGCAGTTGACATGCTCAACACTCTTGGGCTATCTAATTGTGCGTTGAGGATCATCGAAAGGCGGAGTCGTGTTGATCAATGGAAGGCATGGTCCTTACACTCATTGTAGTAATTGCTTACTTGAGATGGGCTAGGTAATTTCATTATTATTCATTGGAAATGGTTTTGTTGTATTTCCCCCTTAACTATTACTTCTATACTCTGACTCTGACATGGCAGCTACTGATTAATCCTCTCAATACCCTAATGACGTGTTTTTAGAGATTAAAAGTGGATTAATACTAATTAATCCTAAATAATTACACCTGTCACCTAATTTGATTATTAACTAAAAAAAACTAAAGTGAAAGAGGGGAGTGGAGATGCCAGACATGTCGTTGTTTCGTCTCTCCCCAAAATTCCCTCTGTTTCTCCTCCTTTCTGTTTGCCCTAATTTTTCTTAACAGCTGCCCCTTTCTTCCTCCAGCAAACCATTGAAGTTTTGTAGTTTTTTGAGGCTGCCACTCCAACCACCGACATCACGCTGGTGGTTTGGATTTTCTGCTTTTTGTGAGAATAAGTTCAACAGTTCCTTTCTTTTTTGGCGACGTGATGCCTCCAATCTTCTCTGGTCACGCTTTCAGTGAACAGGCGGCAATTTCCTGCATTTACGCATGGGATCTGGATCTGTTGGTTCGTCTGAGGTGTTTTGTTGTCTATTTCGTTCGTCCGGGTGAAGTTGGGTGGCTATGCCTTCTTCGTCTGAGGTGTTTTGTTGTCTATTTCGTCTGTCCAGGTGAAGTTGGGTGGCTATGCCTTCTTCGTTCTCCTGTTCCTCGCCGCCAGTTCTTCTCCTTTGGTGGTTATAGGCGACGAGTTCTGCCAGAACTCTACAAGCTTCTAGGTATACAAGTTATGAATTATAACAATTCATAACTTTAAGTTGTTTAATGTAGGAATGTATCAAGTTATGAATTACAACAATTCATAACTTTAAGTTGTTTAATGTAGGAATGTGTCAAGTTATGAATTACAACAATTCATAACTAATTCATAATTGAAGTACCTTTAATCAATGTGTTTTGTGTAGTGACCCGAACTTTTCCATGTTTATATATATTAAATGAAATTGATATTTACATGATTAAGTATTTCCAATATGTTAAGCAATCAAACTTGTTAAGACTTGATTAATTGAAATAGGTTTCATATAGACAATTGACCACCCAAGTTGACCGGTGATTCACGAACGTTAAAACTTGTAAAAACTATATGATGACATATATATGATTATATATATAGTTAACATGATATTATGATAAGTAAGTATCTCATTAGGTATTTTAACAATGAGTTATATACATAAAATTGTGTTTATTGAATTAAGAAACTCGAAACGATATATATAACGATTATCGTTATAACAACGTCTTACTAATTACATATGAATCATATTAAGATATTGTTACACTATGTTTAATCATGATAAATGATAAGTAAACGTGTCATTATGTATATTAACAATGAACTACATATGTAAAAACAAGACTACTAACTTAAGGATTTCGAAACGAGACATATATGTAACGATTATCGTTGTAACGACATTTAAATGTATATATATCATATTAAGATATATTAATATATAATAATATCATGATAATATAATAATTTAACATCTCATTAGATATAATAAACATTGAGTTAACAACATTTAACAAGATCGTTAACTTAAAGGTTTCAAATCAACATTTACATGTAACGACTAGCGATGACTTAACGACTCAGTTAAAATGTATATACATGTAGTGTTTTAATATGTATTCATACACTTTTGAAAGACTTCAAGACACTTATCAAAATACTTCTTCTTAACAAAAATGCTTACAATTACATCCTCGTTCAGTTTCATCAACAATTCTACTCGTATGCACCCGTATTCGTACTCGTACAATACACAGCTTCTAAATGTATGTACTATTGGTATATACACTCTAATGATCAGCTCTTAGCAGCCCATGTGAGTCACCTAACACATGTGAGAACCATCATTTGGCAACTAGCATGGAATATCTCATAAAATTACAAAAATATTAGTAATCATTCATGACTTATTTACATGAAAATAAAATTACATATCCTTTATATCTAATCCATATACCAACGACCAAAAACACCTACAAACACTTTCATTCTTCAATTTTCTTCATCTAATTGATCTCTCTCAAGTTCCATCTTCAAGTTCTAAGTGTTCTTCATAAATTCTACAAGTTCTAGTTTCATAAAATCAAGAATACTTCCAAGTTTACTAGCTCACTTCCAATCTTGTAAAGTGATCATCCAACCTCAAGAAATCCTTGTTGTTTACAGTAAGATATCATTCTAAATCAAGGTAATACTAATATACAAACTTTGATTCAGTTCCTATAACTATAACTATCTTAATTCGAGTGATAATCTTACTTGAACTTGTTTTCGTGTCATGATTCTACTTCAAGAACTTTCAAGCCATCCAAGATCCTTTGAAGCTAGATCATTTTTTGTCACTTCCAGTAGGTTTACCTACTAAACTTGAGGTAGTAATGATGTTCATAACATCATTCGATTCATACATATAAAACTATCTTATTCGAAGATTTGAACATGTTATCACTAGAACATAGTTTAGTTAATTCTAAACTTGTTCGCAAATAAAAGTTAATCCTTCTAACTTGACTTTTAAAATCAACTAAACACATGTTCTATATCTATATGATATGCTAACTTAATGATTTAAAACCGAAAAACACGAAAAACACCGTAAAACTGGATATACGCCGTCGTAGTAACACCGCTGGCTGTTTTGGGTTAGTTAATTAAAAACTATGATAAAATTTGATTTAAAAGTTGTTCTTCTGGGAAAATGATTTTTCTTATGAACATGAAACTATATCCAAAAATCATGGTTAAACTCAAAGTGGAAGTATGTTTTTCAAAATGGTCATCAAGACGTCGTTCTTTCGACTGAAATGACTACCTCTTACAAAAATGACTTGTAACTTATATTTCTGACTATAAACCTTTACTTTTTCTGTTTAGATTCATAAAATAGAGTTCAATATGAAACCATAGCAATTTGATTCACTCAAAACGGATTTAAAACGAAGAAGTTATGGGTAAAACAAGATTGGATATTTTTGATTGTTGTAGCTTCGGGAAATATTGTAACAATTCTATACAAATCATATCCTAGCTAACTTATATTGTATTATACATGTATTCTAATATATTATGTAATCTTGGGATACCATAGACACGTGTGCAAATGTTTTGACATATCATATCGACCCATGTATGTATATTATTTGGAACAACCATAGACACTCTATATGCAGTAATGTTGGAGTTAGCTATACAGGGTTGAGGTTGATTCCAAAAATATATATACTTTGAGTTGTGATCTAGCCTGAGACGTGTATACACTGGGTCGTGGATTGATTCAAGATAATATATATCCATTTATTTCTGTACATCTAATTGTGGACAACTAGTTGTAGGTTACTAACGAGGACAGCTGACTTAATAAACTTAAAACTTTAAAACGTATTAAAAATGTTGTAAATATATTTTGAACATACTTTGATATATATGTACATATTTATTATAGGTTCATGAATCGACCAGTGGCCAAGTCTTACTTCCCGACGAAGTAAAAATCTGTGAAAGTGAGTTATAGTCCCACTTTTAAAATTTAATATTTTGGGATGAGAATACATGCAGTTTTATAAATGTTTTACGAAATAGACATAAGTAATTGAAACTACATTATATGGGTGAATGATCGAAGCCGAATATGCCCCTTTTGCTTGGTAACCTAAGAATTAGTAAACCGATCTACTAATTGACGCGAATCCTAAAGATAGATCTATTGGGCCTAACGAACCCCATCCAAAGTACCGGATGCTTTAGTACTTCGAATTCGTTTTTATCATGTCCAAAGGATTTCCCGGAATGATAGGGGATATTCTTATATGCATCTTGTTAATGTCGGTTACCAGGTGTTCACCATATGAATGAATTTTATCTCTATGTATGGGATGTATATTGAAATATGAAATTTTGTGGTCTATTATTATGATTTGATAATATATAGGTTAAACCTATAACTCACCAACATTTTTTGTTGACGTTTTAAGCATGTTTATTCTCAGGTAATTATTAAGAGCTTCCGCTGTTGCATACTAAAATAAGGACAAGATTTGGAGTCCATGCTTGTATGATATTATGTAAAAACTGCATTCAAGAAACTTATTTTTGATGTAATATATTCTTATTGTAAACCATTATGTAATGGTCGTGTGTAAACGGTATATTTTAGATTATCATTATTTGATAATTTACGTAATGCTTTTTAAACCTTTATCGATAAAATAAAGGTTATGGTTGTTTTAAAAATGAATGCAGTCTTTGAGAAACGTCTCATATAGAGGTCAAAACCTCGCGACGAAATCAATTAATATGGAACGTTTATAATCAATATGAACGGGACATTTTAGTTGGTATCCGAACGTTGGTCTTAGAGAACCAGAAAATTGCATTAGTGTGTCTTACCGAGTTTGTTATGATGCATTAGTGAGTCTGAACTTCGACCGTGTTTTTCTTCAAAAACGATTGCTTAACATTTTTTTGTTGGAAACTATATATTATTAACATGTAAATATTATGTGATATATTAATCTCTTAACGTGTTTGATATTGTGTGATAGATGTCTACCTCTAGTACAAATCCCATTGATTCACCTAATAATAATGAAGAGTCGAATATATTTTGGGAAGATTCACAAATTCCCGAAGAGGAACCGGAAGAGGAGGAACCGGAAGAGGAGGAACCGGAAGAACAGGAACCAGAAGAGGAGGAATCGAAAGAGGAGGAACCAGAAGAAGAAGAAGAGGTTCCGGAGGAAGAAATATTGATACCTATAGTAAATCGATTAAATAAAAGAAAATCCTCAACCAACGGACCAAAGTTAATAATGGTCAATGGTGTTTCCGCCGAGGAAGCAAAATATTGGGAAGATTACCAATTTTCCGATGAATCGGATCCCGATGAAGATTCCGATGATGTTATAGAAATTACCTCGATCCAATTTAATAAAGCGAAAGAAAATAATAAGGGAAAAGGTATAAAAATGGAGAAACCCGATTCCAACCCCGATGAACTTTATATGTATCGACAACATCCGTATTTCCTAAAATGTAACAATGACCCGGGAACCTCTAAACCACCAGGTTTTTCTAAACCATTATGAAAAACGACGGCTCGTATTAGAGGAACACCATATATTCCTAGAAAATTAGGAAAACGAACCATGTCCGAAGAAGAAGAAACCAGTGATTCAGATTAGAGGGTTGTAATCATGTTGTGTATTATATGTATTGTAGTGTGCTTGTACTTTTATGTTCTATGTAAAAATTGCTTGTATTGTTTGTTAACTATCTTTTACGAATCTAATCCTTGTCTATTTTACAGTATAAAAACAAAATGGACGTTAAGGGTAGACAACCGAATATTTTAGAAGACCTACCAGAGGATATGATTGAGGAAATCTTGTCTAGAGTCGGTCAGAATTCATCAGCACATTTAGTTATGGCGAAATTAACTTGTCAAACATTTGAAAGACTTTCTAGAAATGCCTTAGTTTATAAAAGGCTTTCCTTTGATAGGTGGGGTATATCACATTGGGGAGACCGTAAGTTACGCCGTGTTTTCTTTAAAGCGTTAAATGCGTAGAACCCAAATGCAATTTTATGCTACGGGTTAAGAACCTATTTTGACTCGACATATCCCAACATATGATTTCGTGAATTAGAAAGAGCTTCTAACATGCAACATAAAGAAGCATGTTATGCTTATGTGTTAGTGATGTTCGCTTCTTACCAAAATGAGAAAAAGAACATCGGATTGCAACTTTTAAATAAAACCTTCCCACAAGTGACGGATTTAGTAGTTGGGGTGAGAAACAAGGTTTTTAGATTATTACGGGGCTGTTGGACATTACGAAACCCTCGTCCTTTTGACGACATTACAACATGCTGCCTAGCCAATGGTCATAACGGTTATTTTCCACAAGACCAAGGATGGAAAGTCGTCTTAGTAAAACCAGAATGCATGACTTGTTTCTGGACTTATGAATTACGTGTCTTTATTTCCTTTGCTGAACAACTTGCGTATTAACTAGGTTTATCTTCAAAACTGCCCTGTATCAAGTGTACTATATTTCATGATATATGTAATATAGCGAAGTTGTAAGTTTGAAGAATATTTGTATGTGATATATTATTATAATCAGTTTTTCATATGGAATTATAGTAGTTGAATTGTATATTAGCTACTAAGTATGAACTTAACGGGTAGGTAGTACCCGAATTTAAACTTATAAAACGCTAATATGAAGAAAAAGCTTTTATAAATGAGTTCATATTATGCTACAAAATACTATTGACTACTCTTAATATTCTGTATGATTAACTCGATTCAGTTGGCTATTTTGAAGGAAATGGCACCGACTACTCGACAAACCATGAATATGAGCGAAGAGGAATTTCGTACCTTTCTTGCTGCAAACATAGCTGCAGTACAGGTTGCGCTACATACCAACAACAACTCTGAATCTAGCAATGTAGCTAACGGCGCAAGAAATCGTGTAGGATGCTCCTACAAAGAATTCACTGTCTGCAAACCTTTGGAATTTGATAGAACCGAAGGACCAATTGGATTGAAACGGTGGACCGAGAAAGTCAAATCGGTGTTTGCCATAAGTAAGTGTACTGAAGAGGACAAAGTTAAGTACGCTACGCATACCTTCACAGGTACTGCATTAACGTGGTGGAACACCTATCTTGAACAGTTAGGACAAAATGCTTCTTACGCACTACCATGGTCGGCATTCAAGCAATTGATGAACGAACAGTACAGTCCTAGAAACGAAGTTAATAAACTCAAGGCAGAACTTAGAGAGTTACGAACACAAGGGTTCGACGTTACCACATATGAACGACGATTCACAGAGTTGTGCCTATTGTGTCCGGGAGCATTCGAAGATGAAGAAGAGAAGATCGACGCGTTTGTAAAAGGGTTACCAGTTAGGATTCAAGAAGATGTGAGTTCACACGAGCCCGTTTCTATACAGAAGGCAAGTCGAATGGCTCATAAACTCATAAATCAAATTGAGGGAAGAATTAAAGAGCAGGCGGCTGAAGAAGCCAACACAAAACAACTCAAGAGGAAGTGGGAGGAAAACGGTGGCAAGAGTCACCAGTACAACAACAATAATTACAACCACAATCGCAACAACTATCCCAACAACCGCAACAACAATCGTAAAAATAACCGCAATTCTAACAATAACTACAACAAACATCCCAACAACAACAACAACTACAACAACCGTTTCAACAACAATAACAATCCCAACAATAACCTCAATAACAACGGCAACAAAAACCAAAAACAGCCATGTCATAGGTGTGAAGAAAATCATCAGGGTTTTGCACGATATTTTACAACAGGTGTAAAAGAAATGGTCATAGCGCGACAAAGTGTGAGGTCTACGGACCAAAGGTTTACAGAGCTAAAGGAACAAATAATGCCGGAACAAGTAATGCCGAAACGAATAGTGTCGGAGCAAGTAATACCAACGCTGTTTGTTATAAATGTGGAAAACCGGGCCACATTATTAGAAATTGCCCGAATCAGGGGAATACTAATGGGCAGGGCCGTGGAAGAGTTTTCAATATTAATGCGGCAGAAGCACAGGAAGACCCGAAGCTTGTTACGAGTACGTTTCTTATTGACGATAAATCTGCTTATGTTTTATTTGATTCGGGTGCGGATAGAAGCTATATGAGTAGAGAATTTTGTGCTAAATTAAGTTGCCTATTGACGCCTTTGGATAGTAAATTTTTACTCGAATTAGCAAAAGGTAAATTTGTAGTGACCCGAACTTTTCCATGTTTATATATATATTAATTGAGATTGATATTTACATGATTAAATGTTTCCAACATGTTAAGCAATTAAACTTGTTAAGACTTGATTAATTGAAATATGTTTCATATAGACAATTGACCACCCAAGTTGACCGGTGATTCACGAACGTTAAAACTTGTAAAAACTATATGATGACATATATATGGATATATATATAGTTAACATGATACTATTATAAGTAAACATATCATTAAGTATATTAACAATGAACTACATATGTAAAAACAAGACTACTAACTTAATGATTTTTAAACGAAACATATATGTAACGATTATCGTTGTAAAGACATTTAATGTATATATATCATATTAAGAGATATTCATACATGATAATATCATGAAAATATAATAATTTAAAATCTCATTTGATATTATAAACATTGGGTTAACAACATTTAACAAGATCGTTAACCTAAAGGTTTCAAAACAACACTTACATGTAACGACTAACGATGACTTAACGACTCAGTTAAAATGTATATACATGTAGTGTTTTAATATGTATTTATACACTTTTGAAAGACTTCAATACACTTATCAAAATACTTCTACTTAACAAAAATGCTTACAATTACATCCTCGTTCAGTTTCATCAACAATTCTACTCGTATGCACCCGTATTCGTACTCGTACAATACACAGCTTTTAGATGTATGTACTATTGGTATATACACTCCAATGATCAGCTCTTAGTAGCCCATGTGAGTCACCTAACACATGTGGGAACCATCATTTGGCAACTAGCATGAAATATCTCATAAAATTACAAAAATATGAGTAATCATTCATGACTTATTTACATGAAAACAAAATTACATATCCTTTATATCTAATCCATACACCAACGACCAAAAACACCTACAAACACTTTCATTCTTCAATTTTCTTCATCTAATTGATCTCTCTCAAGTTCTATCTTCAAGTTCTAAGTGTTCTTCATATATTCTACAAGTTCTAGATACATAAAATCAAGAATACTTTCAAGTTTGCTAGCTCACTTCCAATCTTGTAAGGTGATCATTCAACCTCAAGAAATCTTTGTTTTTTACAGTAGATTATCATTCTAATACAAGGTAATAATCATATTCAAACTTTGGTTCAATTTCTATAACTATAACAATCTTATTTCAAGTGATGATCTTACTTGAACTTGTTTTCGTGTCATGATTCTGCTTCAAGAACTTCGAGCCATCCAAGGATCCGTTGAAGCTAGATCCATTTTTATCTTTTCCAGTAGGTTTATCCAAGGAACTTAAGGTAGTAATGATTTTCATAACATCATTCGATTCATACATATAAAGCTATCTGATTTGAAGGTTTAAACTTGTAATCACTATAACATAGTTTAGTTAATTCTAAACTTGTTCGCAAACAAAAGTTAATCCTTCTAACTTGACTTTTAAAATCAACAAAACACATGTCTATATCTATATGATATGCTAACTTAATGATTTAAAACCTGGAAACACGAAAAACACCGTAAAACCGGATTTACGCCGTCGTAGTAACACCGCGGGCTGTTTTGGGTTAGTTAATTAAAAACTATGATAAACTTTGATTTAAAAGTTGTTATTCTGAGAAAATGATTTTTATTATGAACATGAAACTATATCCAAAAATTATGGTTAAACTCAAAGTGGAAGTATGTTTTCTAAAATGGTCATCTAGACGTCGTTCTTTCGACTGAAATGACTACCTTTACAAAAACGACTTGTAACTTATTTTTCCGACTATAAACCTATACTTTTTCTGTTTAGATTCATAAAATAGAGTTCAATATGAAACCATAGCAATTTGATTCACTCAAAACGGATTTAAAATGAAGAAGTTATGGGTAAAATAAAATTGGATAATTTTTCTCATTTTAGCTACGTGAAAATTGGTAACAAATCTATTCCAACCATAACTTAATCAACTTGTATTGTATATTATTTAATCTTGAGATACCATAGACACGTATACAATGTTTCGACCTATCATGTCGACACATCTATATATATTTCGGAACAACCATAGACACTCTATATGTGAATGTTGGAGTTAGCTATACAGGGTTGAGGTTGATTCTAAAATATATATAGTTTGAGTTGTGATCAATACTGAGATACGTATACACTGGGTCGTAGATTGATTCAAGATAATATTTATCGATTTATTTTTGTACATCTAAATGTGGACAACTAGTTGTAGGTTACTAACGAGGACAGCTGACTTAATAAACTTAAAACATCAAAATATATTAAAAGTGTTGTAAATATATTTTGAACATACTTTGATATATATGTATATATTGTTATAGGTTCGTGAATCAACCAGTGGCCAAGTCTTACTTCTCGACGAAGTAAAAATCTGTGAAAGTGAGTTATAGTCCCACTTTTAATATCTAATATTTTTGGGATGAGAATACATGCAGGTTTTATAAATGATTTACAAAATAGACACAAGTACGTGAAACTACATTCTATGGTTGAATTATCGAAATCGAATATGCCCCTTTTTATTAAGTCTGGTAATCTAAGAATTAGGGAACAGACACCCTAATTGACGCGAATCCTAAAGATAGATCTATTGGGCCTAACAAACCCCATTCAAAGTACCGGATGCTTTAGTACTTCGAAATTCATATCATATCCGAAGGGTGTCCCGGAATGATGGGGATATTCTTAAATATGCATCTTGTTAATGTCGGTTACCAGGTGTTCACCATATGAATGATTTTTATCTCTATGTATGGGATGTGTATTGAAATATGAAATCTTGTGGTCTATTATTATGATTTGATATATATAGGTTAAACCTATAACTCACCAACATTTTTGTTGACGTTTTAAGCATGTTTATTCTCAGGTGATTATTAAGAGCTTCCGCTGTCGCATACTTAAATAAGGACGAGATTTGGAGTCCATGCTTGTATGATATTGTGTAAAAACTGCATTCAAGAAACTTATTTTGTTGTAACATATTTGTATTGTAAACCATTATGTAATGGTCGTGTGTAAACAGGATATTTTAGATTATCATTATTTGATAATCTACGTAAAGCTTTTTAAACCTTTATTGATGAAATAAAGGTTATGGTTTGTTTTAAAATGAATGCAGTCTTTGAAAAACGTCTCATATAGAGGTCAAAACCTCGCAACGAAATCAATTAATATGGAACGTTTTTAATCAATAAGAACGGGACATTTCAGTTGGTATCCGAGCGTTGGTCTTAGAGAACCAGAATTTTGCATTAGTGTGTCTTATCGAGTTTGTTAGGATGCATTAGTGAGTCTGGACTTCGACCGTGTTTACTTGAAAAATGATTGCTTAACAAATTTTGTTGGAAACTATATATTTTTAACATGTGAATATTATGTGATATATTAATCTCTTAACGCGTTTGATATTATGTGAAAGATGTCTACCTCTAGAACAAGTCCCATTGACTCACCTAATAATAATGAAGAGTTAAATGTAAATTGGAATGATTCGTGGACTGATTCACAAGTTCCCGATGAGGAACCGGAAGAAGAGTCGGAACCGGAAGAAGAATCGGAACCGGAAGAAGAATCGGAACCGGATGAAGAAATAGAACCGGTGGGGGAAATAATAAAACGGTTAAGTAAAAGAAAATCCTCAACCAACCGACCAAGGTTAATTATGGTCAATGGTGTTTCCGCCAAGGAAGCAAAATATTGGGAGGATTACCAATTCTCCGGTGAATCGGATTCCGACGAGAATTCCAATGATGTTATAGAAATTACCCCAACTGAATTTAAAAAGGCAAAAGAAAATAATAAGGGAAAGGGCATAAAAATAGAGAAATCTAATTCCAACCCCGATGAACTTTATATGTATCGTCAACCCCCGAAGTCCTTAAGTTGTAACAATGACCCGAGAACCTCTAAACCACCAGGTTTTTCTAAACCAATGTGGAAAACGACGGCTCGTATTAGGGGAACATCATATATCCCTAGAAACTTGGCAAAACGAACCAAAACCGAAGAAGAAGAAACAAGCGAGTCGGAATAAGATAGTTGTATTCGTATGGTGTAATATATGTAATATAGTGTGCTTATGCTTTATGATATATGTAAAAATTGCTTGTATTAATAAGTATTTTTTTTATGAATCTAACTTTTGTCTATTTTACAGTATAAAAACACAAAATGGATAGACAACCCAATATTTTAAGAGACCTACCCGGAGACATGATTGATGAAATCTTGTCTAGAGTCGGTCAGAATTCTTCGGCACAACTATTTAAGGCGAGATCAGTTTATAAGACATTCGAAGAACATTCCAAGAATGCCTTGGTTTATAAAAGGCTTTCGTTCGAAAGATGAGGGATATCACATTGGGAAATCCATAAGTTACGATGTGTTTACTTTGACGCATATATTGCGGGGAACCCAGATGCTATTTTACGCAATGGGTTAAGAAATTATTTTGACTCAATATATCCGAATATTGGACTTCGTGATTTAGAAAAAGCGGCTAACATGCAACATAAAGAAGCATGTTATGCTTACGGATTAGTAATGTTCGCTTCTCACCAAAGTGAGAACAAGAACATCGGGCTACAACTATTAAACAAAACGTTCCCACCAGTGACGGAGTCGGCAATTAGGGTAAGAAATGAGGTTTTTAGATTGTTACGGGACTGTTGGACATTACGTAACCCTCGTCCCTTTGACGACGTTACAACACGCTGTCTTATCAACGGCCATAACGGTTATGTTCCACAAGACCAAGGATGGGAAGTAATCCTAGTAAAACTAGAATGCACGACTTGTTTCTGGACGTATGAATTACGTGTCTTTATTGCCTTTGCTGAACGACTTGTGTACTAGCTAGAATTATCTTCACAACCATCTTGTATCAAATTTATTGTGTGTTATATTTCATGCTATATGTAAAATAAGCGGTATTGTAAGTTTGTAAAATATTGTGTAAAAGTTTGAAAGCGAAATATTATTATAATCAGTTTTTCGTATAGAATTGTAGTAGTTGAATTGTATATTAGCTACTAAGTATGAACTTAACGGGTAGGTACTACCCGAATTTAAACTTATAAAACGCTAATATGAAGAAAAAGCTTTTATAAATGAGTTCATATTATGCTACGAAATACTATTAACTACTCTTAATATTCTGTATGATTAACTTGTTCCATTTGACTATTTTGAAGGAAATGGCACCGACTACTCGACACACCATGAATATGAATGAAGAGGAATTCCGTACTTTTCTAGCTTCAAACATAGCCGCAGTACAGGCTGCGCTACATACCAACAATAACCTAGGATCTAGCAGTACATGAAATCGTGTAGGATGCACCTACAAAGAATTCACTGCCTGCAAACCTTTGGAATTTGATGGAACCGAAGGACCGATCGGATTGAAATGGTGGACCGAGAAGGTCGAATCGGTATTTGCCATAAGTAAGTGTACTGAAGAGGACAAAGTGAAGTACGCTACGCATACCTTCACAGGTTCTGCGTTAACATGGTGGAATACCTATCTAGAGCAAGTGGGACAAGACGATGCGTACGCACTACCGTGGTCAGCATTCAAGCACTTGATGAACGAGAAGTACCGTCCCAGAACCGAGGTCAATAAGCTCAAGACAGAACTTAGAGGGTTACGAACCCAAGGATTTGATATTACCACGTACGAAAGACGATTCACAGAATTGTGCCTATTGTGTCCGGGAGCATTCGAAGATGAGGAAGAGAAGATCGACGCGTTTGTGAAAGGATTACCGGAAAGAATTCAAGAAGATATAAGTTCACACGAGCCCGCCTCCATACAACAGGCATGTAGAATGGCTCACAAACTAGTGAACCAGATTGAAGAAAGAATTAAAGAACAGACTGCTGAAGAGGCCAATGTGAAGCAAGTCAAAAGAAAGTGGGAGGAAAACGGTGATAAGAATCACCAATACAACAACAACAGCAATTACAACAATAATCGCAACAATTATCCCAACAATCGCAACATCAATCGCAACTACAACAAACGGCCCAACAACAACAACAACAACAACAACAACAGCAACTACAACAATCATCCCAACAACAATAATAACCGCAACAACAACAACAATCAGAAGCAGCTATGCCAAAGGTGTGAAAAGTATCACTCGGGGTTCTGCACCAAATTTTGCAACAAGTGTAAAAGAAATGGTCATAGCGCGGCGAAGTGTGAGGTCTACGGACCAGGGGCTAATAGAACGAAAGGAACAAATGGTGTCGGAACGAGTAATGGCGGAGCAAGTAGTGTCGGAGCAAGTTATGCCAATGTAGTTTGTTATAAATGTGGAAAACTGGGCCATATTATTAGAAATTGCCCGAACCAGGAGAACACGAATGGACAAGGCCGCGAAAGAGTTTTCAATATTAATGCGGCAGAGGCACAGGAAGACCCGAAGCTTGTTACGGGTACGTTTCTTATTGACAATAAATCTGCTTACGTTTTATTTGATTCGGGTGCGGATAGAAGCTATATGAGTAGAGATTTTTGTGCTAAATTAAGTTGTCCATTGACGCCTTTGGATAGTAAATTTTTACTCGAATTAGCAAATGGTAAATTAATTTCAGCAGATAATATATGTCGGAATCGAGAAATTAAACTGGTTAGCGAAACATTTAAGATTGATTTGATACCAGTAGAGTTAGGGAGTTTTGATGTGATAATCGGTATGGACTGGTTGAAAGAAGTGAAAGCAGAGATCGTTTGTTACAAAAATGCAATTCGCATTATACGAGAAAAAGGAAAACCCTTAATGGTGTACGGAGAAAAGGGCAACACGAAGCTACATCTTATTAGTAATTTGAAGGCACAAAAACTAATAAGAAAAGGTTGCTATGCTGTTCTAGCACACGTCGAGAAAGTACAAACTGAAGAAAAGAGCATCAATGATGTTCCCATTACAAAAGAATTTTCCGATGTATTTCTGAAAGAATTACCTGGATTACCCCCACATCGATCCGTTGAATTTCAAATAGATCTTGTACCAGGAGCTGCACTAATAGCTCGTGCTCCTTACAGACTCGCACCCAGTAAGATGAAAGAACTGCAAAGCCAATTACAAGAACTTTTAGAGCGTGGTTTCATTCGACCAAGCACATCACCGTGGGGAGCTCCTGTTTTGTTTGTCAAGAAGAAAGATGGTACATTCAGGTTGTGTATCGACTACCGAGAGTTGAACAAACTTACCATCAAGAACCGCTACCCACTACCGAGAATCGACGACTTATTTGATCAACTACAAGGCTCGTCTGTTTATTCAAAGATTGACTTACGTTCCGGGTATCATCAAATGCGGGTGAAAGAAGATGATATTCCAAAGACTGCTTTCAGAACACGTTACAGTCATTACGAGTTTATGGTCATGCCGTTTGGTTTAACTAATGCACCAGCTGTGTTCATGGACCTTATGAACCGAGTGTGTGGACCATACCTTGACAAGTTTGTCATTGTTTTCATTGATGACATACATATTTACTCAAAGAATGACCAAGAACACGGTGAACATTTGAGAAAGGTGTTAGAAGTATTGAGGAAGGAAGAATTGTACGCTAAGTTTTCAAAGTGTGCATTTTGGTTGGAAGAAGTTCAATTCCTCGGTCACATAGTGAACAAAGAAGGTATTAAGGTGGATCCAGCAAAGATAGAAACTGTTGAAAAGTGGGAAACCCCGAAAACTCCGAAACACATACGACAGTTTTTAGGACTAGCTGGTTACTACAGAAGGTTCATCCAAGACTTTTCCAGAATAGTAAAACCCTTGACTGCATTAACGCATAAAGGGAAGAAATTTGAATGGAATGATGAACAAGAGAAAGCGTTTCAGTTATTGAAGAAAAAGCTAACTACGGCACCTATATTGTCATTGCCTGAAGGGAATGATGATTTTGTGATTTATTGTGACGCATCAAAGCAAGGTCTCGGTTGTGTATTAATGCAACGAACGAAGGTGATTGCTTATGCATCTAGACAATTGAAGATTCACGAACAAAATTATACGACGCATGATTTGGAATTAGACGCGGTTGTTTTTGCATTAAAGACTTGGAGGCACTACTTATATGGGGTCAAAAGTATTATATATACCGACCACAAAAGTCTTCAACACATATTTAATCAGAAACAACTGAATATGAGGCAGCGTAGGTGGATTGAATTGTTGAATGATTACGACTTTGAGATTCGTTACCACCCGGGGAAGGCAAATGTGGTAGCTGATGCCTTGAGCAGGAAGGACAGAGAACCCATTCGAGTAAAATCTATGAATATAATGATTCACAATAACCTTACTACTCAAATAAAGGAGGCGCGACAAGTAGTTTTAAAAGAGGGAAATTTAAAGGATGAAATACCCAAAGGATCGGAGAAGCATCTTAATATTCGGGAAGACGGAACCCGGTATAGGGCTGAAAGGATTTGGGTACCAAAATTTGGAGATATGAGAGAAATGGTACTTAGAGAAGCTCACAAAACCAGATACTCAATACATCCTGAAACGGGGAAGATGTACAAGGATCTCAAGAAACATTTTTGGTGGCCGGGTATGAAAGCCGATGTTGCTAAATACGTAGGAGAATGTTTGACGTGTTCTAAGGTCAAAGCTGAGCATCAGAAACCATCAGGTCTACTTCAACAACCCGAAATCCCGGAATGGAAATGGGAAAACATTACCATGGATTTCATCACTAAATTGCCAAGGACTGCAAGTGGTTTTGATACTATTTGGGTAATAGTTGATCGTCTCACCAAATCAGCACACTTCCTGCCAATAAGAGAAGATGAAAAGATGGAGAAGTTAGCACGAATGTATTTGAAGGAAGTCGTCTCCAGACATGGAATACCAATCTCTATTATCTCTGATAGGGATGGCAGATTTATTTCAAGATTCTGGCAGACATTACAGCAAGCATTAGGAACTCGTCTAGACATGAGTACTGCCTATCATCCACAAACTGATGGGCAGAGCGAAAGGACGATACAAACGCTTGAAGACATGCTACGAGCATGTGTTATTGATTTCGGAAACAGTTGGGATCGACATCTACCGTTAGCAGAATTTTCCTACAACAACAGCTACCATTCAAGCATTGAGATGGCGCCGTTTGAAGCACTTTATGGTAGAAAGTGCAGGTCTCTGATTTGTTGGAGTGAAGTGGGGGATAGACAGATTACGGGTCCGGAGATTATACAAGAAACTACCGAGAAGATCATCCAAATTCAACAACGGTTGAAAACCGCCCAAAGTCGACAAAAGAGCTACGCTGACATTAAAAGAAAAGATATAGAATTTGAAATTGGAAAGATGGTCATGCTTAAAGTTGCACCTTGGAAAGGCGTTGTTCGATTTGGTAAACGAGGGAAATTAAATCCAAGGTATATTGGACCATTCAAGATTATTGATCGTGTCGGACCAATAGCTTACCGACTTGAGTTACCTCAATAACTCGCGGCTGTACATAACACTTTCCACGTCTCGAATTTGAAGAAATGTTTTGCTAAAGAATATCTCACTATTCCGTTAGATGAAATCCAAATCAACGAAAAACTCCAATTCATCGAAGAACCCGTCGAAATAATGGATCGTGAGGTTAAAAGACTTAAGAAAAACAAGATACCAATTGTTAAGGTTCGATGGAATGCTCGTAGAGGACCCGAGTTCACCTGGGAGCATGAAGATCAGATGAAGAAGAAATACCCGCATCTATTTCCAGAAGATTCGTCAACACCTTCAACAGCTTAAAATTTCGGGACGAAATTTATTTAACGGGTAGGTACTGTAGTGACCCGAACTTTTCCATGTTTATATATATTAATTGAGATTGATATTTACATGATTAAATGTTTCCAACATGTTAAGCAATCAAACTTGTTAAGACTTGATTAATTGAAATATGTTTCATATAGACAATTGACCACCCAAGTTGACCGGTGATTCACGAACGTTAAAACTTGTAAAAACTATATGATGACATATATATGGATATATATATAGTTAACTTGATACTATGATAAGTAAACATATCATTAAGTATATTAACAATGAACTACATATGTAAAAACAAGACTACTAACTTAATGATTTTTAAACGAAACCTATATGTAACGATTATCGTTGTAAAGACATTTAATGTATATATATCATATTAAGAGATATTCATACATGATAATATAATAATTTAAAATCTCATTTGATATTATAAACATTGGGTTAACAACATTTAACAAGATCGTTAACCTAAAGGTTTCAAAACAACACTTACATGTAACGACTAACGATGACTTAACGACTCAGTTAAAATGTATATACATGTAGTGTTTTAATATGTATTTATACACTTTTGAAAGACTTCAATACACTTATCAAAATACTTCTACTTAACAAAAATGCTTACAATTACATCCTCGTTCAGTTTCTTCAACAATTCTACTCGTATGCACCCGTATTCGTACTCGTACAATACATAGCTTTTAGATGTATGTACTATTGATATATACACTCCAATGATCAGCTCTTAGCAGCCCATGTGAGTCACCTAACACATGTGGGAACCATCATTTGGCAAATAGCATGAAATATCTCATAAAATTACAAAAATATGAGTAATCATTCATGACTTATATACATGAAAACAAAATTACATATCCTTTATATCTAATCCATACACCAACGACCAAAAACACCTACAAACACTTTCATTCTTCAATTTTCTTCATCTAATTGATCTCTCTCAAGTTCTATCTTCAAGTTCTAAGTGTTCTTCATATATTCTACAAGTTCTAGTTACATAAAATCAAGAATACTTTCAAGTTTGCTAGCTCACTTCCAATCTTGTAAGGTGATCATCCAACCTCAAGAAATCTTTGTTTCTTACAGTAGGTTATCATTCTAATACAAGGTAATAATTATATTCAAACTTTGGTTCAATTTCTATAACTATAACAATCTTATTTCAAGTGATGATCTTACTTGAACTTGTTTTCGTGTCATGATTCTGCTTCAAGAACTTCGAGCCATCCAAGGATCCGTTGAAGCTAGATCCATTTTTCTCTTTTCCAGTAGGTTTATCCAAGGAACTTAAGGTAGTAATGATTTTCATAACATCATTCGATTCATACATATAAAGCTATCTGATTCGAAGGTTTAAACTTGTAATCACTAGAACATAGTTTAGTTAATTCTAAACTTGTTCGCGAACAAAAGTTAATCCTTCTAACTTGACTTTTAAAATCAACAAAACACATGTTCTATATCTATATGATATGCTAACTTAATGATTTAAAATCTGGAAACACGAAAAACACCGTAAAACCGGATTTACGCCGTCGTAGTAACACCGCGGGCTGTTTTGGGTTAGTTAATTAAAAACTATGATAAACTTTGATTTAAAAGTTGTTATTCTGAGAAAATGATTTTTATTATGAACATGAAACTATATCCAAAAATTATGGTTAAACTCAAAGTGGAAGTATGTTTTCTAAAATGGTCATCTAGACGTCGTTCTTTCGACTGAAATGACTACCTTTACAAAAACGACTTGTAACTTATTTTTCCAACTATAAACCTATACTTTTTCTGTTTAGATTCATAAAATAGAGTTCAATATGAAACCATAGCAATTTAATTCACTCAAAACGGATTTAAAATGAAGAAGTTATGGGTAAAACAAAATTGGACAATTTTTCTCATTTTAGCTACGTGAAAATTGGTAACAAATCTATCCCAACCATAACTTAATCAACTTGTATTGTATATTATGTAATCTTGAGATACCATAGACACGTATACAATGTTTCGACCTATCATGTCGACACATCTATATATATTTCGGAACAACCATAGACACTCTATATGTGAATGTTGGAGTTAGCTATACAGGGTTGAGGTTGATTCCAAAATATATATAGTTTGAGTTGTGATCAATACTGAGATACGTATACACTGGGTCATGGATTGATTCAAGATAATATTTATCGATTTATTTTTGTACATCTAACTGTGGACAACTAGTTGTAGGTTACTAACGAGGACAGCTGACTTAATAAACTTAAAACATCAAAATATATTAAAAGTGTTGTAAATATATTTTGAACATACTTTGATATATATGTATATATTGTTATAGGTTCGTGAATCAACCAGTGGCCAAGTCTTACTTCTCGACGAAGTAAAAATCTGTGAAAGTGAGTTATAGTCCCACTTTTAAAATCTAATATTTTTGGGATGAGAATACATGCAGGTTTTATAAATGATTTACAAAATAGACACAAGTACGTGAAACTACATTCTATGGTTGAATTATCGAAATCGAATATGCCCCTTTTTATTAAGTCTGGTAATCTAAGAATTAGGGAACAGACACCCCAATTGACGCGAATCCTAAAGATAGATCTATTCGGCCTAACAAACCCCATCCAAAGTGATGCTTTAGTACTTCGAAATTCCTATCATATCCGAAGGGTGTCCCGGAATGATGGGGATATTCTTAAATATGCATCTTGTTAATGTCGGTTACCAGGTGTTCACCATATGAATGATTTTTATCTCTATGTATGGGATGTGTATTGAAATATGAAATCTTGTGGTCTATTATTATGATTTGATATATATAGGTTAAACCTATAACTCACCAGCATTTTTGTTGACGTTTTAAGCATGTTTATTCTCAGGTGATTATTAAGAGCTTCCGCTGTCGCATACTTAAATAAGGACGAGATTTGAAGTCCATGCTTGTATGATATTGTGTAAAAACTGCATTCAAGAAACTTATTTTGTTGTAACATATTTGTATTGTAAACCATTATGTAATGGTCGTGTGTAAACAGGATATTTTAGATTATCATTATTTGATAATCTACGTAAAGCTTTTTAAACCTTTATTGATGAAATAAAGGTTATGGTTTGTTTTAAAATGAATGCAGTCTTTGAAAAACGTCTCATATAGAGGTCAAAACCTCGCAACGAAATCAATTAATATGGAACGTTTTTAATCAATAAGAACGGGACATTTCAAAATTAATTTCAGCAGATAATATATGTCGGGAGAGAGAAATTAAACTGGGGGATGAAACTTTTAAAATTGATTTAATACCAGTCGAGTTAGGGAATTTTGATGTAATAATTGACATGGACTGGTTGAAAAAGGTGAGAGCAGAGGTCGTTTGTTACAAAAATACGATTCGCATTATGCGTGAAAAAGGAAAACCTTTAATGGTGTACGGAGAAAAGAAGAACGCGAAATTAAATCTTATTAGTAGTTTGAAGACGCAAAAACTAATAAGAAAAAGGTTGTTACGTCATTCTAGCACACATCAAGGAAGTTAAACCTGAAGAAAAGAACATCCGTGATGTTCCCGTCACAAAAGAATTTCCCGATGTATTTTCGAAAGAATTACCGGGATTAGCCCCACATCGATCCTTTGAATTTCAAATAGACCTTGTATCAGGAGCTGCACGAATAGCTCGTTCTCCATACAGACTCGCACCCAGCGAAATGAAAGAATTACAAAGTCAGTTACAGGAACTTTTAGAGCGTGGTTTCATTCGACCAAGCACATCACCATGGGGAGCTCCTATTTTGTTTGTCAAGAAGAAAGATGGTACATTTAGGTTGTGTATCGACTATCGAGAGTTGAACAAACTTACCATCAAGAACCGCTACCCACTACCGAGAATCGACGACTTATTTGATCAACTACAAGGCTCGTCTGTTTATTCGAAGATCGATTTACGTTCTGGATATCATCAAATGCGGGTGAAGGAGGATGATATTCCAAAGACTGCTTTTAGGACGCGTTACGGTCATTACGAGTTTATGGTTATGCCGTTTGGATTGACTAACGCACCAGCTGTGTTCATGGACCTCATGAACCGAGTGTGTGGGCCATATCTTGGCAAGTTTGTCATTGTTTTCATCGATGACATACTTATTTACTCGAAGAATGATCAAGAGCACGAAGAACATTTGAGAAAAGTGCTAGAGTTGCTGAGAAAAGAAAAACTGTACGCTAAGTTTTCAAAGTGTGCATTTTGGTTGGAAGAAGTTCAATTCCTCGGTCACATAGTGAACAAAGAAGGTATTCAGGTGGATCCATCAAAGATTGAAACCGTTGAAAAGTGGGAAACCCCGAAAACTCCGAAACACATACGCTAGTTTTTAGGACTAGCTGGTTACTACAGAAGGTTCATCCAAGACTTTTCCAGAATAGCAAAACCCTTGACTGCATTAACGCATAAAGGGAAGAAATTTGAATGGAAAGATGAACAAGAGAAAGCATTTCAATTGTTAAAGAAAAAGTTAACTACGACACCTATATTGTCATTACCTGAAGGGAATGCTGATTTTGTGATATGTTGTGATGCCTCAAAGTAAGGTCTCGGTTGTGTATTAATGCAATGAACGAAAGTAATTGCTTATGCGTCTAGTCAATTGAAGATTCAAGAACAGAATTATACGACGCATGATTTGGAATTAGGCGCGGTTGTTTTTGCATTAAAGACTTGGAGGCACTACTTATATGGGGTCAAAAGTATTATATATACCGACCACAAAAGTCTTCAACACATATTTAATCAGAAACAACTGAACATGAGGCAGCGCAGGTGGATTGAATTGTTGAATGATTACGACTTTGAGATTGTTACCACCCAGGGAAAGAAAATGTGGTAGCCGACACCTTGAGCAGAAAGGACAGAGAACCCATTCGTCTAAAATCTATGAATATAATGATTCATACTAATCTTACTACTCAAATAAAGGAGGCGCAACAAAGAGTTTTAAAAGAGGGAAACTTAAAAGATGAAATACCCAAAGGATCGGAGAAGCATCTTAATATTCGGGAAGACGGAACCCGGTATAGGGCTGAAAGGATTTGGGTACCAAAATTTGGAGATATGAGAGAAATGGTACTTAAAGAAGCTCATAAAACCAGATACTCAATACATCCTGGAACGGGGAAGATGTACAAGGAACTCAAGAAACATTTTTGGTGGCCGGGTATGAAAGCCGATGTTGCTAAATATACATAGGAGAATGTTTGACGTGTTCTAAGGTCAAAGCTGAGCATCAGAAACCATCAGGTCTACTTCAACAACCCGAAAACCCGGAATGGAAATGGGAAAACATTACCATGGATTTCATCACTAAATTGCCAAGTTCTTTCAGGACTGCAAGTGGTTTTGATACTATTTGGGTAATAGTTGATCGTCTCACCAAATCAGCACACTTCCTGCCAATAAGAGAAGATGACAAGATGGAGAAGTTAGCATGACTGTATTTGAAGGAAGTTGTCTCCAGACATGGAATACCAATCTCTATTATCTCTGATAGGGATGACAGATTTATTTCAAGATTCTGGCAGACATTACACCAAGCATTAGGAACTCGTCTAGACATGAGTACTACCTATCATCCACAAACTGATGGGTAGAGCGAAAGGACGATACCAACGCTTGAAGACATGCTACGAGCATGTGTTATTGATTTCGGAAACAGTTGGGATCAACATCTACCGTTAGCAAAATTTTCCTACAACAACAGCTACCATTCAAGCATTGAGATGGCGCCGTTTGAAGCACTTATGGTAGAAAGTGCAGGTCTCCGATTTGTTGGAGTGAAGTGGGGGATAGACATATTACGGGTCCGGAGATAATACAAGAAACTACCGAGAAGATCATCCAAAATCAACAACGGTTGAAAACCGCCCAAAGTCGACAAAAGAGCTATGCCTACATTAAAAGAAAAGATATAGAATTTGAAATTAGAGAGATGGTCATGCTTAAGGTTGCACCTTGGAAAGGCATTGTTCGATTTGGTAAATGAGGGAAATTAAATCCAAGGTATATTGGACCATTCAAGATTATTGATCGTATCGGACCAGTAGCTTACCGACTTGAGTTACCTCAACAACTCGCGGCTGTACATAAGACTTTTGACGTCTTGAATTTGAAGAAATGTTTTGTTAAAGAAGATCTCACTATTCCGTTAGACGAAATCCAAATCAGCGAAAAACTTCAATTCATCGAAGAACCCGTCGAAATAATGGATCGTGAGGTTAAAAGACTTAAACAAAACAAGATACCAATTGTTAAGGTTCGATGGAATGCTCGTAGAGGACCCGAGTTTACCTGAGAATGAGAAGATCAGATGAAGAAGAAATACCCGCACTTATTTCCAGAAGATACGTCAACACCTCCAACTGCTTAAAATTTCGGGACGAAATTTATTTAACGGGTAGGTACTGTAGTGACCCGAACTTTTCCATGTTTATATATATTAAATGAAATTGATATTTACATGATTAAATGTTTTCAATATGTTAAGCAATCAAACTTGTTAAGACTTGATTTCTAACTGACTGAAACCCGGGCTAGTTGTAAGTGGACTATTTTGCCCTTAGGGTTTGTACTTAGTCTTAAGTGCTTTTATTTTAATTATGTGAATAGTGTTATTTTATTATTTGTGTTGTGTCCATTTTATGACAAGGGTCCCAGAACAGGTTTGTTTATTTTATTTGGACCTCGTTTGGGTTACCTAATCTTGTGCGAAAGATATCAGATAACTGGTAAATACCCGTGTGTTGTACAGTGTGGGAATTAATCCCAATTATGTGACTAGTGTGCTGTATTTTCCTCCCCATTTCTAGAAAATTCACCATATACACCGTACCTTCATCCCTCCCACCTAACCAAACCCTAATTCTCCATTGTTGATCTTGAGCTCGAATTGGTCTTGAAATCACGTTCTTTACACTCTACTGATTCTTTTAAGGTATGAATCATGAGCTTTCATGATCAATTTAGTGTTAAAATGGTGTTTTTAAGTGTATTTGTTCAAAAGCTTGATTTTGTGTCAAAATCCATGGATTTGATGTTGTTATGATCAAAACTTTGTGGGTTTATAGTCTATAACATGTAGTAATTGAGTTGTGGTAAGTTTTGATGTCGAAAACGAGCTCTAGATCGAGTTTTGGTGAATTTAGCTTGAAGTCCGTAGGTTGTGTTCAGAATCTGCAGATGATGAACACAGTCGGCCGACTGTCGGACCGACTGGCGAGTGAACCGACCGACTGTGTTTGACTTTTGACCGATTGTGGAAGTACCAAATAAGCCGACCGATTGGGAAAGTCAGTCAAGCGGTTGTGTCAACAGTCGACCGACTGTCTACGTCAGTCGACCGATTGAGGAGACAGTCGACCGACTGTGTGTCCAGGGCAGAATGCTTTACCAAAGTGCCTTTTTCTAGCCGTTATGCTGCCCGTTTGTATTTTTGTGTTCAGGATGTAAATTTTTGTGGACGCATTTTTTTTTTACTAATTTGCTATAATTCGCTGTCAGTGTGCCTAATCTTGATGGGAACACTATTCTAACTTGGTTTTTGCTGTTCTCAGGAGATAAGGACAAGGAGGAAGCTCAGAAATAATAACTGAGCAGTTGCTGGTAATTGGTGAGTGGGTCTATCTACGGATAGAGTTTAAGTAGCATATCATGCTACTGTGGTTGACTCTTTTACCATGCATAGTGTAGGAATTGCCATGATAGAATAATATCGTTTGCCTGATGTTGTATGTGAATTATGTGTACACTGTGTGAATGGCACCAGTCGGGCCTAGGGAGACTGGGGACTCGAGACGTGCCTAGGAGAGGTTAGAGTCCGTATGAGGTCAACCGTGCCTAGGGGAGGTTGGGTCCATAGGCTACTGATTGTGGAGTATAGTGTGAATGATGCATCCCCTGCATCTGGATAACTATACTGTGAATTGAGTAGCAGGGACTATCGGTAGACTCAGGCCCGATCAGCTGGGAGTCGTGTGCTCGTACAAGCCGCCGATCCTCGTATTGTCTTATAGTATGCTAGTTGCTATTTAGCAAGTGTTATTGTTAGTATATAGCTTGTGTGTGGCTTAAGCTATATCTGTTAGATAGATTCCATTCACTTAGCGGTGCGCTAATCCCCCACATGTTTTCCCCCTTTGTAGGTTTAGGTACTGCTAGATGGGATGGGTATTGATGCAGAAGACATGTTTGACGACCCAACTCTGATGTGGACTTTTGTATAAATAATGTTTTGTAATAACGTAACACCGTTGTGTAAACTTAAATGTAATTACACGGATTAATGTAATGACGTGACCTATATTGTGTTTGTAAATAAAGTCTTCCGCTGTGTGTTTAAAAAAAAAAATGGCCGATGTTACAAGTTGGTATCAGCGCCAGGTTTGGCAGCAAATACGTGAGCGTACTTTGTTCCCAAACCCTGAGGCAAGTCAAACATGTCTGTGGGAGTGGGGGCTAAGTGAAAATAGGATATACGTGTGTTAGTTGTGATTGAACTAACTGTTATCCATTAAGCTTTTGTGTAAGCTGTTTTGTAGCACAGGTATGGCTGATAGAAACGCAACTGGCCCATCCAACCCCGGAACATTCAGAGCACCAGAAGAGGGTGTTGAGTCTGATGATGATCAGAGTAGTTACATCCTTCAATTAGAAAGTAAGCTAAAAGAGGCTGAGGACAAAATTAATGAGCTTGAATTAGCGAGGCATTCTGGAAATGACGATACACCACCTGGATTCCCAATCGCGCAATCCCAAACGATACCCAATGTGCACCAGAACCAGTTTCAGAATCAAATACCTAACCAATACTATATGCCACCACAAAACACTTTTACTTACCAAAATCCCATGATGATGAACCCGTACTAAATGTAAATGTTTCAACAACCTTACATGCAACCACCCAAAAAGTGTACTTATAAGAACTTCCGTGATTGCAAACCTTCTGAGTTCTCTAGAAGTACTGATCCGACTGTAACTCTCAATTGGTTGCGAGAAATTAAAAGGGTATTTGAAGCATGCCAGTGTGAACCCGAGCTGAAAGTGACATATGCTAGTCGAATGTTGAAAGGTAGGGCTATGATTTGGTGGGATTCCTTAATTTCCAGTATACCGAAAGAACAAGTGAGTATGATCACATGGGAGCAGTTTCATGGGAAGGTGTGTGAACAGTATTGTAATCCGTTTGATATGAACCGAATCAAGACTGAGTTTCTTGAAATGAAGATGACACCTCAAATGACGATCGATGAGGTAGTAGAGAAGTATATGGATAAACTGAGGGTTGTACAACAATGGGTGCCAGACGAAGCGTCTCGTATCCAACATTTTGTTAATATCATTCTGCCAGAGTACCGAACTTTTGTTAGAACAGCTACATCGTTGTCTCAAGCTGTTGTGATGGCTAAGATGGTAGAAAGTGATGTTCAGACCACCAGAAATAGAATGTTTGGTAATGTGCTACAACAAGGTAGGCAAGTATCTGGTCAATCAGGATCTAAATTCAAGAAGTCTAGTGGGTTTAAATCGAAGGGTAAAAGTGGTCAGAGTAGTTCTGGATCTGGATCAGGTAAAGGGAATTGGTGTCACACGTGTCGATCTTCTCACAGTGGTTAGTGTTCTGAGGCTACAAGAAGATGCTTAAAGTGTGGTGTGGTTGGGCATGAGTCTTCAGCATGTCGGTATCCGAATAGTGTGTGTTGGAGTTGTCATAAACCAGGGCATCATGCAGTTAGTTGTCCGTCGAAAAGTGGTAGTTCCGGGGCAGGGTCAGTGGAGCGTTCGGCATCAGCCGGAGGGTCAACTGCCTCGAGTGGGCAGAAGAGGAAGAACCCTCCAACAGCAGAGGCTAGAGCTTTTTAGATGTCAGTTGAGAATGCTGTGGCAACCGACGAAGTGATCACCGGTATGTTTCTAATCAACTCAATACCTGCTCGCGTATTGTTTGATTGTGGTGCCAATAGATGTTTTATGTCCCTAGGTTTCTGTGCTAAGTTGAAATTACCAGTTACTGTGTTACCCAAGCTGGTTAGTGTAGAAGTAGCTGATGGTAAGATCACACCCGTCACAACATATGTGTCTGGGGTTTGTATAGAGATTGAAGGGAATTCTTTCCCGGTAACTTGTTTAGTGTTACCTATTCCTAGCTTTGATGTAGTATTAGGAATGGATTGGTTGAGCTCGCTTAGGGCTAATATTAAGTGCGATAGGAAAATGATTACCTTTCGTTTGACCGACGGAACCCGTGTTGTGGCCCGAGGGGAGCGGGGTGGGTATAATTTTTCGCTGATAACCATGATGAAAGCGAAAAAGTCGATGGCAAAGGGCTGTGAATCATTTCTTGCATATGTGATTAATGCGAAGAAAGAAAAGAAAACAGTGGCCGATATTCCGGTAGTATCAGAATTTACCGAAGTGTTCCCAGATGAGTTACCAGGTCTGCCGCCGGTCAGGGAAGTCGAATATAAGATTGAGTTGGTTCCTGGAACAACTCCAGTTGCAAAAGCTCCATACCGATTAGCGCCGTCTGAAATCCGTGAAATGATGTCACAGATTCAAGAGTTATTAGATCGTGGGTTTATCCGACCGAGTTCTTCACCGTGGGGTGCTCCGGTATTGTTTGTTAAAAATAAAGATGGGTCAATGCGTATGTGTATTGATTATCGTGAATTGAACAAAAGAACCGTGAAGAATAAGTATCCGTTACCTCGAATAGACGATTTGTTCGATCAGTTACAGGGTGCTTCATTCTTTTCTAAGATAGACTTACGATCAGGATATCATCAGGTCCGTGTTTCTGAATCAGATAAACCGAAAACAGCGTTCAGAACAAGGTATGGTCATTATGAATTTCTTGTCATGCCGTTTGGGTTGACGAATGCGCCAGCAGTCTTCATGGATTTAATGAATAGAGTGTGTAGTCCGTTCTTAGATAAGTTTGTGATTGTGTTTATAGACGATATACTAGTGTATTCAAAGACAGAGAGTGAACATGCTGAACACCTGAGACAGGTTTTGAACTTGTTGAAACGCGAGCAACTATTTGCAAAAATTTCAAAGTGTGAATTTTGGTTACGTGAAGTGCAGTTTTTGGGTCATGTGATTTGTGTTGAAGGTATAAAAGTTGATCCGACAAAGATAGAAGCGGTAATGAAATGGAATTCTCCGAAGACTCCGACTGAGATTAAGAGTTTTCTGGGATTGGCTGGTTATTATCGCAGGTTTATCAAAGATTTTTCTAAAATAGCAGGTCCGTTGACTAAGTTGACTCGTAAAGATGTAGCCTTTCGATGGACTGATGAACAGGAAAAGGCTTTTCAGATGTTGAAACAGCTACTGTGTCAGGCACCAGTGTTAGCATTACCAGAAGGTTCAGATGACTTCGTGGTATACTGTGATGCATCATTTGCTGGGTTGGGTTGTATCTTAATGTAGAGAGATAAAGTAATCGCCTACGCCTAGCGACAGTTGAAAGTTCATGAGAAGAATTATCCAGTGCATGATCTTGAAATGGCTGCAGTAGTGTTTGCTTTGAAACTGTGGAGACACTATTTGTATGGAACCCATTGTGTTATTTGTACAGATCATAAGAGTTTGCAATATATCTTCTCACAGAAAGAATTGAATATGCGTCAGAGACGGTGGCAAGAGTTGATCAAAGATTATGATTGTGAAATTAAATATCATTCGGGTAAGGCAAATGTGGTTGCAGATGCGCTAAGTCGTAAAAAGTCAAGTGAAAATGTGAAATTCCTTCGTTTAAATATAACTTCAGATTTGATTAACAGCTTAAGAACAGTTCAGGACTGTGCTTTGGAGGACGAACATATTAAATCTGAACAAATGATTAAACAAAAAGTGGACTTAATTGATGACTCACGTGGACTAAAGACTTTAAACAATCATGTTTGGGTGCCTAAGCTTGGAGATTTGAGGGATTTAATTATGACAGAAGCTCACAAATCCAGATTAACAGTACATCCGGGTAGTAATAAGATGTATCATGATTTGAAAACAGTGTATTGGTGGCCGACAATGAAAACAGATATCGCTCGATATGTCGAAAAGTGTCATATTTGTGCTCAAGTGAAGGCAGAACACCAAAAACCTTATGGTTCGTTACGTCAGTTACAGATTCCAGAGTGGAAATGGGAACATATAACGATGGATTTTGTGACCAAACTACCAAGAACTCAGAAACGACACGATATGATTTGGGTAATAGTGGATCGTCTAACTAAAAGTGCTCATTTTCTTGCTACTCGTGAGACAGCTTCGTTAAGTGAGTTAGCCGATTTGTATGTGAAAGAAATAGTTAGTCGATATGGTGTGCCGTTATCGATCGTTTCAGACAGAGATTCCAGGTTTGTGTCGAATTTTTAGAATAGTCTTCAACAGAATTTGGGTACGCGTGTGAATTTAAGTACAGCTTATCATCCTCAGACAGACGGTCAGAGTGAAAGAACGATACAGACTTTGGAGGATATGTTAAGGGCTTGTGTGTTAGAATACGGTGGTTCGTGGGATACACATTTGCCGTTGGTCGAATTCGCGTATAATAATTCATATCATTCGAGTATAGGGATGCCGCCCTATGAAATGTTGTACGGTCGTCGTTGCAGAACTCCGACTTGTTGGTTAGAAGCCGGGGAGAAACAGTTTGCAGGTCCCGAAATTGTTCATATGACAGCTGAAAAAGTTGCAATTGCGAGAGAAAAGTTGAAAGCTGCTAGAGATAGGCAGAAAATGTATGCTGATCCGCGTAGATGTCCGGTAACCTTTCATGTGGGTGAACGAGTGTATCTAAAAGTTTCGCCGTGGAAAGGGGTTATCAGATTCGGTAAACGTGGTAAGTAGCACCAAGATTTATTGGTCCATTTCAGATCAGTGAGGTGTTGAATGACCAAACTGTGGTGTTAGATCTTCCGCCAGAGTTAGCCGGTATTCATAATACATTTAACGCGTGTTATCTTCGTAAGTGTAAAGTCGATGATGAAACGCAACTCCTTCCTTTGGAAGATTTAAGGGTCGATTTGAATAAAAAATTGGTGGAAGAGCCGGTCCGTGTAGTTGACCGAAAGGTGACTAAGTTGAGAAATAAAGAGATACCGATGGTATTGATCGAGTGGAAACATAGCTTGGGTTCTAATCATACGTGAGAGACAGAAGAGTTGATGAGGACTCGCTACCCTCATTTGTTTGACCAAGACCAGATTCCGAGGACGGAATCTCCTTAAGGGGGGTGGATTTGTAACAGACAGAAACTCGGGCTAGTTGTAAGTGGACTATTTTGCCCTTAGGGTTTGTGCTTAGTCTTAAGTGCTTTTATTTTAATTATGTGAATAGTGTTATTTTATTATTTGTGTTGTGTCCAGTTTATGACAAGGGTCCCAGAACAGATTTGTTTATTTTATTTGGACCTCGTTTGGGTTACCTAATCTTGTGCGAAAGATATCAGATAACTGGTAAATACCCGTGTGTTGTACAGTGTGGGAATTAATCCCAATTATGTGACTAGTGTGCTGTATTTTCCTCCCCATTTCTAGAAAATTCACCATATACACCGTACCTTCATCCCTCCCACCTAACCAAACCCTAATTCTCCATTGTTGATCTTGAGCTCGAATTGGTCTTGAAATCACGTTCTTTACACTCTACTGATTCTTTTAAGGTATGAATCATGAGTTTTCATGATCAATTTAGTGTTAAAATGGTGTTTTTAAGTGTATTTGTTCAAAAGCTTGATTTTGTGTCAAAATCCATGGATTTGATGTTGTTATGATCAAAACTTTGTGGGTTTATAGTCTATAACATGTAGTAATTGAGTTGTGGTAAGTTTTGGTGTCGAAAACGAGCTCTAGATCGAGTTTTGGTGAATTTAGCTTGAAGTCCGTAGGTTGTGTTCAGAATCTGCAGATGATGAACACAGTCGGCCGACTGTCGGACCGACTGGCGAGTGAACCGACCGACTGTGTTTGACTTTCGGCCGATTGTGGAAGTACCAAATAAGCCGACCGATTGGGAAAGTCAGTCGAGCGGTTGTGTCAACAGTCGACCGACTGTCTACGTCAGTCGACCGATTGAGGAGACAGTCGACCGACTGTGTGTCCAGGGCAGAATGCTTTACCAAAGTGCCTTTTTCTAGCCGTTATGCTGCCCGTTTGTATTTTGGTGTTCAGGATGTAAATTTTGAAAGTGCACAAGTGTTAAACATGAAAATTTTAGCGGACGCATTTTTTTTTTACTAATTTGCTATAATTCGCTGTCAGTGTGCCTAATCTTGATGGGAACACTATTCTAACTTGGTTTTTGCTGTTCTCAGGAGATAAGGACAAGGAGGAAGCTCAGAAATAATAACTGAGCAGTTGCTGGTAATTGGTGAGTGGGTCTATCTACGGATAGAGTTTAAGTAGCATATCATGCTACTGTGGTTGACTCTTTTACCATGCATAGTGTAGGAATTGCCATGATAGAATAATATCGTTTGCCTGATGTTGTATGTGAATTATGTGTACACTGTGTGAATGGCACCAGTCGGGCCTAGGGAGACTGGGACTCGAGACCGTGCCTAGGAGAGGTTAGAGTCCGTATGAGGTCAACCGTGCCTAGGGGAGGTTGGGTCCATAGGCTACTGATTGTGGAGTATAGTGTGAATGATGCATCCCCTGCATCTGGATAACTATACTGTGAATTGAGTAGTAGGGACTATCGGTAGACTCAGGCCCGATCAGCTGGGAGTCATGTGCTCGTACAAGCCGCCGATCCTCGTATTGTCTTATAGTATACTAGTTGCTAGTTAGCAAGTGTTGTTGTTAGTATATAGCTTGTGTGTGGCTTAAGCTATATCTGTTAGATATATTCCATTCACTTAGCGGTGCGCTAATCCCCCACATGTTTTCCCCCTTTGCAGGTTTAGGTACTGCTAGATAGGATGGGTATTGATGCAGAAGACATGTTTGACGACCCAACTCTGATGTGGACTTTTGTATAAATAATGTTTTGTAATAACGTAACACCGTTGTGTAAACTTAAACGTAATTACACGGATTAATGTAATGATGTGACCTATATTGTGTTTGTAAATAAAGTCTTCCGCTGTGTGTTTAAAAAAAAAAATGGCCGGTGTTACATGATTAATTGAAATAGGTTTCATATAGACAATTGACCATCCAAGTTGACCGGTGATTCACAAACGTTAAAACTTGTAAAAACTATATGATGACATATATATGATTATATATATAGTTAACATGATATTATGATAAGTAAGTATCTCATTAGGTATTTTAACAATGAGTTATATACATGAAATTGTGTTTATTGAATTAAGAAACTCGAAACGATAAATATAACGATTATCGTTATAACAACATCTTACTAATTACATATGAATCATATTAAGATATTATTAAACTATGTTTAATCATGATATATGATAAGTAAACATGTCATTATGTATATTAACAATGAACTACATATGTAAAAACAAGACTACTAACTTAAGGATTTCGAAACGAGACATATATGTAACGATTATCGTTGTAAGGACATTTAAATGTATATATATATATATATATATCATATTAAGATATATTAATATATCATAATATCATGATAATATAATAATTTAACATCTCATTAGATATAATAAACATTGAGTTAACAACATTTAACAAGATCGTTAACTTAAAGGTTTCAAATCAACATTTACATGTAACGACTAACGATGACTTAACGACTCAGTTAAAATGTATATACATGTAGTGTTTTAATATGTATTCATACACTTTTGAAAGACTTCAAGACACTTATCAAAATACTTCTTCTTAACAAAAATGCTTATAATGGTGTATCCTATCGTATACACACATAAAAGGCATAATGGTTGCATAAAAGTAGCATCAGGAAGGCTGGAAACAACAGTTTTGTGGAATTATACGTCCAGCGTTCTCCGCTGTACAGGCTGCCCCGTCATGCGTAAGCCCTGAAGGCCGGCTAGCGCGTAAGCCCTGGCCGGAGAACGCCACCTTCAGCATAAATTTCGGATCACAAGTTGTGACGACTCGGAAATTTTCGACCAAATTTAAACTTAATTTTATCTGATTTTGATACGATAAGCAAAATATGTTAAATCGAGCCTTAAAATTTTTGAATAGTTGACATACATCCAATTAACCTTGACCAATTCCGACGATTCACGAACTATTACTTGTAATTAAATAGATATATATAGATATATATAATAAATTGAAATATAGTTTGATATAATATATGATTTAATTGTAAGAACTAAATTGTAAAATTATATAAGAAATAATAAAATTTATTATTAAAATAAATCCATGTATATATAAAAGTACATTAAACATATATTTTGTGATTCGAAGTTATTATGTAATGTATATTATATAGTTATATTACATAAACAACAATATGTAATACAGATATATTCAATTTAATTATAAATATAATTGTTATAACAATATTGTTAGTACTTTCAATATTAATATAAACGCTAGTGTTATTAATATTATTTTAAATATATAACCTATAGGTACTAATTTAATATATGTAAATTGTTATGGTATTATTATTACTAATATTATTATTATCGTTAATAATATTAGTATTATTATTATAATAAGTATTATTATTAATATTAGTATAATTGTTATAAACTTTATAGTTATTATTATTATTGTTATATGTATATGTATTAGTTAATATATTAATATTAATATTAATTATAATGTAAATACAAATACTGATATATAATGCAAGTGAATACATATATGTACAAATAATGATAATTCAGATAACAACAAATATATATTTAAACGAGTAATAAATTATTACCCATCCTTATCAGTTACTCTTTTTCTTCTGTTTTCTGTTTATCCGTGGGATTCTGTCGATTTAATTCGAATACAAACACGATCAATCAATTTATATTACAGCACCAATCAACCATTTACACTATAAGCTATCTGATATATTTTTTTTCGCGAATTAAAAATAGAAAAAAGGGGAAGTCGACCCTGTTCTTAACTCAAAACTTCAGAAACACAAATTCAAACGAAATTTCATGAACCTATAGATTCCCTCGTGTTAAGAATCATATATTCGATCTACCTGCAAGTTTTCATCAATTAATTTATCCGTCTGTTATTGAAATTGGAAGTCAAAGTTTGAAATTAAAAAGTCAACATTTTGATTTCAATTGAATCTGTTCGTTTCAAATACAATTGATGGTTTACGAGTCATCAATGATGAATTTACTACAACCTTGAAGAAGAAATCCAGGCCTGAAGGTGAATTAATTGCAACATCAAATTTTAATTTTCTTTAAAACCATCGTACATGTTCTTCGATATAAATAATACCTTGTTGTTGAATTAGTTCTAAATGCTTCACATAATCACCCAAAACGCTGCAATTGGAATTTAATTCAATCATTTTTTTTTTTGTTGATTTCGATTTTAGCTGTCGAGGAGTGATGATGGATCAGAGGACTGCTGCTAATTTTTTTTTTTTTTATTTCGATTGAGAAGAGGAAACAGATACATGGGCTGTTTAATATTAATTAGATATGCATCTTGGGCTTATTAAGTTTTGAACTATGATAAGTGGGCTTCAACTATTAACGGGTTTTAAATAAACTATAATGAGGTGGGCTGAGAACCAAGACCGAATGAGATGGGTTAACTCATTTTAATTTGGTGTAAAAATAGAAAGTAGAAAATGGAGTAGTGGTTAAGGGCATGAGTGTTGAGCGGGAGGTCTCAAGTTTGAGTCCAAGCATTGACACTATTTTTGGATCTTTTTCTTGCGGTAGTTTTACTTATTATTATTATTATTATTATTATTATTATTATTATTATTATTATTATTATTATTATTATTATTATTATTATTATTATTATTATTATTATTATTATTATTATTATTATTATTATTATTATTATTATTATTATTATTAAGTATTAAGTATTAGTATTATTAAGTATTAAATATTAGTATTACTATTATTATCATTTATCTACTAGTACCATTATATTATTTTATTACAACTATATTATTATTAAAAGAATCATTTTTAGTAAAGTTATTATTTTTATTAAAGTTGTTTTAAAAATTATTATTAAAAACAATCATTAATATTATTGCTAGAATTATCATAAATTTTATCATAATTAGTATTATTTTTATCATTATTATTATTAGTATTATTAATATATCAAATGAAGATTTTCTATATAAAAATATATTTAGGACATAAAACCTAACCATATTAGTACTTTTGTATTAAAAGTTAATTATCTTGATAAAAATAAATATATTAAATTATTAATAAAATCATTAATAATATATATATATATATATATATATATATATATATATATATATATATATATATATATATATATATATATATATATATATATATGTTCGATTACCATTACATGTATTAATATACATAACAGAATATAGGTTCGTGAATCCAAGACCAACCCTACACTTGTTAAATGACGTCATATGTATTTTTACTACAAAATACAGTATAGTGAGTTTCATTTGCTCCCTTTTTAATTGCTTTTGCAATATATATATTTTTGGGCTGAGAATATATGCGCTGTTTTATAAATGTTTTACGAAATAGGCACAAGTACTTAAACTAATTCTATGTGGGTTTAAACCAGAAATATACCCTTAGCTTGGTAACATTAAACTACTTGTCTATGTACGGTAGGCGCGAATCCTAAAGATAGATCTATTGGGCCTGACAAACCCCATCCCGACTATGGGATGCTTTAGTACTTTGAGGTTATTTTAAACACACCTGATCTGGTGTACTCTAGAGGGTAAAACATGAAAGTTAAGGCTTGTTACCGGGTGCCTACAGCTTATAGGATAATTTTATACACTTGCGAGTGTACATATATTTATAAACGGAAATCTTGTGGTCTATTGATATATTGAAATGATTGTTATGATAAACCTATGAACTCACCAACCTTTTGGTTGATACTTTTAAGCATGTTTATTCTCAGGTACGAAATAAGTCTTCCGCTGTGCATTTGCTCATTTTAAGGACATTACTTGGAGTCGATCATTGCAATGGGACCAAATGTTGATGACTTCGTCCAGGTGGATAAGGACGGGTCGTTTCAGTTGGTATCAGAGCGTTGGTCCTAGCGAACCAGGTCTTGCATTAGTGTGTCTAACTGATAGTTGTTAGGATACATTAGCGAGTCTGGACTTCGACCTTAGCTGCATATTATAAGTATTGTTTATCATTCCTAGTGGAAAATTACCTGCTTATCATTCCTAAGTTTAGACACGACTTCCTGCACTTATTTGATAGATAGTGTACAAATAAATTCATATCTTAGCGTATCTGTTACTGTAGACTTTATCTGACACTTTTCCTTAATTCTCTCCGTAATCTACGAGATCTTCTGTAATATACATAGATATTCTATGTAATTATAATATCATTCGATATCCGAAATTCATTTCATACTAAAAACTCTTTATCTAACCGAGCAAAATGGAACTCACCACTGGTTCAAATCCCTCGGATTCCGATATGAAATCTCACTTAAGCTCCGAAAGCAGTGTCACCAAAATGAATCAAGCAATCAGCCATCCTCAATTTATCTGATGGATTCGTAGTCTACTTAATCATTGGAGGCAAGAAGAAGGTGATCCCTTCCACCAACCGAATTTACCTCTTGGCGATGAACCTGAAGCATTTACTGACGAATCAGTCCGAAACCCCATTTTCACCCTCATTTCCTGAATATCTCGTCATGTTTATATTTTATCTAAAATTCTAAACCTTAGTCATCCGCTCGTTCCAACTAACAATCATCCCGGAGTAATCGAAGAAGTCAACGAGCTTCGCGCTCGAGTAGTGGCTTGGGAGAATATGGTGCAAAACTTAACAGCTCCATCAACATCACCGGCACCAATAGTACCACCAACATCGACACCAGCACCACCAACAACTCAAGTTTCAACATCACATGCCTCAACATCTTATTCTGTACCTCGAGCATAACTATCATTCTACGTATCGTTCTACACCGACTATCTTTGTTCTACATATCATTCTATATCAATTACCTTTGTTCTACATGACGATTATGTAATCTCCAATGTTTTAGAGATTATATATTCTTATTCTAACAGTAAATCAAATGAGTCTAATATCATATTGACTCATTAAATCCATGATTACATCTTAAGAAAATATATATGTAAGTATATTTTCATAAAGATTGTAATTAAAAATTCTTTCGTACAAACTGTTAATGGTGAAAATATTTTAACGGGTAGGTAATACCCAAGGAATATTTAGAATTCACATTAATAAGTTACACTGTACATTCTTCGAAATTAATTCAACTGTCATTTACTATCCTACCTGCAATCACAGATATATGTATCTGTTCACCTCAGAATAACTATTTTTATTCAATTTCATATTGGGTTTTGACCTATCAGAATTCAACAAGTGGCATAATGAAAGAAACATTGGACAAATAAAATTTGTTAGAAACAAACGAACTAATTAATTGAAATATTGTTAAGAATCCACGCTAACTGTTCCTAGCTAACTGTTCCTAGCTAACTGGTTACATTTTATTTATCACAATTTAATTATCGCAATTTATATTCTCGCAATTTTATTTATTATCATTTAATTTCTGTTATTTATTTTATGCATTATAAATAACGGGACACGTATACAAGGTTTCGACATATCATATCGACCCATCTATATATATATATATTTCGAAACAATCAAAGGCACTCTATATGCAAATGACGGAGTTAGCTATACAGGGTTGAGGTTGATTCCAAAATATATATATAGTTTGAGTTGTGATCAATACTGAGACCGGTACACGGGTCATGATACGTATTAATTAATTCGAATATTATATATATATATGAATTGTTGGACTATTGGACTGCTAACTTTGGACAATTAAAATGAATTAAAATACTGATTATAACATATGAAACTAAACAATTCTTCAAGTTTGCCACTTGATTTCATCTTAAACCTCATTTGTATCTTGACAATTCCAATCTAAGTTCAAACCTTTCAGGATTCTTGAAAATACCTCAATCGAGAGGATGAACCAACCGCACTTCATCTACGGAAGAAAAGATTGAATCATATATTTATGTACCTGAAAAACCCTCAGAAATTGAGTAAACGTTTAACACATAGCCGTGTTAATTCCTTTAGTGTTATTATTGCCCAAAATAATTTTGCAATCCCTTTTCAAATTAGCCAATTTTGTTACAGCTTCAACAAGTCAACTCCGACTTTTCATTCGAAACAACCTTATTATAACCTTGATATATATGCGTACTCTTTATTGTTACCAGAGAATCCTTATATTTCACCATATTACCATCAGCGTTTAATCATCTAAAAACACAATTCTCCTGAAACCACATCGGTTTGATAACCGATGACCCAGATCCGTTAACTTTAAAAATGCTGACGAAGCAGCATGTAGTAAATGGTCTTAATGGCTAAAAGTGATGATAAAAGAATGGAGTGTTGGGAACGCTCGATAGAAAATATTTGGTACTGAAAAACAGATTGAGCTAACCGTAAAGGAGACCAAGGACAAAGACAAGGACCAAATTCTATATTCAAAGAATCCAAGTAATTCTGGATCTGATGAAATTTTTAGAATATCTTGCTCCAAAGTCATGTTAAAATCTTGCGGAAATTTTTTTTCCATCAAACATCGAACTTAGAAATTCCAAAATATCATCATAAATATCTTCGATATTTCTGAGGATATTTTCATAAATATTCTCGTCCGAAATTATCTACCTCTTCGTGTTTTCTGTATTCCATTATATTGGAAACTTCTGTAAAATTTAGGTATAAATTATGAATAAATTGTGGAGAAGTGTTGGGAGCTGATACATGAGTTAGTATAATATAATGACGCCCGGCCAACGTGATTATATTACAGTAAGTTATGCTGAGTTTCTAATGAAATGTGATGATGGTTCATAGTAGATTATACCATCATCATGTACCATGTTACATAACTCTTTCATTCTGCTTAATCTCTAAGTATATCACGGAAATATTTCCTTGGTATTTATGATCTTCTGTAATTCCAACAAATTTCTAATAAATCGTGCTATTACATTTTCTTTTTGATTAAAAGATTTCCTTAAATTCCTTGAATTCTAAAAATCAACTGTGACTACGTCAGAAGTTAAGACGAACCTCTAATCACTTCATTTCACTATTTTGTGATAGCTTCATTCGTACGCTTTGAGTAATCGAATCGTTTTATCTATAATGATAAAATACTATTTATCAACTCATATTCGTCATGAAAACATTTTTAATGTTAGACATAACTACCTCACTCAAATTTCGGGACGAAATTTCTTTAACGGGTAGGTACTGTGACGACTCGGAAATTTTCGACCAAATTTAAACTTAATTTTATCTGATTTTGATACGATAAGCAAAATATGTTAAATCGAGCCTTAAAATTTTTGAATAGTTGACATACATCCAATTAACCTTGACCAATTCCGACGATTCACGAACTATTACTTGTAATTAAATAGATATATATAATAAATTGAAATATAGTTTGATATAATATATGATTTAATTGTAAGAACTAAATTGTAAAATTATATAAGAAATAATAAAATTTATTATTAAAATAAATCCATGTATATATAAAAGTACATTAAACATATATTTTGTGATTCGAAGTTATTATGTAATGTATATTATATAGTTATATTACATAAACAACAATATGTAATACAGATATATTCAATTTAATTATAAATATAATTGTTATAACAATATTGTTAGTACTTTCAATATTAATATAAACGCTAGTGTTATTAATATTATTTTAAATATATAACCTATAGGTACTAATTTAATATATGTAAATTGTTATGGTATTATTATTACTAATATTATTATTATCGTTAATAATATTAGTATTATTATTATAATAAGTATTATTATTAATATTAGTATAATTGTTATAAACTTTATAGTTATTATTATTATTGTTATATGTAATATGTATATGTATTAGTTAATATATTAATATTAATTATAATGTAAATACAAATACTGATATATAATGCAAGTGAATACATATATGTACAAATAATGATAATTCAGATAACAACAAATATATATTTAAACGAGTAATAAATTATTACCCATCCTTATCAGTTACTCTTTTTCTTCTGTTTTCTATTTATCTGTGGGATTCTGTCGATTTAATTCGAATACAAACACGATCAATCAATTTATATTACAGCACCAATCAACCATTTACACTATAAGCTATCTGATATATTTTTTTCGCGAATTAAAAATAGAAAAAAAGGGGAAGTCGACCCTGTTCTTAACTCAAAACTTCAGAAACACAAATTCAAACGAAATTTCATGAACCTATAGATGCCCTCGTGTTAAGAATCATATATTCGATCTACCTGCAAGTTTTCATCAATTAATTTATCCGTCTGTTATTGAAATTGGAAGTCAAAGTTTGAAATTAAAAAGTCAACATTTTGATTTCAATTGAATCTGTTCGTTTCAAATACAATTGATGGTTTACGAGTCATCAATGATGAATTTACTACAACCTTGAAGAAGAAATCCAGGCATGAAGGTGAATTAATTGCAACATTAAATTTTAATTTTCTTTAAAACCATCGTACATGTTCTTCGATATAAATAATACCTTGTTGTTGAATTAGATCTAAATGCTTCACATAATCACCCAAAATGCTGCAATTGGAATTTAATTCAATCATTTTTTTTTTGTTGATTTCGATTTTAGCTGTCGAGGAGTGATGATGGATCAGAGGACTGCTGCTAAATTTTTTTTTTTTATTTCGATTGAGAAGAGGAAACAGATACATGGGCTGTTTAATATTAATTAGATATGCATCTTGGGCTTATTAAGTTTTGAACTATGATAAGTGGGCTTCAACTATTACCGGGTTTTAAATAAACTACAATGAGGTGGGCTGAGAACCAAGACCGAATGAGATGGGTTAACTCATTTTAATTTGGTGTAAAAATAGAAAGTAGAAAATGGAGTAGTGGTTAAGGGCATGAGTGTTGAGCGGGAGGTCTCAAGTTTGAGTCCAAGCATTGACACTATTTTTGGATCTTTTTCTTGAGGTAGTTTTACTTATTATTATTATTATTATTATTATTATTATTATTATTATTATTATTATTATTATTATTATTATTATTATTATTATTATTATTATTATTATTATTATTATTATTATTATTATTATTATTATTATTATTATTATTAAGTATTAGTATTATTAAGTATTAAATATTAGTATTACTATTATTATCATTTTTCTACTAGTACCATTATTATTTTATTACAACTATATTATTATTAAAAGAATCATTTTTAGTAAAGTTATTATTTTTATTAAAGTTGTTTTAAAAATTATTATTAAAAACAATCATTAATATTATTACTAGAATTATCATAAATTTTATCATAATTAGTATTATTTTTATCATTATTATTATTAGTATTATTAATATATCAAATGAAGATTTTCTATATAAAAATATATTTAGGACATAAAACCTAACCATATTAGTACCTTTGTATTAAAAGTTAATTATCTTGATAAAAATAAATATATTAAATTATTAATAAAATCATTAATAATATATATATATATATATATATATATATATATATATATATATATATATATATATATATATATATATATATATATATATATATATATATATATATGTTCGATTACAATTACATGTATTAATATACATAACGGAATATAGGTTCGTGAATCCAAGACCAACCCTACACTTGTTAAATGACGTCATATGTATTTTTACTACAAAATACAGTATGGTGAGTTTCATTTGCTCCCTTTTTAATTGCTTTTGCAATATATATATTTTTGGGCTGAGAATACATGCGCTGTTTTATAAATGTTTTACGAAATAGGCACAAGTACTTAAACTAATTCTATGTGGGTTTAAACCAGAAATATACCCTTAGCTTGGTAACATTAAACTACTTGTCTATGTACGGTAGGCGCGAATCCTAAAGATAGATCTATTGGGCCTGACAAACCCCATCCCGACTATGGGATGCTTTAGTACTTCGAGGTTATTTTAAACACACCTGATCTGGTGTACTTCAGAGGGTAAAACATGAAAGTTAAGGCTTGTTACCGGGTGCCTACAGCTTATAGAATAATTTTATACACTTGCGAGTGTACATATATTTATAAACGGAAATCTTGTGGTCTATTGATATATTGAAATGATTGTTATGATAAACCTATGAACTCACCAACCTTTTGGTTGATACTTTTAAGCATGTTTATTCTCAGGTACGAAATAAGTCTTCCGCTGTGCATTTGCTCATTTTAAGGACATTACTTGGAGTCGATCATTGCAATGGGACCAAATGTTGATGACTTCGTCCAGGTGGATAAGGACGGGTCGTTTCACAAGTAACAGAACGTATCATCATCTGACACGTGTCCTCAAGCAATCTGGTAGATCTGACACTATAAATAGACCCCTTGGGTCGTCATTTTACACAGTTCAGAGATTCAGACAACTTTGAGAGCTGAGACTTTACTTCTCTTTCTCTCTCTACTTTATCTCACTAGAAGTCATCCGGCTAGCACTGTTATGCTCTACGGACGACAGATTGATTAAGCCACCCCACAAGTTTCTACACTTGTGAACCGGGTCTGCAGGGATTATTTCCCGAGGGTAAAAATCAATCGGCAACACTCCGCCCTCCTAAAGCTAGATTACTTCTAGTATCTTGTTAGCACACTAAGCCTTACCTCATAAGGAAATAGGTGTTAACAATGACGCCATCCACTAATGCAAAGAACACACGAAACGGAAAAGGAACAAAAACAACTGAAGCTCCATTTGTACTTGAAGCAATCAATAATCCATCAACTGATGACATGATAACTGTTGAAGATGTACCCGTTCAGCCACTAGATGGTATGATTGAAGAAACAGTTGCTGAAACTGCAGAAAGGCTTAAACATTTGGCAACTAATTCGAAGAAAAGGCCAGTAATCGAAGAAACGACAGCCAGAAGTGCAGAAAGACTTTCAAATTTTGTTACTAATCCAGAACGATGACCATTGATGCAACCACGGCGATGTCCATCATTTATACCTCTTCGGCGGATGACGGATGGCAGAGACAAGCAAATAATGAAAAGACAATCTATATTAAAATACAAGTTATCTAGGCTACTCGACAAGCTGGGCAGTCTTATTGATGATTCTGGGGATGATAACGACCTGAGCTATGATATTAATGACTCTGATGATGAAACTGACAAAGATAAGTTCATGTCATAGAAGCAGGCAGTGTTGCTTTTGAATGACATTCTTAAGCAGACAGCTCCGGCAAAATATAAGCAATGTTTAGCGCAGCCCGCCGTCCGTGCTGTGGCCGTGGACAATTTCTTTGCCCTCATTACTGGAGAGCAAGCCACCAAGCCACCGGCCATGGCAGAATCTACACAGTATTTCATTGATCGAATTGCTAATTATCCATTGCCCAGAAATCTTGCTATACTAGCAATTGGAGTTTATGATGGCACAACGGATCCGGAAGATTTTCTGACTATATTTGAAGGTGTTATGAGATTGCAGCATTGGGAGGATGAAACTGCGTGCCATATGTTTCCTATGGTATTGCAGAAAATGGCACGCGAATGGTTTGCTAGTTTGCCGCCAAGGAGTATTACCAGTTTTCTTGATTTGAGAGCAAAATTTGTGATGCATTACCAAAATCTACGGAGCTGTACTCTGACACATCTTGATGCACACGAGATCACAATGCATCATAACGAATCTTTGAGCAATTTTATGAAGCGTTATACACTTGAAGCACAGAAGATTCCTGATTGTCCAGAATCACAGCTTGTGTCTGGCTTCATTTTCTGTTTGGACCAGCGACAGTTTAGTGCACTTGTTCATGCATTACGGTATGACTTGCCAAAAACATTGCATCAAGCGTTGGAGGTTGCACAGAGGCATGTTCGAGCTGGTGAGCGTGGGTTGAACAAGTTTGATACTGGCAGTAGTAGCAAGCCGCACAACGGAGGACGGTATTTTGACAGAAATCAGAGAAGGAATGACAATTCAAATGGAGGATGGAGAGGAAACAATCACCCTAATGATTTTCACCACAATAGAAAGCCAATAGAAAGGCACCTGTTGATTATGGCGCTTACCAAAACTCCGAAAGAGGTCCTCTTCACTGAACCAATTCGGACCACTTTCAATGCTCCAGCACCTATGGAAGAAAGGGAGGGTCCAAAGAGTGAGTTGTGGTGCAATTTCCATGAGGCATGGGGCAATGATACGGACAATTGCAAATCTTTGATGAGGGAAATCATAGCGAAAATCAAGGCAGGAGAATTGAATCATTTGTTGCCTGGCAAACAGTACAGGAGGAATGATCCTCGCAGGAAATTTGCGTGGCAAAGGAATGATGGTAACAGAGGACGCCGTGGAGAGAATAGAAGAGAGCAACATGGCGGAAGAGATAATCGGAACCAACCGCAGTACGGAGACCGGGTCACGTAGCGTGAGACAACTCCAGAGGTTGTAATTAGGATGGTTTGGATCAACGACAGTTATTATGCAGAAGGTGAATCATCAAATAGCAATTTGGACAGCTGGAGATATGCTCCAATTATCTTTCAGCCAATTCAGAATTGGCCGTTGTCCGTTCAGCCAGTGATCATTTCAGCAGAGATAGCTAATAAGTTTGTCAACTGTATCTACACAGATACGGGAAGTGAAGCTGACATCATTTACTGGCATTGCTTGAAGACTTTTCCAAGGCATGTGCAGGACAGAGCTAGGCAAACGAGATTGAAAGTTTCTGGATTAACGGGAGCACCGGTAAATGCCATGGGGCAGATTCGTTTGGAAGTTGTTATGGGCACATTCCCATTGTTGAGAACAGAAACAATTGATTTCACAATCATAGATGGAAATTCTCGGTTTAACGTCCTTTTTGGAAGGGCAGCGTTGGCTAAATTCGGAGCAATAACATCGACAGCTCATGCAGAGACCAGGTTCCCAACTCCTAACGGAGTAGCCGCCATACATTCACAGTATGTGGCACCGGCTAGGGAGAGATCCACATTTGTGAACTTACCAAAAGGCAACGTAAACTGGAGAAAGCATGATCGGTTGTTTAGTGATGATGAAGTTCAGGAGTTTTTAATTCCATAATCAAGTGTGAAGGCCGGATAGCGCTGGGCGCTCGGCGTGTGAAGAAGCAAATCTTAGCATGTTATCAAGAGCAGAAGTTTACTATCAAGAGCAGTTTTTTAGCATTTTTATGAAGGCATTGTCTTTTACAATCGTTGTATTCATGCCAAAGTACACATGTTTGGCATTTGAAGAACATATTTTCGCATTATAGTGAAGAGCAGTGTTTATCAATTTACTGTGAGCCATTGTGCTAATTTTACAGTGCATATATTAGCAATTGCATACATTAAACAATCATGGCGTACTAATTAGGCTTGATCCACCTAAATTCGTCATCAATCGTTTATGTACTGCACAGTACCGAACAAAATATTATATATTTTTCTTAAACAAAGTGCTGCCCGTGACAAATGTAAAACATTACATTTATAACCTGCCCACAGAAGGAGTGTATTTTTAAAATACCTCCGATGGCGGAAGCTTTTGTGCCGGCCAGTAAAGGCACAAGGGATCGGCTAGAAAACGTTTAAGTTTTACTAGAACGCACCGAGGCATGATACAAAACTCAGATACTTGTCATGACAAACATTATAAAAAACTTACTTCACAGAACGAAGTTCTATATTTTATGTCTGAAGGCAAAATAATTAGCAATTCTTCCTCATATACTTTATGACGGAAGGCGTAAGACGGGGAGTTTATTGATTTGTAATCATTCTTCTAAAACACTTTCTATTCTTCCTCATATACTTTATGACGGAAGGCGTAAGACGGGGAGTTTATTGATTTGTAATCATTCTTCTAAAACACTTTCTATTCTTCCTCATATACTTTATGACGGAAGGCGTAAGACGGGGAGTTTATTGATTTGTAATCATTCTTCTAAAACACTTTCTATTCTTCCTCATTAATTTTATGACGAAAAGCGTTTAACAGAATTTAGACATCATATTAATTTAGCAAAACTTAATACTATAAGGTGTCTACATATGAATTACCTTATACACTTTTCAAAATGATTTGCTCAATTATACACTGCACAATTGTGTATAGAAATTTTATGCTCAGGTGCATAATCGATTGGTTTTAAAGTGTTAAGCATCAAAATATTTGCAACAAGCATGTAAACACACATAGTCATCACAATAAAGTCCGTATATATATATATATATATATATATATATATAATGTCAAAATCAGATGGAAAATTATTACAAAACATTGTTTGATATTTTTACAAAGATCAATCAAACTGCACGCTAAGCACATCTTGAGCAGATGAATCATCTTTGCTGCATACTTCGTCAAAAACGTTTATCTTCAAATTTATCAATTTGTTCTTGGCCTCATCAACTTTTCCTTGAGTACCAGGGGGCATAAGTTTGGCAATAGCAGCAGAAGGGGTTTGATTGGGAGCAAGGCGTTTGAACAGCTTGCCGGTCACATCAGCAATAGCATGGGCGCAGGCAGCATCAACATAATCATTGTAGGAATTCCCTAAAAGATTAGATCCAAGCACCTTAGCTATTAGACCTGGTACACCCTTCTTAAGCTCAGCAAAATTGCCCTCGCCTTTCTCCGCCCTCCGGAGAAGCTTAGCAGACTTTTCTCTCTCTGCATTCAGCTGTTTCTCCAGCTCACCAACTTTCACCTGTTCCTCTTCCAATCTCTTCTTCTCAGCATCCCTTTCCCCTTGCAGAACAGCAGCAACATTTTGAGCACTTTTTAGCTCAACTTCTTTAGCCTTTATTATTTTCTGCGCATCACTTAAGGCACGCTCAGCATCAGCAGCTCTTTTGCGAGCATTTTCACCTTCAGTTATGTCCTTACGGGCTAAAGCAAGAATAGACTCTTGATGCTCCTGCAGTTGCAGTACAGAGTCCAGGTGGTTGGTTAGCAGTACATGAGCTGCCATAGTTGATTCCCTGAGTTGATCAGAACGGAGAGCAGTAAATTGGGGTTTCAGCTCAGGGATAACACAACCCTGTACAAAACAAAATTTTATGAGTAAATTCAGGCAACTCACATCAATAACTTACAAGCATATACATGTAGATGGTCTTATCATTCATACCTGAAGAAGAGTTGCAAATTCTTTATCCTTAGTGGTAGGGTTTGCAATGATGGCCTGCAAAGCCCTCACATGAGCAGGAAGAGTTGGCTCTTGAACATTGGAGGAGGTGACAGCAGGGTTAGTGATATTAGGAAGAGGAGAATCATAAGTAGAGTTGCCTTCCGGCCTATCTTCATAAAATTCAGATTCATCGAAGGGAGCAAAGTCTGGGTCAGGCATTTTCAGGCCCTTCTCTCCTTCACTTTCAAGATTCCCCTGTGGCCTCCGGTCACCGCCCTCCGTAGCCTTCCCTTGGCTATCATCCGACTCTACTAAAATTACTAACAAAAACAAATTAGCATTATGAACAAACATAACAGTTATAAGCAAAGACATGTGCATTTTCAAGAAAGAGCAGAATGAACATACTTCTCCTGCATTTCTGCTTATTACCCTCCTCTGTACTCTTCGCCCTTTTAGAGCCTATGCTCTTCTTTCTTGTCTTTTGGGTTGGAGGAGGAGTAGGGTTGGTTTCACCCGTGATGTAAACTGATGCTGATGTTTGCTGATCGGCGGTGGTGGTATCATCCGTTGTCCGCTCAGTGTCTGTATGTTCAGACCCGGATTCGCTGTCTGAGCTGCTCACAACAATTTCTTTTCCCTTTTCGGCATCAGTAGCAGCTCTGGTTTCAGCTGCAACTCTCTCCGCCTCTAGTTCTTCAGCAGTTTTGTCACGAGCAGTGACCTCTACATCATCATCAAGATCAGCGGATAAAAGAGCATAGCGAACCTGCATCACGGAGTTGCCTGCAAAAGTTACACATGAATAGCAATATAAGTACACATGACAAACAGTAGACACAAATCAATATATGTATAATAGGATGATCATATCACATCCTACCCTGTTTTTTCCCACGAAGTACTGGCACAGAATTGCTCGGCCATTCTTGGCTCACTTTGCACAGCACAAGAATTCCCTCATACCTTTCGTATGATCTGGGCGGAAGACGGAGTCCTTTCAAACTATTTACTATCCGATGTTCTGCGGGAGAAATCTTAACACCCTTTCCTATGCCAGCATCAATAGCACCCCACTCCCGGACAACGGAGTATTCCTCCGGAATAACAGTTTCATCAACAAAGAAAAATGGACTTTTCCAGTCCTTCAAGTTTGAAACTCTATTTAGACCAACAAAATGATTATTTTTCTTACTATCAATAGTAAGCCAGCAATCGCTAATTGTGCGGATTTTAAATAAAGAGATAAAAACATTAATGCGAGGCTTTATATTAATAGCATTGCAATACATTTCAAAAAGGATGATTTTTTGAAGGCCATGAGGATGCATCTGACTAAGACAGGCACGATAATATCTAAGAAGGCGAAGAAGAAAGTTAGTAAGGGGAACATGGAGGTTGCCGTGGGTAATTTGTAAAGCGTATAAAGTAATTTTCCCCTCAGGAGGGTTGTCAGCAGTTTGTCCGATGGTGGGAAGAACAGGGTTGTATTGATTGAGATGGCGAAAGGCAATCTTTAAGCCATCTAAATATTCACTGGTTAATGATGAAGCTATCGTGCTAACTTCTGGAATGTCAGCGGTATTTGATGAAAAAGGCTTGGCGTGCTCTTGGCTAGTACTCCGTGAAGAAGCCATGATAATACAGTAAAAGATATCAACAAGAAGAAAATAGCAGTAAGATGAAGTGTACTGACCTTGGAAGATGGTAAACCTTAAAAAGTTGAAGATTGAAGAAGGCGATGAAGATTTGGGGGAGAAATATTCTTTTTAGATCTTAGCAAAAGTAAAAAAGTGATGGTAATAGGGTTATGACGGTTTTTATAGGATTTCATCGATGCAATTTTTATGGCCACGATTAAGACACGTGTAGGGGTGAGTTTAAACGAAGGGTACGAAATAGCACTTTTTATAGCTGGAGGCGCGTGGACGATCTCAGCCGTAAAAATTAATCATAACAGCGTCAGTAAAACTCGTCTGCATTTAATGCCTAAAATATTTTCCCCGATGCAAGTGGGCAATGAACAGGCTGGTTTGGCATGCGTTTTTCAAAAGTTTAACGACTTAATCATTCTTCAAATGCTTAAGTCATTAAACTGGGGGACTTAATGGTGTATCCTATCGTATACACACATAAAAGGTATAATGGTTGCATAAAAGTAGCATCAGGAAGGCTGGAAATAACAGTTTTGTGGAATTATACGTCCAGCATTCTCCGCTGTACAGGCTGCTCCATCATGCGTAAGCCCAGAAGGCCGGCTAGCGCGTAAGCCCTGGCCGGAGAACGCCACCTTCAGCATAAATTTCGGATCACAAGTAACAGAACGTATCATCATCTAACACGTGTCCCCAAGTAATCTGGTGGATCTCACACTATAAATAGACCCCTTGGGTCGTCATTTTACACAGTTCAGAGATTCTGACAACTTTGAGAGCTGAGACTTTACTTCTCTTTCTCTCTCTACTTTCTCTCACTAGAAGTCATCCGGCTAGCACTCTTACGCTCTACGGACGACAGATTGATTAAGCCACCCCACAAGTTTCTACACTTGTGAACCGGGTCTGCAGGGATTATTTCCCGAGGGTAAAAATCAATTGGCAACACTCCGCCCTCCTAAAGCTAGATTACTTCTAGTATCTTGTTGGCACACTAAGCCTTACCTCATAAGGAAATAGGTGTTAACAGCTTACAATTACATCCTCGTCCAGTTTCATCAACAATTCTACTCGTATGCACCCGTATTCGTACTCGTACAATACACAGCTTCTAAATGTATGTACTATTGGTATATACACTCTAATGATCAGCTCTTAGCAGCCCATGTGAGTCACCTAACACATGTGGGAACCATCATTTGGCAACTAGCATGGAATATCTCATAAAATTACAAAAATATTAGTAATCATTCATGACTTATTTACATGAAAATAAAATTACATATCCTTTATATCTAATCCATATACCAACGACCAAAAACACCTACAAACACTTTCATTCTTAAATTTTCTTCATCTAATTGATCTCTCTCAAGTTCTATCTTCAAGTTCTAAGTGTTCTTCATAAATTCTACAAGTTCTAGTTTCATAAAATCAAGAATACTTCCAAGTTTACTAGCTCACTTCCAATCTTGTAAAGTGATCATCTAACCTCAAGAAATCCTTGTTGTTTATAGTAAGATATCATTCTAAATCAAGGTAATACTCATATACAAACTTTGATTCAGTTCCTATAACTATAACTATCTTAATTCGAGTGATAATCTTACTTGAACTTGTTTTCGTGTCATGATTCTACTTCAAGAACTTTCAAGCCATCCAAGATCCTTTGAAGCTAGATCATTTATTGTCACTTCCAGTAGGTTTACCTACTAAACTTGAGGTAGTAATGATGTTCATAACATCATTCGATTCATACATATAAAACTATCTTATTCGAAGATTTGAACATGTTATCACTAGAACATAGTTTAGTTAATTCTAAACTTGTTCGCAAACAAAAGTTACTCCTTCTAACTTGACTTTTAAAATCAACTAAATACATGTTTTATATCTATATGATATGCTAACTTAATGATTTAAAACCGGAAAACACGAAAAACACCGTAAAACCGGATATACGCCGTCGTAGTAACACCGCGGGCTGTTTTGGGTTAGTTAATTAAAAACTATGATAAACTTTGATTTAAAAGTTGTTCTTCTGGGAAAATAATTTTTCTTATGAACATGAAACTATATCCAAAAATCATGGTTAAACTCAAAGTGGAAGTATGTTTTTCAAAATGGTCATCAAGACGTCGTTCTTTCGACTGAAATGACTACCTCTTACAAAAACGACTTGTAACTTATATTTCTGACTATAAACCTTTACTTTTTCTGTTTAGATTCATAAAATAGAGTTCAATATGAAACCATAGCAATTTGATTCACTCAAAACGGATTTAAAACGAAGAAGTTATCGGTAAAACAAGATTGAATATTTTTGATTGTTGTAGCTACGGGAAATATTGTAACAATTCTATACAAATCATATCCTAGCTAACTTATATTGTATTATACATGTATTCTAATATATTATGTAATCTTGGGATACCATAGACACGTATGCAAATGTTTTGACATATCATATCGACCCATGTATATATATTATCTGGAACAACCATAGACACTCTATATGCAGTAATGTTGGAGTTAGCTATACAGGGTTGAGGTTGATTCCAAAAATATATATACTTTGAGTTGTGATCTAGCCTGAGACGTGTATACACTGGGTCGTGGATTGATTCAAGATAATATATATCCATTTATTTCTGTACATCTAATTGTGGACAACTAGTTGTAGGTTACTAACGAGGACAGCTGACTTAATAAACTTAAAACTTTAAAACGTATTAAAAATGTTGTAAATATATTTTGAACATACTTTGATATATATGTACATATTTATTATAGGTTCATGAATCGACCAGTGGCCAAGTCTTACTTCCCGACGAAGTAAAAATCTGTGAAAGTGAGTTATAGTCCCACTTTTAAAATTTAATATTTTGGGATGAGAATACATGCAGTTTTATAAATGTTTTACGAAATAGACACAAGTAATTGAAACTACATTATATGGGTGAATGATCGAAGCCGAATATGCCCCTTTTGCTTGGTAACCTAAGAATTAGTTAACCGATCTACTAATTGACGCGAATCCTAAAGATAGATCTATTGGGCCTAACGAACCCCATCCAAAGTACCGGATGCTTTAGTACTTCGAATTCGTTTTTATCATGTCCGAAGGATTTCCTGGAATGATAGGAGATATTCTTATATGCATCTTGTTAATGTCGGTTACCAGGTGTTCACCATATGAATGAATTTTATCTCTATGTATGGGATGTATATTGAAATATGAAATCTTGTGGTCTATTATTATGATTTGATAATATATAGGTTAAACCTATAACTCACCAACATTTTTTGTTGACGTTTTAAGCATGTTTATTCTCAGGTGATTATTAAGAGCTTCCGCTGTTGCATACTAAAATAAGGACAAGATTTGGAGTCCATGCTTGTATGATATTATGTAAAAACTGAATTCAAGAAACTTATTTTTGATGTAATATATTCTTATTGTAAACCATTATGTAATGGTCGTGTGTAAACGGTATATTTTAGATTATCATTATTTGATAATCTACATAATGCTTTTTAAACCTTTATCGATAAAATAAAGGTTATGGTTGTTTTAAAAATGAATGCAGTCTTTGAAAAACGTCTCATATAGAGGTCAAAACCTCGCGACGAAATCAATTAATATGGAACGTTTATAATCAATATGAACGGGACATTTCATTTTGTGTCAAACAATGTATCAGTTATCCAACTTTTGGTCATGTACTTGCTTATAACCTTGCTAATGTTGGTGATGTAGTTATCTAATGAACAACTTATGGTGATGTACTTATCTAACGAACAACTATGTATTTAGTTGCATTTCAATAATGGAGGTTTTCGATAGCGTAATTTTATCAAGCGGTAATTTGATATCAATTATAACTATTTCGATTTTCTCAGATTTAGAGCCGCCGTGCAACGCACGGGCTCTTAAATCTAGTATTATGTATAAACAACACCAACATACAATAGGAGGGACATACCCCAACCCTATACACACCAAAACAGTCAACAAGAAACAATACAAAAGCTCAAGAAGGCCAATCATGATTATTAAAACAAAGAAAAGTTGTATACATTTTACAATCTCCATGGACAGGATCAAGCCCAAATGCATAGGGAGTTAAGAGATTAATTAACAATGTAAGGATGATTCTAGTATGTCAATTTGATCCCGTCAACAACGACCTCGTGTTGTGGATTGGTTTCATTGGAGTTTTGTTGAAATTTATCCTATTGAAGACCTTTTCATCAATCAATCAATCGTTATGTTAATATGAATGTGGAAATTTTGCAAAAGACATGTACCACCAAAGTCTTACAATCATAAATAATTCAATATTAGTTTTATAGTTATGTCGATTCAAGGTTGGAAATTTGCATAATCAAACCAAAACGTTAAAGTTTAATGTGGCCTACCAATTAACCCAAATCATACGTTTACAAAGAGACCTAGACCACAAACAATAGATTTATTAGAGTAAACAATGGGCTGGTTTTTGAAAGCAACTACTATGCAAATACTGTGAGTTTATATAAAACGGAGTAGCATATAGAGTGGTGGATCATGTAAAGTTATAGATCTAGCAACTACAAAAACAGAGAAAAAAATTGTTATTAAAAAAGAGAAAACAAAAAATGAGTAATATTGGTTTACTACCTATTGGTTGTTTTCTTCTGTTTCGCTTGTTCAACAGTGTCATGTTATTTGAATAGTACCTCAACAACTACTCTTAAATACAAATGTCCTCCTCAACAATCCCGGGCTCTGCTTCACTTTAAACACAGCCTTCTTACCGTCAATCTCCCTTACGCTTTCAACCTACACATTTGTTTCATGTGTTTGCGTTCGCTTGGTGATGCAGATTACCATCCAGTTATGAGGAACTAGAAGACAAATACAGATTGTTGTGACTGGAATGGCGTCACTTGCGATCAGTCCACCAGTGATGTTATTGGTCTTGATCTTAGCTGTGGTACGCTACAAGGTACCATCCATCCTAACTCCTCCCTTTTCAACCTTCCTCACCTCCAAAGACTCAACCTCGCTTTTAATGATTTTAGTGGTTCCGGTATTCCACCTGAAATTGGAAGGTTATCAAAAAGTCTCACACATCTCAACATCTCTAATTGCGAATTTGTTGGAAAAGTTCCAACAAACGTCACACTTTTTCATAATTTGGTGTCTCTTGATCTCTCTGGAAATGATGATATGATTCTTGAACCTCATGTTTTTGTGGGCCTGCTACAAAATTTTACTTATTTAAGAAAACTATCGCTTGCTTCTCTTAATATCAGTTCAGCTTTACCTAGTTATCTTAATATCTCTTATTCTTCTTTGGAAATACTAAATCTTGGGGATACTAAATTGTACGGCAAATTACCCGGTGACATTTTCAATATTCAGTCTTTGGAAATACTTGACTTGTCAATTAACAGTTTCACACTCACAAGCCAAATCCCATCAAAAACCTCGCTTCTTCCAAATTTGGTTTCGCTTGATCTCTCTAACAATTTTGATTTGAGATTTGAATCTCATATTTTAAACAACATCCTAAAAAGTTCTACACTCTTGAGAGACCTTCGTCTATCTTCTGTTAATGTCTCTGGTGTTTTACGACCTCATCTTAATAATAGGTCCTCTTCTTTGAATTACATGGATCTCTCTTATTGTAATTTGATGGGGTCCCTTCCCAAATCTCCACTTAACCTAACACACCTCACTTATCTGGATTTATCAAATAACAAACTTAACGGAACACTGCCATCTTGGTTGTTTACTCCTCCATCTTTAAAATATCTCGCTCTAGAAGATAATATGTTCAGTGGGGATGTATCGTTTGCTCTTCCGCAGTTAGAAGATATATCCATCGCTCGCAATCAATTAGGTGACCAAATTGATCAATCCCTCATTATGAAATCCACCAACCTTTATTCCTTGGATCTTTCATCTAATAATTTTAACGGTGACTGGGAGTTAAGTACACTGCTATCACACCTTACAAACATTGAATTTCTTTATCTCTCGTACAGTGGTTTATCAGTTACGACTAGTAACGCTGAAAATATTTCCAATCCCAATATGCAGTTTTTATATTTGAACTCTTGCAAGTTAAAGGAGTTTCCGGTGTCCTTACGATCCATGACAAATCTTACACATTTAGAGCTAACTAACAATGAAATGCATGGAGACTTTTCTTTCGAGGCAAGAGAGATCGGAGATGGTAATAAGTTGGAATTCTTGGATCTGTCACATAACCTAATAACAAGCTTGTCACAAATAAAATTGTACGGACTAAAAATTCTAAATCTCGAGTCCAATCAGATTCAGGGACCGTTCCCTTCATCAATTTGCAACATGAGCAATTTAGGTGTACTGGATTTGTCCAATAATAGATTTGGAGGAGATATTCCACGATGCTCTGGAAATATCAACAGTCTTGAAATGATGGATCTAGGGAATAATGATTTCCACGGTACAATTCCAAACATGTATGAAAATTGTGAATCGTTAACAGGGCTTATTCTGAATGGAAATCGCTTACATGGTGAGTTGCCAAGTTCCTTGAGCAAATGTCAATCCTTGAAAATACTTGATCTTGGAAACAATAGCTTCAATGGTACATTACCTCAATGGTTAGGTAATCTTCAAAACCTGGAGGCTCTTATTCTCAAATCAAACCATTTTCATGGTCCCATTGTTGTTGGATCCTCATTTGAAAGTCTACGAGTACTTGACTTATCACATAATGGGTTTGTAGGCCGACTCCCTCAAAAGTATTTTGAAAACTTAAAGGCCATGATGAGTGGTCTAAGAAGCACAGATCTTGAATATATTAATTTTAGAGGCGTGTATTACTCGGTCGTTATGGATGTAAAAGGTCGTGATCTCTCTTTTCCACAACTTTCGGTTGACTATGTGATTCTTGATCTTTCCGATAACCGATTTGAAGGGGAGATTCCAAGTATCATTGGTAATCTTATTTCGTTGATAGTGCTCGACTTATCCCACAATAACCTCACAGGTCGAATTCCACTTGCTTTAGGGAATCTCACAAACATTGAATCGGTGGACCTATCTTGTAACCGACTCACTGGGAAGATTCCTCAAAGCCTTGTCGGCATCACGAACCTTGAATATTTAAACCTCTCAAAAAACAATCTTGAACGGCATATTCCAGAAGGAAATCAGTTTGATACTTTTAACATGAGCTCGTTTCAAGGTAACCCAAAACTCTGTGGGTCTCCATTGCCCAATAAGTGCAGTGAACAGTCAGACGAGCCAGAGCTTGATGATGAGGTGGATAATGGATTCACATGGAGAGTTGTGATGATGGGATATGGATGTGGAACGTTTGTTGGACTGCTAATGGGATATCTCATATTATCAAGCGGAAGACCAAAGTGGTTTAATGCAATTGCTGATGCAGGAGAGTACTTAATTCATACAAGGCGAACCAAGAGAAGATATGTATATATCGGGAAATAATTTCTTGAAAGGTATGATTTCATGTGTTTCTTGTTTCAACAAATTGTCCAGTTTACAGTTGCTTAGTAATTTCCTTTCTAAATTTCATGCAGGATGAATGTTATGCATGGAGTTGGGCTGTTTGAAATAAGTTGTGTTGCATATTGAACAAGTTCATTGTGGAGCTCTACCTGTTGTTTTGATTATGGAGTACTAATTATCAAAAACTTATGAAATAAGTTGTGTTATGGACAAAATTTTGGTAATTTTATGAGTTAAACTTTTATAAAAGAAAAAATTCAGTGGAGCGTCCCTATGGTATACCCCATACTTTATGCGGCGTCCATGAGCTTTTTTTTTTACGTAACCCCATACTCGACGTCCAAAAGCTTTTTTTTCGTAAGGGGTCACCGTACTTTGCACCACTTTCATGAGGGGTCCTTGTCACTAATGGTCGTTAAATTGTTTCGTTTAGTCAGGACCTGTACATAGCACATGAGGGGTATTTTTGTCAATAAGATTTTCTCTTTTAACTACCACATCATCTATCTTCTATCCAAAAACAACATAAACTCTAATCAGTTTATTCCTTCCTTCCATCCATTAATTAATCCATATTCTAAATCATGCATTGCATGTCAAAAACTTCACTGGTGGCTTACACCGTTAAAAACCGAACCCCCAACTAGTTTATACTCCCTCCGTCACAGATTAATTCTCCAATATTTTTTTTCAGGCTATCCTAAATTGATTGTCTACGTATAAAAATGAAAAATAAAGTTAATGATGTTTACAAAATTGTCCCCAATGAATTAATTCAATTACAAAAGTTGAAGGCCTTTCTAATTAATTGATTGAGGTAAACTGTAAAGTTAGAAAAAATTACAAAAAAGTACATGACATTTCTTAAACTACGTGTTTTTTGTTTCAGATAATTAATCTTGGACGTGGGAGTATACAATAATCGGTACATCAAAACCCACAACAAAAATTGGATTAAGCGTATTGTTGTTGTTGGACAGATCAATGTTTCCGACCCAAAAACTACACTCACTTCAGTCCCAGATACGCTTATTGGGCCAGTTTCAGTTGTTGATTCATCTTGTTTAGTTGGTGAAGATATGTCAAACGATAAGGGTGCAAAAGTTGGATATGATTTTAAAGAAATTGACCAAGGCAAGAAATTTAAAGAAGGAAAAGGTTTGCTCCATCAAAGGTTAGTCGATCCAGTAAATTGCATTGTGATTGCACCAATTCATTATGCAAAGGTTTTTGTCGGAAATGGGTTCTTTAAGGCAAAACTGAAAGAAGCGGGTTTTGAAGAGGTTGTGTCTAAAGAAGTTGGTACCTCGGGTAGGAACAAGAAGAGAAAACTTGATTCGGATTCTTTTAGCTGGCACGATCATGCAGATGACGATAATATTGAAATTGCTATTCAAAATTCCTTTATAGTTTCTTCTGTGGATGGCGCGGAGTCTGCCCTTTAATTTCTGGCACCAAATTTCATGACCCGTCCTAATCCATCCGGACAAAGTCCATATCGATTATAAACGATTCATAATAGTTGATTACATTGCGAGGTACTTGACCTCTATATGATACATTTTACAAACATTGCATTCGTTTTTAAAAGACAAACTTGCTTTACATCGAAAGTTGACGGCATGCATGTCATTTCATAATATATCCAACTATAATTGACTTAATAATAATCTGGATGAACTCAATGACTCGAATGTAACGTCTTTTGAAATATGTCATGAATGACTCCAAGTAATATCTCTAAGATGAACAAATGCACAGCGGAAGATTTCTTTCGTACCTGAGAATAAACATGCTTTAAAGTGTCAACCGAAAGGTTGGTGAGTTCATTAGTTTAACATAAATAATCATTTCCATCATTTTAATAGACCACAAGATTTTCATTTTCAATTCTCATAAATACACGTCCCATGCATAGAGACAAAAATATCATTCATATGGATTGAACACCTGGTAACCGACATTAACAAGATGCATATAAGAATATCCCCTATCATTCCGAGAAATCCTTCGGACATGATAAAAACAACATCGAAGTACTAAAGCATCCGGTACTTTGGATAGGGTTCGTCGGGCCCATAGATCTATCTTTAGGATTCGCGTCAATTAGGCGTGCACTAATTCTCAAAATTAGTGATGTTCCCTAATTCTTAGGCTACCAAGCTAAAAGGGGCATATTCGGCTTCGATCATTCAACCATATAATGTAGTTTCAATTACTTGTGTCTATTTCGTAAAACATTTATAAAAAATTGCGCATGTATTCTCAGCCAAAAAATATAAAGGGTAAAAAGACAAATGAAACTCACCTAATGTATTTTGTAGTAAAAATACATATGACTATATCGAACAATGCAGGGTTGGCCTTGGATTCACGAACCAATGTCATTTGTATATTTATATATATTAAAACCTATAATCGTAACTGAACAAATTTATTTATTATATCTTAATTTATATATTATATATATTTAATTTATGTATATATTCAAAATGATTAATACTTATATAGTTATATTAATATGTCCATATTTTTATATATAATTATTTAGTGTTTAAAAATCAATAGTTTGCTATATATAAGTATTTATATAAATAATGTTAATATACTAGATATATAGTTATATGGAATATCAATATAATTATATTATATGTAATAAGTGTGTTTTTAGGTATAAAATATTTATTTGTTAAAAATGATAATTTTGATATTAATGATTTACTAATGATAATAATAATACCTTTATTAATAATGATAATATTAATAGATTGTATTGTTTTTCTTAATAATGATAATAATAATAATAATAATAATAATAATAATAATAATAATAATAATAATAATAATAATAATAATAATAATAATAATAATAATAATAATACCAGTAATAATAATAACAATGGTAAGAATTATATTTGTAATACTAATATCAATAATAACGATAATACTAGTAATAATTATAATACCAATGTTAATTATAATTCTAATAATAATCATGTCAATAATAACAAAATTAATCATAGTAAGTAATAATAATAACAATTAAATTATTAATAACAATAATCAAAAATAATAATAACAATAATAATAATAATAATAATAATAATAATAATAATAATAATAATAATAATAATAATAATAATAATAATAATAATAAAAGGAAAATGAGACTACCTTTGAAGGAGTTAAAATAAAAATAACTGTCCAGGCCTAGAATCGAACCCGAGACCTCTCGCTACTACACCAACACCCTTAATCGATGGACCGTTGCCCTTTTTATGTTTTAAAACCCAATCCAATTATAAATAACCCGTATTATGTTTCCCTATACATCTTCTTCTTCAGATAAATGAACGACCAGAGGATCCCAATCATAAAAACTAGATTGGTTTTAAAATGAAGCGTATATTCAATCATAAATTGGTTCTTGAGTGAATTGAAACTAAAAAATAAAAATAAAAAAAAAATCACAGCAAACTGCTCGTCGCTGTTTGAAGGAAAAAAAATATGATTTTCATTTATAGATCGTATTATGCCAAGGTTAAAACATGAAATATATTTCAATTCAATCCTAGAAACTATTCCAATCATCAATTTCATCAGAAATAACATAACTTTCGCGAATTTAAACTTCAAAGAACCAGCTGCCAAATTCGAATTCAAACCTTTGACTGCCAAATTCGAATTCAATATGAGGAATTGGAGGCTTAGAATTTGCAGATAGTTTGAGTAATTAAATCGTAACATAACTGCATTGTTAGATTTTGAAAAGTAGTTCGAATTTGAATTTTGGTTGGAAAGTTGTCGTGAGCAGAAATAAAAAAGAAAAAAAATTATAATGTGTTCTTATTATTTTCTGTATGCTTTGTCGATTCTAGCTAACACCTCAGTATCTAATGATAAATAAAGATCTTAATCAACTCATGGGAGCAGTAATTCACTTGTTGTGTTTCGATGGTGGTTGACACCCGATACTTGGACAAGAACAAGAAGACAGAAGGAGGAAAAAAAAAATAAAAATAAATAAGTCTGTTGGCATAAATCACGGAGATATATATATATCTGTATAATATATTTTATATTTATTATATATTAATAATTAATATATTAATTAATAACAATAATACAATTAATAATAATAATAATCAATAAAACTGATTTAACTGATGCTGATATATAAATATGATTTAATTATTAATAATATGATGTAACTTGTTATTAATTATAAAAGTACTTAATAAAGTAATAATAATAATATTGATAATAATAAAAATGATAATTTGATAATATGATAATTTTATCAATAATAATAATGATAAACATGATAATACTAATAATAATGATATAGCATAATACATATATCAAATCTGTTATTAATAATAATAATGAAAGTATTAATAATTTTAATACATTAATTGCATTCAAATGAAATCTAATATAATACCATTTATTATTTATGTAAGATTATGTTATATGACGACATTTACTGAACAGTTAAAATCTAAATGTTTAATAGAAATCATATATAGTTTCATAATAACATATACTAAATATTTAATATTCACATAATTCTATATCTAATAGTATGTAGTTGTGTTTGCATATTAGTTACATCATGTAAATAGAAATACATTAATACTGTTATATATATATATATATATATATATATATATATATATATATATATATATATATATATATATATATATATATATATATATATATATATATAACCTATATATCTATTTACTATATTATATTATTTCATAATAGAAATATATTATTAAAAGTTTCAACACATAATATTTATATCCCTTATATATATATGTATATTAAAATAATAATAATTATGTATAAAAATCATATATATTTATTTATAAACTCATTTTAATAAAGACGTAATTACTTCGTATATTACTTTACATTTCCAATTCAAATTATTAAATTGTATCTTATTATTTCAATTTAACATATATATTTATATTTATATTATATATACATATTTATTAACAACAATTGATTCGTGAATCGTCGGGAATAGTCAAAGGGTAGTTGCATATATGAACATCGTTTCAAAATTTTCTAGACTCAACATTACATACATTGCTTATCGTATCAAAATCACATAAAGATTAAGTTTAAATTTGGTCGGAAATTCTCGGGTCGTCACAGTACCTACCCGTTAAAGAAATTTCATCCCGAAATTTGAGTGAGGTGGTCATGGCTTACAATAAAAATGTTTTCATGACAAATATAAGTTGATAATTAGAGGTTTATCATTATTGAATAAATGAGTAAATGAAGATTCGACTTAACCGGTGACGTAGTCATGATTGAATTTAGAAAATAATTTTCGTCTTAACTTTTGACGTTGTCTTGGTTGAATTCCGGAATTCAAGGAATGTAAAGAAAATCTTCGAAATCTAAAAGATTTGATTCTTCGGCGAATTAAGATCTCTATAATTAAATACGATGATCTACCTCGATTACTCTGTCTGGTATTTCCACTATAAATTCTACCTTTTCCGTTCCATTAGTTTTCACCATTCCTATACTTTCTTTCTTTGTTCATATATCCAAAAGATTATAATAATGCTTAATCCGGTTCTAATTCTTGTTCTTATTCTGACTATCGTAATGATTGTTCTTCTTTTTCAACTCCCACAGGAAGAATCTTTTTATTTCTACTATGCTCTAGGGATTATTGTATGTATAATCCTTCCGTGTCTTTTTATTGCCATACGCACTGATATTCACGGTTTGTAATTTCAGTGTTATCATTGGGCTTTATATTTTCCCTTATATACCGGAGCTATTTGCCTTTTTATTCTCTTCTCGACTCTAAGTATAACCAGTAATGGTCCAGAATTTGTAGATATGAAATTCAGAATGAACATGGTTAATGTTCTAAAAAGGAAATGGTAATGGCACGATCTTGATTGGTTAAATTACCAAAATTCAAGAAAAAGATAGAACTATCAAGAAAATTTGTTCTTGATATGTTTATAGATTATATAGAATGTAAGAGTCGTATAACATGGCACATGATGACTTATGGTCTGTGAATCATCACGTTTCATTAAAAACTCAGCATGACTTACTGTAATATAATCACGTTGATCAAATGTCATTATATTATACTAACTCATGCATCGGTTCCCAACACTACTTCAAAAACATTCATACTTTAAATTCGAATTTTAAAGAAATTTAGAAACTAAAATGGTTTCCTTTATGATGTAATATAGATAGCAGGAAGAGATAAATAATTTCGGACAAGAATATTTATGAAAATATCCTCAGAAATATCGAAGATTTTTATGATGATATTTTGGAATTTCTAAGTTCGAAGGTTGATGAAGAAAGATTTTCCGCAAGATTTTAACATGACTTCAGAGTAGGATATTCTCTAAAGATTTCATCGGATACAGAATCATCTAGATTCTTTGAATATAGGTATGGTCCTTGTATTTGTCTTTGGTCTCCTTCGTGGTTAGCTCAATCCGTTTTTCAGTTCCAATTTTTCTGAGCTTTTCTAACATACTATTCTTTATCATTAAACTTCCGACAATTAAGGTCATTTACGGTTGTCTACAGTTTCTGCTGCTTCATTCAGCTTTTTCAACATTCAGAGTATTGATTTGTAGACTGAGTGCTGTTCAGAATTTCAGAATGAAAGACCATAATTCTAAGAGATAAATGTTATACATATAACTGTTGATGTATATATGCTGTGAGTTTTCAAAGCACTGATTGCTGATTCCCGGTAATTGGTATGGCAGTTCTTGTTACTAGATGCGGATGAGTATATGATAGGATTTCAATGAATAAATATAATGATTTATCGGAGAGATTTAAACCAAGAAGAAACGAGGTTGCCGGTATGTCTGCTGGTAATATGGTAGAATATGAAAGGTTCCCCGGTAACAATAAAAGAGCACGCATATATATCAAAGTTATAATAAGGTTGTTTTGAATGAAAAGTCGAAGTTTGACTTGTTGGAGCTGTGACAAAATTGGCTAATTTGGAAGGGATTACCAAGTTATTTTGGGTAATAATAATGTAAAGGAGCTAACACAGATACGGGTTAAACGTTTTACTCAGGTTCCGAGTGTTTAAAGATGCATAACTATATGCGTCAATCTCTTCTTCCGTAGATGAAGTGCGGTTGGTTCATACTCTCGATTGAGGTGTTTTCAAGAATCATGAAAGGTTTGAACGTAGATTGTAATTGTCAAAATACAAATGAGGTATAGGATGAAATCAAGTGGCAAACTTGAAGAGATGTTTAGTTTCATATGTTATAATCAATGTTTTAATTCATTTTAATTTTCCAATGTTGGTAGTCCTCAGTTGATAGTCCACAGTTAGCAGTTCAATAATTTGTATATAGTTTAATATGTAACATCTGAATTAATTAATACGTATCGTGACCCGTGTACATGTCTCAGACTCGATCACAACTCAAATTATATATATTATTGTAGAATCAACCTCAACCCTGTATAGAGAACTCGATCATTACTGCATATAGAGTGTCTATGGTGATTCCAAATAATATATATAGATGCGTCGATATGATATGTCAAAACCTTGTATACGTGTCCCGATATTTAAAGTGCGTAAAATAAATAACAGAAATTAAATAACGATAAATAAAGTGCGTAAAGTAAATAATAGAAATTAAATGACGATAAATAAAATTGCGAGAATGTAAATTGCGATAATTAAATTGCGATAAAGAAAATGTAACCAGTTAGCTAGGAACAATTAGCTAGGAACAGTTAGCGTGGATTCTTAACAAAATTTCTCATAGTTAATTCGTTTGCTTCTAACAAATTTTATTTTGTCAAATATTTTCTTCATTATGCCACTTGTTGGATTCTGATAAATCAAAATCCCAATATGAAATTGGATGAATATGGTTATTCTGTGGTGAACGGATTTGTATATCGGTGGATGTAAGTAGGATAGTAAATGACTGTTGAATCAACTTCGAAGAATGTACAGTGTAATTTATTAATGTGAGATCTGAATATTCTTCGGGTATTACCTACCCGTTAAAATATTTTCATCATTAACAGTTTGTACAAAAGAATTCTTAATTACAATCTTTATGAAAACATATATACATATATATTTTCTTCAGATGTAATCATAGATTTAATGAGTTAATATGATATTAAACTCATTTGATTTACCGTTAGAACAAGAATCTATAATCTCTAAAACATTAGAGATTACATAATCGCCATGTCGTATGAAGATAAATGATGTAGAACGTCATGTAGAACGAAGATAATCGAGGTAGGACATCATGTAGTATGATGATTATGCTGGAGGTACAGACTGAGAGTTTGAGACGTGTAGTGTTGAGGCTTGTGCTGTGGATGTTGTTGTTGGTGGTACTGGTGTTGCCGGTGTTGCTGCTGATGGTACTGTTGGTGCCGATGTTGTTGTTGAAGCTGGTAAATTTTGCACCATATTTTCCACATTGATCATTCGAGAGCAAAGCTCGTTGACTTCTTCTATTACACCGGGGTGATTGTTGGTAAGAACGAGCGAATGAATAAGGTTTAGAATCTGAGATAGTATGTAATCATGACGAGATATTCGGAAAATGAGGGTGAAAATGGTGTTTCGGACTAGTTCGCCGGTAAGTGTTTCAGGTTCTTCGTCAAAACGTGAATTTGGTTGATGGAAAGGATCGCCTTCTTTTCATCTCCATTGATTTAGTAGGCTACGAACCCATCAAATGAATTGGTTGATTCATTCTAGGACACTGCTTTTGAAGATTAGGTGAATATTCATGTCGGAACAGCTGTCGGAACAACTATCGGAATAGCTATCGGAATCTGAGGGACTCGAACTGGTTGAGGGATTCATCTCGTACGATCAGATGAAGGATTTTCGATAAGAAATAGATTATAGGATGTAGATTAGTACCCTGCAGTACATAGTTTACATATGCATATATAATACTAAAATCCCATAAGTTACAGAGGAATCTACGGAAGCTGTCAGGCAAAGGTAACAATAACAGATACGCTAAGATATGAATTTATCTATACACTATTTATGCAATAGAGGCAGTAAGACATGTCTAGACTTTAAGAATGATAAGCAAATAATTTTTGACACTAAATGATAAGCAAAACTTTTGACATGCAGACACGGTCGAAGTCCAGACTCACTAATACATCCTAACGACTTATCAGTTATACACACTAATACAGACCTGGTTCGCTAAGACCACCGCTCTGATACCAACTTTCATGACCCGTCCTAATCCATCCGGACGAAGTCCATATCGATTATAAGCGATTCATAATAGTTGATTACATCGCGAGGTACTTGACCTCTATATGATACATTTTACAAACATTGCATTCGTTTTTAAAAGACAAACTTTCTTTACATTGAAAGTTGACGGCATGCATGTCATTTCATAATATATCCAACTATAATTGACTTAATAATAATCTTGATGAACTCAATGACTCGAATACAACGTCTTTTGAAATATGTCATGAATGACTCCAAGTAATATCTCTAAGATGAACAAATAAACAGCGAAAGATTTCTTTCGTACCTGAGAATAAACATGCTTTAAAGTGTTAACCGAAAGGTTGGTGAGTTCATTAGTTTAACATAAATAATCATTTCTATCATTTTAATAGACCACAAGATTTTCATTTTCAGTTCTCATAAATACACGTCCCATGCATAGAGACAAAAATATCATTCATATGGATTGAACACCTGGTAACCGACATTAACAAGAGGCATATAAGAATATCCCCTATCATTCCGGGAAATCCTTCGGACATGATAAAAACAACATCGAAGTACTAAAGCATCCGGTACTTTGGATGGGGTTCGTCGGGCCCATAGATCCATCTTTAGGATTAGTGTCAATTAGGCGTGCACTAATTCTCAAAATTAGTGATGTTCCCTAATTCTTAGGCTACCAAGCTAAAAGGGGCATATTCGGCTTCGATCATTCAACCATATAATGTAGTTTCAATTACTTGTGTCTATTTCGTAAAATATTTATAAAAAATTGCGCATGTATTCTCAGCCCAAAAATATAAAGGGTAAAAAGGCAAATGAAACTCACCTAATGTATTTTGTAGTAAAAATACATATGACTATATCGAACAATGCATGGTTGGCCTTGGATTCACGAACCTATGTCATTTGTATATATATTTGTATATATATATATATATATATATATATATATATATATATATATATATTAAAACCTATAATCGTAACTGAACAAATTTATTTATTATATCTTAATTTATATATTATATATATTTAATTTATGTATATATTAAAAATGATTAATACTTATATAGTTATATTAATATGTCCATATTTATATATATATATAATTGTTTAGTGTTTAAAAATCAATAGTTTTCTATATATAAGTATTTATATAAATAATGTTAATATGCTAGATATATAGTTCTATGGAATATCAATATAATTTTATATTATATGTAATAAGTGTGTTTTTAGGTATAAAATATTTATTTGTTAAAAATGATAATTTTGATATTAATGATTTACTAATGATAATAATAATACCTTTATTAATAATGATAATATTAATAGATTGTATTGTTTTTCTTAATAATGATAATAATAATAATAATAATAATAATAATAATAATAATAATAATAATAGTAATAATAATAATAATAATAATACTTATACCAGTAATAATAATAACAATGGTAAGAATTATATTTGTAATACTAATATCAATAATAACGATAATACTAGTAATAATTATAATACCAATGTTAATTATAATTCTAATAATAATCATGTCAATAATAACAATATTAATCATAGTAAGTAATAATAATAACAATTAATTTATTAATAACAATAATCAAAAATAATAATAACAACAACAATAATAATAATAATAATAATAATAATAATAATAATAACAATAATAATAATAATAATAATAATAATAATAATAATAATAATAATAATAATAATAATAATAATAATAATAATAATAAAAGGAAAATGAGACTACCTTTGAAGGAGTTAAAATAAAAATAACTGTCCAGGCCTAGAATCAAACCCGAGACCACTCGCTACTACACCAACACCCTTAACCGATGGATCGTTGCCCTTTTTCTGTTTTAAAACCTAATCCAATTGTAAATAACCCGTATTATGTTTCCCTATACATCTTCTTCTTCAGATAAATGAACGACCAGAGGATCCAAATCATAAAAACTAGATTGGTTTTAAAATGAAGCGTATATTCAATCATAAATTGGTTCTTGAGTGAATTGAAACTAAAAAAATAAAAAAAAATATAAAAAAAATCCACAGCAAACTGCTCGTCGCTGTTTGAAGGAAAAAAATAAATATGATTTTCATTTATAGATCGTATTATGCCAAGGTTAAAACATGAAATATATTTCAATTCAATCCTAGAAACTATTTCAATCATCAATTTCATCAGAAATAACATAACTTTCGCGAATTTAATCTTCAAAGAACCAGTTGACTTTTTGAATTCAAACCTTTGACTGCCAAATTCGAATTCAATATGAGGAATTGGAGGCTTAGAATTTGCAGATAGTTTGAGTAATTGAATCCTAACATAATTGCATTGTTAGATTTTGAAAAGTAGTTCGAATTTGAATTTTGGTTGGAAAGTTGTCGTGAGCAGAAATAAAAAAGAAAAAAAATATAATGTGTTCTTATTATTTTCTGTATGCTTTGTCGATTCTAGCTAACACCTCAGTATCTAATGATAAATAAAGATCTTAATCAACTCATGGGAGTAGTAATTCACTTATTGTGTTTCGATGGTGGTTGACACCCGATACTTGGACAAGAACAAGAAGACAGAAGGAGGAAAAAAATAAAATAAAAAAATAAATAAGTCTGTTGGCATAAATCACGGAGATATATATATCTGTATAATATGTTTTATATTTATTATATATTAATAATTAATATATTAATTAAAAACAATAATACAATTAATAATAATAATAATAATCAATAAAACTGATTTAACTGATGCTGATATATAAATAAGATTTAATTATTAATAATATGATGTAACTTGTTATTAATTATAAAAATACTTAATAAAGTAATAATAATAATATTGATAATAATAAAAATGATAATTTGATAATATGATAATTTTATCAATAATAATAATGATAAACATGATAATACTAATAATAATGATATAGCATAATACATATATCCAATCTGTTATTAGTAATAATAATGAAAGTATTAATAATTTTAATACATTAATTGCATTCAAATGAAATCTAATATAATACCATTTATTATTTATGTAAGATTATGTTATATGACGACATTTACTGAACATTTAAAATCTAAATGTTTAATAGAAATCATATATAGTTTCATAATAACATATACTGAATATTTAATATTTACATAATTCTATATCTAATAGTATGTAGTTGTGTTTGCATATTAGTTACATCATGTAAATAGAAATACATTAATACTGTTACATATATATAACCATTATATATCTACTTACTATATTATATTATTTCATAATAGAAATATATTATTAAAAGTTTCAACACATAATATTTATATCCCTTATATATATATATATATATATATATATATATATATATATATATATATATATATATATATATATATATATATATATATATATATATATATATATATATATATATATATATATATATATATATATATATATATGTATATTAAAATAATAATAATTATGTATAAAAATCATATATATTTATTTATAAACTCATTTTAATAACGACGTAATTACTTCGTATATTACTTTACATTTCCAATTCAAATTATTAAATTGTATCTTATTATTTCAATTTAACATATATATTTATATTTATATTATATATAAATATTTATTAACAACAATTGATTCGTGAATCGTCGGGAATAGTCAAAGGGTAGTTGCATATATGAACATCATTTCAAAATTTTCTAGACTCAACATTACATACCTTGCTTATCGTATCAAAATCACATAAAGATTAAGTTTAAATTTGGTCGAAAATTCTCGGGTCGTCACACCAAAATGAGAGAGAAAGGTTTTCTTTCAGGATCTCAAGGATCACGGTATAATTGCCGCTCATCGGCAATTTTGGTTGGTGATTCTTCCGCTAACGTTTGACTTACAAGTTCGTCAATCGGGCCAAAAATGATTAGTTTTTTGGTTTGTGTTTAGTTAGTTTTGTATTTCGAGTCCGATGATGGTATTTTGTTTCGTAGGTTAATTTTTTGGTTTAAAGTTTTTCTTAGGAAGAAGAGACTTGGTATTAGATAGTTATAGTTTGTTCTCGCTCTCTAGGTTCGAGCCTTTTTGATATCTTGTTGCAGTGTTGCAAAACTCGACCGACTCGGATGAGTACTCGGGGAGAAATCGGCAGATCGTAGGAAACGAGAAATCGACCACAAACTCGGTCAACTTTGGTCAACTCAGTCAACACCGGTTAAACCTGCAAAATTTTCATTTTTTTTGTTTCTCACCTTTTTCATATTCTTGGATGCTAGAAAATGAATTTTGACGACTGAAATTGAAAGTTATTTGCCTGAATTTGAGTTAAGTAAGAAAAAGTTAAGGAAAAAAATTAAAAATATAAATAAATGGGATGAGAATAACATATGTGAGCTGTGTAAGTTACCTTAATAAATAATATTATAAACTTAAAATATATATAAAATATAGTAAAAAACTAAAAAATCAACGAAAGCTAACATCCGAGTTCTCCCCCGAGTTTTCCCCGAGTCGCCAAGAACTCCTCAAATCCTGCCGAGTTCTTCCCGAGTCACGATTTTTACAACTTTGTCTTGTTGTATCTTTTGGCTCAATTCGTTTTCTTTTAAAAAACATTCTCGTTTCTATATAAGTGTTTTATTTTTGTTAAAAAAAATTTGGATTAAGGTTGCGTTGAATTTGAGACGACCCGTACCTTTACAAAACCTGCAACAAAAAGGAAGCTTGATGGAGATCTGAGTTCGGCCGGTTACAACCAACCTTAGTGAGTCAGATCGGGTTCATTGATCTCCATCGTCCTCCGGCATCCTATTACCACATATTCACCACCACTCTCAGCCACCACCGCATACGCCACCACGTACTCCACCACCATTCTCCGTCGCTATACGAATTCATCGCTATCTCAACCGTAGCAACTGTAAATTGAAATTAGAACTGCTTTTAGACATCCTGACGTGTGCCGGATCTAAATCGCTTCCAGTTTCTAGATCTAAAATCAACAAGACTAAAAGTTTGGAGAAGGCGAAATTGACCGGAAATCTGCTATTGTTGTCAGAGCGTTGCCGGAAATCGACCGAAAGTCTGCTACCGTAATTCGATTTCCATCATCTACATTCAATTTTTGTTTCTTTACCATCAATTGGTTTGGCTATTTTTTTATTAAAGTTGGGTCATTTGAACGTAGTCTGAAGTGAAGTTTGGGTATTGTTTATTGACAGGTGCAAAGATTATCGTGTTTGAAATCGGATATAAATTGACTGCCGGATTCGTTCTTGAATCATGTAATCACTATCCCTATAAAGTATTTCGACCCTACGATTGCCTTGGTTGCACGAAATCTTTACAGGCATAAGACACGAACGCAATCGGTGTTTTTGGCAATGAAATCACTGATCAAATTGTTAGAGAATATGTGTGTGTTTTCTGTTTGTTGATGAATGCAGAATGAATGATAAAACGTCCAAAATCTGTTATGTAAAACAGTTAGACAAATGAAAGGATGTATCCCTTCATTTTAGGAGGGAAAAACTGTTATACCGAAAAGGTATAACTATTGGATTGCACCTTTGAGCGGGACCCCAGGCAGGGGCGCTGCCCCTTGGACCCCACCAGGGGCGCTGCCCCTTGGACCCCGCAAGAGGGCGCAACCCCCTTGACCCCGGCATTTTGCGCGACAGTTAGCAACCAACACTTACGGGCGTGTACTCCACACTCTCCGAACCCGTTGTTAAGTATAGCTATCTAACACCTGCATTCAAGTAAATCGTAACTAGCTAAAATGCACGTTGGATGACACTAAAATCACCAACAAATCCCCCCCCCCCCCCCCCAAATCCCATTTTAGTGTATTCCTTGATTTACTAAAATAACTAAACAAACAGAACAAACTAATGCATAAATGGAAATGTTCGTGAAGAATTGAATTTCCACTTAGTATAATATTTACGAGAATTCGAAAATCATAGTGTTCACGAAGAATTGAACCCTTCAATTCATATGAAAACTATAAAATAATATACACATCAGTTTCTTACATATCCCCAAGACAATCTTGACACTATTATAAGCCATGTGTCCCAATCCTTCAGTGAACATATTGGCAGCTAAGTCCAAAGCTCCATTGAAGCGGCAAAACTTCATGCTCACATAGGTAGTCCTTTTACATCTTGCACCTGCATATGCAATTTTTCAAAAGAACTATTAAGAAGAATAACTTCAACCTAACTCAACTTGCAGGTCTAAACACATACTTTGGGATTAGAATTTTATGTGTTTCAATCTTCAGAAAGTAAGCTTATCTCATTGAATTCAGCTTCTAGCGTTGTACTAGAAGGGAATTGGGCGTCTCACTTTGGAAGATTTATGTGGACTTCAATCCCACTCCAATAGCCGACTTGTGCACTAAGTCTCGGGCTAATGCTTTAGTCAAGTGATCCGATAAATTTTGTTGTGATCTAACAAAACTTACGGGATATCACTCCATGTGAAATCAGCTTGCGAACCATACTGTGTCTAACACCTAGGTGTCTAGACTTTCCATTGTACATTTGGCTATAACCCTTAGCCAAAGTAGCTTCACTGTCACAACGGATAGAAATAGGAGATATTAGCTTTGGCCACAAAGGAATTTCATGAATCATATTCCTTAACCAATCAGCTTCCTTACCAGCTGTAGCTAAAGCTATAAATTCAGACTCCATGGTTGAATTTGTAATGCATGTTTGCTTCTTAGAAGCCCATGATATAGCACCTCCTCCAAGTAGGAATATCTAACCAGCCGTAGATGAATGATCTTCGACGTTGGTTATCCAACTTGCATCCGAATATCCTTCTAAAACTGAAGGGAACCCAGTATAAGTGATACCATAATCCATAGTACCCTTTAAATACTTGAATACTCTAACCACAACACGCCAATGAGAAGCATTTGGATTACTAGTAAACCTACTCAGTTTTCCCACTATGAAAGAAATATCGGGGCGTGTGCTTGTCATAGCATACATCAAACATCCAATTGCTCGAGAGTATTCAAGCTGTGATATAGCTTTACCCGAATGGGGCATAAGCTTCACAGTTGTATCAACGGGAGTATTCAAGGGAGAACATTGATCACACTTAAACCGTTTCAGGATCTTCTTAATATAATGAGATTGTGTGATCGTGATACCTCTATCATCCCTTTTAATCCTTATGCCTGAGATTACATCCGCAACTCCCATGTCCTTCATGGAGAATTTAGAAGATAAAAACTCCTTTGTTATATCAACTTGATCTTGGTCAGTACCAAAGATCAACATGTCATCCACGTATAAGCAAATGATCACACCTTTTCCGGATTGATCGAATTTGCTATATACACATTTGTCAGATTGATTTAGTACAAAACCATTAGACAACACCACATCATCAAACTTCTGATGCCACTGCTTGGGAGCTTGTTTCAGCCCGTACAATGATTTAACCAACTTGCACACCTTATGCTCTTGACCTAGCATAACAAACCCTTCTGGTTGTCTCATATACACTTCCTCTTCCAAATCACCATTCAAGAATGCTGTTTTGACATCCATTTGATGGATCATAGATCATACATAGCAGCAAGTGCTATTAACAATCTAATAGTAGTGATACGAGAAACATGAGCATATGTATCGAAATAATCAATACCCTCCTTTTGTTTAAAGCCTTGGATAACCAATCTAGCTTTAAACTTATCAATTATGCCACCGACTTTCATTTTATTCTTGAAGATCCACTTATTTCCCAAAGGTTTGCATCCAGGAGGTAAATCTGTTAATACCCAAGTATTATTCTCCAAAATAGAACTCATCTCGTCTTCAATTGCTTCTTTCCAAAAAGCAACGTCACGAGATTTCATAGCCTCATCAAAGGTTCTAGGATCATCATCTATACTATAACAATAAGAAAATTGTGATTTAACACAATCTCTCGATCCTTCAACTAGGTAAAGTTGAAAATCAGAACCATACGACTTGGGTGTCCTAGTTCTAGAGCCCCTACGAGGTTCTAGTGACTCACTTGGAATTTCTTCCAAGTTAACTACTTGTGTAGTCTCATTTGAATGAGAAATCACGTCCCTTGGTCTAGGTATTTGTAACATCCTCAGATCAGGCCTAGAAGTAAGATGACTATTTTACCCTTAGGCATATTTGTGCGATTATTTATGCCTTTATTTTATTTATATGTGCAATATTATTTTATTATTTGGTTAAGACCAGTTTGTGACAAGGGTCACAGAACAGGTTCGTTTATTTAATTTGGACTCCGTTAGGGCTGTCAAATTAAGTACGAAAGATTTTAGATAACTGATAAATACCCGTGTGTGATGGGTTATGGGATATTAACCCCAATTAAGTGTAATGTGCTGCCTTCTTCCCTAATTTTCTCCCTTTCTCTAGAAAATTCCTAAACACACCGTACACTCTCAAACTCATTCCATCAAACCCTAGATTACTAATTTGTGTTCTAGAGCTCAAATCATTCATATCATCTTGTTCTTTATAGTTTACTGAATCTTTTAAGGTAAGAATCTTAGTGTATCAAGCTTTAATCTTTGAGAAAATGGAGTTTTTGTGTTAAGTTTGTTAAAAGTGGGTTTTAGTGTCAAATTGGTTGATTTTGATGTTGTTTGTGTCAAAATATGGTGGGTTTATGCTTATTGATGTTTAGTGTAGTCAATTTGGTCAGTTTTGAGGTATGAAACGAGCTCTAGAGCAAGAAATGGCGAATTTTGGGTTAAACCCGTAGATGTGTTCATCTTCTTCATCAGATGAACACACTCGACCGAGTGTCTCTTGACACTCGACCGACCGTATAGACGATCGACCGGTTGAGTGACACACTCGACCGAGTGTGTCTGAGTTCTGACCAGATGATTTATTTTACTCAGTCAGCAGTGTGAGTGGACACTCGACCGAGTGTGTAGACATAGTCGACCGACTGTGTGAGTCAGTCGGCCGTGTGTCTTTGAGGGCAGAATATTTTACTAAGTGTTGTTGTCTAGCCGTTATGCTGCCCGCGTGAATTCTGATTTTCAGGATGTAAATTCTGAAAATGCATAAGTGTTAAGTAGACTCTTTAGCGGCACTTTTTGTGACTGATTTCCTGTACTGTGCTATTTTGTGCTAATAGACAGAAACTAACTTGATTTGCCTTATGTTCAGGTGATAAGGATAAGGAAGCCGCTCAATGATAGATTATCTGAGCTAGTTGCGGGTATTCGGTGAGTGGGTCTATCTCCAGATAGAGTATTAAGTAGCTGACACGCTACTTGTTCAGACTTTTTATACTTATGTTTATATCCAGTATGAATACCATGTGTAGCTAGATATTGCCATGCTAGTTAGGACAATTACATGATTGATTTTTTGTGATCTTATGTGTGCACTGTTAGTTGGACACCAACCGAGGCGGCAAGGTTGGGAACCCACCGAGGCGGCAAGGTAGGGTTGATGTGAGGTCGACCGTGGTTGCCTGGTCGGGTCATGATGTTACTGATTGTTCAGTATAGCATAGAAGGACGCATGTGTTGCGTTTGGACGGTTATGCAGTGGAATCAGTAAAACGGACTATCGGTAGACTGTAGCTTGATCAACTAAGTCGTGTGCTCGTACAAGCCGCCGATCCTCATATTATCAGTTGTTGTTGTATGCTAGTTCAGGACGTTAGCATAGATGTGACCCTTGCATGTTCAGTTACTTATGCTTGGTCTGTTAGATAGTATCCATTCACTTAACAGTTGTGCTAATTCCCCCACATTTTCCACCCTTGCAGGTTTAGGTACTGCTGATTAGGATGGGTGTTACGGACCGGTTGAAGACATGTTTGACTACAAGCTTAACTCTGATGTTTTCTGATTTTGAAATATTATATGTAACACCGATGTTTTGGAATGTTGTAATAAGGATTTATTAACTATGGTTTGTAAAAGTTAACCAGTGCTATTTAAGTAATTATATGTTCTTCCGATGTGATAAAAAAATAAAAAAATCAGGGTGTTACAAATGTGGTATCAGAGCATGGTTTAGCAGCAAGTACGTGTGCGTATTTGTTCCTAAACCCTGAGTTAAGTCAAACATGTCTGTGGGATGAGGCGGCTAAGTGAATATAGGATGTTGTGCATGGTAGTGTTTAGTAAACTAATAGTTATCCACTAAGCTTTTGTGCGAGTGTTTTGTAGCACAGATGGCAGATAACAGGGATGCGAAAGCTACGAACCCGATCCACCCCGGAACGTTCAGTGCTCCAGATGTGGAGGATGAGGCGGTAGTTTACGAGGCTGATTATGTGCATGAGCTTGAAAGTAAACTTAAGGAAGCTCAGGAAAATATTAATGAGCTTGAGTTAGCTAGACAGTCGGGTAATGAGGATACACCACCGGGTTTTACTACTGCTCAGTCGCATACCGTACTACAGATACACCAGAACCAGTATCAATACCCATTACAGAACTAATTTCCTCAGCATATCATGCCACCACAGAACTACTACCAATATTAAAATCCCATGATGATGAACCAAGTTCAGCCACCTATATACCAACAACCATTCCCACAACAACAATTCCAACAACAATACCAGCACTAAAAAGATGCACCTTTAAAAAATTCAGGGATTGTGGACCTTCTTCTTTCTCGGGAAGTACTGACCCAGCCGTGACTCTCAATTGGTTACGGGAGGTTAATAAGGCATTTGATGCCTGTCAGTGTGAGCCAAAATTAAGGGTGAATTATGCGAGCATGTTATTGAAAGATAGAGCAATGGTGTGGTGGGATTCTGTGATAGCTAGTGTCCCTCCAGAGCAAGTTAAAATGATTAAGTGGGAACAGTTTTACAGTAAGGTATGTGAGCAGTACTGTAATGTGTTTGAAATGAACAGAATTAAGATGGAGTTCCTTGAAATGCGGATGACGCCGTAGATGTTAATTGATGAAGTAATTGAGAAGTATATGGACAAGTTGAGGTTTGTGCAATAGTGGGTTCCAGATGAGACAATTTCGAATTCAGCATCTTGTGAACATGATCTTGCCAGAGTACAGGACCTTTGTGAGGTCAGCACCTACGTTATCTCAGGTTTTTATGATGTCAAAGATGGTTGAAAGTGATGTTAGAGTAGCAAGGGGTATGAATATAGGGAATGTGGTACCGCAAGGTAGTCAGGATACCAGTCAGTCAGGTTCTAAGTCAAAGAAATTGTTTGGGTTTAGACAAAAGGGTAAGGGTAATCAAGGTGGTTCAGGTTCAGGTTCTGGTAAGAAAGAATGGTGTAAAGGTTGTAAGTCTTCCCATAGTGGTCAGTGTTCAGAGGCAACAAGAAGGTGTTTAAGATGCGGTATGGTAGGTCATGAATCTCAGGGGTGTTCCTTCAGGGAAAACGTTTGTTGGAGTTGTCATCAGCCAGGTCATCGCTCAGCAAGTTGTCAGGTGTCAAAGGGCGCAAGTTTCGGGGCAGGGTCAGGGGCGCGTTCGGCATCTATCGGGGGTTCCACAGCCTCTAGTGGATAGAAGAGAAAGAACTCACCAACTTTAGAAGCCAGGGCCTTTCAGATGACAGTTGAGGCCGAAACTAATAATGATGACATCATAACCGGTATGTTCTTGATCAACTCAATACCTGCTAGAGTATTATTTGATTAGGGTACAAATAGGACGTTTATGTCTATAGATTTTTGTACTAAGTTAGGGTTACCTGCTACTGTGCTGCCTGAGCCTGTTAGAGTAGAGGTAGCTGATGGTAAGGCGGTTCTAGTCACAACGTATGTGTCTGGAGCTAGTATAGAAATTGATGGTAGACCGCTTGCTATGTCCTGTTTAGTGTTGCTTATCCCTAGTTTTGATGTAGTGTTAGGGATGAACTGGATGAGCCTACATAAGGCCCATATTAAGTGTGATAAGAAGATTGTGACTTTCCGTTTGACCGATGGAACCCGTATTGTGGCCCGAGGGGAGCGAAGTGGGTTTAGTTTTCCATTGATTTCTATGATGAAGGCGAAGAAATCACTTAATAAGGGATGTGAGTCTTTTATGGCTTATGTTATTGATGCTAAGATAGAGAAGAGATCTGTTACCAATATTTCAGTGGTTTCGGAATTTCTTGAGGTATTTCCTGATGAGTTACTGGGGTTGCCGCCGGTAAGAGAAGTAGAATATAAGATTGAGTTGATTCCAGGAACAACTCCAATATCTAAGGCTCCTTATAGGTTAGAACCTTCTGAAATTAGAGAGATGATGTCTCAGATAAAAGAATTGTTAGACAGAGGGTTTATAAGATCGAGTTCTTCACCGTGGGGTGCACCGGTGTTGTTTGTAAAGAAGAAAGACGGTACTCTGAGAATGTGTATAGATTATCGAGAGTTGAACAAGAGGACGGTTAAGAACAAGTATCCTTTACCTATAATCGATGATCTTTTCGATCAGCTGTAGGGTGCATCGTATTTCTCGAAAATAGATCTTAGATCTGGGTATCATCAGGTTCGAGTTGCAGAATCATATATACCGAAGACAGCGTTCAGAACTAGATATGGGCATTACGAGTTCTTGGTTATGCCATTTGGGTTAACAAATGCTTCGACAGTCTTCATGGATCTGATGAACAGGGTTTGTAAACCATATTTAGATCAGTTTGTTATCGTGTTTATCGATGATATATTGGTATATTCAAAGACAGAGGCTGATCATGCATGTAGTGACCCGAACTTTTCCATGTTTATATATATTAAATGAAATTGTTATTTACATGATTAAGTGTTTCCAACATGTTAAGCAATCAAACTTGTTAAGACTTGATTAATTTAAATAGGTTTCATATAGACAATTGACCACCCAAGTTGACCGGTGATTCACGAACGTTAAAACTTGTAAAAACTATATGATGACATATATATGATTATATATATAGTTAACATGATATTATGATAAGTAAGTATCTCATTAGGTATTTTAACAATGAGTTATATACATAAAATTGAGTTTATTGAATTAAGAAACTCAAAACGATATATATAACAATTATCGTTATAACAACGTCTTACTAAATACATATGAATCATATTAAGATATTGATACACTATGTTTAATCATGATAAATGATAAGTAAACATGTCATTAAGTGTATTAACAATGAACTACATATGTAAAAATAAGACTACTAACTTAATGATTTCGAAACGAGACATATATGTAACGATTATCGTTGTAACAACATTTAACTGTATATATATCATACTAAGATATATTAATATATCATAATATCATGATAATGTAATAATTTAACATCTCTTTAGATATAATAAACAATGGGTTAACAACATTTAACAAGATCGTTAACCTAAAGGTTTCAAAACAACATTTACATGTAACGACTAACGATGACTTAACGACTCAGTTAAAATGTATATACATGTAGTGTTTTAATATGTATTCATACACTTTTGAAAGACTTCAAGACACTTATCAAAATACTTCTACTTAATAAAAATGCTTACAATTACACCCTCGTTCAGTTTCATCAACAATTCTACTCGAATGCACCCGTATTCGTACTCGTACAATACACAGCTTTTAGATGTATGTACTATTAGTATATACACTCCAATGATCAGCTCTTAGCAGCCCACGTGAGTCACCTAACACATGTGGGAACCATCATTTGGCAACTAGCATGAAATATCTCATAAAATTACAAAAATATTAGTAATCATTCATGACTTATTTACATGTAAACAAAATTACACATCCTTTATATCTAATCCATATACCAACGACCAAAAACACCTACAAACACTTTCATTCTTCAATTTTCTTCATCTAATTGATCTCTCTCAAGTTCTATCTTCAAGTTCTAAGTGTTCTTCATAAATTCTATAAGTTCTAGTTTCATAAAATCAAGAATACTTCCAAGTTTGCTAGCTTACTTCCAATCTTGTAAAGTGATCATCCAACCTCAAGAAATCTTTCTTATTTACAGTAAGATATCTTTATAATACAAGGTAATACTCATATTCAAACTTTGATTCAATTTCTATAACTATAACAATCTTATTTCGAGTGGAAATCTTACTTGAACTTGTTTTCGTGTCATGATTCTGCTTCAAGAACTTTCAAGCCATCCAAGGATTCTTTGAAGCTAGATCTATTTTTCTCATTTCCAATAGGTTTATCCACAAAACCTGAGGTAGTAATGATGTTCATAACATCATTCGATTCATATATATAAAACTACCTTATTCGAAGGTTTAAACTTGAAATCACTAGAACATAGTTTAGTTAATTCTAAACTTGTTCGCAAACAAAAGTTAAACCTTCTAACTTGACTTTTAAAATTAACTAAACACATGCTATATATCTATATGATATGCTAACTTAATGATTTAAAACCTGAAAACACGAAAAACACCGTAAAACCGGACATACGCCGTCGTAGTAACACCGCGGGCTGTTTTGGGTTTGATAATAAAAAACTATGATAAACTTTGATTTAAAAGTTGTTCTTCTGAGAAAATGATTTTTCTTATGAACATGAAACTATATCCAAAAATCATGATTAAACTCAAAGTGGAAGTATGTTTTTCAAAATGGTCATCAAGATGTCGTTCTTTCGACTGAAATGACTACCTCTTACAAAAACGACTTGTAACTTATATTTCCAACTATAAACCTGTACTTTTTCTGTTCGGATTCATAAAATAGAGTTCAATATGAAACCATAGAAATTTGAATCACTCAAAACGGATTTAAAACGAAGAAGTTATGGGTAAAACAAGATTGGATATTTTTTGATTGTTGTAGCTACGGGAAATATTGTAACAATTCTATACAAATCATATCCTAGCTAACTTATATTGTATTATACATGTATTCTAATATATTATGTAATCTTGGGATACCATAGACACGTATGCAAATGTTTTGACATATCATATCGACCCATGTATATATATTATTTGGAACAACCATAGACACACTATATGCAGTAATGTTTGAGTTAGCTATACAGGGTTGAGGTTGATTCCAAAAATATATATACTTTGAGTTGTGATCTAGCCTGAGACGTGTATACACTAGGTCGTGGATTGATTCAAGATAATATATATCATTTATTTCTGTACATCTAACTATGGACAACTAGTTGTAGGTTACTAACGAGGACAACTGACTTAATAAACTTAAAACATCAAAATGTACTAAAATGTTGTAAATATATTTTGAACATACTTTGATATATATATATATATGTATATATTTTTTTATAGGTTCGTGAATTAACCAGTGGCCAAGTCTTACTCCCGATGAAGTAAAAATCTGTGAAAGTGAGTTATAGTCCCACTTTTAAAATCTAATATTTTGGGATGAGAATACATGCGGTTTTATAAATGTTTTACGAAATAGACACAAGTAAATGAAACTACATTATATGGGTGAATGATCGAAGCCGAATATGCCCCTTTTGCTTGGTAACCTAAGAATTAGTAAACCGGTCTACTAATTGACGCGAATCCTAAAGATAGATCTATTGGGCCTAACGAACCCCATCCAAAGTACCGGATGCTTTAGTACTTCGAATTCGTTTTTATCATGTCCGAAGGATTTCCCAGAATGATAGGGGATATTCTTATATGCATCTTGTTAATGTCGGTTACCAGGTGTTCACCATATGAATGATTTTTATCTCTATGTATGGGATGTATATTGAAATATGAAATCTTGTGGTCTATTATTATGATTTGATAATATATAGGTTAAACCTATAACTCACCAACATTTTTGTTGACGTTTTAAGCATGTTTATTCTCAGGTGATTATTAAGAACTTCCGCTATTGCATACTAAAATAAGGACAAGATTTGGAGTCCATGCTTGTATGATATTATGTAAAAACTGCATTCAAGAAACTTATTTTTGATGTAATATATTCTTATTGTAAACCATTATGTAATAGTCGTGTGTAAATGGTATATTTTAGATTATCATTATTTGATAATCTACGTAATGCTTTTTAAACCTTTATAGGTAAAATAAAGGTTATGGTTGTTTTAAAAATGAATGCAGTCTTTGAAAAACGTCTCATATAGAGGTCAAAACCTCGCAACGAAATCAATTAATATGGAACGTTTATAATCAATATGAACGGGACATTTCAATGCAACACATCTTCGATTAGTACTAGAGTTGTTAAAGAAAGAGTAGTTATATGCTAAATTCTCGAAATGTGAATTTTGGCTCCGAGAGGTGCAGTTTCTGGGTCATGTTATCTGCGAGGCAAGTATTAAAGTGGATCCGTTAAAAATAGAAGCGGTAATGGGTTGGAATTCGCCGAAGACGCCGACAGAAGTTAAGAGTTTCTTGGGTGTTGCGGGTTATTATGGCCGGTTTATAAAAGATTTTTCTAAAATAGCGGGTCCGTTGACAAAATTGACCAGAAAAGATGTAAGCTTTCGATTGAGGGATCAACAGGAACAGGCCTTTCAGACTCTGAAACAGTTATTGTGTCAGGCTCCAGTGTTAGCATTGCCAGAGGGTTCAGAGGACTTTGTGGTTTATTGTGATGCGTCATTTGCAGGGTTAGGGTGTGTACTGATGCAGAGAGATAAAGTTATCACGTATGCTTCTCGTTAGTTAAAGACACACGAACGTAACTATCCAGTTCATGACTTAGAAATGGCTGCAGTGGTATTTATGTTGAAGCTATGGAGACATTACTTATACGATACAAAGTGTGTAATATGTACATATCATATGAGCCTCCAGCATATTTTCACGCAGAAAGAACTGAATATGCGACAGAGACGGTGGATAGAACTTATTAAAGACTACGATTGTGATATAAAGTATCATCCAGGCAAAGCGAATGTTGTTGCCGATGCTTTAAGTCGTAAGAAAATTGTAGAGACTGTAAAATTTATGAGAATATGTGATGCCCCGTACAAAACCATCGTGTACGAATCATCAACAACAGGATCATTACAAAGTCAAACACTATATGCTATTTCAAAATACGTTTGCATTCATGATAAAAGGTGACGTCATAACTAACGTCGAATGTTTTACATCAAAAGTATGCTTCTATGAACAGAAGCAAAGATAATAGTGTGTGACCCTTAGGTCATTACAAATCATATTTTCAAAAGTAATAATGTTTATGAATGCAAGATAAACGTTCATGCGGTGACATCTCTAAAGCAGCGGGTGTCTACAGCAAGATTAGTACAACAGCGGAAGCAACCTTAAGCACCTGAGAAAAACATGTTTAAAAACATCAACACAAAGGTTGGTGAGCTATAGTTTAAGTATAATAGTATGTAAGGTAGGCCACGAGATTTCAGTGCTACAAAGAGCGTTTCAAAACAGTATGATAAAGTATATGTTTAACCGTGGGCACTTGGTAACTAACTTAACGTTTATAACCCCCTGAAAGTACGCTTGGAGAGTGCGTATGTTTATGAAGTATTAAACACCCGTTAAATGCTAGCCTTACTAGCCCGAATGGGGATGTCAAACCCTATGGATCCATATCTAAGATTCGCGTTCACCGGTTCAAAAACCAATGACTAAACATTACCGAGCTAAAGGGAATGTTTATGCCATTGTATAACCCACACATATATAAAGTTTAAGTACTCGTGCCTAGTATGTAAAACGTAAAATGCACATGTATTCTCAGTTCCCAAAATAGTTAAAGTAAAAAAGGGATGCTATAACTCACAGTGGTAAAGTAGTGGTAAAGTCGAGTCGGGAAGTAAGCAAGTACGTAGGTCCGGAAAGTCCTCAACCTAAGTCAAATATTACTAAGTCATTAAATCTTCTCAATAGGTTTAAATGTATGTAATTTAAGTCTTAAAGTTCATCATCATTCATCATCAAACAAAAGGTGTAAAGTAAGTTTCGTTCTAGAAAAGAGTTTAAAACAAAGGCTGACTTCGGTCAGTCGCCACGGCCTCTATACCCACTGAAATAAGGTGAGACCAATAGCCATGGCTCCGTATACGAGTTCTCTAATTGTGGTAAAAATTCCAGAAGCAAACTCGTCTTCGTTTGACCGTGGCGACAGTTTAAGTGCGAGTAGGTCAGAATTTTCAGCACAACGTTAAAAGGACATAGTGACGTTCGGAGGGCCATAGATCCCAAACCGTAACTCGGATTAAGAAGAGTCTTAAACGAAAAATTATCTACTCAAACAGAGATAACAGAAAATCAACTTTACATTAGCCCAGGTATTGTGGTCTGTTCCAGAAAACAGTAAACAGTAGGTTCCGGTGGGTTCTTGGTGCTCGATGCTTATCACGATTCTCATCCTTGATGCATATAGCTTCAAGTGTACAACTCATTGATGTGTTTGCATCATCTTAACCAAGGTTTGACCATCATAATACTTGTGTAAGTCTAAGACATGTAGCACAACTCATTTAAGTGTTGCAAGTAGCTTGATGAACCAAAGTTACATCAAAATCTTAGATCCGACACATACATGAACTATAAAAGTAATATTGAACTACAAACTTGAAAGTAAACTAACTAATCAAGATCTTAAGATGTAGAACATAGTTCTTAGTTAGATCTTGAAGATCCAAGACCCAAAGGTCTAGATCTAAAGTTATTAAGTTAAATCCTAAGTAATAATACGTGAATCTTTACTATAATGAAACCATAAGTTACAAAACTTAGATTTTCATCTTGTAAAGTGTATGTAAGCTTACAAGCTTTTGTTTATGACAAAATAAGTAGACCATAAGCTATAGAACTTAGATCCATCACAAGTATATGAAGTTATAACTAGAGAGTTACACTTCCATGTTCTTGAACTTTCAAGTTAAGTTTTGTTCAAGAAAAATGAGATCAAAGTTAACTAGTAACACTTGACCAACAACAACCATAATCATGAATTAAAGATGCTAGGAAATGAAGAAATAAACTAATTTAAACAAGTAACAAGTCATGGTTGTTCATACTTTAAAGATTCAAACCAAGGCTTGATCTTTAAGAATGTAAACTTTAAGTTTACAAACATGAATTACAAGTATTGTTTTTACAACTCATGAACTTTAATCTTTTAAAACTTTAAGTGTAGAACATAAACTAGAAAGTTTATGTTCTTGTATGTCTTGTATGAACAAGATGATATGAAGAATCAAACTAACAAGTTTGATTCTTAACAATTTGTAAGTAAACAACAAATAACTACAAGTAAGTAAGTAACAAACAAGAACAAGTATTAACAAGCAATAGATGATGATGATGAGAGTATTTATGTTCGGTTTTTACAAGAGAAAAAGAAGAAGTAAAAGCTCAAGTTACTTACAATATTTGAGAGAAAAAGAGAGAAAGAAATGAGAGAAAAATGAAAGCAAGTAAGTGTGTGTTTGAGAATGAGAGAGTGCAAGAGTAAGTAATACAAAAAAAATGAAACAAGACTCCTCTAAAGGCCCTAGGCTGACGGTTTCAAAGGAAAAAGGAGTGAAGGGATTAGTCCACAAGTCTATTGCATGTTTATGGCTCAAAAGTTGGTTATTAGGTGTATTTTCATGGGAAAGGTGTGTAAGTAACAAGTAACTAGATTCTTCATTCACCAACTAATTAGTTTAAGCCTTAATGGACTACTTACATGAAAGTATGGGCTAATTAGTCCATTAAGTGTGTAGGGTGGGATCTTAAGTCCATTAAGATAATTCAAAGCCCAAGTTCAAATAATTAACAAATAAATCCAACCTAAGCCCAAGTAATTAACTAGTTACCATAGTTAATTAAAATGATTAATAAAACTTAATCATGAATGTAAATAATATTCTAAAAATATTATTCGTGTAATGTTCGTGTGTCACAAAGACGTGTCGGGCATTTAAAAGTCATGTATGGTAACAAGTAAATGTATAACAATACATTCATTTAATCACAAGTATTAATAATAAATATTAATAAGTAAACGTTGGAAAATCCAGGGTCGTTACATTACCCACCTGTTAAAGAAAATTTCGTCCCGAAATTTTAAGCTGAGGTAGATGGAGGAGTCGGGAAAAGGTGAGGATACTTCTGCATCATTTGATCCTCTCACTCCCAAGTAAACTCAGGTCCTCGTTTGGCATTCCATCATACTCGGACGATCGGAATCTTGTTGCGTTTCAAAGTTTTGACCTCACGGTCCATAATTTCAACAGGCTCTTCCATGAAATGGAGTTTGTCGTCAATGGTAATTTCTTCCAGTGGTATGATGAGTTCGGGTGCAGCAAGACACTTCTTCAAGTTTGATACGTGGAAGGTAGGATGAACTGAGCTCAATTGTGTTGGAAGATCCAAACGGTAAGCAACGGGTCCAACACGCTCCAAGATTTCAAAAGGACCAATGTATCTTGGGTTTAACTTTCCACGTTTTCCAAAACGAATCACACCCTTCCAAGGTGCAATCTTCAACATTACACGGTCGCCCACGTTGAATTCAAAGTCTTTACGTTTAAGATCGGCATAACTCTTTTGACGATCGCGGGCAGTCTTGAGTCTCGCTTGAATCTGAGCAATCTTCTCCGTTGTTTCATGGACTACCTCGGGTCCGGTGATTTGCTTTTCGCCTACTTCGGCCCAACAAATAGGAGATCGGAACTTGCGGCCATACAATGCTTCAATAGGTGCGGCATTAATACTCGAGTGATAACTGTTGTTGTAAGAAAATTCAGTGAGTGGCAAATGCCTTTCCCAGGCCTTTCCGAAATCAATGACACATGCACGCAACATGTCTTCCAAGGTCTAAATCGTTTGTTCACTTTGCCCGTCGGTCTGTGGATGATATGCAGTACTCATGTCGAGACAGGTTCCCATGGCTTCTTGTAAGGAACGCCAAAATCTGGAAGCAAAACGGGGATCGCGATCTGAGATGATCGATAAAGGTACACCATGACGAGATACAACCTCTTTGATGTATAGTTGAGCAAGTCTCTCCATCGTATCCATTTCCTTCATAGCTAGGAAGTGTGTAGATTTGGTAAGACGGTCAACGATAACCTAGATGGTATCGTATCCGCCCACCGTCTTTGGTAGCTTGGTGATAAAATCCATTGTTATCCTTTCCCACTTCCATTGTGGGATTTCCGGCTGTTGAAGTAACCCAGAAGGTCTTTGATGCTCGGCCTTAACTTTCGAGCAAGTCAAACACTCACCAACATAAGTAGCAACGTCCTTCTTAAGATTTAGCCACAAATACTGCTCTTTAAGATCATGGTACATTTTACCCGCTCCAGGATGAATCGAATATCTCGATTTGTGGGCTTCATCTAGTATAAGGTTCCGTAGATCTCCATAACAAGGTACTCAAATTCTTCCGGCATAACATCGGGGTCCAGTCTCCCTAACCTCGAATCGAGAGACAAGTATGTTCAAATGTTCATGAGATATATTCTCCTCCTTGAGAGCCTCATCTTGGGCTACTCGGATCTGACTGTTGAGATTCGAATGGATGGTGATGTTCAGAGCCCTAACACGAAGAGGTGCCGTCCTCTCCTTTCGGCTCAAATCGTTAGCTACAACATTGGCCTTGCCAGGATGATAGCGAAGTTCACAATCATAGTCGTTCAGTGTCTCGATCCATTGACGCTGTCTCATATTCAGTTGCTTCTGATCAAAGATGTGCTGGAGGCTCTTGTGGTCGGTGAAAATATTGCTCTTAGTTCCATAAAGATAGTGTCTCCATAGTTTTAATGCGAAGACAACGGCTCCCAGTTCGAGATCGTGAGTAGTGTAGTTCCGTTCGTGAATCTTCGATTGACGGGAGGCGTAAGCGATCACCTTTGATCTTTGCATTAGTACACAACCAAAACCACTTTTCGATGCATCGCAATAAACAACAAAGTCGTCACTGCCCTCAGGAAGTGATAGGATAGGTGCGGTGGTTAACTTCTTCTTCAAAGTTTGAAATGCTGATTCGTGTGCGGGTTCCCAAATGAACTTCTTCCCTTTGTGAGTCAGCGCGGTCAAAGGACTCGCAATTAGAGAGAAACCTTCAATGAATCTTCGGTAGTAACCGGCGAGACCTAAAAATTAGCGAATATGAGTTGGAGTAGTGGGGGTCTCCCACTTGCTAATAGCTTCAATCTTGGCAGGATCAACTTTGATACCCTAGTCGCTCACAACATGACCCAGAAATTGAACTTCCTTCAACCAAAATTCACACTTGAAGAATTTGGCGTAAAGTTGCTCTTGTCTCAAGAGTTCAAGCACTAGACGAAGATGTTGCTCATGTTCTTCTTCGCTCTTGGAGTAGATGAGGATATCATCTATGAAGACGATAACAAACTTATCCAGGTATGGCTTGCAGGCACGATTCATAAGATGCATGAACACGGCAGGTGCGTTGGTTAATCCGAATGGCATCACGAGAAACTCGTAATGACCATAATGAGTTCTGAATGTAGTCTTCATTACATCGCTTTCTTTTACCCTCAACTGGTGATAACCAGATCGCAAATCGATTTTCGAGTAAACGCTCGATCCTTGTAGTTGGTTAAAAAGATCGTCAATTCGGGGAAGAGGATACCGATTCTTGATCGTCAATTTATTGAGTTCACGGTAGTCGATACACATACGGAAAGATCCATCCTTCTTCTTCACAAATAAAACAGGTGCGCCCCAAGGCGAGAAACTTGGTTGGATAAATCCACGATCTAGCAGTTCTTGTAATTGGCTCTGTAATTCTTGCATCTCGGAAGGTACGAGTCGATAAGGTGTGCGAGCTACAGGTGCAGCTCCTGGTACTAAATCGATCTGAAACTCTACTACTCTCGGCGAATGTAATCCAGGCAATTCTTCAGGGAAGACATCGAAAAACTCGTTCACAATTCGAACATCGTTCACACTCTTCACCTCGGTTTCTACCATTTTCACATGTGCTAGGACAGCAAGACGTCCCTTCTTCATGATCTTTTGCGCTTTCACGCAACTAATCAGGTTCAGCTTCGAGGTACATCTCTCTCCGTAAATGATCAGTGGCTCACCATCTCCTTGTGGTATACGAAGAGCTTTATCTCCACAGATAATGTCAGCTTTTATCTTGGTCAACCAGTCCATACCGACAATAACATCAAAGCTTCCCAACTTAATGGGTATCAAGTCAATCTCGAAATCTACACCAGCTATGTTGATAATAGCTCCTCGACTAATATGGTCAACTTTCTCAAGTTTTCCATTGGCGACCTCTACAAGCATACTCTCTTTTAAAGGGACTAACGACCAATTAATCTTATCGCAAAAGTGTCTACATACATAACTCCTATCGGCACCAGTATCAAATAGGACAGAAGCTAAAAGATTGTTGATAGTGAATATACCTGTCACCAAGTCGGGATTCTCACGTGCATCCCTTGCATTAACGTTGAAAGCTCTACCACGGGGTGGTCTGTCGTCTTTTCTTTTGTTGGGGCACGCATTTCTGAAATAGCCCGTCTGTCCGCATTCGTAGCACTTTTTCGGTCCATTGGGGTTCGCCTTCACATTCAGGGTGGTGACCTTGCAGTTTTTACCGATATGTCCAGTCCGTTGGCACTTTTCACAAACAACGTTACAATACCCAGTGTGGTGCTTGTATCACCTCTTGCATTGTGGTAGGGTACCCTTATAGTTGGGGTTTAAGTTGGTGTTCGAATTGGGGTTTCCACCGTTGTTGTTTCCTCTGAAACCCTCATGTCAGGTTTTGATCATAGGTCCTTCCCCTATTGTTATCCTATTTGCGCTTCTCACTACTACCTGCTTCAGACTTAGCCTTCTCCGGTTCATCGATGATAATTTGGTTCATTAAAGTATGCGCCATGCGCATCGCTTCCGGGACATTGGGTGGCTTGGACGAGGTGACGTTTCCCTTAATGGACTTAGGAAGTCCCCACAAATATCTCTCCATACGCTTGAATTCTGGGGTGACCATGGTAGGACACATCAGGGCTAGTTCCAAATATCTATGATTGTACCCATCGAGATCGTTTCCCACGACCTTTAACTGCATAAACTCAATCTCCATCTTCTGGATCTCGGTCCTAGGGCAATATTCTTCAATCAGGGCCCCTTTGAATTCCTCCCATGGGGTAGCAAATGGCTCATCAATACCTTTTGCTTGAGCCAACGTGTTCCACCACGTTAGTGCGCCGTCAGACAGAGTGCATGAAGCAAACTTGGTTTTATTCGCCTCTGAACAGTTACTAACTCGAAACACAGATTCTAATTTCTTGAACCATCTAGTGAGACCAACCGGCCCCTCTGTTCCACTGAAGTTTTGGGGTTTGCAGCTTTGGAACTCTTTGTACGTGCACCCATTACGAATGGGTTGAATAACCGGTGGCGGTGGTGGAGCTTGGAGGTTCCTTTCTGCTAAAGCTGCGGTGACTCGTTCATTGATCATATCCTCGATTTGGGCTACGGTAGGTGTGGATCATCCGTTGGCCATGGTGTTCTAAACAAAAATTTTGACTCAAGTCAAAACCCAGTATTCAAATAGTAATAATACAGTATATTGTAACCAACATGGAATCAACACATCACATGTTTATTAAGTAATACAACCAGGTACAAATACCACAGAATCATACAGTAACGTAAATAGAACATCGTGCAAGAATTAAATAACGCAAAGTTCCATTCATTAATAATAAGTTGCATACATTCGCATAGTTTCGTACAATACATAAGTGAAACATAAAACTACAAATGAGATTACATAATGAAATCTACTACAAAAGCCCTACGGTGAAGGTGGGTGTAGGATGTCCAATACATGGGACATCTGGTCCTCGAGCTCAGTTACCCGAGCACGGAGGATCTCCACCTCCCTCATCAGTTCCTCGACAGAGGGAGTGGGTGGGGCAGGCGGTGCAGTCGGTACGGGTGGTGCTGGTGGAGCTGGTGGTGCAGACGGTCCAGCTCCAGAAGTAAGGCTGCAAAGCGGTAAGGCTTACGGATGAAGGGATCAGCAGGATACGGCACAAGCCGCTTACGGGCTGTAACCCTACAACGCCGACCATATGCGTCAGTGAATGCTCGACCTCCATTAATCCCTGGAATGACGGTACCATCGAAACGGTACCGCTTCTTCGGCAAGGTGGAGGGTGGCTGTACAGGTGCATCATCAGGGTCCTTCTCGTCAGAGTCATCATCACTAGAGTCCTCTATGGATGAGTCGTCGGATGACGGGTCATCTGAATCATGTGGAGGTGGCTACACGGGTGGCTGTACTGGCTCTCCTCGGGCGGCCATCATCTGTCAGTATCTGAAAGGCGGGATTGGCACGAGACGTCCATCAGGAGCGCGTCGGCACCAATGACGATACTGATTACGGAATGGACCTTCCCCAAGTTCCGCGGGAATCACAACACCACCAGGATGGTGCTGTGGCTCCTGAGGTACCGGGGCAAGTGGAGCTGGAATCTCCGGGAGGTCCTGGGCTCCGTCTGCAGTACCCACTGGGGCAGGTGCATGACTACTAGCTCCGGAGGACGAAGCGGCTGGGTCACTAGAGTGTGTCGCCGACGGGATTGGGGGAGCGGTAGCAGTGGCAGGTGAAGTGACTGAAGTGTCTGTGTCGCTGCCCAAAATGATAGCAGGTGGAATATCCGAAATCTGAACAAGGAAAAATAAATTTTCCATGTCAGTAAGTCATAAAGCAAGCACGTATTAGGCCAAGTAGCTACAACAGTCTAGATCATGTATAACAGTAAGTAGCATGGCAATAACGAAGAGTATCATGCAATCGAAAGCAAATAATAGCATGCAGTAGTGAATCATGTAATAGCATACGGCATATAGGAGTAAAAGTAAGCAGCAACATGCAGCAAGTTTCGCAGAAATAAGTAAACTAGCAAGTTGTAGATTAGTCCTATTAGTGAATCCTACTTGGGTCGATCCAGACTCACTAATGCAACCTAATTCCCTACAACCAATGCTCTGATACTAAATGTGATGCCCCGTACAAAACCATCGTGTACGAATCATCATCAACAGGATCATTACAAGGTCAAACACTATATGCTATTTCAAAATACGTTTGCATTCATGATAAAAAGGTGACGTCATAACTAACGTCGAATGTTTTACATCAAAAGTATGCTTCTATGAACAGAAGCAAAGATAATAGTGCGTGACCCTTAGGTCGTTACAAATCATACTTTCAAAATTAATAATGTTTATGAATGCAAGATTAACGTTCATGCGGTGACATCTCTAAAGCAGCGGGTGTCTACAGCAAGACTAGTACAACAGCGGAAGCAACCTTAAGCACCTGAGAAAAACATGCTTAAAAATGTCAACACAAAGGTTGGTGAGCTATAGTTTAAGTATAACAGTATGTAAGATAGGCCACGAGATTTCAGTGCTACAAAGAGCGTTTCAAAACAGTATGATAAAGTATATGTTTAACCGTGGGCACTTGGTAACTAACTTAACGTTTATAACCCCCTGAAAGTACACTTCGCGAGTGCGTATGTTTACGAAGTATTAAACACCCGTTAAATGCTAGCGCTACTAGCCCGAGTGGGGATGTCAAACCCTATGGATCCATATCTAATATTCGCGTTCACCGGTTCAAAAACCAATGACTAAACGTTACCGAGCTAAAGGGAATGTTTATGCCATTGTATAACCCACACATATATAAAGTTTAAGTACGTGTGCCTAGTATGTAAAATATAAAATGCGCATGTATTCTCAGTTCCCAAAATAGTTAAAGTAAAAAGGGATGCTATAACTCACAGTGGTAAAGTAGTGGTAAAGTCGAGTCGGGAAGTAAGCAAGTACGTAGGTCCGGAAAGTCCTCAACCTAAGTCAAATATTACTAAGTTAGTAAATCGTCTCAATAGGTTTAAATGTATGTAATTTAGGTCTTAAAGGTCATCATCATTCATCATCAAACAAAAGGTGTAAAGTAAGTTTCGTTCTAGAAAAGAGTTTAAAACAAAGGCTGAATTCGGTCAGTCGCCACAGCCTCTATACCTATTGAAATTAGGTGAGAACAGTGGCCATGGCTCCGTATATGAGTCCTTTAATTGTGGTAAAAATTCCAGAAGCAAACTCGACTTCGTTTGACCGTGGCGACGGTTTAAGTACGAGTAGGTCAGAATTTTCAGCACAACGTTAAAAGGACATAGTGACGTTCGGAGGGCCATAGATCCCAAACCTTAACTCGGATTAAGACGAGTCTTAAACGAAAAATTATCTACTCGAATAGAGATAACATAAAATCAACTTTACAGTAGCCCAGGTATTCGCGTCTATTCCAGAAAACAGTAAATAGTAGGTTCCAATGGGTTCTTGGTGCTCGATGCTTATCACGGTTCTCATCCTTGATGCATATAGCTTCAAGTGTACAACTCATTGATGTGTTTGAATCATCTTAACCAAGGTTTGACCATCTTAACACTTGTGTAAGTCTAAGACATGTAGCACAACTCATTTAAGTGTTGCAAGTAGCTTGATGAACCAAAGTTACATCAAAATCTTAGATCCGACACATACATGAACTATAAAAGTAATATTGAACTACAAACTTGAAAGGAAACTAACTAATCAAGATCTTAAGATGTAGAACATAGTTCTTAGCTAGATCTTGAAGATCCAAGACCCAAAGGTCTAGATCTAAAGTTATTAAGTTAAATCCTAAGTAATAATACTTGAATCTTTACTTTAATGAGGCCATAAGTTACAAAACTTAGATTTTCATCTTGTAAAGTGTATGTAAGCTTACAAGCTTTTGTTTATGACAAAATAAGTAGAGCATAAGCTATAGAACTTAGATCCATCACAAGTATATGAAGTTATAACTAGAGAGTTACACTTCAATGTTCTTGAACTTTCAAGTTAACTTTTGTTCAAGAAAAATGAGATCAAAGTTAACTAGTAACACTTGACCAACAACAACCATAATTGTAGTGACCCGAACTTTTCCATGTTTATATATATTAATTGAGATTGATATTTACATGATTAAATGTTTCCAACATGTTAAGCAATCAAACTTGTTAAGACTTGATTAATTGAAATATGTTTCATATAGACAATTGACCACCCAAGTTGACCGGTGATTCACGACCGTTAAAACTTGTAAAAACTATATGATGACATATATATGGATATATATATAGTTAACATGATACTATGATAAGTAAACATATCATTAAGTATATTAACAATGAACTACATATGTAAAAACAAAACTACTAACTTAATGATTTTTAAACGAGACATATATGTAACGATTATCGTTGTTAAGACATTTAATGTATATATATCATATTAAGAGATATTCATACATGATAATATCATGATAATATAATAATTTAAAATCTCATTTGATATTATAAACATTGGGTTAACAACATTTAACAAGATCGTTAACCTAAAGGTTTCAAAACAACACTTACATGTAACGACTAACGATGACTTAACGACTCAGTTAAAATGTATATACATGTAGTGTTTTAATATGTATTTATACACTTTTGAAAGACTTTAATACACTTATAAAAATACTTCTACTTAACAAAAATGCTTACAATTACATCCTCGTTCAGTTTCATCAACAATTCTACTCGTATGCACCCGTATTCGTACTCGTACAATACACAGCTTTTAGATGTATGTACTATTGGTATATACACTCCAATGATCAGCTCTTAGCAGCCCATGTGAGTCACCTAACACATGTGGGAACCATCATTTGGCAACTAGCATGAAATATCTCATAAAATTACAAAAATATGAGTAATCATTCATGACTTATTTACATGAAAACAAAATTACATATCCTTTATATCTAATCCATACACCAACGACCAAAAACACCTACAAACACTTTCATTCTTCAATTTTATTCATCTAATTGATCTCTCTCAAGTTCTATCTTCAAGTTCTAAGTGTTCTTCATAAATTCTACAAGTTCTAGTTACATAAAATCAAGAATACTTTCAAGTTTGCTAGCTCACTTCCAATCTTGTAAGGTGATCATCCAACCTCAAGAAATCTTTGTTTCTTACAGTAGGTTATCATTCTAATACAAGAACTTTCAAGCCATCCAAGATCCTTTGAAGCTAGATCATTTCTTGTCACTTCCAGTAGGTTTACCTACTAAACTTGAGGTTCGTGAATCAACCAGTGGCCAAGTCTTACTTCCCGACGAAGTAAAAATCTGTGAAAGTGAGTTATAGTCCCACTTTTAAAATCTAATATTTTTGGGATGAGAATACATGCAGGTTTTATAAATGATTTACAAAATAGACACAAGTACGTGAAACTACATTCTATGGTTGAATTAACGAAATCGAATATGCCCCTTTTTATTAAGTCTGGTAATCTAAGAATTAGGGAACAGACACCCTAATTGACGCGAATCCTAAAGATAGATCTATTGGGCCTAACAAACCCCATCCAAAGTACCGGATGCTTTAGTACTTCGAAATTTATATCATATCCGAAGGGTGTCCCGGAATGATGGGGATATTCTTATATATGCATCTTGTTAATGTCGGTTACCAGGTGTTCACCATATGAATGATTTTTATCTCTATGTATGGGATGTGTATTGAAATATGAAATCTTGTGGTCTATTATTATGATTTGATATATATAGGTTAAACCTATAACTCACCAACATTTTTGTTGACGTTTTAAGCATGTTTATTCTCAGGTGATTATTAAGAGCTTCCACTGTCGCATACTTAAATAAGGACAAGATTTGGAGTCCATGTTTGTATGATATTGTGTAAAAACTGCATTCAAGAAACTTATTTTGTTGTAACATATTTGTATTGTAAACCATTATGTAATGGTCGTGTGTAAACAGGATATTTTAGATTATCATTATTTGATAATCTACGTAAAGCTTTTTAAACCTTTATTGATGAAATAAAGGTTATGGTTTGTTTTAAAATGAATGCATTCTTTGAAAAACGTCTCATATAGAGGTCAAAACCTCGCAACGAAATCAATTAATATGGAACGTTTTTAATCAATAAGAACGGGACATTTCAGTTGGTATCCGAGCGTTGGTCTTAGAGAACCAGAATTTTGCATTAGTGTGTCTTATCGAGTTTGTTAGGATGCATTAGTGAGTCTGGACTTCGACCGTGTTTACTTGAAAAATGATTGCTTAACAAATTTTGTTGGAAACTATATATTTTTAACATGTGAATATTATGTGATATATTAATCTCTTAACGCGTTTGATATTATGTGATAGATGTCTACCTCTAGAACAAGTCCCATTGACTCACCTAATAATAATGAAGAGTCAAATGTAAATTGGAATGATTCGTGGACTGATTCACAAGTTCCCGAAGAGGAACCGGAAGAAGAGTCGGAACCAGAAGAAGAATCGGAACCGGAAGAAGAATCGGAACCGGATGAAGAAATAGAACCGGTGGGGGAAATAATAAAACGGTTAAGTAAAAGAAAATCCTCAACCAACCGACCAAGGTTAATTATGGTCAATGGTGTTTCCGCCAAGGAAGCAAAATATTGGGAGGATTACCAATTCTCCGATGAATCGGATTCCGACGAGAATTCCGATGATGTTATAGAAATTACCCCAACTGAATTTAAAAAGGCAAAAGAAAATAATAAGGGAAAGGGCGTAAAAATAGAGAAATCTAATTCCAACCCCGATGAACTTTATATGTATCGTCAACCCCCGAAGTCCTTAAGTTGTAACAATGACCCGGGAACCTCTAAACCACCAGGTTTTTCTAAACCAATGTGGAAAATTACGGCTCGTATTAGGGGAACATCATATATCCCTAGAAACTTGGCAAAACGAACCAAAACCGAAGAAGAAGAAACAAGCGAGTCGGAATAAGATAGTTGTATTCGTGTGGTGTAATATATGTAATATAGTGTGCTTATGCTTTATGATATATGTAAAAATTGCTTGTATTAATAAGTATTTTTTTTATGAATCTACCTCTTGTCTATTTTACAGTATAAAAACACAAAATGGATATACAACCCAATATTTTAAGAGACCTACCCGGAGACATGATTGATGAAATCTTGTCTAGAGTCGGTCAGAATTCTTCGGCACAACTATTTAAGGCGAGATCAGTTTGTAAGACATTCAAAGAACGTTCCAAGAATGCCTTGGTTTATAAAAGGCTTTCGTTCGAAAGATGGGGGATATCACATTGGGAAATCCATAAGTTACGATGTGTTTACTTTGACGCATATATTGCGGGGAACCCAAATGCTATTTTACGCAATGGGTTAAGAAATTATTTTGATTCAATATATCCGAATATTGGACTTCGTGATTTAGAAAAAGCGGCTAACATGCAACATAAAGAAGCATGTTATGCTTACGGATTAGTAATGTTCGCTTCTCACCAAAGTGAGAACAAGAACATCGGGCTACAACTATTAAACAAAACGTTCCCACAAGTGACGGAGTCGGTAATTGGGGTAAGAAATGAGGTATTTAGATTGTTACGGGACTGTTGGACATTACGTAACCCTCGTCCCTTTGACAACATTATAACACGCTGTCTTATCAACGGCCATAACGGTTATGTTCCACAAGACCAAGGATGGGAAGTAGTCCTAGTAAAACCAGAATGCATGACTTGTTTCTGGACGTATGAATTACGTGTCTTTATTGCCTTTGCTGAACGACTTGTGTACTAGCTAGAATTATCATCACAACTATCTTGTATCAAAGTTATTGTGTGCTATATTTCATGCTTTATGTAAAATAAGCGGTATTGTAAGTTTGTAAAATATTGTATAAAAGTTTGAACACGAAATATTATTATAATCAGTTTTTCATATAGAATTGTAGTAGTTGAATTGTATATTAGCTACTAAGTATGAACTTAACGGGTAGGTACTACCCGAATTTAAACTTATAAAACGCTAATATGAAGAAAAAGCTTTTATAAATGAGTTCATATTATGCTACGAAATACTATTAACTACTCTTAATATTCTGTATGATTAACTTCTTCCATTTGACTATTTTGAAGGAAATGGCACCGACTACTCGACACACCATGAATATGAATGAAGAGGAATTCCGTACTTTTCTAGCTTCAAACATAGCCGCAGTATAGGCTGCGCTACATACCAACAATAACTTTGGATCTAGCAGTACAGGAAATCGTGTAGGATGCACCTACAAAGAATTCACTGCCTGTAAACCTTTGGAATTTGATGGAACTGAAGGACCGATCGGATTGAAACGGTGGACCGAGAAGGTCGAATCGGTGTTTGCCATAAGTAAGTGTACTGAAGAGGACAAAGTGAAGTACGCTACGCATACCTTCACAGGTTCTGCGTTAACATGGTGGAATACCTATCTAGAGCAAGTGGGACAAGACGATGCGTACGCACTACCGTGGTCAGCATTCAAGCACTTGATGAACGAGAAGTACCGTCCCAGAACCGAGGTCAATAAGCTCAAGACAGAACTTAGAGGGTTACGAACCCAAGGATTTGATATTACCACGTACGAAAGACGATTCACAGAATTGTGCCTATTGTGTCCGGGAGCATTCGAAGATGAGGAAGAGAAGATCGACGCGTTTGTGAAAGGATTACCGGAAAGAATCCAAGAAGATATAAGTTCACACGAGCCCGCCTCCATACAACAGGCATGTAGAATGGCTCACAAACTAGTGAACCAGATTGAAGAAAGAATTAAAGAACAGACTGCTGAAGAGGCCAATGTGATGCAAGTCAAAAGAAAGTGGGAGGAAAACGGTGATAAGAATCACCAATACAACAACAACAGCAATTACAACAATAATCGCAACAATTATCCCAACAATCGCAACATCAATCGTAACTACAACAAACGGCCCAACAACAACAACAACAACAACAACAACAACAACAACAACAACAGCAACTACAACAATCATCCCAACAACAATAATAACTGCAACAACAACAACAATCAGAAGCAGCTATGCCAAAGGTGTGAAAAGTATCACTCGGGGTTCTGCACCAAATTTTGCAACAAGTGTAAAAGAAATGGTCATAGCGCGGCGAAGTGTGAGGTCTACGGACCAGGGGTTAATAGAACGAAAGGAACAAATGGTGTCGGAACGAGTAATGGCGGAGCAAGTAGTGTCGGAGCAAGTTATGCCAATGTAGTTTGTTATAAATGTGGAAAACCAGGCCACATTATTAGAAATTGCCCGAACCAGGAGAACACGAATGGACAAGGCCGCGGAAGAGTTTTCAATATTAATGCGGCAGAGGCACAAGAAGACCCGGAGCTTGTTACGAGTACGTTTCTTATTGACAATAAATCTGCTTACGTTTTATTTGATTCGGGTGCGGATAGAAGCTATATGAGTAGAGATTTTTGTGCTAAATTAAGTTGTCCATTGATGCCTTTGGATAGTAAATTTTTACTCGAATTAGCAAATGGTAAATTAATTTCAGCAGATAATATATGTCGGAATCGAGAAATTAAACTGGTTAGCGAAACATTTAAGATTGATTTGATACGAGTAGAGTTAGGGAGTTTTGATGTGATAATCGGTATGGACTGGTTGAAAGAAGTGAAAGCAGAGATCGTTTGTTACAAAAATGCAATTCGCATTATACGAGAAAAAGGAAAACCCTTAATGGTGTACGGAGAAAAGGGCAACACGAAGCTACATCTTATTAGTAATTTGAAGGCACAAAAACTAATAAGAAAAGGTTGCTATGCTGTTCTAGCACACGTCGAGAAAGTACAAACTGAAGAAAAGAGCATCAATGATGTTCCCATTGCAAAAGAATTTCCCGATGTATTTCCGAAAGAATTACCGGGATTACCCCCACATCGATCCGTTGAATTTCAAATAGATCTTGTACCAGGAGCTGCACCAATAGCTCGTGCTCCTTACAGACTCGCACCCAGCGAGATGAAAGAACTGCAAAGCCAATTACAAGAACTTTTAGAGCGTGGTTTCATTCGACCAAGCACATCACCGTGGGGAGCTCCTGTTTTGTTTGTCAAGAAGAAAGATGGTACATTCAGGTTGTGTATCGACTACCGAGAGTTGAACAAACTTACCATCAAGAACCGCTACCCACTACCGAGAATCGACGACTTATTTGATCAACTACAAGGCTCGTCTATTTATTCAAAGATTGACTTACGTTCCGGGTATCATCAAATGCGGGTGAAAGAAGATGATATTCCAAAGACTGCTTTCAGAACACGTTACGGTCATTACGAGTTTATGGTCATGCCGTTTGGTTTAACTAATGCACCAGCTGTGTTCATGGACCTTATGAACCGAGTGTGTGGACCATACCTTGACAAGTTTGTCATTGTTTTCATTGATGACATACTTATTTACTCAAAGAATGACCAAGAACACGGTGAACATTTGAGAAAGGTGTTAGAAGTATTGAGGAAGGAAGAATTGTACGCTAAGTTTTCAAAGTGTGCATTTTGGTTGGAAGAAGTTCAATTCCTCGGTCACATAGTGAACAAAGAAGGTATTAAGGTGGATCCGGCAAAGATAGAAACTGTTGAAAAGTGGGAAACCCCGAAAACTCCGAAACACATACGCCAGTTTTTAGGACTAGCTGGTTACTACAGAAGGTTCATCCAAGACTTTTCCAGAATAGCAAAACCCTTGACTGCATTAACGCATAAAGGGAAGAAATTTGAATGGAAGGATGAACAAGAGAAAGCGTTTCAGTTATTGAAGAAAAATCTAACTACGGCACCTATATTGTCATTGCCTGAAGGGAATGATGATTTTGTGATTTATTGTGACGCATCAAAGAAAGGTCTCGGTTGTGTATTAATGCAACGAACGAAGGTGATTGCTTATGCGTCTAGACAATTGAAGATTCACGAGCAAAATTATACGACACATGATTTGGCATTAGGCGCGGTTGTTTTTGCATTAAAGACTTGGAGGCACTACTTATATGGGGTCAAAAGTATTATATATACCGACCACAAAAGTCTTCAACACATATTTAATCAGAAACAACTGAATATGAGGCAGCGTAGGTGGATTGAATTATTGAATGATTACGACTTTGAGATTCGTTACCACCCGAGGAAGGCAAATGTGGTAGCCGATGCCTTGAGCAGGAAGGACAGAGAACCCATTCGAGTAAAATCTATGAATATAATGATTCATAATAACCTTACTACTCAAATAAAGGAGGCGCAACAAAGAGTTTTAAAAGAGGGAAATTTAAAGGATGAAATACCCAAAGGATCGGAGAAGCATCTTAATATTCGGGAAGACGGAACCCGGTATAGGGCTGAAAGGATTTGGGCACCAAAATTTGGAGATAGGAGAGAAATGGTACTTAGAGAAGCTCATAAAACCAGATACTCAATACATCCTGGAACGGGGAAGATGTACAAGGATCTCAAGAAACATTTTTGGTGCCCGGGTATGAAAGCCGATATTGCTAAATACGTAGGAGAATGTTTGACGTGTTCTAAGGTCAAAGCTGAGCATCAGAAACCATCAGGTCTACTTCAACAACCCGAAATCCCAGAATGGAAATGGGAAAACATTACCATGGATTTCATCACTAAATTGCCAAGGACTGCAAGTGGTTTTGATACTATTTGGGTAATAGTTGATCGTCTCACCAAATCAGCACACTTCCTGCCAATAAGAGAAGATGACAAGATGGAGAAGTTAGCACGACTGTATTTGAAGGAAGTCGTCTCCAGACATGGAATACCAATCTCTATTATCTCTGATAGGGATGGCAGATTTATTACAAGATTCTGGCAGACATTACAACAAGCATTAGGAACTCGTCTAGACATGAGTACTGCCTATCATCCACAAACTGATGGGCAGAGCGAAAGGACGATACAAATGCTTGAAGACATGCTACGAGCATGTGTTATTGATTTCGGAAACAGTTGGGATCGACATCTACCGTTAGCAGAATTTTCCTACAACAACAGCTACCATTCAAGCATTGAGATGGCGCCGTTTGAAGCACTTTATGGTAGAAAGTGCAGTCTCCGATTTGTTGGAGTGAAGTGGGGGATAGACAGATTACGGGTCCGGAGATTATACACGAAACTACCGAGAAGATCATCCAAATTCAACAACGGTTGAAAACCGCCCAAAGTCGACAAAAGAGCTACGCTGACCTTAAAAGAAAAGATATAGAATTTGAAATTGGAGAGATGGTCATGCTTAAAGTTGCACCTTGGAAAGGCGTTGTTCGATTTGGTAAACGAGGGAAATTAAATCCAAGGTATATTGGACCATTCAAGATTATTGATCGTGTCGGACCAGTAGCTTACCGACTTGAGTTACCTCAACAACTCGCAGCTGTACATAACACTTTCCACGTCTCGAATTTGAAGAAATGTTTTGCTAAAGAAGATCTCACTATTCCATTAGATGAAATCCAAATCAACGAAAAACTTCAATTCATCGAAGAACCCGTCGAAATAATGGATCGTGAGGTTAAAAGACTTAAGCAAAACAAGATACCAATTGTTAAGGTTCGATGGAATGCTCGTAGAGGACCCGAGTTCACCTGGGAGCGTGAAGATCAGATGAAGAAGAAATACCCGCATCTATTTCCAGAAGATTCGTCAACACCTTCAACAGCTTAAAATTTCGGGATGAAATTTATTTAACGGGTAGGTACTGTAGTGACCCGAACTTTTCCATGTTTATATATATTAATTGAGATTGATATTTACATGATTAAATGTTTCCAACATGTTAAGCAATCAAACTTGTTAAGACTTTATTAATTGAAATATGTTTCATATAGACAATTGACCACCCAAGTTCACCGGTGATTCACGAACGTTAAAACTTGTAAAAACTATATGATGACATATATATGGATATATATATAGTTAACATGATACTATGATAAGTAAACATATCATTAAGTATATTAACAATGAACTACTTATGTAAAAACAAGACTACTAACTTAATGATTTTTAAACGAGACATATATGTAACGATTATCGTTGTAAAGACATTTAATGTATATATATCATATTAAGAGATATTCATACATGATAATATCATGATAATATAATAATTTAAAATCTCATTTGATATTATAAACATTGGGTTAACAACATTTAACAAGATCGTTAACCTAAAGGTTTCAAAACAACACTTACATGTAACGACTAACGATGACTTAACGACTCAGTTAAAATGTATATACATGTAGTGTTTTAATATGTATTTATACACTTTTGAAAGACTTTAATACACTTATAAAAATACTTCTACTTAACAAAAATGCTTACAATTACATCCTCGTTCAGTTTCATCAACAATTCTACTCGTATGCACCCGTATTCGTACTCGTACAATACACAACTTTTAGATGTATGTACTATTGGTATATACACTCCAATGATCAGCTCTTAGCAGCCCATGTGAGTCACCTAACACATGTGGGAACCATCATTTGGCAACTAGCATGAAATATCTCATAAAATTACAAAAATATGAGTAATCATTCATGACTTATTTACATGAAAACAAAATTACATATCCTTTATATCTAATCCATACACCAACGACCAAAAACACCTACAAACACTTTCATTCTTCAATTTTCTTTATCTAATTGATCTCTCTCAAGTTCTATCTTCAAGTTCTAAGTGTTCTTCATAAATTCTACAAGTTCTAGTTACATAAAATCAAGAATACTTTCAAGTTTGCTAGCTCACTTCCAATCTTGTAAGGTGATCATCCAACCTCAAGAAATCTTTGTTTCTTACAGTAGGTTATCATTCTAATACAAGAACTTTCAAGCCATCCAAGATCCTTTGAAGCTAGATCATTTCTTGTCACTTCCAGTAGGTTTACCTACTAAACTTGAGGTTCGTGAATCAACCAGTGGCCAAGTCTTACTTCCCGACGAAGTAAAAATCTGTGAAAGTGAGTTATAGTCCCACTTTTAAAATCTAATATTTTTGGGATGAGAATACATGCAGGTTTTATAAATGATTTACAAAATAGACACAAGTACGTGAAACTACATTCTATGGTTGAATTAACGAAATCGAATATGCCCCTTTTTATTAAGTCTGGTAATCTAAGAATTAGGGAACAGACACCCTAATTGACGCGAATCCTAAAGATAGATCTATTGGGCCTAACAAACCCCATCCAAAGTACCGGATGCTTTAGTACTTCGAAATTTATATCATATCCGAAGGTTGTCCAGGAATGATGGGGATATTCTTATATATGCATCTTGTTAATGTCGGTTACCAGGTGTTCACCATATGAATGATTTTTATCTCTATGTATGGGATGTGTATTGAAATATGAAATCTTGTGGTCTATTATTATGATTTGATATATATAGGTTAAACCTATAACTCACCAACATTTTTGTTGACGTTTTAAGCATGTTTATTCTCAGGTGATTATTAAGAGCTTCCGCTGTCGCATACTTAAATAAGGACAAGATTTGGAGTCCATGTTTGTATGATATTGTGTAAAAACTGCATTCAAGAAACTTATTTTGTTGTAACATATTTGTATTGTAAACCATTATGTAATGGTCGTGTGTAAACAGGATATTTTAGATTATCATTATTTGATAATCTACGTAAAGCTTTTTAAACCTTTATTGATGAAATAAAGGTTATGGTTTGTTTTAAAATGAATGCAGTCTTTGAAAAACGTCTCATATAGAGGTCAAAACCTCGCAACGAAATCAATTAATATGGAACGTTTTTAATCAATAAGAACGGGACATTTCAATAATCACGAATTAAAGATACTAGGAAATGAAGAAATAAACTAATTTAAACAAGTAACAAGTCATGGTTGTTCATACTTTAAAGATTCAAACCAAGGCTTAATATTTAAGAATGTAAACTTTAAGTTTACAAACATGAATTACAAGTATTGTTTTTACAACTCATGAACTTTAATCTTTTAAAACATTAAGTGTAGAACATAAACTAGAAAGTTTATGTTCTTGTATGTCTTGTATGAACAAGATGATATGAAGAATCAAACTAACAAGTTTGATTCTTAACAATTTGTAAGTAAACAACAAATAACTACAAGTAAGTAAGTAACAAACAAGAACAAGTATTAACAAGCAATAGATGATGATGATGAGAGTATTTATGTTCGGTTTTTACAAGAGAAAAAGAAGAAGTAAAAGCTCAAGTTACTTACAATATTTGAGAGAAAAAGAGAGAAAGAAATGAGAGAAAAATGAAAGCAAGTAAGTGTGTGTTTGAGAATGAGAGAATGCAAGAGTAAGTAATACAAAAAAAAATGAAACTAGACTCCTCTAAAGGCCCTAGGCCGACGGTTTCAAAGGAAAAAGGAGGGGAGGGATTAGTCCACAAGTCTATTGCATGTTTATGGCTCAAAAGTTGGTTATTAGGTGTATTTGCATGGGAAAGGTGTGTAAGTAACAAGTAACTAGATTCTTCATTCACCAACTAATTAGTTTAAGCCTTAATGGACTACTTACATGAAAGTATGGGCTAATTAGTCCATTAAGTGTGTAGGGTGGGCTCTTAAGTCCATTAACATAAATCAAAGCTCAAGTTCAAATAATTAACAAATAAATCCAACCTAAGCCCAAGTAATTAACTAGTTACCATAGTTAATTAAAATGATTAATAAAACTTAATCATGAATGTAAATAATATTCTAAAAATATTATTCGTGTAATGTTCGTGTGTCACAAAGACGTGTCGGGCATTTAAAAGTCATGTATGGTAACAAGTAAATGTATAACAATACATTCATTTAATCACAAGTATTAATAAGTAAACGTTGGAAAATCCAGGGTTGTTACAGAACAGAAATAGTTTCAAACCTTATTGAACAGTTAAAACAGGTTCAAGCCCAAGCTTTATTGGAAGAGAATTTAAAGACTGAACTGACGACCAAGATAAAAGACCAATTAATTGACGATTCTCGTGGACTTAAGACGTTTAAGAACCGAATTTGGGTGCCTATGCTTGGAGATTTAAGGAAACTGATCCTAAATGAAGCGCACAAATCAAGATTAACTGTCCATCTGGGTAATACCAAGATGTATAACGATTTGAAACCAATGTATTGGTGGCTAACAATGAAGAAAGATATTGCTCAATTGGTAGAAAGATGTCATATTTGTGCACAGGTTAAGGCAGAACATCAGAAACCCTATGGTTCATTACAGCAGTTGAAAATTCCAGAGTGGAAATGGGATCATATTACGATGGATTTTGTAACCAAATTACCTAGATCTCAGAGGGGTAACGATATGATATGGGTAATTGTTGATCGACTGAAAAAGAGTGCACACTTCTTAGCAACAAAAGAGACAGCTTCGTTGAGTACTTTGGTAGAATTGTACTTGAAAGAAATAGTTAGTCGACATGGGGTTCCGTTGTCTATCGTATCCGACAGGGATTCTAGATTTGTGTCTAATTTCTGGAACAACTTACAGAAAAGTTTGGGAACGAGGGTAAATCTGAGTACAGCGTATCATCCACAGACCGACGGTCAAAGTGAGTGTACTATACAGACACTAGAGGATATGCTTAGGTCCTGTGTGTTAGAGTACGGTGGTTCATGGGATATACATTTACCTTTGATCAAGTTAGCTTACAACAATACATATCATTCGAGTATTGGTATGCCGCCTTATGAAATGTTGTATGGTCGCAAATGTAGAACACCGACTTGTTGGATAGAAGCCGGAGAGAAACAGTTTGCGGGTCCAGAATTAGTTCAGATAACAGCAGACAAGGTAGCAATAGCGCATGAAAAGTTGAAAGCAGCCCGTGACAGACAGAAAATGTACGCCGATCCACGTAGACGTCCGGTAAACTTTGAGGTGGGTGGTCGTGTTTACTTGAAAGTTTTGCCGTGGAAGGGTGTTATCAGGTTTGGTAAGCGGAGTAAGTTAGCTCCGAGATACATTGGGCCATTCAAGATTATCCAGAGGGTTAATGATCAGACAGTGGTGTTAGAACTTCCGGCAGAGTTACCAGGAATACACAACACTTTCAACATATATTATCTTAGAAAGTGTAAGGTCGATAATGAGACGCAACTGGTTCCATTGAGTGATTTGAGGGTGGACCTGAATCAAAAATTAGTTGAAGAACCTGTAAGGATTGTCAATAGAAAAGTGACAAAGCTGAGAAAGAAAGAGATCTATATGGTGCTTGTTGAGTGGAAGCATAGTTTAGATCTATATGGTGCTTGTTGAGTGGAAGCATAGTTTAGGATCGAACCTTACATGGAAGACCGAAGAGCTGATGAAGGCTCGTTATTCACATCTGTTTGACCATGACCAGATTCCGAGGACGGAATCTCTTTAAGGGGGTAGATTTATAACATCCTCAGATCGGGCCTAGAAGTAAGATGACTATTTTTCCCTTAGGCATATTTGTGCGATTATTTATGCCTTTATTTTATTTATATGTGTAATATTATTTTATTATTTGGTTAAGACCAGTTTGTGACAAGGGTCACAGAACAGGTTCGTTTATTTAATTTGGACTCCGTTAGGGCAGTCAAATTAAGTACGAAAGATTTTAGATAACTGATAAATACCCGTGTGTGATGGGGTATAGGATATTAACCCCAATTAAGTGTAATGTGCTGCCTTCTTCCCTCATTTTCTCCCTTTTTCTAGAAAATTCCCAAACACACACCGTACACTCTCAAACTCATTCCATCAAACCCTAGATTGCTAATTTGTGTTATAGAGCTCAAATCATTCATATCATCTTGTTCTTTATAGTGTACTGAATCTTTTAAGGCAAGAATCATAGTGTATCAAGCTTTAATCTTTGAGAAAATGCAGTTTTTGTGTTAAGTTTGTTAAAAGTGGGTTTTAGTGTCAAATTGGTTGATTTTGATGTTGTTTGTGTCAAAATATGGTGGGTTTATGCTTATTGATGTTTAGTGTAGTCGATTTGGTCAGTTTTGAAGTATGAAACGAGCTCTAGAGCAAGAAATGGTGAATTTTGGGTTAAACCCGTAGCTGAAATGTCTCGTTCATATCGATTATAAACGTTCCATATTAATTGATTTCGTTGCGAGGGTTTGACCTCTATATGAGACGTTTTTCAAAGACTGCATTCGATTTTTAAAACAAACCATAACCTTTAAAATATTACGACGATTATCAAATAATGATAATCTAAAATATAGTGTTTTCACACGACCATTACATAATGGTTTACAATAATATTACACAACAATATATATGTCTTCGAATGCAGTTTTTAAACAATATTATACAAGCATATTGACTTCAACTCTTGTCCATAAATTAGCATGCAACAGCGGAAGCTCTTAATAATCACCTGAGAATAAACATGCTTTAAACGTCAACAAAAAATGTTGGTGAGTTATAGGTTTAACCTATATATCAAATTGTAATAATAGACCACAAGATTTCATCTTTCAATAACATGCAATTTGCATAAAAAATCATTCATATGGTTGAACATCTGGTAACTGACATTAACAAATGCATCTAGAATATCCCCATATATAAATAACGAAGTACTAAAGCAGTTCAAATTCTCTGACTGGGGCGTGTCAAAGCCCATAGATCTATCTTTAGGATTCGCGTCAATTGGTGGCAATTATAATAAACACCAATTCTTAGACTACCAAGTTCAACAAGGGCGATATCCGGTATAACGATTCAACATAGAATGTAGTTTCAATACTTGTGTCTATTTTGTAAATCATTTTCAAAACTGCATGTATTCTCATCCCAAAAATATTAGATAGTAAAAATGGGACTATAACTCACTTTCACAGATTTTCACTTCGTCGGAAAATAAGACTTGGCCACGGGTCGATTCACGAACCTATAACAAATATGTACATATATATCAAAGTATGTTCAAAGTATATTTACAACATTTTTAATATGTTTTAATATTTTAGGTTTATTAAGTCAGCTGTCCTCGTTACTAACCTACAACTAATTGTCCACAGTTAGATGTGCAGAAAAAATCGATATATATTATCTTGAATCAATCCACGACCCAGTGTATACACGTCTCAGGCTAGATCATAACTCAAAGTATATATATTTTTGAAATCAACCTCAACCCTGTATAGGTAACTCAAACATTACTGCATATAGAGTGTCTATGGTTGTTCCAAATAATATATATACATGGGTCGATATGATATGGGTCGATATGATATGTCAAAATATTTGCATAGGTGTCTATGGTATCCCAAGATTACATAATATATTAGAATACATGTATAATACAATATGAGTTAGCTAGGATATGATTAATATAGATTTGTTACCAATTTTCACGTAGCTACAACAAGCAAAATTAGTCAATCTTGTTTTACCCATAACTTCTTCGTTTTAAATCCGTTTTGAGTGATTCAAGTTGCTATGGTTTCATATTGAACTTAAGTTTATGAATCTAAACAGAAAAAGTATAAGTTTATAGTCAAAAATACAGATTACAAGTCATTTTTGTAAAGGTAGTCATTTCAGTCGAAAGAACGACGTCTAGATGACCATTTTGGAAAACATACTTCCACTTTGAGTTTAATCATGATTTTTGGATATAGTTTCATGTTCATAAGAAAAATCATTTTCCCAGAAGAACAACTTTTAAATCAAAGTTTATCATAGTTTTTAATTAACTAACCCAAAACAGCCAGCGGTGTTACTACGACGGCGTATATCCAGTTTTACGGTGTTTTTCGTGTTTTCAGGTTTTAAATCATTAAGTTAGCATATCATATAGATATAGAACATGTGTTTAGTTAGTTTTAAAATTCAAGTTAGAAGGATTAACTTTTGTTTGCGAACAAGTTTAGGAATAACTAAACTATGTTCTAGTGATTACAAGTTTAAACCTTTGAATAAGGTAGTTTTATATATATGAATCGAATAATGTTATGAACATCATTAGTACCTCAAGTTTTGTGGATAAACCTACTGGAAATGAGAAAAATAGATCTAGCTTCAAAGGATCCTTGGATGGCTTGAAAGTTCTTGAAGTAGAATCATGACACGAAAACAAGTTCAAGTAAGATTTTCACTCGAAATAAGATTGTTAAAGTTATAGAAATTGAATCAAAGTTTGAATATGAGTATTACCTTATATTAGAAAGATATCTTACTGTAAATAAGAAAGATTTCTTGAGGTTGGATAATCACCTAAAGTGGATTTGCAAGATTGGAAGTAAGCTAGCAAACTTGGAAGTGTTGTTGGTGTGTTCTTGAGTAGTTGTTTTATAACTTGGTTTATGTATGGATTTATGAACTAGATTGAGCTAGATTTTGATGAAGATGATGAAGAACACTTAGAAAAATGTAAGAACACTTGAGAGAGAGTAGTTTGATGCATGTAAGTTGCAAAATGAAAGTGTTTGTGAGTGCCATCATTCACGTGAACTTAGTCTCCCCATATAGGCTCCATTAGTTTGTAATTTTGTGAGATATTTCATGCTAGATGTTAAATGATGGTTCCCACATGGTTAGGTGACTCACATGGGCTGCTAAGAGCTGATCATTGGAGTGTATATACCAATAGTAAGTACATTTAGAAGCTGTGTATTGTACGAGTACAAATACGAGTGCATACGAGTAGAATTGTTGATGAAAATGAATGAGGATGTAATTGTAAGCATTTTTGTTAAGTAGAAGTAATTTGATAAGTGTCTTGAAGTCTTTCAAAAGTGTATGAATACATATTAAACCACTACATGTATATACATTTTAACTGAGTCGTTAAGTCATCGTTAGTCGTTACATGTAAGTGTTGTTTTGAAACCTTTAGGTTAACGATCTTGTTAAATGTTGTTAACCCATTGTTTATTATATCTAAAGAGACGTTAAATTATTACATTATCATGATATTATGATATATTAGTATATCTTTGTATGATATATATACAGTTAAATATTGTTACAACGATAATCGTTACATATATGTCTCGTTTCGAAATCATTAAGTTAGTAGTCTTGTTTTTACATATGTAGTTCATTGTTAATACACTTAATGACATGTTTACTTATCATCTATCATGATTAAACATAGTGTATCAATATCTTAATATGATTCATATGTATTTAGTAAGACATTGTTATAACGATAATCGTTATATATATCGTTTCGAGTTTCTTAATTCAATAAACTCATTTTTCTATATAATTCATTGTTAATAAACCTAGTGAGATACTTTCTTATCATAATATCATGTTAACTATATATATATCCATATATATATATAACATCATATAATTTTTACAAGTTTTAACGTTCGTGAATCGCCTGTCAACTAGGGTGGTCAATTGTCTACATGAAACCTATTTCAATTAATCAAATCTTAACAAATTTGATTGCTTAATATGTTGCAAACACTTAATCATGTAAATAATAATTTCATTTAATATATATAAACATGGAAAAGTTCTTGTCACTACAGTAGCTGTGTTCATCTTCTTCATCAGATGAACACACTCGGCCGAGTGTCTCTTGACACTCGACCGACCGTGTAGACGATCGACCGGTTGAGTGACACACTCGACCGAGTGTGTCTCAGTTCTGACCAGATGATTTATTTTACTTAGTCGTCCGTGTGAGTGGACACTCGACCGAGTGTATAGACACAGTCGACCGACTGTGTGAGTCAGTCGGCCGTGTGTCTTTGAGGGCAGAATATTTTACTAAGTGTTGATGTCTAGCCGTTATGCTGCCCACGTGAATTCTGATTTTCAAGATGTAAATTCTAAAAATGCATAAGTGTTAAGTAGACTTTTTAGCGGCGCTTTTTGTGACTGATTTCCTGTACTGTGATGTTTTGTGCTAACAGACAGAAACTAACTTGATTTGCCTTATGTTCAGGTGATAAGGATAAGGAAGCCGCTCAGTGATAGATTATGTGATGACCCGGAAATTTCCGATCAAATTTAAACTTTAATCTTTATATATATCCGACACGATAAGCAAAATCTGTAATGTTGAGTCTCGAAAGTTTTGAAACTATATTTCTGTAATCAAATATCCTTTGACCATGCCAAATGATTCACGAACAATTATGTGTAAATAAATATATACATATACATATACATATGTCTGATTTTAAATTGAGTTATATTAATGAAACATTGAACGGATTAGTTATTATGAATATAAGATATGAAATCTATTTTTTTTATGAATTTGGAAATGCTATCAAGGTATTGAATGAATAATACTTTACATGAACGTATTTGTTCGATGTAAGTTTATCGACGAGATTAAAAGATAATATCAAATGATTGAATTATCGGATACATTAAACTTTGATTATGAGTCTCTGTTATGAGGTCCACTTTGAATTAGGAAACCCTTACTTTTTTAACGGTATTCGGAATAAATGGTAAAGTGATTTACAAGTAAGAACAAAGTATCACTTATTGGGAGTTAGACAAAAGCTAGTGGAGAAATGAATTCTATAATATTAGTTTGAATTATTTTCAAACGTACGAAAACGTTTTTCGATATAATAGAACCTGGTTATTTGATTCGATCGATATTAAAATTTTTTATTTAGAAAGTTTAAGGAAAACGTTGGCGCATAAATGAATTATATCGACATAAGTTTTAAAGTGTAAACGTTACGTGTTATAAGCTTTTCTAAACGAATTTAAAATAAACTTTTAAACTATTATTAGTTTTGGAAAAAAATCTAATTATTGTATTATTAAATAAATATAACAAACCTACATATTAGGTATATATTTTGATATCTTAATTAATCATTGAAACATTTTGATTTACACTAATATTAATAAATTTGCTTTGATAAATAACGAGACTACGATTTATAAAAGTAAATGACCAAAACACTCAAAAGATTAAGTTACACTCTGAGTGGGTTAGTTTTTAATTAATTTAAGTGTAGTTATTAATAAAGGTACATGTCACAAAACGTTTAATTTTAAAATAAAATATTTTGATAAACAACGAGGCTTTGAATAATGGAAGTAAATGATCACAACGCTCAATTTTATAAGTTATATTTTTATAAAGGTAATTTATTGAAGAGTAAGTCTATTTTTTTGTAAAAGGTACACGTCACGTAACGTAAAAGGCTAGTTTTCTAAACGTACGAAAGTGCGCCCGAAAAACAGAAAGTGGTACATGAGTCGTGAGACCACGACCGTGTCATTTTTGTAAAAATTATATTTTTACCATGAGCGTAAATATAATATAATATTTAATTAATTCTAAAGATTAAATATAATATATATTAAATAATATATATATATTACGTATCATATAGCATAGATATAAAGAACGGGGTGTCGGTAGGAAAAAGTTAAGATTCATGAGCTGTAATATGTGATTGCATGAATAACTTGGCCAACCACTTTCTATAAAGATCGATCAATTGGTTATGAATTTACACACAAACATACTCATATTCTCTTCTGCATCATTATTATTATTATTATTATTTATATTATTATTATTATTATTATTATTATTATTAATAAGGTTAATATTATAGTTAGGAGTATTATTATTAGTAGTATTTATACATAAAATATTACGACGAGGTCATGAGCGGGTCATTTCAAGACAAGTTTTATGAGTAGGATAGGGCTAAGGAAATTATGGGTTATGGCTATGGAGGTAATGGGTATGGTTCATGGGTATGCCCTTGAGGTCAAATTGGTAGTTATCGTCTCCGTCGCGTCTACGTACCTTTCCTACAGTATTGAATCTCAATATTGATACGTGAGCACTCATAACTTAACTTTTATTTACTAATAGTGTATCCCTGACTAGTGCTCGAGAATATAGGATTATGCATGCTTGTATATTTGATATTGCCCTTAGATAGGTTATGTTGAATCTTAAAGGTTGTTATACTAGGGATGAAATAAGGTATAAGATATGCATGTCATTGGAAAGCTAGCGAAAAATTAAGAACTTTTCATTTAGATATCGAATGAATTCGATGAACGGTTAGAAAGTTATGAATTAAACAATTAATTTCGTAATTAAAAATGCTGTTAATAATTAGTGAACTAATTTTCTGGGTAATAAAAAGTGGTTATTTGGATTCTACTCGTCGAGTAGATGAATTTTCATATAAAGCACGTCTCGTTTCGTTGAACGGTTGTCAAGTTATGGATAAAAGAAGTTTTGTAAATTTTGATGAAACGTCGATACGGAAACTGAAATTCTCGATGATCTGCGTTGTTTCAGATTAAAACAAAAATACCACTGAATTCTTTGCTGTAAGGTCTAACAAACGACTCTGGCCGTTTGTCAATTTGAGTCTCGACGATTTTTCTAAAAATCGTCAATGTTGACTGTTTGATCACATTTTAAAATTCTAAAAAGAGCTGAAACTTTTTATTAAAAATGTCAGTTTTGTATCAGTTGTCATGGTCGGCCTGATGTATGTTTACTTTTACCAAAAATCATGTTATATCTTTGTGGTAACGAGAATTTGAAGGCTTTGACCGTTTGTCAATCCGAGTTTCGAGGAATTTTCTAAAAATCTCCAAAGTAGGCTACTCGGTCACTTTTGTAAATTTTATTAAAGCTGAAAAATTAACTTTGAAACGCCGAAACCGCGTTGGCAACTACGAGTTGTCTAGTTTTAGTTTACTTCTGTAAAATTTATGCTTAATCTTTTTGGTAATGTGTAACTTTTATCCTTGGACCGTTTATCAATCGGAGTTCCGATAATTTTTCTAAAAATCGCTGAAGTGGTCGTTTAGTCATGTTTGACCGAAATTTTTTTTTTTTTGTATAAGTTATTGTATTTTTGCATGCGACCTCATTTTTACTTTAACCTTTGACTTTTGACCTAACTGAGCATGGGTAATATAACATGTTACTATACTGTTGAGTCAGACTCGAGCATTAGGATTGTGGTACACTATGACTTGGCCTAAATTGTTAGACAAATATTGACCGTCATATAAATATATATAATTAATATAGGTTCGTGAATCCGAGGCCAACCCTACACTTGTTCAATGATGTTATATGTATTTTTACTACAAAATACAGTATGGTGAGTTTCATTTGCCTTTTTACCCTTTATATTTTTGGGCTGAGAATACATGCGCAATTTTTATAAATGATTTACAAAATAGACACAAGTACGTGAAACTACATTCTATGGTTGAATTATCGAAATCGAATATGCCCCTTTTTATTAAAGTCTGGTAATCTAAGAATTAGGGAACAGACACCCTAATTGACGCGAATCCTAAAGATAGATCTATCGGGCCTAACAAGCCCCATCCAAAGTACCGGATGCTTTAGTACTTCGAAATTTATATCATGTCCGAAGGAGGATCCCGGAATGATGGGGATATTCTATATGCATATTGTTAATGTCGGTTACCAGGTGTTCAATCCATATGAATGATATTTTTGTCTCTATGCATGGGACGTTTATTTATGAGAATTGGAAATATGAAATCTTGTGGTCTATTAAAATGATGAAAATGAAATGATTACTATAAACTGATGAACTCACCAACCTTTTGGTTGACACTTGAAAGCATGTTTATTCTCAGGTTTGAAAGAGATCTTCCGCTGTGCATTAGCTGATTTTAAAGATATTACTTGGAGTCATTCATGACATATTTCAAAAGACGTTGCATTCGAGTCGTTGAAGTTCATTAAAGATTATATTTAAGTAGATGACAGATTAGGTCATTTATAGTTTGGATATTATGAAATGGTATGCATGCCTGTCAACTTTCGATGTAAATGAAAGCTTTTCTTTTAAAACGAATGCAATGTTTGTAAAATGTATCATATAGAGGTCAAATACCTCGCGATGTAATCATATGTTATTGTATTCGTCCTTACGGATTGGGACGGGTCATCTCATGTGGTATCAGAGCGGTGGTCTTAGCGAACCAGGTCTTGCATTAGTGTGTCTAACTGATAGTTGTTTAGATGCATTAGTGAGTCTGGACTTCGACCGTGTCTGCATGTCAAAAGTTTTGCTTATCATTTAGTCGGAAATCATCTACTTACCATCCTTAGGAAATTACCTGATTATCATTCTTTAGTCTATACGCGTTTTCTTGCATTTATTGCATAATAGTGTATAGACGAAATCTTATCCTGGCATATCTGTTACTGTGAACTTTGACTGACATCTTTCAAAGTTTCTTCCGTAATTTATGGGATTTTGATAATATATATACATATGTAAATTATGTATTGAAGAATATCAAATCTAATTCCTATAATCTATTTCATAACAAAATTCTTTCCCTAATCATACAAGATGGATCCCTCAACCAGTTCGAACTCCTCAGATTTCGATAGCTATGTCGATATGGATTTCCATTCGAGCTCCGAAAACAGTGTGACCGGAATAGATCAACCAATCAGTCATCATCTATTCTGGATGAAATGGGGATGGGTTCGTAGCCTCCTCAATTATTGGAGACAAGAAGAAGGTGATCCTTTCCATCCACCACATTACCCTCTTGGCGATGAAACTGAAGCACTTACCGGCGAACCTGTTCGTGAAACCATTTTCTCTCTCATTTCCAGAGTATCTCGTCACGATTATATACTACATCAAATTCTAGATTTTATTTATCCGCTCGTCCCAACCAACAATCATCCCGGTATACTATCAGAAGTTAATGAACTTCGTGCTCGTGTGACGACTTTGGAGCTTATGGTGCAAGGATTACAAACACCATCAGCAGCACCAGCAGCATAATCAGTACCGCCAGTAACATCAACATTGCAAGCCTCAATACCCTAAGCACCAGCAGCATCACCGGCATCAACAACACCACCATCAATAACAGGATCATTACCACCACCAACAATCACATATGCATCACACACCTCAATATCCCAATCTATATATATGATATCAACGTCACACGCACCAAAGATACCAAGGAGTACCAACAACAACAAATGATGAAGTATTGATTCATAACTTCATCGGAGAAACATTCTGTGGTGATTATGTAATCTCTAAAGTTTTAGAGATTATCTATCTCAGCCTTAACCAAAAACTAGATGAGTGGACAGAGATGATAGAGAGAAGAACCGAAACCCTAACAAGACTAGTGCGTAAGGTACAAGCTAGACTTGTTTTACCAACAACATCAGCAGTACCAATAGCCTCACCAACACAGTCAAATGCTGTCAACATAGTGAGAATCGTCAACACCTCCAACCTCACAAGCTTCGCCAGTTCAAGAATCACTGTGGAAATCATTACGAATTAATAACGAGTATATTATATCAACGAGTTATGAAGTATTAACTCAGTTCCTCCAAAGAATTTATATGTATATCCTATATATATATATATATAAAAAAAAAAAAAAAAAAAATTTAACCATAATAAATCTTTCTGTACTAAGCTATTATGTATGGAACTTAACTATCCGGTTAATTCATATTACTAATATGCTATGATGTACATTATTCGTTAACAATTTCATCATTGTTAACCACAATCTCTGCTTCAATTCAATGAATTCCGTCTCATAATAAGTCAAGTGTATCATTCAATAACATGTTTGATTTTACACTTTCATCTTCGATGCACTCGAAACTTTCTAGAAAACATCAATCGTACTTTGCAAAGTTCGCAAGAATTCTTCAAGCGTCAACATCCTTCACTGAAGAATATCAATAAGAATAAATATTGAAGTATTGACTACATTAGTGAAATACTCCGCAAAGATTATGAAATCTCTAATGTTTTAAAAAAAAAAAAAAAAAAAAAAAATTCATTTCTAATTCAATCTAAAAATCAAATGAGCTTAGTATGATTTAAACTCATTGAATCTGTATTACATCTGAAGAAAATCTATTCACATATATTTTCATAAGGACTGTAATGAAAATTCTTATTCAAAACATTATTTGTGAATTTTTTTAACGGGTAGGTAATACCCGAGAGATGTCTAAATTCACAATTAATATGTTACATTCTTTGAATCTGATTCAGCAATCACCAACTGTATTCACTACTCTCTCAACAATATACATTCTTTCGTAAAAATCAAAATAACTATTCTCATCCAAATTTGATTACATATTCTAATTTTGACAAATCAAAAAAAAAAAAAAATTCAAGTCAAGATTTAACAGAAGACATCACTCTTAGAATTCCTACATCTATCAAAGTCATACTTTGAATTCAAAACTGTGACAGAACATCACTTTTATTCGTAACACTCAGAAATAGATGAAATTCATTCAGGAATCAGGACGATTTTATCATTTGGATATTGACTATGACAATCTGCATTTAAAACCCTTCGAAATCCTGGAAGACACTTCAAACATTGAACAATCGAGATGATGATCCAACCACACATTATCCGAAGTCTTGTACCTGAAAAGCTCTCGAAACCAAAGTCGTAGTTTAACACGTACCCTCGTCGAATTCTTTAGCATTTATTAGCAAAAACAACACTTCGATTTCTTTTCAAAGTAGCCAATTTTGTCACAGCTCCAGCAAGTCAATTTCGATTTCTCAGTCGGACTAGTCTTATTATAACCCCGATAGATACGTTGCTCTTTCGTCATTATTACTGGGGAACCTTTCATATTCCACCATATTACCACCAGCGTTTAATCATCTGAAACACGATTCTTCTGAACCCACCTCGGATTGATAACCAGAGATTCAGATATTATAGCATTAAATGCAGAGGAAACATAAAAATGGTAGAAGGTTTAAACGGTCAAAATTTTGATGATAAAAGATAGTGAGTTGGTAAAGCTCAGAAAAAGAAAGGATTTGGTACTGAAAAACGGATTGAGCAAAGTATGAGGGAAGCCGTGGACAAATCATAGAGACTGAATCTGCCTTCAAAGGATCTAAATAAATCAGTGCCTGCTGAACTCGTTAGCAAACACCTTACTTCTTATTCTAAACCTTCACAGACAGATATTCTTCTTCATCATCATATCTTAAATGTTATAAGATATCTTCGTATCTTCCATTATACATATTCTCCATATCTTTGGAGATATTTTCACAACTATTCTTATCAAGTATCATTTATCTCTCCGTAATATCTGCAACATAAAAGAAACAGTGTTAGTTTCTAAATTCTGAAAAAAAAAAAAAAAATTCGAATATGAATGTTTTTGAAGTAGTGTTGGGAACTGATACATGAGTTAGTATAATATAATGACACTTGATCAACGTCATTATATTACGGTAATTCATGCTAAGTTTCTAATGGATGTGATGATTCACAGGACATACCGTCATCATGTACCATTTACACGACTCTTACATTCTATCAAATCTCTAAATATATCAAGAAAATATTTCTTGATGATTCGGTCTTTTTTTTAGGGTATTCTGGTAATTTAACAAATCAGGATTTACCATTACCCTATCCTTCTTAGAACAATTACTGTGTTCATTCTGAAATCCATACCTACGAATTCTGGACCATTACAAGAGCTATTTAATCGCAAGAAGAAGAAACGAAAGGACAAAGCTCCGAAACAGAAATTGGAGTATAGATCGCAACAAATAGAAGGGAGCATTAACTATGGATGACAATGATTATAGAAGACAGAAGCAGGGACATCGAAGTATAAGGGAAGGTATAAAACCCAACAATCACCCGTAAATTATAAACCGTAGATGTCAATGCAAATAGCAATATAAAGACACGGGAGGACTAGAAAAACTATAAACCCAAGAGTATAGTAGAAGTAAATAGATTCTTCCGGTGGAAGATTAAAAAGAAGAATGACAGATATGAAAGTTAAGAGGATATCAAGGATCAGGATGGGATGGAGCATATTAATAAATACTTTAAAGTATGAATTGAGGAAGAAATAATAGAAGGTGTGAGTTGTAAGGAAACGAAGGGGGTGGATTTATAGACAGAGCAATCAAAGCAGATTATCGCGTATAACCAAAGAGGATCCTAATCTCCTTAATTACCGACGAATCAAATCTTATTATGGAGATCTTCTTCTAAATTCCTTAAATTTCGGAAATCAATCTTGACTACGCCACCTGTTAGGTCAAACCTGCATTTATTCATTTTCACTCTTAGGTGATAGCTTCATTCGTGCTTTTCACAAAAACAAATCGTTTTATCTATATCACTCAATTATGATAAAACTCTATTATCGATTCATATTCGTCATGAAAACATTTTATTAGTTAGCCATGACGACCTCGATCAAATTTCGGGACGAAATTTCTTTTAACGGGTAGGTAATGTGATGACCCGGAAATTTCCGATCAAATTTAAACTTTAATCTTTATATATATCCGACACGATAAGCAAAATCTGTAATGTTGAGTCTCGAAAGTTTTGAAACTATATTTCTGTAATCAAATATCCTTTGACCATGCCAAATGATTCACGAACAATTATGTGTAAATAAATATATACATATACATATACATATGTCTGATTTTAAATTGAGTTATATTAATGAAACATTGAACGGATTAGTTATTATGAATATAAGATATGAAATCTATTTTTTTTATGAATTTGGAAATGCTATCAAGGTATTGAATGAATAATACTTTACATGAACGTATTTGTTCGATGTAAGTTTATCGACGAGATTAAAAGATAATATCAAATGATTGAATTATCGGATACATTAAACTTTGATTATGAGTCTCTGTTATGAGGTCCACTTTGAATTAGGAAACCCTTACTTTTTTAACGGTATTCGGAATAAATGGTAAAGTGATTTACAAGTAAGAACAAAGTATAACTTATTGGGAGTTAGACAAAAGCTAGTGGAGAAATGAATTCTATAATATTAGTTTGAATTATTTTCAAACGTACGAAAACGTTTTTCGATATAATAGAACCTGGTTATTTGATTCGATCGATATTAAAATTTTTTATTTAGAAAGTTTAAGGAAAACGTTGGCGCATAAATGAATTATATCGACATAAGTTTTAAAGTGTAAACGTTACGTGTTATAAGCTTTTCTAAACGAATTTAAAATAAACTTTTAAACTATTATTAGTTTTGGAAAAAAATCTAATTATTGTATTATTAAATAAATATAACAAACCTACATATTAGGTATATATTTTGATATCTTAATTAATCATTGAAACATTTTGATTTACACTAATATTAATAAATTTGCTTTGATAAATAACGAGACTACGATTTATAAAAGTAAATGACCAAAACACTCAAAAGATTAAGTTACACTCTGAGTGGGTTAGTTTTTAATTAATTTAAGTGTAGTTATTAATAAAGGTACATGTCACAAAACGTTTAATTTTAAAATAAAATATTTTGATAAACAACGAGGCTTTGAATAATGGAAGTAAATGATCACAACGCTCAATTTTATAAGTTATATTTTTATAAAGGTAATTTATTGAAGAGTAAGTCTATTTTTTTGTAAAAGGTACACGTCACGTAACGTAAAAGGCTAGTTTTCTAAACGTACGAAAGTGCGCCCGAAAAACAGAAAGTGGTACATGAGTCGTGAGACCACGACCGTGTCATTTTTGTAAAAATTATATTTTTACCATGAGCGTAAATATAATATAATATTTAATTAATTCTAAAGATTAAATATAATATATATTAAATAATATATATATATTACGTATCATATAGCATAGATATAAAGAACGGGGTGTCGGTAGGAAAAAGTTAAGATTCATGAGCTGTAATATGTGATTGCATGAATAACTTGGCCAACCACTTTCTATAAAGATCGATCAATTGGTTATGAATTTACACACAAACATACTCATATTCTCTTCTGCATCATTATTATTATTATTATTATTTATATTATTATTATTATTATTATTATTATTATTAATAAGGTTAATATTATAGTTAGGAGTATTATTATTAGTAGTATTTATACATAAAATATTACGACGAGGTCATGAGCGGGTCATTTCAAGACAAGTTTTATGAGTAGGATAGGGCTAAGGAAATTATGGGTTATGGCTATGGAGGTAATGGGTATGGTTCATGGGTATGCCCTTGAGGTCAAATTGGTAGTTATCGTCTCCGTCGCGTCTACGTACCTTTCCTACAGTATTGAATCTCAATATTGATACGTGAGCACTCATAACTTAACTTTTATTTACTAATAGTGTATCCCTGACTAGTGCTCGAGAATATAGGATTATGCATGCTTGTATATTTGATATTGCCCTTAGATAGGTTATGTTGAATCTTAAAGGTTGTTATACTAGGGATGAAATAAGGTATAAGATATGCATGTCATTGGAAAGCTAGCGAAAAATTAAGAACTTTTCATTTAGATATCGAATGAATTCGATGAACGGTTAGAAAGTTATGAATTAAACAATTAATTTCGTAATTAAAAATGTTGTTAATAATTAGTGAACTAATTTTCTGGGTAATAAAAAGTGGTTATTTGGATTCTACTCGTCGAGTAGATGAATTTTCATATAAAGCACGTCTCGTTTCGTTGAACGGTTGTCAAGTTATGGATAAAAGAAGTTTTGTAAATTTTGATGAAACGTCGATACGGAAACTGAAATTCTCGATGATCTGCGTTGTTTCAGATTAAAACAAAAATACCACTGAATTCTTTGCTGTAAGGTCTAACAAACGACTCTGGCCGTTTGTCAATTTGAGTCTCGACGATTTTTCTAAAAATCGTCAATGTTGACTGTTTGATCACATTTTAAAATTCTAAAAAGAGCTGAAACTTTTTATTAAAAATGTCAGTTTTGTATCAGTTGTCATGGTCGGCCTGATGTATGTTTACTTTTACCAAAAATCATGTTATATCTTTGTGGTAACGAGAATTTGAAGGCTTTGACCGTTTGTCAATCCGAGTTTCGAGGAATTTTCTAAAAATCTCCAAAGTAGGCTACTCGGTCACTTTTGTAAATTTTATTAAAGCTGAAAAATTAACTTTGAAACGCCGAAACCGCGTTGGCAACTACGAGTTGTCTAGTTTTAGTTTACTTCTGTAAAATTTATGCTTAATCTTTTTGGTAATGTGTAACTTTTATCCTTGGACCGTTTATCAATCGGAGTTCCGATAATTTTTCTAAAAATCGCTGAAGTGGTCGTTTAGTCATGTTTGACCGAAAAATTTTTTTTTTTGTATAAGTTATTGTATTTTTGCATGCGACCTCATTTTTACTTTAACCTTTGACTTTTGACCTAACTGAGCATGGGTAATATAACATGTTACTATACTGTTGAGTCAGACTCGAGCATTAGGATTGTGGTACACTATGACTTGGCCTAAATTGTTAGACAAATATTGACCGTCATATAAATATATATAATTAATATAGGTTCGTGAATCCGAGGCCAACCCTACACTTGTTCAATGATGTTATATGTATTTTTACTACAAAATACAGTATGGTGAGTTTCATTTGCCTTTTTACCCTTTATATTTTTGGGCTGAGAATACATGCGCAATTTTTATAAATGATTTACAAAATAGACACAAGTACGTGAAACTACATTCTATGGTTGAATTATCGAAATCGAATATGCCCCTTTTTATTAAAGTCTGGTAATCTAAGAATTAGGGAACAGACACCCTAATTGACGCGAATCCTAAAGATAGATCTATCGGGCCTAACAAGCCCCATCCAAAGTACCGGATGCTTTAGTACTTCGAAATTTATATCATGTCCGAAGGAGGATCCCGGAATGATGGGGATATTCTATATGCATATTGTTAATGTCGGTTACCAGGTGTTCAATCCATATGAATGATATTTTTGTCTCTATGCATGGGACGTTTATTTATGAGAATTGGAAATATGAAATCTTGTGGTCTATTAAAATGATGAAAATGAAATGATTACTATAAACTGATGAACTCACCAACCTTTTGGTTGACACTTGAAAGCATGTTTATTCTCAGGTTTGAAAGAGATCTTCCGCTGTGCATTAGCTGATTTTAAAGATATTACTTGGAGTCATTCATGACATATTTCAAAAGACGTTGCATTCGAGTCGTTGAAGTTCATTAAAGATTATATTTAAGTAGATGACAGATTAGGTCATTTATAGTTTGGATATTATGAAATGGTATGCATGCCTGTCAACTTTCGATGTAAATGAAAGCTTTTCTTTTAAAACGAATGCAATGTTTGTAAAATGTATCATATAGAGGTCAAATACCTCGCGATGTAATCATATGTTATTGTATTCGTCCTTACGGATTGGGTCGGGTCATCTCAGATTATCTGAGCTAGTTGCGGGTATTCGGTGAGTGGGTCTATCTCCGGATAGAGTATTAAGTAGCTGACACGCTACTTGTTCAGACTTTTTATACTTATGTTTATATCCAGTATGAATACCATGTGTAGCTAGATATTGCCATGCTAGTTAGGACAATTACATGATTGATTATTTGTGATCTTATGTGTGCACTGTTAGTTGGACACCAACCGAGGCAGCAAGGTTGGGAACCCACCGAGGCGGCAAGGTAGGGTTGATGTGAGGTCGACCGTGGTTGCCTGGTCGGGTCATGATGTTACTGATTGTTCAGTATAGCATAGAAGGACGCATGTGTTGCGTCTGGACGGTTATGCAGTGGAATCAGTAAAACGGACTATCGGTAGACTGTAGCTTGATCAACTAAGTCGTGTGCTCGTACAAGCCGCCGATCCTCATATTGTCAGTTGTTGTATGCTAGTTCAGGACGTTAGCATAGATGTGACCCTTGCATGTTCAGATACTTATGCTTGGTCTGTTAGATAGTATCCATTCACTTAGCAGTTGTGATAATTTTCCCACATTTTTCACCCTTGCAGGTTTAGGTACTGCTGATTAGGATGGGTGTTACGGACCTGTTGAAGACATGTTTGACTACAAGCTTAACTCTGATGTTTTCTAATTTTGAAATATTATATGTAACACTGACGTTTTGGAATGTTGTAATTAGGATTTATTAACTATGGTTTGTAAACGTTAACCAGTGCTATTTAAGTAATTATATGTTCTTCCGCTGTGATAAAAAAAAATCAGGGTGTTACAGTATTGATGAAAAATGGGATTCATCAAATATTGCGTCTCTTGATTGTATAACGGTGTTAATCGAAATAAAATCATTAGCTTCTATCACATAAAACCTATAAGCTTTGGAATGCTCAGCATATCCAATAAAGACACAATCAATACCTCTTTCAGCCAAAGTTTTCCTTTTGGGTTCAGTTAGTCTTACAATAGATCGACATCCCCAAACTCGCAAATAATGTAAGTTTGGTTGTTTCTTGTACCAAAGTTCATAAGGAGTCGTGATTCATTTGTTATTAGGAACTCTATTCAAAATGTAGCAAGCCGTTAACATGGCTTCTCCCCAAAAACCGTCACTCAAACCAGAGTAGGACATCATGGAATTAACCATCTCCTTGAGAGACCTATTTTTCCTCTTTGCTACACCATTTTGTTGTGGTTTATAAGGAGTTGTAGTTTGATGGATTCTCCCTACAGACTGGAAATAGATCGGATCATAATACTCACCACCTCTATCAGTGCACAAAGTTTTAATTAAACCATTTGTTGTAATTCCACTTCAGTCTTATAGATTTTAAATTTGTCTAAGGCCTCATCTTAAGTATGCAAAAGATAAACATAACAGAACCTAGAAGCATCATCTATAAACACGATTACATACTTCTTATTACCTAAAGAAGGTGTAGCATGAAAATCATAAAGATCACTATGAATTAGTTCTAAATTCAAATATATCATGTTTATGGTATTAAAAGGATGTCTCGTAATTTTATTCAACACACATGTATTACATTTGTCAATACACTTTTCAAAAGTAGGTATTAAATTCACTTTAGACATGTTTTTCATCCTTCTTTGATGTACATGTCCTAGTCGAGCATGCCATAAACTATAATCATTTGAATTAGAACTAATCATGCAAGCAGTGTTATCAACAACATGAACCTTCTTAAGATTCAACATAAACATACCATTATTATAGTATCCAAATCCAATAAACATGCCACCCTTCGACAAGATATACTTGTCGGATTCAAATACTTATTTATAACCACACTTATTTAATATAGGATTGGAAATCAAATTCTTTCTCAACCCAGGAACATACATAACATTATTTAAAGTAATTGTCTTATCAGAACTAAATTGTAAAACAACATCTCCACGATCAAGGACAGGAGTGACTGATTCGTTTCCCATGTGAAGCATATCATCAGCAGGTTGAAATGTCTTAAACCAACAACGATCTTTACATGCATGATATGTGTGACAACCCGGAAATTTCGAAACAAATTTAAAATTAATCTTTATATGTTTCCGACACGATAAGCAAAGGCTGTAATGTTGAAATCTCAAAAACTTTGAACTATGTTCATGTATTCATTTACTTTTCGACTGCTCTCGACGATTCAAGAACAATTATGTGTAAATAGATATGTATGAACATATATATATGTGTGATTATTAAATTGAGAAATATTAATGAAACATTAAACGGTTTGATTAATATGAAAATAAGTTACGAAATCTATTATATGACTTGAGAACGTTAACAAGGTATTAGATGAATAATACTTTACATGAACGTAATTATTTCAAGATATTTTTCAACGGAATTAAAAGATAATATCAAATGATTGATTTATCAGATACATTGTATGATTACGAGTCTCTGTTGAAAGGTCCACTTTGATTTAGGAAACCTTTCCTTTTTAACGGTATTTGGAATGATTGGTAAAGTGATTTACAAGTAAGAACAAAAGTGTCAATTAACGGTAACTGGACAAAAGTTAGTAGAGATTCGTGCTTAATTTTCAATGCATGCTTTACAATAACTTTCTCGTGACTCTTGATAAGTTAATTATTTAACTTTCATAAAATTTATAGTAAGAAAATGAAATGTAAATGGATGTCGACAAAATAAGAAAATGGATATGTTGATTTAAAACAATTTCATACGTTTAACTGTCCATTGGACTTAATCCTACGATTCACGAATAAACTGTAAATAAAAACTGGAAACCATTATGACTTATATATTATATGATTTTACTTTATGAAATGAAAATGTTTTATGATATAACAATTTCTATTATTTAAACCTTTGAATAAAATGATTTTTATTATAAGTAGTTTTGGAAAAACTAAAATTTATAGTATTATTTGATTTAGTTTCAAACGTACGAAAACATTTTTTTTTGTTGATATAATAGAATTTGATTATAAAATGTTTTTATGGATTTTCAATGATATAAAAATAAAAATAAAGATAAAATAAAGATTTCTAAAGAGCACCAAAAGACTATAATATTTCATCTCAAGATTTCAAGTTAAAATGATGGAAATCACTAAACATGCGTACTTGCACGAGAAAAATCATAACTAAATCATACTGACTCGAAAAATGGTGATTCCGGTGTCCAAACGACCGTAACTCAAAAATCTACAACTTTCGTGACGACACCATATACGGATCGCGTACCCATCTACGTGAAACGCGTAATGTTTCAAAACATTACGCAGTATTTGTAAACTTTACGCGAAACGCGTAATGTTTAAATAATTGAGGCGGCTTTACTGTTTTTCATTGTTTTTCACTATTTTAACACGTTTTATATATATTATATTATTATATTATATTATTATATTATTTAAATTATTATCAATCATCGATTAGGTGAGAAAAATGTCTATAAGTTCGTCCGATTTCGTTCCAGTTTATCACTCCCTTTTTTATCTATCTCTGATCTCTCTATATATATAAATAAGAATAATAATAATAATTATTAATATTATTATTATTAATGAGATTAATATTATTATTATTATTAATCATTGTTGTTAGTAGTAGTATTATTATTTATACATAAAATACTACGACGGAGTGCTGTTCGGGTAATTTCAAAACGGGTTTTCAAACGGGTTAGAGCTAAGAAAATTACGGGTTATAGCTAAGGAGGTTATGGGTATTGCTCGGGGGTTTTGATCATGAGTCAAAGGTCAACCTAGCATTTATCATCTCCGTTGCGTCTACGTACCTTCCTACAATAATGAATCACAATATTGATACGTGAGCATTCATATCTTATCTTTTATATATTAATAGTGTATCCATGTCTAGTGCTCGAGTATATATGATTATGCATACTTGTATGTTTAATTTTGTCATTAGATAATTTATGATGAATCGCGAATTTGATACATATGCTACTGATATAAAGTATATGATATGCATGTTTTTGGAAAGCTGGCGAAAAATTATTAACTTTTCATTTAGAAATCGCGTGATTTCGATGAACGGATTAAAAGATATGGTCAACTGAATTATGTTTGACATTAATTGAAATTATGTTTGAAACTGTTAATTAATATTTAAATAACTTGTCTATGAGATTGATAAATTGGATTTTTAGATATTACTAATCGAGTAAATGAATTTCTATATAAGGCACGTCTCGTTTTGTTGAACAATTGTCAAAGTTAATTGTTTTATCATGTTTTAAAGCTTTATAAACACTATAATATGATTTTACAAGTATTGGAAAACTATGTGAAATAATAAAATATTTTCGATTGCCATGATAATTCAAATATAATATAGCTCCTAAAATAAATAATATTTTGAGTTTGATAAACATGTATAGATTTAAAGATCATATTGGGTCAGGTTGACTTTTGAGATGACCTTTGTTAACTTTTGCATGTCGGTCTCGAGCATTAGGATTGTGATACACTATGACCTGACCTAGCTTGTTAAACATGTATTGACCAACATATGTTCTCTAGGTTGAGATCTACGGTTAATTTACATTCCGAGTTTCGGTCACATTTCGGTAAATGACCTTATGTGCTGCTAAGGTGAGTTTCATTTGTTCCCTTTTAATTGCTTTTGCAATCTATATTTTTGGGCTGAGAATACATGCACTTTATTTTAAACGCAATGGATACAAGTATATACTAAATTCTACACCGAGTTTGAACAGAAAATCCCTTAGCTTTGGTAACTAGTAACTGCCGGTTATAAGAACTGGTGGGCGCGAGTAGTTGTATATGGATCCATAGGGTTTGACATCCCCGTCTATTCCAGGTATAGAAACCCTAGCTTAAACTATAAAACAGACGTATGCTATTTGAGGTTAGTACACGATAGTTTGCGTGTATTGTACATGTTGGTTACATGTATGTTAAAACAGGGGTACTTATTATAAGTTAAAGTTTAGTTACCAGGGTGCTCAATCTTGTAGAATTATTTGATAAACGTTTCAGGATGAAACAACTGAAATCTTGTGATCCACCTTTATATACAGATTATGCGCAACATTAAAACTATGAACTCACCAACCTTTGTATTGACACTTTTAAGCATGTTTATTCTCAAGTTCCTAGAAGTCTTCCGCTGTTTGCTTATATGTAATACAAGCTATGTGCATGGAGTCATACATGCTTTATTCGAGAAATCATTGCATTCACAAAATCATCACCATGTATCTTATTTAGACTGCATTATCAACGGATGTAGTATTGTAAACTATTAATTACGGTGATTGTCTATATGTAGAAATCATCAAACGTCAAAAACCTTGGAATTTGATATTCAATTATGGTGTGCCTTTTCAAAAGAATGAAATGTTTACAAGACGTATCATGTAGAGGTCAGTACCTCACTGTGAAATCGATGAATGATGTATTCTTCCAAAGGGATTTAGAAGGATCATCACAGTTGGTATCAGAGCTTGAGGTCATAGGGAACCAGAATTTGCATTAGTGTGTTTAACTGGTAATTGTTAGGATGCATTAGTGAGTCTGGACTATGACCGTATCTGTTTTAACTGAGTTTTGCTTATCATTTCTTGTTAGAAATTACATGCTTATCATTCTTAAGTCTAGACACGTTTGTCTGCATTTGTTTCATGAATAGTGTATAGACAAAATTCATATCTTAGCGTATCTGTTACTATAAACTTTTCCTGACATTTTCTGAAAATTTCTCCGTAACTTATGGGATTTTGGTATTATATATACATATGTAAATTATGTACCGGAGAATACCAAACTAAATCCTATAATCTATCTCATATCAAAATCAATTCCCTGATTGTACAAGATGGATCACGTATCTAGTTCAAATTCCTTAGATTCCGACAACTATTCCGATATGGATTTCCATTCAAGCTCCGAAAGTAGTGTGATCAGAATGGATCAACCAATTAGCCATCATCTATTCTGGATGAATTGGGGATGGGTTTGTAGTCTACTTAATCATTGGAGACAAGAAGAAGGTGATCCCTTCCATTCACCATATTGCCCTCTTGGCGAGGAACCTGAAGCACTTACCGGCGAACCTATTCGTAATACCATATTCTCTCTCATTTCCAGAGTATCTCGTCATGATTATATACTATCTCAAATTCTAGATCTTATTCATCTGCTCGTCCGAACCGCCAATCGTCCCGGGGTAGTAGAAGAAGTCAACGAGCTTCGTGCTCGGGTAGTGACTTTAGAGAATATGGTGCAAAGTTTTCAAGCACCAGCAGCATCACCGGCATCAGCAGTACCACCATCATCACCGACAGCAATAGTATCACTACCACCACCACCAACAACATCCGCATCCCACATCTCAATATCACAATCTGTACCTCGAACATCAACGTCATATGCACCATAAATACCAAGGAATACCAACAACAACAAACGATGAAGTATTGATTCATAACTTCATCGAAGAAATATTCTTCAGAGAAAATGTAGTTTCTAAAAGTTTTAGAGATTATATATTCTAGTCCTAGTCGAAAAACAGATGAGATTAATATTATGTTAACTCATTAAATCCATGATTACATCTAAAGAAAATATATATGTAGTTATATTTTCATAAAGATTGTAATTAAGAAAATTCTTTTGTACAAATTGTTAATGGTGAGAATATTTTAACGGGTAGGTAATACCCGAGAGATATATAAATTCACAATTAATATGTTACATTCTTCGATTCTGATTCAACAAATCATCAACTATACTCACTACTTTCACAACAATATATATATTCTTTTATAAAAATCAAAACAACCATCCTCATCCAAATTTGATTACATATTTTGATTTTGACAAATCAAAATCTAAGTCAAGATTTAACAGAAGACACCACTCTTAGATTCCAATATCTTTCAAAGTTATACTTTGACTTCAAAACTGTGCTAGAACATCATGTGTATATTAACGATTACAATCTGTGTTCAAACCCTCCGAAATTCTTGAAGACACTTCAAATAATGAACAATCGAGATAATGATCCAACCACATGTTACCCACAGTTATGTACCTGAAAAACTCTTGAAACCAAAGTCATAATTTAACACGTATCTGTGTCAGACCCTTTAGAATTTATTAGCTAAAATAACTTTTCAATCCCTTCTAAAAATAGACAGTTTTGTCACAGCTCCAACAAACCAACTTCAATTGTTCATTCGAATAAGCCTTATTATAACGATTACCCTTTCATCATTGTTACCAGGGAACCTTTTATATCTCGCCACATTAGCAGTAAACTTACCAGCAACTTCATTGATCTTTGATTCTCTTCGAAAAATCACTATACTTATTCATTGGAACCCTATCATTTACTCATCCGCATCTTGTAACAATAATTGCCATACCAACTACCGGGAATTAGCAATCAGTATTTTGAATCTCGTAGTATTTTTTCCGCCAATAGTTATATATATGCATATAACGTTCATCTTCTAGACTTATATATTTCAAATGTGAAGTTTCTAAAAAACACCCCAATCTATGATTTAGTTCTCGAAATTTTGAAAAATGCTGACGAAGCAGCAAAAACTGTAAACGACCTTAACAGTAAAAAGTTTAATGATAAAGAATAGTATATTGGCAAAGCTCAGGAAAAAAAAGAAGTTTGGAACTGGAAAACAGATTGAGCAAACTATGAAGGAGGCTGTGGATAAATCACAAAGACTGAACCTGCCTTCAAAAAATCCAAATGATTCAGTATCTACTGAAGTCATTAACGAATATCTTGCTCCTGACTCTAAACCCTTGCGAACAATATTCTTCATCATCCTCAGATATTAAAAATTCTAAGATATCATCATATCTTTCATTATAAATATCTTCATTGTTTCTGAAGATATCATCACAACTATTGTTATCCGAAATCATTTACTTCTTCGCGCTATCTGTGTAATATCATAAAAGAAACTATTTTAGTTTCTAAATTCTGAAACCTACGAGTTTAAAATATGAATGTTATTGAAGTAGTGTTGGGAACTGATGCATGAATTAGTATAATATAATGACACTTGATCAACGTGATTATATTACAGTAAGTCATGCTGAGTTTCTAAATGGAACGTGATGATTCACAGATCATTACATCATCATGTGCCATATTACACGACTCCTGTATTCTATTTAACCTCTAAAAATATCAAGAAAATATTTTCTTGATAATTCAGTCTTTTTCGCATATTCTGGTAATTTGACAAATCAAGATAGTGTCATTATAATTTCTTTCTTGGAACATTAATCATGTTCATTCCGAAATTCATATCTACGAATTCTGGACCATATTTCGCTTGACTTAAAGTTGGGAAGAGAAAACAAAAGCATGAAGGTTCAAAATATCAATGGGAGTATAAATCACAGTAAATTGGAGAGAGTATTAACTGTGGATGTCAATGATTACAGAAATACAGAAGCAGAGACATCGAAATATAAGGGAAGATATAAAACCCAACAACAACCCATAAGTTACAAACAGTATATATCGATGCATATAGCAATATAAAGGCACGGGAGAACTAAAAACACTATAAAACCAAGGGCATAGTAAAAGTAAATAGATTCTTCCGGCGGTAGATGAAAAAGAAGAATGACAGATATGAAAGTGAGGAGTATATCAAGAATTAGAACTGGATGGAGCATATCGATGAATGCTTTAAAGTATAAATTGGGAAAGAAAGAATAGAAGGTGTGAGTTGTAAGGAAACAAAGGGGGTGGATTTATAGAAAAATATTCGACGGAGCAATCAAAACAGATGATCATATTTAAAGCGAATCCTAATTTCCTTGATTTCCGAAGAATTAAATCTTATTACGAAGATTTTCTCCAAATCCCTTAAACTCTGGAAAATCAATCCTATCTACATCAAAAGATATGACGAATCTACACTTATTCATTTCACTCTTTTGTGATAACTTCACTTGTACGCTTCACTTAAGCAATTTTTTTTATCCATATTACTCGCTGATGATAAAATTCTAATTTTCAGCTCGTATGCGTCATGAAAACATACTTATTGTCAGCCATGACCATCCCAATTAAATTTCGGGACGAAATTTCTTTAACGGGTAGGTACTGTGACAACCAGGAAATTTCCGAACAAATTTAAACTTAATCTTTATATGTTTCCGACACGATAAGCAAAGGCTGTAATGTTGAAATCTCAAAAACTTTGAACTATGTTCATGTATTCATTTACCTTTCGACTGATCTCGACGATTCACGAACAATTATGTGTAAATAGATATGTATGAACATATATATATGTGTGTGATTATTAAATTGAGAAATATTAATGAAACATTAAACGGTTTGATTAATATGAAAATAAGTTACGAAATCTATTATATGACTTGAGAACGTTAACAAGGTATTAGATGAATAATACTTTACATGAACGTAATTATTTCAAGATATTTTTCAACGGAATTAAAAGATAATATCAAATGATTGATTTATCAGATACATTGTATGATTACGAGTCTCTGTTGAAAGGTCCACTTTGATTTAGGAAACCTTTCATTTTTAACGGTATTCGGAATGATTGGTAAAGTGATTTACAAGTAAGAACAAAAGTGTCAATTAACGGTAACTGGACAAAAGTTAGTAGAGATTCCTGCTTAATTTTTAATGCATGTTTTACACTAACTTTCTCGTGACTCTTGATAAGTTAATTATTTAACTTTCATAAAATTTATAGTAAGAACATGAAATGTAAATGGATGTCGACAAAATAAGAAAATGGATATGTTGATTTAAAACAATTTCATACGTTTAATTGTCCATTGAACTTAATCTTACGATTCACGAATAAACTGTAAGTAAAAACTGGAAACCATTATGACTTATATATTATATGATTTTACTTTATGAAATGAAAATATTTTATGATATAACAATTTCTATTATTTAAATCTTTGAATAAAATGATTTTTAATATAAGTAGTTTTGGAAAAACTAAAATTTATAGTATTATTTGATTTAGTTTCAAACGTACGAAAACATTTTTTTTTTTTTGATATAATAGAATTTGATTATAAAATGTTTTTATAGATTTTCAATGATATGAAAATAAAAATAAAGATAAAATAAAAATTTCTAAAGAGCACCAAAAGACTATAATATTTCATCTCAAGATTTCAAGTTAAAATGATGGAAATCACTAAACCTGCGCATTTGCACAAGAAAAATCATAACTAAATCATACTGACTCGAAAAAGGGTGATTCCGGTGTCCAAATGACCGTAACTCAAAAATCTACAACTTTAGTGAAGACACCATACGTGGATCGCGTACTCATCTACGCGAAACGTGTAATGTTTCAAAACATTACGCAGAATTTGTAAACTTTACGCGAAACGCGTAATGTTTAAATAATTGAGGCGGCTTTACTATTTTTCACTATTTTAACACGTTTTATATATATTATATTATTATATTATATTATTATATTATTTAAATTATTATCAATCATCGGTTAGGTGAGAAAAATGTCTATAAGTTCGTTCGATTTCGTTCCAGTTTATCACTCCCTCTTCTATCTATCTCTGATCTCTCTCTATATATAAATAAGAATAATAATTATTATTATTAATATTATTATTATTAATGAGATTAATATTATTATTATTATTAATCATTATTGTTAGTAGTAGTATTATTATTTATACATAAAATACTACGACGGAGTGTTGTTCGGGTAATTTCAAAATGGGTTTTCAAACGGGTTAGAGCTAAGGAAATTACGGGTTATAGCTAAGGAGGTTATGGGTATTGCTCGGGGGTTTTGATCATGAGTCAAAGGTCAACCTAGCATTTATCATCTCCGTTGCGTCTACGTACCTTCCTACAATAATGAATCACAATATTGATACGTGAGCATTCATATCTTATCTTTTATATATTAATAGTGTATCCATGTCTAGTGCTCGAGTATATATGATTATGCATGCTTGTATGTTTAATTTTGTCATTAGATAGTTTATGATGAATCACGAATTTGATACATATGCTACTGATATAAAGTATATGATATGCATGTTTTTGGAAAGCTGGCGAAAAATTATTAACTTTTCATTTAGAAATCGCGTGATTTCGATGAACGGATTAAAAGATATGGTCAACTGAATTATGTTTGACGTTAATTGAAATTGTGTTTGAAACTGTAAATTAATATTTAAATAACTTGTCTATGAGATTGATAAATTGGATTTTTAGATATTACTAATCGAGTAAATGAATTTCTATATAAGGCACGTCTCGTTTTGTTGAACAATTGTCAAAGTTAATTGTCTTATCATGTTTTAAAGCTTTATAAACACTATAATATGATTTTACAAGTATTGGAAAACTATGTGAAATAATAAAATATTTTCGATTGCCATGATAATTCAAATATAATATAGCTCCTAAAATAAATAATATTTTGAGTTTGATAAACATGTATAGATTTAAAGATCATATTGGGTCAGGTTGACTTTTGAGATGACCTTTGTTAACTTTTGCATGTCGGTCTCGAGCATTAGGATTGTGATACACTATGACCTGACCTAGCTTGTTAGACATGTATTGACCAACATATGTTCTCTTGGTTGAGATCTACAGTTAATTTGCATTCCGAGTTTCGGTCACATTTCGGTGAATGACCTTATGTGCTGCTAAGGTGAGTTTCATTTGCTCCTTTTAATTGCTTTTGCAATCTATATTTTTGGGCTGAGAATACATGCACTTTATTTTAAACGCAATGGATACAAGTATATACTAAATTGTACACCGAGTTTGAACCGAAAATCCCTTAGCTTTGGTAACTAGTAACTGCCGGTTATAAGAACTGGTGGGCACGAGTAGTTGTATATGGATCCATAGGGCTTGACATCCCCGTCTGTTCCAGGTATAGAAACCCTAGCCTGAACTATAAAACAGACGTATGCTATTTGAGGTTAGTACACGTTAGTCTGCGTGTATTGTACTTGTTGGTTACATGTATGTTAAAACAGGGGTACTTATTATAACGTTAAAGTTTAGTTACCAGGGTGCTCAATCTTGTAGAATAATTTGATAAACGTTTCTGGATGAAACAACTGAAATCTTGTGATCCACCTTTATATACAGATTATGCGCAACATTAAAACTATGAACTCACCAACCTTTGTGTTGACACTTTTAAGCATGTTTATTCTCAGGTTCCTAGAAGTCTTCCGCTATTTGCTTATATGTGATACAAGCTATGTGAAATGTCCCGTTCTTATTGATTAAAAACGTTCCATATTAATTGATTTCGTTGCGAGGTTTTGACCTCTATATGAGACGTTTTTCAAAGACTGCATTCATTTTTAAAACAAACCATAACCTTTATTTCATAAATAAAGGTTTAAAAAGCTTTACGTAGATTATCAAATAATGATAATCTAAAATATCCTGTTTACACACGACCATTACATAATGGTTTACAATACAAATATGTTACATCGAAATCAGTTTCTTGAATGCAGTTTTTACACAATATCATACAAACATGGACTCCAAATCTTGTCCTTATTTTAGTATGCAACAGCGGAAGCTCTTAGTATTCACCTGAGAATAAATATGCTATAAACGTCAACAAAAATGTTGGTGAGTTATAGGTTTAACATATATATATATCAAATCGTAACAATAGACCACAAGATTTCATATTTCAATACACATCCCATACATAGAGATAAAAATCATTCATATGGTGAACACCTGGTAACCGACATTAACAAGATGCATATATATAAGAATATCCCCATCATTCCAGAACACCCTTCGGATATGATATAAATTTCGAAGTACTAAAGCATCCGGTACTTTGGATGGGGTTTGTTAGGCCCAATAGATCTATCTTTAGGATTCGCGTCAATTAGGGTGTCTGTTCCCTAATTCTTAGATTACCAGACTTAATAAAAAGGGGCATATTCGATTTCGATAATTCAACCATAGAATGTAGTTTCACGTACTTGTGTCTATTTTGTAAATCATTTATAAAACCTGCATGTATTCTCATCCCAAAAATATTAGATTTTAAAAGTGGGACTATAACTCACTTTCACAGATTTTTACTTCGTCGGGAAGTAAGACTTGGCCACTGGTTGATTCACGAACCTATAACAATATATACATATATATCAATGTATGTTCAAAATATATTTACAACACTTTTAATATATTTTGATGTTTTAAGTTTATTAAGTCAGCTGTCCTCGTTAGTAACCTACAAATAGTTGTCCACAGTTAGATGTACAGAAATAAATCGATAAATATTATCTTGAATCAATCCACGACCCAGTGTATACGTATCTCAGTATTGATCACAACTCAAACTATATATATTTTGGAATCAACCTCAACCCTGTATAGCTAACTCCAACATTCACATATAGAGTGTCTATGGTTGTTCCGAAATATATATAGATGTGTCGACATGATAGGTTGAAACATTGTATACGTGTCTATGGTATCTCAAGATTACATAATATACAATACAAGTTGATTAAGTTATGGTTGGAATAGATTTGTTACCAATTTTCACGTAGCTAAAATGAGAAAAATTATCCAATCTTGTTTTACCCATAACTTCTTCATTTTAAATCCGTTTTGAGTGAATCAAATTGCTATGGTTTCATATTGAACTCTATTTTATGAATCTAAACATAAAAAGTATAGGTTTATAGTCGGAAAAATAAGTTACAAGTCGTTTTTGTAAAGGTAGTCATTTCAGTCGAAAGAACGACGTCTAGATGACTATTTTAGAAAACATACTTCCACTTTGAGTTTAACCATAATTTTTGGATATAGTTTCATGTTCATAATAAAAATCATTTTCTCAGAATAACAACTTTTAAATCAAAGTTTATCATAGTTTTTAATTAACTAACCCAAAACAGCCCACGGTGCTACTACGACGGCGTAAATCCGGTTTTACGGTATTTTTCATGTTTCCAGGTTTTAAATCATTAAGTTAGCATATAATATAGATATAGAACATGTGTTTAGTTAATTTTAAAAGTCAAGTTAGAAGGATTAACTTTTGTTTGCGAACAAGTTTAGAATTAACTAAACTATGTTCTAGTGATTACGAGTTTAAACCTTCGAATAAGATAGTTTTATATATATGAATCAAATGATGTTATGAACATCATTACTACCTCAAGTTTAGTAGGTAAACCTACTGGAAGTGACAAGAAATGATCTAGCTTCAAAGGATCTTGGATGGCTTGAAAGTTCTTGAAGTAGGATCATGACACAAAAACAAGTTCAAGTAAGATTTTTACTCGAATTAAGATAGTTTATAGTTATAGAAATTGAATCAAAGTTTGAATATGAATATTACCTTGAATAAGAAAGATAACCTACTGTATATAACAAAGGTTTCTTGATCTTAGATGATTACTTGGAATGGATTAGAAAGCTTGGAAGTAAATTAGTAAACTTGAAGGGATTTTTGAAGTGTTCTTGAAGTGTTCTTCCTATGATGATTATAGCTTGATTCTTGAAGTGATTTTTGATGAAGATGATGAGTAACTACTGGAAAAATACGTTCATAATAGTGTGTGTGTGTGTGTGTGTATTGAGAGAGAATTAGAAAGAGAATTGGAAGTGAAATGGAGTGAATGATGAGTGGTAATTGGTGAGTGGTGAGTGGGGTTAAAAGGAGTTATAGTTAGTTGACTAGCTCATGGTAGAAGTTAAAATTGATTAGTCATACATGACATAATCAAGAGTGGAATCCCATGCTAGTTCCTATTGGTATATACCCATAGTAAGTACGTTTTGAAGCTGTGTATAATACGGGTAAGAATACGACTAGAATTCTTGATGAAAGAAAAGAATGGGAAAGTAACTGTAACCATTTTCGTTAAGTATGAGTGTTTTGATATATGTCTTGAAGTCTTCCAAAAGTATTTTAATACATCTAAATACACTACATGTATATACATTTTAACTGAGTCGTTAAGTCATCGTTAGTCGTTACATGTAAGTGTTGTTTTGAAACCTTTAAGTTACGATCTCAATTAATGTTGTTAACCCATTGTTTATTATATCTAATTAGATGTTAAATTATTATATTATCATGATATTATGATATATTAATATATCTTAATATGATATATACACATTTAAATGTCGTTACAACGATAATCGTTACATATATGTCTCGTTTCGAAATCCTTAAGTTAGTACTCTTGTTTATATGTATATAACTCATTGTTAATATACTTATGGAGATACTTACTTATCATAATTTCATATTAACCATATGTATATCCATATATATATCGTCATGTCGTTTTTACAAGTTTTAACGTTCGTGAATCGCCGGTCAACTTGGGTGGTCAATTGTCTATATGAAACTTATTTCAATTAATCAAGTCTTAACAAGTTTGATTGCTTAACATGTTGGAAACATTTAATCACGTAAATATCAATCTAAATTAATATATATAAACATGGAAAAGTTTGGGTCACTACACTATGTGCATGGAGTCATACATGCTTTATTCGAGAAAACGTTGCATTCACAAAATCATCACCATGTATCTTATTTAGACTGCATTATCAACGGATGTAGTATTGTAAACTATTAATTACGGTGATTGTCTATATGTAGAAATCATCAAACGTCAAAAACCTTGGAATTTGATATTCAATTATGGTGTGCCTTTTTAAAAGAATGCAATGTTTACAAGACGTATCATGTAGAGGTCAGTACCTCACTGTGAAATCGATGAATGATGTATTCGTCCAAAGGGATTTGGAAGGATCATCACAATATGTGGCCCCGGAATCAATCCACCAAGGTATGTTATCATCTGCACATAAAACGCTTCAGAAATATGTGATACATAATTCTGAACATAATTTATAATACAATCAAAATTCTGACCTTGGTTAGGAACTTGGTCCTTAGACCAGTTTCCCGAACCCGAACCGCTTACTCCATCCTTGTTCTTTCCAACACGACATTCTTTCTTAAAGTGACCAGGTTTGCACAAATCCAACAAGATTTCTTATCCTTCTTGTTTGAACCATCGTTGTTCCCTTGAAACTTACGTTTCTTTCCATTGAACTTTTTGTTGTTTTTGTTCCCACGTTTACCATCCTCAATTATGTTAACAGAGGATGATGCAACGTCCTTTTCTTTAGTCTTACCACCCTCTTGAACCCGTATTGATTCCTTAATATGTAGGGTGCCTCTCAATTCAGTCAAGGACAATTCTTCCTTCTTATGTTTTAACATGTGTTTGAACGTCTGCCATGATGGTGGCAGTTTGTCTATAATTGAAGACACTGAAATGGATTCATCCATTTTCAGATTGTGTTGTGTAAACTGTCCCAAAATTTAAAGAATTTCGTGGAACTATTCCATAACAGGCCTTGAATCCACCATTTTGTAATTATTGAAATTACTCACAAGAAACTTCTTACTAAAAGCATCTTCGGCCATGTATTTGGATTCAAGTGAATCCCATAGTTCCTTAGCATTTTTTACAGATTGGTAAACATCAAAAAGAGCATCAGACATACCATTTAGAATGTGGCCACGACATATGGAATCATCGTTATCCCACTTGTTTCTTCTCCTGATTTGATCCAGAGTTGAATCCTCAAGAAGTTCTGGCATGGGGGTGGATAGAACATGAACAACCTTCAACGTTGTTAACAGAAATCGCATCTTCTGTTTCCATCTTCGAAAATTAACTCCTTCAAATTTCTCCAGTTTTGCAAACTGCCTTGTCTTCTCTTTCACCGTTTTCCCAGACATGATTACAAACCAAATACTTTATACATGATTACAAACCAAATACTTTATAGATTTGTTAGAAATCGGGTATAAATTGACTGCCGGATTCGTTCTTAAATCGTGTAATCACTGTCTCTATAAAGTATTTCGACCCTATGATTGCCTTGGTTGCACGAAATCTTTACAGGGATAACACAAGAACGCAATCAGTGTTTTTGGCAATTGAATTACTCATTAAATTGTTAGAGAATATGTGTGTGTTTTCTTTTTGTTGATGAATGCAGAATGAATGATAAAACGTCCAAAATCTGTTATGTAAAACAATTAGACAAATGAAAGGATATATCCCTTCATTTTAGGCGGGAACAACTGTTATACCAAAAATGTATAACTATTGGATTGCACCTTTGAGCGGGACCCCAGCCAGGGGCGCTGCCCCTTAGACCCCGCAAGAGGGCGCAGCCCCCTTGACCCCCATATTTTGCGCTACAGTTAGCAGCCAACTCTTACGGGCGTGTACTCCACACTCTCCGAACCCGTTGTTAAGTATAGCTAGCTAACACCTGCATTCAAGTAAATCGCAACTAACTAAAATGCACGTTGGATGACACTAAAATCACCAACACATCGGTGGTATCTTTCATTATTTTTTAAGAATTACACTAAAATATACATAGCATACTGAACTTTGGATCCATTTTGGTGCATCTTTGGCCTTGGAGCTAGCTGCCATACTAGTTTGAATAATTCAATAAGTTAGTGAACTGCATTGATGATATTGATTATACCAAAATCACCACAACAACAACAACACTCAATTCCTGGTGATTATACAAAATACATGTTTCTATTTTCTGGACAGAGTATAGGCTTTAAGATGTTACTTGCGGTCTTCTAATTAAAGTAACTTGTATACTTATAGCATGGAGTTATTGCATGTTTAGGAGATTGTTTTGCTAAAATCAATGGTTTATGCTACATGATATTTCCAGGTATGTGTCCAATTAAAACCGTATGCATAAATGGAATCAATGTGTTGCTGAGCTTTGATTATGTGAATTAGCATTTGTAAAGAACATTATCTTACCCAAAGATATCCAAGGTAAGTACTCTATAATCTTTGGGTTCTAGGCAGGGGCGTCCCATCAATTCTGATTTTCAATTAATAAAAAATAGGCCTTTTTGTATACAAAGATTCTAAATATATGTATGAATAAGTTTAATAAATATTAAAAAAATAGGTTAAGGACAAGCATTATAGGCCCCTTTGGATTATGGGCCCTGTGCGAGCGCACGTGTTGCACACCCTCAAATCCGCCCCTGGTTCTAGGTCATACTAGTCTAAAGAATCTAATGTATTAGCCAAGTAGATAGGCACATGTACACACGGACGGAGCTTGAACATGTTGATCACTACACTATATAATTAAAAAAAATGTTTTTCGATAAACTTTCATTGGGGAGCTTGAACATGTACATGGTCTACTAAGTTTTATGAAATGTCCCGTTCTTATTGATTAAAAACGTTCCATATTAATTGATTTCGTTGCGAGGTTTTGACCTCTATATGAAACGTTTTTCAAAGACTGCATTCATTTTAAAACAAACCATAACCTTTATTTCATCAATAAAGGTTTAAAAAGCTTTACGTAGATTATCAAATAATGATAATCTAAAATATCTTGTTTACACACGACCATTACATAATGGTTTACAATACAAATATGTTACAACAAAATAAGTTTCTTGAATGCAGTTTTTACACAATATCATACAAGCATGGACTCCAAATCTCGTCCTTATTTAAGTATGCGACAGCGGAAGCTCTTAATAATCACCTGAGAATAAACATGCTTAAAATGTCAACAAAAATGTTGGTGAGTTATAGGTTTAACCTATATATATCAAATCATAATAATAGACCACAAGATTTCATATTTCAATACACATCCCATACATAGAGATAAAAATCATTCATATGGTGAGCACCTGGTAACCGACATTAACAAGATGCATACATAAGAATATCCCCATCATTCCGGGACACCCTTCGGATATGATATAAATTTCGAAGTACTAAAGCATCCGGTACTTTGGATGGAGTTTGTTAGGCCCAATAGATCTATCTTTAGGATTCACGTCAATTAGGGTGTCTGTTCCCTAATTCGTAGATTACCAGACTTAATAAAAAGGGGCATATTCGATTTCGATAATTCAACCATAGAATGTAGTTTCACGTACTTGTGTCTATTTTGTAAATCATTTATAAAACCTGCATGTATTCTCATCCCAAAAATATTAGATTTTAAAAGTGGGACTATAACTCACTTTCACAGATTTTTACTTCGTCGGGAAGTAAGACTTGGCCACTGGTTGATTCACAAACCTATAACAATATATACATATATATCAAAGTATGTTCAAAATATATTTACAACACTTTTAATATATTTTGATGTTTTAAGTTTATTAAGTCAGCTGGCCTCGTTAGTAACCTATAACTAGTTGTCCACAGTTAGATGTACAGAAATAAATCGATAAATATTATCTTGAATCAATCCACGACCCAGTGTATACGTATCTCAGTATTGATCACAACTCAAACTATATATATTTTGGAATCAACCTCAACCCTGTATAGCTAACTCCAACATTCACATATAGAGTGTCTATGGTTGTTCCGAAATATATATAGATATGTCGACATGATAGGTCGAAACATTGTATATGTGTCTATGGTATCTCAAGATTACATAATACACAATACAAGTTGATTAAGTTATGGTTGGAATAGATTTGTTACCAATTTTCACGTAGCTAAAATGAGAAAAATTATCCAATCTTGTTTTACCCATAACTTCTTCATTTTAAATCTGTTTTGAGTGAATCAAATTGCTATGGTTTCATATTGAACTCTATTTTATGAATCTAAACAGAAAAAGTATAGGTTTATAGTCGGAAAAATAAGTTACAAGTCGTTTTTGTAAAGGTAGTCATTTCAGTCGAAAGAACGACGTCTAGATGACCATTTTAGAAAACATACTTCCACTTTGAGTTTAACCATAATTTTTGGATATAGTTTCATGTTCATAATAAAAATCATTTTCTCAGAATAACAACTTTTAAATCAAAGTTTATCATAGTTTTTAATTAACTAACCCAAAACAGCCCGCGGTGTTACTACGACGGCGTAAATCCGGTTTTACGGTATTTTTCGTATTTCCAGGTTTTAAATCATTAAGTTAGCATATCATATAGATATATAACATGTGTTTAGTTGATTTTAAAAGTCAATTTAGAAGGATTAACTTTTGTTTGCGAACAAGTTTAGAATTAACTAAACTATGTTCTAGTGATTACAAGTTTAAACCTTCGAATAAGATAGCTTTATATGTATGAATCGAATGATGTTATGAACATCATTACTACCTTAAGTTCCTTGGATAAACCTACTGGAAATGAGAAAAATAGATCTAGCTTCAAAGGATCCTTGGATGGCTTGAAAGTTCTTGAAGCAGAATCATGACACGAAAACAAGTTCAAGTAAGATCATCACTTGAAATAAGATTGTTATAGTTATAGAAATTGAACCAAAGTTTGAATATGATTATTACCTTGTATTAGAATGATAACCTACTATAAGAAACAAAGATTTCTTGAGGTTGGATGATCACCTTACAAGATTGGAAGTGAGCTAGCAAACTTGAAAGTATTCTTGATTTTATGTAACTAGAACTTGTAGAATATATGAAGAACACTTAGAACTTGAAGATAGAACTTGAGAGAGATCAATTATATGAAGAAAATTGAAGAATTAAAGTGTTTGTAGGTGTTTTTGGTCGTTGGTGTATGGATTAGATATAAAGGATATGTAATTTTGTTTTCATGTAAATAAGTCATGAATGATTACTCATATTTTTGTAATTTTATGAGATATTTCATGCTAGTTGCCAAATGATGGTTCCCACATGTGTTAGGTGACTCACATGGGCTGCTAAGAGCTGATCATTGGAGTGTATATACCAATAGTACATACATCTAAAAGCTGTGTATTGTACGAGTACGAATACGGGTGCATACGAGTAGAATTGTTGATGAAACTGTACGAGGATGTAATTGTAAGCATTTTTGTTAATTAGAAGTATTTTGATAAGTGTATTGAAGTCTTTCAAAAGTGTATAAATACATATTAAAACACTACATGTATATACATTTTAACTGAGTCGTTAAGTCATCGTTAGTCGTTACATGTAAGTGTTGTTTTGAAACCTTTAGGTTAACGATCTTGTTAAATGTTGTTAACCCAATGTTTATAATATCAAATGAGATTTTAAATTATTATATTATCATGATATTATCATGTATGAATATCTCTTAATATGATATATATACATTAAATGTCTTTACAACGATAATCGTTACATATATGTCTCGTTTAAAAATCATTAAGTTAGTAGTCTTGTTTTTTTACATATGTAGTTCATTGTTAATATACTTAATGATATGTTTACTTATCATAGTATCATGTTAACTATATATATATATCCATATATATGTCATCATATAGTTTTTACAAGTTTTAACGTTCGTGAATCACCGGTCAAGTTGGGTGGTCAATTGTCTATATGAAACATATTTCAATTAATCAAGTCTTAACAAGTTTGATTGCTTAACATGTTGGAAACATTTAATCATGTAAATATCAATCTCAATTAATATATATAAACATGGAAAAGTTCGGGTCACTACAGTACCTACCCGTTAAATAAATTTCGTCCCGAAATTTTAAGCTGTTGGAGGTGTTGACGAATCTTCTGGAAATAGATGCGGGTATTTCTTCTTCATCTGATCTTCACGCTCCCAGGTGAACTCGGGTCCTCTACGAGCATTCCATCGAACCTTAACAATTGGTATCTTGTTTTGCTTAAGTCTTTTAACCTCACGATCCATTATTTCGACGGGTTCTTCGATGAATTGAAGTTTTTCGTTGATTTGGATTTCATCTAACGGAATAGTGAGATATTCTTTAGCAAAAAATTTCTTCAAATTCGAGACGTGGAAAGTGTTATGTACAGTCGCGAGTTGTTGAGGTAACTCAAGTCGGTAAGCTACTGGTCCGACACGATCAATAATCTCGAATGGTCCAATATACCTTGGATTTAATTTCCCTCGTTTACCAAATCGAACAACGCCTTTACAAGGTGCAACTTTAAGCATGACCATCTCTCCAATTTCAAATTCTATATCTTTTCTTTTAATGTCAGCGTAGCTCTTTTGTCGACTTTGGGCGGTTTTCAACCGTTGTTGAATTTGGATGATCTTCTCGGTAGTTTCTTGTATAATCTCCGGACCCGTAATCTGTCTATCCCCCACTTCACTCCAACAAATCGGAGACCTGCACTTTCTACCATAAAGTGCTTCAAACGGCGCCATCTCAATGCTTGAATGGTAGCTGTTGTTGTAGGAAAATTCTGCTAACGGTAGATGTCGATCCCAACTGTTTCCGAAATCAATAACACATGCTCGTAGCATGTCTTCAAGCGTTTATATCGTCCTTTCACTCTGCCCATAAGTTTGTGGATGATAGGCAGTACTCATGTCTAGACGAGTTCCTAATGCTTGCTGTAATGTCTGCCAGAATCTTGAAATAAATCTGCCATCCCTTTCAGGGATAATAGAGATTGGTATTCCATGTCTGGAGACGACTTCCTTCAAATACAGTCGTGTTAACTTCTCCATCTTTTCATCTTCTCTTATTGGCAGGAAGTGTGCTGATTTGGTGAGACGATCAACTATTACCCAAATAGTATCAAAACCACTTGCAGTCCTTGGCAATTTAGTGATGAAATCCATGGTAATGTTTTCCCATTTCCATTCCGGGATTTCGGGTTGTTGAAGTAGACCTGATGGTTTCTGATGCTCAGCTTTGACCTTAGAACACGTCAAACATTCTCCTACGTATTTAGCAACATCGGCTTTCATACCGGGCCACCAAAAATGTTTCTTGAGATCCTTGTACATCTTCCCCGTTCCAGGATGTATTGAGTATCCGGTTTTATGAGCTTCTCTAAGTACCATTTCTCTCATATCTCCAAATTTTGGTACCCAAATCCTTTCAGCCCTATACCGGGTTCCGTCTTCCCGAATATTAAGATGCTTCTCCGATCCTTTGGGTATTTCATCCTTTAAATTTCCCTCTTTTAAAACTCCTTGTTGCGCCTCCTTTATTTGAGTAGTAAGGTTATTATGAATCATTATATTCATAGATTTTACTCGAATGGGTTCTCTGTCCTTCCTGCTCAAGGCATCGGCTACTACATTTGCCTTCCCCGGGTGGTAACGAATCTCAAAGTCTTAATCATTCAATAATTCAATCCACCTACGCTGCCTCATATTCAGTTGTTTCTGATTAAATATGTGTTGAAGACTTTTGTGGTCGGTATATATAATACTTTTGACCCCATATAAGTAGTGCCTCCAAGTCTTTAATGCAAAAACAACCGCGCCTAATTCCAAATCATGCGTCATATAATTTTATTCGTGAATCTTCAATTGTCTAGACGCATAAGCAATCACCTTCGTTCGTTGCATTAATACACAACCGAGACCTTGCTTTGATGCGTCACAATAAATCACAAAATCATCATTCCCTTCAGGCAATGACAATATAGGTGCCGTAGTTAGCTTTTTCTTCAATAACTGAAACGCTTTCTCTTGTTCATCATTCCATTCAAATTTCTTCCCTTTATGCGTTAGTGCAGTCAAGGGTTTTGCTATTCTGGAAAAATCTTGGATGAACCTTCTGTAGTAACCAGCTAGTCCTAAAAACTGGCGTATGTGTTTCGGAGTTTTCGGGGTTTCCCACTTTTCAACAGTTTCTATCTTTGCCGGATCCACCTTAATACCTTCTTTGTTCACTATGTGACCGAGGAATTGAACTTCTTCTAACCAAAATGCACACTTTGAAAACTTAGCGTACAGTTTTTCCTTCCTCAATACTTCTAACACCTTTCTCAAATGTTCACCGTGTTCTTGGTCATTCTTTGAGTAAATAAGTATGTCATCAATGAAAACAATGACAAACTTGTCAAGGTATGGTCCACACACTCGGTTCATAAGGTTCATGAACACAGCTGGTGCATTAGTTAAACCAACGGCATGACCATAAACTCGTAATGATCGTAACGTGTTCTGAAAGCAGTCTTTGGAATATCATCTTCTTTCACCCGCCTTTGATGATACCCGGAACGTAAGTCAATCTTTGAATAAACAGACGAGCCTTGTAGTTGATCAAATAAGTCGTCGATTCTCGGTAGTGGGTAGCGGTTCTTGATGGTAAGTTTGTTCAACTCTCGGTAGTCGATACACAACCTGAATGTACCATCTTTCTTCTTGACAAACAAAACAGGAGCTCCCCACGGTGATGTGCTTGGTCGAATGAAACCACACTCTAAAAGTTCTTGTAATTGGCTTTGCAGTTCTTTCATCTCGCTGGGTGCGAGTCTGTAAGGAGCACGAGCTATTGGTGCAGCTCCTGGTACAAGATCTATTTGAAATTCAACGGATCGATGTGGGGGTAATCCCGGTAATTCTTTCGGAAATACATCGGGAAATTCTTTTGCAATGGGAACATCATTGATGCTCTTTTCTTCAGTTTGTACTTTCTCAACGTGTGCTAGAACAGCATAGCAACCTTTTCTTATTAGTTTTTGTGCCTTCAAATTACTAATAAGATGTAGCTTCGTGTTGCCCTTTTCTCCGTACACCATTAAGGGTTTTCCTTTTTCTCGTATAATGCGAATTGCATTTTTGTAACAAACGATCTCTGCTTTCACTTCTTTCAACCAGTCCATACCGATTATCACATCAAAACTCCCTAACTCTACTGGTATCAAATCAATCTTAAATGTTTCGCTAACCAGTTTAATTTCTCGATTCCGACATATATTATCTGCTGAAATTAATTTACCATTTGCTAATTCGAGTAAAAATTTACTATCCAAAGGCGTCAATGGACAACTTAATTTAGCACAAAAATCTCTACTCATATAGCTTCTATCCGCACCCGAATCAAATAAAACGTAAGCAGATTTATTGTCAATAAGAAACGTACCTGTAACAAGCTCCGGGTCTTCCTGTGCCTCTGCCGCATTAATATTGAAAACGCTTTCGCGGCCTTGTCCATTCGTGTTCTCCTGGTTCGGGCAATTTCTAATAATGTGGCCCGGTTTTCCACATTTATAACAAACTACATTGGCATAACTTGCTCCGACACTACTTGCTCCGCCATTACTCGTTCCGACACCATTTGTTCCTTTCGTTCTATTAACCCCTGGTCCGTAGACCTCACACTTCACCGCGCTATGACCATTTCTTTTACACTTGTTGCAAAATTTGGTGCAGAACCCCGAGTGATACTTTTCACACCTTTGGCATAGCTGCTTCTGATTGTTGTTGTTGTTGCGGTTATTATTGTTGTTGGGATGATTGTTGTAGTTGCTGCTGTTGTTGTTGTTGTTGTTGTTGTTGTTGTTGTTGTTGTTGTTGTTGTTGGGCCGTTTGTTGTAGTTACGATTGATGTTGCGATTGTTGGGATAATTGTTGCGATTATTGTTGTAATTTCTGTTGTTGTTGTATTGGTGATTCTTATCACCGTTTTCCTCCCACTTTCTTTTGACTTGCTTCACATTGGCCTCTTCAGCAGTCTGTTCTTTAATTCTTTCTTCAATCTGGTTCACTAGTTTGTGAGTCATTCTACATGCCTGTTGTATGGAGGCGGGCTCGTGTGAATTTATATCATCTTGGATTCTTTCCGGTAATCCTTTCACAAACGTGTCGATCTTCTCTTCCTCATCTTCGAATGCTCCCGGACACAATAGGCACAATTCTGTGAATCGTCTTTCGTACGTGGTAATATCAAATCCTTGGGTTCGTAACCCTCTAAGTTCTGTCTTGAGCTTATTGACCTCGGTTCTGGGATGGTACTTCTCGTTCATCAAGTGCTTGAATGCTGACCACGGTAGTGCGTACGCATCGTCTTGTCCCACTTGCTCTAGATAGGTATTCCACCATGTTAACGCAGAACCTGTGAAGGTATGCATAGCGTACTTCACTTTGTCCTCTTCAGTATACTTACTTATGGCAAACACCGATTCGACCTTCTCGGTCTACCGTTTCAATCCGATCGGTCCTTCGGTTCCATCAAATTCCAAAGGTTTGCAGACAGTGAATTCTTTGTAGGTGCATCCTACACGATTTCCTGTACTGCTAGATCCAAGGTTATTGTTGGTATGTAGCGCAGCCTGTACTGCGGCTATGTTTGAAGCTAGAAAAGTAAGGAATTCCTCTTCATTCATATTTACGGTGTGTCGAGTAGTCGGTGCCATTTCCTTCAAAATAGTCAAATGGAACAAGTTAATCATACATAATATTAAGAGTAGTTAATAGTATTTCGTAGCATAATATGAAATCATTTATAAAAGCTTTTTCTTCATATTAGCGTTTTATAAGTTTAAATTTGGGTAGTACCTACCCGGTAAGTTCATACTTAGTAGCTAATATACAATTCAACTACTATAATTCTATATGAAAAACTGATTATAATAATATTTCGCGTTCAAACTTTTACACAATATTTTACAAACTTACAATACCGCTTATTTTACATATAGCATGAAATATAGCACACAATAAATTTGATACAAGATGGTTGTGAAGATAATTCTAGCTAGTACACAAGTCGTTCAGCAAAGGCAATAATGACACGTAATTCATACGTCCAGAAACAAGTCATGCATTCTGGTTTTTACTAGGATTACTTCCCATCCTTGGTCTTGTGGAACATAACCGTTATGGCCGTTGATAAGACAGCGTGTTGTAACGTCGTCAAAGGGATGAGGGTTACGTAATGTCCAACAGGCCCGTAACAATCTAAAAACCTCATTTCTTACCCCAATTACCGACTCCGTCACTTGTGGGAACGTTTTGTTTAATAGTTGTAGCCCGATGTTCTTGTTCTCACTTTGGTGAGAAGCGAACATTACTAATCCGTAAGCATAACATGCTTCTTTATGTTGCATGTTAGGCGCTTTTTCTAAATCACGAAGTCCAATATTAGGATATATTGAGTCAAAATAATTTCTTAACCCATTGCGTAAAATAGCATTTGGGTTCCCCGCAATATATGCGTCAAAGTAAACACATCGTAACTTATGGATTTCCCAATGTGATATCCCCCATCTTTCGAACGAAAGCCTTTTATAAACCAAGGCATTCTTGGAACGTTCTTCGAATGTCTTACAAACTGATCTCGCCTTAAATAGTTGTGCCGAAGAATTCTGACCGACTCTAAACAAGATTTCATCAATCATGTCTCCGGGTAGGTCTCTTAAAATATTGGGTTGTCTATCCATTTTGTGTTTTTATACTGTAAAATAGACAAGAGTTAGATTCATAAAAAAAAATACTTATTAATACAAGCAATTTTTTACATATATCTTAAAGTATAAGCACACTATATTACATATATTACACCACACGAATACAACTATCTTATTCCGACTCGCTTGTTTCTTTTTCTTCGGTTTTGGTTCGTTTTGCCAAGTTTCTAGGGATATATGATGTTCCCCTAATACGATCCGTCGTTTTCCACATTGGTTTAGAAAAACCTGGTGGTTTAGAGGTTCCCGGGTCATTGTTACAACTTAAGGACTTCGGGGGTTGACGATACATATAAAGTTCATCGGGGTTGGAATTAGATTTCTCTATTTTTATGCCCTTTCCCTTATTATTTTCTTTTGCCTTTTTAAATTTAGTTGGGGTAATTTCTATAACATCATCGGAATTCTCGTCGGAATCTGATTCATCGGAGAATTGGTAATCCTCCCAATATTTTGCTTCCTTGGCGGAAACACCATTGACCATAATTAACCTTGGTCGGTTGGTTGAGGATTTTCTTTTACTTAACCTTTTTATTATTTCCCCCACCGGTTCTATTTCTTCATCCGGTTCCGATTCTTCTTCCGGTTCCGATTCTTCTTCCGGTTCCGACTCTTCTTCCGGTTCCTCTTCGAGAACTTGTGAATCAGTCCACGAATCATTCCAATTTAAATTTGACTCTTCATTATTATTAGGTGAGTCAATGGGACTTGTTCTAGAGGTAGACATCTATCACATAATATCAAATGCATTAAGAGATTAATATATCACATAATATTCACATGTTAAAAATATATAGTTTCCAACAAAATTTGTTAAGCAATCATTTTTCAAGTAAATACGGTCGAAGTCTAGACTCACTAATGCATCCTAACAAACTCGATAAGATACACTAATGCAAAATTCTGGTTCTCTAAGACCAACGCTCGGATACCAACTGGAATGTCCCGTTCTTATTGATTAAAAACGTTCCATATTAATTGATTTCGTTGCGAGGTTTTGACCTCTATATGAGACGTTTTTCAAAGACTGCATTCATTTTAAAACAAACCATAACCTTTATTTCATCAATAAAGGTTTAAAAAGCACGTAGATTATCAAATAATGATAATCTAAAATATCTTGTTTACACACGACCATTACATAATGGTTTACAATACAAATATGTTACAACAAAATAAGTTTCTTGAATGCAGTTTTTACACAATATCATACAAGCATGGACTCCAAATCTCGTCCTTATTTAAGTATGTGACAGCGGAAGCTCTTAATAATCACCTGAGAATAAACATGCTTAAAACGTCAACAAAAATGTTGGTGAGTTATAGGTTTAACCTATATATATCAAATCATAATAATAGACCACAAGATTTCATATTTCAATACACATCCCATACATAGAGATAAAAATTATTCATATGGTGAACACCTGGTAACCGACATTAACAAGATGCATATATAAGAATATCCCCATCATTCCGGGACACCCTTCGGATATGATATAAATTTCGAAGTACTAAAGCATCTGGTACTTTGGATGGGGTTTGTTAGGCCCAATAGATCTATCTTTAGGATTCGCGTCAATTAAGGTGTCTGTTCCCTAATTCTTAGATTACCAGACTTAATAAAAAGGGGCATATTCGATTTCGATAATTCAACCATAGAATGTAGTTTCACGTACTTGTGTCTATTTTGTAAATCATTTATAAAACCTGCATGTATTCTCATCCCAAAAATATTAGATTTTAAAAGTGGGACTATAACTCACTTTCACAAATTTTTACTTCGTCGGGAAGTAAGACTTGGCCACTGGTTGATTCACGAACCTATAACAATATATACATATATATCAATGTATGTTCAAAATATATTTACAACACTTTTAATATATTTTGATGTTTTAAGTTTATTAAGTCAGTTGTCCTCGTTAGTAACCTATAACTAGTTGTCCACAGTTAGATGTACAGAAATAAATCGATAAATATTATCTTGAATCAATCCACGACCCAGTGTATACGTATCTCAGTATTGATCACAACTCAAACTATATATATTTTGGAATCAACCTCAACCCAGTATAGCTAACTCCAACATTCACATATAGAGTGTCTATGGTTGTTCCGAAATATATATAAATGTGTCGACATGATAGGTCGAAACATTGTATACGTGTCTATGGTATCTCAAGATTACATAATATACAATACAAGTTGATTAAGTTATGGTTGGAATAGATTTGTTACCAATTTTCACGTAGCTAAAATGAGAAAAATTATCGAATCTTGTTTTACCCATAACTTCTTCATTTTAAATCCGTTTTGAGTGATTCAAATTGCTATGGTTTCATATTGAACTCTATTTTATGAATCTAAACAGAAAAAGTATAGGTTTATAGTCGGAAAAATAAGTTACAAGTCGTTTTTGTAAAGGTAGTCATTTCAGTCGAAAGAACGACGTCTAGATGACCATTTTAGAAAACATACTTCCACTTTGAGTTTAACCATAATTTTTGGATATAGTTTCATGTTCATAATAAAAATCATTTTCTCAGAATAACAACTTTTAAATCAAAGTTTATCATAGTTTTTAATTAACTAACCCAAAACAGCCCGCGGTGTTACTACGACGGCGTAAATCCGGTTTTACGGTGTTTTTCGTGTTTCCAGGTTTTAAATCATTAAGTTAGTATATCATATAGATATAGAACATGTGTTTAGTTGATTTTAAAAGTCAATTTAGAAGGATTAACTTTTGTTTGCGAACAAGTTTAGAATTAACTAAACTATGTTCTAGTGATTACAAGTTTAAACCTTCGAATAAGATAGCTTTATATGTATGAATCGAATGATGTTATGTGACGATCGCTCCAAATCCATATGGACAAACACGTCATTCATCGATTTCATTGCGAGGTATTTGACCTCTATATGATACGTTTTGTAAACATTGCATTCTTTTGAAAAGGCACACCATAATTGAATATTTAAATCAAAGATTTTCGACATCTGATGATTTCTACATATAGACAATCACCGTAATATAATAGTTTACAATGATACTTCCGTTGACAATGCAGTCAAAATAAGATACTTGGTGATGATTTGGTGAATGCAACGTTTCCTTGAAAAATATGTCATGTAAGACTCCAGGCACATAGCTTGTCTAACATATAAGCAAACAGCGGAAGACTTCTAGGAACCTGAGAATAAACATGCTAACAAGTGTCAACACAGAGGTTGGTGAGTTCATAGTTTTAGTGTTTCGCATAATTTGTATATAAAAGTGGATCACAAGATTTCAGTTGTTTCATCCAGAAACGTTTATCAAAATATTCTACAAAATTGAGCACCCTGGTAACTAAACTTAACGTATATATAATTTGTACCCTTTGTATAATCATCTTAATAATACACGCAAACCAACGTGTACGCTTCTCAAATAGCATACGTCTGTTAAAAGGCTAGTGCTCTAGCTCGGACGGGGATATCAAGCCCTATGGATCCATATACTAATACTCGCGCCCACCAGTTCTTATAACTGGCAGTTACTAGTTACCAAAGCTAAGGAATTTTCGGTTCAAACTCAGTGTAGAATTTAGTATGTACTTGTATCCATTGCGTTTAAAATAAAGTGCATGTATTCTCAGCCCAAAAATATATATTGCAAAAGCAATTAAAAAGGGAGCAAATGAAACTCACACATATAAATATTGTATATCGGTTAATAAAGCATTTGCATGTATTCTCAACCCAAAAATGTAGAGAGTAAAAGGGATCTTATGAAACTCACCTTAGCAGCATATAAAGTCGTTCACCAAAATGTGATCGAAACACGGATTACCAAATAACCGTAGATTTCAACGTATCAATATTGAGATTCAATATTGTAGGAAAGTACGTAGACATAACGGAGATGATAAACACTAGGTTTGATTCACAAATATACCCCCGAACATTACCCATAATCTCCTTGGCAATAACCCATAATTTCCTTAGCTCTATCCCGCTTGAAAACCATTTTGAAAGTGACACGCTCATGACCTCGTCGTAGTATTTTATGTATAATACTAATTAATAATAATACTACTAATAATAATAAGATTAATAATAATATTAATCTTAATAATAATAATAATAATAATAATAATAATAATTATAATAATAATAATAATATAATTAATAAATATAATACGGAGTAATTGAAATGAATTCAAAAGCAGAAAACATCGGGCTTTTATAGATGTGGCCTGGACCAGGCTGCCATGCGATCGCATGGCCTTCAAGACCATTTCCCATGCGATCGCATGGGATGGATTTCCAGCTCATGATCTTTTAACTTCTAGTTTGTCGACATATTTTTTAATTATAAATATAATATATTTAATTTATATAATTAATTATATATTATATTAAATTCACATGCATAGTTGTCTTGTAATTTTTGTTTCGATAAGTCGTACGTTATCACTCGACTTATGTCCCGGTTACGGTTTTTCGAACGCCCTTTCGTACGCTGAGAAAACTAGTACTTTTCGTTTCGTGACTCGTACCTTTGTCAAAATATAGTCTTAAATCATCCATAAACTATACCACTCGAGGTATAACTTATACGTTTGAGTGTTTTGGTCATTTACTTCTATAAATCATCGTCTCGCTATTTGTTAATATATATATATATATATATATATATATATATATATATATATATATATATTTTCATTTTGAAATAGTGTTTTACTGTAGCAATTCACTGTAGCAAATCAATTTTTACTGTAGCAATTCACTGTAGCGAATAGTGATTTTCGAAAACACTGTAGCATTTTGGGTACTGTAGCAAATTAATGTTTTACTGGTTCATCTTAAACGCTTTAGTTAACTTATCTAAATATCAATCGAGTCAATAAACGAATGTTACTATCGTTTACTAAATAACTTGAAATTATATATATGTATATATCTTATACATAAATCAGTTTTTAAATACACATTGGAAGTTATTTATAAATAAATTTTAATAATAAATATTTCAACTTATCATATATATATTCAAATAGATATTTAAACCAATAAGTTTAATGTACGGTATCAAACAATTAATACATTGTTACCTTTTCAAGTTATAGTATATATGTATCTATTTACATATAATTGTTCGCGAATCGTCGAAAACAACCGAAGGGTATTTAAATATATAAAAGTAGTTCAAAAATTTTGAGATTCAGTTTTACAGACTTTGCTTATCGTGTCGGAAATGTTAATCATACAAAGATTAAGTTTAAATTTGATCAGAAATTTCCGGGTCATCACAGTACCTACCCGTTAAAGAAATTTCGTCCCGAAATTTGAGAGAGGTCGTCATGGCTAACAATAAAAATGTTTTCATGATTAATATGAGTCGATAACTAGAGTTTTTATCACGGTTGAATAATATAGATACAACAATCCAATTACTCGAAGCGTATGAGAGAAGTTATCGTAATCAAGTGAAATGAAGAATAGAGATGCGTATTATCTCTTGATGTAGTAACAATTGATTTCCGGATTTTAAGGAATAGAAAATCTTCATAATCTAAATAAGATTCGATTCTTCAAAATTTGCGGAAATTAGGATTTTCTTTGATTAAATGCGTAATCTGCCTCGATTGCTATGTCTGATATTTTGCTTATAAATTGACCACTTCCGTTTCATTTATTTTCACCATTCCTATAATCTTCTTCCTTATTTCATACTTACAAAAGATTTGTGAAAATGCTTCATCCAGTTCTGATTCTTGATATTTTCTTGGCTATCATATCATTCATTCTTCTTTTTCATCTGCCACCAGAGGAGGTTATCTTCTTCTACTATTACCTTGGGGTTATATTGTTTTTCATTCTCCCGTGTCTTTATATTGCTATACGCATTGATATACACGGTTTGTAATTTCGGGGTTGTTTTCGGGCTTCATATTTTCCATTATATTTTGGAGCTTCATGCTTTCGTTCTCTTCCTGACTTTAAGTCAAGCGAATAATGGTCCAGAATTCGTAGCTATACATTTCGGAATGAACATAGTTAATGTTCTAAGAAAGAAATTGTAATGGCATGATATTGATTTGTCAAATTACCAGAATATCTGGAAAAGACCGAATCATCAAGAAAAAATATTTTCTTGATATGTTTAGAGGTTAAATAGAATGAAAGAGTTATGTAACATGGTTCATGATGAAGGTATGATCTGGAACCTTTATCACGTTCCATTAGAAACTCAGCATGACTTACTGTAATATAATCACGTTGATCAAGTGTCATTATATTATACTAACTCATGCTTCAATTCCTAACATTACTTCAAAACATTTATATTTTAAACTTGAAAGTTTCAGAATTTAGAATTTAAAAGAGTTTCTTTTATGGTGTAACACAGATATCGTAAGAAGAAAATTGATTTCCGATAAGAATGATTATGGAATTATCTCCAGAAATATGGAGGATATTTATAATGAAAGATACGATGATATCTTAGAATTTCTAATATCAGAGGATGATGAAGAATATTGTCCGCAAGGGTTTAGATTCGGAAGCAAGGTATTCGTTAATGGCTTCAGCAGATACTGAATCATTTGGATTCTTTGAAGACAAGTTTCGTCCTTGGGATTTATCCACAGCCTCTTTCATACTTTGCTCAATCCGTTTTCCAGTTCCAAACTTTCTCTTTTTCTGAGCTTTGCCAGCACACTATCCTTTATCATCAAACTTTTTACTGTTAAGGTCGTTTACAGTTTTTGCTGCTTCATCAGCATTTTTCAAGATTTTGAGAACTAATTCGTAGTTTAAGGTGTTTTTCAGAAAGTTCACATTCGGATTAAATAAGTCTAGGAGATAGACATTATATGTTTATATATAACTGTTGGTGTAGAATTGCTGCGAAATTCGAAATACTGATTGCTAATTCCCGGTAGTTGGTATGGCAATTATCGTTAGAAGATGTAGATGAGTACATGATAGGGTTTCAATGAGTATAAGGATTTTTCGGAAGGTCAATAATCAATGAAGTTGTTGGTAAATTTACTGCTAATGTGGTGGGACATGAAAGGTTCCCCAGTAACAAGAACGTATATATCAAGATTACAATAAGGCTTAATCTGAAAAGTCGAAGTTGACTGGTTGGAAGTGTGATGAAAATTGATATCTTGAAAAGAATTTCAAGATTATTTTCGGTATTAACAACATTAAAGGATCTTGCACAGTTTTGAAGTCAAAGTATAGCTTTGAAAGATGTAGAGATCTAAGAATGATGTCACCGATTCAGAGTTATGACTTGGATTCTGATCCGTCAATATCAGAATATGTAATTGAATTTATGTGAAAACGATTGTATATCGTTATGAGCATTATTAATAATTTTTGAATCAAAGTTGAAGAATGTACAGTGTAACATATTAATTGTGAACTTATATATTTCCCGAGTATTACCTACCTGTTAAAGATTTCACAATTAATACTTTGTACAAAAGAACTTTTATTACCGTCCTTATGAAAATATATGTATGTATATTTTCTTCAGATGTAATACAGAGTTAATGAGTTAATATCATATTAAGCTCATTTGATTTTCGGCTTGACTTAGAAATGATTAATCTCTAAAACATTAAAGATTACATAATCTTTGCGGAGTATTTCGCTAATGTAATCGATACTTCATTATTTATTCTTATTTTTCGGTGAAGGATGTTGATGCTTGTGGAATCTTTGTGAACCTTACAAGGCACAGATGATGTTTTCTGGAAAGTTTCGAGTACATCGAAAATGAAAATGTAAAATCAATTATGTAATTGAATAATACACTTGGTTTATTATGAAATGGAATTCATTAAGTTGAAACAGAGATTGTAGTTAATGAAGGTTAAGTTGTTAACGAAGGATGTACATCATAGCATATTAATAATATGAATTTAACCGAGTAATATTTACCCTTTTTCAATTCATACAGAATTGCTTAGTACGAAAAGATTTACGATGGTTTTAAAATTTATATATATAAGATATACATATAAATTCTTCAGAGGGAATGAGTTAATATTTCATAACTCGTTGATACAAATATACGCGTTGTTGACTTGTAATAATATCCACGGTGCTTTCTTGAACTGGCGGAGCTTGTGACGTTAGAGGTGCTGATGATTCTAATGATGTTGACTGCACTAACACTGCTGGTGAGGCTAAAGGTACTATTGATGCTGTTGGTAAAACAAGTCTAGCTTGTACCTTACGCATCATTCTTGTCAGGGTTTCTATTCTTCCTTCTATTTATCTGATTTACGGTTAGAACTGGGATAAATAATCTCTAAGATTTTAGAGATTACATAATCACCGTAGAATATTTCTTCAATGAACTTATGAATCAGTACTTCATCATTTATTGATGTTGGCACTCCTTGGTATCTACGATGCGTATGATGTTGATATATGAAGTACAGTTTTTAGATGTGATATTGAGGTGTGGCATGCGGATGTGGTTGTTGATGGTGGTAATGGTACTATTGTTGTTGATGATGGTGGTACTGGTTATGCTGCTGGTGCTGCTGCTGGTGTTTGTAACCTTCGCACCATATTCTCCAAAGCCACTACCCGAGCGCGAAGCTCGTTGACTTCTTCTATTATACCGGGATGATCGGTGGTTCGAACGAGAGGACGAATAAGATTTAGAATGTGAGATAGTATATAATCATGACTAGATACTCTGGAAATGAGAGAGAAAATGGTATTACGGACAGGTTCGCCGGTAAGTGCTTCAGGTTCTTCGCCAAGAGGGCAATGTGGTGGATGGAAGGGATCGCCTTCTTCTTGTCTCCAATGACTAAGTAAGCTACGAACCCATCCCCAATTCATCCAGAATAGATGATGGCTAATTGGTTGATCCATTCCGGTTACACTGTCTTCGGAGTTCATGTGAATATCCATATCGGAATAGCTGTCGGAATTTAAGGAATTTGAACTAGATACGGGATCCATCTTGTATAATTAGGGAGATGATTTTTGATATGAATTAGATTATAGAATTTAGTTTGGTATTCTTCAATACATAATTTACATATGTATATATAATACCAAATTGCATAAATCACGGAGAAATTTTCGGAAGATGTCAGGAAAAGTTTACAGTAACAGATACGCTAAGATATGAATTTTGTCTATACACTATTCATGCAATCAATGCAATAAAACGTGTCTAGACTTAAGAATGATAAGCATGTAAATTCCGACAAGAAATGATAAAAAAAAAACTTTTAACATGCAGACACGGTCGAAGTCCAGACTTACTAATGCATCTTAACAACTATCAGTTAGACACACGCATGCAAGACCTGGTTCGCTAGGACCAACACTCTGATACCAACTGTGACGATCGCTCCAAATCCATATGGACGAACACGTCATTCATCGATTTCATTGCGAGGTATTTGACCTCTATATGATACGTTTTGTAAACATTGCATTCTTTTGAAAAGGCACACCATAATTGAATATTTAAATCAAAGATTTTCGACATCTGATGATTTCTACATATAGACAATCACCGTAATATAATAGTTTACAATGATACTTCCGTTGACAATGCAGTCAAAATAAGATACTTGGTGATGATTTGGTGAATGCAACGTTTCCTTGAAAAATATGTCATGTAAGACTCCAGGCACATAGCTTGTCTAACATATAAGCAAACAGCGGAAGACTTCTAGGAACCTGAGAATAAACATGCTAACAAGTGTCAACACAGAGGTTGGTGAGTTCATAGTTTTAGTGTTTCGCATAATTTGTATATAAAAGTGGATCACAAGATTTCAGTTGTTTCATCCAGAAACGTTTATCAAAATATTCTACAAAATTGAGCACCCTGGTAACTAAACTTAACGTATATATAATTTGTACCCTTTGTATAATCATCTTAATAATACACACAAACCAACGTGTACGCTTCTCAAATAGCATACGTCCGTTAAAAGGCTAGTGCTCTAGCTCGGACGGGGATATCAAGCCCTATGGATCCATATACTAATACTCGCGCCCACCAGTTCTTATAACTGGCAGTTACTAGTTACCAAAGCTAAGGGATTTTCGGTTCAAACTCAGTGTAGAATTTAGTATGTACTTGTATCCATTGCGTTTAAAATAAAGTGCATGTATTCTCAGCCCAAAAATATATATTGCAAAAGCAATTAAAAAGGGAGCAAATGAAACTCACACATATAAATATTGTATATCGGTTAATAAAGCATTTGCATGTATTCTCAGCCCAAAAATGTAGAGAGTAAAAGGGATCTTATGAAACTCACCTTAGCAGCATATAAAGTCGTTCACCAAAATGTGATCGAAACACGGATTACCAAATAACCGTAGATTTCAACGTATCAATATTGAGATTCAATATTGTAGGAAAGTACGTAGACGTAACGGAGATGATAAACACTAGGTTTGATTCACAAATATACCCCCGAACATTACCCATAATCTCCTTGGCAATAACCCATAATTTCCTTAGCTCTATCCCGCTTGAAAACCATTTTGAAAGTGACACGCTCATGACCTCGTCGTAGTATTTTATGTATAATACTAATTAATAATAATACTACTAATAATAATAAGATTAATAATAATATTAATCTTAATAATAATAATAATAATAATAATAATAATAATAATAATAATAATAATAATAATAATAATAATAATAATAATAATAATAATAATAATAATAATAATTATAATAATAATAATAATATAATTAATAAATATAATACGGAGTAATTGAAATGAATTCAAAAGCAGAAAACATCGGGCTTTTATAGATGTGGCCTGGACCAAGCTGCCATGCGATCGCATGGCCTTCAAGACCATTTCCCATGCGATCGCATGGGATGGATTTCCAGCTCATGATCTTTTAACTTCTAGTTTGTCGACATATTTTTTAATTATAAATATAATATATTTAATTTATATAATTAATTATATATTATATTAAATTCACATGCATAGTTGTCTTGTAATTTTTGTTTCGATAAGTCGTACGTTATCACTCGACTTATGTCCCGGTTACGGTTTTTCGAACGCCCTTTCGTACGCTGAGAAAACTAGTACTTTTCGTTTCGTGACTCGTACCTTTGTCAAAATATAGTCTTAAATCATCCATAAACTATACCACTCGAGGTATAACTTATACGTTTGAGTGTTTTGGTCATTTACTTCTATAAATCATCGTCTCGCTATTTGTTAATATATATATATATATATATATATATATATATATATATATATATATATATATATATATATATATATATTTCATTTTGAAATAGTGTTTTACTGTAGCAATTCACTGTAGCAATTTTTACTTTAGCAATTCAATTTTTACTGTAGCAATTCACTGTAGCGAATAGTGATTTTCGAAAACACTGTAGCATTTTGGGTACTGTAGCAAATTAATGTTTTACTGGTTCATCTTAAACGCTTTAGTTAACTTATCTAAATATCAATCGAGTCAATAAACGAATGTTACTATCGTTTACTAAATAACTTGAAATTATATATATGTATATATCTTATACATAAATCAGTTTTTAAATACACATTGGAAGTTATTTATAAATAAATTTTAATAATAAATATTTCAACTTATCATATATATATTCAAATAGATATTTAAACCAATAAGTTTAATGTACGGTATCAAACAATTAATACATTGTTACCTTTTCAAGTTATAGTATATATGTATCTATTTACATATAATTGTTCGCGAATCGTCGAAAACAACCGAAGGGTATTTAAATATATAAAAGTAGTTCAAAAATTTTGAGATTCAGTTTTACAGACTTTGCTTATCGTGTCGGAAATGTTAATCATACAAAGATTAAGTTTAAATTTGATCAGAAATTTTCGGGTCATCACATGTTATGAACATCATTACTACCTTAAGTTCCTTGGATAAACCTACTGGAAATGAGAAAAATAGATCTAGCTTCAAAGGATCCTTGGATGGCTTGAAAGTTCTTGAAGCAGAATCATGACACGAAAACAAGTTCAAGTAAGATCTCACTTGAAATAAGATTGTTATAGTTATAGAAATTGAACCAAAGTTTGAATATGATTATTACCTTGTATTAGAATGATAACCTACTGTAAGAAACAAAGATTTCTTGAGGTTGGATGATCACCTTACAAGATTGGAAGTGAGCTAGCAAACTTGAAAGTATTCTTGATTTTATGTAACTAGAACTTGTAGAATATATGAAAAACACTTAGAACTTGAAGATAGAACTTGAGAGAGATCAATTAGATGAAGAAAATTGAAGAATTAAAGTGTTTGTAGGTGTTTTTGGTCGTTGGTGTATGGATTAGATATAAAGGATATGTAATTTTGTTTTCATGTAAATAAGTCATGAATGATTACTCATATTTTTGTAATTTTATGAGATATTTCATGCTAGTTGCCAAATGATGGTTCCCACATGTGTTAGGTGACTCACATAGGCTGCTAAGAGCTGATCATTGGAGTGTATATACCAATAGTACATACATCTAAAAGCTGTGTATTGTACGAGTACGAATACGGGTGCATACGAGTTGAATTGTTGATAAAACTGAACGAGGATGTAATTGTAAGCATTTTTGTTAAGTAGAAGTATTTTAATAAGTGTATTGAAGTCTTTCAAAAGTGTATAAATACATATTAAAACACTACATGTATATACATTTTAACTGAGTCGTTAAGTCATCGTTAGTCGTTACCTGTAAGTGTTGTTTTGAAACCTTTAGGTTAACGATCTTGTTAAATGTTGTTAACCCAATGTTTATAATATCAAATGAGATTTTAAATTATTATATTATCATGATATTATCATGTATGAATATCTCTTAATATGATATATATACATTAAATGTCTTTACAACGATAATCGTTACATATATGTCTCGTTTAAAAATCATTAAGTTAGTAGTCTTGTTTTTTTACATATGTAGTTCATTGTTAATATACTTAATGATATGTTTACTTATCATAGTATCATGTTAACTATATATATATCCATATATATGTCATCATATAGTTTTTACAAGTTTTAACGTTCGTGAATCACCGGTCAACTTGGGTGGTCAATTGTCTATATGAAACATATTTCAATTAATCAAGTCTTAACAAGTTTGATTGCTTAACATGTTGGAAACATTTAATCATGTAAATATCAATCTCAATTAATATATATAAACATGGAAAAGTTCGGGTCACTACATTTTAGCTCCATATTGTTTATAATCGGACATTATTTAGGTAAATTTCATAAACTTCTGATACTTATTTAGATTGAAATTTATTTTTAAGTGTGACAGATACTGACATGTCATTATTAATGGGTATGGCTTGAATTATTGGCTTTGTTAAATGATATTTTCATGTATATGCTCAAAATTATAGAAAAATCTGCACAAGTAGACGCTACGTGAGTTGACGAATGAAATGTCCCGTTCTTATTGATTAAAAACGTTCCATATTAATTGATTTCGTTGCGAGGTTTTGACCTCTATATGAGACGTTTTTCAAAGACTGCATTCATTTTTAAAACAAACCATAACCTTTATTTCATAAATAAAGGTTTAAAAAGCTTTACGTAGATTATCAAATAATGATAATCTAAAATATCCTGTTTACACACGACCATTACATAATGGTTTACAATACAAATATGTTACATCGAAATCAGTTTCTTGAATGCAGTTTTTACACAATATCATACAAACATGGACTCCAAATCTTGTCCTTATTTTAGTATGCAACAGCGGAAGCTCTTAATATTCACCTGAGAATAAACATGCTTTAAACGTCAACAAAAATGTTGGTGAGTTATAGGTTTAACCTATATATATCAAATCGTAACAATAGACCACAAGATTTCATATTTCAATACACATCCCATACATAGAGATAAAAATCATTCATATGGTGAACACCTGGTAACCGACAATAACAAGATGCATATATAAGAATATCCCCATCATTCCGGGACACCCTTCGGATATGATATAAATTTCGAAGTACTAAAGCATCCGGTACTTTGGATGGGGTTTGTTAGGCCCAATAGATCTATCTTTAGGATTCGCGTCAATTAGGGTGTCTGTTCCCTAATTCTTAGATTACCAGACTTTAATAAAAAGGGGCATATTCGATTTTGATAATTCAACCATAGAATGTAGTTTCACGTACTTGTGTCTATTTTGTAAATCATTTATAAAACCTGCATGTATTCTCATCCCAAAAATATTAGATTTTAAAAGTGGGACTATAACTCACTTTCACAGATTTTTACTTCGTCGGGAAGTAAGACTTGGCCACTGGTTGATTCAAGAACCTATAACAATATATACATATATATCAAAGTATGTTCAAAATATATTTACAACACTTTTAATATATTTTGATGTTTTAAGTTTATTAAGTCAGCTGTCCTCGTTAGTAACCTACAACTAGTTGTCCACAGTTAGATGTACAGAAATAAATCGATAAATATTATCTTGAATCAATCCACGACCCAGTGTATACGTATCTCAGTATTGATCACAACTCAAACTATATATATTTTGGAATCAACCTCAACCCTGTATAGCTAACTCCAACATTCACATATAGAGTGTCTATGGTTGTTCCGAAATATATATAGATGTGTCGACATGATAGGTCGAAACATTGTATACGTGTCTATGGTATCTCAAGATTACATAATATACAATACAAGTTGATTAAGTTATGGTTGGAATAGATTTGTTACCAATTTTCACGTAGCTAAAATGAGAAAAATTATCCAATCTTGTTTTACCCATAACTTCTTCATTTTAAATCCGTTTTGAGTGAATCAAATTGTTATGGTTTCATATTGAACTCTATTTTATGAATCTAAACAGAAAAAGTATAGGTTTATAGTCGGAAAAATAAGTTACAAGTCGTTTTTGTAAAGGTAGTCATTTCAGTCGAAAGAACGACGTCTAGATGACCATTTTAGAAAACATACTTCCACTTTGAGTTTAACCATAATTTTTGGATATAGTTTCATGTTCATAATAAAAATCATTTTCTCAGAATAACAACTTTTAAATCAAAGTTTATCATAGTTTTTAATTAACTAACCCAAAACAGCCCGCGGTGTTACTACGACGGCGTAAATCCGGTTTTACGGTGTTTTTCGTGTTTCCAGGTTTTAAATCATTAAGTTAGCATATCATATAGATATAGAACATGTGTTTAGTTTATTTTAAAAGTCAAGTTAGAAGGATTAACTTTTGTTTGCGAACAAGTTTAGAATTAACTAAACTATGTTCTAGTGATTACAAGTTTAAACCTTCGAATAAGATAGCTTTATATGTATGAATCGAATGATGTTATGAACATCATTACTATCTTAATTTCCTTGGATAAACCTACTGGAAAAGAGAAAAATGGATCTAGCTTCAACGGATCCTTGGATGGCTCGAAGTTCTTGAAGCAGAATCATGACACGAAAACAAGTTCAAGTAAGATCATCACTTGAAATAAGATTGTTATAGTTATAGAAATTGAACCAAAGTTTGAATATGATTATTACCTTGTATTAGAATGATAACCTACTGTAAGAACAAAGATTTCTTGAGGTTGGATGATCACCTTACAAGATTGGAAGTGAGCTAGCAAACTTGAAAGTATTCTTGATTTTATGAAACTAGAACTTTTGAAATTTATGAAGAACACTTAGAACTTGAAGATAGAACTTGAGAGAGATCAATTAGATGAAGAAAATTGAAGAATGAAAGTGTTTGTAGGTGTTTTTGGTCGTTGGTGTATGGATTAGATATAAAGGATATGTAATTTTGTTTTCATGTAAATAAGTCATGAATGATTACTCATATTTTTGTAATTTTATGAGATATTTCATGCTAGTTGCCAAATGATGGTTCCCACATGTGTTAGGTGACTCACATGGGCTGCTAAGAGCTGATCATTGGAGTGTATATACCAATAGTACATACATCTAAAAGCTGTGTATTGTACGAGTACGAATACGGGTGCATACGAGTAGAATTGTTGATGAAACTGAACGAGGATGTAATTGTAAGCATTTTTGTTAAGTAGAAGTATTTTGATAAGTGTATTGAACTCTTTCAAAAGTGTATAAATACATATTAAAACACTACATGTATATACATTTTAACTGAGTCGTTAAGTCATCGTTAGTCGTTACATGTAAATGTTGTTTTGAAACCTTTAGGTTAACGATCTTGTTAAATGTTGTTAACCCAATGTTTATAATATCAAAAGCGATTTTAAATTATTATATTATCATGATATTATGATGTACGAATATCTCTTAATATGATATATATACATTAAATGTCGTTACAACGATAAACGTTACATATATGTCTCGTTTCAAAATCATTAAGTTAGTAGTCTTGTTTTTACATATGTAGTTCATTGTTAATATAATTAATGATATGTTTACTTATCATAATATCATGTTAACTATATATATAACCATATATATGTCATCATATAGTTTTTTTTTACAAGTTTTAACGTTCGTGAATCACCGGTCAACTTGGGTGGTCAATTGTCTATATGAAACCTATTTCAATTAATCAAGTCTTAACAAGTTTGATTGCTTAACATGTTGGAAACATTTAATCATGTAAACATCAATCTCAATTAATATATATAAACATGGAAAAGTTCGGGTCACTACAGTACCTACCCGTTAAATAAATTTCGTCCCGAAATTTTAAGCTGTTGAAGGTGTTGACGAATCTTCTGGAAATAGATGCGGGTATTTCTTCTTCATCTGATCTTCACGCTCCCAGGTGAACTCGGGTCCTCTACGAGCATTCCATCGAACCTTAACAATTGGTATCTTGTTTTGCTTAAGTCTTTTAACCTCACGATCCATTATTTCGACGGGTTCTTCGATGAATTGGAGTTTTTCGTTGATTTGGATTTCATCTAACGGAATAGTGAGATCTTCTTTAGCAAAACATTTCTTCAAATTCGAGACGTGGAAAGTGTTATGTACAGCCGCGAGTTGTTGAGGTAACTCAAGTCGGTAAGCTACTGGTCCGACACGATCAATAATCTTGAATGGTCCAATATACCTTGGATTTAATTTCCCTCGTTTACCAAATCGAACAACGCCTTTCCAAGGTGAAACTTTAAGCATGACCATCTCTCCAATTTCAAATTCTATATCTTTTCTTTTAATGTCAGCGTAGCTCTTTTGTCGACTTTGGGCGGTTTTCAACCGTTGTTGAATTTGGATGATCTTCTCGGTAGTTTCTTGTATAATCTCCGGACCCGTAATCTGTCTATCCCCCACCTCACTCCAACAAATCGGAGACCTGCACTTTCTACCATAAAGTGCTTCAAACGGCGCCATCTCAATGCTTGAATGGTAGCTGTTGTTGTAGGAAAATTCTGCTAACGGTAGATGTCGATCCCAACTGTTTCCGAAATCAATAACACATGCTCGTAGCATGTCTTCAAGCGTTTGTATCGTCCTTTCGCTCTGCCCATCAGTTTGTGGATGATAGGCAGTACTCATGTCTAGACGAGTTCCTAATGCTTGCTGTAATGTCTGCCAGAATCTTGAAATAAATCTGCCATCCCTATCAGAGATAATAGAGATTGGTATTCCATGTCTGGAGACGACTTCCTTCAAATACAGTCGTGCTAACTTCTCCATCTTGTCATCTTCTCTTATTGGTAGGAAGTGTGCTGATTTGGTGAGACGATCAACTATTACCCAAATAGTATCAAAACCACTTGCAGTCCTTGGCAATTTAGTGATGAAATCCATGGTAATGTTTTCCCATTTCCATTCCGGGATTTCGGGTTGTTGAAGTAGACCTGATGGTTTCTGATGCTCAGCTTTGACCTTAGAACACGTCAAACATTCTCCTACGTATTTAGCAACATCGGCTTTCATACCCGGCCACCAAAAATGTTTCTTGAGATCCTTGTACATCTTCCCCGTTCCAGGATGTATTGAGTATCTGGTTTTATGAGCTTCTCTAAGTACCATTTCTCTCATATCTCCAAATTTTGGTACCCAAATCCTTTCAGCCCTATACCGGGTTCCGTCTTCCCGAATATTAAGATGCTTCTCCGATCCTTTGGGTATTTCATCCTTTAAATCTCCCTCTTTTAAAACTCCTTGTTGCGCCTCCTTTATTTGAGTAGTAATGTTATTATGAATCATTATATTCATAGATTTTACTCGAATGGGTTCTCTATCCTTCCTGCTCAAGGCATCGGCTACCACATTTGCCTTCCCCGGGTGGTAACGAATCTCAAAATCGTAATCATTCAATAATTCAATCCACCTACGCTGCCTCATATTCAGTTGTTTCTGATTAAATATGTGTTGAAGACTTTTGTGGTCGGTATATATAATACTTTTGACCCCATATAAGTAGTGCCTCCAAGTCTTTAATGCAAAAACAACCGCGCCTAATTCCAAATCATGCGTCGTATAATTTTGTTCGTGAATCTTCAATTGTCTAGACGCATAAGCAATCACCTTCGTTCGTTGCATTAATACACAACCGAGACCTTGCTTTGATGCGTCACAATAAATCACAAAATCATCATTCCCTTCAGGCAATGACAATATAGGTGCCGTAGTTAGCTTTTTCTTCAATAACTGAAACGCTTTCTCTTGTTCATCATTCCATTCAAATTTCTTCCCTTTATGCGTTAATGCAGTCAAGGGTTTTGCTATTCTGGAAAAGTCTTGGATGAACCTTCTGTAGTAACCAGCTAGTCCTAAAAACTGGCGTATGTGTTTCGGAGTTTTCGGGGTTTCCCACTTTTCAACAGTTTCTATCTTTGCCAGATCCACCTTAATACCTTCTTTGTTCACTATGTGACCGAGGAATTGAACTTCTTCCAACCAAAATGCACACTTTGAAAACTTAGCGTACAATTCTTCCTTCCTCAATACTTCTAACACCTTTCTCAAATGTTCACCGTGTTCTTGGTCATTCTTTGAGTAAATAAGTATGTCATCAATGAAAACAATGACAAACTTGTCAAGGTATGGTCCACACACTCGGTTCATAAGGTCCATGAACACAGCTGGTGCATTAGTTAAACCAAACGGCATGACCATAAACTCGTAATGACCGTAACGTGTTCTGAAAGCAGTCTTTGGAATATCATCTTCTTTCACCCGCATTTGATGATACCCGGAACGTAAGTCAATCTTTGAATAAACAGACGAGCCTTGTAGTTGATCAAATAAGTCGTCGATTCTCGGTAGTGGGTAGCGGTTCTTGATGGTAAGTTTGTTCAACTCTCGGTAGTCGATACACAACCTGAATGTACCATCTTTCTTCTTGACAAACAAAACAGGAGCTCCCCACGGTGATGTGCTTGGTCGAATGAAACCACGCTCTAAAAGTTCTTGTAATTGGCTTTGCAGTTCTTTCATCTCGCTGGGTGCGAGTCTGTAAGGAGCACGAGCTATTGGTGCAGCTCCTGGTACAAGATCTATTTGAAATTCAACGGATCGATGTGGGGGTAATCCCGGTAATTCTTTCGGAAATACATCGGGAAATTCTTTTGCAATGGGAACATCATTGATGCTCTTTTCTTCAGTTTGTACTTTCTCGACGTGTGCTAGAACAGCATAGCAACCTTTTCTTATTAGTTTTTGTGCCTTCAAATTACTAATAAGATGTAGCTTCGTGTTGCCCTTTTCTCCGTACACCATTAAGGGTTTTCCTTTTTCTCGTATAATGCGAATTGCATTTTTGTAACAAACGATCTCCGCTTTCACTTCTTTCAACCAGTCCATACCGATTATCACATCAAAACTCCCTAACTCTACTGGTATCAAATCAATCTTAAATGTTTCGCTAACCAGTTTAATTTCTCGATTCCGACATATATTATCTGCTGAAATTAATTTACCATTTGCTAATTCGAGTAAAAATTTACTATCCAAAGGCGTCAATGGACAACTTAATTTAGCACAAAAATCTCTACTCATATAGCTTCTATCCGCACCCGAATCAAATAAAACGTAAGCAGATTTATTGTCAATAAGAAACGTACCCGTAACAAGCTCTGGGTCTTCCTGTGCCTCTGCCGCATTAATATTGAAAACTCTTCCACGGCCTTGTCCATTCGTGTTCTCCTGGTTCGGGCAATTTCTAATAATGTGGCCCGGTTTTCCACATTTATAACAAACTACATTGGCATAACTTGCTCCGACACTACTTGCTCCGCCATTACTCGTTCCGACACCATTTGTTCCTTTCGTTCTATTAACCCCTGGTCCATAGACCTCACACTTCGCCGCGCTATGACCATTTCTTTTACACTTGTTGCAAAATTTGGTGCAGAACCCCGAGTGATTCTTTTCACACCTTTGGCATAGCTGCTTCTGATTGTTGTTGTTGTTGCGGTTATTATTGTTGTTGGGATGATTGTTGTAGTTGTTGTTGTTGTTGTTGTTGTTGTTGGGCCGTTTGTTGTAGTTGCGATTGATGTTGCGATTGTTGGGATAATTGCTGCGATTATTGTTGTAATTGCTGTTGTTGTTGTATTGGTGATTCTTATCACCGTTTTCCTCCCACTTTCTTTTGACTTGCTTCACATTGGCCTCTTCAGCAGTCTGTTCTTTAATTCTTTCTTCAATCTGGTTCACTAGTTTGTGAGCCATTCTACATGCCTGTTGTATGGAGGCGGGCTCGTGTGAACTTATATCTTCTTGGATTCTTTCCGGTAATCCTTTCACAAACGCGTCGATCTTCTCTTCCTCATCTTCGAATGCTCCCGGACACAATAGGCACAATTCTGTGAATCGTCTTTCGTACGTGGTAATATCAAATCCTTGGGTTCGTAACCCTCTAAGTTCTGTCTTGAGCTTATTGACCTCGGTTCTGGGACGGTACTTCTCGTTTATCAAGTGTTTGAATGCTGACCACGGTAGTGCGTACGCATCGTCTTGTCCCACCTGCTCTAGATAGGTATTCCACCATGTTAACGCAGAACCTGTGAAGGTATGCGTAGCGTACTTTACTTTGTCCTCTTCAGTACACTTACTTATGGCAAACACCGATTCAACCTTCTCGGTCCACCGTTTCAATCCGATCGGTCCTTCGGTTCCATCAAATTCCAAAGGTTTGCAGGCAGTGAATTCTTTGTAGGTGCATCCTACACGATTTCCTGTACTGCTAGATCCAAGGTTATTGTTGGTATGTAGCGCAGCCTGTACTGCGGCTATGTTTGAAGCTAGAAAAGTACGGAATTCCTCTTCATTCATATTCACGGTGTGTCGAGTAGTCGGTGCCATTTCCTTCAAAATAGTTAAATGGAACAAGTTAATCATACAGAATATTAAGAGTAGTTAATAGTATTTCGTAGCATAATATGAACTCATTTATAAAAGCTTTTTCTTCATATTAGCGTTTTATAAGTTTAAATTCGGGTAGTACCTACCCGTTAAGTTCATACTTAGTAGCTAATATACAATTCAACTACTACAATTCTATATGAAAAACTGATTATAATAATATTTCGCGTTCAAACTTTTATACAATATTTTACAAACTTACAATACCGCTTATTTTACATAAAGCATGAAATATAGCACACAATAACTTTGATACAAGATAGTTGTGAAGACAATTCTAGCTAGTACACAAGTCGTTCAGCAAAGGCAATAAAGACACGTAATTCATACGTCCAGAAACAAGTCATGCATTCTGGTTTTACTAGGACTACTTCCCATCCTTGGTCTTGTGCAACATAACCGTTATGGCCGTTGATAAGACAGCGTGTTGTAACGTCATCAAAGGGACGAGGGTTACGTAATGTCCAACAGTCCCGTAATAATCTAAAAACCTCATTTCTTACCCCAATTACCGACTCCGTCACTTGTGGAAACGTTTTGTTTAATAGTTGTAGCCCGATGTTCTTGTTCTCACTTTGGTGAGAAGCGAACATTACTAATCCGTAAGCATAACATGCTTCTTTATGTTGCATGTTAGCCGCTTTTTCTAAATCACGAAGTCCAATATTCGGATATATTGAGTCAAAATAATTTCTTAACCCGTTGCGTAAAATAGCATTTGGGTTCCCCGCAATATATGCGTCAAAGTAAACACATCGTAACTTATGGGTTTCCCAATGTGATATCCCCCATCTTTCAAACGAAAGTCTCTTATAAACCAAGACATTCTTGGAACGTTCTTCGAATGTCTTACAAACTGATCTCGCCTTAAATAGTTGAGCCGAAGAATTCTGGCAGACTCTAGACAAGATTTCATCAATCATGTCTCCGGGTAGGTCTCTTAAAATATTGGGTTGTCTATCCATTTTGTGTTTTTAAACTGTAAAATAGACAAGAGTTAGATTCATAAAAAAAATACTTATTAATACAAGCAATTTTTACATATATCATAAAGCATAAGAACACTATATTCCATATATTACACGACACGAATACAACTATCTTATTCCGACTCGCTCGTTTCTTCTTCTTCGGTTTTGGTTCGTTTTGCCAAGTTTCTAGGGATATATGATGTTCCCCTAATACGAGCCGTCGTTGTCCACATTGGTTTAGAAAAACCTGGTGGTTTAGAGGTTCCCGGGTCATTGTTACAACTTAAGGACTTCGGGGGTTGATGATACATATAAAGTTCATCGGGGTTGGAATTAGATTTCTCTATTTTTATGCCCTTTCCCTTATTATTTTCTTTTGCCTTTTTAAATTCAGTTGGGGTAATTTCTATAACATCATCGGAATTCTCGTCGGAATCCGATTCATCGAAGAATTGGTAATCCTCCCAATATTTTGCTTCCTTGGCGGAAACACCATTGACCATAATTAACTTTGGTCGGTTGGTTGAGGATTTTCTTTTACTTAACCGTTTTATTATTTCCCCCACCGGTTCTATTTCTTCATCCGGTTCCGATTCTTCTTCCGGTTCCGATTCTTCTTCCGGTTCCGACTCTTCTTCCGGTTCCTCTTCGGGAACTTGTGAATCAGTCCACAAATCCTTCCAATTTACATTTGACTCTTCGTTATTATTAGGTGAGTCAATGGGACTTGTTCTAGAGGTAGACATCTATCACATAATATCAAACACGTTAAGAGATTAATATATCACATAATATTCATATGTTAAAAATATATAGTTTCCAACAAAAATGTTAAGCAATCATTTTTAAAGAAAACACGGTCGAAGTCCAGACTCACTAATGCATCCTAACAAACTCGATAAGACACACTAATGCAAATTTTCTGGTTCTCTAAGACCAACGCTCGGATACCAACTGAAATACAGTTGGGGACAACCACCGTCCCACCCAGTGCCTTCCCAGCTAACCGCCTGGTGACCACTGAGTGTACCTCAGACACTGATTTTAGGGCCTGCCTCTCGGCTACTGCCAACCCTCGTAAAGGATCGCAAGGAGTAAGAGCCAATGCTTCGTCACAGGTAACACTGTGAGAACCTCCTTTACGACTAACCCGCCACACATGGACGGCGTTATACCAGCTCTGATACCAACTGAAATGTCCCGTTCTTATTGATTAAAAACGTTCCATATTAATTGATTTCGTTGCGAGGTTTTGACCTCTATATGAGACGTTTTTCAAAGACTGCATTCATTTTTAAAACAAACCATAACCTTTATTTCATAAATAAAGGTTTAAAAAGCTTTACGTAGATTATCAAATAATGATAATCTAAAATATCCTGTTTACACACGACCATTACATAATGGTTTACAATACAAATATGTTACATCGAAATCAGTTTCTTGAATGCAGTTTTTACACAATATCATACAAACATGGACTCCAAATCTTGTCCTTATTTTAGTATGCAACAGCGGAAGCTCTTAATATTCACCTGAGAATAAACATGCTTTAAACGTCAACAAAAATGTTGGTGAGTTATAGGTTTAACCTATATATATCAAATCGTAACAATAGACCACAAGATTTCATATTTCAATACACATCCCATACATAGAGATAAAAATCATTCATATGGTGAACACCTGGTAACCGACAATAACAAGATGCATATATAAGAATATCCCCATCATTCCTGGACACCCTTCGGATATGATATAAATTTCGAAGTACTAAAGCATCCGGTACTTTGGATGGGGTTTGTTAGGCCCAATAGATCTATCTTTAGGATTCGCGTCAATTAGGGTGTCTGTTCCCTAATTCTTAGATTACCAGACTTTAATAAAAAGGGGCATATTCGATTTTGATAATTCAACCATAGAATGTAGTTTCACGTACTTGTGTCTATTTTGTAAATCATTTATAAAACCTGCATGTATTCTCATCCCAAAAATATTAGATTTTAAAAGTGGGACTATAACTCACTTTCACAGATTTTTACTTCGTCGGGAAGTAAGACTTGGCCACTGGTTGATTCAAGAACCTATAACAATATATACATATATATCAAAGTATGTTCAAAATATATTTACAACACTTTTAATATATTTTGATGTTTTAAGTTTATTAAGTCAGCTGTCCTCGTTAGTAACCTACAACTAGTTGTCCACAGTTAGATGTACAGAAATAAATCGATAAATATTATCTTGAATCAATCCACGACCCAGTGTATACGTATCTCAGTATTGATCACAACTCAAACTATATATATTTTGGAATCAACCTCAACCCTGTATAGCTAACTCCAACATTCACATATAGAGTGTCTATGGTTGTTCCGAAATATATATAGATGTGTCGACATGATAGGTCGAAACATTGTATACGTGTCTATGGTATCTCAAGATTACATAATATACAATACAAGTTGATTAAGTTATGGTTGGAATAGATTTGTTACCAATTTTCACGTAGCTAAAATGAGAAAAATTATCCAATCTTGTTTTACCCATAACTTCTTCATTTTAAATCCGTTTTGAGTGAATCAAATTGTTATGGTTTCATATTGAACTCTATTTTATGAATCTAAACAGAAAAAGTATAGGTTTATAGTCGGAAAAATAAGTTACAAGTCGTTTTTGTAAAGGTAGTCATTTCAGTCGAAAGAACGACGTCTAGATGACCATTTTAGAAAACATACTTCCACTTTGAGTTTAACCATAATTTTTGGATATAGTTTCATGTTCATAATAAAAATCATTTTCTCAGAATAACAACTTTTAAATCAAAGTTTATCATAGTTTTTAATTAACTAACCCAAAACAGCCCGCGGTGTTACTACGACGGCGTAAATCCGGTTTTACGGTGTTTTTCGTGTTTCCAGGTTTTAAATCATTAAGTTAGCATATCATATAGATATAGAACATGTGTTTAGTTTATTTTAAAAGTCAAGTTAGAAGGATTAACTTTTGTTTGCGAACAAGTTTAGAATTAACTAAACTATGTTCTAGTGATTACAAGTTTAAACCTTCGAATAAGATAGCTTTATATGTATGAATCGAATGATGTTATGAACATCATTACTACCTTAATTTCCTTGGATAAACCTACTGGAAAAGAGAAAAATGGATCTAGCTTCAACGGATCCTTGGATGGCTCGAAGTTCTTGAAGCAGAATCATGACACGAAAACAAGTTCAAGTAAGATCATCACTTGAAATAAGATTGTTATAGTTATAGAAATTGAACCAAAGTTTGAATATGATTATTACCTTGTATTAGAATGATAACCTACTGTAAGAACAAAGATTTCTTGAGGTTGGATGATCACCTTACAAGATTGGAAGTGAGCTAGCAAACTTGAAAGTATTCTTGATTTTATGAAACTAGAACTTTTGAAATTTATGAAGAACACTTAGAACTTGAAGATAGAACTTGAGAGAGATCAATTAGATGAAGAAAATTGAAGAATGAAAGTGTTTGTAGGTGTTTTTGGTCGTTGGTGTATGGATTAGATATAAAGGATATGTAATTTTGTTTTCATGTAAATAAGTCATGAATGATTACTCATATTTTTGTAATTTTATGAGATATTTCATGCTAGTTGCCAAATGATGGTTCCCACATGTGTTAGGTGACTCACATGGGCTGCTAAGAGCTGATCATTGGAGTGTATATACCAATAGTACATACATCTAAAAGCTGTGTATTGTACGAGTACGAATACGGGTGCATACGAGTAGAATTGTTGATGAAACTGAACGAGGATGTAATTGTAAGCATTTTTGTTAAGTAGAAGTATTTTGATAAGTGTATTGAACTCTTTCAAAAGTGTATAAATACATATTAAAACACTACATGTATATACATTTTAACTGAGTCGTTAAGTCATCGTTAGTCGTTACATGTAAATGTTGTTTTGAAACCTTTAGGTTAACGATCTTGTTAAATGTTGTTAACCCAATGTTTATAATATCAAAAGAGATTTTAAATTATTATATTATCATGATATTATGATGTACGAATATCTCTTAATATGATATATATACATTAAATGTCGTTACAACGATAAACGTTACATATATGTCTCGTTTCAAAATCATTAAGTTAGTAGTCTTGTTTTTACATATGTAGTTCATTGTTAATATAATTAATGATATGTTTACTTATCATAATATCATGTTAACTATATATATAACCATATATATGTCATCATATAGTTTTTTTTTACAAGTTTTAACGTTCGTGAATCACCGGTCAACTTGGGTGGTCAATTGTCTATATGAAACCTATTTCAATTAATCAAGTCTTAACAAGTTTGATTGCTTAACATGTTGGAAACATTTAATCATGTAAACATCAATCTCAATTAATATATATAAACATGGAAAAGTTCGGGTCACTACAACGAAGACCCATCATCATACTCCTCCGTCTCAAAATATCCTCCGTCTCAAATTTCTTGTCTCATTTTGAGTTTTAAAATCTTTTTTTTTTTCAACTATGACTTCAAATATTTTTGTTGTTTTATCCAATAAAATGTCTCGTGTTATATGTGATATCCAGTGGTGGTACTTAATGTATCACAAAGGGGGTATTAGCCCCACCTGAATTTAATGAGAAAATTTTTTTTACCAAAAAATAAAGTTTTTTTTTAGTGTTTATCCCTGCTGCTAACTTTGAAAAATTTATTAGATTTTTACACTCGCTCCATCCGTATCTAGGTTCAAGTTCCGCCACTGGTGATATCTAAACGTTTCAGCTTTGACTTTAAAAGTTTTTGTTTATTTTATCCAATAAAATGTCTCGTGTTACATGATATATATAAACGTACAGATGAACGAATGTGTTGAAGACAATGAACAGTTCATTTGAAAAGTCTACACGAGTAAACATCATCATTAAAGTCTACCAAATGATCTCTCTGATGACGTAGGGTTTGGCCCAATTAGGGTCTACGCAATTAACTTGGACCCCAAGTCAAGTAACCATAATTCTCATCTATAAATATGGGGCAAAACCTACATCAAGTTCACACGCTCCCAATCGCATACACCCTCATGCGGTCATTCAATCTCGCCTCTCACTCTCTCAATGAAAGCACGCAGCAGTCATAGCCGGATCTTCTCCTCGATCGTCTTCACGATCGCAACACTAGGGTTTTTACCTACGGGTCTTGTAGGGTTTTTCCTCCCTTTGCCGTCGATAGGATCCGACTATCGACTGGCGGGAAATTCGTTGGCCATCCTCCCGAGATCATCATCTCGGGTACGGGTTATTCACGGTAACCGGACCGGAGATCAACGACGTTGACGCCTAAAAAAACCCTTTCGCATTGATGTTCGTGTGTAGGTCTTCCCTTGGAAAAAATATGCCTGAACAATTCGCGCCCACCGTGGGGCACGATGCATTATGTCTCGTGTTTCTACCGTCTATCGTTCGGTTTGAGAAGGTTTGTCTTTTCTTATTGAGTTTTTAATTCGTTATATGCGGTTTAAGTACATGAATATTTAGCGCAGATGTTCGCGCGCTTGCGCAACTGTCCACACGCTTTTGTCCAGGTTACGCACGCTTTGCGCACAGTTGTCCGCGACTTTAGACGCAATTTTCATGCGGTTTTACGCATGCTAGTTCATGCAGTTTCCCATGCATTCTGCATGCGGTTTTTTGCGCATATGTTCGCGGGTTTACGCACAGTTGTTTGCGCAGGCTCCTGTGAACTTATTTTCCGCAGCATAATGAGAAGTTCGATACGATACTTGACAAAAATATCATACCGAACTTGGGGGACTTGATGACGTAGGGTTTGGCCCAATTAGGGTCTACGCAATTAACTTGGGCCCCAAGTCAAGTAACCCTAATTCCCATCTATAAATATGGGGCAAAACCTACATCAAATTCACACGCTCCCAGTCGCATACACCCTCATGCGGTCATTCAATCTCGCCTCTCACTCTCTCAATGAAAGCACGCGGCAGTCATAGCAGGATCTTCTCCTCGATCATCTTCACGATCGCAACACTAGGGTTGTTACCTACGGGTCTTGTAGGGTTTTTCCTCCCTTTACCGTCGATAGGGTCCGACTATCGACTGGCGGGCAATTCGTTGGCCACCCTCCCGAGATCATCATCTCGGGTACGGGTTATTCACGGTAACCGGACCGGAGATCAACGATGTTGACGCCTAAAAAAACTCTTTCGCATTGATGTTCGTGTGTAGGTCTTCCCTTGGAAAAAATATGCCCGAACAATTCGCGCCCACCGTGGGGCACGATGCATTATGTCTCGTGTTTCTACCGTCTATCTTTCGGTTTGAGAAGGTTTGTCTTTTCTTATTGAGTTTTTAATTCGTTATATGCGGTTTAAGTACATGAATATTTAGCGCAGATGTTCGCGCGCTTGCGCAACTGTCGACACGCTTTTGTCCAGGTTACGCACACTTTGCGCACAGTTGTCCGCGACTTTAGACGCAATTTTCATGCGGTTTTACGCATGCTAGTTCATGCAGTTTCCCATGCATTCTGCATGCGGTTTTTTGCGCATATGTTCGCGGGTTTACGCACAGTTGTTTGCGCAGGCTCCTGTGAACTTATTTTCCGCAGCATAATGAGAAGTTCGATACGATACTTGACAAAAATATCATACCGAACTTGGGGGACTTGATGACGTAGGGTTTGGCCCAATTAGGGTCTACGCAATTAACTTGGGCCCCAAGTCAAGTAACCCTAATTCCCATCTATAAATATGGGGCAAAACCTACATCAAATTCACACGCTCCCAGTCGCATACACCCTCATGCGGTCATTCAATCTCGCCTCTCACTCTCTCAATGAAAGCACGCGGCAGTCATAGCAGGATCTTCTCCTCGATCGTCTTCACGATCGCAACACTAGGGTTGTTACCTACGGGTCTTGTAGGGTTTTTCCTCCCTTTGACGTCGATAGGGTCCGACTATCGACTGGCGGGCAATTCGTTGGCCACCCTCCCGAGATCATCATCTCGGGTACCGGTTATTCACGGTAACCGGACCGGAGATCAACGATGTTGACGCCTAAAAAAACTCTTTCGCATTGATGTTCGTGTGTAGGTCTTCCCTTGGAAAAAATATGCATGAACACTCTCTTAATTAAAGATAATTGTTATAATTCAGTAGACTTATAACTAATTTTGACCTAAGCCTATACAATCCTTAAATATGAGAGAGTAGTAATGGAAGAGAGAGAGTATATTTCTTATATGTAAGAAAATGGTGTGTATATGTGTGTTCATTATCCACATATATATAGTACAAATTTTACTATCCATATTTGACTAATTACCATCCATATTTTACTACTAAATTTACAACACTCCCCCTTGGATGGTAATTTTTTTTTAAAGAGCAATTAATACTGCCTCGTTAAAAACCTTGCTAAAGAAAACCCAGTGGGATAAAACTTTAGCTAAGGGAAAAAGAGTGCAGCATAGAGTTGACTCCCCCTCAAGTAGACAACGCTGAGTCGTCACATCTTTTGAACTTGCCTCATGCCAATATTGTGAATGTATGTTTTGAAAAACAGCGATTGACAGTGCTTTGGTATAAAGATCAACAGAGTTGTTGATTGAACGTATCTCATTTTAATCTGGTTGTCTTTTACGAGATCTTGAGTATATGAGAAGAATCTGAGGTTTTCATCTGAAACTGTATCATCTAAATCTTTTATGTACAAGTTTGGTCCACGTGATTTGTCTACAGTCTCCTTCATGGTTTGTTCAAACTGTTGTTTCAATTCCTATTCCCTTTCAGTTTTTTTCTGAGCCTTACTAATATACCATTCTTTTCCATCAAACTTATGACCGTTGAGACTGTTTATAACTTTAGCGCCTCGTCAGCATTTATGTTTTGTTCTGTCATTTTTTGATACTCTTCTTTCATTTGTACTATGTAAGCTGTATTATCTTCATAGATAGTTGTTAGGCTTTTATAGCGTTCTAGTCCACAAGAATAAATAATGATTTGTATCATTGATCTCAACTAAAATCATTCCCAAGTAGCTTCATGTAATGCAATCACTTCGGCATGATTTGATGATGTTGCAACAAGTGTTTGTTTTGAGAACGTCATGATATTGCGGTGTCTCCATTTAGGAATACATATCCAGTTTTGAGATTTAGCTTTATGTAGATCAGATAAATAATCTGCATCTGTATAACCAAACAAATCTTGTTTCGAGTTGTTAGAATAAAATAATTATAAATCAGTAGTTCCCCGAAGGTATCAAACTATTTGTTTGATCCCATTCCAATGTCTTTTGGTATGGGCTGAGCTGAACCTTGTCAACAAATTAACTGCAAAATAAACGTCAGTTCTTGTACAATTTGTAAGATACATAAGAGCTTCAATTGCATTAGGATATGGTATTTCTGGTCCCAGAATATCTTCATGATCTTCACATAAATTAAATGGCTCAGTGTCAACATTAAGTGATCTAACAATCATAAGAGTAGTTAATGGTTTTGCCTTGTCCATATTGAAAATGTTTTAAAATCTTTTCTGTATAAGCTGTTTGATGTACAAGTAAATCATTAGACATATGCTCAATTTATAAACCAAGGCAATACTTGGTTTTTCCGAGATCCTTCATTTCAAATTCTTTCTTTAGAAGTTGAATGACTTCATGAATCTCTTTATTTGTACCTATGATGTTAAGATCATCAATATAAACAGCTATAATCACATATCCGGATGTTGTTTTCTTAATGAAAACACATGGGAAAACAAGATTATTTGTATACCCTTTGCTTATCAAGTAATCACTTAATCGGGTATACCACATGCGACCCGATTATTTCAACCCATAAAAATCTTTGTGATTTAATGGAATACATTTTCTTGTGTTTTGCATCAGATGCTTCTGATACCTTAAACCCTTCATGTATATTCATGTATATATCATTATCAAGTGATCCATACAGATAAGTAGTAACAACATCCATGAGATGCATTTAAGTAACTATTAGGTTGATTAAGTATCTAATAAGTAATTGTATCCATTACAGGAAGATAAGTTTTCCTTATAACCCATTTTCGGTCTTTGTGGGAAATCTTGAGTTACAAGTCTAGTTTTGCCTTGTAACTTTATTTGCACATTTCTTTTTCGGATAAAAATTCATTTGTATCCCTTACGTTTCACATCTTTAAAAGTGATAACGATTGATCCGAAATTTTTTTTATTGAGCGATTCTAGTTCAGCTCGTAATGCTCCTTTCCATTGAGCTCAATCATATCTATTTTGATATTTAATTACAGATTTTGGTTCTAGATCATCATCTTTAATCATGATGTCATTGTAATATTATATGAAAATATCTCATCAAGATTTTTCATTTCATTTTGGGTTCCATAATATTGCATAAGTTATCGCAATTTATGTATTTACATTTATCAATATCCTCTGCAGAAGGAATATTGATTTATGGTTCTTCTTGAACACTTTCTTTTACCTCATTATCAGCTGATTTTCTTTTTCGAGGATTTTTATCTTTGGAACCAATTGGTCTCCCACGTTTCTGGCGTGGCAAAGACTCATGAGTGACATTATTGCCAGCTTTTAGAATTTCAATTCTAGCTGAAGCATTTAACGCTAGTTTATATGATTTAGTCACTCCTTTTTGTATCTGTAAATACATCGGGTAATTTATTTGCAAGTTCTTGCATATGTATTATTTTTGGACTTTCTTTTCGCATTCTTTTGTGCGATGATCAAGATACATTAATTTATGTTCACATCATGCAACATCTTTTTCTTTATTACCCTTTTTTTTCCCACCCTAATATAGGGAACAATTTTTTCATTATAATGACAATCAGCAAAATGTGCTGTAAAAACATCACCTGTCATGGGTTCAATATATCTTATAATTGAATATGTTTCATGTTCAACATATATGCTCATCCTCCTTTGAGGACCCATTTTAGTGTGTTGTGGTGATGCGATAGGAACATAAATCGCACAACCAAATGTTCTAAGATGGAAAATATTTGGCTCTCGACCAAAATTAAGTTGGTAATGGAGAATATTTATGACTTGCACTTGGTTTATTGCGAATTAATGTCGCATCATGTAAATTTACATGTCCCCATATAAATATTGAGAGTTTTGTACTCATTTCTAATTGTCTAGTTATAAGCGTTTATCTATTGATTCAGCTAAACCAATTTTGTGTATGCACATGAGCAACTGGATGTTCAACAACAATCCTTGTAGACATATAATAATCATTAAATGCTTGAGATATTAACTCATCAGCATTATCAAGTCTCATCCTTTTAATGGTGTAATCAGAATAATGTGTTCTCAATTTAATAATTTGTGCAAGAAACTTTGCAAATGCCATATTATGGCTTGATAACACACAAACATGAGACCATCCGCTAGATGCGTCTATTAGAACCATGAAATATAAAAATGGTCCACATGATGGATGAATTGGTCCATATAAATAACCTTGAATTCTTTCAAGAAACATTGGTGATTCTTTCTCAATATTCATTTCATTAATTACCATATGTGCTTTTCATTAATCACCATATGTGTTTTTCATTAATCACCATATGTGTTTTTCATTAATCACCATATGTGTTTTTTCATTAATCACCATATGTGTTTTTTCATTAATCACCATATGTGTTTTTTCATTAATCACCATATGTGCTTTTCATTAATCACCATATGTGTTTATCATTAATCACCATATGTGCTTTTTCATTAATCACCATATGTGCTTTTCATTAATATATCCTTTTTCGTTCATTTTATCAAGTTTGCAATACCTGATACAGTATTTATAATTCCTTCAGTTGATTTCAAATTAATGACATATTTCTTAGATTTTGTACTTTAGCAGTATTCAAATTAAAATTTCAACAAGATAATCAAAAAAATCTATTACCTGCAAACAAGTTACAATTCGCAGTACGTAAAAGATAACACCTAATAAACATATGTGTTATGGTTTAAAATTATTTATTTAGGGGTGACACATAACAAGCTATGCATCTTAGAAAATTCAGGTCATTTAAGTCTGAAGGTAGCTTAGGGTTTACTTAATTAAGATTTTTCAACAGATTCACTCACGTTTTCTTTTCAAACCAAACCCCCATAAGTTTGTAACGTCACATGGTGTAAACTAAGGAGAGGGCAAACGTACTTCTATAGATTGATTTTATCGGACTAAAACAAATAAAATTAAAATTATTACATCGAGTATGTTGGCGTGAAAAACGAACTAAAAATAGTGAATATACGAAGTACCAATTTGACAACAAGAAAAAGTTTCCACGTATACGGAGGATCGTTGCTCTTTTTTTTTTAATTTTAACTAAGTAGTACGTACGTTTTTTATATTACGGAGTAATAATTTAATTAAATATATGCAAGGAGACATGCAGAATGAAAAAAAGGAAAAAAAATAGTTGATCCACATCTTGTGTCACCTGTTTTGTAAAACATTATTAAATATAAATGAAGTTACAAACAGGATAATCATTTCCATATTGATAAAAACATTTAATATAGAAAATAAAGGTTGTTACATCTTTATTTTTAAGACTAATAAAAGTATATATCTATATCACATCGATTCTTCTTTTAAGAGCTTTATTCCATACCAAGCCTAGTGAAGAAGACAGCGATATTGACTACGGAGTACTTTTTATTTGAATGTTCAGAAAATCATAGCATATATATATATATATATATATATATATATATATATATATATATATATATATATATATATATATATATATATATATATATATATATATATATATATATATATGATGATTTTACTTTATATATTTATATAAATAAATATAAATAAGTTTCTTTTAAAATCCATGTTAAGCTTTCAAAGATATACATTAACATTTTTTAACTCAAATATAAAAAAATATATATCTAAAATCTAAATTGTAAACTATAAATTTTGTTACGCTTATGTCAAGTCTTTGATTATTACTGTGTAAGCTCTATTATTGCCATTAAAGAATTCTCAAATTCTTCAATTTGGCGCATGTTAGCATGGGAAGGTGCACATTAGCAACTAACCAAATGAATCCAAATAATCAGTCCTTTTTAAAGGGACCCATTCCCGTGTAAATCGGGGTCATGTTCGCCATCCTCCCTATCTCCCTATGTAACACATTTTTTTTTTATATTGTACTACCCATAAAGCATAATGTACATTATCTTAAACTCATGTGCCTTTTTTTTTTTGTTATTGTACCATTGCAAAATCCAGCAATTGGTCAATATTTTTATGAAGCATAATATACACTCTCATGATAAGTTCTTTTATATGGTGCTTTTTGTTATAATGACTTGTTAATAGTATATATATATATATATATATATATATATATATATATATATATATATATATATATATATATATATATATATATATATATATATATATATATATATATATATATATATATATATATGTATGATTATAATATCCCACCATATGATTGTTTCCTTTCTATTTCCTATCCCAATCGACCACCATTATTTCCAACGAACCTCATAATTGAAATTTGTGCTATTAATTTATTTACTATTTAACTTTTAAGATTATAAATTTAAGAATAAACATTAGTATGCATGAAATAAATAATGATTAATTGCATAAGTAATCATAAATGTTAGATAACATATAAAGACCCCATCGTATTCGTATTGATCGGAATTAATCTCGACCCATGGTACCGTGTTGTCAAATGACGTGTTGCGTACATAAAGTACCGTGTTGTCAAATGACATGTTGCGTACAATCATGAGGTCTTATTAACATAAATATAAATGTTAGTGAAGTTAATAAGAGTTAGATTACAGAAAATATAATTCAGGCGGTATAACCGGCCATATATAACTTAAATAACATAAATATAAATGTTAGTGAAGTTAATAAAAGTTAGTAAACATAAATGATAGTTAGGCGACAGTGTCGACCATATATAATTTAGGTGGCAGAGCCAACCATATAATAAGAACAATACAAATGCACTAAGAACTTAATAAAAATTAGTAGTTCAAAATGTTAGTAGTCCAAAATTTGATATGTCCGAGTCTGAAAAACCTTAATAATTTCATACCTTGATTAGTGACTCGTGATCGTTTGAGATATCCTTTGATTACACTAAGCTCTTCGTGCTGATAACGTGTTATAATTCAGTAGACTTATAACTAATTTTGACCTAAGCCTATACAATCCTTAAATATGAGAGAGTAGTAATGGAAGAGAGAGAGAGTATATTTCTTATATGTAAGAAAATGGTGTGTATATGTGTGTTCATTATCCACATATATATAGTACAAATTTTACTATCCATATTTGACTAATTACCATCCATATTTTACTACTAAATTTACAACAATAATATGTTTGTTGAAAATAATATAAGGAACAACCTACCAGTTTAAAGACTTACATAACCCCAAAATTAAGCATTACGGAAGTCGTAGTTAACACTAATCTGTCCGAACTACATATATTTATTCATCATAGATCGATCGAAAGAGCTTCATTCATATATAGATCAATTAAAGGTTGGAAATTTGCATAGTCAGACAAAAACTTAAATGTTTAGGGCGGCCTACCAATCTTGAATAACCCAAATCATACGTTTACAACCAGACATAGACCACATACAATACAATAGACTTATCAAAGTACACAATGGGCTGTTTTTTCCATGCAATTACAACGCAAATACTCGGAAGTATACTAGTGTGAATATAAGAGTATATAGAGTGATACATCGTGTTAATGATTTAATCTAGCAACTACAAATAAGAGATTTGTTGTTATTTAAAAAAAAAAAAGATGAGTAATTCAAAATTGGTTTATTCTGTACTCGTTTTCTTTTGTTGTTTTACTTGTTCCACAGTTTCCTCTTATTTCTTCAACACCAGCTTAACTACAGAGCATATATTTAAATGTCCTGCTCAACAATCCCGGGCTCTGCTTCTCTTTAAAGACGACCTCTTTGAAGATATCTTCTCAGATTTAGCTACAGATTATTCCTCATGTAAGAATTGGCTTGGTGATGAAGGTTACCATCCAATTACAATGAACTGGAACACAAATACAGATTGTTGTGATTGGAAAGGCGTTACTTGTGATCACTCCACAGGTGATGTTATCGGTCTCGATATGAGTTGTGGAATGGTACTAGGTACCATCCTTCCTAATTCCACCTTATTTGACCTTCCTCGGCTACAGAGACTCAACCTCGCTTTCAATAATTTTGAAGGTTCCCAAATTCCAAATGAAATTGGAAGGTTTTCAAAAAGTCTCACACATCTCAACGTCTCAAAATCTCTGTTTTCCGGCAAAGTGCCAACAAACGTCACACTACTTCATAATTTGGTGTCTATTGATCTCTCTTCGAACGATTTTAGTCTTGAACCTCACGTTTTCTTAAGCGTGCTTGGAAATTCTACTTCTTTGAAAGAACTATTGCTTAGTGATGTTATTATCAATTCAGCTTTACCTACTTTTCTTAATATATCTTCTTCTTCTTTGAAATTATTAAATCTTAGGGGGGCAAGATTGCACGGAAAATTGCCGGGTTACTTTTTCAATATTTCATCTTTGGAAAAACTCGACTTGTCAGGAAATCAGTTCACAGGCCAAATCCCTATAGAAATCTCGCATCTTCCTAAACTGGTTTCGCTTGATCTTTCTTCAAACCATTATTTGAGAATCAAACCTAACGTTTTCAACAATCTCCTTAACAGTTCGACTCTTATGAGAGACCTTCGACTTCATGATGTTAATATCTCATGGGTTTTACCAACTGAGCATATAAACATCTCTTCTTATTTGAATTACTTGGATCTCGGGAACTGTAGTTTGATGGGGTCCCTTCCCAAATCTCCACTTAACATAACACACCTCACTTATCTAGACTTGTCAAACAACAAACTTAACGGGGCACTGTCATCTTGGTTGCTTGTTCTTCCCTCTTTAGTATATCTCGATCTAAGTAATAACATCTTCAATGGGGATGTATTCTTTAATTCGTCTGCTCTTCCCGCATTACAAAACTTGAATCTTGGTAAAAATCAATTAGTTGGCCGGATTGATCAAGCCATCATTCTGAAACTCTCCAACCTCACTTTGTTGGACCTTTCTAATAATAATTTTGGCAGTGACTGGGGGTTAGATACGTTATTATCAAGTCTGACGAACCTTTATTATCTTGATCTCTCATACAATCATTTTTCACTTACGACCAATAATGCTATTCATTATGCTAACCATAATATTCGGTTCTTATATTTGGCTTCTTGCAAGTTAAAAGAGTTTCCGATGTCCTTAAGATACATGATAAGTCTATTCAGGTTAGATCTATCTAGCAATGAAATCAAAGGAGACATTCCTATTTGGGCACGAGAGATAGGTGATAACTATTACCTGAATATGTCGGATAACTTCTTCCCAAACAGGTTGAATTTCTTGAATCTCTCGCATAACTTCATAACAGGATTACCACAATTTCAACATTATGGACTTCAATATTTATTTCTGCAGTCCAATCAGATTCAAGGACCATTCCCTCCATCAATTTGCAACATGACCAATTTGCATTCACTTGATTTGTCCGAAAATGGCTTTAGTGGAAGGATTCCACAATGCTGGGTAAATAATACCTATGTTTTTGCAATGGATTTAAGCAATAACGATTTTAATGGTACAATTCCAAACATGTTTGGAGATTGTGGATATTTAGAAGGGCTTATTTTGAAGGGAAATCGATTTCAAGGAGAGTTGCCAAGTTCCTTGTCTAAATGTCAAGCCTTGAAAGTACTTGATCTTGGAAACAATCTCTTAAATGGTAGATTACCTCACTGGTTAGGACATCTTCAAAACCTGCAGGCTCTTATTCTAAAATCAAACAATTTTTATGGTCCCATTCGAACCTCTCCAATTGTCGAATCCCCATTTGCAAGTCTGCGAGTACTTGACTTATCACATAATGGGTTTGTAGGTCAACTACCTCGCAAGTATTTTGAAAACTTAAAGGCCATGATGAGTGGTCTAATGAGCACTAATCTTGAATATTTGCAAATTAATGGTGAGTATTACTCTGTTGTTATAAGTGTGAAGGGCCAGGATCTCGTATTTGCCAAAATTTCTGTTGACTATAAGATTCTTGATCTATCCAGTAACCGATTTGAAGGGGAGATTCCAAATATTATTGGAAATCTTACTTCGTTGATAGTGCTCAACTTATCCCACAATAACCTCACAGGTCGGATTCCACATGATTTTGGGAAGCTCAAATCAATTGAATCGTTGGACCTATCTTGTAACAGACTCACTGGGGAGATCCCTCAAAGCCTTTCAGAGTTGACATTTCTTGGGTTCTTAAATCTCTCACAAAACCAACTCGAGGGGCGCATTCCATCCAGTACACAGTTTAACACATTTGAAGGGTCATTTGGAGGGAATCCAAAACTGTGTGGGCTTCCGTTGCCCAAAAAGTGCAATAAGAATCTAGATGAATCACATACCGAAGGGGAAGAAGTTAGAGATGAGGAAGAGAATGGGTTTACATGGAAAGTGGTGATATTAGGATATGGTTGTGGGACCCTATTTGGATTCGTGATAGGATATCTTATGCTGTCGACCGGAAGACCAAAGTGGTACACTTCAATTACAGATGCAGGGGAGCGTATGATCTTGACACACCAGAAAAAGAGAAGACGTATCATATACATAGGAAGTTGAAAGGTTTTTAGTTTTTTTTTTTTTTCGTCCCCTATTATTTGCAGGGCAACATGTGATCCAACGGTGTTGTTTTTTGAAACATTTTTAGTGCGGTGAAGTTGTACCTTACTAAATATGCATATTCTAATTTACTAGAAAAGATGCATGATGGATTATGATATGCCGTATAAGTAGCTGAGGTCTATGAATGTCCATGGCGTCACGTGTTGGTGATACACTGATACTTTCAATGTGATTGTAAAACTCTAAACTTTGCCTCGGGTTGTATTTTGAATCTTGAAGATACACGATATATGAAAATCTGATGTGGTTTCTTGTGATTCCAACTTATTCGATTCCCCACCATTGTAATTGTCTGTGTATTACGTTCGATCTTTATGTTTTGTCGATTCAATATTTGCGCAGTTGTACATGTATTGTTGGTTTTTATTTGGTTTCCATTTATGTGGAAGTTTTAGCCCAATGTTCCAAGCCCAACAAATTTAGGCCCAAAATGCTTGTTGACTTGGTCAAGCATCCTAGGAATTTTTAAACTCCAAGTGTGCAGCTGGTTTTTATTATCAAAAAGCAGAGAGATCAGAGATAAATCAAGAAATAGAGTGAAAACCCCAATTCCCGTCTACAGTGACAGCAGGCCAGAAAACCTTCGATCCCCGGAGATCCGACCGTTGAATCTTCTCAATTTTTGGGCTGTGTCTTCCTGACATCAGTGCAAACATTTTCAATCGTTGAATTCGTCTAATAAGGTCTGTAGGTTGTGATTTTTCTGCTGGAACAGAGAGCAGATTATTGGGTGATTCATTCATCTTTTGTCTTTAATTTCTTCATATACTTGTTGATTATTGTTGTTCAAGAGTATGATGATGTTGTATGCCTCTATTTGATCTAGAGAAGGATTATTGTATTGCTCTCTTTGTTGATGATAGTGGAATTTAAGTGGCTTACGAGTCCCGTGGTTTTTACTCTCGATTTTGAGTGGTTTTCCACGTAAAAAGTCTTGTGTATTTAGTGTGTGCTTGATTATTGTTTAGCTACTAATTTGGGGACTGATTTGGGTTGGATTTGATATAGCTTGTTTGTTAGCATCCTCACGGTTTCATACGGGTGGGGAAATGTTTGTCAAACGGGTTAGTTTCCGCTGTGTAGATTGCTCGTTGTGACTTACTTTTCCTTCAAATTGGTATCTAGAGCTTAAGGTTATTTGATTGACTTGTGTGAAAGATGGAAGCTAATACAAGTAAGATGGTTAGTTTAAATGGTTCAAATTATCATGTTTGGAAAGGTAAAATGGAGGATCTTCTTTATGTGAAAGATTATTATTTACCTGTTTTTACTGAGAGTATGCCTGAGGGTAAGTCTGAAGCTCAATGGAAAATTTTGCATAGACAGGTATGTGGGTATATTCGGCAGTGGGTTGATGATAATGTAGTGAACCATATTACTGGGGAGACTGATGCTAAAGCCTTATGGAAAAAGCTTGAACAGTTATATGAACGAAAGACTGGGAATAACAAGTTGTTCTTAATTAAACAGTTGATGGGTTTAAAGTATCATGATGGGACTCCTATTACAGATCACCTAAATGTATACCAGGGTATTATTAATCAGCTTGCAGGAATGGGTATCAAGTTTGAGGATGAGGTTCAAGGTCTCTGGTTACTTGGTACGTTACCGGACTCTTGGGAGATTTTTAGGACATCTTTGTCCAACTCTGCACCAAATGGTATTATCACCATGGAATTGGCTAAGGGTAGTACTTTGAATGAAGAGATGAGAAGAAAGTCACAAGGTTCCTATTCACAGTCAGATATCTTGGTCACAGAAATGCGGGGGAGAAGTCATAGTAGAGGTCATGGTAAAAGAGGCAGGAATCGTAGTAGCTCAAGAAAAGGAAAGTTTTCTAATGTTGAGTGCTATCATTGTCGTGAAAAAGGGCACACAAAGTGGTATTGTCCACAGTTAAAAAATGAGAAGAAAAAGGCATATGACAAGAATAAACAAAAGAAAAGTGATGGTGGTGATGATGATAAGGTTGAAGTTAACACTATCACAGATGAGTTCTTTGTTTGTATTGATTATGATATGATTAATCTTACTCATGATTACACGAGTTGGATTGTTGATAGTGGTGCTACATGTCATGTTGCAATTTGTAGAGATCACTTCTCATCTTACACTCCAGGTGACTATGGATTTACTAGGATGGGTAATGCCGGGTTATCAAAGATCGTTGGTATTGGAGATGTTTGTTTGAAATTTGACATGGGAATGGAGTTAGTTTTGCATAATGTAAAACATGTTTCGGATATGAGACTTAATGCTATTTCAACAGGCATTCTTGATGATGATGGTTATTATAACGTTTTTGGTAATGGTATTTGGAAACTAACTCTTGGTTCTATGATAGTGGGAAGAGGCAAGAAAGACTCAAGATTATACATAACGCGTCCGAAGATCATCCAGAACATTGTTAACGCAGTGGACAATGTTGATTCTACCGAGTTGTGGCATAAAAGACTTGGCCACTGATAAGGCTAAAAAGGAACATATATTTCATAGCAATATCCCTCCTAAATAATAGGTTTTCATATGTAATTGTATTATATTTTCATTGTAATTGTTTAAATAAATAAGTGCGAAGACAAAAGGCGAAAACGAAGATTTGAAGACACAAACGTCCAAAAAGCTCAAATGTTCAAGATACAATTCAAAAGGTTCAATTTATTGATGAGAAACGTCTCAAAATGACAAGAGTACAAGTTACAAAACGCAAAGTACATGATATTAAATTGTACGCAAGGACGTTCAAAAATCCGGAATCGGGACATGAGTCAACTATCAACGCCCGACGCAATGGACAAAAAATTATGAGTCAACTATGCATAAGAATAAAATATAATATATAAATAATTATATAAATTATTTATATATTATAAATATATATATAATCATGTCGACAAGCTATGAGACAAAGGATCCTGAGCTGGATTTTCAAACTCCACGACTCGCGGAGTTTGAAGGCCAAAAACTCCACGACTCGCGGAGCTGTCAGAAATCAAAACGCCTATAAAAGGCCATGCATTCGTTCGATAATAACATAATAATAATAATACTCTGAAGTATAATATAAATAAATATATATATATATAGTATATATATATATATATATATATATATATATATATATATATATATATATATATATATATAGTATAGATTAGTGTTATATTAGATTAGTTTGGGTTATGTAAAAGTTATTTTTACGGGTTTTTGAAGTCGAAATTCTGTCCGTGTAACACTACGCGATAAATACTCAATGTAAGTTATGTTCTCCTTTTTAAATTAATGTCTCGTATTTAAGTTATTATTATGCTTATTTGAGCCAAAGTAATCATGATGTTGGACTAAATATTAAAGACGGGGTAATTGGGCTTTGTACCATAATTGGGGTTTGGACAAAAGAACGACACTTGTGGAAATTAGACTATGGGCTATTAATGGGCTTTATATTTGTTTAACTAAATGATAGTTTGTTAATTTTAATATAAAGATTTACAATTGGACGTACCTATAAATAACCATATACACTCGATCGGACACGATGGGCGGGATATTTATATGTACGAATAATCGTTCATTTAACCGGATACGAGAATGGATTAATAGTCTATGGAATTATTAAAACAGGGGTGAAATTATGTACAAGGACACTTGGCATAATTGATAACAAAGTATTAAAACCTTGGGTTACACGCAGTTGATATCTTGGTGTAATTATTAAACAAAGTATTAAAACCTTGTTACAGTTTAAGTCCCCAATTAGTTGGAATATTTGACTTCGGGTATAAGGATAATTTGACGAGGACACTCGCACTTTATATTTATGACTGATGGACTGTTATGGACAAAAACCAGACGGACATATTAAATAATCCAGGACAAAGGACAATTAACCCATGAGCATAAAACTAAAATCAACACGTCAAACATCATGATTACGGAAGTTTAAATAAGCATAATATATTTTATTTCATTTTTCCTCGTACTTTTATTTATTGTCATTTTAATTATTGTTATTTATTTTATATTGTTATTTAAATATCGTCATTTACTACACGCTTCGCTTAAAATATAAATCGACAAACCGGTCATTAAACGGTAAACCCCCTTTTATATATTATTATATATAATTATATATATTTTGTACAAATATAGTTGTTTAAAAATATAGTGTGCAATAAGCCCGCTCCCTGTGGAACGAACCGGACTTACTAAAAACTATACTACTCTACGGTTAGGTACACTGCCTATAGTGTTGTAGCAAGGTTTAGGTATATCCCATTTGTAAATAAATAATTAAAACTTGTGTAAAATTGTAGCATATTTAATAGTATTTCCTAGTAAAAATATAAACTATTTCGTACCCCCACGCTACGACATCAGCCACATGAGTGAAAAAGGGATGTCTATCTTATTTAAGAAGAATGTGTTTTCTGGTGTTAGTGATATTAATTTGAGTAAGTGTTCTCACTGTTTGGCAGGTAAACAGACCAGAGTTGCGTTTAAGAGTCATTCTCCTTTTCGAATGGAGAATGTACTTGATCTAGTACATTCGGATGTGTGTGGGCCTATGAAGACTAGGACACTTGGTGGATGTTCCTACTTTGTTACATTCATCGATGATCATTCCAGGAAGGTGTGGGTTTATACCTTAAAGTCAAAGGATCAAGTATTTGAAAAGTTTAAGGAATTTCATGCACTAGTTGAAAGGCAAACGGGGAAGAAACTCAAGTGTATTCGGACTGATAATGGCGGTGAATACATTGGCAGATTTGATGCTTACTGTAAGGAGAATGGTATTCGGCATCAAAAGACTCCACCAAAGACACCTCAGTTGAATGGCTTAGTAGAAAGGATGAACAGAACTTTGGTTGAGAGAGTTAGATGTTTGCTTTCACATGCAGGGTTGTCCGATTCCTTTTGGGGTGAGGCTTTAAATACGGCAGTTCATATTATTAATCTAACCCCTTGTGTACCTTTGCGTTTTGATGTTCCTAACAGGGTTTGGAGCATCAAAGATGTTTCTTACTGTCATTTACGAGTCTTTGGATGTAAAACATTTGTTCATGTTCCCAAAGATGAAAGGTCAAAGCTTGATATGAAGACTAAGCCATGTGTATTCTTAGGTTATGGTGAAGATGATTTTGGGTACAGGTTATATGATCAAGTTCAGAAGAAACTCGTATGAAGCCGAGATGTTGTGTTTACAGAAGATCAGATGTTAAAAGATGTTGATAAGACAGATTCAGTTCCTCAACCTAGTGCTGATCTTGTTGATTTGGATCCAGTTACTCCACAACATGTTGGAGATGATGTTCATAATGATGAACATGGTACTGATGATTATTATGCTCCGGAGCAGGTAGAGATTTCAGTACCAGATGTGCCCCCATTTGTCCCACTTAGGCGGTCTACCCGAGACCTTCATCCTTCTGTTAGATATTCTGCTGATGAGTATGTATTACTCACTGATGGGGGAGAGTCAGAGTGTTATGCAGAAGCTATGAAAGATGAGCATAAGAAAGAGTGGGGTGAAGCCATGCAAGATGAGATGAATTCCTTACATGAGAACAATACTTATGAGCTGGTGAAGTTACCTAAAGGCAAGAGAGCTTTGAGAAACAAATGGGTATTTAAAGTGAAGACAGATGAGCTTACTTCACAACCAAGGTACAAAGCTAGGTTAGTCATTAAAGAATTTAGCCAGAAAAAGGGTATTGATTTTGATGAGATGTTCTCTCCGGTCGTGAAGATGGGATCTATTCGAGTGGTTCTTGGGTTAGCTGCTAGTCTTGATCTTGAGGTTGAACAGATGGATGTCAAGACTGCTTTTCTTCACGGTGATTTGGATAAGGAAATCTACATGATGCAACCTGAAGGTTTTCGGGTTAAGGGTAAAGAAAATTATGTTTGTAGACTTCAGAAAAGTCTATATGGGTTGAAACAAGCACCGAGACAGTGGTATAAGAAGTTTGAGTCGGTTATAGGAAAGCAAGGCTACCGAAAGACAACTTCAAATCATTGTGTTTTCTTTCAGAGGTTTGGTGATGATGATTTCATCATATTGTTGTTATACGTTGATGATATGTTAATTGTTGGTAAAAATATTAAAAGAATTGCGCAGCTGAAGCGAGAATTGAGCAAGTCTTTTGCTATGAAAGACTTGGGACCAGCAAAACAGATTCTTGGCATTCGGATTTCTAGAGATAGAGGTGCTAAGACGTTACATATATCACAAGAGCAATACATTGAAAAGGTGCTTAGTAGATTCAACATGGAGAATGCTAAAGTGGTTAGTTCCCCTCTTACTAACAACTTTAAGCTAACAGATAGAGATTGCCCTACTTCAAAGGAGGATGTTGAGGAGATGGATAAAGTTCCATATGCTTCAGCGGTTGGTAGCTTGATGTATGTTATGGTGTGTACTAGGCCTGATATAGCTCATGCGGTAGGTGTTGTTAGTCGGTTTATGTCAAATACGGGTAAGAAGCATTGGGAAGCAGTTAAATGGATTATGAGATATTTACGAGGTACTTCAAAATTGGGTATCACGTTTGAAAATGGAGAGCCGATGCTTGTTGGTTATACAGACTCAGATATGGCAGGAACCAAAGATAATATGAAGTCCACTTCTGGATATTTGATGACTTTCGCAGGGGAAGCGGTTTCATGGCAATCAAGGTTACAAAAGTGTGTTGCATTGTCTACGACCGAGGCTGAGTATATGGCAGCAACAGAAGCGTGCAAAGAACTATTGTGGATGAAAAGGTTTCTACAAGACCTTGGGTTTAAGCAATCACGATATGTGGTTCTTTGTGATAATGAGAGTGCGATTCATTTGGCTAGAAATTCTATGTATCATAAACGGACAAAACATATTGATGTGCGGTATCATTGGATTAGAGAACGTCTTGAAGATGATTTGTTTGAACTTGAGAAAGTTCATACCGATGAAAATGGTTCCGACATGTTCACAAAGGCTTTAGCAAGTGAGAAGCTTAAGGTATGTTGCTCGATCGCCGGGATGGCGATCCCTTCCTCATAATTGGAAAGGGGGAGATTTGTTGGTTTTTATTTGGTTTCCATTTATGTGGAAGTTTTAGCCCAATGTTCCAAGCCCAACAAATTTAGGCCCAAAATGCTTGTTGACTTGGTCAAGCATCCTAGGCATTTTTAAACTCCAAGTGTGCAGCTGGTTTTTATTATCAAAAAGCAGAGAGATCAGAGAGATAAATCAAGAAATTGAGTGAAAACCCCAATTCCCGTCTACAGTGACAGCAGGCTAGAAAACCTTCGATCCCCGGAGATCCGACCGTTGAATCTTCTCAATTTTTGGGCTGTGTCTTCCTGACATCAGTGCCAACATTTTCAACCATTGAATTCGACTAATAAGGTCTGTAGGTCGTGATTTTGCTGCTGGAACAGAGAGCATATTATTGGGTGATTCATTCATCTTTTGTCTTTAATTTCTTCATATACTTGTTGATTATTGTTGTTCAAGAGTATGATGATGTTGTATGTCTCTAGTTGATCTAGATAAGGATTATTGTATTGCTCTCTTTGTTGATGATAGTGGAATTTAAGTGGCTTACGAGTCCCATGGTTTTTACTCTCGATTTTGAGGGGTTTTCCACGTAAAAAGTCTTGTGTATTTAGTGTGTGCTTGATTATAGTTTAGCTACTGATTTGGGGACTGATTTAGGTTAGATTTGATATAGCTTGTTTGTTAGCATCCTCACGGTTTCATACGGGTCGGGAAATGTTTGTCAAACGGGTTAGTTTCCGCTGTGTAGATTGCTCGTTGTGACCTATTTTCCCATCATGTATTTGTTTCAGCAACAATTGCAACGTACATGTCTCTTTTATAGCCGCTTTAACTTCATAGCCAGAATGATGCATATACGAATAGAAATTTGGGCCCATATTTCTATTCGTATATCCATCCCAAAGCCTACAAAATTGTCAGCTACTTGGGTTGCTTAATTTGAGCCCATATTTCTATTCGTATATGCATCACAGAATGCATTTGAGTATTTGAAATGCTCTGCAAGACCATACACATACCCTACCCAGGCTCATGAAGCCGTTGTAATATGATAAAAAAATCAACTTATTTCTATTATCAAAATGTCACCCCTGTTGATTAGTATCATTTTGCTAATAGAACAATTGCGACGAACGAGAATATAAATTCATTCTCACAGCTACAAGCGCAAACGGATCAAAGTTGGTAAGGTTAGCCTCCGTTGCATTTGCAGTTCTGCTCTTGGTACAAAAAGCATGTCAGCAAATGTGGATTGTTGTTGCAAGTCAATTAGCAATGTGAATTAGGATTAGTCTTTGTTTGTACCATAACTGTTGTGGTATTAGTTGATCGATGCTATAAATTATCTTGTTTTGCAGATGAATGCATCCCTATATTTTCCCCAATTCAAGGAGCTTCTGCCTCGGGTTATTGTTTTAATGTTGAAGACAAAAGATTGCTTGTGTGCAGTAAATAATGCATTGGTAAGTCTTTCTACTAGTTTATGCTTATATTTAGATGAATTAATCAAGTACATGGGCACATGTAAATTTCTTTGCTTGAGCATTATGAAGTTCTTTTCTTGCCACTTCAGGTCATCACTCAATCTGGCATCGTATAGCTCTCTTAGAGGTATCATCTCAGATAATAGTTACAATTCCATTTATTATTTTATTATACCTTATTAAACTAGATAAGCCTTTGCCAAGCGTATGATAAACATGACACCTAACTTTATCTGTTAACCCTATGTGATTAGAGTTGGAATTGATTGAGAAGACTCAAAAGTTTATATACGGGTCAGTCAACATCTGCATAATCAGACAGGATAATTGAACTTGGCACTAGACCACAAAACAATACACTTAATGAGATGCAGACTAATAAGGTTTAGCATTAAAGTTTAGTATTTGGAATGTCATCCTATGGCGTTTTACATTTAAAACTGGTAAATAAAGAGTTTTTTCTGTTTAGGTTATTCAGATGTTATATATATGGATGACACGAAACAAACCTACTCACAATGAATATACAAACTTAAAATCTACCATTTGATTTCTTTGAAAAGCTGATACATTTACAAAAATAAACGAACAACCTAACAATTCAACGGAAGTCTTAATTAAAACTAATCCGACTTGTTGTGATTTGCGCGCTTTCAAGACCCAAGAAATTAATAGAACAATTAAGCAATAAATAAAGACACAGGGTTTTACGTGGTTCGGCGTGAGGCCTAGTGCACGGGCGGAAGCAGAGATGGATTTTATTAGCAAATATGACAACCCGAGGTTACCATGTATCACTCTAATCTAGGCTCTGAAAATACTAACAAAGTATTTGGACCACTCACTAAATTACAACATTTCCCTCGTAACTCACGCGTATAGAATTTTGACTAACAGTTCTATACTCTCTCTATTTTCTGTTATTGTTGAACTCTTTCATTTTGTTTGGGATGTATTCAAATGCAGTACATGGCTTTCCTTTTATAGTTGAATTTCTATGCTTGAAAGTAGAGATGCGTTGAATGCAATATTAGCCATAACAAATATGTGATCAGAGGCTTGGTAGCTGGCCTCCAAAGCAATAGTGAATTTGACTTATTTGCTTTCATGGTTCTATCACAAATTACATGTGATATATTTCACCGTCCATGTAGCCTCACTTATTTGACCAATGTTTTTCATGACTGAACTACAAACATTTATCGAAAGAAAGACCTTTTCATCAATCAATCCTTATCGCTCGTTATGTTAATATGAATGTGGAAATTTTGCGAAAGACATGTACGACCAAAGTCTTGCGGTCATAAATGAACTAATTTAATATTGTTGTAAATTTAGTAGTTAAATATGGATGGTAATTAGTCAAATATGGATAGTAAAATTTGTACTATATATATGTGCATAATGTAAGTTACAAAAACACACATATACATTAAATACATCACACCTCTCTTCAACCTCTTTCTCTCCTATATCTTCTACAACACATCTCTCTTTTATTGGTTCTTTCAATTTGAATATATTGAACCAGGCCACTAAAGGTAGTTATAAGCCTACTGAAATATAACACGTTATCAGCACGAAGTGCTCCGTATAATCAAGGTTTATCTAAGCAAGCACAATTCACTAATCAAGGTAAGAAATTATCTAACTTTTATTAACTTCACTAACATTTATATTTATGTTATTTAAGTTATATATGGTCGGTTATACCGCCTGAATTATATTTCTGTAATCTAACTTTTATTAACTTCACTAACATTTATATTTATGTTATTTAAGTTATATATGGTCGGTTATACCGCCTGAATTATATTTCTGTAATCTAACTTTCATTAACTTCACTAACATTTATATTTATGTTATTTAAGTTATATATGGTTGGTTATACCGCCTGAATTATATTTTCTGTAATCTAACTCTTATTAACTTCACTAACATATATATTTATGTTAATAAGACCTCATGATTGTACGCAACACGTCATTTGACAACACGGTACTTTATGTACGCAACACGTCATTTGACAACACGGTACCATGGGTCGAGATTAATTCAGATCAATACGAATACGATGGGGTCTTTATATGTTATCTAACATTTATGATTACTTATGCAATTAATCATTATTTATTTCATGCATACTAATGTTTATTCTTAAAAGTAAATCTTAAAAGTTAAAATAAAAAAAAATAGTTTGTATTTTTATTAAAAGTAAATCTTAAAAGTTAAAATAAGAAAAAATAGTTTGTATTTTTATTAAAAGTAAATCTTAAAAGTTAAAATAAGAAAAAGTAGTTTGTATTTTTATTAAAAGTAAATCTTAAAAGTTAAAATAAGAAAAAGTAGTTTGTATTTTTATTAAAAGTAAATCTTAAAAGTTAAAATAAGAAAAGTAGTTTGTATTTTTATTAAAAGTAAATCTTAAAAGTTAAAATAAGAAAAAGTAGTTTGTATTTTTATTAAAAGTAAATCTTAAAAGTTAAAATAAGAAAAAAAAAATCTTGTCCTTTATATTACTCATACGCGTTTTGATATAGTGACTTTATTCGTTAACGTCAACTAACGACGTTACAACGGTCATATATACATAACGGTTGTTAACGTCAACTGACGACGTTACAACAACTATATTTTTCAAATATAAAATAAACATCTCCGTTTTCACATTTTCACAAATCAATCTTCATTTTCCAGATTACTACTCTCAAAAAGTTTTTGTAAAAATGATTCACACAAGGATGATTTTTCCTATTGTATTGGTCATATTAACTATCATCATTGTTGCTAATATACCACCGGGTGAACCTATATTCTATCCTGCCCTTGTGGTTTTATTATTTGTAATCATACCATTATTCTGTTGTTTGCTACTTATGAATTTAAAATGATTATAATTTCATTTTATTATTTGTCTATGAATAGAAGTTGATTATGATTATGATTTATGTTATTCATCTTTTTGATAATAGAAAATGTCGAATTTGAAAAGGCTTAAATTTGCTCATTTAGAACAAGTGGGAACAACTACTTAACATGGGTTATGAATGTAGAAAAACATCTTGAATCAAACGGTATTTTAGAAACCCTGAATGAAAATAACAATTATTCCGAACAAGAGAAAGCAATAGTAAGTATTTTTCTTAGCAAACATATTGACGAGTCCTTAGAATCTACATATTATATGATCGAAAATCCAAGTGTATTATGAAAAATACTCAAAGATAGATACGATATTAATTATCAAAAAAATAATAATAATAATAATAACGGTGATCCATGAAAGAATAAAATTAAAGATATTAGTAGACGCTCTTATAAGAATTTCGGAGATTCTTATTAATGATCTGGTAACGTGGATCATCAGTCTAGTATTTCTTGAATACATGAACATCTTGTTTAGCTCTACAAATAAGTCCCAAAAGAAAAGAAAACGAGAGTGAATCTGTTGACAAATCTTAATTAAATTAACCCTGAGCTACCTTGAGACTTGAATGGTTTGAATTTTCTAAGATGCCTAGTTTTTTTATGTATCACTCATAAATAAATGGTTTTAGACCATAACGCATATGTTTTATTAAGTGTTATCTTTTATGTACTTCAGATTATAACTTATTTGCAGGTAATATAATTTGATTATCTTGCTGAAATATAACTCATTATTTGCTTATCTTATTTGAAGTTTTAGTATGAATCCTGCAGAAATACAACATCAATTAAATGGTAAAGACCTATGTATTGCAGATAGTAGTAACATACACAATATGATCAAATCTAAGAAATATTTCATTGATTTAAATCAAATGAAGGAATTATAAATACTATATCAGCTCTTGCAAACTTGATATAAGAAACGAAAAAGGCAAAATTTCATATTACCAAATGGTACGAATTTTTTGGTAAACAATGTCTTATTTTCTCCCAAATCAAAGAGAAATTTGTTAAGTTTCTCTGATATATATCATAATGGATATGATTATCAGTCAATGATAATCGAAAATGAGAAATATCTATGTAGCACCGAAAAGCGCATAGGATTAAAAGCGCATATGATAAAAAGCGCATATGATGAAAAGTGCATCGCATATAATTAAAAGCGCATATAATGAAAAGTGCATATGATGAAAAGCGCAGCACATATGATTAAAAGCGCATATGGTGAAAATGATATATGATGAAAAGCACATATGGTGATTAATGAAAATCACATATGGTGATTAATGAAAAGCACATATAGTGATTAATGAAAAGCACATATAGTGATTAACGAAAAACACATATGGTGATTAATGAAAATCACATATGGTGATTAATGAAAAGCACATTGAGAAATAATCACCAATGTTTCTTGAAAGAATTCAAGGGTATATATATGGACCAATTCATCCATCATGTGGACCATTTTTCTAATAGACGCATCTAACGCATGGTCTCATGTTTGTGTGTTATCAAGCCATAAAATGGCATTTGCAAAGTTTCTTGCACAAATTATTAAATTAAGAACACATTATTCTAATTACACCATTAAAAGGATGAGACTTGATAATGCTGGTGAGTTAACATCTCAAGCTTTTAATGATTATTATATGTCTACAAGGATTGTTGTTGAACATCCAGTTGCTCATGTGCATACACAAAATTGGTTTAGCTGAATCAATAGATAAACGCTTACAGCTAATAACTAGACAATTAGAAATGAGTACAAAACTCTCAATATTTATATGGGGACATGTAAATTTACATGATGTGACATTAATTCGCATTAAATCAAGTGCAAGTTATAAATATTCTCCATTACCAACTTAATTTTGGTGGAGACCAAATATTTTCCATCTTAGAACATTTGGTTGTGCAGTGTATTTTTAATTGAACAACCACAACAAATGGTTCCTCAAAGAAGGATTGAAATATATGTTAGATATGAAACATCTTCAATCATAAGATATATTGAACCCATGACGGGTGATGTTTTTACAGCAAGTTTTGTCGATTGTCGCTTTAATGAAACATTGTTCCCTATATTAGGCGGAGAAATGAATTATAAATAAAATGATGTTTCATGGTGTGAACATCAATTAAGGAATATTGATCATCGCACAAAAGAATGCGAAAAGAAAGTTCAAATATAATGCATATGCAAGAACTTGCAAATTAATTACTTTATGCATTTAAAGATACAAAAAATAAGTGACTAAATCATATATACCAGCAGTAAATGCTTCAACTAGAATTGAAATTACAAAAGCTGGCAATAATGTCACTCATGAGTCTTTGCTACGGCAGAAACGTGGGAGACCAATTGGTTCCAAAGATAAAAATCCTTGAAAAAGAAAATCAGCTGATAATGAGGTAAAAGAAAGTGTTCAACAAGAACCACAAATCAATACTCCTTCTGCAGAGGATATTGATAAATGTAAATACATAAATTTCAATAAATTATGCAATATTATGAAACTGAAATGAAATGAAAAATCTTGATGAGATATTTTCATATAATGTTACAATGACATCATGAATAAAGATAATGATCTGGAACCAAAATCTGTCATTGAATATCAAAATAGACGTGATTGAACTCAACGGAAAGGAGCAATACGAGCTGAATTAGAATCGCTCAATAAAAGAAAAGTTTTTGGATCAATCGTTATCACTTTTAAAGATGTGAAACAATGGGATACACATGAATTTTTATCCGAAAAGAAATGTGCAAATGAAGTTACAAGGCAAAACTAGACTTGTAACTCAAGATTTCCCACAAAGACCAGAAATGAATTAGGAGAAAAACTTATCCTCCTATAATGAATATAATTACTTATTAGATACTTAATCAACCTGGTAGTTATTTAACTGCATCTCATGGATGTTGTTACTACTTATCTGTATGGATCACTTAATAGTGATATATATATGAATATACCTGAAGGGTTAAGGTATCATAAGCATCTAATGCAAAACCCAAGGGAATATATTCCATTAAATCACAAAGATTTCTAAATGGGTTTATACAATCGGGACGTATGTGGTATAATCGATTAAATTACTACTTGATAAGAAAAGGGTATACATATAAACTTATTTGCACGTGTGTTTTATAAAAACAATGTTCGGATATGTGATCATAGCTGTTTATATCAATTATCTTAAATAAAGAAATCTATGAAGCCATTCAACTTCTAAAGAAAGATTTTAAAATAAAAAAAAATCAAGTATTACGTTGATTTACATATTGAGCATATAACTAATGACTTACTTATACATCAAACAACTTATACCGAAAAGATTTAAAAATATTTTAATATGGACAAGACAAAAACCATTAAGTACTCATATGGTTGTTAGATCTTAATATTGATACTAATCCATTTCATCCTCTAGAAGATCATGAAGATCTTCTTGGTTCAGAAGTTCCATATTTTAGTGCAATTGGGGCTCTTATGTATCTTACAAATTATACAAGATCTGACATTTCTTTTGCAGTTAAATTGTTGACAAGGTTCAGCTCAGCCCCTACCAAAAGACATTGGAATGGGATCAAACAAATAGTTTGATACCTTCGGGGAACTACTGATTTATAATTATTTTATTCTAACAACTCGAAACAAGATTTGTTTGGTTATACAGATGCAGATTATTTATCTGATCTACATAAAGCTAAATCTCAAACTGGATATGTATTCCTAAATGGAGGCACCGCAATATCATGACGTTCTCAAAACAAACACTTGTTGCAACATCATCAAATCATGCCGAAGTGATTGCATTACATGAAGCTACTCGGGAATGATTTTAGTTAAGATCAATGATACAAATCATTATTGATTCTTGTGGACTAGAACGCTATAAAAGCCCAACAACATTCTATGAAGATAATACAGCTTACATAGTACAAATGAAAGAAGAGTATCAAAAATGACAGAACAAAACATAAATGCTGACGAGGCGCTAAAGCTATAAACGGTCTTAACGGTCATAAGTTTGATGGAAAAGAATGGTATATTGGTAAGGCTCAGAAAAAGACTGAAAGGGAATAGGAATTGAAACAACAGTTTGAGCAAACCATGAAGGAGACTGTAGACAAATCACAAGGGTCAAACTTGTACATAAAAGATTTAGATGATACAGTTTCAGATGAAAACCTCAGATTCTTCTCATATACTCAAGATCTTGTAAAAGACAACCAGATTAAAATGAGATACGTTCAATCAACAACTCTGCTGATCTTTATACCAAAGCACTGTCAATCGTTGTTTTCAAAACATACGTTCACAATATTGGCATGAGGCAAGTTCAAAAGATGTGATGACTCAGCGTTGTCTACTTGAGGGGGAGTCAACTCTATGCTGCACTCTTTTTTCCTTGGCTAAAGTTTTATCCCACTGGGTTTTCTTTAGCAAGGTTTTTAACGAGGCAGTATTAATTGCTCTTTAAAAAAATTACCATCCAAGGGGGAGTGTTGTAAATTTAGTAGTTAAATATGGATGGTAATTAGTCAAATATGGATAGTAAAATTTGTACTATATATATGTGCATAATGTAAGTTACAAAAACACACATATACATTAAATACATCACACCTCTCTTCAACCTCTTTCTCTCCTATATCTTCTACAACACATCTATCTTTTATTGGTTCTTTCAATTTGAATATATTGAACCAGGCCACTAAAGGTAGTTATAAGCCTACTGAAATATAACAAATATTACTTTTATAGTTAGGTCGATTCAAGGGTGGAAATTTGCATAATAGAGACAAAGACGTTAAAGTTAAATGCGGCCTACCAAATAACCCAAAGCATACGTTTACAAAGAGACTTAGACCACATACAACAGACTTTTTAGAGTACACAATGGGCTGATTTTTGAAAGCAATTACAATAATGCAAATACTGTGAGTTTATATAATGTGGAGTAGCATATAGAGTAATGGATCATGTAATGTTATAGATCTAGCAACTACAAAAACAGAGAAAAATTTTGTTTTTAAAAAAGCGAAAAAAATGAGTAATTCAAAATTGGTTTACTATGTATTGGTTGTTTTCTTATGTTTCAATTGTTCAAGAGTTTCATCTTATTTCAATACTAGCTCAAGTACTCTTAAATATATATGTCCTCCTCAACAATCTGGGGCTCTGCTTCACTTTAAACAGAGCCTCTTTTCCTTCAATCACCCATACTTTCATTTCAGATGTTTGGATTCGCTTGGTTACCATCCAATTATGATGAACTGGAATACAAATACAGATTGTTGTGACTGGAATGGTGTCACTTGTGATCACTCCACCGGTGATGTTATTGGTCTCGATTTGAGTTGTGGTATGCTAAAAGGTACCATCCATCCTAACACCTCCTTTTTTAACCTTCCTCACCTACAAAGACTCAACCTCGCTTTTAATGATTTTAGTGGTTCCATTATTCCCCCTGAAATTGGAAGGTTATCAAAAACTCTTACACATCTCAGCATCTCTCATTGTTTGTTTTCTGGCAAAGTCCCATTAAACATCACGCTTCTTTATAATTTGGTGTCTCTTGATCTCTCTTACAATTATGATGCGATTCTTGAACCTCATGTTTTTGTGGGCCTGCTACGAAATTTCACTTCTCTTAAACAACTATCGCTTTCTTTTCTTAATATCAATTCATCTTTACCTAGTTATCCTAATATCTCTTATCCTTCTTTGAATATACTAAATCTTAGGGGGGCTGAATTGTACGGAAAATTACCAAGTGACATTTTCAATATTCAATCTTTGGAAATACTCGACTTGGCAGAGAATAGTTTCACTCTCATCAGCCATATCCCATCAGAAACCTCGCTTCTTCCAAATTTGGTTTCGCTTGATCTCTCGGGCAATCAGGGTTTGAAATTTGACTATCATATATTAAACAACCTCCTAAATAGTTCTACACTCTTGAAAGACCTTAGTCTATCTCATGTTAATTTCTCTGGGGTTTTAGCACTACCTCATCTTAATAATAACCTTTCTTTTTTGAATTATGTGGATCTCTCTTATTGTAATTTGATGGGGTCCCTTCCCAAATCTCCTCTTAACATGTCAAACCTTGCTCATCTAGACTTATCAGGTAACAAACTTAACGGAACCCTGCCATCTTGGTTGTTTACTCTTCCTTCTTTAGAGTATCTTGTTCTGGAAGATAATATGTTCACTGGAGATGTATCGTTTGCTCTTCCGCACTTAAAATATATATCCCTTGCTCACAATCAACTAGGTGGCCAAATTGACCAATCCCTCATTATGAAATCCACCAACCTTTCTCACTTGGACCTTTCATTTAATAGTTTTAACATTGACTGGGAATTAAGTACACTGCTATCACGCCTTACAAACATTGATCTTCTTGATCTCTCATACAGTGGTTTATCAGTTACGACTAGTAATGCTGAAAATATTTCCAACCCGAATATGAGGTACTTATATTTGAACTCTTGCAAGTTAAAGGAGTTTCCGGTGTCCTTACGATCTATGACAAATCTTCAACGATTGCAGCTAACTAACAATGAAATTCATGGAGATTTGTCTATCGAGGCTGATGGTTATGGGTTGGATCTCCTGGATCTCTCACATAACCTGATAACAAGCTTGTCACAAATTCAATTGTACGGACTAGAATATCTACATCTCCAGTCCAATCAGATTCAAGGACCATTCCCTTCATCAATTTGCAACATGAGCTATTTACGTTTGCTGGATTTGTCTAATAATAGATTTAGTGGAGAGATTCCACGATGCTCTGGAAATATCAACTGTCTTTAAATGATGGATCTAGGGAATAATGATTTCCACGGTACAATTCCAAACACGTATGAAGATTGTGAAGCGTTAACAGGGCTTATTCTGAAGGGAAATCACTTACATGGTGAGTTGCCAAGTTCCTTGGCCAAATGTCAATCCTTGAAAATACTTGATCTTGAAAATAATAGCTTCAATGGTAGATTACCTCACTGGTTAGGAGATCTTAAAAGCCTGGAGGCTCTTATTCTCAGATCAAACCATTTTCACGGTCCCATCGTAACGTCTCCAATTATTGAATCCCCATTTGCAAGTCTTCGAGTACTTGACATATCACATAATGGGTTTGTAGGCCAACTCCCTCAAAAGTATTTTGAAAACTTCAAGGCCATGATTAGTGGCGTGAGAAGCAAAAAACTTGAATATTTTAATTTTGAAGGCCTGTATTACTCGGTTGTTATGGATGTAAAAGGTCATGATCTGTCATTTCCACAATTTTTGGTTGACTATATGATTCTTGATCTTTCCGATAACCGATTTGAAGGGGAGATTCCAAATATCATTGGCAATCTTACATCATTGATAGTGCTCGATTTATCCCACAATAACCTCACTGGTCGAATTCCACATGCTTTTGGGAAGCTCAAATCAATTGAATCGTTAGACTTATCTTGTAACCGACTCATTGGGGAGATCCCTCAAAGCCTTTCAGAGTTGACGTTTCTTGGTTTCTTAAATCTCTCACAAAACCAACTCGAGGGGCGCATTCCATCAAGTACACAGTTTAACACATTTGAAGGGTCATTTGGAGGGAATCCAAAACTGTGTGGGCTTCCGTTGCCCAAAAAGTGCAATGAGAATCCAAATGAATCAAATAACGAAGGTGAAGAAGTTTAAGATGAGGAAGATAATGGGTTTACATGGAAAGTTGTGATGTTGGGATATGGTTGTGGGACCCTATTTGGATTCATGATAGGATATCTTATGTTGTCGACCGGAAGACCAAAGTGGTACAGTGCAATTGCAGATGCAGGGGAACGTATGATCTTAACCCGTCAAAAAAAGAGAAGACGCATTGTATACATAGGAAGATGAATCTATATTATACTATATGGTACGTTTTAAATTATTGATTTTTTTTTTTTTACCAAATTTTGCAGCGTAAGATGTGATCCAGCTGTGTTGTTTCCTCAAACATTTTTAGTGTAGTGTATGTAGTGACCCGAACTTTTTCATGTTTATATATATATTAAATGAAATTGTTATTTACATGATTAAGTGTTTCCAACATGTTAAGCAATCGAACTTGTTAAGACTTGATTAATTTAAATAGGTTTCACATAGACAATTGACCACCCAAGTTGACCGGTGATTCACGAACGTTAAAACTTGTAAAAACTATATGATGACATATATATGATTATAAATATAGTTAACATGATATTATGATAAGTAAGTATCTCATTAGGTATTTTAACAATGAGTTATATATATATATATATATATATATATATATATATATATATATATATATATATATATATATATATATATATATATATATATATATATATATATATATATATATAATTGAGTTTATTGAATTAAGAAACTCGAAACGATATATATAACGATTATCGTTATAACAACATCTTACTAAATACATATGAATCATATTAAGATATTGATACACTATGTTTAATCATGATAAATGATAAGTAAACATGTCATTAAGTGTATTAATAATGAACTACATATGTAAAAACAAGACTACTAACTTAATGATTTCGAAACGAGACATATATGTAACGATTATCATTGTAACAACATTTAACTGTATATATATCATACTAAGATATATTAATATATCATAATATCATGATAATGTAATAATTTAACATCTCTTTAGATATAATAAACAATGGGTTAACAACATTTAACAAGATCGTTAACCTAAAAGTTTCAAAACAACATTTACATGTAACGACTAACGATGACTTAACGACTCAACTAAAATGTATATACATGTAGTATTTTAATATGTATTCATACACTTTTTAAATACTTCAAGACACTTATCAAAATACTTTTACTTAACAAAAATGCTTACAATTACATCCTCGTTCAGTTTTATCAACAATTCTACTCGTATGCACCCGTATTCGTACTCGTACAATACACAGCTTTTAGATGTATGTACTATTGGTATATACACTCCAATGATTAGCTCTTAGCAGCCCATGTGAATTACCTAACACATGTGGGAACCATCATTTGGCAACTAGCATGAAATATCTCATAAAATTACAAAAATATTAGTAATCATTCATGACTTATTTACATGTAAACAAAATTACACATCCTTTATATCTAATCCATATACCAATGACCAAAAACACCTACAAACACTTTAATTCTTCAATTTTATTCATCTAATTGATCTCTCTCAAGTTCTATCTTCAAGTTCTAAGTGTTCTTCATAAATTCTATAAGTTCTAGTTTCATAAAATCAAGAATACTTCCAAGTTTGCTAGCTTACTTCCAATCTTGTAAAGTGATCATCCAACCTCAAGAAATCTTTCTTATTTACCGTAAGATATTTTTTTAATACAAGGTAATACTCATATTCAAACTTTAATTCAATTTCCATAACTATAACAATCTTATTTCGAGTGGAAATCTTACTTGAACTTGTTTTCTTGTCATGATTCCGCTTCAAGAACTTTCAAGCCATCCAAGGATCCTTTGAAGCTAGATCTATTTTTTTCATTTCCAGTAGGTTCATCCACAAAACATGAGGTAGTAATGATGTTAATAACATCATTCGATTCATATATATAAAACTACCTTATTCGAAGGTTTAAACTTGAAATCACTAGAACATAGTTTACTTAATTCTAAACTTGTTCGCAAACAAAAGTTAATCCTTCTAACTTGACTTTTAAAATCAACTAAACACATGTTCTATATCTATATGATGTGCTAACTTAATGATTTAAAACCTGGAAACACGAAAAACACCGTAAAACCGGACATACGCCGTCGTAGTAACACCGCGGGCTGTTTTGGGTTTGATAATAAAAAACTATGATAAACTTTGATTTAAAAGTTGTTCTTCTGAGAAAATGATTTTTCTTATGAACATGAAACTATATACAAAAATCATGGTTAAACTCAAAGTGGAAGTATGTTTTTCAGAATGGTCATCAAGACGTCGTTCTTTCGACTGAAATGACTACCTCTTACAAAAACGACTTGTAACTTATACTTCTGACTATAAACCTATACTTTTTCTATTTAGATTCATAAAATATAGTTCAATATGAAACCATAGCAATTTGATTCACTCAAAACGGATTTAAAACGAAGAAGTTATGAGTAAAACAAGATTGGATATGTTTTGATTGTTGTAGCTACGGGAAATATTGTAACAATTCTATACAAATCATATCCTAGCTAACTTATATTGTATTATACATGTATTCTAATATATTATGTAATCTTGGGATACCATAGACACGTATGCAAATGTTTTGACATATCATATCGACCCATGTATATATATTATTTGGAACAACCATAGACACTCTATATGCAGTAATGTTTGAGTTAGATATACAGGGTTGAGGTTGATTCCAAAAATATGTATACTTTGAGTTGTGATCTAGCCTGAGACGTGTATACACTGGGTCGTGGATTGATTCAAGATAATATATATCAATTTATTTCTGTACATCTAACTATGGACAACTAGTTGTAGGTTACTAACGAGGACAGCTGACTTAATAAACTTAAAACATCAAAATGTATTAAAAATGTTGTAAATATATTTTGAACATACTTTGATATATATATATATATATATATATATATATATGTATATATTTGTTATAGGTTCGTGAATCGACCAGTGGCCAAGTCTTACTCCCGACGAAGTAAAAATCTGTGAAAGTGAGTTATAGTCCCACTTTTAAAAATCTAATATTTTGGGATGAGAATACATGCAGTTTTATAAATGTTTTACGAAATAGACACAAGTAAATGAAACTACATTATATGGGTGAATGATCGAAGCGGAATATGCCCCTTTTGCTTGGTAACCTAAGAATTAGTAAACCGATCTACTAATTGACGCGAATCCTAAAGATAGATCTATTGGGCCTAACGAACCCCATCCAAAGTACCGGATACTTTAGTACTTAGATGTTGTTTTTATCATGTCCGAAGGATTTCCCGGAATGATAGGGGATATTCTTATATGAATCTTGTTAATGTCGATTACCAGGTGTTCACCATATGAATGATTTTTATCTCTATGTATGGGATGTATATTGAAATATGAAATCTTGTGGTCTATTATTATGATTTGATAATATATAGGTTAAACCTATAACTCACCAACATTTTTGTTGACATTTTAAGCATGTTTATTCTCAGGTGATTATTAAGAGTTTCCCCTGTTGCATGCTAAAATAAGGACAAGATTTGGAGTCCATGCTTGTATGATATTATGTAAAAACTGCATTCAAGAAACTTATTTTTGAAGTAATATATTCTTATTGTAAACCATTATGTAATGGTCGTGTGTAAACGGTATATTTTAGATTATCATTATTTGATAATCTACGCAATGCTTTTTAAACCTTTATAGATAAAATAAAGGTTATGGTTGTTTTAAAAATGAATGTAGTCTTTGAAAAACTTCTCATATAGAGGTCAAAACCTCGCAACGAAATCAATTAATATGGAACGTTTATAATCAATATGAACGGGACATTTCAGTAGGTATCCGAGCATTGGTCTTAGAGAACCAGAAATTTGCATTAGTGTGTCTTATCGAGTTTGTTAGGATACATTAGTGAGTCTGGACTTCGACCGTGTTTTCTTTAAAAATGATTGCTTAACACTTTTGTTGGAAACTATATATTATTAACATGTAAATATTATGTGATATATTAACCTCTTAATGTGTTTGATATTGTGTGATAGATGTCTACCACTAGTACAAATCCCATCGATTCACCTAATAATAATGAAGAGTCGAATATATTTTTGGAAGATTCACAAATTCCCGAAGAGGAACCGGAAGAGGAGGAACCGGAAGAGGAGGAACCGGAAGAAGAAGAGGTTCCGGAGGAAGAAATATTGATACCTATAGTAAATCGATTAAATAAAAGAAAATCCTCAACCAACGGACCAAAGTTAATAATGGTCAATGGTGTTTCCGCCGAGGAAGCAAAATATTGGGAAGATTATCAATTTTCCGATGAATCGGATCCCGATGAGGATTCCGATGATGTTATAGAAATTACCTCGACCCAATTTAATAAAGCGAAAGAAAATAATAAGGGAAAAGGTATAAAAATAGAGAAACCTGATTCCAACCCCGATGAACTTTATATGTATCGCCAACATTCGTATTTCCTAAAATGTAACAATGACCCGGGAACCTCTAAACCACCAGGTTTTTCTAAACCATTGTGGAAAACGACGGCTCGTATTAGAGGAACACCATATATTCCTAGAAAATTAGGAAAACGAACCAAGTCTGAAGAAGAAGAAACCAGTGATTCAGATTAGAGGGTTGTAATCATGTTGTGTATTATATGTATTATAGTGTGCTTGTACTTTTATGTTCTATGTAAAAATTGCTTGTATTGTTTGTTAATTATCTTTTACGAATCTAATCCTTGTCTATTTTACAGTATAAAAACAAAATGGAAGTTAAGGGTAGACAACCGAATATTTTAGAAGATTTACCAGAGGATATGATTGAGGAAATCTTGTCTAGAGTCGGTCAGAATTCATCAGCACAATTAATTATGGCAAAATTAACTTGTCAAATATTTGAAAGACTTTCCAGAAATGCCTTAGTTTATAAAAGGCTTTCCTTTGATAGGTGGGGTATATCACATTGGGGAGACCGTAAGTTACGCCGCGTTTTCTTTAAAGCGTTAAATGCGGGGAACCCAAATGCAATTTTACGCTACGGGTTAAGAACATATTTTGACTCAACATATCCCAACATAGGATTTCGTGAATTAGAAAGAGCTTCTAACATGCAACATAAAGAAGCATGTTATGCTTACGGGTTAGTGATGTTCGCTTCTTACCAAAGTGAGAAAAAGAACATCGGATTGCAGCTTTTAAATAAAACCTTTTCACAAGTGACGGATTCAGTAGTTGGGGTGAGAAACAAGGTTTTTAGATTATTACGGGGCCGTTGGACATTACGAAACCCTCGTCCTTTTGACGACATTACAACATGTTGCCTAGCCAATAGTCATAACGGTTATTTTCCACAAGACCAAGGATGGAAAGTCGTCTTAGTAAAACCAGAATGCATGACTTGTTTCTGGACTTATGAATTACGTGTCTTTATTTCCTTTGCTGAACAACTTGCGTATTAACTAGATTTATCTTCAAAACTGTCCTATATCAAAGTGTACTATATTTCATGTTATATGTAATATAGCGATGTTGTAAGTTTGAAGAATATTTATATGTGATATATTATTATAATCAGTTTTTCATATGGAATTGTAGTAGTTGAATTGTATATTAGCTACTAAGTATGAACTTAACGGGTAGGTAGTACCCGAATTTAAACTTATAAAATGCTAATATGAAGAAAAAGCTTTTATAAATGAGTTCATATTATGCTACGAAATACTATTGACTACTCTTAATATTCTGTATGATTAACTCGATTCAGTTGGCTATTTTGAAGGAAATGGCACCGACTACTCGACACACCATGAATATGAGCGAAAAGGAATTTCGTACCTTTCTTGCTGCAAACATAGCCGCAGTACAGGCTGCGCTACATACCAACAATAACTCTGAATCTAGCAATGCAGCTAACGGCGCAAGAAATCATGTAGGATGCTCCTACAAAGAATTCACTGCCTGCAAACCTTTGGAATTTGATGGAACCGAAGGACCAATTGGATTGAAACGGTGGATCGAGAAAGTCAAATCGGTGTTTGCCATAAGTAAGTTTACTGAAGAGCACAAAGTAAAGTACGCTACGCATACCTTCACAGGTACTGCATTAACGTCGTGGAACACCTATCTTGAACAGGTAGGACAAAAAGCTGCTTACGCACTACCATGGTCGGCATTCAAGCAATTGATGAACGAGCAGTACCGTCCTAGAAACGAAGTCAATAAGCTCAAGGTAGAGCTTAGAGAGTTATGAACACAAGGGTTCGACATTACCATGTATGAACGATGATTCACAGAGTTGTGCCTATTGTGTCCGGGAACGTTCGAAGATAAAGAAGAGAAGATCGACGCGTTTGTAAAAGGGTTATCAGTAAGGATTCAAGAAGATGTGAGTTCACACGAGCCCGCTTCCATACAAAAGGCAAGTCGGATGGCTCATAAACTCATAAATTAGATTGAGGGAAGAATTAAAGAGTAGGCGGCCGAAGAAGCCAACACGAAACAACTCAAGAGGAAGTTGGAGGAAAACGGTGAAAAGAGTCACTAATACAACAACAATAACAATTACAACCACAATCGCAACAACTATCCCAACAACCGCAACAACAATCGCAACAATAACCGCAATCCTAACAATAACTACAACAAACATCCCAACAACAACAACAACTACAAGAACTGTTTCAACAACAATAACAATCCCAACAACAACCTCAATAACAACAACGGCAACAAAAACCAAAAACAGCCATGTCATAGGTGTGAAGAAAATCATCAGAGGTTTTGCACGACATTTTGCAACAGGTGTAAAAGAAGTGGTCATAGCGCGACAAAGTGTGAGGTCTACGGATCAAAGTTTAACAGAACTAAAGGAACAAATAGTGTCGGAATAAGTAATGCCGGAACGAATAGTGTCGGATCAAGTAATACCAATGTTGTTTGTTATAAATGTGGAAAACCAGGCCACATTATTAGAAATTTTCTGAATCAGGGGAATACTAATGGGCAGGGCCGTGGAAGAGTTTTCAATATTAATGCGGCAGAAGCACAGGAAGACCTGGAGCTTGTTACGGGTACGTTTCTTATTGACGATAAATCTGCTTATGTTTTATTTGATTCGGGTGCGGATAGAAGCTATATGAGTAGAGAATTTTGTGCTAAATTAAGTTGCCCATTGACGCCTTTGGATAATAAATTTTTACTCGAATTAGCAAATGGTAAATTAATTTCAGCAGATAATATATGTCGGGATAGAGAAATTAAACTGGGTGATGAAACGTTTAAGATTGATTTAATACCAGTCGAGTTAGGAAGTTTTGATGTAATAATTGGCATGGACTGGTTGAAGAAGGTAAGAGCAGAGGTCGTTTGTTACAAAAATGCGATTCGCATTATGCCTGAAAAAGGAAAACCTTTAATGGTGTACGGAGAAAAGAACAACGCGAAGTTAAATCTTATTAGTAGTTTGAAGGTGCAAAAACTAATAAGAAAAGGTTGTTACGTCATTCTAGTACACATCGAGGAAGTTAAACCTGAAGAAAAGAACATCAGTGATGTTCCCGTCGCAAAAGAATTTTCCGATGTATTTCCGAAAGAATTACCGGGATTACCCCCACATCGATCCGTTGAATTTCAAATAGACCTTGTACTAGGAGCTGCACCAATAGCTCGTGCTCCATACAGACTCGCACCCAGTGAAATGAAAGAATTACAAAGTCAGTTATAGGAACTTTTAGAGCGTGGTTTCATTCGACCAAGTACATCACCATGGGGAGCTCCTGTTCTGTTTGTCAAGAAGAAAGATGGTATATTCAGGTTGTGTATCGACTACCGAGAGTTGAACAAACTTACCATCAAGAACCGTTACCCATTACCGAGAATCGACGACTTATTTGATCAACTACAAGGCTCGTCAATTTATTCGAAGATCGATTTACGTTCTGGATATCACCAAATGCGGGTGAAAGAGGATGACATTCCGAAGAATGCTTTTAGGACGTGTTACGGTCATTACGAGTTTATGGTTATGCCGTTTAGATTGACTAACGCAGTGTTCATGGACCTCATGAACCGAGTGTGTGGGTCGTATCTTGACAAGTTTGTTATTGTTTTCATCGATGACATACTTATTTACTCGAAGAATGATCAAGAGCACGAAGAACATTTGAGAAAAGTGCCAGAGTTGCTGAGAAAAGAAAAACTGTACGCTAAGTTTTCAAAGTGTGCATTTTGGTTGGAAGAACTTCTATTCCTCGGTCATATAGTGAACAAAAAAGGTATTCAGGTGGATCCAGCAAAGATTGAAACCGTTGAAAAGTGGGAAACCCCGAAAACTCCGAAACACATACGCCAATTTTTAGGGCTAGCTGGTTATTACAGGAGATTCATCCAAGATTTTTCCAAAATAGCAAAACCCTTGACTGCATTAACGCATAAAGGGAGGAAATTTGAATGGAAGGATGAACAAGAAAAAGCGTTTCAATTGTTGAAGAAAAAGTTAACTACGGCACCTATATTGTCATTACCTGAAGGGAATGATGATTTTGTGATATATTGTGATGCCTCAAAGCAAGGTCTCGGTTGTGTATTAATGCAACGAACGAAAGTAATTGCTTATGCGTCTAGACAATTGAAGATTCACGAGCAGAATTATACGACGCATGATTTGGAATTAGGCGCGGTTGTTTTTGCATTAAAGACTTGGAGGCACTACTTATATGGGGTCAAAAGTATTATATATACCGACCACAAAAGTCTTCAACACATATTTAATCAGAAACAACTGAACATGAGGCAGCGCAGATGGATTGAATTGTTGAATGATTACGACTTTGAGATTTGTTATCACTCGGGGAAGGCAAATGTGGTAGCTGATGCCTTGAGCAGAAAGGACAGAGAACTCATTCGAGTAAAAGCTATGAATATAATGATTCACACTAACCTTACTACTCAAATAAAGGAGGCGCAACAAGGAGTTTTAAAAGAGGGAAATTTAAAGGATGAAATACCCAAAGGATCGGAGAAGAATCTTAATATTCGGGAAGACGGAACCCGGTATAGGGCTGAAAGGATTTGGGTACCAAAATTTGGAGATATCAGAGAAATGGTACTTAGAGAAGCTCATAAAACCAGATACTCAATACATCCTGGAACGGGGAAGATGTACAAGGATCTCAAGAAACATTTTTGGTGGCCGAGTATGAAAGCCGATGTTGCTAAATACGTAGGAGAATGTTTGACGTGTTCTAAGGTTAAAGCTGAGCATCAGAAACCATCAGGTCTACTTCAACAACCCGAAATCCCAGAATGGAAATGGGAAAACATTACCATGGATTTCATCACTAAATTGCCAAGGACTGCAAGTGGTTTTGATACTATTTGGGTAATAGTTGATCGTCTCACCAAATCAGCACACTTCCTGCCAATAAGAGAAGATGACAAGATGGAGAATTTAGCACAACTTTATTTGAAGGAAGTTGTCTCCAGACATGGAATACCAATCTCTATTATCTCTGATAGGGATGGCAGATTTATTTCAAGATTCTGGCAGACATTACAGCAAGCATTAGTAACTCGTCTAGACATGAGTACTGCCTATCATCCACAAACTGATGGGCAGAGCGAAAGGACGATACAAATGCTTGAAGACATGCTACGAGCATGTGTTATTGATTTCGAAAACAGTTGGGATGGACATCTACCATTAGCAGAATTTTCCTACAACAACAGCTACCATTCAAGCATTGAGATGGCGCCGTTTGAAGCACTTTATGGTAGAAAGTGCAGGTCTCCGATTTGTTGGAGTGAAGTGGGGGATAGACAGATTACGGGTCCGGAGATAATACAAGAAACTACCGAGAAGATCATCCAAATTCAACAACGGTTGAAAACCGCCCAAAGTCGACAAAAGAGCTACGCCGACATTAAAAGAAAAGATATAGAATTTGAAATTGGAGAGATGGTCATGCTTAAGGTTTCACCTTGGAAAGGCGTTGTTCGATTTGGTAAACGAGGGAAATTAAATCCAAGGTATATAGGACCATTCAAGATTATTGATCGTGTCGGACAAGTAGCTTACCGACTTGAATTACCACAACAACTCGCGGCTGTACATAACACTTTCCATGACTCAAATTTGAAGAAATGTTTTGCTAAAGAAGATCTCACTATTCCGTTAGAAGAAATCCAAATCAACGAAAAACTTCAATTCGTCGAAGAACCCGTCGAAATAATGGATCGTGAGGTTAAAAGACTTAAGCAAAACAAGATACCAATTGTTAAAGTTTGATGGAATGCTCATAGAGGACCCGAGTTCACCTGGGAACGAGAAGATCAGATGAAGAAGAAATACCCGCACTTATTTCCAGAAGATACGTCAACACCTCCAACTGCTTAAAATTTCGGGACGAAATTTATTTAACGGGTAGGTACTGTAGTGATCCGAACTTTTCCATGTTTATATATATTAAATGAAATTTTTATTTACATGATTAAGTGTTTCCAACATGTTAAGCAATCGAACTTGTTAAGACTTGATTAATTTAAATAGGTTTCATATAGACAATTGACCACCCAAGTTGACCGGTGATTCACGAACGTTAAAACTTGTAAAAACTATATGATGACATATATATGTTATATGATTATAAATATAGTTAACATGATATTATGATAAGTAAGTATCTCATTAGGTATTTTAACAATGAGTTATATACATAAAATTGAGTTTATTGAATTAAGAAACTCGAAACGATATATATAACGATTATCGTTATAACAACATCTTACTAAATACATATGAATCATATTAAGATATTGATACACTATGTTTAATCATGATAAATGATAAGTAAACATTTCATTAAGTGTATTAACAATGAACTACATATGTAAAAACAAGACTACTAACTTAATGATTTCGAAACGAGACATATATGTAATGATTATCGTTGTAACAACATTTAACTGTATATATATCATAATAAGATATATTAATATATCATAATATCATGATAATGTAATAATTTAACATCTCTTTAGATATAATAAATAATGGGTTAACAACATTTAACAAGATTGTTAACCTAAGGTTTCAAAACAACATTTACATGTAACGACTAACGATGACTTAACGACTCAATTAAAATGTATATACATGTAGTGTTTTAATATGTATTCATACACTTTTGAAAGACTTCAAGACACTTATAAAAATACTTCTACTTAACAAAAATGCTTACAATTACATCCTCATTCAGTTTCATCAACATTTCAACTCGTATGCACCTGTATTCGTACTCGTACAATACACAGCTTTTAGATATATGTACTATTGGTATATACACTCCAATGATCAGCTCTTAGCAGCCCATGTAAGTCACCTAACACATGTGGGAACCATCATTTGGCAACTAGCATGAAATATCTCATAAAATTACAAAAATATTAGTAATCATTCATGACTTATTTACATGTAAACAAAATTACACATCCTTTATATCTAATCCATATACCAACGGCCAAAAACACCTATAAACATTTTCATTCTTCAATTTTCTTCATCTAATTGATCTATCTCAAGTTCTATCTTCAAGTTCTAAGTGTTCTTCATAAATTCTATAAGTTCTAGTTTCATAAAATCAAGAATACTTCCAAGTTTGCTAGCTTACTTCCAATCTTGTAAAGTGATGATTCAACCTCAAGAAATATTTCTTATTTACAGTAAGATATCTTTCTAATACAAGGTAATACTCATATTCAAAATTTGATTCAATTTCTATAACTATAACAATCTTATTTCGAGTGATGATCTTACTTGAACTTGTTTTCGTGTCATGATTCTGCTTCAAGAACTTTCAAGCCATCCAAGGATCCTTTAAAGGTAGATCTATTTTTCTCATTTTCAATAGGTTTATCCACACAACCTGAGGTATTAATGATGTTCATAACATCATTCGATTCATATATATAAAACTACCTTATTCGAAGGTTTAAACTTGAAATCACTAGAACATAGTTTAGTTAATTCTAAAATTGTTCGCAAACAAAAGTTAATCCTTCTAACTTGACTTTTAAAATCAACTAAACACATGTTCTATATCTATATTATATGCTAACTTAATGATTTAAAACTTAAAAACACGAAAAACACCGTAAAACCAGACATACGCCGTCGTAGTAACACCGCGGGCTGTTTTGGGTTTGATAATTAAAAACTATGATAAACTTTGATTTAAAAGTTATTCTTCTGGGAAAATGATTTTTCTTATGAACATTAAACTATATCCAAAAATCATGGTTAAACTCAAAGTGGAAGTATGTTTTTCAAAATGGTCATCAAGACGTCGTTCTTTCGACTGAAATGACTACCTCTTACTGAAACAACACAACCCGTTAACCATCCGAAAATGTGCCACAAAAAAAAAAAAAAAATTCTGGGACAGTTGATTTGGACGGCATCCAAAAGCTTGGACGGCGTCCTGAACTTAAGACTGGAACGACGTCCAGCCATCTGGGACGGCGTCCAGATGTACTAAAACAGCCTGATTAGTTTTTCGAACACACACAGGCGAAAACCCGCTTCCCGACACTTTTAAACCAAAACACTTTCACAATATATTACAATAGTTTAAACTAAGATTTTTTCACAATAAAAACCGAGTTTTACGACACCGGGCCCACAACGACCCAAAATACCACAAGTGACTATTTCGACCCGTTAGTTTATACAAAAACATAGACCGAGCATGGGATTGGGGACACGCTACCCAATCCTATTCAAATCCAAAAGTAAGTCTTCTAAAGCAACTACGCAAGTCCACTAGTCCCCGCGCTTACCCGAGCCACCGCATCCATGCAATCTATAAAAATGTAAACAACGAGAGGGTAAGCTAACGCTTAGTAAGTGATAACATACTACATACATATATATGTATAAAATGGACACGTCACAAAATATCAAATACCGCATACCGAAGCATCCAAGTATAAGGCAAGGTAAGCTAAGCATACCGTAGTCACTAAGCAACAAGCTATAGATACATCAACAAATATAAGTTCACCAATGACGATGTGAACAACGCCAAGAAGCTACACCCGGAGGGTTAGCTACATCATGACAATACAACAATATAAATATATACAACAATATAAACGACCAAGGTTAACCCCTTAACCCAAAACCGAGAACCAAATACAACAATGAAGATTGGCCGAACTACACGAGCCTTAGTAATCCGAAACCACACGAGATTACTATCTTCACAACATCGAGGTTGGCCGAACTACACGAGCCTTAGTAATCCGAAACCACACGAGATTACTACCTCAATAAGATGACCGAACTACACAAGTCATCGTGAATCCGAACTACACGCGATTCACTTCTCCAATAACAAAACCCACGGTCACGGGATTATAAAGTCCACCACATCAGGGTTATCCAAAACCACATCACAATACATGTGATAACGTACACACAAGTGTACACCTCGCCAAAAGGAGGTCAACCAAAACGCACAACCATGCCAATTGGACTCATACAAAAGTCCATCAAATCCACCTATATGTGAAGTGAGCTATATAACCGAGAACCACTTCACCCGACCCGCACCCATCCTACACATACATATGCACATAAGATATTAACACTCACCCTGTCGCCTTGAAGAATGCTTCCAAGTAATCCGCAACTCGTCAATGGAAAGTACATATTTCATTATCACAAATTCAACAACACACTTAGATTGGATTTACAAACCAACCCAATTTGACACTTAGTGCAATTTCGACCCAAATGCACCTCCAAGTACAAACCGCGCCCAAACTAACCAATAATCACTAACATAAGTGATAATGGTCCTAATATGCCAATTAAACCCGAACACAAGTGTTAAACACTTATCGTTCTTAAAATCGCCCTAAACCCTAATTTTTGACCCATAAGGTCAAAATCTCACCATTTACAAGTTTTGACACCAAAACATGTTTAACTCGGTTTTATACTTCAACTTAATCCATTTTAAGTTTACAAACCTCATCGAATCGACATTCGGGTCACAATCATCGTCAAACCCTAATTTTGACTCTAGTTAAAATTAGTCAAACACGAGAACCCTAAAAGTCTCCAAAACACCAATAATCACTAATGCTAGTGATTATACACCCTTTACAAGTCTTAAACATGGTTAAATCATTAACCAACCCAAAACCCGCCTTTAACACTTATAAACCCGAATCTTGGTGTTAATCTTCAATTAACAACTAAATGGGTTCCATCTATGAACATACAAGCCAAAAGCCTCAAATTCGAATGATGAACACGAAAATGAAATTCGGAGTTAGAGCTTACCACTAGTATCACCGTGTAGCTAAGAACGAGGAGAACACACTTGTCAACTACGCCAAAGATCAACTCCCGATCCTTCCTTTTCAAAAATCCTTTTGAAATCAAATGGGTGTTTGAGTTTGAGAGGAAAAATGAAAAGAAAAGGGAAATTAAAATGAGAAATGAAATGAATGGATGAGGTTAAATCCTCAAATCTGGCTCAAATGTGAAAAGACTAAATTGCCCTTGCTCCTCATTTAAAATTACACAAAACCTGCACCAGTTTACCCGTATTGCCGCGCCGCGGCCTAATTCGTCGCGCCGCGACGATTGCCTTGAACTGGGATCATTTTTAAACGAACTTCTGGTCTGGATTTCTTCGAAACGCCGCGCCACGGCCCTCTTTGTCGCGCTGCGACACCATGCCCCTCCTGATTCATTTTTCTCGCGTACAACTTCAACACATGAACAAGTCTCGAACCTTTCATCCACTAGTCGTACGTACACTTTACACCTATAAATCATGTACGGGGAAAAAAGGGTGTTACAACTCTCCCCCACTTAAATTCGATCACATCCTCGTGATCCTAGTCACAAACCCAAACGGACCCACACTCAATGGTCCTCGAACATGCATTTCAAACTGACTTCTACCACCATTTCACTAACCCGAAGGTTAATCCAATGACATATCACACACTTGCTCGCATCCCGAGACGTACAATACCCACAACAACCGAAGTCTACAACGATCCCTTAGACAATTCTCCTCAAAGAGTTAGCCTTAACAACTAAATCGTCATCTGCGATTTATCACATTCCACAGTTCCGAGCACTAGCACCAACTCAATCCCTCACATCGGGAATACCCAACGAATCTCGTACCTAGATATCAACTCCTAGCGTACCATACCAAGTACATCGCTAGTAACAACCGCAAACCAAGAGAGGGTCAACCATCAAACCGAAGAAGACCTAAATAAAGCGAATCCTTACGGATAACACTCACCACTTAACATCCCTTTGTAGTACGCAATACGACCAATACGCAACTACCGTAACAACATGTAAGCGAAACATGGCTATCGCATCACTAATCATACATCACGGCCCTCACGACCCCACCATCGGTGTATAAAACAACCGATAGATCACAACACACGGTCCTCACGACCCCACCATCGGTGTATAAAACAACCAACAGATCAACAACACGAAGGCTGGCCGAAAACACACGCGCCTTAGTGAATCCGAACTCCACGCGACTCACTACCTTCACCACAACAACAATCGGGATTGGCCGAACTACACGCGCCTTAGTGAATCCGAACTACACGAGAGTCACTATCCCAAAAGAATGACCGAACTACACGAGTCATTTGTGAATCCGAACTACACGAGACTCACTCCTCAATACAATGATCGAAACCACACGAGTCATTTGTGAATCCGAACTACACGCGACTCACTTCCACAATAAGATGACCGAACTACACGCGTCATCGTGAATCCGAACTACACGTGATCCACCTTCAAAACTCAACACAGGAATGGTACTCGCATTTCCCACCGGTACTCGCATTTCCCGATAATGTTATACCATGCCGATATAACACTACTCCCATCACACACGCTCTTTGGCCTCCATCACGACGAGTAGTGTAACATCGCGCACTGCTACACCATAGTGCATCCTAACGGAATACACTAACCATCAACACACGCTCTTTTGGCCTCGATCAACGAGTAGTGTAACATCGCGCACTGCTACACCATAGTGCATCCTAACGGAATACACTAACCATCAACACACGCTCTTTTGGCCTCGATCAACGAGTAGTGCAACATCGCGCACTGCTACACTATAGTGAATCCTAACGGATACCACTAACCATCACCATACGTACGCGTACACAACGCCAACACAAACGAGCAAGAACTGCCCATATCGCACATAGGCACAAAACAACAATTCCCCAAGAGAGAACCCGACACGCACATCCCTTAACCGAGGGATTTCACCTTGCTCGTCAAACACGTCCATCATCCCTCAACGAGATTTACCACATTACCACCTCGGTGATATTTCAAATCCAAAATCATAAGTACACCTTAACCGAAATTGTACTCTGCCACAAGTCGATCAAAACTAGGTCCCGACACAAATTCCGGACCTACTAAAAGCATCATCCAAAATCTCACACTAAAACTTCCTCGTGCGGGAGTGTAACTCCCCCACTTGGAACTACGTCCCATATCCACAACTCGTACAACCGTACAATGCTACCAAAGGTAGACTTTACAAACGATTGGGCTCACACGACCCATCACCATATCTTGCTCCAGCCTTGAGCATACTAAGGATCTTAACCTATCCTTAAACACTTCGAACGAAAAGTGTAACACAAATTACACAAACTATACTCTCGAAATCATCCAATTGCTCTAGTTTGTCAATTTCCACCTAGTCTCTCATGTACCTAAGGGTTTCACTCCGGTACCCTAAGTACAATGTAACCACAACACAATCGGAGTCGAATTCCACGCTAGTAGGTATAAAAGAGGCACCTAATGTCGCGTCTTATATACTCCATTACCAACATACATCGAGATTCAAAACACTCGATCTCAAGGTTTTCCAACCACCCGACGTGAAATGTCCCGTTCTTATTGATTAAAAATGTTCCATATTAATTGATTTCGTTGCGAGGTTTTGACCTCTATATGAGACGTTTTTCAAAGACTGCATTCATTTTAAAACAAACCATAACCTTTATTTCATCAATAAAGGTTTAAAAAGCTTTACGTAGATTATCAAATAATGATAATCTAAAATATCCTGTTTACACACGACCATTACATAATGGTTTACAATACAAATATGTTATAACAAAATAAGTTTCTTGAATGTAGTTTTTACACAATATCATACAAGCATGGACTCTAAATCTCGTCCTTATTTAAGTATGCGACAGCGGAAGCTCTTAATAATCACCTGAGAATAAACATGCTTAAAACGTCAACAAAAATGTTGGTGAGTTATAGGTTTAACCTATATATATCAAATCATAATAATAGACCACAAGATTTCATATTTCAATACACATCCCATACATAGAGATAAAAATCATTCATATGGTGAACACCTGGTAACCGACATTAACAAGATGCATATATAAGAATATCCCCATCATTCCGGGACACCCTTCGGATATGATATAAATTTCGAAGTACTAAAGCATCCGGTACTTTGGATGGGGTTTGTTAGGCCCAATAGATCTATCTTTAGGATTCGTGTCAATTAGGGTGTCTGTTCCCTAATTCTTAGATTACCAGACTTAATAAAAAGGGGCATATTCGATTTCGATAATTCAACCATAGAATGTAGTTTCACGTACTTGTGTCTATTTTGTAAATCATTTATAAAACCTGCATGTATTCTCATCCCAAAAATATTAGATTTTAAAAGTGGGACTATAACTCACTTTCACATATTTTTACTTCGTCGGGAAGTAAGACTTGGCCACTGGTTGATTCACGAACCTATAACAATATATACATATATATCAAAGTATGTTCAAAATATATTTACAACACTTTTAATATATTTTGATGTTTTAAGTTTATTAAGTCAGCTGTCCTCGTTAGTAACCTACAACTAGTTGTCCACAGTTAGATGTACAGAAATAAATCGATAAATATTATCTTGAATCAATCCACGACCCAGTGTATACGTATCTCAGTATTGATCACAACTCAAACTATATATATTTTGGAATCAATCTCAACCCTGTATAGCTAACTCTAACATTCACATATAGAGTGTCTATGGTTGTTCCGAAATATATATAGATGTGTCGACATGATAGCTCGAAACATTGTATACGTGTCTATGGTATCTCAAGATTACATAATATACAATACAAGTTGATTAAGTTATGGTTGGAATAGATTTGTTACCAATTTTCACGTAGCTAAAATGAGAAAAATTTTCCAATCTTGTTTTACCCATAACTTCTTCATTTTAAATCCGTTTTGAGTGAATCAAATTGCTATGGTTTCATATTAGACTCTATTTTATGAATCTAAATAGAAAAAGTATAGGTTTATAGTCAGAAAAATAAGTTACAAGTCGTTTTTGTAAAGGTAGTCATTTCAGTCGAAAGAACGACGTCTAGATGACCATTTTAGAAAACATACTTCCACTTTGAGTTTAACCATAATTTTTGGATATAGTTTCATGTTCATAATAAAAATCATTTTCTCAGAATAACAACTTTTAAATCAAAGTTTATCATAGTTTTTAATTAACTAACCCAAAACAGCCCGCGGTGTTACTACGACGGCGTAAATCCGGTTTTACGGCGTTTTTCGTGTTTCCAGGTTTTAAATCATTAAGTTAGCATATTATATAGATATAGAACATGTGTTTAGTTGATTTTAAAAGTCAAGTTAGAAGGATTAACTTTTATTTGCGAACAAGTTTAGAATTAACTAAACTATGTTCTAGTGATTACAAGTTTAAACCTTCGAATAAGATAGCTTTATATGTATGAATCGAATGATGTTATGAACATCATTACTACCTTAAGTTACTTGGATAAACCTACTGGAAAAGAGAAAAATGGATCTAGCTTCAACGGATCCTTGGATGGCTCGAAGTTCTTGAAGCAGAATCATGACACGAAAACAAGTTCAAGTAAGATCATCACTTGAAATAAGATTGTTATAGTTATATAAATTGAACCAAAGTTTGAATATGATTATTACCTTGTATTAGAATGATAACCTACTGTAAGAAACAAAGATTTCTTGAGGTTGGATGATCACCTTACAAGATTGGAAGTGAGCTAGCAAACTTGAAAGTATTCTTGATTTTATGTAACTAGAACTTGTAGAATATATGAAAAACACTTAGAACTTGAAGATAGAACTTGAGAGAGATTAATTAGATGAAGAAAATTGAAGAATGAAAGTGTTTGTAGGTGTTTTTGGTCGTTGGTGTATGGATTAGATATAAAGGATATGTAATTTTGTTTTCATGTAAATAAGTCATGAATGATTACTCATATTTTTGTAATTTTATGAGATATTTCATGCTAGTTGCCAAATGATGGTTCCCACATGTGTTAGGTGACTCACATGGGCTGCTAAGAGCTGATCATTAGAGTGTATATACCAATAGTACATACATCTAAAAGCTGTGTATTGTACGAGTACGAATACGGGTGCATACGAGTAGAATTGTTGATGAAACTGAACGAGGATGTAATTGTAAGCATTTTTGTTAAGTAGAAGTATTTTGATAAGTGTATTGAAGTCTTTCAAAAGTGTATAAATACATATTAAAACACTACATGTATATACATTTTAACTGAGTCGTTAAGTCATCGTTAGTCGTTACATGTAAGTGTTGTTTTGAAACCTTTAGGTTAACGATCTTGTTAAATGTTGTTAACCCAATATTTATAATATCAAATGAGATTTTAAATTATTATATTATCATGATATTATCATGTATGAATATCTCTTAATATGATATATATACATTAAATGTCTTTACAACGATAATCATTACATATATGTCTCGTTTAAAAATCATTAAGTTAGTAGTCTTGTTTTTACATATGTAGTTCATTGTTAATATACTTAATGATATGTTTACTTATCATAGTATCATGTTAACTATATATATATATCCATATATATGTCATCATATAGTTTTTACAAGTTTTAACGTTCGTGAATCACCGGTCAACTTGGGTGGTCAATTGTCTATATGAAACATATTTCAATTAATCAAGTCTTAACAAGTTTGATTGCTTAACATGTTGGAAACATTTAATCATGTAAATATCAATCTCAATTAATATATATAAATATGGAAAAATTCGGGTCACTACAGTACCTACCCGTTAAATAAATTTCGTCCCGAAATTTTAAGCTGTTGAAGGTGTTGATGAATCTTCTGGAAATAGATGCGGGTATTTCTTCTTCATCTGATCTTCACGCTCCCAGGTGAACTTGGATCCTCTACGAGCATTCCATCGAACCTTAACAATTGGTATCTTGTTTTGCTTAAGTCTTTTAACCTCACGATCCATTATTTCGACGGGTTCTTCGATGAATTGAAGTTTTTCGTTGATTTGGATTTCATCTAACGGAATAGTGAGATCTTCTTTAGCAAAACATTTCTTCAAATTCGAGACGTGGAAAGTGTTATGTACAGCCGCGAGTTGTTGAGGTAACTCAAGTCGGTAAGCTACTGGTCCGACACGATCAATAATCTTGAATGGTCCAATATACCTTGAATTTAATTTCCCTCGTTTACCAAATCGAACAACGCCTTTCCAAGGTGCAACTTTAAGCATGACCATCTCTCCAATTTCAAATTCTATATCTTTTCTTTTAATGTCAGCGTAGCTCTTTTGTCGACTTTGGGCGGTTTTCAACCGTTGTTGAATTTGGATGATCTTCTCGGTAGTTTCTTGTATAATCTCTGGAACCGTAATCTGTCTATCCCCCACTTCACTCCAACAAATCGGAGACCTGCACTTTCTACCATAAAGTGCTTCAAACGGCGCCATCTCAATACTTGAAGGGTAGCTGTTGTTGTAGGAAAATTCAGCTAACGGTAGATGTCGATCCCAACTGTTTCCGAAATCAATAACACATGCTCGTAGCATTTCTTCAAGCATTTGTATCATCCTTTCGCTCTGCCCATCAGTTTATGGATGATAGGCAGTACTCATGTCTAGACGAGTTCCTAATGCTTGCTGTAATGTCTGCCAGAATCTTGAAATAAATCTGCCATCCCTATCAGAGATAATAGAGATTGGTATTCCATGTCTGGAGACGACTTCCTTCAAATACAGTCGTGCTAACTTCTCCATCTTGTCATCTTCTCTTATTGGCAGGAAGTGTGCTGATTTGGTGAGACGATCAACTATTACCCAAATAGTATCAAAACCACTTGCAGTCCTTGGCAATTTAGTGATGAAATCCGTGGTAATGTTTTCCCATTTCCATTCCGGGATTTCGGGTTGTTGAAGTAGACCTGATGGTTTCTGATGCTCAGCTTTGACCTTAGAACACGTCAAACATTCTCCTACGTATTTAGCAACATCGGCTTTCATACCCGGCCACCAAAAATGTTTCTTGAGATCCTTGTACATCTTCCCCGTTCCAGGATGTATTGAGTATCTGGTTTTATAAGCTTCTCTAAGTACCATTTCTCTCATATCTCCAAATTTTGGTACCCAAATCCTTTCAGCCCTATACCGGGTTCCGTCTTCCCGAATATTAAGATGCTTCTCCGATCCTTTGGGTATTTCATCCTTTAAATTTCCCTCTTTTAAAACTCCTTGTTGCACCTCCTTTATTTGAGTAGTAAGGTTATTATGAATCATTATATTCATAGATTTTACTCGAATGGGTTCTCTGTCCTTCCTGCTCAAGGCATCGGCTACCACATTTGCCTTCCCCGGGTGGTAACGAATCTCAAAGTCGTAATCATTCAATAATTCAATCCACCTACGCTGCCTCATATTCAGTTGTTTCTGATTAAATATGTGTTGAAGACTTTTGTGGTCGGTATATATAATACTTTTGACCCCATATAAGTAGTGCCTCCAAGTATTTAATGCAAAAACAACCGCGCCTAATTCCAAATCATGCGTCATATAATTTTGTTCGTGAATCTTCAATTGTCTAGACGCATAAGCAATCACCTTCGTTCGTTGCATTAATACACAACCGAGACCTTGCTTTGATGCGTCACAATAAATCACAAAATCATCATTCCCTTCAGGCAATGACAATATAGGTGCCGTAGTTAGCTTTTTCTTCAATAACTGAAACGCTTTCTCTTGTTCATCATTCCATTCAAATTTCTTCCCTTTATGCGTTAATGCAGTCAAGGGTTTTGCTATTCTGGAAAAGTCTTGGATGAACCTTCTGTAGTAAACAGCTAGTCCTAAAAACTGGCGTATGTGTTTCGGAGTTTTCGGGGTTTCCCAATTTTCAACAGTTTCTATCTTTGCCGGATCCACCTTAATACCTTCTTTGTTCACTATGTGACCGAGGAATTGAACTTCTTCCAACCAAAATGCACACTTTGAAAACTTAGCGTACAATTCTTCCTTCCTCAATACTTCTAACACCTTTCTCAAATGTTCACCGTGTTCTTGGTCATTCTTTGAGTAAATAAGTATGTCATCAATGAAAACAATGATAAACTTGTCAAGGTATGGTCCACACACTCGGTTCATAAGGTTCATGAACACAGCTGGTGCATTAGGTAAACCAAACGGCATGACCATAAACTCGTAATGACCGTAACGTGTTCTGAAAGCAGTCTTTGGAATATCATCTTCTTTCACCCGCATTTGATGATACCCGGAACGTAAGTCAATCTTTGAATAAACAGACGAGCCTTGTAGTTGATCAAATAAGTCGCCGTTTCTTGGTAGTGGGTAGCGGTTCTTGATGGTAAGTTTGTTCAACTCTCGGTAGTCGATACACAACCTGAATGTACCATCTTTCTTCTTGACAAACAAAATAGGAGCTCCCCACGGTGATGTGCTTGGTCGAATGAAACCAAGCTCTAAAAGTTCTTGTAATTGGCTTTGCAGTTCTTTCATCTCGTTGGGTGCGAGTGTGTAAGGAGCACGAGCTATTGGTGCAGCTCCTGGTACAAGATCTATTTGAAATTCAACGGATCGATGTGGGGGTAATCCCGGTAATTCTTTCAGAAATACATCGGGAAATTCTTTTGCAATGGGAACATCATTGATGCTCTTTTCTTCAGTTTGTACTTTCTCGACGTGTGCTAGAACAACATAGCAACCTTTTCTTATTAGTTTTTGTGCCTTCAAATTACTAATAAGATGTAGCTTCGTGTTGCCCTTTTCTCCGTACACCATTAAGGGTTTTCCTTTTTCTCGTATAATGCGAATTGCATTTTTGTAACAAACGATCTCTGCTTTCACTTCTTTCAACCAGTCCATACCGATTATCACATCAAAACTCCCTAACTCTACTGGTATCAAATCAATCTTAAATGTTTCGCTAACCAGTTTAATTTCTCGATTCCGACATATATTATCTGCTGAAATTAATTTACCATTTGCTAATTCGAGTAAAAATTTACTATCCAAAGGCGTCAATGGATAACTTAATTTAGCACAAAAAATCTCTACTCATATAGCTTCTATCCGCACCCGAATCAAATAAAACGTAAGCAGATTTATTGTCAATAAGAAACGTACCCGTAACAAGCTCCGGGTCTTCCTGTGCCTCTGCCGCATTAATATTGAAAACTCTTCCGCGGACTTGTCCATTCGTGTTCTCCTGGTTCGGGCAATTTCTAATAATGTGGCCCGGTTTTCCACATTTATTACAAACTACATTGGCATAACTTGCTCCGACACTACTTGCTCCGCCATTACTCGTTCCGACACCATTTGTTCCTTTCGTTCTATTAACCCCTGGTTCGTAGACCTCACACTTCGCCGCGCTATGACCATTTCTTTTACACTTGTTGCAAAATTTGGTGTAGAATCCCGAGTGATACTTTTCACACCTTTGGCATAGCTGCTTCTGATTGTTGTTGTTGTTACGGTTATTATTGTTGTTGGGATGATTGTTGTAGTTGCTGTTGTTGTTGTTGTTGTTGTTGTTGTTGTTGGGCCGTTTGTTGTAGTTGCGATTGATGTTGCGATTGTTGGGATAATTGTTGCGATTATTGTTGTAATTGCTGTTGTTATTGTATTGGTGATTCTTATCACCGTTTTCCTCCCACTTTCTTTTGACTTGCTTCACATTGGCCTCTTCAGCAGTCTGTTCTTTAATTCTTTCTTCAATCTGGTTCACTAGTTTGTGAGCCATTCTACATGCCTGTTGTATGGAGGCGAGCTCGTGTGAACTTATATCTTCTTGGATTCTTTCCGGTAATCCTTTCACAAACGCGTCGATCTTCTCTTCCTCATCTTCCAATGCTCCCGGACACAATAGGCACAATTCTGTGAATCGTCTTTCGTACGTGGTAATATCAAATCCTTGGGTTCGTAACCCTTTAAGTTCTGTCTTGAGCTTATTGACCTCGGTTCTGGGACGGTACTTCTCGTTCATCAAGTGCTTGAATGCTGACCATGGTAGTGCGTACGCATCGTCTTGTCCCACTTGCTCTAGATAGGTATTCCACCATGTTAACGCAGAACCTGTGAAGGTATGCGTAGCGTACTTCACTTTGTCCTCTTCAGTACACTTACTTATGGCAAACACCGATTCGACCTTCTCGGTCCACCGTTTCAATCCGATCGGTCCTTCGGTTCCATCAAATTCCAAAGGTTTGCAGGCAGTGAATTCTTTGTAGGTGCATCCTACACGATTTCCTGTACTGCTAGATCCAAGGTTATTGTTGGTATGTAGCGCAGCCTGTACTGCGGCTATGTTTGAAGCTAGAAAAGTACAGAATTCCTCTTCATTCATTTTCACGGTGTGTCGAGTAGTCGGTGCCATTTCCTTCAAAATAGTCAAATGGAACAAGTTAATCATACAGAATATTAAGAGTAGTTAATAGTATTTCGTAGCATAATATGAACTCATTTATAAAAGTTTTTTCTTCATATTAGCGTTTTATAAGTTTAAATTCGGGTAGTACCTACCCGTTAAGTTCATACTTAGTAGCTAATATACAATTCAACTACTACAATTCTATATGAAAAACTGATTATAATAATATTTCGCGTTCAAACTTTTACACAATATTTTACAAACTTACAATACCGCTTATTTTACATATAGCATGAAATATAGCACACAATAAATTTGATACAAGATGGTTGTGAAGATAATTTTAGCTAGTACACAAGTCGTTCAGCAAAGGCAATAAAGACACGTAATTCATACGTCCAGAAACAAGTCATGCATTATGGTTTTACTAGGATTACTTCCCATCCTTGGTCTTGTGGAACATAACCGTTATGGCCGTTGATAAGACAGCGTGTTGTAACGTCGTCAAAGGGATGAGGGTTACGTAATGTCCAACAGTCCCGTAACAATCTAAAAACCTCATTTCTTACCCTAATTACCGACTCCGTCACTTGTGGGAACGTTTTGTTTAATAGTTGTAGCCCGATGTTTTTGTTCTCACTTTGGTGAGAAGCGAACATTACTAATCCGTAAGCATAACATGCTTCTTTATGTTGCATGTTAGCCGCTTTTTCTAAATCACGAAGTCCAATATTCGGATATATTGAGTCAAAATAATTTCTTAACCCATTGCGTAAAATAGCATTTGGGTTCCCCGCAATATATGCGTCAAAGTAAACACATCGTAACTTATGGATTTCCCAATGTGATATCCCCCATCTTTCGATCGAAAGCCTTTTATAAACCAAGGCATTCTTGGAACGTTCTTCGAATGTCTTACAAACTGATCTCGCCTTAAATAGTTGTGCCGAAGAATTCTGACCGACTCTAGACAAGATTTCATCAATCATGTCTCCGGGTAGGTCTCTTAAAATATTGGGTTGTCTATCCATTTTGTGTTTTTATACTGTAAAATAGACAAGAGTTAGATTCATAAAAAAAATACTTATTAATACAAGCAATTTTTACATATATCATAAAGCATAAGCACACTATATTACATATATTACACCACACGAATACAACTATCTTATTCCGACTCGTTTGTTTCTTCTTCTTCGGTTTTGGTTCGTTTTGCCAAGTTTCTAGGGATATATGATGTTCCCCTAATACGAGCCGTCGTTTTCCACATTGGTTTAGAAAAACCTGGTGGTTTAGAGGTTCCCGGGTCATTGTTACAACTTAAGGACTTCGGGGGTTGACGATACATATAAAGTTCATCGGGGTTGGAATTAGATTTCTCTATTTTTATGCCCTTTCCCTTATTATTTTCTTTTGCCTTTTTAAATTCAGTTGGGGTAATTTCTATAACATCATCGGAATTCTCGTCGAAATCCGATTCATCGGAGAATTGGCAATCCTCCCAATATTTTGCTTCCTTGGCGAAAACACCATTGACCATAATTAACCTTGGTCGGTTGGTTGAGGATTTTCTTTTACTTAACCGTTTTATTATTTCCCCCACCGGTTCTAATTCTTCATCCGGTTCCGATTCTTCTTCCGGTTCCGATTCTTCTTCCGGTTCCGACTCTTCTTCCGGTTCCTCTTCGGGAACTTGTGAATCAGTCCACGAATCATTCCAATTTACATTTGACTCTTCATTATTATTAGGTGAGTCAATGGGACTTGTTCTAGAGGTAGACATCTATCACATAATATCAAACGCGTTAAGAGATTAATATATCACATAATATTCACATGTTAAAAATATATAGTTTCCAACAAAATTTGTTAAGCAATCATTTTTCAAGTAAACACGGTCGAAGTCCAGACTCACTAATGCATCCTAACAAACTCGATAAGACACACTAATTCAAAATTCTGGTTCTCTAAGACCAATGCTCGGATACCAACTGAAATGTCCCGTTCTTATTGATTAAAAACGTTCCATATTAATTGATTTCGTTGCGAGGTTTTGACCTCTATATGACACGTTTTTCAAAGACTGCATTCATTTTAAAACAAACCATAATCTTTATTTCATCAATAAAGGTTTAAAAAGCTTTACGTAGATTATCAAATAATGATAATCTAAAATATCCTGTTTACACACGACCATTACATAATGGTTTACAATACAAATATGTTACAACAAAATAAGTTTCTTGAATGCAGTTTTTACACAATATCATACAAGCATGGACTCCAAATCTCGTCCTTATTTAAGTATGCAACAGCGGAAGCTCTTAATAATCACCTGAGAATAAACATGCTTAAAACGTCAACAAAAATGTTGGTGAGTTATAGGTTTAACCTATATATATCAAATCATAATAATAGACCACAAGATTTCATATTTCAATACACATCCCATACATAGAGATAAAAATCATTCATATGGTGAACACCTGGTAACCGACATTAACAAGATGCATATATAAGAATATCCCCATCATTCCGGGACACCCTTCGGATATGATATAAATTTCGAAGTACTAAAGCATCCAGTACTTTGGATGGGGTTTGTTAGGCCCAATAGATCTATCTTTAGGATTCGCGTCAATTAGGGTATCTGTTCCCTAATTCTTAGATTACCAGACTTAATAAAAAGGGGCATATTCGATTTCAATAATTCAACCATAGAATGTAGTTTCACGTACTTGTGTCTATTTTGTAAATCATTTATAAAACCTGCATGTATTCTCATCCCAAAAATATTAGATTTTAAAAGTGGGACTATAACTCACTTTCACAAATTTTTACTTCGTCGGGAAGTAAGACTTGGCCACTGGTTGATTCACAAACCTATAACAATATATACATATATATCAAAGTATGTTCAAAATATATTTACAACACTTTTAATATATTTTGATGTTTTAAGTTTATTAAGTCAGCTGTCCTCGTTAGTAACCTACAACTAGTTGTCCACAGTTAGATGTACAGAAATAAATCGATAAATATTATCTTGAATCAATCCACGACCCAGTGTATACGTATCTCAGTATTGATCACAACTCAAACTATATATATTTTGGAATCAACCTCAACCCTGTATAGCTAACTCCAACATTCACATATAGAGTGTCTATGGTTGTTCCGGAATATATATAGATGTGTCGACATGATAGGTCAAAACATTGTATACGTGTCTATGGTATCTCAAGATTACATAATATACAATACAAGTTGATTAAGTTATGGTTGGAATAGATTTGTTACCAATTTTCACGTAGCTAAAATGAGAAAAATTTTCCAATCTTGTTTTACCCATAACTTCTTCATTTTAAATCCGTTTTGAGTGAATCAAATTGCTATGGTTTCATATTGAACTCTATTTTATGAATCTAAATAGAAAAAGTATAGGTTTATAGTCGGAAAAATAAGTTACAAGTCATTTTTGTAAAGGTAGTCATTTCAGTCGAAAGAACGACATCTAGATGACCATTTTAGAAAACATACTTCCACTTTGAGTTTGTAGCGACCCGACCAAATCGTCATTGACGGCGCCGTCTACTTAGGTCCCGTTACGTGGTCATAAGTCTTTAAAACAACGTTGACCAAAAGATATGTCGCATTCATTTCAAATGTAAAGGTTGTTCAAGTTTTACAAGAATAGTTCCACCACAAGTTACGATACCAAGTTTAAGTACAAATGAAACTTATGCGACACAATTTAAAAGTATCCAAAAGACGCTCCATGTATGCATGTATACTCGACATCCAATGCAAGTATCAAAATAATGAGCGGAAGCATGTATCATGTATCGTTCAAGGACCTGAGAAAAACATAGAAATCTGTCAACGAAAACGTTGGTGAAATCATAGGTTTAAGTAAATAAGTACAAGTGAACCACAAGATTCGCCTCAATGAAATAATAGTAATACATTCCAAAAGTTTGTTTCACGAGCACCCAATTATCAATGCTTAACATTTCCTTCCATTGAACCCCATCACTTAGTGCTAGAACATACACTGTTTCTCGAAAATATATTTCATTCGTAAACGGTAGCGAACCGTTTGAATGAGGGTTTGTCAAACCCATATGGATCCATACAACATAAGTTCTCGCTTACACCCGGCAAGTGTAACTAATGATAATCGAATTGAGGATTTTGTTCTAAACTCGTATGTAGAATGTTTGTTTTCCTGTACTTGTGTTCACTTAGTTCAAAAGAATCGTTTATGTTTTCTCATCCCAAATATAAGTTCAAAAAGAGTAAAAGTGGGACTATGATCTCACCTTGAGTGCACGAGTAGTAAAGTACTTCAACAAGTAAACGTGTGCAAAGAACAATGCTAGTCTTGACCTAAACAATAGGTTGTATCAATAACGGTAAACACGATAGGTCAAAGATGTTCAATTAGTCCTATGGCTCGTTACGACTCGATTATTTAGCATGTGAAATCAAATTGCCAAGTTTCATGCAAGATACAAGTATATAAATAAGTTAGGAAGGTTGCATAATCATTTGGTTAAGTTTGACAAAAAGTCAAACTTTGGTCGGTCAAAGTCAACGAAAGTCAACACGTTCGGGTCGGGTTCCGAACTATTTTTCTAATCTTAGAAATCATATATGAGCATGTTGGCCAAGTTACATGTTAATCGGAGGTGCGTAGCATGCCAAACATTATTCAAAAATTGACCAAGTTGGACAGAATTCTGGCCAGGCCATTTGGCGCGCCGCGCGGGGTAGGGGCGCGCCGCGCCACCCTCTGTGCAGGTCTGTTTCTGTTTTTCCCCAAGTATGCACGAGCCAAAACCTTTTCCAACCCAACTCTTGACCCGCAAACACTTATAATGCCTATTATATATCGTTGGAAAGGTATTTTGACGAGGAATACAACTAAGTACATTTCATCAATCAAACTTCCACTTACAACAACCAAAAACCGTAATTAAACATTCATAATCAAAGTTTAAGTTCCAAAAACGCATTTTATGATTCGGGCAACCAATTTACATGTATGTTATGCCGTTTCGAAGGTAATCAAACACACATTGCAACAAAACACTTAACAACAATATCTCATAGCATTTGACGCATCAAAAGTTCATGTAAAGCTCATCAAACCCTAATCCAAAATCACAAATTCAACAATCTTGCATATGAAACTAATCCATGTCAACCTACATACCAATTTGAAGCTAGTGATGTTAGGAACACAATTAAAACATGAACTTTCATCATTCAACAACATATGAACACCTAAAACTCAAGATTAAGCAAGCATTCTTTCAATATGAACTAGTTACATCAAAATATCAAAAACGAGCATACAAATCACATAAACAAACTAGACTCGAGCCATAGACACTAATTAACAACCTTATAACTTAAAAATCTCAAGAACACAAGAATTAGTGATTTTAGAAAGTTACCCAAAATTGATGAAATCGGTATGGAAACGAAGAGGAGATCACGAGGAGTTCAAATATGCAATTTGTTTTGATCGAATCCTTCTTGAACGAATTTGGATGATGATTGAAGGTTTGAGGGTTTTGAGAGAAAAAGGTGAAGTATTATTTGGGAGGTGATAAAATGAATGGAGGGGAAAGAGTTGACTAGTTGACCTAGTCATCTCTTTCTCCATTTGGCAACTTTAGTCCCTCAACTTAGGAAACGGGTACGGGAATTACCTAAACGAGATAATTCAAACGCGTATTAACGAGATGTGTTATAAACATATAACGGAACTTAAATAGTTAAACGGAAAAGTAAATGGAAAAAGGCGGGATGTTACATTACCTACACCTTAAAAGAAATTTCGTCCCGAAATTTAAGTAGGCGTAGTAGTCGTTGTTTCTTCCTCGAGATCTTGCGTTTCCGAATTCACGAATAGATGAGGATACTTCCTTTGCATTTGATCTTGTCTTTCCCAAGTAAACTCGGGTCCCCTTTTGGCGTTCCAACGGACTTTAACAATCGGGATTCGGCTTTGTTTCAATGTCTTGACGGAGGTGTCCACAATTTCAACCGGTTCCTCCACAAAATGAAGTTTGTCATCAATGGTAAGCTCCTCGAGAGGAATGACGATATCGGGTTCGGCAAGACACTTTTTCAAGTTAGATACATGGAAAGTAGGATGAACGGAGCTCAATTGAGGCGGAAGATCCAAACGATAAGCAACGGTTCCAATACGCTCCAAGATTTCGAAAGGACCAATATACCGCGGATTTAGCTTCCCGCGTTTCCCAAAACGGATTACACCCTTCCAAGGTGCGACTTTTAACATTACTCGGTCACCGACTTGAAATTCAAGATCGTTGCGTCGTTTATCGGTATAGCTCTTTTGACGACTTCGGGCCGTCCTAAGCCTATCTCGGATTTGAACGATTTTCTCGGTGGTTTCGTGAATGAGTTCGGGTCCGGTGATTTGCACGTCGCCTACCTCGGCCCAACAAAGAGGTGAACGACATTTGCGGCCATATAGCGCTTCAAAAGGTGCGGCTTTAATACTCGCGTGATAACTATTGTTGTAAGAGAACTCGGCGAGAGGTAAGTGCTTGTCCCAAGCTTTTCCGAAGTCAACCACGCAAGCTCGTAACATGTCCTCTAAGGTTTGAATTGTACGTTCGCTTTGTCCATCGGTTTGAGGATGATATGCGGTGCTCATGTCTAAACGCGTTCCCAACGCTTCTTGCAATGTACGCCAAAATCTAGAAACGAAACGGCCATCTCGGTCGGAGATAATCGATAAAGGTACACCGTGTCGGGCTACGATCTCCTTAATGTAAAGTTGTGCAAGTTTCTCCATTTTGTCCGTTTCTTTCATGGCAAGGAAGTGTGCGGATTTGGTGAGACGGTCAACAATAACCCAAATGGTATCATAACCGCCCGTCGTTTTTGGTAGTTTGGTGATAAAATCCATCGTTATCCCTTCCCACTTCCATTGCGGGATCTCGGGTTGTCGAAGTAGTCCGGACGGTCTTTGGTGTTCGGCTTTGACTTTGGAACATGTCAAACACTTGGAAACATAAGTAGCTACTTCCCTTTTGATATTCGGCCACCAATATAGCTGTTTAAGGTCGTGGTACATCTTATTGGCACCGGGGTGAATCGAGTATCGTGACTTATGGGCTTCATCTAAAATAAGGCTTCGTAGGTCCCCATAACTAGGCACCCAAATTCTTCCGGCGAAATATCGGAGTCCGGTTTCTTTAACTTCGAATCGAGAGGTGAGGACGTTCAAGTGTTCGAGAGAGATGTTTTCATCCTTAAGAGCCTCATCTTGGGCTACCCGAATTTGGCTATTAAGGTTGGTGTGAATGGTGATGTTTAAAGCTCGGACACGGAGAGGCACCACTCTTTCTTTTCGACTTAAGGCATCGGCTACTACATTTGCCTTCCCGGGATGGTAACGAAGCTCGCAATCGTAATCGTTCAAAGTTTCAATCCACCGTCGTTGTCTCATGTTTAGTTGCTTTTGATCGAAAATGTGTTGGAGACTTTTGTGGTCGGTAAAGATAGTACTCTTGGTTCCATAAAGATAGTGTCTCCACATTTTAAGTGCAAAGACAACGGCTCCGAGTTCGAGATCATGTGTCGTATAGTTTCGTTCATGAATTTTAAGTTGTCGAGAAGCATAAGCAATGACTTTCGTTCGTTGCATCAATACACACCCAAAACCATGTTTTGAGGCATCGCAATATACAACAAAGTCATCATTGCCTTCGGGAAGTGACAAGATAGGAGCGGTGGTTAGCTTCGTTTTCAAGATTTGGAATGCGGATTCATGTTCGGTCGCCCAAATGAATTTCTTTCCCTTGTGAGTCAAGGCGGTTAGAGGACGTGCAACCAAAGAGAAATTTTCGATGAATCTACGATAGTACCCGGCGAGACCCAAAAATTGACGAATGTGAGTAGGAGTAGTAGGAGTCTCCCATTTGCTAATGGCTTCGATTTTCGATGGATCGACTTTAATACCTTGGTCACTTACAACATGACCAAGAAATTGAACTTCCTTTAACCAAAATTCACACTTGGAGAATTTGGCATAGAGTTGTTCTTGTCTTAAAAGTTCAAGCACAAGTCGGAGATGTTGTTCGTGCTCTTCTTCATTTTTAGAATAGATCAATATGTCATCGATGAACACAATAACGAATTTATCGAGATACGGTTTGCACACGCGGTTCATAAGATCCATGAACACCGCCGGTGCGTTAGTGAGACCAAATGGCATGACAAGGAATTCATAACTACCATAACGAGTTCGGAAAGCGGTTTTGGAGACATCTTCCCCCTTAACCCTCAATTGATGATAACCCGAGCGGAGATCGATTTTCGAATATACACAAGACCCTTGTAGTTGATCAAAGAGGTCATCGATGCGAGGAAGAGGATATCGGTTCTTAACCGTCAATTTATTTAGTTCGCGATAATCAATGCACATTCGTAGGGATCCGTCTTTCTTTTTAACAAACAAAATCGGAGCGCCCCAAGGTGAATGGCTAGGTTGGATAAAACCACGATCAAGTAGTTCTTGGATTTGACTTTGCAATTCTTGCATTTCAGATGGAGCGAGTCTATATGGTGCACGCGCTACGGGTGCGGCTCCCGGAATAAGATCGATTTGGAATTCAACCGGTCGATGAGGCGGAAGACCCGGCAATTCATCGGGAAATACATCGGAATAGTCACTAACAATTGGCACATCATCGATGTGCTTCTCATCGGACTCGACTTTCTTAACGTGGGCAAGGATCGCAAAACAACCCTTACGGAGTAGTTTTCTAACTTTAAGGCACGAAACGAGGTTGAGTCTGGTGCAACTCTTATCGCCATAAACAATCAAAGGTTCACCATTCTCGATAGGAATTCGGATTGCGTTAAGATCACAAAGAATGTGAGATTTCGTTTTGACTAACCAATTCATACCGATTATTACATCAAAGCTTCCTAGTTCTATGGGTATCAAGTCAATTTCAAATTCCTTACCCAAAATGTTTAACGTACACCCCCGGTAATATGTGTCGGCACTTAATAGTTTTCCGTTAGCTACTTCAATGGTATAAGTGGTATCTAATGGAAGAGGTGGAGTGCTAAAAGAATGAGTCAAAGTCTTGGATACAAAGCATTTATCGGCACCCGAATCGAATAAGCAAGAGACATAAGAATTGTTGAGAAGAAACATACCCGTGACTAGTTCAGTGTCATCCCGGGCTTCCTCGGTGTTGATGTTGAAAGCTCGGCCGCGCGTATTGGTGTTATCTTTCCTTTTCGGGCATGCATTTCTATAATGACCCGTTTGGCCACATTCGTAACAAGTGCCCGTCTTTGGTGCATTGGGCCACTTTCGAGTGACGGGAGTGGCACTTTTACAATCGTTGGCCTTATGACCAACTCCTTGGCACCGGTGGCAAATTATCTTACTACATTCGCCAAAGTGATGTTTGTTGCATTTGTTGCAAAGAGGTAGGTTCCCGGCATAACCTTTCTTGCCGTCGGAGGTGTAAGGCTTCTTAGCAAAGTTGTTGTTGCTTGATTGGGAGGGTTCCCACTTTCTTTTGTTGCCGCTCGATTTATCCTCGGCTTTAGGTGCCAGAACTACGATTTCGTCAACCGTTTCGATTAGTTGGCGAGCCATGTTCATAGCGGCTTGATGAGTAGTGGGTTTGGATGACATCACCCCTTGTTTGATGCTTTTTGGAAGACCGAGCATGTAGAGCTCAATCCTTTGAGATCCGGGGTTAACAAGATTAGGACACATCAAGGATAGTTCGGCGAAGCGTTGATTATAAGCTTTAAGGTCGTTTCCGACCGCTTTCAAAGCTCTTAGTTCTTCCTCAAGCTTTCGGGTTTCTTCGCGCGGAAAATATTCAACAATCATCTTTTCCTTTAGATCGGCCCAAGAGAGGGCATGAGCTTCATCGGTACCCACCGATTGAACATAGGTGTTCCACCATGTTAGAGCAATTCCGGAGAAAGTGTGAGTGGAGTATTTGACCTTGTCTTGGTCCCGAAAACCGCTTATGCTAAAGACGGCTTCCGTTTGCTCAAACCATCGGGTGAGCACGACCGGTCCCCCGGTTCCATCAAAAGTGTGAGGTTTGCACCCCATGAAAGCTTTATAGGAGCATCCCTCGTTTGAGTTTCCAGCTCCATTGTTGTTGTTGTTGTTGTTGTTGTGGTTGTTATTATTATTGTTGTTGGATGAGTGACCGGCCATGGCCGCATCTACGACGGTAGCTATCATCCGTTCGAGAGCTTGTTCGGGAGTTTCATTGCGGCGTACACGACGAGGAGCCATTGTTCCTTCAAGACACAAGAATATCATTGATTAGTATTCTCAATAATACTAACCGTGATATAGAATAAAGATAAAGAGATTTTTTTTTTTTTTTTTTTTTTTTTTTTTCGACTCGCCTTAAATTCTTTATGTCATAATGTCGGAACGTTCATACGAGTCACCGTAATATAATCCCGGAAATTATATTACCCTAATTCATATGTGCATTCGACATCATTTCATATAGTCAAGGTGGCGTGTCAATCAAATTAAACAACGTGAGATTAAGATGAACTAAGAGTAGATATGAGTAGAAACGTTCGAGTATAAATGCACAAGTAGTCAAGTAATTCCTACTTCAAGTCTATATGCCGGTTGTAGTCTAGACTCACCAATGTACCCTATGACTCGGGGTTGACACTAATGAACTCTAAATCCCTACAACCAACGCTCTGATACCATCTGTAGCGACCCGACCAAATCGTCATTGACGGCGCCGTCTACTTAGGTCCCGTTACGTGGTCATAAGTCTTTAAAACAACGTTGACCAAAAGATATGTCGCATTCATTTCAAATGTAAAGGTTGTTCAAGTTTTACAAGAATAGTTCCACCACAAGTTACGATACCAAGTTTAAGTACAAATGAAACTTATGCGACACAATTTAAAAGTATCCAAAAGACGCTCCATGTATGCATGTATACTCGACATCCAATGCAAGTATCAAAATAATGAGCGGAAGCATGTATCATGTATCGTTCAAGGACCTGAGAAAAACATAGAAATCTGTCAACGAAAACGTTGGTGAAATCATAGGTTTAAGTAAATAAGTACAAGTGAACCACAAGATTCGCCTCAATGAAATAATAGTAATACATTCCAAAAGTTTGTTTCACGAGCACCCAATTATCAATGCTTAACATTTCCTTCCATTGAACCCCATCACTTAGTGCTAGAACATACACTGTTTCTCGAAAATATATTTCATTCGTAAACGGTAGCGAACCGTTTGAATGAGGGTTTGTCAAACCCATATGGATCCATACAACATAAGTTCTCGCTTACACCCGGCAAGTGTAACTAATGATAATCGAATTGAGGATTTTGTTCTAAACTCGTATGTAGAATGTTTGTTTTCCTGTACTTGTGTTCACTTAGTTCAAAAGAATCGTTTATGTTTTCTCATCCCAAATATAAGTTCAAAAAGAGTAAAAGTGGGACTATGATCTCACCTTGAGTGCACGAGTAGTAAAGTACTTCAACAAGTAAACGTGTGCAAAGAACAATGCTAGTCTTGACCTAAACAATAGGTTGTATCAATAACGGTAAACACGATAGGTCAAAGATGTTCAATTAGTCCTATGGCTCGTTACGACTCGATTATTTAGCATGTGAAATCAAATTGCCAAGTTTCATGCAAGATACAAGTATATAAATAAGTTAGGAAGGTTGCATAATCATTTGGTTAAGTTTGACAAAAAGTCAAACTTTGGTCGGTCAAAGTCAACGAAAGTCAACACGTTCGGGTCGGGTTCCGAACTATTTTTCTAATCTTAGAAATCATATATGAGCATGTTGGCCAAGTTACATGTTAATCGGAGGTGCGTAGCATGCCAAACATTATTCAAAAATTGACCAAGTTGGACAGAATTCTGGCCAGGCCATTTGGCGCGCCGCGCGGGGTAGGGGCGCGCCGCGCCACCCTCTGTGCAGGTCTGTTTCTGTTTTTCCCCAAGTATGCACGAGCCAAAACCTTTTCCAACCCAACTCTTGACCCGCAAACACTTATAATGCCTATTATATATCGTTGGAAAGGTATTTTGACGAGGAATACAACTAAGTACATTTCATCAATCAAACTTCCACTTACAACAACCAAAAACCGTAATTAAACATTCATAATCAAAGTTTAAGTTCCAAAAACGCATTTTATGATTCGGGCAACCAATTTACATGTATGTTATGCCGTTTCGAAGGTAATCAAACACACATTGCAACAAAACACTTAACAACAATATCTCATAGCATTTGACGCATCAAAAGTTCATGTAAAGCTCATCAAACCCTAATCCAAAATCACAAATTCAACAATCTTGCATATGAAACTAATCCATGTCAACCTACATACCAATTTGAAGCTAGTGATGTTAGGAACACAATTAAAACATGAACTTTCATCATTCAACAACATATGAACACCTAAAACTCAAGATTAAGCAAGCATTCTTTCAATATGAACTAGTTACATCAAAATATCAAAAACGAGCATACAAATCACATAAACAAACTAGACTCGAGCCATAGACACTAATTAACAACCTTATAACTTAAAAATCTCAAGAACACAAGAATTAGTGATTTTAGAAAGTTACCCAAAATTGATGAAATCGGTATGGAAACGAAGAGGAGATCACGAGGAGTTCAAATATGCAATTTGTTTTGATCGAATCCTTCTTGAACGAATTTGGATGATGATTGAAGGTTTGAGGGTTTTGAGAGAAAAAGGTGAAGTATTATTTGGGAGGTGATAAAATGAATGGAGGGGAAAGAGTTGACTAGTTGACCTAGTCATCTCTTTCTCCATTTGGCAACTTTAGTCCCTCAACTTAGGAAACGGGTACGGGAATTACCTAAACGAGATAATTCAAACGCGTATTAACGAGATGTGTTATAAACATATAACGGAACTTAAATAGTTAAACGGAAAAGTAAATGGAAAAAGGCGGGATGTTACAGAGTTTAACCATAATTTTTGGATATAGTTTCATGTTCATAATAAAAATCATTTTCTCAGAATAACAACTTTTAAATCAAAGTTTATCATAGTTTTTAATTAACTAACCCAAAACAGCCCACGGTGTTACTACGACGGCGTAAATCCGGTTTTACGGTGTTTTTCGTGTTTCCAGGTTTTAAATCATTAAGTTAGCATATCATATAGATATAGAACATGTGTTTAGTTGATTTTAAAAGTCAAGTTAGAAGGATTAACTTTTATTTGCGAACAAGTTTAGAATTAACTAAACTATGTTCTAGTGATTGCAAGTTTAAACCTTCGAATAAGATAGCTTTATATGTATGAATTGAATGATGTTATGAACATCATTACTACCTTAAGTTCCTTGGATAAACCTACTGGAAAAGAGAAAAATGGATCTATCTTCAACGGATCCTTGGATGGCTCGAAGTTCTTGAAGCAGAATCATGACACGAAAACAAGTTCAAGTAAGATCATCACTTGAAATAAGATTGTTATAGTTATAGAAATTGAACGAAAGTTTGAATATGATTATTACCTTGTATTAGAATGATAACCTACTGTAAGAAACAAAGATTTCTTGAGGTTGGATGATCACCTTACAAGATTGGAAGTGAGCTAGCAAACTTGAAAGTATTCTTGATTTTATGTAACTAGAACTTGTGGAATATATGAAGAACACTTAGAACTTGAAGATAGAACTTGAGAGATATCAATTAGATGAAGAAAATTGAAGAATGAAAGTGTTTGTAGGTGTTTTTGGTCGTTGGTGTATGGATTAGATATAAAGGATATGTAATTTTGTTTTCATGTAAATAAGTCATGAATGATTACTCATATTTTTGTAATTTTATGAGATATTTCATGCTAGTTGCCAAATGATGGTTCCCACATGTGTTAGGTGACTCACATGGGCTGCTAAGAGCTGATCATTGGAGTGTATATACCAATAGTACATACATCTAAAAGCTGTGTATTGTACGAGTACGAATACGGGTGCATACGAGTAGAATTGTTGATGAAACTGAACGAGGATGTAATTGTAAGCATTTTTGTTAAGTAGAAGTATTTTGATAAGTGTATTGAAGTCTTTCAAAAGTGTATAAATACATATTAAAACACTACATGTATATACATTTTAACTGAGTCGTTAAGTCATCGTTAGTCGTTACATGTAAGTGTTGTTTTGAAACCTTTAGGTTAACGATCTTGTTAAATGTTGTTAACCCAATGTTTATAATATCAATTGAGATTTTAAATTATTATATTATCATGATATTATCATGTATGAATATCTCTTAATATGATATATATACATTAAATGTCTTTACAACGATAATCGTTACATATATGTCTCGTTTAAAAATCATTAAGTTAGTAGTCTTGTTTTTACATATGTAGTTCATTGTTAATATACTTAATGATATGTTTACTTATCATAGTATCATGTTAACTATATATATATTCATATATATGTCATCATATAGTTTTTACAAGTTTTAACGTTCGTGAATCACCGGTCAACTTGGGTGGTCAATTGTCTATATGAAACATATTTCAATTAATCAAGTCTTAACAAGTTTGATTGCTTAAAATGTTGGAAACATTTAATCATGTAAATATCAATCTCAATTAATATATATAAATATGGAAAAATTCGGGTCACTACACGACGAACCTCATGGTTCATCAACTTCCACACTATAGCGAACACGCGCTTAACAATCGAACACCAAAACCCATTTCCATGGCGTGGTAGAAACATCTCCCAAATACTAAGGAATGCTTGGTTGCACCAAGTCTTACGCCCTTCGCCCATTAATCAAACCTCACCATAGGGTACTTCCATTAGGAACGTCACCCATGTCAATAACATGCACAAACAATGCATCTAATAAACTCAAATTCAAACGGCACTTAATAAATAATCAAAGGACATATTTATTAAAATGAAACGTACCTTAACGTCTCCTTGCCGCACCTATCCCCGCTAACTCGGGACATTCCGACTTATGATGTCCTTCTTCTTGGCAATTGAAACACACCATACCATCACCCTTTGGTACCGAACATTCCCAAGACTTTTGACCCCTCATGCCACAATTGTAACATCTAGATGCACTAGAATCCAGTATACCCGTCCGTGCACCAACCGTGTTCACGCTCGGACCCTTAGTCCTCTTACTCGGAGCACCATACGAAACAACCCTTCTCTCACTTGAAGGTTCACCAATCTTTGATCGCGTATACGACTCGAAACCTCTAGCCACGGTGAATATTTCCGCAAACGGTTTCGCGTGACCCCCGGCTAATCTTATTCTTCAAGTCATCATTCAAGGTTCGATAGAAATCTTGCATCAATAAATTATCATTCCCCAAATACTCCGGGCAAAAACGAGCCTTCGCCATAAAGGTCGTCTTGAGAGTATTCAAATCCATAGAACCCTGTTGCAAATTTCGCAACTCATTACGCATTTCTGAAAAATCGGCTGAAGTCCAGAACTCCTCGAAGAATTCCTTCTTAAACCCGTACCATGATAACGCCATAAACGGTTCACCACCGACAAGATCAATCTTACCATCCAACCAATCCTTTGCCCTACCCCGCAACAAACTAGTAGTGAGTCTCGTCTTCTTCTCAGGAGGGCATTCAATAGTACGAAAACACCCTTCGACATCCGAGATCCAATTTGTGCTTACCAAAGGATCTGGTTTCCCGTCATATATCGGGGGTTTAGTCCTCATGAAGCTCTTAAGACAATGCTCCATTTCACTACTACCTCGAAATTCGGAATACTTCCTATCCATTTCTTCTCGAAACGCACTCATTTGCTCCGCAACGGCGGCCGCAACTCTAGAGTTAAACTCCTCGTCATTCGTATCGATCTCGTTTCGCGTCGTCATTCTAAAGAATGCAAAACGATTAGTCCACAAACGTATAAAACAACACGCTCCACACCGGTCCATCTTGCTAAACACTCGTCGTACATCACTTGTTAGACACAATTTGCACCCGTAATAAGGTTTGCAAGTAATTATTACGCACACACGCCGTATCGACTTGTTAGTACAACGACCGCCTCGCTCGATGATATAAACAAACACAAACAGAATTCTACGCGATATAACACACGCGAGAATTATCATCACAACACAATAACATATTAATAATATCCGCATTACTAATATCGACGTTAGTCCACCTACAACAAGGCAATAACTATAACCTATTCCGACCCGTTCACCTACAAGTCCCGTAACAAATAAGCACACACAAAAGTCTAAGTCTAGGCACCTATCTCAAGTCGCCTAAATCCCTTAGACCATGCTCTGATACCACTTGAAACAACCCAACCAGTTAACCATCCGAAAATGTGCCACAAAAAAAATTTTATGGGACAGTTGATCTGGACGGTGTCCAAAAGCTTGGACGGCGTCCAGAACTTAAGACTGGGACGGCATCCAGCCATCTGGGACGGCGTCCAGATGTACTAAAACAGCCTGATCAGTTTTTCGAACACACGCGGGTGAAAACCCGCTTCCCAACACTTTTAAACCAAAACACTTTCAAAATATATTACAATAGTTTAAACTAAGAGTTTTTCACAATAAAAACCGAGTTTTACGACACCGGGCCCACAACGACCCAAAATACCACAAATGACTATTTCGACCTGTTAGTTTATACAAAAACATATACCGAGCATAGGATTGGGGACACGCTACCCAATCCTAATCAAATCCAAAAGCAAGTCTTCTAAAGCAACTACGCAAGTCCACTAGTCCCCGCGCTTACCCGAGCCACCGCATCCATGCAATCTATAAAAATGTAAACAACGAGAGAGTAAGCTAACGCTTAGTGAGTGATAACATACTACATACATATATATATGTATAAAATGGACACGCCACAAAATATCAAATACCGCATACCGAAGCATCCAAGTATAAGGCAAGCTAAGCTAAGCATACCGTAGTCACTAAGCAACAAGCTATAGATACATCAACAAATATAAGTTCACCAACGACGATGTGAACAACGCCAAGAAGCTACACCCGGAGGGTTAGCTACATCATGACAATACAACAATATAAATATATACAACAATATAAATGACCAAGGTTAACCCCTTAACCCAAAACCGAGAACCAAATACAACAATGAAGATTGGCCGAACTACACGAGCCTTAGTAATCCGAAACCACACGAGATTACTATCTTCACAACATCGAGGTTGGCCGAACTACACGAGCCTTAGTAATCCGAAACCACACGAGATTACTACCTCAATAAGATGACCGAACTACACGAGTCATCGTGAATCCGAACTACACGTGATTCACTTCTCCAATAACAAAACCCACGGTCACGGGATTATAAAGTCCACCACATCGGGGTTATCCAAAACCACATCACAATACATGTGATAACGTACACACAAGTGTACACCTCGCTAAAAGGAGGTAAACCAAAATGCACAACCGTGCCAATTGGACTCATACAAAAGTCCATCAAATCCACCTATATGTGAAGTGAGCTTTATAACCGAGAACCACTTCACCCGACCCGTACCCATCCTACACATACATATGCACATAGGATATTAATACTCACCCTGTCGCCTTGAAGAATTCTTCCAAGTAATCCGCAACTCGTCAATGGAAAGTACCTATTCCATTATCACAAATTCAACAACACACTTAGATTGGATTTACAAACCAACCCAATTTGACACTTAGTGCAATTTCGACCCAAATTCACCTCCAAGTACAAACCGCGCCTAAACTAACCAATAATCAATAACACAAGTGATAATGGTCCTAATATGCCAATTAAACCCGAACACAAGTGTTAAACACTTATCGTTCTCAAAATCGCCCATTAACCCTAATTTTTTACCCATAAGGTCAAAATCTCATCATTTACAAGTTTTGACACCAAAACATGTTTAACTCGGTTTTATACTTCAACTTAATCCATTTTAAGTTTACAAACCTCATCGAATCGACATTCGGGTCACAATCATCGTCAAACCCTAATTTTGACTCTAGTCAAAATTAGTCAAACACGAGAACCCTAAAAGTCTTCAAAACACCAATAATCACTAATGCTAGTGATTATACACCCTTTACAAGTCCTAAACATGGTTAAATCATTAACCAACCCAAAACCCGCCTTTAACACTTATAAACCCGAATCTTGGTGTTAATCTTCAATTAACAACTAAATGGGTTCCATCTATGAACATACAAGCCAAAAGCCTCAAATTTGAATGATGAACACGAAAATAAAATTCAGAGTTAGAGCTTACCACTAGTATCACCGTGTAGCTAAGAACGAGGAGAACACACTTGTCAACTACGCCAAAGATCAACTCCCGATCCTTCCTTTCCAAAAATCCTTTTGAAATCAAATGGGTGTTTGAGTTTGAGAGGAAAAATGAAAAGAAAAGGGAAATTAAAATGAGAAATGAAATGAATGGATGAGGTTAAATCCTCAAATCTGGCTCAAACGCGAAAAGACCAAATTGCCCTTGCTCCTCATTTAAAATTACATAAAACCGGCACCAGTTTACCCGTATTGCCGCGCCGCGGCCTAATTCGTCACGTCGCGACGATTTCCTTGAACTAGGATCATTTTTAAACTAACTTCTGGTCTGGATTTCTTCGAAACGCCGCGCCGCGGCCCTCTTTGTCGCGCCGCGACACCATGCCCCTCCTGATTCATTTTTCTCACGTACAACTTCAACACATGAACAAGTCTCGAACCTTTCATCCACTAGTCGTACGTACACTTTACACCTATAAATCATGTACGGGGAAAAACGGGGTGTTACACTTACAAAAACGACTTGTAACTTATATTTCTGACTATAAACCTATACTTTTTCTGTTTAGAATCATAAAATAGAGTTCAATATAAAACCATAGCAATTTGATTCACTCAAAACGGATTTAAAACGAAGAAGTTATGGGTAAAACAAGATTGGATATTTTTTGATTGTTGTAGCTACGGGAAATATTGTAACAATTCTATACAAATCATATCCTAGCTAACTTATATTGTATTATACATGTATTCTAATATATTATGTAATCTTGGGATACCATAGACACGTATGCAAATGTTTTGACATATCATATCGACCCATGTATATATATTATTTGGAACAACCATAGACACTCTATATGCAGTAATATTTGAGTTAGCTATATAGGGTTGAGGTTGATTCCAAAAATATATATACTTTGAGTTGTGATCTAGCCTGAGACATGTATACACTGGGTCGTGGATTGATTCAAGATAATATATATCAATTTATTTCTGTACATCTAACTATGGACAACTAGTTGTAGGTTACTAACGATGACAGCTGACTTAATAAACTTAAAACATCAAAATGTATTAAAAATGTTGTAAATATATTTTGAACATACTTTGATATATGTATGTATATATTTGTTATAGGTTCGTGAATTGACCAGTGGCCAAGTCTTACTCCCGACGAAGTAAAAATCTGTGAAAGTGAGTTATAGTCCCACTTTTAAAAATCTAATATTTTGGGATGAGAATACATGCAGTTTTATAAATGTTTTACGAAATAGACACAAGTAAATGAAACTATATTATATGGGTGAATGATCGAAGCCGAATATGCCCCTTTTGCTTGGTAACCTAAGAATTAGTAAACCGATCTACTAATTGACGCAAATCCTAAAGGTAGATCTATTAGGCCTAACGAACCCCATCCAAAGTACCGGATGCTATAGTACTTCGATATTGTTTTTATCATGTCCGAAGGATTTCCCGGAATGATAGGGGATATTCTTATATGCATCTTGTTAATGTCGGTTACCAGGTGTTCACCATATGAATGATTTTTTTCTCTATGTATGGGATGTATATTGAAATATGAAATCTTGTGGTCTATTATTATGATTTGATAATATATAGGTTAAACCTATAACTCACCAACATTTTTGTTGACGTTTTAAGCATGTTTATTCTCAGGTGATTATTAAGAGCTTCCGTTATTGCATGCTAAAATAAGGACAAGATTTGGAGTCCATGCTTGTATGATATTATGCAAAAACTGCAATCAAGAAACTTATTTTTGATGTAATATATTCTTATTGTAAATCATTATATAATGGTCGTGTGTAAACGGTATATTTTAGATTATCATTATTTGATAATCTACCTAATGCTTTTTAAACCTTTATAGATAAAATAAAGGTTATGGTTGTTTTAAAAATGAATGCAGTCTTTGAAAAACGTCTCATATAGAGGTCAAAACCTCGCAACAAAATCAATTAATATGGAACGTTTATAATCAATATGAACGGGACATTTCAGTTGCGATCCGAGCGTTGGTCTTAGAGAACCAGAAATTTGCATTAGTGTGTCTTATCGAGTTTGTTAGGATACATTAGTGAGTCTGGACTTCGACCGTGTTTTCTTTAAAAATGATTGCTTAACACTTTTGTTGGAAACTATATATTATTAAAATGTAAATATTATATGATTGATAACGCCAAAATTATACATGTTTATTGTCGTTATTTCGATCCAATGTTGTTCCATTTGTATGTAATTGTTATACGTATGTATTGTAATTCATGTACATTTGTAAAAAGTCCATTGTGAATGAATAAATGAAGACCAACAGCGAAAACAGAGTTAAAACGAAGATCGAATGTGTAAAACAGCCCGAAACCACTGAAACAGGTCCAAATGCGGCGCATCTCTCTTAGATGCGGCGCATCTTTACACCAAATAACTCCCGACAGTTTCAGATGCGGAGCATGAAGACTTCTGGGCCAAAATAGCAATAGATGCGGCGCATCTGAGATGGATGCAGCGTATCCAAGCCAGATGCGGTGCATCTGTCCCAGATGCGGCGCATCTGACCCCCTGCCGACAGTCCTGAGTGCAGAATCGAGCTGGAATCTACTGAACGTAAAGAGATGCGGTGCATCCCAAAGAGATGCGGCGCATCTGGTCACTTTCTGGCCAAAATACCTAACTTTTGAGGCTATTTAATGAAGCAAATGGCTACTTACTTGGAGACCTTCACTACTACGTTCTCCCCCAGTTTTAAGACGATTTTCAAGGTCCAAGGAAGGCTGCAAGTTAATCTCCACTCTTTCAACATCAATATTAAGCTAGGATCGTTTATCGCAATTGGTACTATTGTTCTATATCTTTTTAACATGAATTCAACTTGTATTTACTGTTTCATTAGTTCTACTATGATTATGTTAGGCTAAAAGCCTTGTGTGTTTGCTTCAATGTAAGATTTATGGCTTGGGATTGTTCTATACTTTGATGTTATGCTAGTTATACATATGTTTGATTGATTTAATTATCTAGTTCAACCGTAAGAACCATTGTTATGCATGTTTAGATCATTACTTCAATTATATAGATTGCAACCTATTAATGTGAGTTAACTAGGAAAACAATCTATACTTCAATACATCTAGTAATCTAGACGATTAGATACATACACTTAAGTGATTTTGTTATGTGTTTAATTCGGTAATTGAATAATTTCCAAAGCAACATAGTTATGAAATTACCTCAAGTGATTGTTGTAATTAAGGTTTCACGTGAGTTTAATCGGGTTGAATCTAGTTAGTTAATCAATCTAAATCACCATGTTCTTTCAAGAAATCCATTGTTGTAACTATCTTTATATTCTAGTTCAATTATACGAGTTATGACTTGATTTATGTGAATTTATCAAAGGCTATAATTTGTACTTCAACACCTAGTGATCTAGACACCTATATGTGAATATAGGATGGTAATTGGATGATATTTAGGTTTTACAATCATGTAGTTTACTTAGAGTGATCTTAGTAAACTAGGTTTTATGTGAATTTAACCAAGAAAGAATCCTGTTGATTAAACATAGTTCTTAAGTTTATAGATATTGTGAAATTGATATAAACTACTCTTTTGTAACTATCGCATAACGGTTTTAATTATAAAAGAACAATCCCTGTCATCTATCAAGCATAGAAGTAAACACCGCATTCTCATTATTTTCATTCATTATATTTATTTACTGTTTCGTTAAACAAAAACACAACTTCAAATATAAACCCCCTTTTTAGAATAATTAATCGTGGTAAAATCATTTAAACAAACTTCTCCATGTGGATCGAACTGGTCAATTTACTTGCTGGTTACTACATGATCGGGTTTTAGTTGCTTGTATTATGTGTTAATTATTAAGCATATTGTCTACATTTTAAAGGTTACGTCTTGACACATCAACTTTTTGGCGCCGCTGCCGGGGAGCGGTTTTGTTAAAAGATTTTAATAAACTTTGAATTATTCGATCCTTTTGTAGGAATTCAATTCCTAGAAAAGTTACTTTTTATTGTAAGCTTGTATTTTTGCAATTGGTTTGTTTGTGTTGTTGTGATTGCAGGATAGGCATTAGTGCATGAATCTACATTCTTCCAACTCTAATTTAATTCCTTCATATCCTGAACCTGAAAGAGAACTTCACGAACGCTTAAGAGCTCAAGAAGTAGAATCTCTTGCTCAAGGTTTAGAATCACTTTCGTTAGATTCTAACTCTGAACCAATTGTTCAACCAATCATCGAGCCAGTCATTAAAGAAGAGGAAGAGATGACTGCTACAAATCAAATGATGGATGCTTTGATGAAGGCAACAAGGACATGACAAGGCCACGCAATTGTTCAACCTACGATGACTGATGGTTTTGAAATAAAGGGACAATTTCTCCACATGGTGACTAATACATGTCAATTCGGTGGAGCCCCAAATGAGGATGCTAACGAGCATCTTCGTAAGTTTGTAAGCATTTGCAAGATTTTCAAAATCAAAGATGTCTCCGATGAAGTTGCATGTCTAAAAATCTTTCCATGGTCCCTAAAGGATGATGCAAGAGATTGGCTAGACTCATTACCGGAAGGTTATATTGAAAACTGGAATGATATGATGGACAAATTTTTGTCAGAATTCTTCCCCGCTTCGAAAGCAGCAAAATTGCAAAGTGACATAAATCACTTCAAGCAAAAGTCTAACGAGACTCTTTATGAAGCTTGGATCCGATTTAATAAAATGCTTAGGGTATGTCCTCAACACGGGTTGAATACATTTCAAAAAGTCCAAATTTTCTATAAAGGAGTCAATGTGGCTACCCGGAAGGATATAGATGTTGCAGCAGGAGGATCAATCATGAAAAAAACGCCCGAAGACGCTCACACGATAATTGCCGATATAGCAGCCCATTCTCATAATTGGCATCAGGAGATGGAATTCTCTAGATCGTCAACAGTTGCTAATGTCGAAAGCAACGATGAAATCGCTGCATTAAAAGTTCAATTGGCAAATCAAGCAAGGCAAATTGAGAAGGTAACCAAAGAAATGCACGCTATCAAGGTAGGGTGTGAGTTGTGCCAAGGTCCCCATCTCACACGAGATTGCAACCAAACGACGATGGAAGAGCAAGCAAATTTCCTAGGTTACATGCGAAAAGGTGAGATGAATTTTGACGACTTTCCGGCGGTTGAAGCAAATAACCGGAAATATCCTCCTGTCAACAGTTATCAAATAGGAGGACCTTCAAGTTCAAACAACAACTACCACGGAGGGAATGCAGGTTACCAAAATAACCGAAATTTCCAGAATCAAAATCAAAGAAATACACCACCGGGTTACAATCATCTAAACAATCGTAATCAACCGCCACGAAATTACCAAAATAATTTCCAACACAATCAACCACAAGCACAACCACAAGCACTTATACAACCACAACCTGAGAAGAAATCCGGTTTAGAAGATCTGTTGAGAGATTTTATGGTTAAACACGAACAAAATGCAGAAATTCAAACTCAGCAAATTCGCAATCAACAAGCTACGATTCAAAACTTAGAAAGGGATGTTGGAAGGATCTCACAGTTACTAGCAGAGAGACCACCTGGTGCTCTCCCCTCAAATACTCAAGTGAATCCTAGTAACAATCAAACAAGGAATGAGCATGTAAATGCTATAACCACTAGAAGAGGTTTAACTACTAACCCAGAGACCCTTAAGTCCCCGGAAGTTCCCTTGTCTCCTTCTGTTTTGCAGGAGCCTGTTGATATAGATGAGCATGTTGAAAAAGAGCAAGAGAAAGGTGATCCACCGGAGGTCATATCGAAGAAAAGTGAAGAACCACCAGTGAAGGTGTACAAGGCACCTATTCCATACCCAAAAGCGTTGAAGAAAGACAGACTCGCGATCCAATATCAGAAATTTGCGGATATGATCAAGCAAATCAGCATTAACATGCCACTCGCAGAGGTTCTTAAGGGTATGCCCCATTACGGGAAGTTTTTGAAAGATCTCATATCCTCGAAAGGAAAATACCAAGAAGTATCTGCCACATTCCTCCATGAGGAGTGTTCGGCCATCTTGAAAAAGCAAAATGTACCTCCAAAATTGGGAGATCCGGGTAGTTTTATCATACCATGTATGATGGGTGATTCGGTAGTGTATGATGCGCTAGCCGACCTAGGTGCAAGTGTTAACCTAATGCCTTACTCGTTATACTTGAAACTTGACTTAGGAGATTTGAAACCAACCCGGATGGGTATTCGATTAGTAAACCAATCATTTGATACCCCCATAGGTATAGCCGAGGATATTCTTGTAAAAGTTGGCTCACTTGTCTTTCCCGTCGACTTTGTTATTCTAGAAATGCAAGAGGACACAAAAGTTCCTATCATTTTAGGACGTCCTTTCCTTAACACTGCAGATGCTATCATTAATGTCCAAAAAGAACAATTAAGTCTAGGTGTGGGAGACGAGAGAATAGTTTGTAATATTGACAAAGCCATTTTAGACCCACTTCCACCGATGACTCTTGTTTTCAAATTGATGTTATAAACTTTTGTGTTGAGAATGAATTACAGGAGCTACTTGAAATTGATACCTCGGGGTTTGCCCCGGTGAGTGAAAGTGAATATTTCAATATTGATGAGGATTTTGATGAGTTAATGAAAGCGGTCACGGATGATGAGACCATGAAAGAAGAGTTTCCTAAGGAAGAAGAATAATTTGAAGATATCGGAAATAAAGATAGATTCCGAATAAAGAATTCCTTGGAAGAACCACCCGTACTAGAGCTTAAGGAGTTACCCAAACACTTGGAGTATGCTTACCTCGAAGGTACATCTCAATTTCCAGTAATTATTGCTTCACATCTTTCCGGTAACGAGAAGAAAAGGTTAATCTCTGTTTTGAAAACCCATAAAAAGGCTATAGCCTGGAAAACGACCGACATTCCAGGGATAAACCCGTCTTATTGTACACATAAAATTCTCCTTGAAAATGACTTCAAACCAGTAGTACAAAGACAACGCAAGCTAAATCCCAACATGAAAGAGGTTGTTAAAAAGGAGGTAGTCAAGCTTCTTGACGCCGGGTTAATCTACCCCATCTCCGATAGTCCTTGGGTTAGTCCAGTACAAGTAGTAACCAAAAAGGGGGGTACAACCGTTATTGTAAATGAAAAAGACGAACTCGTTCCAACTAGAATGGTTACCGGCTGGAGAGTCTGTATTGATTACAGGCGTCGCAATGATGCCACTAGAAAAGATCATTTCCCGTTACCTTTTATTGATCAAATGATTGAACGATTAGCGGGGAAAGAATACTATTGCTTTCTAGATGGTTTCTCCGGTTACTTCCAAATTCCAATTGATCCCAACGACCAAGAAAAGACCACATTCACTTGTCCTTTTGGGACCTTTGCCTATCGCCGCATGCCATTTGGTTTATGCAATGCACCCGGAACCTTTCAAAGGTGCATGATGGCAATTTTTTATGATATGGTAGAGGATTGTATGGAAGTCTTCATGGATGACTTTTCCGTGTTTGGAGACTCCTTTGAATCATGTCTTTTTAACCTTGAACGTATGCTTATCCGATGTGAGAAAGCAAATTTGGTCCTGAATTGGGAAAAATGCCACTTCATGGTGAAGGAGGGCATTGTACTTGGTCACAAAATATCTCGTGCGGGAATAGAGGTAGATAAAGCTAAAATTGAAGTTATCTCTAAGCTACCTATACCAACGAATGTCAAGGCAATTAGAAGCTTTCTTGGTCACGCGGGATTCTATAGGCGATTTATCAAAGATTTTTCTAAAATCGCCCGCCCATTGACCAAGCTTCTTGAAAAGGATGCTCCATTTGACTTTGATTCTAATTGCGAAAATGCATTCTCGATTCTAAAGTCAAAACTCACACAAGCTCCCATTATCGTATCTCCGGATTGGAGTATGCCATTTGAGCTAATGTGTGACGCAAGCGACTATGCCTTAGGTGCTGTCTTAGGACAACGACCCGATAATCATTTTCTTCCAATTTATTATGCAAGCAAAACGCTAACGGGAGTTCAAATTAATTACACCACCACGGAAAAAGAGCTCCTAGCGGTTGTTTATGCGTTTGATAAATTTCGGTCATATTTGGTGTTGTCCAAAACCATTGTTTACACGGATCATTCGGCTCTTAGGTACTTATTCTCGAAACTAGATGCAAAACATCGTCTCATACGTTGGGTTCTTCTACTTCAAGAGTTTGACATTGAGATACGTGATAAGAAAGGAGCCGAGAATCTAGCCGCCGATCATTTATCCCGACTTGAAAACCCTGAATTAGATAAACTCGATGATACAATCATCAAGGACACATTTCCGGACGAATCTCTAATGAGGGTTGACAAGGAATCTGAAATCCCATGGTTTGCCCATTTTGCAAACTATCTTGCTTCAAGCATTCTTCAAAAAGGACTTTCTTATCAACAAAAGAAGAAATTCTTTGCGGATTTGAAGTCCTATTTCTGGGAACATCCCGACCTATTCCGTGTTGGTGCAGATCAAATGATTCGCCGTTGTGTGTACGGAAAAGAGGCTCAACAAATTCTCGAGCATTGCCATCAAGGGCCCACCGGCGGTCATTTCGGACCAAACCACACCGCAAGAAAAATCCTTGACTCGGGCTTTTATTGGCCCACAATCTTTAAAGATGCCCATAATTTTGTTCGGACTTGCAATGCATGCCAACGAACGGGTAACATCACGAAAAAGGATGAGATGCCTCAAACCGGCATCCAAGATTGTGAAATCTTTGATATTTGGGGAATCTATTTCACGGGACCATTTCCAAGTTCCCATAAGTGCAAATACATCCTAGTAGCCGTTGACTATGTATCTAAGTGGGCTGAAGCAAAAGTTTTACCTACGAATGATGCTAGGGTGGTGGTGAACTTCTTGAAAAATCTCTTCTCGCGATTTGGAATCCCAAAAGCGCTCATATCCGATCGAGGAACTCATTTTGCCAACAACCTCCTTGAAAAGGTGTTGAAGAAGTATGGCGTAACTCATCATTTCTCTACTCCGTACCACCCGCAAACGAGTGGTCAAGTGGAGAACACAAATCGTGCCTTGAAACGCATACTTGAGAAGACGGTTGATAACAACCCTAAGATTTGGCAACGCAAGTTGGATAATGCTTTGTGGGCCTTTAGGACTGCTGTTAAAACACCAATCGGTACCACACCATTTAGACTTGTGTACGGTAAAGCATGCCATCTTCCGGTTGAAGTGGAACATAGAGCATACTGGGCATTAAAACTTTGTAATTTAGACATGGAAAAGGCTGGTGAAAACCGATTCATGCAATTGCATGAATTGGAAGAGTTGAGGTTAGAAGCGTACGAGAATTCGAGCTCGTATAAGGAGAAAACGAAAAGGTGGCATGATGCCCGATTGAAAGAAGTGAAAGAATTTAAAACCGGTGATAAGGTTTCGGTTTTTAACTCACGGTTTAAATTTCCCCCCGGAAAGTTGAAGTCCCGATGGACGGGACCTTATTTGGTGAAACAAGCATTCCCATCGGGATATGTTGAGTTGTTTGGAAACGGAAATACCTTCAAGGTGAATGGTCATCGCTTGAAACTCTATTTCGATGGAGTGGACACCACGGTTCGAGATGACATCACCCTATTCCCCAACGCTAATTAGCTTGAGACGGAGTCGCGTGAACGACTCGTTAAACTTCACAACATGTATATAGTCCCACTCGTGTACGTATTTTAATATATTTGAGTGTTTTGAGTGATTTCTAAGTTATTATACGAACCAAGTTGTTTAGGGACCTTCTGAAATGTTTAAAACGCGAAAAAAACGTCAAAAACTGGTGCAACAGGTGCAGATGCGCCGCATCTGTGATGGATGCGCCGCATCTGCAGACAAGAAAAATTCCGTGAACTTTGAATGCGCTGAGAAAGGGTCATGCGCCGCGTTTGGACCATCATATGCGCCGCATCTGCTTCAGATGCGCCGCATCTGATCCAGATGCGCCGCATCTGATACAGATGCGCCGCATCTGTGTCTGTATGTTGGATTCTGCCCAATTTTTTTGCACAAATATGGGAGTTTATCATTTTTTCTCATTTTTTCACCTACTACTCCGAATTCCATCTCATTCTCTCTCAAAATTTCAATCTCTACTCACTAATTGAACCGATTAATCCCATCTTTGAGCATCAAATCCGAATATCAACATGAGAAAGGTAAGATTAATCCTAAACACTTCATGATTCTTGTGTTCTTCAATCTAAAAATCAGATTTAGCTTGTTCTTAGTGTGAGGATGTTTGAATGTTCATGTTTTGGTCATTATATGCTTAAATTGTTGCTACTAATCCTTATTCATGCTCTAATTTCATGATTATTTGCTTAAATCTTTACTTTGGAAATTAGGGTTCTTCATGAATTTAGGGGTTTCGGACTTTTGGCCATTAAATTATTCAATTGAGATATTTTGAAGTTTGATTACTAGTATACATTAACAAAATCGCATGAACCTTTGTTGAATTACACGAACACACAAATTATTGAATTTTAGGGTTCTTGAATTAGGGATTTTGACTTTTGTTAACTAGTAAGTGTTCTAAGTTGAAGTTATGCAAATCATTACTTATGGTAAACACATGTGAACCTTAACTTGGTGTTATTTCGATTTGAAAGTAATTATTATATAAGTTAAGGATTATATGATTAAGCATTTTGATGAAGTTGTTGACTTGAGATGAATTTAATGTTCTAAATGTATGAAAACCATTGATTGCATATTGTTTAACATGCTTTTTGATGAATGCCTATGGTTCCATATGTTATGACATTGCAAGTGTTTGGTGAAATGAAGCATGCTATGTATGATTATACTTGTAAAGTGATTTGAATCAATTGGCATACTAGTTCATGTTTGCTAAGAGTGAAAATAGTTCATACCATGTTAAGATATTGGTTAACATAAACATTGAGATTTAATTGAAACTTAACATATCCACATGGTTTTCGCTAGGTACAATATGAAAGATGTTTTGAAATTCTTTAACGCTAATCAACTTGGTTTGTTATTTTGTTTGTTTGGTTTTGTTGTGTTTTTGTAGACTAGAGCATCATCATCAAACCCAAAATCAAAGAAGCAAAAAGCCCCAGCAATTGTAGATGAGGATACAAGTGAAGAAGAACATGCTGCTGAAGAGGAAGAAATGGATATTGATAACCGGCAGTTAAATGTCCGTGGATTAACCACTCCGGATCCATGGATCAATGCAGTTTTGAGGCATCCAGAATACCATGAACGGATGAAGGCACTTCTACACAAAGATGTATATCCGGGGAAATATATCGATTGGACACCATTAGAGGAAGCCGGCGAATATCAAAATTTTCGCAACCTTTTCCGAGTAACGTATCACGGACATCGAATATTTGCTTGGGAAAACCTGTTCAGAATGCAAGAAAAAGTGTATCAACTTTTAGTCAAAGAATTCATTGGTTCACTTAGGGTTGATTACACGTCACCAACATCGGGTACATTTATGAGATTTCGTCTTGGAGGGCAAGACAGGACATTAACGCTGCTGCAATTTGTGAAGGCGTTGGATATTTATGAAGGGTTACCACATCAACTGATGCAAAATTACTTTAATCAATGTATATACTATGTTTCTTCTTTTAATCATTCAGAAGCATGGGTGGACATGAGCAATACCGCATATAGTGCAAGCAAGCAGACTTGTAGCAAGCTACGTACCTACGAGCACCGATGTGTCCAACGATTCATTTCAAGTACCATAAACTGTCGAAAAGACAGTAGTGAAAAAGTCACCAACTTGGATATATGGTACATTCACGCGATAATGGATCACTCCCATGTTCATATCCCACGAATGATTTCACTTTCCTCCTCGAAGAAAGGAAAAAGATTACACCAATCATGGGCGGCCATTTTGTAACCAGGATTGCCGAACATTTTCGAATCAACACAAGTGGGTTAGAGGAGAAACATATGATTGCCTTTGATAGAGTGAGTTATATAAGGGTGAACATTTTGATGAGAGGGTCGAACGGCCTTCTAACTAGGTATGAGGATCCCGTGAACAGGCAACCAGAACAACCCCAACAGCAACCAGATCCACAGCCGAATGTTGGAAGTAGTTCGGGTCCGGGAAATGATTGGGAGGCTTACATGGCACGCCAGTTTTCAGGTATGCTACTCCATAGTGATCAAAACACCTAAAGGGTAATTGATCACTACGATGCAGGTAACAGGGAGATGCAACATTACATTGATGTTGCGAATGATCGAACATGGTATACTCAAGCGGGGCAGCAAAATCAGCTTAATTGGATACATGAACAGACAGTGTCATACACTGCAGATCCCGCTAACTATACCCCCTCTCCTTGGCCTGCATACGATCCTTGGGTTCGAATGGGTGATCCATATCCCGCGCCTTATCCTCCTCCTCCTAACCCGCCTACTGAAGACACTGCGGTCGTCCCTGCTCAAGGAACTTATCAGGGGTACAACCCCTCAATATTTCAGGACGACGACGCGGGAAATCAAAGCGAAGGTGGAGCTGGCCCAAGTAACTCATTTTGGGGATTTTTCTAGAGGATGACGTAATTTTTCCAGATGTGTGACAGGTTTGGTTGATGTTGGTTTATTTCAAAAACAATTTCTTTTCAAGTTTGGTGTGTAATAACTAGATAATATTTTGGATAATTGTGATTTGAATAATTTAGATAATTGTAAGTGGGGTTTTTAGTACATGGAGTACACCCCCATTTTTTTGTGTGAATCGTATGGTACCTTTGTTTGAATTGCTACAGGTGAGCATTGTGCTATATGCTGCATTTTTACAAAGACTGGCAGTAAGTTCAGCACATAATTGATTGGTGATTGTTTTGTGGTTGCAAGAAGCGGATGATGTTCTTATGCTGGCATTCAGTTCAGCGCCATCATCCCGTGAACTTCGGTTTTAAACCTTGAAAGTAATAAACTCTCTTACACTCTTTGACCCTCTTGAATTTAAATTTTTCTGATTTCTTGTAACGAGGACGATACATGAACTCAAGTGTGGGGAGGAAGTTATAAATTCTTTCGGGTTTTTGATTTTAGTTAAAAAGGCTTAAAATGGTGAAAATTTTTAAACTTTTATCTTCATAAATTCAAATTTTGTTTAAAGTTTGTAGATTTTAAAATTAGGTGTATACACCGAAATTATTATCACAAAACAAATTAAGAAACAACCAAATGATTGAGTTTGTCATATAAAAGATATAATCATCATGCTATACCACATTCTGGATGAAATGAAAGTCATCAAGTAATTTGTTGTTCTAACAATCTAATCCAATGCTCATCCATGTAATGATTGTGATGGAAGTCAAGTCTTCCAATATGACACACTTGCTAACTTCTGTTAGAAGTCGTAGTCCAGAACAGCTGTAGGTTGACGAAAAATCTTGAAAAGTCATCTCTATCATCGGCTGGAAATCCACCTCACCTCAGCATCAAACAGGGTTTTTGGTGGTCAGACTTATCCTAACCATGAGATGGATATGTCTCGTATAATGGGGGGGGGCACAGTGCAAATTAGCTTTTAAGACTAATGAATCTAATCCCCAGATGGATGATCTCCGTAAAGATCAACCGCATCTATGTTGACCGCGGTTAACATACATATGCCATAACAAATTGAGGTGTGCAAACTCATGGTTCACCGATGATATTTGGACATGATATAGTTTCTTCTAAAACTTATGCTATTTTATGAACTATATTGTGTAAAACCATTTTTAGGACATCCGGTTTCAAGTTCCATGATACTTCAATCATGGGGGTGAGTAGCTTGCTAAGCGCCGACTGAGGCTTCGGTTTTCAGTTACCCTCAACCGGACTTTGAGGTTAAAACCGGAAAACTTGATTAGTGTAAAAACTAACATGAATAACTTTCAAAACATAAAAGTTTTTTAGCAAAGGTCCTAATTTCCCTAAGGATCCAAATTTTCAAGAAATGTGGACTTTAAAACCCACCTTTCGACTTTGGCGTGATTTCATTTCGCGTGTGTGCTCCAAAGGTGTGTGTACTCAAAACGCGTGAGTTTGATTCGTGTGTGAAATAAGTGTGAGTGTGATATATTTTGACCCGAGTGTGATTTCCATATAGCGTGAGTTATTGTGTTACTAAATAACTTGTGTGTCTTGTGTATTATATCGAGAGAGTGTGAGTCCCATTTTTTTTGTGTGTTCTCATTTAAATAAGTGTGTTTACTGTAGTAAATTTCGATTTCTTGTAAGTCTTGCTTGAGGACAAGCAAGGTTTAAGTGTGGGGATTTTGATAACGCCAAAATTATACATGTTTATTGTCATTATATCGATCCAATGTTGTTCCATTTGTATGTAATTGTTATACGTATGTATTGTAATTCATGTACATTTGTAAAAAGTCCATTGTGAATGAATAAATGAAGACCAACAGCGAAAACAGAGTTAAAACGAAGATCGAATGCGTAAAATAGCCCGAAACCACTGAAACAGGTCCAAATGCGGCGCATCTCTCTTAGATGCGGCGCATCTTTACACCAAATAACTCCCGACAGTTTCAGATGCGGAGCATGAAGACTTCTGGGTCAAAATAGCAACATATGCGGTGCATCTGAGATGGATGCGGCGCATCCAAGCCAGATGCGGCGCATCTGACCCCCTGCCGACAGTCCTGAGTGCAGAATCGAGCTGGAATCTACTGAACGTAAAGAGATGCGGCGCATCCCAAAGAGATGCGGCGCTTCTGGTCACTTTCTGGCCAAAATACCTAACTTTTGAGGCTATTTAATGAAGCAAATGGCTACTTACTTGGAGACCTTCACTACTACATTCTCCCCCAGTTTTAAGACGATTTTCAAGGTCCAAGGAAGGCTGCGAGTTAATCTCCACTCTTTCAACATCAATATTAAGCTAGGATCGTTTATCGCAATTGGTACTATTGTTCTATATCTTTTTAACATGAATTCAACTTGTATTTACTGTTTCATTAGTTCTACTATGATTATGTTAGGCTAAAAGCCTTGTGTGTTTGCTTCAATGTAAGATTTATGGCTTGGGATTGTTCTATACTTTGATGTTATGCTAGTTATACATATGTTTGATTGATTTAATTATCTAGTTCAACCGTAAGAACCATTGTTATGCATGTTTAGATCATTACTTCAATTATATAGATTGCAACCTATTAATGTGAGTTAACTAGGAAAACAATCTATACTTCAATACATCTAGTAATCTAGACGATTAGATACATACACTTAAGTGATTTTGTTATGTGTTTAATTCGGTAATTGAATAATTTCCAAAGCAACATAGTTATGAAATTACCTCAAGTGATTGTTGTAATTAAGGTTTCACGTGAGTTTAACCGGGTTGAATCTAGTTAGTTAATCAATCTAAATCACCATGTTCTTTCAAGAAATCCATTGTTGTAACTATATTTATATTCTAGTTCAATTATACGAGTTATGACTTGATTTATGTGAATTTATCAAAGGCTATAATTTGTACTTCAACACCTAGTGATCTAGACACCTATATGTGAATATAGGATGGTAATTGGATGATATTTAGGTTTTACAATCATGTAGTTTACTTAGAGTGATCTTAGTAAACTAGGTTTTATGTGAATTTAACCAAGAAAGAATCCTGTTGATTAAACATAGTTCTTAAGTTTATATATATTGTGAAATTGATATAAACTACTCTTTTGTAACTATCGCATAACGGTTTTAATTATAAAAGAACAATCCCTGTCATCTATCAAGCATAGAAGTAAATACCGCATTCTCATTATTGTCATTCATTATATTTATTTACGGTTTCGTTAAACAAAAACACAACTTCAAATATAAACCCCCTTTTTAGAATAATTAATCGTGGTAAAATCATTTAAACAAACTTCTCCCTGTGGATCGAACTGGTCAATTTACTTGCTAGTTACTACATGATCGGGTTTTAGTTGCCTGTATTATGTGTTAATTATTAAGCATATTGTCTACATTTTAAAGGTTACGTCTTGACACATCAGTGATATATTAACCTCTTAATGTGTTTGATATTGTGTGATAGATGTCTACCACTAGTACAAATCCCATCGATTCACCTAATAATGATGAAGAGTCGAATATATTTTGGGAAGATTCACAAATTTCCGAAGAGGAACCGGAAGAAGAGGAACCAGAAGAGGAGGAACCGGAAGAGGAGGAACCGGAAGAAGAGGAACCGGAAGAGGAGGAACCGGAAGAGGAGGAACCAGAAGAAGAAGAGGTTCTGGAGGAAGAAATATTGATACCTATAGTAAATCGATTAAATAAAAGAAAATCCTCAACCAACGGACCAAAGTTAATAATGGTCAATGGTGTTTCCGCCGAGGAAGCAAAATATTGGGAAGATTATCAATTTTCTGATAAATCGAATCCCGATGAGGATTCCGATGATGTTATAGAAATTACCTCGACCCAATTTAATAAAGCGAAAGAAAATAATAAGGGAAAAGGTATAAAAATAGAGAAACCCGATTTCAACCCCGATGAACTTTATATGTATCGGCAACATCCGTATTTCCTAAAATGTAACAATGACCCGGGAACCTCTAAACCACCAGTTTTTTCTAAACTATTGTGGAAAACGACGGCTCGTATTAGAGGAACACCATATATTCCTAGAAAATTAGGAAAACGAACCAAGTCCGAAGAAGAAGAAACCAGTGATTCAGATTAGAGGTTGTAATCATGTTGTGTATTATATGTATTGTAGTGTGCTTGTACTTTTATGTTCTATGTAAAAATTGCTTGTATTGTTTGTTAATTATCTTTTACGAATCTAATCCTTGTCTATTTTACAGTATAAAAACAAAATGGACGTTAAGGGTAGATAATCGAATATTTTAGAAGATCTACCAGAGGATATGATTGAGGAAATCTTGTCTAGAGTCGGTCAGAATTCATCAGCACAATTAATTATGGCAAAATTAACTTGTCAAATATTTGAAAGACTTTCCAGAAATGCCTTAGTTTACAAAAGGTTTTCCTTTGATAGGTGGGGTATATCACATTGGGGAGACCGTAAGTTACGCCGCGTTTTCTTTAAAGCGTTAAATGCGGGAAACTCAAATGCAATTTTACGCTACGGGTTAAGAACCTATTTTGACTCATCATATCCCAACATAGGATTTCGTGAATTAGAAAGAGCTTCTAACATGCAACATAAAGAAGCATGTTATGCTTACGGGTTAGTGATGTTCGCTTCTTACCAAAGTGAGAAAAAGAACATCGGATTGCAGCTTTTAAATAAAACCTTCCCACAAGTGACGGATTCAGTAGTTGGGGTGAGAAACAAGGTTTTTAGATTATTACGGGGCTGTTGGACATTACGAAACCCTCGTCCTTTTGACGACATTACAACATGCTGCCTAGCCAATGGTCATAACGGTTATTTTCCACAAGACCAAGGATGGAAAGTCGTCTTAGTAAAACCAGAATGCATGACTTGTTTCTGGACTTATGAATTACGTGTCTTTATTTCCTTTGCTGAACAACTTGCGTATTAACTAGATTTATCTTCAAAACTGTCCTGTATCAAAGTGTACTATATTTCATGTTATATGTAATATAGCGATGTTGTAAGTTTGAAGAATATTTATATGTGATATATTATTATAATCAGTTTTTCATATGGAATTGTAGTAGTTGAATTGTATATTAGCTACTAAGTATGAACTTAACGGGTAGGTAGTACCCGAATTTAAACTTATAAAACGCTAATATGAAGAAAAAGGTTTTATAAATGAGTTCATATTATGCTACGAAATACTATTGACTACTCTTAATATTCTGTATGATTAACTCGATTCAGTTGGCTATTTTGAAGGAAATGGCACCGACTACTCGACACACCATGAATATGAGCGAAGAGGAATTTCGTACCTTTCTTGCTGCAAACATAGCCGCAGTACAGGCTGCGCTACATACCAACAATAACTCTGAATCTAGCAATACAGCTAATGGCGAAAGAAATCGTGTAGGATGCTCCTAAAAAGAATTCACTGCCTGCAAACCTTTGGAATTTGATGGAACCGAAGGACCAATTTGATTGAAACGGTGGACCGAGAAAGTCGAATCGGTGTTTGCCATAAGTAAGTGTACTGAAGAGGACAAAGTTAAGTACGCTACGCATACCTTCACAGGTACTGCGTTAACGTGGTGGAACACCTATCTTGAACAGGTAGGACAAAATGCTGCTTACGCACTACCGTGGTCGGCATTCGAGCAATTGATGAACGAGCAGTACCGTCCTAGAAACGGAGTCAATAAGCTCAAGGTAGAGCTTAGAGAGTTACGAACACAAGGGTTGGACATTACCACATATGAACGACGATTCACAGAGTTGTGCCTATTGGGTCTGGGAGCGTTCGAAGATGAAGAAGAGAAAATCGACGCGTTTGTAAAAGGGTTACCAGTAAGGATTCAAGAAGATGTGAGTTCACACGAGCCCGCTTCCATACAAAAGGCAAGTCGAATGGCTCATAAACTTATAAATCAGATTGAGGGAAGAATTAAAGAGTAGGCGGCCGAAGAAGCCAACACGAAACAACTCAAGAGGAAGTGGGAGGAAAACGGTGAAAAGAGTCACCAGTACAACAACAATAACAATTACAACCACAATCGCAACAACTATCCCAACAACTGCAACAACAATCGCAACAATAACCGCAATCCTAACAATAACTACAACAAACATCCCAACAACAACAACTACAATAACTGTTTCAACAACAATAACAATCCCAACAACAACCTCAATAACAACAACGACAACAAAAACCAAAAACAGCCATGTCATAGGTGTGAAGAAAATCATCAGGGGTTTTGCACGACATTTTGCAACAGGTGTAAAATAAATGGTCATAGCGCGACAAAGTGTGAGGTCTACGGACCAAAGTTTAACAGAACTAAAGGAACAAATAGTGTCGGAACAAATAATGCCGGAACGAATAGTGTTGGAGCAAGTAATACCAACGCTGTTTGTTATAAATGCGGAAAACTAGGCCACATTATTAGAAATTGCCCGAATCAGGGGAATACTAATGGGCAGGGCCGTGGAAGAGTTTTCAATATTAATGCGGCAGAAGCACAGGAAGACCCGGAGCTTGTTACGGGTACGTTTCTTATTGACGATAAATCTGCTTATGTTTTATTTGATTCGGGTGCGGATAGAATCTATATGAGTAGAGAATTTTGTGCTAAATTAAGTTGCCCATTGATGCCTTTGGATAATAAATTTTTACTCGAATTAGCAAATGGTAAATTAATTTCAGCAGATAATATATGTCGGGATAGAGAAATTAAACTGGGTGATGAAACGTTTAAGATTGATTTAATACCAGTCGAGTTAGGGAGTTTTGATGTAATAATTGGCATGGACTGGTTGAAGAAGGTAAGAGCAGAGGTCATTTGTTACAAAAATGCGATTCGCATTATGCGTGAAAAAGGAAAACCTTTAATGGTGTACGGAGAAAAGAACAACGCGAAGTTAAATCTTATTAGTAGTTTGAAGGCGTAAAAACTAGTAAAAAAAGGTTGTTACGTCATTCTAGCACACATCGAGGAAGTTAAACCTGAAGAAAAGAACATCAGTTATGTTCCCGTTGCAAAAGAATTTTCCGATGTATTTTCAAAAGAATTACCGGGATTACCCCCACATAGATCCGTTGAATTTCAAATAGACCTTGTACCAGGAGCTGTACCAATAGCTCGTGCTCCATACAGACCCGTACCCAGTGAAATGAAAGAATTACAAAGTCAGTTACAGGAACTTTTAGAGCGTGGTTTTATTCGACCAAGTACATCACCATGGGGAGCTCCTGTTCTGTTTGTCAAGAAGAAAGATGGTACATTCAGGTTGAGTATCGACTACCGAGAGTTGAACAAACTTACCGTCAAGAACCGTTACCCATTACCGAGAATCGATGACTTATTTGATCAACTACAAGGCTCGTCGATTTATTCGAAGATCGATTTACGTTCTGGATATCACCAAATGCGGGTGAAAGAGGATGACATTCCGAAGACTACTTTTAGGACGCGTTACAGTCATTACGAGTTTATGGTTATGCCGTTTGGATTGACTAACGCAGTGTTCATGGACCTCACGAACCGAGTGTGTGGGTTATATCTTGACAAGTTTGTTATTGTTTTCATCGATGACATACTTATTTACTCGAAGAATGATCAAGAGCACGAAGAACATCTGAGAAAAGTGCTAGAGTTGCTGAGAAAAGAAAAATTATACGCTACGTTTTCAAAGTGTGCATTTTGGTTGGAAGAAGTTCAATTCCTCGGTCATATAGTGAACAAAGAAGGTATTCAGGTAGAGCCAGCTGATAACGCCATTTTCATACATATATTTTGGGCATTATCTTGGTCCATTTGTTGATATTTTAAAGACTTTGATGGAGATATCGTGTTATTTGAGCTTAATATGAAGAAAGTGTCAAGTTATGGTTCATTGGCTCATTAACGATGATTTTTATTGAAGATATAGCCAAAACGGAGTTAGAGTTGAAGATAAACGCGTCTCTGGTGAAAAAGTCAGTTTCCATCGCTTCAGGATGATGTTTATCGCGTTTTGGTCATCGTGATACGTGACAAAGTGCATCAGAACACGACATGGAAAAAAAGGGTGTTCTGACCAATCTATCACGTTTAAACAACCTTTGTCGCATCCTGGTCATCGCGGAACGCGATGAGGTGGTCGCGGATCGCGATGGTTTGTCGCGGAACGCGACCTGAGTCAGTTTCAGCTGTTTTCCAGATTCTATAAATAGACGAATTTTACCCCAATTTAGGGGATCCAGTTTTATTTTACAAATTTTCTTCCACAGCAACATTAGTTACGAATTCTTTTGTCTTTCTTCATTGTTTTACAAGGGTTTAAGCTACAATATCATTCTTGGTCAGTTTAATCTTTGTATTAACTTTTATTTACTTTTATTAAATTGTTCTTCATTCAATTCAATGATTATGTTTAATTGTTCTTATTATTTACTTGTTCTTTGCTTTACCATGAGTAGCTAAATATTTAGTATTCACTTAGATGCATGAACCTAGGTGATGGATTGCGATCTTTTGGTTAATAACAATTAATTAAAATTACACAAGTTTATGCCTAGCTAAGATCCACCGTTATTAAAGCTTATTGATTGTTAAATCACGGAAGTTATTGATTAACTAACGACAGTTAAATTGATTAATAGCTTTTACTAGATTATTGAACTTGAATAATTTAGGAATACGTGAGATTTTATGAGGGACACCGATAATAAAATTAATCGTATAGTGGTTGAACTTGAAATTAGTTGCAATAATTGTGAGGTTGTAAGGGACACCAAACCAACCTAAGTTAGATTATAATCTTGAGTAATATCAATGTGAATTGGTTAGTAACTCTAGGTTAACGACAGTTATACTTAGGTTATTAGTCTTAAACTGTAGGAATCGACAGATAAATACAGTGTCACATCATCATAATTGTTTACTTAACGAGTTTTAAACGAGCAATCCTAGCCTAGGGAATTGTAGCTAAGTGGATACCTTTGCTTCTTATTGAATTAAGTTTAATTTACTTTCGCGTTTAATCAGTTTTACAACAAAACCCCCTTTTAAATTTTAGAATAATTAATAGTTCAAGTTTTCAATTACCTGCTCTATGTGGAACGAATTAGTCAAATACTTGTTTAATTACTACACGAACTGGTTATAGTTGCCTGTATTGTGTGATAATCGATAGGTATTTAGCTAATAATTTAGAGTACGAAATTACACATCAACTTTTTTCTGGCGCCGCTGCCGGGGAGCGGTGTAATTATTGGAAATTGGTTAAGCGTTTGATTATTCGATCCTTTTGTGAGAAGCAATTCTTGCAAAAGTTCGTTTTCTGTTATCTTTGTTTGATTTTACGCGCAGTTTTTGTTGTGGTGTGATCGCAGGTTAGGTAACAATAACTCTGGAACCGTCTAGAGTTTACTACACACGCAGCAAAGCTAAAAAAGAACAGGAAATCGCCGAGGATTTCGATGAGTTACCTTTTTATATTCCGGATTTTGAGTATATTAAGGAAGAAGTTAACATGGCTGAAGGAGCAGCAGGACAGACTATGGAAGCGTTGATGAAAGCCACAAGGGCTGGTAACGGACATGCTATCAGGCAACCACCAGTCACTACAGATTTTGAAGTCAAGGGACAGATTCTTAATATGATAATTCATCAATGTCAGTTCAGGGGTACACCGAAAGAAGATGCATTCGAGCATCTTTGGAACTTTAAAAGCATTTGCAACTTGTTCAAGATTGCAAATATCGCGGAAACAGTTATCTATTTGAGGGTTTTTCCTTGGTCTTTGAAAGATGACGCCAAGGATTGGTTAGACTCATTGCCTGAAGGTGAAATTGATAGTTGGGCTACAATGGAAGATAAGTTTCTGCAACGTTTCTTCCCAGCTGCAAAGGCCGCTCAACTGCAGAGCGAAATTAATCACTTTCTTCAGAAGCCACATGAGACACTTTATGATGCTTGGACATGATTCGGAAAAATGTTACGTAATTGTCCTCAACACGGGTTGAACAACTTCAATAAGGTCCAAATTTTCTACAAAGGTGTTAATGTGCCAACAAGGAAAGAACTTGATATTGCTGCAGGTGGTTCTTTGATGAAAAAGACTCCGGATGACGCTTACGAAATCATCTCAGATACTGCCACGCATTCGTATGATTGGCATCAAGAATTAGATGTTTCTCGCTCTTCTCATGTCGCTAGTACCGAAACTAGTGATGAGCTCGCATCGGTTAGAGCACAACTAGCAACTGTTAAAAGACAAATGGAATCGATGACTAAAGAGATGCATGCTATGAAGGTGGGTTGTGAATTATGCCAAGGACCGCATCTTACCAAAGATTGTGATCAAGCATCAATGGAGGAACAGGCTAATTATCTGGGTTATGTTAAGAAGGGAGATTTTGCCCTTAATGAATTTTCGGGTGGAAGACAGTTTTTCAATCAGGCGAGCAATACGGGTGGTAACAATTATCAGAGTGGTAATCAAGTTTATCAAGGTAATCAGGGTTATCAGGGCAATCAGAAGGTTTATCCGTACAGGCCGCCTGGGTTTAATAATAGAAATCCGCAAGCACCAGCTAGGAATTTCCAGCAGCCTATGCCACAAGTTCAGCAGCCAGAAAATAAGATGCCTCCGTTGGAAGAATTGCTAAGGGGTTTTATTATGAAAACAGATGAGAGTATCACTGCTTTGAGGCAAGATGGGGAATCGACAAAACAGCAAGTTAGAAATCAGCAGGCTTCTATTCGGAACTTGGAACGGGATGTAGGACGTATTGCTCAATCGTTATCGGAGAGACCACCGGGTGCTCTCCCAGCTAATACGCAATCTAATCTCAACAACAAGGTGCCGGCTAGAAATGAACACGTGAATGCTATAACCACTCGAAGTGGTTTGGTTACTAACAAGGAGACTCCGAAGTCTTCTCCTATTGTTTCTTCTAATGTTTTGCAGGTACCTATTAATGAGGAGAAAAAGGAGGAAGAGCCTGAGTTAGAAAATTCGCTTGACGAAGAGAAAAAGGAAGATGATCCGCCGGAGATCATAACTAAATCACCGCCGTTGAAGGAATACAAAGCACCAATTCCTTACCCGAAAGCATTGAAAAAGGATAAGCTCGCTAGTTAGTATCAGAAATTTGCAAACATGATTAAGCAGATTAGCGTGAACATGCCACTCACGGATGTGCTTCAAGGGATGCCTAACTATGGGAAGTTTCTCAAAGATCTTATCTCCAAGAAAGGTAAGTACCATGAGGTATCCGCCGCATTCCTCCATAAGGAATGTTCGGCCATCTTGAAAAAGAGCAAGATGCCTCCAAAATTGGGCGACCCGGGTAGTTTTCTTATCCCTTGTGCTATGGGTAATTCGGAAGTGTACGATGCACTCGCCGACTTAGGTGCTAGTGTTAACCTTATGCCATATTCGTTATATCTTAAACTCGGCCTAGGTGACTTGAAACCTACGAGAATGGGGATTCGCTTAGCAAACCACTCTTTTGATACCCCCATTGGAATAGCCGAGGACATATTGGTAAAGGTTGATTCACTTGTATTTCCAGTTGATTTCGTGATCTTAGAGATGAGAGAGGACACTAAGGTGCCCATTATTCCAGGTCGACCATTCCTTAACACCGAGGATGCTATCATCCATGTTAAAAATGAACAACTTAGCTTAGGTGTTAGGAATGAGAGGGTGATTTGTCACATTAATAAAGCCATGAGACACCCTATTTCAACCGATGATGAATGTTTTGCTATTGATGTTATTGACGATTGTGTTGAGCATGATTTGTAGGAATTGTTAAGTGTAGACATGTCGGATGTAATCATGATGGGTGAAGTCAACGGTGACTTCGACCCGGAAGTTGAGTTGGAGGAATTGCTAAAAGAGGATGAGCTTAAAGAATCGGAATCATTTGAAACTATCCGGTTGAAAAATGAATTCCGTATTAAAACATCTCTCGAAGAACCACCCACCTTGGAGCTTAAGGAGCTTTCACCTCACATGGAATATGCTTATCTTCAAGGTACGTCCCAATTGCCGGTTATTATTTCTTCGACACTTAACGGCGACCAAAAGGGTCGGTTGGTTTCCGTTCTCAAATCCCACAAAAGGCCAATAGCTTGGAAAACCTCAGACATACCGGGCATCAATCCGGCCTTTTGTACTCATCGAATCCTAATGGAAGATGATTTTAAACCAGTGGTACAAAGGCAACGTCGTCTAAACCTGAATATGAAAGAGGTCGTTAAGAAAGAGGTGGTTAAATTGCTCGATGCCGGGTTAATTTATCCCATTTCGAACAGCCCGTGGGTAAGCCCTGTTCAAGTTGTGCCCAAAAAGGGAGGCACGACTGTTGTTCTCAACGAGAAGGACGAACTTGTTCCTACTCGTACCGTCACGGGATGGAGAGTTTGTATCGATTATCGTCGTTTGAACAACGCCACTAGGAAGGACCACTTCCCGCTTCCATTTATTGATCAAATGCTTGAGCGTTTAGCGGGAAGGGAGTTCTATTGTTTCCTAGATGGATTTTCAGGCTACTTCCAAATTCCCATTGATCCGAAGGACCAAGATAAAACCATATTTACTTGTCCTTTCGGTACCTTTGCTTATCGGTTAATGCCATTCGGGCTATGCAATGCCCCGAGCACCTTCCAAAGGTGTATGGTCGCCATCTTTCATGACATGATCGAGGACTTCATGGAAGTTTTCAGGGATGATTTTTCTGTCTTTGGAGACTCTTTCGATTCGTGTCTTGCTAATATTGAAAAAGTGCTTAAAAGGTGCGAGGAATCAAACCTTGTTCTTAATTGGGAAAAATGCCACTTCATGGTGAAGGAAGGCATTGTCTTAGGGCACAAAATCTCTCGTGCAGGTATTGAGGTTGATAAGGCCAAAATTGATGTTATTTCGGGCCTTCCCAAACCTACAAACGTTAAAGCCATTCGTAGTTTTCTTGGTCATGCGGGATTCTATAGACGGTTCATTAAGGACTTCTCTAAGATTGCCCGACCAATGACTAGACTCCTTGAGAAGGACGTTCCTTTCGACTTTAATATTGAATGCGAGAACGCTTTCAACTTCTTAAAAGAGAAGCTCACACACACTCCTATCATGGTATCTCCCGATTGGTCTCAACCTTTCGAGCTCATGTGTGATGCTAGTGATTTCGCACTAGGCGCGGTTTTAGTTCAACGCCACGTTAATCACTTTAGACCTATTTATTACGTGAGTAAGACACTTACTGAGGCTCAATTGAATTATACCACCACGGAAAAGGAGCTCCTTGCGGTCGTCTTTGCGCTTGATAAATTTAGGTCATATTTGGTGTTGTCTAAAACGGTCGTTTACATCGATCATTCGGCCCTTAAGTACTTGTTCTCCAAACAAGATGCTAAGCCTAGACTCATTCGTTGGATTCTTCTTATCCAAGAATTTGACATTGAGATCAAGGATAAAAAGGGTGCCGAAAATTTAGCCGCGGATCATTTATCTCGTCTTGAATATCCAAACCTAGAGGAACTCAATGAATCGGACATTCATGATACATTCCCCGATGAGTCCCTTATGGGTATCGAAATTGAATCCGAAACTCCTTGGTTCGTCGATATTGCTAATTATCTAGCAGCGGGCATTCTTTCCAAAGGTTTAACTTACCAACAAAAGAAGAAATTCTTTGCGGATATTAAGTTCTACTTTTGGGATGCCCCACATCTTTTTCGAATTGGGGTGGATCAGGTGATTCATCGTTGTGTTTATGGGAAGGAAGCTCGACAAATTCTAGAGCATTGTCACCAAGGAACCACAGGTGGGCATCTTGGAGCTAATTATACGGCTAAGAAAATCTTCGATTCGGGATTCTATTGGCCTACCATTTTCAAAGATGCTAGTGCCTTTATCAAAACTTGTGATGCTTGCCAAAGGGCGGGAAACATCTCCAAAAGAGATGAGATGCCCCAAACAAGTATTCAAGTTTGTGAGATATTTGACATTTGGGGGATAGACTTCATGGGACCTTTTCCCGCATCCAACAAATGCAAATACATCCTTGTGGCGGTTGACTATGTGTCAAAGTGGGCCGAGGCCAAAGCTTTGCCTACTAATGATGCAAGAGTCGTCGTTGACTTCCTTAAAAATCTCTTTTCGCGTTTCGGGCTTCCAAAAGCCTTGATTAGTGATCGCGGTACGCACTTTGCAAATCAACTACTCGAGAAGGTGCTCAAGAAGTATGGAGTAACCCACCGTTTCTCCACGGCTTACCACCCTCAAACGAGTGGCTAAGTTGAGAATACTAACCGCGCACTAAAACGCATTCTTGAAAGAACGGTGAAAAACAGTCCTAAGATTTGGAACCGGAAGTTGAATGACGCGTTATGGGCATTTCGAACTGCGTATAAAACGCCCATTGGTACTACACCATTCCGTCTCATTTATGGAAAAGCGTGTCATTTGCCGGTTGAAGTGGAGCATAAGGCATATTGGGCACTTAAACAGTGTAATACGGACCTTAAGGAAGCGGGAGAACATCGGTTTTTGCAAATTCATGAACTTGAGGAATTGAGAAACCATGCTTATGAGAATTTGCGCATTTATAAGGAGAAGACGAAGTTATGGCATGATGCGCGTTTGAAGATGAGAAAAGAATTTGAACCGGGTGATAAAGTTTTGTTATTTCAATCTAAGTTCAAATTCTCCGCCGGAAAGCTTAGGTCACGATGGTCCGGTCCATTCGTGGTGAAGAAGGCTTTTCCGGCCGGGCACGTGGAATTGTTAGATAACGAGAGTAGAAGCTTTAAGGTGAATGGTCATAGGTTAAAATTGTATCACGAGGTATTCGATAACTCCGAGAGGGAGGACCTCACCCTCTACCCGAGAGACACATGAGCATGGGGATGAGTCGAGAAAACGACTCGTTAAAAAATCAAATCGTGTAGAGTTTTGTATCTCTGTTAGGTAAATTGTGTGTATTTTTGCTTTAATTCGAAAACCTTGAAAAATCCAAAAACATTATAAATTCAAAAAAAAAAAATAATAAGTCACCAAAACGCGATCAAAACCACCAGAACGCGACAGAATGATCAGAACGGACCCCATAGGTTGTCGCGTTTCAACCTAACTTATCGCGTTTGAATCCAGTTTGTCGCGTAACGCGACATCTTGTCGCGAAACGCGACACGTTCAGCAGGTCGGGGTATTTTAAGGGTTTACAGCCTGATTCATCACCACCACTCTTATATTTTTTATCTATCTCGTATTTTCTGCTCTCAATTGGCCATAACCCATCAATTAAATCTTCAATTTGCTCACGAATCTTCATTTAATCAACACTAACATCATGGCTAGGGTATGATTTAACCTCTTCTTGCTTGTTTTTCTTTCCTTCTCATGCTTAATTCGAATTACATTAGGGTTTAAGTGCAAAAACAAGTATGGGGGTGTGTTTATGTGTTATTGTTTGATATATATTGAAGATTATGTATGCTTAACATGTTATTACTTCGATTTTCATGCCTATTATCTATAATTTTAGTTTTTGATTTCTAGGGTTCTTAGGTATGATTAATTGGGGTTTTTGAATTTGTGAGTTAAATTGATATGTTTTGAATGTTGTAAGGTTGTTAGTTGAGTATGATTACCATGAATGCATGTTTAAATTGTCTAGATTTTGATTTTGAATTCTAGGGTTCATGTGTAATTAGGGATTTTGACTTGGTTGACTGGGTTTGACTCAGTTTGACTTTTAGATTGTGTTTAACATGTGCTGATGATATGTATGCTTTGATTACGTGTTTGGATTGTTGATTTACTTGGTTAAAGTTGCATATGTTACTAAGAGGACGATGTTAGTAGATTGATTTGTGTTGATTTAATTTGACATCCATGCTTTGTATTGTTTATAACTGTGAGGATTTGTATGATGATTAAGGATGATACTTGGGAATTTGTTATAAGTGCATGACAGTTGTTGGAGTCTTATATGATCTATGCTTTTGACATGTTTTTACGTGACCATTGACATTGTGTGCCTTAAGTTTACTTTTGAAGGAATGCAGGGTATAGCTAACGCTAACATGTCCTTTGGGATATATCTTTTTGGTTTGTTATTATGTTTGTTTTTCAGACAGGAGGACGTGCTAGTGCTAGGGGTGCTTCAAGTTACGGTACTGCGGTCAGTGCAGCTCAGGAGGTTGAACCGCAACCTCCAATTGCTCAATCAGAGTTGCATGTTAACTGAAGGTTTAATGGTTGATCCGAGGTAATTAAACAGAGAAAGGCGGATGTTTAAGAATTGATTCGGAAAGAATTTGAACCACACCGGGTGGTTGATTGGAATGTTTTGCAAAGGGGAGGTTTACATGCTACGGTTATGGAGTATTTGCAGTTGGAATGGCGCGGTAATGTGTATAATGATTGGGTTGCTTTCTTTGGTATCCATGAAATAGTTTACCGAGAGTTGGTTATCGAGTTTTACGCTACATATGTGATGAATCTTCACCCTGAAAACGTTGATGATCCAACGTTTATGACTTTTCGATTGGGTGGGGTTAACCGCTCTATGTCATTATTTCAATTGGCTATTTGTTTGGGAATTTATACCGATGAAGAACGCACACGAGTTAGTTTTCGAGATTATCTTTGGAGTGCTGAAAGAGTTATTGATATGATTGATCCTCGTGAATTTGATGCAGCTAGAGTTTGGGGGGATATTGCTTCTGATTCTGAATGGAGCCCGAGTAACTGCCCTTGTGTTCATATCATGGATCTCGCTCTTCGTGCAATTCAACGAATGGTTGCGCATACTATTACACATAGAAGAAGTGGGAACGAGAAGGTCTCTTTACCGGACCTTTGGTATGTGAACCAATTCCGAACCAAAATACCTACTTCGGTTTCTTATGGAGTGGCTTATTTTCTTAAACATCAGGGTAGTGGACTTCGTTCTGTGGGAAGTCCGATTCGAGGTTGTCATTTTATTACGAGGATTGCATCGATTTTTGAGATTGATAGATCGGATATGGAGCGAATTATTACTGAGGCGGTTGTGTTAGGAGAAAGTGTTTTCCGAGGAGCAAGAGTGATATCTATTGAGCACGGTCAGGTTATTCCGTATAGGGTTCGTCGTCGCCGTCCCCGAGATGCGCAGGGGGCACAGGAGGAGGATGAAGAGATGGCCGAAGGTGGTCAAGATGCAGGTCATGGTGTCGGGGGTCAGAGGTTTACCAACCGAGATTTGATGGAACAGATGCGTACTATGCAGCTCTATAATGAGGAAACCCGAGCACGCTCGGAAAGTCAGATTGCATATGGCATTAGTGAGGTTACGTATCATCACGATTGGCATCGACACAACATGGAGCTTGTTTCTCCTAATACCATCTTTACTCCTTATGGCACTCGTGTTCCATGGACTCCGGAGTCGACGGGTCCTTATCGGGTTTATGATCGCACAGCAGCTCAGGAAGTTTGGGAGGATATGGTCAGACGAAGAGGAGCAGGTTCTAGTTCTTAGTATGATGAAGGAAACCAGGGAGGTCAGTCAGGTGGTGGAGGTCCTTATGGAGGGCAGTATGATGGCTCTTATGGAGGGTATAACCCTTGGTGATTGGATGCGGTGGTGGCATGCAAAACAAACACTTTTTAATATCGTTTAGTTGTTTTTTATTTTGGATGACTGTAATCTTAATTAGGATGATGGTAGTTGTTAGTATTTAAACTTAATACTTTGGATTTTAATGGGGCGTTTCGGTACCATGGTGGTACCACCCCATTAATTGTGGTTGTGGTATGTATGTTTTCGTCTCAGGTTTCACGGTGGTTGTGCTTTATTATTTTTCAAAGTCTGGCAGTAAGTTCAGCACCTTACTTGATTATGATGTTTTGGTGATCGAGTGGATGCCGATGTTCTTATGCTGGCAGTAAGTTCAGCGCCATCGTACACCGTCTTTCCGCGATCTACGGATCTAAAAATCCGGGTTTCTCTTTTCTTTTCTTTTCCCTTTTTCACTATTTTGTCCTCTCGAATTTATTTTTGATTTTCTGATTTCATGTAAATGAGGGCATTACATGATCTTAAGTGTGGGGGGAGAGATATAAATTCTCGCGGATGTAATACACTTGGCTTGAGTCTTATTTTTGATTAAATTATTGAAAAATTTGAGAAATTTTAAAATTTTTGACTCATTCAAAAAGCCAAGTGTAGTTGTTTTATGAAAGCAAATGTTATCACTTTTGTAAGTTAAAATTGTAGGATGATTCAAGTGCATCCATGAAGGAAGTCAAGTCTTCCGAATGCCCGTCTTACTTGGTGTAGGAGACTTCCTAATCTACATCATTTCATACTGACATTGGTTAATACTTCATTTCACGATGTATTACACCGATGTATCGTACTGTGGGAAGAGGAGCCTTGAGCTTCAACCGTGCTGTCTTTTTATGTAAGAGCAATGGCTTCGTGCTAGCGTTTGCTTAGACAACGCACACCATGGGCAAAAGCCATGGTAACCTTTAAAATACGGGAATGTAGTATCTGCTTCCTACATTTTCTTAAAATTAGCATAAAAGCTAAGATGCGTGGGAAGTGGGGTCTAAGTGAAATGTCCCGTTCTTATTCATTAAAAACGTTCCATATTAATTGATTTCGTTGCGAGGTTTTGACCTCTATATGAGACGTTTTTCAAAGACTGCATTCATTTTAAAACAAACCATAACCTTTATTTCATCAATAAAGGTTTAAAAAGCTTTACGTAGATTATCAAATAATGATAGTCTAAAATATCCTGTTTACACACGACCATTACATAATGGTTTACAATACAAATATGTTACAACAAAATAAGTTTCTTGAATGCAGTTTTTACACAATATCATACAAGCATGGACTCCAAATCTCATCCTTATTTAAGTATGCGACAGCGGAAGCTCTTAATAATCACCTGAGAATAAACATGCTTAAAACGTCAACAAAAATGTTGGTGAGTTATAGGTTTAACCTATATATATCAAATCATAATAATAGACCACAAGATTTCATATTTCAATACACATCCCATACATAGAGATAAAAATCATTCATATGGTGAACACCTGGTAACCGACATTAACAAGATGCATATATAAGAATATCCCCATCATTCCGGGACACCCTTCGGATATGATATAAATTTCGAAGTACTAAAGCATCCGGTACTTTGGATGGGGTTTGTTAGGCCCAATAGATCTATCTTTAGGATTCACGTCAATTAGGGTGTCTGTTCCCTAATTCTTAGATTACCAGACTTAATAAAAAGGGGCATATTCGATTTCGATAATTCAACCATAGAATGTAGTTTCACGTACTTGTGTCTATTTTGTAAATCATTTATAAAACCTGCATGTATTCTCATCCCAAAAATATTAGATTTTAAAAGTGGGATTATAACTTACTTTCACAGATTTTTACTTCATCGGGAAGTAAGACTTGGCCACTGGTTGATTCACGAACCTATAACAATATATACATATATATCAAAGTATGTTCAAAATATATTTACAACACTTTTAATATATTTTGATGTTTTAAGTTTATTAAGTCTGCTGTCCTCGTTAGTAACCTACAACTAGTTGTCCACAGTTAGATGTACAGAAATAAATCGATAAATATTATCTTGAATCAATCCATGACCCAGTGTATACGTATCTCAGTATTGATCACAACTCAAACTATATATATTTTGGAATCAACCTCAACCCTGTATAGCTAACTCCAACATTCACATATAGAGTGTCTATGGTTGTTCCGAAATATATATAGATGTGTCAACATGACAGGTCGAAACATTGTATACGTGTCTATGGTATCTCAAGATTACATAATATACAATACAAGTTGATTAAGTTATGGTTGGAATAGATTTGTTACCAATTTTCACGTAGCTAAAATGAGAAAAATTATCCAATCTTGTTTTACCCATAACTTCTTCATTTTAAATCCGTTTTGAGTGAATCAAATTGCTATGATTTCATATTGAACTCTATTTTATGAATCTAAACAGAAAAAGTATAGGTTTATAGTTGGAAAAATAAGTTACAAGTCGTTTTTGTAAAGGTAGTCATTTCAGTCGAAAGAACGACGTCTAGATGACCATTTTAGAAAACATACTTCCACTTTGAGTTTAACCATAATTTTTGGATATAGTTTCATGTTCATAATAAAAATCATTTTTTCAGAATAATAACTTTTAAATCAAAGTTTATCATAGTTTTTAATTAACTAACCCAAAACAGCCCGCGGTGTTACTACGATGGCGTAAATCCGGTTTTACGGTGTTTTTCGTGTTTCCAGGTTTTAAATCATTAAGTTAGCATATCATATAGATATAGAATATGTGTTTAGTTGATTTTAAAAGTTAAGTTAGAAGGATTAACTTTTGTTTGCGAACAAGTTTAGAATTAACTAAACTATGTTCTAGTGATTACAAGTTTAAACCTTCGAATAAGATAGCTTTATATATATGAATCGAATGATGTGATGAACATCATTACTACCTTAAGTTCCTTGGATAAACCTACTAGAAAAGAAAAAAATGGATCTAGCTTCAACGGATCCTTGGAAGGCTCGAAGTTCTTGAAGCAGAATCATGACACGAAAACAAGTTCAAGTAAAATCATCACTTGAAATAAGATTGTTATTGTTATAGAAATTGAACCAAAGTTTGAATATGATTATTACCTTGTATTATAATGATAACCTACTGTAAGAAACAAAGATTTCTTGAAGTTGGATGATCACCTTACAAGATTGGAAGTGAGCTAGCAAACTTGAAAGTATTCTTGATTTTATGTAACTAGAACTTGTAGAATATATGAAGAACACTTACAACTTGAAGATAGAACTTGAGAGAGATCAATTAGATGAAGAAAATTGAAGAATGAAAGTGTTTGTAGGTGTTTTTGGTCGTTGGTGTATGGATTAGATATAAAGGATATGTAATTTTGTTTTCATGTAAATAAGTCATGAATGATTACTCATATTTTTGTAATTTTATGAGATATTTCATGCTAGTTGCCAAATGATGGTTCCCACATGTGTTAGGTGACTCACATGGGCTGCTAAGAGCTGATCATTGGAGTGTATATACCAATAGTACATACATCTAAAAGCTGTGTATTGTATGAGTAAGAATACGGGTGCATACAAGTAGAATTGTTGATGAAACTGAACGAGGATGTAATTGTAAGCATTTTTGTTAAGTTGAAGTATTTTGATAAGTGTATTGAAGTCTTTCAAAAGTGCATAAATACATATTAAAACACTACATGTATATACATTTTAACTGAGTCGTTAAGTCATCATTAGTCGTTACATGTAAGTGTTGTTTTGAAACCTTTAGGTTAACGATCTTGTTAAATGTTGTTAACCCAATGTTTATAATATCAAATGAGATTTTAAATTATTATATTATCATGATATTATCATGTATGAATATCTCTTAATATGATATATATTTATATATACATTAAATGTCTTTACAACGATAATCGTTACATATATGTCTCGTTTAAAAATTATTAAGTTAGTAGTCTTGTTTTTACATATGAAGTTCATTGTTAATATACTTAATGATATGTTTACTTATCATAGTATCATGTTAACTATATATATATATATATCCATATATATGTCATCATATAGTTTTTACAAGTTTTAACGTTCGTGAATCACCGGTCAACTTGGGTGGTCAATTGTCTATATGAAACATATTTCAATTAATCAAGTCTTAACAAGTTTGATTGCTTAACATGTTGGAAACATTTAATCATGTAAATATCAATCTCAATTAATATATATAAACATGGAAAAGTTCGGGTCACTATAGTACCTACCCGTTAAATAAATTTTGTCCCGAAATTTTAAGCTGTTGAAGGTGTTGACGAATCTTCTGGAAATAGATGCGGGTATTTCTTCTTCATTTGATCTTCACGCTCCCAGGTGAACTCGGGTCCTCTACGAGCATTCCATCGAACCTTAACAATTTGTATCTTGTTTTGCTTAAGTCTTTTAACCTCACGATCCATTATTTCGACGGGTTCTTCGATGAATTTGAGTTTTTCGTTGATTTGGATTTCATCTAATGGAATAGTGAGATCTTCTTTAGCAAAACATTTCTTCAAATTCGAGACGTGGAAAGTGTTATGTACAGTCGCGAGTTGTTGAGGTAACTCAAGTCGGTAAGCTACTGGTCCGACACGATCAATAATCTTGAATGGTCCAATATACCTTGGATTTAATTTCCCTCGTTTACCAAATCGAACAACGCCTTTCCAAGGTGCAGCTTTAAGCATGACCATCTCTCCAATTTCAAATTCTATATCTTTTCTTTTAATGTCAGCGTAGCTCTTTTGTCGACTTTGGGCGGTTTTCAACCGTTGTTGAATTTGGATGATCTTCTCGGTAGTTTCTTGTATAATCTCCGGACCCGTAATCTGTCTATCCCCCACTTCACTCCAATAAATCGGAGACCTGCACTTTCTACCATAAAGTGCTTCAAACGGTGCCATCTCAATGCTTGAATGGTAGCTGTTGTTGTAGGAAAATTCTGCTAACGGTAGATGTCGATCCCAACTGTTTCCGAAATCAATAACCCATGCTCGTAGTATGTCTTCAAGCGTTTGTATCGTCCTTTCGCTCTGCCCATCAGTTTGTGGATGATAGGCAGTACTCATGTCTAGACGAGTTCCTAATGCTTGCTGTAATGTCTGCCAGAATCTTGAAATAAATCTGCCATCCCTATCAGAGATAACAGAGATTGGTATTCCATGTCTGGAGACGACTTCCTTCAAATACAGTCGTGCTAACTTCTCCATCTTGTCATCTTCTCTTATTGGCAGGAAGTGTGCTGATTTGGTGAGACGATCAACTATTACCCAAATAGTATCAAAACCACTTGCAGTCCTTGGCAATTTAGTGATGAAATCCATGGTAATGTTTTCCCATTTCCATTCCGGGATTTCGGGTTGTTGAAGTAGACCTGATGGTTTCTGATGCTCAGCTTTGACCTTAGAACACGTCAAACATTCTCCTACGTATTTAGCAACATCGGCTTTCATACCCGGCCACCAAAAATGTTTCTTGAGATCCTTGTACATCTTCCCCGTTCCAGGATGTATTGAGTATCTGGTTTTATGAGCTTCTCTAAGTACCATTTCTCTCATATCTCCAAATTTTGGTACCCAAATCCTTTCAGCCCTATACCGGGTTCCGTCTTCCCGAATATTAAGATGCTTCTCCGATCCTTTGGGTATTTCATCCTTTAAATTTCCCTCTTTTAAAACTCCTTGTTGCGCCTCCTTTATTTGAGTAGTAAGGTTATTATGAATCATTATATTCATAGATTTTACTCGAATGGGTTCTCTGTCCTTCCTGCTCAAGGCATCGGCTACCACATTTGCCTTTCCCGGGTGGTAACGAATCTCAAAGTCGTAATCATTCAATAATTCAATCCACCTACGCTGCCTCATATTCAGTTGTTTCTGATTAAATATGTGTTGAAGACTTTTGTGGTCGGTATATATAATACTTTTGACCCCATATAAGTAGTGCCTCCAACTCTTTAATGCAAAAACAACCGCGCCTAATTCCAAATCATGCGTCGTATAATTTTGTTCGTGAATCTTCAATTGTCTAGACGCATAAGCAATCACCTTCGTTCGTTGCATTAATACACAACCGAGACCTTGCTTTGATGCGTCACAATAAATCACAAAATCATCATTCCCTTCAGGCAATGACAATATAGGTGCCGTAGTTAGCTTTTTCTTCAATAACTGAAACGCTTTCTCTTGTTCATCATTCCATTCAAATTTCTTCCCTTTATGCGTTAATGCAGTCAAGGGTTTTGCTATTCTGGAAAAGTCTTGGATGAACCTTCTGTAGTAACCAGCTAGTCCTAAAAACTGGCGTATGTGTTTCGGAGTTTTCGGGGTTTCCCACTTTTCAACAGTTTCTATCTTTGCCGGATCCACCTTAATACCTTCTTTGTTCACTATGTGACTGAGGAATTGAACTTCTTCCAACCAAAATGCACACTTTGAAAACTTAGCGTACAATTCTTCCTTCCTCAATACTTCTAACACCTTTCTCAAATGTTCACCGTGTTCTTGGTCATTCTTTGAGTAAATAAGTATGTCATCAATGAAAACAATGACAAACTTGTCAAGGTATAGTCCACACACTCGGTTCATAAGGTCCATGAACACAGCTGGTGCATTAGTTAAACCAAACGGCATGACCATAAACTCGTAATGACCGTAACGTGTTCTGAAAGCAGTCTTTGGAATATCATCTTCTTTCACCCGCATTTGATGATACCCGGAACGTAAGTCAATCTTTGAATAAACAGACGAGCCTTGTAGTTGATCAAATAAGTCGTCGATTCTCGGTAGTGGGTAGCGGTTCTTGATGGTAAGTTTGTTCAACTCTCGGTAGTCGATACATAACCTGAATGTACCATCTTTCTTCTTGACAAACAAAACAGGAGCTCCCCACGGTGATGTGCTTGGTCGAATGAAACCACGCTCTAAAAGTTCTTGTAATTGGCTTTGCAGTTTTTTCATCTCGCTGGGTGCGAGTCTGTAAGGAGCACGAGCTATTGGTGCATCTCCTGGTACAAGATCTATTTGAAATTCAACGAATCGATGTGGGGGTAATCCCGGTAAGTCTTTCGGAAATACATCGGGAAATTCTTTTGCAATGGGAATATCATTGATGCTCTTTTCTTCAGTTTGTACTTTCTCGACGTGTGCTAGAACAGCATAGCAACCTTTTCTTATTAGTTTTTGTGCCTTCAAATTACTAATAAGATGTAGCTTCGTGTTGCCCTTTTCTCCGTACACCATTAAGGGTTTTCCTTTTTCTCGTATAATGCGAATTGCATTTTTGTAACAAACGATCTCTGCTTTCACTTCTTTCAACCAGTCCATACCGATTATCACATAAAAACTCCCTAACTCTACTGGTATCAAATCAATCTTAAATGTTTCGCTAACCAGTTTAATTTCTCGATTCCGACATATATTATCTGCTGAAATTAATTTACCATTTGCTAATTCGAGTAAAAATTTACTATCCAAAGGCGTCAATGGACAACTTAATTTAGCACAAAAATCTCTACTCATATAGCTTCTATCCGTACCCGAATCAAATAAAACGTAAGCAGATTTATTGTCAATAAGAAACGTACCCGTAACAAGCTCCGGGTCTTCCTGTGCCTCTGCCGTATTAATATTGAAAACTCTTCCGTGGCCTTGTCCATTCGTGTTCTCCTGGTTCGGGCAATTTCTAATAATGTGGCCCGGTTTTCCACATTTATAACAAACTACATTGGCATAACTTGCTCCGACACTACTTGCTCCGCCATTACTCGTTCTGACACCATTTGTTCCTTTCGTTCTATTAACCCTGGTCTGTAGACCTCACACTTCGCCGCGCTATGACCATTTCTTTTACATTTATTGCAAAATTTGGTGCAGAACCCCGAGTGATACTTTTCACACCTTTGGCATAGCTGCTTCTGATTGTTGTTGTTGTTGCGGTTATTATTGTTGTTGGGATGATTGTTGTAGTTGCTGTTGTTGTTGTTGTTGTTGTTGTTGGGCCGTTTGTTGTAGTTGCGATTGATGTTGCGATTGTTTGGATAATTGTTGCGATTATTGTTGTAATTGCTGTTGTTGTTGTATTGGTGATTCTTATCACCGTTTTCCTCCCACTTTCTTTTGACTTGCTTCACATTGGCCTCTTCAGCAGTCTGTTCTTTAATTCTTTCTTCAATCTGGTTTACTAGTTTGTGAGCCATTCTACATGCCTGTTGTATGGAGGCGGGCTCGCGTGAACTTATATCTTCTTGGATTCTTTTCGATAATCCTTTCACAAACGCGTCGATCTTCTCTTCCTCATCTTCGAATGCTCCCGGACACAATAGGCACAATTCTGTGAATCGTCTTTCGTACGTGGTAATATCAAATCCTTGGGTTCGTAACCCTCTAAGTTCTGTCTTGAGCTTATTGACCTCGGTTCTGGGACAGTACTTCTCGTTCATCAAGTGCTTGAATGCTGACCACGGTAGTGCGTACGCATCGTCTTGTCCCACTTGCTCTAGATAGGTATTCCACCATGTTAACGCAGAACCTGTGAAGGTATGCGTAGCGTACTTCACTTTGTCCTCTTCAGTACACTTACTTATGGCAAACACCGATTCGACCTTCTCGGTCCACCGTTTCAATCCGATCGGTCCTTCGGTTCCATCAAATTCCAAAGGTTTGCAGGCAGTGAATTCTTTGTAGGTGCATCCTACACGATTTCATGTACTGCTAGATCCAAGGTTATTGTTGGTATGTAGCGCAGCCTGTACTGCGGCTATGTTTGAAGCTAGAAAAGTACGGAATTCCTCTTCATTCATATTCACGGTGTGTCGAGTAGTCGGTGCCATTTCCTTCAAAATAGTCAAATGGAACAAGTTAATCATACAGAATATTAAGAGTAGTTAATAGTATTTCGTAGCATAATATGAACTCATTTATAAAAGCTTTTTCTTCATATTAGCGTTTTATAAGTTTAAATTCGGGTAGTACCTACCCGTTAAGTTCATACTTAGTAGCTAATATACAATTCAACTACTACAATTCTATATGAAAAAATGATTATAATAATATTTCGCGTTCAAACTTTTACACAATATTTTACAAACTTACAACACCGCTTATTTTACATATAGCATGAAATATAGCACATAATAAATTTGATACAAGATGGTTGTGAAGATAATTCTAGCTAGTACACAAGTCGTTCAGCAAAGGCAATAAAGACACGTAATTCATACGTCCAGAAACAAGTCATGCATTCTGGTTTTACTAGGATTACTTCCCATCCTTGGTCTTGTGGAACATAACCGTTATGGCTGTTGATAAGACAGCATGTTGTAACGTCGTCAAAGGGATGAGGGTTACGTAATGTCCAACAGTCCCGTAACAATCTAAAAACCTCATTTCTTACCCCAATTACCGACTCCGTCACTTGTGGGAACGTTTTGTTTAATAGTTGTAGCCCGATGTTCTTGTTCTCACTTTGGTGAGAAGCGAACATTACTAATCCGTAAGTATAACATGCTTCTTTATGTTGCATGTTAGCCGCCTTTTCTAAATCACGAAGTCCAATATTCGGATATATTGAGTCAAAATAATTTCTTAACCCATTGCGTAAAATAGCATTTGGGTTCCCCGCAATATATGCGTCAAAGTAAACACATCGTAACTTATGGATTTCCCAATGTGATATCCCCCATCTTTCGAACGAAAGCCTTTTATAAACCAAGGCATTCTTGGAACGTTCTTCGAATGTCTTACAAACTGATCTCGCCTTAAATAGTTGTGCCGAAGAATTCTGACCGACTCTAGACAAGATTTCATCAATCATGTCTCCGGGTAGGTCTCTTAAAATATTGGGTTGTCTATCCATTTTGTGTTTTTATACTGTAAAATAGACAAGAGTTAGATTCATAAAAAAAAATACTTATTAATACAAGCAATTTTTACATATATCATAAAGCATAAGCACGCTATATTACATATATTACACCACACGAATACAACTATCTTATTCCGACTCGCTTGTTTCTTCTTCTTCGGTTTTGGTTTGTTTTGCCAAGTTTCTAGGGATATATGATGTTCCCCTAATACGAGCCGTCGTTTTCCACATTGGTTTAGAAAAACCTGGTGGTTTAGAGGTTCCCGGGTCATTGTTACAACTTAAGGACTTCGGGGGTTGACGATATATATAAAGTTCATCGGGGTTGGAATTAGATTTCTCTATTTTTATACCCTTTCCCTTATTATTTTCTTTTTCCTTTTTAAATTCAGTTGGGGTAATTTCTATAACATCATCGGAATTCTCTTCGGAATCCGATTCATCGGAGAATTGGTAATCCTCCCAATATTTTGCTTCCTTGGCGGAAACATCATTGATCATAATTAACCTTGGTCGGTTGGTTGAGGATTTTCTTTTACTTAACCGTTTTATTATTTCCCCCACCGGTTCTATTTCTTCATCCGGTTCCGATTCTTCTTCCGGTTCCGACTCTTCTTCCGGTTCCTCTTCGGGAACTTATGAATCAGTCCACGAATCATTCCAATTTACATTTGACTCTTCATTATTATTAGGTGAGTCAATGGGACTTGTTCTAGAGGTAGACATCTATCACATAATATCAAACGCGTTAAGAGATTAATATATCACATAATATTCACATGTTAAAAATATATAGTTTCCAACAAAATTTGTTAAGCAATCATTTTTCAAGTAAACACGGTCGAAGTCCAGACTCACTAATGCATCCTAACAACTCGATAAGATACACTAATGCAAAATTCTGGTTCTCTAAGACCAACGCTCGGATACCAACTGAAATGTCCCGTTCTTATTGATTAAAAACGTTCCATATTAATTGATTTCGTTGCGAGGTTTTGACCTCTATATGAGACGTTTTTCAAAGACTGCATTCATTTTAAAACAAACCATAACCTTTATTTCATCAATAAAGGTTTAAAAAGCTTTACGTAGATTATCAAATAATGATAATCTAAAATATCCTGTTTACACACGACCATTACATAATGGTTTACAATACAAATATGTTACAACAAAATAAGTTTCTTGAATGCAGTTTTTACACAATATCATACAAGCATGGACTCCAAATCTCGTCCTTATTTAAGTATGCGACAGCGGAAGCTCTTAATAATCACCTGAGAATAAACATGCTTAAAACGTCAACAAAAATGTTGGTGAGTTATAGGGTTAACCTATATATATCAAATCATAATAATAGACCACAAGATTTCATATTTCAATACACATCCCATACATAGAGATAAAAATCACTCATATGGTGAACACCTGGTAACCGACATTAACAAGATGCATATATAAGAATATCCCCATCATTCCGGGACACCCTTCGGATATGATATAAATTTCGAAGTACTAAAGCATCCGGTACTTTGGATGGGGTTTGTTAGGCCCAATAGATCTATCTTTAGGATTCGCGTCAATTAGGATGTCTGTTCCCTAATTCTTAGATTACCAGACTTAATAAAAAGGGGCATATTCGATTTCGATAATTCAACCATAGAATGTAGTTTCACGTACTTGTGTCTATTTTGTAAATCATTTATAAAACCTGCATGTATTCTCATCCCAAAAATATTAGATTTTAAAAGTGGGACTATAACTCACTTTCACAGATTTTTACTTCGTCGGGAAGTAAAACTTGGCCACTGTTTGATTCACGAACCTATAACAATATATACATATATATCAAAGTATGTTCAAAATATATTTACAACACTTTTAATATATTTTGATGTTTTAAGTTTATTAAGTCAGCTGTCCTCGTTAGTAACCTACAACTAGTTGTCCACAGTTAGATGTACAGAAATAAATCGATAAATATTATCTTGAATCAATCCACGACCCAGTGTATACGTATCTCAGTATTGATCACAACTCAAACTATATATATTTTGGAATCAACCTCAACCCTGTATAGCTAACTCCAACATTCACATATAGAGTGTCTATGGTTGTTCCGAAATATATATAGATGTGTCGACATGATAGGTCGAAACATTGTATACGTGTCTATGGTATCTCAAGATTACATAATATACAATACAAGTTGATTAAGTTATGGTTGGAATAGATTTGTTACCAATTTTCACGTAGCTAAAATGAGAAAAATTATCCAATCTTGTTTTACCCATAACTTCTTCATTTTAAATCCGTTTTGAGTGAATCAAATTGCTATGATTTCATATTGAACTCTATTTTATGAATCTAAATAGAAAAAGTATAGGTATTTAGTCGGAAAAATAAGTTACAAGTCGTTTTTGTAAAGGTAGTCATTTCAGACGAAAGAACGACGTCTAGATGACCATTTTAGAAAACATACTTCCACTTTGAGTTTAACCATAATTTTTGGATATAGTTTCATGTTCATAATAAAAATCATTTTCTCAGAATAACAACTTTTAAATCAAAGTTTATCATAGTTTTTAATTAACTAACCCAAAACAGCCCGCGGTGTTACTACGACGGCGTAAATCCGGTTTTACGGTGTTTTTCGTGTTTCCAGGTTTTAAATCATTAAGTTAGCATATCATATAGATATAGAATATGTGTTTAGTTGATTTTAAAAGTCAAGTTAGAAGGATTAACTTTTGTTTGCGAACAAGTTTAGAATTAACTAAACTATGTTCTAGTGATTACAAGTTTAAACCTTCGAATAAGATAGCTTTATATATATGAATCGAATGATGTTATGAATATCATTACTACCTGAAGTTCCTTGGATAAACCTACTAAAAAAGAGGAAAATGGATCTAGCTTCAACGGATCCTTGGATGGCTCGAAGTTCTTGAAGCAGAATCATGACACGAAAACAAGTTCAAGTAAGATCATCACTTGAAATAAGATTGTTATAGTTATAGAAATTGAACCAAAGTTTGAATATGATTATTACCTTGTATTAGAATGATAACCTACTGTAAGAAACAAAGATTTCTTGAGGTTGGATGATCACCTTACAAGATTGGAAGTGAGCTAGCAAACTTGAAAGTATTCTTGATTTTATGTAACTAGAACTTGTAGAATATATGAAGAACACTTAGAACTTGAAGATAGAACTTGAGAGAGATCAATTAGATGAAGAAAATTGAAGAATGAAAGTGTTTGTAGGTGTTTTTGTTATTGGTGTATGGATTAGATATAAAGGATATGTAATTTTGTTTTCATGTAAATAAGTCATGAATGATTACTCATATTTTTGTAATTTTATGAGATATTTCATGCTAGTTGCCAAATGATGGTTCCCACATGTGTTAGGTGACTCACATGGGCTGCTAAGAGCTGATCATTGGAGTGTATATACCAATAGTACATACATCTAAAAGCTGTGTATTGTACGAGTACGAATATGGGTGCATACGAGTAGAATTGTTGATGAAACTGAACGAGGATGTAATTGTAAGCATTTTTGTTAAGTAGAAGTATTTTGATAAGTGTATTGAAGTCTTTCAAAAGTGTATAAATACATATTAAAACACTACATGTATATACATTTTAACTGAGTCATTAAGTCATCGTTAGTCGTTACATGTAAGTGTTGTTTTGAAACCTTTAGGTTAACGATCTTGTTAAATGTTGTTAACCCAATGTTTATAATATCAAATGAGATTTTAAATTATTATATTATCATGATATTATCATCTATGAATATCTCTTAATATGATATATATACATTAAATGTTTTTACAACGATAATCATTACATATATGTCTCGTTTAAAAATCATTAAGTTAGTAGTCTTGTTTTTACATATGTAGTTCATTGTTAATATACTTAATGATATGTTTACTTATCATAGTATCATGTTAACTATATATATATATATATATATATATATATATATATATATATATATATATATATATATATATATATATATATATATATATATATATCCATATATATGTCATCATATAGTTTTTACAAGTTTTAACGTTCGTGAATCACCGGTCAACTTGGGTGGTCAATTGTCTATATGAAACATATTTCAATTAATCAAGTCTTAACAAATTTGATTGCTTAACATGTTGGAAACATTTAATCATGTAAATATCAATCTCAATTAATATATATAAACATGGAAAAGTTCGGGTCACTACACCAAGGACCTTAAATAAAACTTTAAACAAGTGTTTAAACACTCCCGGGAGAATCGAGTCCTCCCATGTTGTTCTTAGGAAGTAAAGTCTTCCGAACTTGTAAGTAAAGTCTTACAAGTAAAGTTTGTTTCAAAAGACCATTGCTTGAAAGTAAAGTCTTTCAGGTTTCGTGCAATAGACCCTCTGAAAAATTTACACCCAAGGTAGTTCGCTTCAGTGCAACTACCCGTGCGGCTGTCTCATAATTGGGAAGGCTTGTATGCACACCGGCTTTTGAGCCAAATCATGGAATTGGTGGACCACTTAATTAGACACGTGGGGCACTAATTCCACGAACCTCCATCAATGCTTTCGCCCTACTATGAGAGAAACCATAGACTGTGATAGAAAGCTTGATGAGTGCCGGTCATCCTGTGCCCGGATTGACCATAAAGATAGGGGTAACCAGTCCCCTACGCTTTGGCGCACCCACCTTAACCTAATTTTTTTTTGGAATTGACGATTTTATATGGAATTGACGAATCATTGGTGTTTTGGGGGCATGGAGGTGAAAGAGGGATAGCCATAGCGGGTTGGTGTAAGAAGCATACTTTTTGAAGACTTGAACCTTGCGATTGCTTGTTGAAGATCACCACACATTGGTTTTATTTGCTCATGAAGATAGTATTGGTGTATCTTGCTTCCTATTATTGTTGAAGACGCTTTGGGTATGTTTGCTCTTACATTGGATTTTACTATTTTGAAGATAAGCTTGCTTGAGGACAAGCAAGGTTCAAGTGTGAGGGATTTTGATAACGCCATTTTCATACATATATTTTGGGCGTTATCTTGGTCCATTTGTTGATATTTTAAAGACTTTGATGGAGATATCGAGTTATTTGAGCTTAATATGAAGAAAGTGTCAAGTTATGGTTCGTTGGCTCATTAACGATGATTTTTATTGAAGATATAGCCAAAACGGAGTTAGAGTTGAAGATAAACGCGTCTCGGGTGAAAAAGTCAGTTTCCATCGCTTCAGGATGATGTTTATCGCGTTTGGGTCATCGTGATACGTGACAAAGTGCATCAGAACACGACATGGAAAAAAAGGGTGTTCTGACCAATCTATCGCGTTTAAACAACCTTTGTCGCGTCCTGGTCATCGCGGAACACAATGAGGTGGTCGCGGATCGCGATGGTTTGTCGCGGAACGCGACCTGAGTCGGTTTCAGCTGTTTTCCAGATTCTATAAATAGATGAATTTTACCCCAATTTAGGGGATCCAGTTTTATTTTACAAATTTTCTTCCACAGCAACATTAGTTACGAATTCTTTTGTCTTTCTTCATTGTTTTACAAGGGTTTAAGCTACAATATCATTCTTGGTCAGTTTAATCTTTGTATTAACTTTTATTTACTTTTATTAAATTGTTCTTCATTCAATTCAATGATTATGTTTAATTGTTCTTATTATTTACTTGTTCTTTGCTTTACCATGAGTAGCTAAATATTTAGTATTCACTTAGATGCATGAACCTAGGTGATGGATTGTGATCTTTTGGTTAATAACAATTAATTAAAATTACACAAGTTTATGTCTAGCTAAGATCCACCGTTATTAAAGCTTATTGATTGTTAAATCACGGAAGTTATTGATTAACTAACGACAGTTAAATTGATTAATAGCTTTTACTAGATTATTGAACGTGAATAATTTAGGAATACGTGAGATTTTATGAGGGACACCGATAATAAAATTAATCGTATAGTGGTTGAACTTGAAATTAGTTGCAATAATTGTGAGGTTGTAAGGGACACCAAACCAACCTAAGTTAGATTATAATCTTGAGTAATATCATTGTGAATTGGTTAGTAACTCTAGGTTAACGACAGTTATACTTAGGTTATTAGTCTTAAACTGTAGGAATCGACAGATAAATACAGTGTCACATCATCATAATTGTTTACTTAACGAGTTTTAAACGAGCAATCCTAGCCTAGGGAATTGTAGCTAAGTGGATACCTTTGCTTCTTATTGAATTAAGTTTAATTTACTTTCGCGTTTAATCAGTTTTACAACAAAACCCCCCTTTTAAATTTTAGAATAATTAATAGTTCAAGTTTTCAATTACCTGCTCTCTGTGGAACGAATTGGTCAAATACTTGCTTAATTACTACACGAACTGGTTATAGTTGCCTGTATTGTGTGATAATCGATAGGTATTTAGCTAATAATTTAGAGTACGAAATTACACATCACCAGCAAAGATTGAAACCGTTGAAAAGTGGGAAACACCGAAAACTCCAAAACACATACGCCAATTTTTAGGGCTAGCTGGTTATTACAGGAGATTCATCTAAGATTTTTCCAAAATAGCAAAACCCTTGACTGCATTAACGCATAAAGGGAGGAAATTTGAATGGAAGGATGAACAAGAAAAAGCGTTTCAATTGTTGAAGAAAAAGTTAACTACGGCACCTATATTGTCATTACCTGAAGGGAATGATGATTTTGTGATATATTGTGACGCCTCAAAGCAAGGTCTCGGTTGTGTATTAATGCAACGAACGAAAGTAATTGCTTATGCGTCTAGACAATTGAAGATTCACGAGCAGAATTATACGACGTATGATTTGGAATTAGGCGCGGTTGTTTTTGCATTAAAGACTTGGAGGAACCACTTATATGGGGTCAAAAGTATTATATATACCGACCACAAAAGTCTTCAACACATATTTAATCAGAAACAACTGAACATGAGGCATCGCAGATGGATTGAATTGTTGAATGATTACGACTTTGAGATTCGTTATCACCCGGGGAAAGCAAATGTGGTAGCCGACGCCTTGAGCAGAAAGGACAGAGAACCCATTCGAGTAAAAGCTATGAATATAATGATTCACACTAACCTTACTACTCAAATAAAGGAGGCGCAACAAGAAGTTTTAAAAGAGGGAAATTTAAAGGATGAAATATCCAAAGGATCGGAGAAGCATCTTAATATTCGGGAAGACGGAACCCTGTATAGGGCTGAAAGGATTTGGGTACCAAAATTTGGAGATATGAGAGAAATGGTACTTAGAGAAGCTCATAAAACCAGATACTCAATACATCCTGGAACGAGGAAGATGTACAAGGATCTCAAGAAACATTTTTGGTGGCCGGGTATGAAAGCCGATGTTGCTAAATACGTAGGAGAATGTTTGACGTGTTCTAAGGTCAAAGCTGAGCATCAGAAACCATCAGGTCTACTTCAATAACCCGAAATCCCGAAATGGAAATGGAAAAACATTACCATGGATTTCATCACTAAATTGCCAAGGACTGCAAGTGGTTTTGATACTATTTGGGTAATAGTTGATCGTCTCACCAAATCAGCACACTTCCTGCCAATAAGAGAAGATGACAAGATGGAGAATTTAGCACGACTGTATTTGAAGGAAGTCGTCTCCAGACATGGAATACCAATCTCTATTATCTCTGATAGGGATGGCAGATTTATTTCAAGATTCTGGCAGACATTACAGTAAGCATTAGGAACTCGTCTAGACATGAGTACTGCCTATCATCCACAAACTGATGGGCAGAGCGAAAGGACGATACAAACACTTGAAGACACGCTACGAGCATGTGTTATTGATTTCGGAAACAGTTGGGATCGACATCTACCGTTAGCAGAATTTTCCTACAACAACAGCTACCATTCAAGCATTGAGATGGCGCCGTTTGAAGCACTTTATGGTAGAAAGTGCAGGTCTCCAATTTGTTGGAGTGAAGTGGGGGATAGACAGATTACGGGTCCGGAGATAATACAAGAAACTACCGAGAAGATCATCCAAATTCAACAACGGTTGAAAACCGCCGAAAGTCGACAAAAGAGCTACGCCGACATTAAAAGAAAAGATATAGAATTTGAAATTGGAGAGATGGTCATGCTTAAGGTTGCACCTTGGAAAGGCGTTGTTCGATTTGGTAAACAAGAGAAATTAAATCCAAGGTATATAGGACCATTCAAGATTATTGATCGTGCCGGACCAGTAGCTTACCGACTTGAATTACCACAACAACTCGCGACTGTACATAACACTTTCCACGTCTCAAATTTGAAGAAATGTTTTGCTAAAGAAGATATCACTATTCCGTTAGACGAAATCAAAATCAACGAAAAACTTCAATTCGTCGAAGAACCCGTCGAAATAATGGATCGTGAGGTTAAAGGACTTAAGCAAAACAAGATACCAATTGTTAAAGTTCGATGGAATGCTCATAGAGGACCCGAGTTCACCTGAGAATGAGAAGATCAGATGAAGAAGAAATACCCGCACTTATTTCCAGAAGATACGTCAACACCTCCAACTGCTTAAAATTTCGAGACGAAATTTATTTAACGGGTAGGTACTGTAGTGACCCGAACTTTACCATGTTTATATATATTAAATGAAATTGTTATTTACATGATTAAGTGTTTCCAACATGTTAAGCAATTGAACTTGTTAAGACTTGATTAATTTAAATAGGTTTCATATAGACAATTGACCACCCAAGTTGACCGGTGATTCACGAACGTTAAAACTTGTAAAAACTATATGATGACATATATATGATTATAAATATAGTTAACATGATATTATGATAAGTAAGTATCTCATTAGGTATTTTAACAATGAGTTATATACATAAAATTGAGTTTATTGAATTAAGAAACTTGAAACGATATATATAACGATTATCGTTATAACAACATCTTACTAAATGCATATGAATCATATTAAGATATTGATACACTATGTTTAATCATGATAAATGATAAGTAAACATGTCTTAATTGTATTAACAATGAACTACATATGTAAAAACAAGACTACTAACTTAATGATTTCGAAACGAGACATATATGTAACGATTATCGTTGTAACAACATTTAACTGTATATATATCATACTAATATATATTAATATATCATAATATCATGATAATGTAATAATTTAATATCTCTTTAGATATAATAAACAATGGGTTAACAACATTTAACAAGATCGTTAACCTAAAGGTTTCAAAACAACATTTACATGTAACGACTAACGATGACTTAACGACTCAATTAAAATGTATATACATGTAGTGTTTTAATATGTATTCATACACTTTTGAAAGACTTCAAGACACTTATCAAAATACTTCTACTTAACATAAATGCTTACAATTACATCCTCGTTCAGTTTCATCAATAATTCTACTCGTATACACCCGTATTCGTACTCGTACAATACACAGCTTTTAGATGTATGTAATATTGATATATACACTCTAATGATCAGCTCTTAGCAGCCCATGTGAGTCACCTAACACATGTAGGAACCATAATTTGGCAACTAGCATGAAATATCTCATAAAATTACAAAAATATTAGTAATCATTCATGACTTATTTACATGTAAACAAAATTACACATCCTTTATATCTAATCCATATACCAACGACCAAAAACACCTAAAAACACTTTCATTCTTCAATTTTCTTCATCTAATTGATCTCTCTCAAGTTCTAACTTCAAGTTCTAAGTATTCTTCATAAATTCTATAAGTTCTAGTTTCATAAAATCAAGAATACTTCCAAGTTTGCTAGCTTACTTCCAATCTTGTAAAGTGATCATCCAACCTCAAGAAATCTTTATTATTTACAGTAAGATATCTTTCTAATACAAGGTAATACTCATATTCAAACTTTTTTTCAATTTCTATAACTATAACAATCTTATTTCGAGTGGAAATCTTACTTGAACTTGTTTTCGTGTCATGATTCTGCTTCAAGAACTTTCAAGCCATCCAAGGATCCTTTGAAGCTAGATCTATTTTTCTCATTTTTAGTAGGTTCATGCACAAAACCTGAGGTAGTAATGATGTTCATAACATCATTTGATTCATATATATATAACTACCTTATTCGAAGGTTTAAACTTGAAATCACTAGAACATAGTTTACTTAATTCTAAACTTGTTCGCAAACAAAAGTTAATCCTTCTAACTTGACTTTTAAAATCAACTAAACACATGTTCTATATCTATATGATATGCTAACTTAATGATTTAAAACCTGGAAACAAGAAAAACACCGTAAAACCGGACATACGCCGTCGTAGTAACACCGCGGGCTGTTTTGGGTTTGATAATAAAAAACTATGATAAACTTTGATTTAAAATTTGTTCTTCTGAGAAAATGATTTTTCTTATGAACATGAAACTATATCCAAAAATCATGGTTAAACTCAAAGTGGAAGTATGTTTTTCAAAATGGTCATCAAGACGTCGTTCTTTCGACTGAAATGACTACCTCTTACAAAAATGACCTGTAACTTATATTTCCGACTATAAACCTATAATTTTTCTGTTTAGATTCATAAAATATAGTTCACTATGAAACCATAGCAATTTGATTCACTCAAAACGGATTTAAAACGAAGAAGGTATGAGTAAAAAAAGATTGGATATATTTTGATTGTTGTAGCTACGGGAAATATAGTAACAATTCTATACAAATCATATCCTAGCTAACTTATATTGTATTATACATGTATTCTAATATAGTATGGAATCATGGGATACCATAGACACGTATGCAAATGTTTTGACATATCATATCGACCCATGCATATATATTATTTGGAACAACCATAGACACTCTATATGCAGTAATGTTTGAGTTAGCTATACAGGGTTGATGTTGATTCCAAAAATATATATACTTTGAGTTGTGATCTAGCCTGAGACGTGTATACACTGGGTCGTGGATTGATTCAAGATAATATATATCAAATTATTTCTGTACATCTAACTATGGACAACTAGTAGTAGGTTACTAACGAGGACAACTGACTTAATAAACTTAAAACATCAAAATGTATTAAAAATGTTGTAAATATATTTTGAACATACTTTGATATATATATATATATATATATTTGTTATAGGTTCGTGAATCGACCAGTGGCCAAGTCTTACTCCCGACGAAGTAAAAAATCTGTGAAAGTGAGTTATAGTCCCACTTTTAAAAATCTAATATTTTGGGATGAGAATACATGCAGTTTTATAAATGTTTTACGAAATAGACACAAGTAAATGAAACTATATTATATGGGTGAATGATCGAAGCCGAATATGCCCCTTTTGCTTGGTAACCTAAGAATTAGTAAACCGATCTACTAATTGACGCGAATCCTAAAGATAGATCTATTGGGCTTAACGAACCCCATCCAAAGTACCGGATGCTTTAGTACTTCGATGTTATTTTTATCATGTCCGAAGGATTTCCCGGAATGATAGGGGATATTCTTATATGCATCTTGTTAATGTCGGTTACCAGGTGTTCACCATATGAATGATTTTTATCTCTATGTATAGGATGTATATTGAAATATGAAATCTTGTGGTCTATTATTATGATTTGATAATATATAGGTTAAACCTATAACTCACCAACATTTTTGTTGACGTTTTAAGCATGTTTATTCTCAGGTGATTATTAAGAGCTTCCGCTGTTGCATGCTAAAATAAGGACAAGATTTGGAGTCCATGCTTGTATGATATTATGTAAAAATTGCATTCAAGAAACTTATTTTTGATGTAATATATTCTTATTGTAAACCATTATGTAACGGTCGTGTGTAAACGGTATATTTTAGATTATCATTATTTGATAATCTACGTAATGCTTTTTAAACCTTTATAGATAAAATAAAGGTTATGGTTGTTTTAAAAATGAATGCAGTCTTTGAAAAACGTCTCATATAGAGGTCAAAACCTCACAACGAAATCAATTAATATGGAACGTTTATAATCAATATGAACGGGACATTTCAGTGTAGTTGGACCTTACAAGATTGCTAATTTACCTGAAAATATGCATGATGGGTTACGTATAAGTAGTTGAAATATATTAAGGTCCATGGCTCCACGTGAACACGTTCATTGTGAATACAAACCTCTCAACATTTCGAAATATGAAGATACACGATATATGATATGAGTTCTCATTTTTAGTTTCTTATGCTTCCAACTATTTGATTCCTCACTATCGTAATTGTCTGTGTATTACGTTCCATCTTTATGTTTTTTCGATTCGATATTCCGAACTTGTACATGTATTGTTCAGAACATGAACCACAAACTAATGTATTTTTTTGTCAAGCAGGGTCTCCTCTAATGTCTACCACACTAAGAACACACAACCATGTATAAGTCAATAATAAATTAATAAAACGTAGAAGTAATACACACAACGTTTTACCTGGAAAACCTCTTAAGGGAGAGTAAAAACTACATGACCCGCGACCACTTAAATTTCACTATATACAAACAAATTTACAAGAATGAACGCTCTTTACAACACTTTTGAATCACGGGACGGAGTAAGACGACTCCTATAGACTCTCTATTTTTCTCTTAACCTCATCTACTTTTATCTAGATGCAACACTCATTTATATTACTTGTTAACCAAGTTTTCCCCCGAAAAGGTCCCTTCCAAAATATTTTCTCGAAAGAAATTCCACCAAACTCCCCAAAAAAAAAATGAAAAAAAAAACTCGTAGAATATTTAGATGATTTGAATCAATATTTAGCATTCATTTTGTTTCAAAACAAAATATTTAGAAGGTGAAAAAAAAATTAGATTTAGTCTCGACACAAAATTGATGGGAAAATGGTCACAACGGGCAATCTACAAAAACGGAAACAAACATCCGTTTGACAAGCATTTCCCAACCCATATGAACCTGTGAGAAAACTAACAAATAAGGTATACCACAATCACCACAAATCAGCCCCAATTCTGTCCCAAATCAGCAAATACAAAATAATTGAGCACACACAATACACACGAGACTTTTTACGTGGAAAACCTCTCAAAATCGAGAGTAAAAACCACGGGACTCGTAAGCCACTTAATATTCCACTATCATCAACAAGAGAGCAATACAATAATCCTTCTCTAGCTCAACTAGAGGTATACAACATCATCATACTCTTGAACAACAATAATCAACAAGTATATGAAGAAATTAAAGACAAAAGATGAACAACACTACCCCAAAAACTGCTACTGTTCCAGCAGCGAAAATACGAGCTACAGACCTTTTTAGACGAATTCAACGGTTGAAAACCTTGGCACTGATGTCAAGAAGACACAGTCCAAAATTGGAGAATATTCAACGGTCGGATCTCCGGGGATCGTCTCTTTTCTGAGCTGCTGTACATAAAAACGGAAATTTGAGGTTTCTCTCTTTTTCTTGATTACTTTTTGATCTCTCTCCCTCTTGATAGATCAAAGAACAGCTGCACACAACTGATTCAAATAATGCACCCAGATGTTGACCAAGTCAAACTTCATCTTGGGCCTATTTTGTTGGGCTTGGGCCTTTCACATTAATTGGAAACCAATAACCCAACAAATCTCCCCCTTTCCAATTATGAGGAAGGAATCGCCATCCCGGCGATCGAGCAACATACCTTGAGCTTCTCACTTGCTAAAGCCTTTGTGAACATGTCGGAACCATTATCATCGGTATGAACTTTATCAAGTTCAAACGAACCATCTTCAAGACGTTCTCTAATCCAATGATACCTCACATCAATATGTTTTGTCCGCTTATGGTACATAGAATTTCTAGCTAAATGAATCGCACTCTCATTATCACAAAGAACCACATATCGTGATTGCTTAAACCCAAGATCTTGTAGAAACCTTTTCATCCAGAATAGTTCTTTGCACGCTTCTGTTGGTGCCATATACTCAGCCTCGGTTGTAGACAATGCAACACACTTTTGTAACCTTGATTGCCATGAAACTGCTCCCCCTGCGAAAGTCATCAAATATCCAGAAGTGGATTTCATGTTATCTTTGTTTCCTGCCATATCTGAGTCTGTATAACCAACAAGCACCGGCTCTCCATTTCCGAATGTGATACCTAACTTTGAAGTACCTCGTAAGTATCTCATAATCCATTTAACCGCTTCCCAATGCTTCTTACCCGGATTTGACATAAACCGACTAACAACACTTACCGCATGAGCTATATCTGGCCTAGTACACACCATAGCATACATCAAGCTACCAACTGCTGACGCATATGGAACTATATCCATCTCCTCAACATCCTCCTTTGAAGTAGGACAATCTCTTTCTGTTAGCTTAAAGTTGTTTGTAAGAGGGGAACTAACCACTTTAGCATTCTTCAAGTTGAATCTACTTAGCACCTTTTCAATGTATTGCTCTTGTGATATATGTAACGTCTTATCACCTCTATCTCTAGAAATTCGAATGCCAAGAATCTATTTTGCTGGCCCCAAGTCTTTCATAGCAAAAGGCTTGCTCAATTCTCGCTTCAACTGCGCAATTCTTTTAATATTTTTACCAACAATCAACATATCATCAACGTATAACAACAATATGATGAAATCATCATCACCAAACCTCTGAAAGAAAACACAATGATCTGAAGTTGTCTTTCGGTAGCCTTGCTTTCCTATAACCGACTCAAACTTCTTATACCACTGTCTCGGTGCTTGCTTCAACCCATATAGACTTTTCTGAAGTCTACAAACATAATTTTCTTTACCCTTAACCCGAAAACCTTCAGGTTGCATCATGTAGATTTCCTTATCCAAATCACCATGAAGAAAAGCAGTCTTGACATCCATCTGTTCAACCTCAAGATCAAGACTAGCAGCTAACCCAAGAACCACTCGAATAGATCCCATCTTCACGACCGGAGAGAAAATCTCATCAAAATCAATACCCTTTTTCTGGCTAAATCCTTTAACGACTAACCTAGCTTTGTATCTTGGTTGTGAAGTAAGCTCATATGTCTTCACTTTGAATACCCATTTATTTCTCAAAGCTCTCTTGCCTTTAGGTAACTTCACCAGCTCATAAGTATTGTTCTCTTGTAAAGAATTCATCTCATCTTGCATAGCTTCACCCACTCTTTCTTATGCTCATCTTTCATTGCTTCTGAATAACATTCTGGCTCTCCCCCATCAGTAACTAATACATACTCATCAGCAGAATATCTAACAGAAGGATGACGGTCTCGGGTAGACCGCCTAAGTGGGACAAATGGGGGCACATCTGGTACTGGAATCTCTACCTGCTCCGGAGCATAATCATCATCAGTACCATGTTCATCATTATGAACATCATCTCCAACATGTTGTGGAGTAACTGGATCCAAATCAACAAGATCAGCACTAGGTTGAGGAACTGAATCTGTCTTATCAACATCTTTTAACATCTGATCTTCTGTAAATACAACATCTCGGCTTCGTACGAGTTTCTTCTGAACTGGATCATATAACCTGTACCCAAAATCATCTTCACCATAGCCGAGGAATACACATGGCTTAGTCTTCATATCAAGCTTTGACCTCTCATCTTTGGGAACATGAACAAAAGCTTTACATCCAAAAACTCGTAAATGACGGTAAGAAACATCTTTGCCGCTCCAAACCCTGTTAGGAACATCAAAATGCAAAGGAACACAAGGGGTTAGATTAATAATATGAACTGCCGTATTTAAAGCCTCACCCCAAAAGGAATCGGACAACCCTGCATGTGAAAGCAAACATCTAACTCTCTCAACCAAAGTTCTGTTCATCCTCTCTGCTAAGCCATTCAACTGAGGTGTCTTTGGTGGAGTCTTTTGATGCCGAATACCATTCTCCTTACAATAAGCATCAAATCTGCCAATGTATTCACCGCCATTATCAGTCCGAATACACTTGAGTTTCTTCCCCGTTTGCCTTTCAACTAGTGTATGAAATTCCTTAAACTTTTCAAATACTTGATCCTTTGACTTTAAGGTATAAACCCACACCTTCCTGGAATGATCATCGATGAATGTAACAAAGTAGGAACATCCACCAAGTGTCCTAGTCTTCATAGGCCCACAAACATCCGAATGAACTAGATCAAGTATGTTCTCCATTCTAAAAGGAGAATGACTCTTAAACGCAACTCTGGTCTGTTTCCCTGCCAAACAGTGAGAACACTTACTCAAATCAATACCACTAACACCCGACAACACATTCTTCTTGAACAAGATAGACATCCCCTTTTCACTCATGTGGCCAAGTCTTTTATGCCACAACTCAGTAGAATCAACATTGTCCACTGCGTTAACAATGTTCTGGATGATCTTCGGACGCGTGATGTATAATCTTGAGTCTTTCTTGCCTCTTCCCACTATCATAGAACCAAGAGTTAGTTTCCAAATACCATTACCAAAACCATTATAATAACCATCATCATCAAGAATGCCTGTTGAAATAACATTAAGTCTCATATCCGGAACATGTTTTACATTATGCAAAACTAACTCCATTCCCGTGTCAAATTTCAAACAAACATCTCCAATACCAACGATCTTTGATAACCCGGCATTACCCATCCTAGCAAATCCATAGTCACCTGGAGTGTAAGATGAGAAGTGATCTCTACAAATTGCAACATGACATGTAGCACCACTATCAACAATCTAACTCGTGTCATCATGAGTAAGATTGATCATATCATAATCAATACAAACAAAGAACTCATCTGTGATAGCGTTAACTTCAACCTTATCATCATCACCACCATCACTTTTCTTTTGTTTATTCTTGTCATATGCCTTTTTCTTCTCATTCTTCAACTTTGGACAATACCACTTTGTGTGCCCCTTTTCATGACAATTATAACACTCAACGTTAGCAAATTTGCCTTTGCGTGAGCTGCTACGATGATTGCCTCTTTTACCCTGACCTCTACTATGACTTCTCCCCCGCGTTTCTGTGACCAAGATATCTGACTGTGAAGAGGAACCTTGTGACTTTCTTCTCATCTCTTCATTCAAAATACTACCCTTAGCCAATTCCATGGTGATAGTACCATTCGGTGCAGAGTTGGACAAAGATGTCCTAAAAGTCTCCCAAGAGTCCGGTAATGTACCAAGTAACCAGAGACCCTGAATCTCATCCTCAAACTTGATATCCATACCTGCAAGCTGATTTATAATACCCTGATATGCATTTAGGTGATCTGTAATAGGAGTCCCATCATGATACTTCAAAGCCATCATCTGCTTAATTAAGAACAACTTGTTATTCCCAGTCTTTCGTTCATATAACTGCTCAAGCTTTTTCCATAAGGCTTTAGCATCAGTCTCCCCAGTAATATGATTCACAACATTATCATCAACCCACTGCCGAATATACCCACATACTTGTCTATGCAAAATTTTCCATTGAGCATCAGATTTTTCCTCAGGTTTATCCTCAGTAAAAACAGGCAAATAATAATTTTTCACATAAAGAAGATCCTCCATTTTACCTTTCCAAACATGATAATTTGAACCATTTAAACTAATCATTTTACTTGTATTAGCTTCCATCTTTCACACAAGTCAAATCAAATAACCTAGCTCTAGATACCAATTTGATGGGAAAATGGTCACAACGGGCAATCTACAAAAACGGAAACAAACATCCGTTTGACAAGCATTTCCCGACCCATATGAACCTGTGAGAAAACTAACAAATAAGGTATACCACAATCACCACAAATCAGCCCCAATTCTGTCCCAAATCAGCAAATACAAAATAATTGAGCACACACAATACACACGAGACTTTTTACGTGGAAAACCTCTCAAAATCGAGAGTAAAAACCACGGGACTCGTAAGCCACTTAATGTTCCACTATCATCAACAAGAGAGCAATACAATAATCCTTCTCTAGCTCAACTAGAGGTATACAACATCATCATACTCTTGAACAACAATAATCAACAAGTATATGAAGAAATTAAAGACAAAAGATGAACAACACTACCCCAAAACCTGCTACTGTTCCAGCAGCGAAAATACGAGCTACAGACCTTTTTAGACGAATTCAACGGTTGAAAACCTTGGAACTGATGTCAAGAAGACACAGTCCAAAATTGGAGAATATTCAACGGTCGGATCTCCGGGGATCGTCTCTTTTCTGAGCTGCTGTACATAAAAACGGGAATTTGAGGTTTCTCTCTTTTTCTTGATTACTTTTTGATCTCTCTCCCTCTTGATAGATCAAAGAACAGCTGCACACAACTGATTCAAATAATGCACCCAGATGTTGACCAAGTCAAACTTCATCTTGGGCCTATTTTGTTGGGCTTGGGCCTTTCACATTAATTGGAAACCAATAACCCAACAAAAATTTCATTTCAATACACAAGATTTCAAAAATAAAGAGCTACCGGGACCCCAAATATTTTAGTATCTGACCCATGGGTCGTATCATACCCGCATCCACGACAACGACTCTATCCTTTCGGGGGTTCAAAGTATAGATATTAGTTAATTTTATAAAATACAATTTTGGGTGATGTCATTAATATGTCTTTCTCATCTTTGGAAAAAATTCAAAAAAAAAAAAAATAAAGAAAAAATCTAAGACAATTTGATGATATCATTAATTTAAATAATTATATTTAAAAAAAATTAACAAACTTAAAAACTTAGAATAAATACAACAATACAAACACAGTCTCTCGGTATTGAAATAAGAAAAAAGAAAGTCCATTATTAAATGAAAACTATACAATTACAATATACTAGACACTTTCTTGATAAGACTATTTGTAGTAGTAGGAGGCGTGTTTTGGTGGTGTGGGTTACTTTATGTATTATTTTTTTTGATGATAAAACGAGTTGTAACGGGGCTCTCCAACGAATCACAAATCCAACGCCTTGGCCACCCGTATCGACACGTTGGTTGCCACAAAAACTGAAGCGTTCGTTGCCAACGGGGTAAGCAACGGGAGTGGGTTCTGAATTTGTACACGCGAAAGAAATTGATTGGTGGTAAGTTGACGACCGTTTACAGGATTCATCTTCATCATCGCAATCACCACCGCCAAATCGGCAAAAAAGAAAAGGAAAGAAACAAAAAATCAAAAACCCATACCTGTTACCGACATCGTCGACATCACTGGATCTAGATTGGACATCGTTGTAATTGCCGGAACTGTTCGTATGTGGAGATGATCGGAGGGTGGAACTGAAACCCTAAAATTTGGGACAGAAAACCCTCTGTTTGGGTTTTTTATTTTAATTTTTGTTGAATAAATAAATCCATACTCCGTATTTTATAATGTAAAAACTAGTTAAAGACCCGCGATTTCGCGGATTTTATGAACTGATAGAATTTGATAAGGTATTTGTTAGGTCAATTAGAAAGAAAACAATATTAGATAAACCACAAAGGGTTTTGATGTATTCATTAAAATAAATAGATCTCATAATATATTGCACATATCTAACCATCAAAGAGCTGTAATAAGAAATGCTTGAGTAAAAATACATACGAAACTGAAATTAAACGATTTTTTTTTACCATGGATGGAAATACTAAATAGATACATATATAATTATTTCATTAGCATGAGCGTCACAAGAATTGGCTCATTAATAGACCCACGAATTGTTCCTTCGGGGACATCCGATAAAATTGGAACGATACACGAGAAATGGTCCAAAAAAATAGACCCACGAATTCGGGAAGATAGTTATATATGAAAATAAAATTTAAAGTCTACCCTTATCTCCACCCTTGAAACACTACACCGTCTTCTAATTTTATTCGTAGCCGATCAAACTCTTGAAGTGCATTCCAATATTGCCCCTTGATCAGTTCCCTAGCTAAATCTATTTCCATATATAATCTGTAATTGAGATCTCTAAACTAAAATTACTGGCTATTTCACAAAACAATAAATATTAGAAGAATGCTAACATAGATGACAAAATGGACGGGTCGAGTAAATATGTTATATTATGTTGATTTAAAACACTATATCTTTAACATGTTTATAACTAATTCATATGACAAGTAAGAGTAATATTTTTTTTATCATTCCAATGGTAATTTACGAATTTCATGATAAGGCATTACAAAAAACACTTTGTGCAACTTGTGATAAGTTGACATGTTTCCTCGCTCTCTTATACGAATATATACATGTTCAAGGGGTAATTCGCTTGATTGCTTTCTTTGATTTAATTTTCAGACTCTTTTTCACCTTAAACTGTAATGGGGACTTGCTGGCTTCTTGAGATAATGTCCCTGATCCTGCAGATACACATACACAATGCTGAGCGTACATCAACGAATTACAGCAGAGAATGTAACTAAGTCAAACCAACTCAACTCATAAATAATTATAGTAAAAATACATCATAATATATCCCTCTTTCTTATTAAAAGAGAAGCTTAAATAAGTAATATTTTTTTCAAATAAAAGATCTTAGTCATCCATTCAATCTCATTAAATGATTACAACCATTGGATCTAATCTTGAAAAAATTATTACATAATACTTTTTTCAACTTAAGTTATATTTACATCACTACCCATAAATCAAACTACAATTTTAAATTTCATAACGGATAACAGATTCCATATAAAACGGATCCATATAAATGTCAACTACGGCAATTAAGGTGTATTACCATTTCAATCCATTCTTTTTAATTGTACCTAAATCGCCATTATATATATCATTATATATTGTCAACTATGGTTTGTTTAATTTTAATTTGAATTTGAATTGAATTTATGCCACGATGTTTATAGGGGGTCTGTGATCTACCCTCATTTAACAATTCAATCACCTAATCATCTCACGCATCTACACAAGTAGCATATTAGGGGTCTTTAGATCTACACTCATACAACAATTCAACCAGAAAAAAAAAACAAATACCCTCTCCAGATTTATATCGACCTAAACGAAGCAAGTTTTCGAACTCAAGGAAATGATGATGTTATTTTTCAATCGGAACACTAATTGAAGGTCGTAAATTAAGGTGCATCACGATCTCTGATCTAATACCTGTTTATATAATCAGATTCATGGCTAATTAGGTTATTATTGTACGTAAATTTGTCATCTTCGTTTTTAAATTGGGTCACTTTCTTAGATCTCTTATCCTTATACAAATTATGGTTTTGTAATTTTTATTATTTTAAACATGTTTCTAATTTTTATTGTGTAGGTGCTGTTGTTGATGATGATCGAAATAGATGGAACATGGGTATCTTCTGATTTCATTATTGTTGACTTCTTCAAAGTCAATATTTAGTTTCAGATTCAAATAAAAACAATTTGTTTTTGTTTCAGATTCAATAGAATATTGATGAATAGTCCATGTTCATCAAAAGAATTGCTCCGTTGCTATTGTTTCGGTGCTCATCATGACATGAGGTATGAAATGCAATTTTAGATGAAAATAAATCTATAGCATTTTTACATTTCTATAGAGTTATGAATAATGGTTATAACGGTTTTCTTAATGATTATGAAGATTTTAGCAGCCAAGAAACATTATGTAATTAAATACCATGCACAAGTTAAGAAATTGATGTTTCTGATTTCATGCGTTGCTTAACATATAATTCTTTTGTTATACATTGAGGGTTTTTTTACCATTCAAATATGAGATTTGTGACCTATAATACAGAAAGTGGCAAAAAAAATAAGACGCTTTTGGCATTCTTTTGAACTATAATATATAATTGTTTCGCACCTACGAGTGTTGCTCCTTCTTTTGAGTCGTCTTCTAGGTATGCTAAGTCGTCTCGGGCATCTAGAACACAGCATTTGACAGTTGGTATCAGTTTTTTTTTCTGCTTTTAATTTTTTTTTTAAGTTTAAAATCGCCTAACATTATATTCATGTCAATATAACATATATTATGCAGCTAACCTAATCCTTCAAACTGACATAAATAAAGAATTGTACGTCAATGAAGAAAAAGTCGGGAATCGTTATCCACTTATCCGACTACTGATACAGAATGCAAGAAGAAAGTAATAAGCATCGCGAACGCTGCTTACAGTCACCATCACGATTGCAATCCAACGATAACTTAAGGTAATAAAAATTTAATTACTATCCGCCATTTGACACAAGTAATGAGGAAAAAAACTGCAGGGCTTGGCATGTTGAAAACGAGTTTTGAGCTCAATTTGGTTAAGGTGGGAAACTATGTTTAATTTGGGTCATAATAGTCCATTTGAACCGGTTTGTAGTGTTTTTGGTAATTTAAAGTTTCCAACAGCTTTATAATGTCATTTTGGAGATGTGATGCGAATTTGGGTCACTCGGGTCTCGGGTACAATGGATACTAATTTGGGCTATTAATTAAATTTGGTGTCAATTTGGGTAAAAGTCTTAAAATGACTATCCGGCCTATTTGCGGGCCCGTAAGTTATAAATGGTTAAGTTCAGACTGAAAACTAATGATTGCATAAGAAAATATTCCCGGCAATCTTTAAAACGATATATAATGTTAGTGTATCTAAGATTGTTATTAGACATTTGTCTTAAGTTATGTAAACTTAGTTACTAAGAAAACTTAGCTATTAAGTTTTCTTAGCTATTAAGTATTCTTAGTCATTAAGTATTCTTAGCTATTAAGTTTTCTTAATTATTAAGTATTCTTAGTTATTAAGTATTCATATATAAAGAATACTTAGATATTTTAGTTTTCTTACTAGTTAAGAAATTATCGGTATTCGTGATACTTACCTCCTAAGATTTCTTAGAAGTTAAGTAAGTCACTTTATGTAAGCCTATAAATAGGAGTGTAATCAAGAGTTGGAATATATAACCAACCTTCAAATTATTTCCATTCTACACTTTTATTATGTATTCTAATCTACTTAGCAACAAAGTCTTGCTATCTTAATCTTTAGCATCAAAGTCTTGCTATTCTAATCTTTAGCAACAAAGTCTTGCTACCTTAACCTTTCAAGAGTAGATTTCTATTCTATTCTTGAACATTTACAGTGGTATCAGAGCTCTCTTCTTAAGGGGCTGTTTTATTCACGCTAAAGAAATTTAGACTAGACATGGCATCTAGTTCAACTGCTCCAGCAATTCCAACATTTAATGGATTGCACTATCTTATTTAGGCAGTAAAGATGAAGACATATTTGAAGTCTCAAGGTGTAGTGACCCTAACTTTTCCATGTTTATATATATTAATTGAGATTGATATTTAAATGATTAAATGTTTCCAACATGTTAAGCAATCAAACTTGTTAAGACTTGATTAATTGAAATATGTTTCATATAGACAATTGACCACCCAAGTTGACCGGTGATTCACGAACGTTAAAACTTGTAAAAACTATATGATGACATATATATGGATATATATATATAGTTAACATGATACTATGATAAGTAAACATATAATTAAGTATATTAACAATGAACTACATATGTAAAAACAAGACTACTAACTTAATGATTTTTAAACGAGACATATATGTAACGATTATCGTTGTAAAGACATTTAATGTATATATATCATATTAATAGATATTCATACATGATAATATCATGATAATATAATAATTTAAAATCTCATTTGATATTATAAACATTGGGTTAACAACATTTAACAAGATCGTTAACCTAAAGGTTTAAAAACAACACTTACATGTAACGACTAACGATGACTTAACGACTCAGTTAAAATGTATATACATGTAGTGGTTTAATATGTATTTATACACTTTTGAAAGACTTCAATACACTTATCAAAATACTTCTACTTAACAAAAATGCTTACAATTACATCCTCGTTCAGTTTCATCAACAATTCTACTCGTATGCATCCGTATTCGTACTCGTACAATACACAGCTTTAAATGTATGTACTATTGGTATATACACTCCAATGATCAGCTCTTAGCAGCCCATGTGAGTCACCTAACACATGTGGGAGCCATCATTTGGCAACTAGCATGAAATATCTCATAAAATTACAAAAATATGAGTAATCATTCATGACTTATTTATATGAAAACAAAATTACATATCCTTTATATCTAATCCATACACCAACGACCAAAAACACCTACAAACACTTTCATTCTTCAATTTTCTTCATCTAATTGATCTCTCTCAAGTTCTATCTTCAAGTTCTAAGTGTTCTTCATAAATTCCAAAAGTTCTAGTTTCATAAAATCAAGAATACTTTCAAGTTTGCTAGCTCACTTCCAATCTTGTAAGGTGATCATCCAACCTCAAGAAATCTTTGTTTCTTACAGTAGGTTATCATTCTAATACAAGTTAATAATCATATTCAAACTTTGGTTCAATTTCTATAACTATAACAATCTTATTTCAAGTGATGATCTTACTTGAACTTGTTTTCGTGTCATGATTCTGCTTCAAGAACTTCGAGCCATCCAATGATCCGTTGAAGCTAGATCCATTTTACTCTTTTCCAGTAGGTTTATCCAAGTAACTTAAGGTAGTAATGATGTTCATAACATCAATCAATTCATACATATAAAGCTATCTTATTCGAAGGTTTAAACTTGTAATCACTAGAACATAGTTTAGTTAATTCTAAACTTGTTCGCAAACAAAAGTTAATCCTTCTAACTTGACTTTTAAAATCAACTAAACACATGTTATATATCTATATGATATGCTAACTTAATGATTTAAAACCTGAAAACACGAAAAACACCGTAAAACCGGATTTACGCCGCCGTAGTAACACCGCGGGCTGTTTTGGGTTAGTTAATTAAAAACTATGATAAACTTTGATTTAAAAGTTGTTATTCTGAGAAAATGATTTTTATTATGAACATGAAACTATATCCAAAAATTATGGTTAAGCTCAAAGTGGAAGTATGTTTTCTAAAATGGTCATCTAGACGTCGTTCTTTCGACTGAAATGACTACCTTTACAAAAACAACTTGTAACTTATTTTTCCGACTATAAACCTATAATTTTTCTGTTTAGATTCATTAAATAGAGTTCAATATGAAACCATAGCAATTTGATTCACTCAAAACGGATTTAAAATGAAGAAGTTATGGGTAAAACAAGATTGGATAATTTTTCTCATTTTAGCTACGTGAAAATTGGTAACAAATCTATTCCAACCATAACTTAATCAACTTGTATTATATATTATGTAATCTTGAGATACCATAGACACGTATACAATGTTTCGACCTATCATGTCGACACATCTATATATATTTCGGAACAACCATAGACACTCTATATGTGAATGTTGGAGTTAGCTATACAGGGTTGAGGTTGATTCCAAAATATATATAGTTTGAGTTGTGATCAATACTGAGATACGTATACACTGGGTCGTGGATTGATTCAAGATAATATTTATCGATTTATTTCTGTACATCTAACTGTGGACAACTAGTTGTAGGTTACTAACGAGGACAGCTGACTTAATAAACTTAAAACATCAAAATATATTAAAAGTGTTGTAGATATATTTTGAACATACTTTGATATATATGTATATATTGTTATAGGTTCGTGAATCAACCAGTGGCCAAGTCTTACTTCCCGACGAAGTAAAAATCTGTGAAAGTGAGTTTCATTTGCTCCCTTTTTAAATGCTTTTGCAATATATATTTTTGGGACTGAGAATATATGCGCTGCTTTTATAAATGCTTTACGAAATAGACACAAGTGATCGAAACTACATTCTATGGCTGGATTATTAAACCGAATATGCCCCTTTTTATTTAGTCTGGTAATCTAAGAATTAGGGAACAGACACCCTAATTGACGTGAACTCTAAAGATAGATCTATTGGGCCTAACAAACCCCATCCAAAGTACCGGATGCTTTAGTACTTCGAAATTTATATCATATCCGAAGGGTGTCCCGGAATGATGGGGATATTCTTATATATGCATCTTGTTAATGTCGGTTACCAGGTGTTCACCATATGAATGATTTTTATCTCTATGTATGGGATGTGTATTGAAATATGAAATCTTGTGGTCTATTGTTACGATTTGATATATATAGGTTAAACCTATAACTCACCAACATTTTTGTTGACGTTTTAAGCATGTTTATTCTCAGGTGATTATTAAGAGCTTCCGCTGTCGCATACTTAAATAAGGACGAGATTTGGAGTCCATGATTGTATGATATTGTGTAAAAACTGCATTCAAGAAACTTATTTTGTTTTAACATATTTGTATTGTAAACCATTATGTAATGGTCGTGTGTAAACAGGATATTTTAGATTATCATTATTTGATAATCTACGTAAAGCTTTTTAAACCTTTATTGATGAAATAAAGGTTATGGTTTGTTTTAAAATGAATGCAGTCTTTGAAAAACGTCTCATATAGAGGTCAAAACCTCGCAACGAAATCAATTAATATGGAACGTTTTTAATCAATAAGAACGGGACATTTCACAAGGTTTATGGAAGGTTGTAGAGACTGATGAAGATCCTCCAGCACTCAGAGCAAGCCCAACTGTTGCTCAACTAAGAAATTATGAAGAAGAGTTGCTGAAGAAAGATAAGGCACTTACCTGTTTACATTCAGGACTTGCTCAACAAATTTTTACCTCAATAATGGACTTGGACACACCAAAAGCTGTGTGGGATAAAATCCAAGATACCTATGAAGGTTCTGATAGAGTAAAAGCTGTCAGATTATTGACTCTCAGACGAGAGTTTGAATTGTTGAAAATGAACGATGATGAACTCGTGAAAGATTATTCATCCCGAATAATGGATGTTGTTAATCAAATTAGACTTCATGGTGACAAGATTTCAGACCAGAAAGTGGTGGAGAAAATAATGATAAGTGTCCCTCAAAAGTTTGAAGCCAAAATTTCCTCAATAGAAGAATCTTGTGATATTAGCATGCTTACGGTTTCTGAACTAACCAGTAAGCTTCAAGCACAAGAACAAAGGGTCTCTATGAGATCCGAAGAAAAAGTTGAAGGTGCTGTTCAAGCTTCTTTCAAAAATAAGGGAATTCAAGACAAAACACATATAAGAGAGGAAATTATAAAGGAAATAAAAGTTCAAACTCACGAAGCTCCTCTTCAACATCAAAGAAAGGTATTTTCCCTCCATGTAAAGTTTGTCAAAATACAAATCATCAAGAAGCTGATTGTTGGTTCAAAGATAAACTAAAATTTAAGTGCAATTTTTGCAAAAAGTTTGGACATATTGAGAAATATTGTAGAACAAAGAAAAATCAATGTCAAACAAAAGAACTTCAGTTGGCAAATGTTTCTAAAGAAAATCAGGAAGTAACTGAACACTTGTTCATGGCATCACATGTCGGTTACAAAAGTAGAGATGTGGCTGTTGATGAAGGAGTCTACTGGGATTGGAATATGAAGGAAGTTAAAAGGCATGAAGCTTCTATTTCAAGTCTCCAAAATGAATCTCATTATGATGATCCAGAATTTGATGTCGAAGACACAACTGACACCGAAGTTTTGAGAATCAAAAAAATTATTGATATATACGAGTCTTGTAATCACGTTGTTATGGAGCCCGAAAGCTATATTGAAGCTTCCAAACACGATGAATGGAATGAAGCCATGAAAGCAGAACTTGAAATGATTAAGAAAAATGAAACATGGAAGCTTATTGATTTGCCAAAGGGTAAGAATACAATAGGTGTCAAATGGGTGTTTAGAACTAAGTTTCAACCACATGGTTCAGTTCATAAACACAAAGCACGGTTGGTAGTGAAAGGATATTCTCAAATTGCAGATGTGGATTTTGGAGAGACTTTAGCTCCAGTTGCTCGTCATGACGTGATCAAGTTATTGTTAGCTGTAGCTGCTCAACGCAATTTGAAAATTCATCATCTTGATGTGAAATCTACATTTTTGAATGCTCAACTTGAGGAGGAGATTTATGTAAAGCAACCTCAAGGTTTTGAAGTAGTTGGCCAAAAAGAGAAAGTATATAGACTATATAAGGCACTCTATGGTCTAAAACAAGCATCAAAGGCGTGGTATTCTGAGATCGACGCTCATTTGATGAATCATAATTTTAGGAGGAGTTCAAGTGCATTTTGCTGGAACTCAAAGAAGCAAAGAATTGTCGCACAATCTACTGCAGAGGCAGAATATATAGCAATCGCATATGCTCTTAATCATGCTGTTTGGATAAGAAAACTGTTGCCCGACTTGGATCTGACTCAAGAAAGTCCAACAGTCATCTATTGTGATAACAAATCTGCAATTGCTATAACAGAGAATCCGGTGCAACACTGAAATATTGCACCTCCGATGATCAATTGGCAGATATGCTTACAAAGTCTCTCACGAGAATGAAGCTAGATCAATTGAAGACTCGACTTATGATGTCCAACAACAATCTTAAGGAGGAGTGTTAGTGTATCTAAGATTGTTATTAGACATTTGTCTTAAGTTATGTAAACTTAGTTACTAAGAAAACTTAGCTATTAAGTTTTCTTAGCTATTAAGTATTCTTAGTTATTAAGTATTCTTAGCTATTAAGTTTTCTTAATTATTAAGTATTCTTAGTTATTAAGTATTCATATATAAAGAATACTTAGATATTTTAGTTTTCTTACTAGTTAAGAAATTATCGGTATTCGTGATACTTACCTCCTAAGATTTCTTAGAAGTTAAGTAAGTCACTTTATGTAAGCCTATAAATAGGAGTGTAATCAAGAGTTGGAATATATAACCAACCTTCAAATTATTTCTATTCTACACTTTTATTATGTATTCTAATCTACTTAGCAACAAAGTCTTGCTATCTTAATCTTTAGCATCAAAGTCTTGCTATTCTAATCTTTAGCAACAAAGTCTTGCTACCTTAATATTTCAAGAGTAGATTTCTATTCTATTCTTGAACATTTACATATAATATGTTTGTGTTTGTCGAGTCTAAATAAGTTTCAAACGTATGTCAAAATGGGAGGTTGCAGCTGCTGCCGGGCTGTTACTGTACAGCAACAGCAACACCAAAAAGTTATAAAAAGATAAGTTGTGGGGATGTTTCCGAAAATTCATAACTTTTAAATCGTAAATCCGTTTTTGAATAGCATCGAGGTTCTGTTTTTGCTACAACGAGATCAAAATTTGCGATTTTTTTAAATCCAACAGCTACATTCACATACTTCAAAAAATTATCCGATACATGCAATGCTATTATTCCTTAATATGCTTAGTAATTGGAGAATGTTTGTTAGAAATTGACATGTAATTTATACTGACATAAATCATGGAGTAAACTCATCTACAGTAGCTACATGAAAATAGAAGGCCAAAAGGTCTTCAATGGCTGCTTTCACGTAATATACGTTTTGAAGGTACATAGATTAAGTTATGTTAGTCTTGAAATCAATCATTTTATCTCATGTTTCATATTTCCACGTTTGATTTAATTTTACTATTAATTGTATGACTTTAGTACCCTTGAAATTTATTGTAGAGGATCTTGCAGAAATTTCAAGAAGTTCTAACAATATGTATCAATTTGTAAGAATTTTGTTGTATTATAATATATAGATAGATGTATATTTACATTATATGATATTTATGAAGATGATAAAATGGGTGGGTCGTGTTGATTTTTATCGGTATAAGCTATTAAACATCACACATGTTCGAACTACTTCCTTCTTAGTGATATCTAAGATCATAAACGTAATATTAACTTTTATGGCATCTGATGTTGTCAAGATGTTGTAATATATACTGTACATATGTCAAAGATGTGTTGTTTTAATTTGTAAAAGTGGAGATCAATCACGTGAATCAAGAAGCATACATGTTAGTCATAAGATCCACTTTGGAAAATTAGTTCAATTCCATTATGGGTATGTTATTATGATAAATTTACTATGTATATTTGGTACAAAATCATTGGTTGGATGGTCGGTTCTACAATGGTAGATTTCTTTCTTCCTTCAAACCAAATTGTACATTGACCCCTTATCTAAATATACAAATTGTGTATATGAATTATGAATGATGTTGAGATTGTAACGGTAATTCAGTTTTTCACTTACATGAATTCCATTTTCAGGATTAGTTTGATTAAAGTTTATGCATTTAGTCATATATATTGTACTTCGTCTGAAATTTTTATTTATTTAATTTTTTTTTACAATAGAAGTCCCTTTTTAACATTAATGGTTTGTATCATTCCATACTTATGTTATATTTTGTGCACTAATTAATTTCAATATTAATTGATCATATAATAATAGCCCCAATGTTAATTTGATATCAAAAAATTTCTTAAAGAAGACCCCGCGAATTCGCGGGTTTTTAACTAGTATAATATACATATTACGTATTTAATTAGTAAAACGAATGTACATATTACATATCACATATGATAATATTAGGTAATCCTAACCTAAACCTTAAACACTATAATCAAAACCATAAAATCTAAACCTTAAACCCTAAAATCTAAACCTTACACCTTAAATCCTAAACTCTTCTAAATTCTTTGAATTAAAAACTAAATCTAAACCCTAACCCTAAACCCTGAGCCCCAAAATTTAAACCTTAGAATCTAAACGCTAAACCTAACCTAAACCCTAAATAAATCTAAACTCGAAACCCTAAACCTAAACTCTAAACCCTAAGCTAAACCCCAAACCCTAAATCTAAATCCAAAACCTTAAACCTAAACTCTAAACCCTACACTCTAAATCTAAAACCTAAAACCTAACCTAAACCCTTAAAACTCTAAACCCTAAACCCTAAAATATAAATCCTAAACCCTAGTATCTAAACCCTAAACCTAAACTCTAAACCCTAAATCTAAACCTAAAACCCTACACTTTAGAATCTAAACCCTAAACCCTAAATCTAAACCCAAAACCTTAAACCTAAATTCTAAACCCAAAAATTTAAATATTAAACCCTAAATCTAAACCCAAAACCCTACACCATATAATCTAAACCCTAAACTCTAAATCTAAACCCAAAACCCAAAACCTAAACTCTAAATCCTAAACCCCAAACCCTAACCTAAACCCCAAACCCTAACCTAAACCCTAAACGTTAAATCTAAACCCTAAACCTAAACTCTAAACCCTACACCCTAAATCTAAACCCTAAACCCTGAACCCTAACCTAAACCCTAAAAACTCTAAACTCTAAACCTAAACCCTAAGCCCTAAATAAAAACAATAAACGCTAGAATCTAAACCCTAAACCTTAAATCTAAACCCTAAACGCTACATATTGTAATAAATTACTTTCAATGATAAGACAAATAAATAATATAACATTTCAAATGGTTAAAAATATAAATAAATAAAAAACCACCCATATTGGCACATATAATAAGAATCTTAACATAATATATCGGCATGCACGATGCGGTGGAGCCTTTCAGGTTGCATACTCATGTTTAACGTAACGTCATTATTTACATAATGAAAAACGCGTTGTTGCGAGTGTGTTGTATATGAGATAGCCCGAAATATTTTGCGCTTTTAAAAAATGTCCGTTTCGCGTAAAGTCAGTTGCGTTGTGTTCGTAAAATTATTTCGACTTGCACGATGGCGGTGAAAAAATTTAACTCGCATCGAGTAGGAAGATATGGCGCGTTAAAATTTTGGGCGGGGTTTCTTTTTGTTTTTTTAATAAAATAACAATTTTATGTTTATACTCATCAGAAACTGAGAAACGTACACTTTAAATCCTGAATGAGGGGTAAAAATAAAAAATTGAGAGGTGTGTGGTTTTGTCGTTTGATGGTTTTTTTTTTTTTTTGTGGGGGGGGGGGGGGGGGGGGGGGTTCAAAATGACCAAAATCGACTCTTCATTTAGTATATAAGAGTTAATTAAAAACACGCCAACTAATGACCTTAAGTGATAGTGGATATAACTGTTGATACCACCGACTACCAATAGCACAACGTCAGTTGCTCCGTCCTGAGAAAGCTGCCTTGTGGGGCAAAGACAACATAAAGTCATGTCTAGACCAAATTGAGCAACCCTCTCAAAACGAATAAAATATGATTTCGTTGCGGGTTGATTTTCGTCGGTTAGCGATCGCTTAACTCAACGTAAAGAAAAATTAAGGGGGGAAAAGGAAGTGAGAAAAAAGTTGTAAAAATAAATAATGAAAAAAGATCTTGTCGAAAATAACGAATAACATAGCCCGCACGTTGCAGCGGAGATGTGCCTATGTCTAAAAATCCCAATATTCATGTTAACGAAAAGAAGATAATGATGTGAGTTTCAAACTTAAGTCGAAATAAGTTAAATAGAATGAAGATAATGCACGCAATGTTGGGGTAATTTGATAATTATATTGAAACTCAAAAAGATTACAATACTTGACTCTGAAAATGAAAACAAAGCTTTTCTGCAACATTTAATGTTGCACACGATGACTAATATAAACCAAACCAAACTATAACTGAGCAGTACTACTATATCCATGTATCAAGGACCACCGTTGAGTAGGAGGACACATCTAAGTACCATATGTAATAATAAAGACATCAAATTTAGGAGCAAATTTTTTCATACTAAAGAAGCTATAGAGATATGGTTATATGTTTTCGATAATCGGTAGAATGTCGTCTTCAATGAATTCTTCAATCAATCTTCTACGTAGTTGTAATATACGTTGGTGATGTTCAGCAAACCAATCACTATACTTTTTGCTAAAGTTACTCGGATCTTCAGAAAATATTTATTCAAAAAACTTATAAGGTATACATAGTATTGTTTTATAAAAGATCGAAGTATATAAGTTATATTAAATTAAGATGTACCACGATTGAGATCTTAATTCCTGACAATCTGTAAATGTGATATAATACTTTAGCAATGTAATTGTAAATGGATTGAGAATTGAAAGTCATATATTCGTATATTTTCTATTTTTTGGTGAACATGTATTAAGAAAGTACATTTTGTAGTAGTTCGTTTTTTAGTTGTATTTCTCTGTTCAGTTGTATAACGTTTTCTTCCATCCTAGTGAAGTACGCCTACAATAAAAATATATAATTGTACCTTAATTATAACAGTTTGAAATTAACAATTGAAACCTGTTTTTTTTTTTTTTTTTTTTTTTTTTTTTTTTTGTTTCATAACTGCTTCTCTATTCTTTATTTTTTCTTTTCTTTCTGCAAATTTAAAGAAAAATAACAAATACTTATATTTGAATTGTTATAATTAACATCAAAGTTACCTTTGTCCAGTATCACATCAAAGTTTGTAATTTCATCAAAACTACCTTTTTGAAGGTATGAGTAAAAAAACCCATTATATTTTTATAAACTCTAGCCCTTATACAGACTTAAAATAACACCATAAATAATTATATCAAAAATACATCATAATATACATATTACAGATTTATTTAGTAAAACCAATGTACAGATTACATATCACATATGATAATATTAGGTATGTCTGACCTAAACTCTATAATCTAAACCTTACACCCTAAAATATAAACCCTACACCTTAAATCGTAAACTCTTCTAAATCCTTTGTTTTAATAACTAAATTTAAACCCTAACACTAAACCCTAAGCCCTAAAATTTAAACCCTAGAATCTAAACCATAAACCCTAACCTAAACCCTAAACCCTAAATCTAAACCCAAAACTTAAACTCTAAACCCTAAAATCTATACCCTAAATCCTAAATCTAAACCCTAAACCCAAACCTAAACTCTACACCCTAAATCTAAACCCAAAATCCTAAACCTAAACTCTAAACACTAAAATCTAAACTCTAAACTCTAAATCTAAACCCTAACCTACACCCTATATCTAAACTCAATACACCAAACCTAAACTCTAAACCCTAAATCTAAACCCTAAACCCTAAAAACTTTAAACCCTAAACCATGAGCCCTAAAATCTAAACCCTAGAATCTAAACCCTAAACCCTAACCTAAACCCTAAATCTAAGTCCAAAACCCTACATCTAAAACCTAAAATCGACACCCTAACCTTAACCTCTAAACCTTAAAATCTAAACCCTAAATTATAAATCTAAACACCAACCCTAAATAAAACCATAATCAATTATATCATAAATAAATATATTTCATATTTTAAATTATGAGCAATTTGATGAGATAAAAAATGATCGTTTCGTTTATAGCTTAAGGTTGAAGACAATCAGTAGATGCAGTTAACTTTAACGTACAAAAGCCCCATTAATATCTGCAAATAGAAAGTCATGTTGGTTCATTAATATTTATTTATCTGCGAGTTCTAGGGAGATTTAAAGTTAGCTCGTATATACCATAATGAAGCATTGCATTTGTATAGTTGGCATAAGCGATAACGATCATTAATCTGGAATGCTCCTCACCGAAAGTAGCAAGATGGGCGGATCAAGCTATAACAACACCAGCCATTATTTAGTAGAGTTCCAATGGGTACGGCCACCCACAAACACTTGCCAATATAGCAGCTTTAAAGTTATTAACATTATTGAACAACCCATAGTTTCATGGTTGTTCAAAAACTGATCAACGGGATAGAAAAAGTATCAGTAAAATATCAATATACTAAAACATACAAACATTTTACATTTATAGTAGTAGCATATAATTTTTGTTAATGTGAAGCCATGCTCACAATGCAATTGCGGACGAAGCATTTATATATTGTGAAATTGGTCGAACTTAGTTGTAGCATATTAATATTTGTTATTGAATGCTGATAACAGAAATGTCGAGTCTATTAGTGGCATTATAGCCTACATCGGTCTTGTGCCTCATAGTACTGAACTAGTTTTCGAACCCTCGCTTCGCGGCGGGGGTTCGATTTTTAATGTATTTTATTGTGTTTAGTTACGAAGCCTGCGAGTGAAAAATCAACATATATGAAAAGTACCTTAAATATTTAGCGTTTTTTTAAAAGTGTCCGTTTTGCGTATAGTTAGTGACATTGTGTTCATAAAATTATTTCGAGTTTAAGGATGGTGTCGGAAAAATTTAACTCGCTGCGAGCGAGAAGATATGACCTGTTGAATATTTGAGTGGAGTTTATTTAAGATATTTATGAAAATTTTGATTTGACGCTTTAACCCACTGTGTTGGGGGCTGATTTTAATTTTTTAAGAAAGTGTGGGGGGCTTTTGTGGTGTTACTTGAAAGAAAGAAGGGAAAAAAAAGGGTGAAAAGACGAAAATACCTCTGGTACTATTAGTAAGTTTTGTCTAATAGTTAATATGGTAATGTTAACCTTCAGTTTTAGTATGCACAACATAGGTACCAAAGTGACATCTCTATCACAACATAATAAATAATAAAATATATAAATAAAATAATATATTTAAAACATGATTTAGATGTGTAACATCAATTTAAACGGAAACCCACGAACAACGAATCGAATCACAAGATCTGAATTAGACTATGATTTATTTTGCTTGAATAAGAAGTGATTTGCGAGTGAGAAAAAACACATTCAAAGCTTAGATTTAGAAGAATTAACCACTATTATCATTACACTATATAAAGATTCAAAGGTTGTATTAAACCTGATATAACACAAGTGATACATACACGATCCAGTGAATTATTAGAAAATAGTGACTACTAAATTTCAAAGCGAAACAACAGATTTAGGAAAATCAAAGTAATTAAAAATAGTAATTAAAAAAAAGAAGCTTATAATCGATATATAAAGAGAAAAAATGTTTGACCTTTACTTGTGGCTATTGTTCTTTGACACCTTAAAATCGATAATAATTAATAATCAAAACATACATCTGCATATGAAACATAGTAAACTGTTAAATTAGGTAAGTAAAATAGAATCTAGATTGTTTCAATCATCTAACTTATTCTGGTTTGTGTAGGTTTAGCTGAGTAGATTGCTGCTGTCTATTTTTGGACTTGCTTTGAAAGATCTATTGAAGTTAAGGACTGCAGTTGCTGTTTTAAAAGTGATTAGCTAAAGAGTTCAAGTCTAGAAGTTGAGGGTTTAAAATGTAAATTATATCCCTCAAAACATTTGGTAGCCGACTTATGTGGTCTGGAGGTTAAAAGGTTGATTTTAGGGTTCTGGAATCATAACACATTATATCAAGATTGATTTCGAAGTTCTCTCAAGTTTTTTTCATAATTTTTTTGTATTCCTAGATTCAATATCAAATTGATCTAGTTGATCTTGTATTTCATCTATTCTTTCGATTTATTATTCATCGATTGTGAACAATTTTGTTTGTGTAATTGTGGATCTGATTATTATTGGAAGTTGTGGTTGATTGTGGTGCTTGATCTGTATATTTTCACATGGTATCAGAGCGGTTGATGCTTGAATCAATTGTGTTCTTCATCAAACACGTTCGATTCTGGTGATTTAGGGTTTGTATCGTGCTAGGGTTCTTGGATCTAAAAATTTGGGCATCGTCTCAAATTAGGGTTTCATCAACTAATTGTCCTTTGAAGAATTGATAATTCTATCATCCGCTGCTTATCTTCATCTCATTCATCTGTTATTATCATCTTCAAAGGGGAGTCTCGCTTTTATTCGTGTTTTTCATTATTAATTGTTCTTTATTATTTGTTCTTGATATTTCTTATGTTATCTGTTCTTATTGTCTGCATCTGTTCTTGACAGTTGTTGGTGGTATCTGTTATCTGCTATTTGATATTAATTGTGATAGCTGTTTCTACTTTCTCTATCTGTTATATTGCTAATCTGTATTTGTTGCATATATTCTTTATTCATGGTTGGAACTGTTAGTGATGATGTTTTGATTAGTAAACTTGATTTTGGAGATCCACTGTATTACATCCATCTGATATTAGTAGCACACCTATTATTACTTTGAAGTTAACTGACACTGAAAATTACAGAGTGTGGTCTTGTGCCATGACTCTAGCTTTGCAAACTAAAAATAAAATGGGTTTTGTTAATGGAAAAGTTAAAAAAGCTAAAACAAATTTTATTTTGGGGAATCAATGGGATAGATGTAATTCAGTGGTTCTTTCTTGGATTCTGGGTACCATCTCAGAAGAATTATATCTTGGACAAGTTTATTCCACTATTGCTTCTGAAGTTTGGACTGAATTAAAAGAGACTTATGATAAGGTTGATGGTTCTGTTGTGCTCAATTTGCATAAAAAGATTAATTCATTAACTCAAAATGGCTCATCTTTGTCTGAATATTATCACACACTTAATTCTTTATGGAAACAATTTGATGCTATGGTTCACATACCTGATAATACTACTGAATTTAAAGAACATATGGAAATGATTAAGCTAATGCAATTTTTAATGGGTCTGGATGAATCATATTCTCAAATAAGGAGCATAATATTAACAACTGAACCTCTTCCTACTATTAAAACTGCTTATGCTACTCTGTCAAGAGAAGAGTCTCATAAAAATGCTTCAAGTAATACTGTTAAAAGGAATCAGGCTTCTGCCTTTGTCACTAAAACTTTGTCAAACCAAACTTATAACCCTTCCAATAACACCAGGTTCACAAGAGGACCTAATCCTAATCTTAAGTGCACAAAATGTAATAAAATTGGTCACACAATTGATAGGTGTTATGAGGTTGTTGGATATCCTCCTAGTTTTAGAGGCAAAATGGCTAATAATAAGTCTAATAATAATCCTACTAGTTCCTCCTGTACTAGTACTAATAAAAGTTACACTAACAATTCTGCTTCTACATCGTCTGATTGTTCTGCTCAAGGTTCTTAACCTTTCTCTGAAGAACAAATGGCTGTTCTCTTATCACTCTTGAATCCAAAGCAAAATACCAGTGAACCTAAATCAAACATGGCATGTACTGGTTATTTTAAGTCTAACATGACTTGTTCTAATATCTTCAAAGATAATCCAAGTTGGATTATTGATTCTGGTGCCAATCAACATTACATCACCAATGCTAAATATCTGACAAATATTGTAGATATTTCTGATCTTAATCTTGTTGTTGAACATCCAAATGGTTCAATGGCAAAGATTCTTAAGGTTGGTGACTGCCAAGTGACACCCAATGTCACTTTGTTTGATGTTCTGGTTGTACCAGAATACTTTGTCAATCTCATGTCTGTTTATAAGTTTGTTAGAGACAGTAAAAAGTTTGTTAGATTTGATGAAAATATGTGTTACATCCAGGACTTGCCCTACAAAGGCATGATGGGAAGGATCTTGGAGACTGGTAGTATGCAAGGTGGTCTGTATGTTCTGAATGATTCTTCTATTCTGGGTAATAATACTAGTTGTTCTAGTACCAGTATATGCTATGTGTCTAAATTTATTTGGCATAGCAGACTTGGTCACCCAGCTGATCCTGTGTTGCAAATTCTTAAAGGTTCTTTAGGTTTTGGTGATTGCAGTATTTTACCAAGTGACATATGCCATAAGGCTAAACAGTCTAGAGAACCTTTTCCTCTAAGTGATCATGGTTCTCATGACATTGGTCATCTTATTCATCTTGACATCTGGGGTCCTTATAAAGTTACCAGTATAGATGGTTATAGATATTTTCTTACCATTGTGGATGACTTTAGCAGGGCTGTTTGGGTTTATCTTCTTTGTTACAAAAGTGAAGCTACTGAGAATATAATTAGTTTTGTGCACATGTTTAAAACTCAATTTGGAAAATAGATTAAGGTTTTAAGAAGTGATAATGGCACAGAGTTTGTTAATAATAACTTAACCAACTTTTGTTTAAAAACTGGAATTTTACATCAGACTTCTTGTACTTATACACCACAACAGAATGGTGTGATGGAAAGAAAACACAGACATTTGTTAAATGTTTCTAGATCACTTTTGTTTCTAGGGGGTGTACCACTCAACATGTAGAGTGAATGTGTTCTCACTGCTACATATCTTATCAATAGAACTCCTTTTTTTGTTCTAAAAGGAAAATCTCCATATGAGGTTATATATGGAAATTCTCCTTCTCTTAGTCATTTAAGGGTTTTTGGTTGTCTCTGTTTTTCAAAAATTCTAAATGAACATGATAAATTTGCTTCAAGAGCCAACAAATGTGTTTTTGTTGGCTATTCCAATGCTCATAAAGGTTATAAATTGTATAATTTGGAGTCAAAAACCTTTATTTTCTCAAGGGATGTAAAATTTTATGAAAATATATTTCCTTTTAAGATGAAGTCTAAAGATCAAGGTTTTAATAATAATGATACTGATCTTCTTTCTTTCTTTGATTTAGATAATTCTCAAGCTGGGCAATTTTCTCAAGATCCCAATGATGATTTTAATTTTAAAAATCAAAGTCTGAATAATGAAGTTAGATTGGACTCTACTTCTGGCAGTATTAGTGAGCCAACTACTAGTAGAACTAGACCAAATGATCATATTCAAAATGATTATTCTAGTGATGGACATGGTCCTAGTAGTACTCCTAAATCTACCAGAGTAGTTGATACATCTGCAACATCATCTGATGATGATTATATCATTCCTTCTTTTCAAGAGGATGATTCTAATTCTGAGGGAAATGTGGTTCATGAACCACCTGTTGATAACTTGAGAAGATCCACTAGAGAGTCTGTTTTACCCAGAAAATTTAATGATTATGTTATGTCTAGTAAGGCTAAGTATGGTATTGAGAATTTTGCTAATTGTGCTAAACTTTACAAAAGAAATTTTTTATTCACATCATCTTTAAATAAACAAGTTGAACCAACAAATTATTTTGAGGCGTCTAAAGATCCCAATTGGGTTGAAGCTATGAACACTGAAATGGAGGCTTTATATAGAAACAATACATGGGTTCTAACTGATCTCCCTCCTAACAGAAAACCTATTGGTAGTAAGTGGATTTATGAAATAAAGTATAAATCTACTGGTGAGATTGAAAGGTTTAAAGCAAGACATGTTGCTAAGGGTTATAGTCAAACTGAAGGTGTTGACTACTATGAGACTTTTTCTCCTGTTGTCAAAATGGTTACAATTAGAAGTGTCATCACCCTTGCTGTTATTAAAGGTTGGGAATTATCTCAACTTGATATTAACAATGCCTTTCTCTATGGTGAACTTGATGAAGAAGTTTTCATGTCTTTACCCCAGGGTTACTTTAATAAGGGTGAAACAAAAGTGTGCAAATTAAATAAATCTTTATATGGGTTAAAGCAGGCTTCTAGAAAGTGGAATGAAAAATTATGTAATAGTTTATTTGAAAATGGATTTGTTCAAAGTAAATGTGACTATTCTATGTTTATAAAGGATAAACATGATATCTTTGTTGTTTTACTTGTCTATGTTGATGACATAGTAATAACAGGTAATAATAAGGCTGAAATTGATTATGTTAAACATTTTCTTAAGTCAAAGTTTTTAATCAAAGATCTTGGTTTATTGAAATATTTTCTTGGAATTGAAGTTGTTCAAACGAATGATTCTATCTATCTTTCTCAGAGAAAATACTGCATGGAATTAATAAATGAGTTTGGTCTTTTAGCTTCTAAACCTTTATCTACTCCTATTGAATTAAATGTTTCTTCATATAAAGGAAAAGATAATGAGAAAGTTATAAGTAATATCACTGTTTATCAAAAGCTTATTGGAAAACTCATTTATATTACTATTACCAGACCTGATATTAGTTATGCTGTGCATATTCTCAGTCAATTTATGCATGCTCCTAAACCTTCACACTTAAATTTGGCATTTAGGGTTCTGAGGTATTTAAAAGGTTGTCCTGGAAAAGGTTTGTCTTTCAGTAAAAGTAATTCTTTAATTTTGAGTGCTTATGTTGATTCTGATTGGGGTAAAAACTTAATCAATAGAAGGTCTATTACTGGTTTTTGTATATTTTTAGGAAATTGTTTAATTTCCTGGAAAAGTAAAAAACAACCAACTGTTTCTAAATCCTCTGTAGAAGCAGAGTATAGAGCCATGGCTGCCTGCACCTGTGAAATTATTTGGATTATTAATCTTTTGACTGAACTTAAGCTTAATAAGCTTTTACATGTTTTAATGTATTGGATAATAATCCTTGTGATGACCCGGAAATTTCTGACCAAATTTAAACTTAATCTTTGTATGATTAACATTTCCGACACGATAAGCAAAGTCTGTAAAACTGAATCTCAAAATTTTTGAACTACTTTTATATATTTAAATAACCTTCGGTTGTTTTCGACGATTCGCGAACAATTATATGTAAATAGATACATATATACTATAACTTGAAAAGGTAACAATGTATTAATTGTTTGATACCGTACATTAAACTTATTGGTTTAAATATCTATTTGAATATATATGATAAGTTGAAATATTTATTATTAAAATTTATTTATAAATAACTTCCAATGTGTATTTAAAAACTGATTTATGTATATTAAAAAGATATATACATATATATAATTTCAAGTTATTTAGTAAATGATAGTAACATTTGTTTATTGATTCGATTGATATTTAGATAAGTTAACTAAAGCGTTTAAGATGAACCAGCAAAACACTAATTTGCTACAGTATTTTTAAATTGCTACAGTACCCAAAATGCTACGGCGTTTTCGAAAATCACTATTTGCTACAGTGAATTTGACTTTGCTACAGTGAATTGCTACAGTAAAAATTGACTTTGCTACAGTGAAATTGACTTTGCTACAGTGACTTTGACTTTGCTACAGTGACTTTGCTACAGTAACTTTGCTACAGTAAAACACTATTTCAAAATGAAAATGTATGGATTTATAGCGAGACGATGATTTATAGAAGTAAATGACCAAAACACTCAAATGTATAAGTTATACTTCGAGTGGTATGGTTTAGAGATAATTTAAGACTATATTTTAACAAAGGTACGAGTCACGAAATGTAAAAAGCGAGTTTTCTAAGTGTACGAAAATGCGTTCGAGAAAACGGAACCGGGACATAAGTCGAGTAACAACGTACGACTTATCGGAATGAAAATTACAAGTCAACTATGCACGTGAATTTAATATAATATATAATTAATTATATAAATTATATATATTATATATATGATTAAATATTATGTCGACAAACAAAGAAACAAAAATATGTGAGCTGGTATCCTGGGCCATGCGATCGCATGCCATTACACACAGAAACCATGCGATCGCATGGTGTCTGAAATCTGGCCAACTCTATAAAAGCTCGAACGTTTCTGATTTTTGATGCATTCATTTCTCTTTCACACTCTTATATTTATATTTATTTTTATTATTATTATTATTATTATTATTATTATTATTATTATTATTATTATTATTATTATTATTATTATTATTATTATCATTATTATTATTATTATTATTATTAATATTAATAATATTATTAATCTTATTATTATTAGTAGTATTATACATAAAATACTACGACGAGGTTATGAGCGTGTCACTTTCAAAATGAGTTTTCGAGCGGGATAAAGCTAAGGGAATTATGGGTTATTGCCAAGGAGGTTATGGGTAATGTTCGGGGGTATAATTATGAATCAAATCTAGCGTTTATCATCTTCGTTACGTCTACGTACTTTCCTACAATATTGAATCTCAATATTTATACGTAAGCACTCATATTTTATCTTTTATATATTAATTGTGTATCCATGTCTAGTGCTCGAGTATATATATATTTATATATGCTTGTATGCTAAATTTCGTCGTTAAACAGTTATAATGAATCACGAATTAAATACATATATTACTCGTAAAAGGTATATGATATACATGTTTTTGGAAAGCTGGCGAAAAATCAATAACTTTTCATTTAGATATCGAATAATTTCGATGAACGGATTAAAAGATATGATCAACTGAATTATGATTGACGTTAATTGGAATTGCTTTTGAATCTACAATTAAGATTTAAACAACTCGTTTACGAGATTGATAATTTGGATTTTTGAATATTACCAACCGAGTAAATGAATCCTTATATAAGGTACGTCTCGTTTTGTTAAACAACTGTCAAAATTGACTTTTTGAAACGACATTGGATAACTTTTATTTGTCGATCTTGAGCATTAGGATTGTGATACACTATGACCTGACCTAGCTTGATAGATGTTTATTGACCAACATATATTCTCTAGGTTGAGATCTACGATTATTTGGTAATTCAAGTTTCGATCACATTTTGGTGAATGACTTTATATGCTGCTAAGGTGAGTTTCATTTGCTCCCTTTTTAATTACTTTTGCAATCTATATTTTTGGGCTGAGAATACATGCACTTTATTTTAAACGCAATGGATACAAGTACATACTAAATTCTACACTGAGTTTGAACCGAAAATACCTTAGCTTTGGTAACTAGTAACTGCCGGTTATAAGAACTGGTGGGCACGAGTAGTAGTATATGGATCCATAGGGCTTGATATCCCCGTCCGAGCTAGAGCACTAGCCTTTTAACGGACGTATGCTATTTGAGAAGCGTACAAGTTGGTTTGCGTGTATTATTAAGATGATTATACAAAGGGTATAAATTATATATACGTTAAAGTTTAGTTACCAGGGTGCTCAATTTCGTAGAATATTTTGATAAACGTTTCTGGATGAAACAACTGAAATCTTGTGATCCACCTTTATATACAGATTATACGAAACATTAAAACTATGAACTCACCAACCTTTGTGTTGACACTTGTTAGCATGTTTATTCTCAGGTTCCCTAGAAGTCTTCCGCTGTTTGATTATATGTTACACAAGCTATGTGCATGGAGTCTTACATGGCATATTTTTTCAAGGAAACGTTGCATTCACAAATCATCACCATGTATCTTATTTTGACTGCATTGTCAACGGAAGTACTATTGTAAACTATTATTTATGGTGATTGTCTATATGTAGAAATCATCAGATGTCGAAAACCTTTGATTTAAATATTCATTTATGGTGAGCCTTTTCAAAAGAATGCAATGTTTACAAAACGTATCATATAGAGGTCAAATACCTCGCAATGAAATCGATGAATGACGTGTTCGTCCATATGAATTTGGAGCGATCGTCACAATCCTGCTATTCAAATCTCTGCTAATCCTGATCATCATGATGTAACATCCCGCCTTTTTCCGTTTACTTTTCCGTTATACTAATATAAAGTCCGTTATATGTTTATAACATCTCCCGTTGATACGCGTTTTAAATTATCTCGTTTAGGTAATTCCCGCACCCGAACGAAAGTTGAGGGACTAAACTTGACAAGGGGTCAAACCCTTGACTAGGTCAAAGGGTCAAACCCCTTTCACCCATTCATTTCATCTTCATCTCTCTCTCTCTTTCTCTCTAGCAAGAACACACACCAAATTATCCAAATTCATTCATTCATCATCTAAATCCGGATTAAGGAGCTAGCAACCAAATAAATTACATATTCGTGATCCTCTCTTCATCCTCTTCGTTTTGGTACCAACTTCATCTCATTTGGGTAACTTTCTAAAATCACTAGATTTTGTGTTCTTGATGTTTTTAACTTATAAAAGTGTTAATTAGTGTCTATGGCTCAAGTCTAACATGAATATATGATTTATATGCTCGATCTCGTTGTTTTAGTGTAACTAGCATGAACTTGAATTTTGGTGTGTTATTCTTGAATTTTGGATGATCATATGTTGTTAGATGTTGAAAGTTCATGTTTTAATTGTGTTCCTAACATCACTAGCTTCAAATTGGTATGTAGGTTGACATGGATTAGTTTCATATGCAAGATTGTTGAATTTGTGATTTTGGATTAGGGTTTGATGAGCTTTACATGAACTTTTGATGCGTCAAATGCTATGTGATATTGTTGTTAAGTGTTTTGTTGCAATGTGTGTTTGATTACCTTCGAAACGACATAACATACATGTAAATTGGTTGCCCGAATCATAAAATGCGTTTTTGGAACTTAAACTTTGATTATGAATGTTTAATTACGGTTTTTGGTTGTTGTAAGTGGAAGTTTGATTGATGAAATGTACTTAGTTGTATTCCTCGTCAAAATACCTTTCCAACGATATATAATAGGCATTATAAGTGTTTGCGGGTCAAGAGTTGGGTTGGAAAAGGTTTTGGCTCGTGCATACTTTGGAAAAACAGAATCAGACCTGCACAGAGGGTGGCGCGGCGCGCCCCTACCCCGCGCGGCGCGCCGAATGGCCTGGACAGATTCTGTCCAACTTGGTCAATTTTTGAATAATGTTTGGCATGCTACGCACCTCCGATTAACATGTAACTTGGCCAACATGCTCATATATGATTTCTAAGATTAGAAAAATAGTTCGGAACCCGACCCGAACGTGTTGACTTTCGTTGACTTTGACCGACCAAAGTTTGACTTTTTGTCAAACTTAACCAAATGATTATGCAACCTTCCTAACTTATTTATATACTTGTATCTTGCATGAAACTTGGCAATTTGATTTCACATGCTAAATAATCGAGTCGTAACGAGCCATAGGACTAATTGAACATCTTTGACCTATCGTGTTTACCGTTATTGATACAACCTATTGTTTAGGTCAAGACTAGCATTGTTCTTTGCACACGTTTACTTGTTGAAGTACTTTACTACTCGTGCACTCAAGGTGAGATCATAGTCCCACTTTTACTCTTTTTGAACTTATATTTGGGATGAGAAAACATAAACGATTCTTTTGAACTAAGTGAACACAAGTACAGGAAAACAAACATTCTACATACGAGTTTAGAACAAAATCCTCAATTCGATTATCATTAGTTACACTTGCCGGGTGTAAGCGAGAACTTATGTTGTATGGATCCATATGGGTTTGACAAACCCTCATTCAAACGGTTCGCTACCGTTTACGAATGAAATATATTTTCGAGAAACAGTGTATGTTCTAGCACTAAGTGATGGGGTTCAATGGAAGGAAACGTTAAGCATTGATAATTGGGTGCTCGTGAAACAAACTTTTGGAATGTATTACTATTATTTCATTGATGCAAATCTTGTGGTTCACTTGTACTTACTTACTTAAACCTATGATTTCACCAACGTTTTCGTTGACAGATTTCTATGTTTTTCTCAGGTCCTTGAACGATACATGATACATGCTTCCGCTCATTATTTGATACTTGCATTGGATGTCGAGTATATGTGCATTTCATGGAGCGTCTTTTGACTTTACTTTAAACCGTGTCGCCTAGATTTCATTCGTATTATAACGTTGTAACTTAACTATTGGTTGAACAATTCTTGTAAACTTTGGGAACAATCTTTATTTTGAAATGAAGGCGACATATTTTGGTCAAACTTTGTCTTAAAGACTTATGACCACGTAACGGGACCTAAGTAGACGGCGCCGTCAAACATGATTTGGTCGGGTCGCTACAGATGGTATCAGAGCGTTGGTTGTAGGGATTTAGAGTTCATTAGTGTCAACCCCGAGTCATAGGGTACATTGGTGAGTCTAGACTACAACCGGCATATAGACTTGAAGTAGGAATTACTTGACTACTTGTGCATTTATACTCGAACGCTTCTACTCACATCTACTCTTAGTTCATCTTAATCTCACGTTGTTTAATTTGATTGACACGCCACCTTGACTATATGAAATGATGTCGAATGCACATATGAATCAGGGTAATATAATTTCCGGGATTATATTACGGTGACTCATATGAACGTTCCGACATTATGGCATAAAGAATTTAAGGCGAGTCGAAAAAAAAAAAAAAAAAAAAAAAAAAAAAAAAAAAAAAAAAAAAAAAACTTCTCTTTATCTTTATTCTATATCACGGTTAGTATTATTGAGAATACTAATCAATGATATTCTTGTGTCTTGAAGGAACAATGGCTCCTCGTCGTGTACGCCGCAATGAAACTCCCGAACAAGCTCTCGAACGGATGATAGCTACCGCCGTAGATGCGGCCATGGCCGGTCACTCATCCAACAACAATAATAATAACAACCACAACAACAACAACAACAACAATGGAGCCGGAAACTCAAACGAGGGATGCTCCTATAAAGCTTTCATGGGGTGCAAACCTCACACTTTTGATGGAACCGGGGGACCGGTCGTGCTCACCCGATGGTTTGAGCAAACGGAAGCCGTCTTTAGCATAAGCGGTTGTCGGGACCAAGACAAGGTCAAATACTCCACTCACACTTTCTCCGGAATTGCTCTTACATGGTGGAATACTTATGTACAATCGGTGGGTACCGATGAAGCTCATGCCCTCTCTTGGGCCGATCTAAAGGAAAAGATGATTGTTGAATATTTTCCGCGCGAAGAAACCCGAAAGCTTGAGGAAGAACTAAGAGCTTTGAAAGCGGTCGGAAACGACCTTAAAGCTTATAATCAACGCTTCGCCGAACTATCCTTGATGTGTCCTAATCTTGTTAACCCCGAATCTCAAAGGATTGAGCTCTACATGCTCGGTCTTCCAAAAAGCATCAAACAAGGGGTGATGTCATCCAAACCCACTACTCATCAAGCCGCTATGAACATGGCTCGCCAACTAATTGAAACGGTTGACGAAATCGTAGTTTCGGCACCTAAGACCGAGGATAAATCGGGCGGCAACAAAAGAAAGTGGGAACCCTCCCAATCAAGCAACAACAACTTTGCTAAGAAGCCTTACACCTCCGACGGCAAGAAAGGTTATGCCGGGAACCTACCTCTTTGCAACAAATGCAACAAACATCACTTTGGCGAATGTAGTAAGATAATTTGCCACCGGTGCCAAGGAGTTGGTCATAAGGCCAACGATTGTAAAAGTGCCACTCCCGTCGCTCGAAAGTGGCCCAATGCACCGAAGACGGGCACTTGTTATGAATGTGGCCAAACGGGCCATTATAGAAATGCATGCCCGAAGAGGAAAGATAACCCCAATACGCGCGGCCGAGCTTTCAACATAAACACCGAGGAAGCCCGGGATGATACTGAACTAGTCACGGGTACGTTTCTTCTCAACAATTCTTATGTCTCTTGCTTATTCGATTCGGGTGCCGATAAATGCTTTGTATCCAAGACTTTGACTCATTCTTTTAGCACTCCACCTCTTCCATTAGATACCACTTATACCATTGAAGTAGCTAACGGAAAACTATTAAGTGCCGACACATATTACCGGGGGTGTACGTTAAACATTTTGGGTAAGGAATTTGAAATTGACTTGATACCCATGGAACTAGGAAGCTTTGATGTAATAATCGGTATGAATTGGTTAGTCAAAACGAAATCTCACATTCTTTGTGATCTTAACGCAATCCGAATTCCTATCGAGAATGGTGAACCTTTGATTGTTTATGGCGATAAGAGTTGCACCAGACTCAACCTCGTTTCGTGCCTTAAAGTTAGAAAACTACTCCGTAAGGGTTGTTTTGCGATCCTTGCCCACGTTAAGAAAGTCGAGTCCGATGAGAAGCACATCGATGATGTGCCAATTGTTAGTGACTATTCCGATGTATTTCCCGATGAATTGCCGGGTCTTCCGCCTCATCGACCGGTTGAATTCCAAATCGATCTTATTCCAGGAGCCGCACCCGTAGCACGTGCACCATATAGACTCGCTCCATCTGAAATGCAAGAATTGCAAAGTCAAATCCAAGAACTACTTGATCGTGGTTTTATCCAACCTAGCCACTCACCTTGGGGCGCTCCGATTTTGTTTGTTAAAAAGAAAGACGGATCCCTACGAATGTGCATTGATTATCGCGAACTAAATAAATTGACGGTTAAGAACCGATATCCTCTTCCTCGCATCGATGACCTCTTTGATCAACTACAAGGGTCTTGTGTATATTCGAAAATCGATCTCCGCTCGGGTTATCATCAATTGAGGGTTAAGGGGGAAGATGTCTCCAAAACCGCTTTCCGAACTCGTTATGGTAGTTATGAATTCCTTGTCATGCCATTTGGTCTCACTAACGCACCGGCGGTGTTCATGGATCTTATGAACCGCGTGTGCAAACCGTATCTCGATAAATTCGTTATTGTGTTCATCGATGACATATTGATCTATTCTAAAAATGAAGAAGAGCACGAACAACATCTCCGACTTGTGCTTGAACTTTTAAGACAAGAACAACTCTATGCCAAATTCTCCAAGTGTGAATTTTGGTTAAAGGAAGTTCAATTTCTTGGTCATGTTGTAAGTGACCAAGGTATTAAAGTCGATCCATCGAAAATCGAAGCCATTAGCAAATGGGAGACTCCTACTACTCCTACTCACATTCGTCAGTTTTTGGGTCTCGCCGGGTACTATCGTAGATTCATCGAAAATTTCTCTTTGGTTGCACGTCCTCTAACCGCATTGACTCACAAGGGAAAGAAATTCATTTGGGCGACCGAACATGAATCCGCATTCCAAATCTTGAAAACGAAGCTAACCACCGCTCCTATCTTGTCACTTCCCGAAGGCAACGATGACTTTGTTGTGTATTGCGATGCCTCGAAACATGGTTTTGGGTGTGTATTGATGCAACGAACGAAAGTCATTGCTTATGCTTCTCGACAACTCAAAATCCATGAACGAAACTACACGACGCATGATCTCGAACTCGGAGCCGTCGTCTTTGCACTTAAAATGTGGAGACACTATCTTTATGGAACCAAGAGTACTATCTTCACCGATCACAAAAGCCTTCAACACATTTTCGATCAAAAACAACTAAACATGAGACAACGAAGGTGGATTGAAACCTTAAACGATTACGATTGCGAGCTTCGTTACCATCCCGGGAAGGCAAATGTAGTAGCCGATGCCTTAAGTCGAAAAGAAAGAGTGGTGCCTCTTCGTGTCCGAGCCTTAAACATCACCATCCACACAAACCTTAATAGCCAAATTCGGGTAGCCCAAGATGAGGCTCTCAAGGATGAGAACATCTCTCTCGAACACTTGAACGTCCTCACCTCTCGATTCGAAGTTAAAGAAACCGGACTCCGATATTTCGCCGGAAGGATTTGGGTGCCTAGTTATGGGGACCTACGAAGCCTTATTTTAGATGAAGCCCATAAGTCACGATACTCGATTCACCCCGGTGCCAATAAGATGTACCACGACCTTAAACAGCTATATTGGTGGCCGAATATCAAAAGGGAAGTAGCTACTTATGTTTCCAAGTGTTTGACATGTTCCAAAGTCAAAGCCGAACACCAAAGACCGTCCGGACTACTTCGACAACCCGAGATCCCGCAATGGAAGTGGGAAGGGATAACGATGGATTTTATCACCAAACTACCAAAAACGACGGGCGGTTATGATACCATTTGGGTTATTGTTGACCGTCTCACCAAATCCGCACACTTCCTTGCCATGAAAGAAACGGACAAAATGGAGAAACTTGCACAACTTTACATTAAGGAGATCGTAGCCCGACACGGTGTACCTTTATCGATTATCTCCGACCGAGATGGCCGTTTCGTTTCTAGATTTTGGCGTACATTGCAAGAAGCGTTGGGAACGTGTTTAGACATGAGCACCGCATATCATCCTCAAACCGATGGACAAAGCGAACGTACAATTCAAACCTTAGAGGACATGTTACGAGCTTGCGTGGTTGATTTCGGAAAAGCTTGGGACAAGCACTTACCTCTCGCCGAGTTCTCTTACAACAATAGTTATCACGCGAGTATTAAAGCCGCACCTTTTGAAGCGCTATATGGCCGCAAATGTCGTTCACCTCTTTGTTGGGCCGAGGTAGGCGACGTGCAAATCACCGGACCCGAACTCATTCACGAAACCACCGAGAAAATCGTTCAAATCCGAGATAGGCTTAGGACGGCCCGAAGTCGTCAAAAGAGCTATACCGACAAACGACGCAACGATCTTGAATTTCAAGTCGGTGACCGAGTAATGTTAAAAGTCGCACCTTGGAAGGGTGTAATCCGTTTTGGGAAACGCGGGAAGCTAAATCCGCGGTATATTGGTCCTTTCGAAATCTTGGAGCGTATTGGAACCGTTGCTTATCGTTTGGATCTTCCGCCTCAATTGAACTCCGTTCATCCTACCTTCCATGTATCTAACTTGAAAAAGTGTCTTGCCGAACCCGATATCGTCATCCCTCTCGAAGAACTTACTATTGATGACAAACTTCATTTTGTGGAGGAACCGGTTGAAATTGTGGACACCTCCGTCAAGACATTGAAACAAAGCCGAATCCCGATTGTCAAGGTTCGTTGGAATGCCAAAAGAGGACCCGAGTTTACTTGGGAAAGACAAGATCAAATGCAAAGGAAGTATCCTCATCTATTCGTGAATTCGGAAACGCAAGATCTCGAGGAAGAAACAACGACTACTACGCCTACTTAAATTTCGGGACGAAATTTCTTTTAAGGAGTAGGTAATGTAACATCCCGCCTTTTTCCGTTTACTTTTCCGTTATACTAATATAAAGTCCGTTATATGTTTATAACATCTCCCGTTGATACGCGTTTTAAATTATCTCGTTTAGGTAATTCCCGCACCCGAACGAAAGTTGAGGGACTAAACTTGACAAGGGGTCAAACCCTTGACTAGGTCAAAGGGTCAAACCCCTTTCACCCATTCATTTCATCTTCATCTCTCTCTCTCTTTCTCTCTAGCAAGAACACACACCAAATTATCCAAATTCATTCATTCATCATCTAAATCCGGATTAAGGAGCTAGCAACCAAATAAATTACATATTCGTGATCCTCTCTTCATCCTCTTCGTTTTGGTACCAACTTCATCTCATTTGGGTAACTTTCTAAAATCACTAGATTTTGTGTTCTTGATGTTTTTAACTTATAAAAGTGTTAATTAGTGTCTATGGCTCAAGTCTAACATGAATATATGATTTATATGCTCGATCTCGTTGTTTTAGTGTAACTAGCATGAACTTGAATTTTGGTGTGTTATTCTTGAATTTTGGATGATCATATGTTGTTAGATGTTGAAAGTTCATGTTTTAATTGTGTTCCTAACATCACTAGCTTCAAATTGGTATGTAGGTTGACATGGATTAGTTTCATATGCAAGATTGTTGAATTTGTGATTTTGGATTAGGGTTTGATGAGCTTTACATGAACTTTTGATGCGTCAAATGCTATGTGATATTGTTGTTAAGTGTTTTGTTGCAATGTGTGTTTGATTACCTTCGAAACGACATAACATACATGTAAATTGGTTGCCCGAATCATAAAATGCGTTTTTGGAACTTAAACTTTGATTATGAATGTTTAATTACGGTTTTTGGTTGTTGTAAGTGGAAGTTTGATTGATGAAATGTACTTAGTTGTATTCCTCGTCAAAATACCTTTCCAACGATATATAATAGGCATTATAAGTGTTTGCGGGTCAAGAGTTGGGTTGGAAAAGGTTTTGGCTCGTGCATACTTTGGAAAAACAGAATCAGACCTGCACAGAGGGTGGCGCGGCGCGCCCCTACCCCGCGCGGCGCGCCGAATGGCCTGGACAGATTCTGTCCAACTTGGTCAATTTTTGAATAATGTTTGGCATGCTACGCACCTCCGATTAACATGTAACTTGGCCAACATGCTCATATATGATTTCTAAGATTAGAAAAATAGTTCGGAACCCGACCCGAACGTGTTGACTTTCGTTGACTTTGACCGACCAAAGTTTGACTTTTTGTCAAACTTAACCAAATGATTATGCAACCTTCCTAACTTATTTATATACTTGTATCTTGCATGAAACTTGGCAATTTGATTTCACATGCTAAATAATCGAGTCGTAACGAGCCATAGGACTAATTGAACATCTTTGACCTATCGTGTTTACCGTTATTGATACAACCTATTGTTTAGGTCAAGACTAGCATTGTTCTTTGCACACGTTTACTTGTTGAAGTACTTTACTACTCGTGCACTCAAGGTGAGATCATAGTCCCACTTTTACTCTTTTTGAACTTATATTTGGGATGAGAAAACATAAACGATTCTTTTGAACTAAGTGAACACAAGTACAGGAAAACAAACATTCTACATACGAGTTTAGAACAAAATCCTCAATTCGATTATCATTAGTTACACTTGCCGGGTGTAAGCGAGAACTTATGTTGTATGGATCCATATGGGTTTGACAAACCCTCATTCAAACGGTTCGCTACCGTTTACGAATGAAATATATTTTCGAGAAACAGTGTATGTTCTAGCACTAAGTGATGGGGTTCAATGGAAGGAAACGTTAAGCATTGATAATTGGGTGCTCGTGAAACAAACTTTTGGAATGTATTACTATTATTTCATTGATGCAAATCTTGTGGTTCACTTGTACTTACTTACTTAAACCTATGATTTCACCAACGTTTTCGTTGACAGATTTCTATGTTTTTCTCAGGTCCTTGAACGATACATGATACATGCTTCCGCTCATTATTTGATACTTGCATTGGATGTCGAGTATATGTGCATTTCATGGAGCGTCTTTTGACTTTACTTTAAACCGTGTCGCCTAGATTTCATTCGTATTATAACGTTGTAACTTAACTATTGGTTGAACAATTCTTGTAAACTTTGGGAACAATCTTTATTTTGAAATGAAGGCGACATATTTTGGTCAAACTTTGTCTTAAAGACTTATGACCACGTAACGGGACCTAAGTAGACGGCGCCGTCAAACATGATTTGGTCGGGTCGCTACACATGAGAGAACAAAACATTTTGATATTGATTGGCATATTGTAAGGGAAAAAGCTAACAGTGGTGTTCTTAATATTGTCAAAGTTGCTTCAGTTTTAAACATTGCAGATTTATTTACTAAGGGTTTGACATCTTGTCAACATAAAGAGTTCTGTGACAATCTTCAACTCAAGGATGCTTTCACAAGTCAAGATTATGGGGGCATGTTAAATCAGGTAAGTAAAATAGAATCTTGATTGTTTCAATCATCTAACTTATTCTGGTTTGTGTAGGTTTAGCTGAGTAGATTGCTGCTGTCTATTTTTGGACTTGCTTTGAAAGATCTATTGAAGTTAAGGAATGCAGTTGCTGTTTTAAAAGTGATTAGCTAAAGAGTTCAAGTCTAGAAGTTGAGGGTTTAAAATGTAAATTATATCCCTCAAAACATTTGGTAGCCGACTTATGTGGTCTGGAGGTTAAAAGGTTGATTTTAGGGTTCTGGAATCATAACACATTCTATCAAGATTGATTTCGAAGTTCTCTCAAGTTTTCTCTCATAATTTGTTTGTATTCCTAGATTCAATATCAAATTGATCTAGTTGATCTTGTATTTCATCTATTCTTTCGATTTATTGTTCATCGATTGTGAACAATTTTGTTTGTGTAATTGTGGATCTGATTATTATTGGAAGTTATGGTTGATTGTGGTGCTTGATCTGTATATTTTCACATAAACCTGCAACATAACCCTAATATTTAAGGATCGAACAATTGAACATCCTTATAGTCAATCATCAATATAATCAAATTTTAAGAAGAGTATATTCCGTAATATGTAAAATCAGTCAATTATTTGATTGTGAGCATTTGGATTAATATCTTACACATGACAGATGGAACAATAGAAATTTTTTTGCCCGTGAATAACTCCAATTGATTCGAACGCGAAATCTTGATTTTGGTATCTTCTCCTTCGAGAAACCATAGAATGACTCCAACTAATTCGAACACGAAATCTTGATTTTGGTTTGGAGATTATTGATTTGAGAGGATCTGGAACAATTTCATTATCCGTATTTTACACCGTGTATTTTAATTTGGTGAAGGGGGTTTAGGGGTAATTGAGGGACATTAATGTTAAGAATTTATTTAATAGCTAATAGTTTTACAGGATGATTTTTAGCCATTAGATTAAAGGGTATTATGAGGTAATTTTTTGATCTAAGGGTGTTGAAGGGGGTTGTAGAAATATTTATTACTTAATAAAGACTCTCTTTTAATATATAGAGTGAAGTGATGATGACGATGATGGAATTATTATAATTCATGTGTTGATATATAGACAAAGATAGAAGAGGCAGATGTAATCAAATTTTATGGGTGAAAGGAAAATATTCAGAGTATAAATTGTTAGGTGTTTTTTTTAATAGACAAAAACTTAAAATAAAATGTCACATGAGCATTCCACTAATAACCCACATCAAAAATTCACACCACTCACACAAAATTTCAACACGTTCTTATCATCAAAAAATTACAAAAAACAACTCACGCCACCAACTCACGCCCCCTACCACTACAACTAGTCTTAGGCTTTGTTCTAGAGTTTATATATAAAAGAAAAGAAAAGAAATGAGATGAAGGGAAATGAAAGGAAGGTGAGTGAGATCCTTCCAATTGCAAGGAAAGATTGGGAAGAAAATTAGACAAAATAATCAATTCATTCTCTTCCTTTTCTTTCCAACCACAACTCAGGAACACCATTTTTTTTTTAACTTCTTGGTTCATTTCTTTCCTTCCAATACAAATTCCTGGAACAAACACTTAGGATGTGTAGGTTTTTATGTGGAGCAGTGGTGGTGTGGGTTTTTGGTGTAAGTTAGGAGTATTGTTATGATGTATTAAAATATAATTGAGTTAAGTATTAAAAAGGGATAAAAATAATAATTTTAAAATAATAAAAAAAAGTTTAAAAAAAACAACCAACGTCGTTTCCTAACCCGTTGCAAAGCAACGTGCAGGCCCAAGATTGATTCCACCCACGGCATCAATATGGATGATGGAGGCGTTTCCTCCATGCAACCTTGGACGGCCACGACGTTGCCAAGGACCGATACAACTCGTAGCACGGATGAAATTTGAAATTTAAATTTATGAAGTATCGAGTATTCTCCAGTCATTTTACCAATACCACCGCCAGATTAATCCAACCAAATCGTTTTCTCATCAAATTTCTTAAGTTTCTTCTACATTTCTCGGTCCTTTCTCAATTTAATCAAATCAAATTTTGTATATATAACTGCAAATTTCTTCTAGCTACTATCTTCTTCCATACCCAAATCAGATTTTATCAAATCAGGTACTGTATATTTGTTTTTAATAATATTTCTGTTATCAATCTCTATTTCATGATTTTCATTTCGTTTTTTGTGTCAATTAGATCATTTTGATCAATGATGATGGTAAATCAGTAGCGGAATGAGATTAGGGTGATATTAACCATTTGATTAATGGATATTCAATGTGAGTACAAGTTTTCAATTACATGTGAAAAAAAAAAGTATTAGAAATAGAATGGTATTACTGTATTAGAGAAAATGCATGGAAGGTACTCAACGAAATGTCTCAAATCGTTGTATTGAAGATACTGCACGGCCCACGGGATCTGCTTTATGAAATTTCTTAAAGCAATTTAATGTCATGGTACTTCTTTTCAAATTAGATGTGATTTAAGTATTTGTGATTATGTCATGACATTGTGTGATTAGAATTTTAGAATTTTGTAAGTTTAAGGCTATGGATTTTTGATTTTGTAAGTTTAAGGCCCGTGTTTGTAATCCAGGGTTTGATTTCAAGTGGGGTTTGCATGATTTGTACTGGGTATGGGTTCCTTGATTTGGTTTTCAGATTCTACCATGGTATTATAATTTTACTGAAAGTCGTGACTTGCAGGAACATGAAGTTTTCAAACAATAAGAGAAATTAGTCAATCGCACTATACATTTGAACTTGCACGAAATGGGAGTTATTCTTATGTAAGTATAATTTATTCTTATATTGTTAATGCATCTTTGATTTGCACATGAGATGTAATTATCAATGCATTTTTAATTTGTTATACTCTGTGTGTTATTCTACAAAAACATGCTTTACGATTGTTGCATGAAGGGAAGAAATATGCAATATGAATTGGGTTGCGACTTTTTGAAACTTCTGCTAAAACAATTAAGAATATATAGGAGCCCTTTTATGAACTAGGTAATTACATTTTTATATCCGAAGTATGAACCGTCCCATTACATATCTACTCTTCTCAGGTACTTGGCACTAAACCTTTTTTATGATGGCTTAGTCTTAATTTGAGACTTGCTTAAGTTCTTATAATACACGCCATAAATTATTTAAACACAATTATAATGCACACCAAATGTTTTTTGAACACGCTTATAAAGAAGAGGTTGATGTACTTATAGACCTGCTTAAGTTCTTATAGTACAAGCCATGAAAGTGGTGTTGGTTGAGTTGATTTTAAATGAAGAGGCTGATGTATGATCTAAGGAAACAAAAATCATAGTTAGTACTCATTATTAGAGTTACGATGACTAAACTTTTGCATGTTAAGATATGTTTTATCATCTAACAAACACTATGTTTCAGTATCATATTACTTAACAATGGTTAATGTTTTGTAGTACTACAATGTAGGTGACATATGTTGGAGATATGGAGAACTTTAAACAATTAGAGGGAAGATTCCAGGAAACTCACACGAAGCTTCCACGAAGTTGTTAGGAAACTCACATGTAGCTTCTACGAAGTTGTTAGGAAACTCACATGTAGCTTCCACGAAGTTGTGAGGAAATTCACATGTAGCTTCCACGAAGCTGTCAGGAAACTCACATGTAGCTTCCATGAAGCTGTCAGGAAACTCACATGAAGCTTCAAGGAATTGTTTTTAGCTTACTCTTTAAACCATTCTATAAATAGACCCTCTTGTAACTCATTGTAAACACACCACAAATATTCAGTAAATACATTCTCTAGTTGGTCCGTGGACTAAAGCAATCACAACGATTGCATATAACCACGTTATCTCTTGTGTCGATTTACATTTCTTGCATTTATAATCTTTCGTTCATTAAGTGGGTTAGTAATCTTGTAGAATTACTATCGGTGAGTGATCTTGTTGAATCACTTACGTTGTTTTGGGTCCTAATATCCTTACAACTGGTATCAGAGCACAAGGTTTCGTTAAGAGAACGATGGCGGAAGATGGGAAATTTAGAATCGACCGATTCGATGGGAGAGACTTCGGCTTTTGGAAGATGCAAATTGAAGATTACTTGTATCAAAAGAAGTTACACCAACCCTTGTTAGAGACCAAGCCTGAAAGCATGAACGATGCCGATTGGATGCTTTTGGATCGTCAAGCTTTGGGCGCTATTCGTCTTTCACTTGCTAAGAACGTTGCATACAATGTTGTGAATGAGAAGACGACGTTTGCTTGCTTGAAAGCACTCTCTAACATGTATGAGAAACCTACCGCTTCTAATAAGGTATTTCTCATGCGTCAATTGTTCAATACAAAGATGAAGGAAGGTACGAGTGCAACTGATCATATCAATGAATTTAATAATATCGTTTCAAGGCTTGAATCGGTAGAGATTAAGTTTGATGATGAACTAAAAGCACTAATCTTGCTTTCATCATTACCGAAAAGTTGGTCGGGTACGGTTACCGCGGTTAGTAGCTCTACGGGAACTACTAAGCTAGCGTTTGAAGCAATAAGGGATTTGATTCTTGGTGAAGATACTCATAGGAGAAACTCGGGGGAATCGACATCCGGTTCTTTGTTAAGTACCGACAACCGTGGTAGGAAATTTGATCACGGTGAGAAGAATGGTAGAAAGAAGTCTAAGAAGAGGTATCCATCGAAAGATAGAAGTGAAGCTGTTTGTTGGGGTTGCAATCAAAAAGGACACTTTCAAAGGAATTGTAAAAATGGTCCGGCGAAAGGTGTGAACTTGACCGAGGAAGAAAGTGATGATGCACTTTTATGTAGTGTTGAAAATTCTATGGAGTCTTGGATTTTGGATTCGGGAGCTTCGTTTCATGCTACTCATGTCAAAAGCATGATGAAGAATTTTCGTCCATATCAAGGCAAGGTGAGATTGGCAGACGACAAACAACTCAATATAGAGGGCATTGGAGATGTTGTATTGAAGACTACTCTTGGCTCTAATTGGACCTTGAAAAACGTAAGGTACATTCCTAAATTAAAAAGGAAACTTATTTTGGTTGGTCAATTAGATGATGAAGGTAACGCGGTTACTTTTGAAAACCGTCAATGGAAGGTGGTTAAGGGTAGTTGTATTGTGGCCCGTGGACTTAAGAGGGGAACTCTTTATATAGTTGAAGTGTTTAATGAAGACACGGTGGTTGCTACGGTTCATGTTGAGTCTGAATCAACTCTATGGCACCGAAGACTCGGGCATATGGGTGAGAAGGGTATGAAGATGCTTGTTTCGAGTGGGAGAATTCCGGATTTGAAAAAGGTAGAACTTGGGTTTTGCCAACCATGTGTATATTGGAAGCAAAAGAAGGTGTTGGAGCTCATTCATACGGATGTGTTTGGTCCAACCAATGTAGAATCACATGGAGGTTCTCGCTATTATGTCACCTTCATTGACGACTCCACTCGAAAGGTCAAGTGCTTGAAGTCGGATAATGGAGGGGAATATGGTAGTCTTGAGTTTAAAGACCATTGTGCAAAGCTCGGTATTAGAATGTTGAAAACGGTACTGGAGACACCGCAACACAATGGGGTCACTGAACGTATGAATCGTACGTTAAATGAAAGGGCTAAGAGTATGAGACTACATGCCGGTTTGCCTAAGATGTTTTGGGCAGATGCGGTTAATACGGCGGCTTATTTGATAAACAGGGGACCCTCAACACCGTTGGGTTTCTGAATTCCCGAGGAAGAATGGCATGGTAAGAAGGTGAGTTATGGTCATCTTAGGATCTTTGGGTGTAATGCATATGTGAAGACCAAAGATGCGGATAGAGACAAGCTTGAAGCTAAGTCAAAGAAGTGTATTTTCATAGGCTACGGGTTGGATGAAATGGGTTATCGTTGTTGGGATAACTTGGCTAGAAAAGTAATTCGTTCTCGCGATGTTACTTTTGATGAAGATTCGGTCTATGGCAAACCGGAAACGGGGAGTCCTAAACCGGGTCATGTTACTTTTGACAATGTTTCTATTGATGATCTTACAGGTTCTAGTGGGAGTACGGGAAACAATGAATTGCCAATGAACGGTGAGGCGTCGTAAAATGCTAATGATGGGGATGGTTCGGAAAGCGGTGATGATTTCGAACATAGTGTGAGTTCTAGTGATGAGGAGGATACAAATGAAACCGATCCAACCATTTCGGTTACTCCTACACTAAGACGCTCGACTAGAGTGCCCAAACCTAATCCTAGGTATTCTCCATCAGCAAACTACTTGCTCTATACCGAGAATGGTGAACCTGAAAGTTACTTTGAGGCAAGGAAGACAAAAGAATCCATACAATGGGAGCTTGCCATGAAAGAAGAGATGGGGTTACTTGAGAAGAATAAAACTTGGTCACTAGTAAAGTTACCTCATGATAAAAGGGCGTTGCAAAGTAAATGGGTGTATCGAATCAAGAATGAGTTGGATGGCAAGAAAAGGTACAAGGCTCGTTTGGTGGTTAAAGGCTTTCAACAAAAGAAAGGAGTTGACTACCAAGAGATATTTTCACCGGTGGTGAAGATGACTACTATTCGTTTGGTACTTTCTATGGTTGCATCTGAGGACTTACATCTAGAGCAACTAGATGTGAAGACCGCATTCTTACATGGTAACCTTGATGAAGAGATCTATATGAGGCAACCCGAGGGCTTTGAGGTAAAGGGTAAAGAGACGTGGGTTTGTAAGCTAAAGAAAATTTTGTATGGATTGAAGCAAGCACCTCATCAATGGTACTTGAAGTTTGACGAGTTTATGAAGAAGATTGGTTTCTTAAGATGTGAAGTGGATCACTGTTGCTACTTGAAGAAATTCAAGTCTTCTTACATAATCTTATTGTTGTATGTTGATGACATGTTAATTGCAGGTTCCAACATGTCAGAAATCAATAAGTTGAAGTGTCATAACCCGTCCTTAACCATAAGAACGAGTTAGATAACGTATGATTTCATTGCGAGGTATTGACCTCTATATGCGACATTTTTAAAAGAACAACTGCATTTATTTTACATTACAAACCATAACTCTTATGATATTACAAGCTTTAGACAATATAAAGATGATTATCGTTTAGCGATAATCTTAGACTTACAAATTTTACATGTGATGATAACAATACGATTTTTAGCATATTTTACATTACAACTCCTCGGATATGCAGTTTTGTTTTTGACACAAATATGCATACACAAGATCTTGCTTAAATTCAACATGTTGCAGCGGAAGCTTTTAGTTATCACCTGAGAATAGACATGTTTAAAACGTCAACATAAAGTTGGTGAGATATAGGTTTAATGCCGGCAGCGATATAAATATAGACCACAAGATTTCATATGTAAACATTTTAATAAAAATATTCTAAGTGGTTGAGCACTTGGTAACCATACTTAACATTTAATCACGTCGCATATTCCCTTTATTATGAAATCTTACTACACCGTACCAAGTGTAGTCACAAAACGAAGTACTGTGCAACCGTTGAATACTGGTCGTCCAGTCCGGTTGGGGTTGTCAGGCCCGATAGATCTATCAACAGGATTCGCGTTTACAATACCGCTGTAAATAACAGTTACCAAGCTACAGGGAAGTATGCCAGTGGTACAACTCAACGTAGAATATATTTTTCAGTTACTTGTGTCCATAACGTAAAACATAAAATACATGTATTCTCATCCCGAAATACTTAGAGTTTAAAAGTGGGACTATATACTCACTTTCGTCTTGAAGATATGTAATTTTGACTTGGTCTCCGATTGATATCACGAACCTATCCATATATAATATATCAATACCTTTTCTTTTTAAACAAACGTCACATATATATACTTATAATACTTTTAATACTTTTAATAATTCCTTAGTCCGTAGTTAGCAGTCCGATGTTAGTAATTCAATTTTAATGGTTCATTTTTAGGTGTTTAATAAACCCCCAATGAAATAAATAAAAACCCCCATCGTATATGTATTGGTCGAGATTAATCTTGACCCACGGTACCGGTGTTGTCAAATGACGTGTTGCGTACATAAAGTACCGGTGTTGTTAAATGACGTGTTGCGTACAATCATGGGATCTTATGATTAATCTTCTCGTATTGTTTACGGGTGATTCTGAACCATATAAAATTAAATTATGAGTACATATATATAAAATATCATGTTATTTTAACAAGATGTGATTTATTTAATTTTCTCCAATTATTTTCGTAGCTAAACTAGTCTTAGATATCCGATCTCGTTTTGGTCATAGTTTCTTCGTTACAACTCCGTTTTCGTTGATTCAACTTGCCACTTCCTTGGATCGAGTCCCTCTTTAAGACTATGAACTGTAAATACCTTAGTTTGTATTCGAAATCACAGGTCATAGGTCAAACTTTAGTGAAACTTATGAAGTTGATCATTTTCCATCATGTAAACAACCTTAAATGATTATTTTTCTAAAAATACTTATACTTTGAGTTAAATCATGAAATTTTTATGTGTTAACATATTCATAGTAAGTATCAATTTTCCAGAAAATAAGCCTCCAATTCAAAGTTCAAAATAGTTTTTAATTATCCAACCCAAAACAGCCCCCGGTTGCACTCCGACGTCGTAAATTCAGTTTTTAAGGTGTTCTTTGAAAAACCAAGTTATACCTTGTTAAATTAGCATATATTTATGATATATTACAGGTCTTGAAGTATTTTAAAAGTTAAGTGAGAAGGATCTATTTAGTTTGCAAACAAGTTTGAAAACATTCAAACTATGTTCTTGTTGTTAAAATTTTATACCACAAAATAAGATAGCTATATATATATGAATCGAATAAGGTTATGAACAAAGTTACTACCTCAAGTTACTTGGACAAGATTGCTGTAAAAGAGAAGTAAAAATCTAGAACCAAAAGAGTGATGGAGTTGGATGAAAGATTGGAAGTAAACTTGTGTTCTTGAAAGGATTCTTGAAGTGTTTTTGTAAGGTTTTTCTTATGGTGTTTAAGTGATGTTTTTATGGCTAGATCTTCATGGATACTAGCTGAATGGTTATGGAGTTTCTTAAGAGTGTGTTTTTGGTTAAAGAAATGAGGTAATAAAATTTGAAAATGGAAGATGTATTTAAGGCCATAAAAACATGATTAATGGAAAAACATGGACAAAATTTCATGTTGTATTTTTATGTAATTAGTCATACTAAACATCAAAAGTAGTTACCTTATACATAAGGCATGAACAAGAGAGTTACCTTATACATAAGGCATGAACAAGGGCTGGTTGGTGGTGATTTGATGTGTATATACCAATAGTAAATACGTATAGAAGCTAGGTATGATACGAGTACATATACTCTAGATATACGTATAGAAAATCTTGTGAAAAATGGAATGAGAATTCAAATATAGCTATCTTTTGTGAATATACTTATATTGTTTTATGTATTTAAGTCTTTAAAAGTGATTAAATACATTACATATACGATATATGTATAAACATTATATGTTATAAGTATTTATGTCAAATAACGTTACGTATGGTTATCGTTTTGAAAACTTAAGTTAGTAGTTTCAAAATATACTTATAACTTATTGTTATTAATACAAAATGAGATATTAAAACATCCTTAGATCATGTTAAATATGTATATATACATATATATACACAAACGTATAATTATCATATGTTATATAGTTCGTGATATCATCGGTCAAACTAGACGGTCAAACGTTGTGTAAAACTCATTTCAAAAACATAAGTCTCAACAATTTGGATTGCTTATCATGTTGGTAAGGTTTAATTTATGTAAATATTAATCTTATAAGTATAGAACGATCGAAAAAGTGTGGGTCAGTACCTACCCGTTAAATAAATTTCGTCCCGAAATTTTAAAATTGTACCTATTTTGCGTCATCGAGAAACAAGTGTGGATACTTTTGTTTCATCTGATCCTCTCGTTCCCAAGTAAACTCGGGACCTCTTCGTGCATTCCAACGAACTTTAACGATCGGTATGTTGCTCTGCTTGAGCCGTTTAACTTCACGGTCCATGATCTCGATTGGTTCTTCGACGAATTGTAGTTTCTCGTCGACATGGATTTCTTCAAGAGGAATGGTGAAATCTTCCTTTGCAAGACACTTCTTAAGGTTTGAGACGTGAAAGGTATTATGTACTCCGGCGAGTTGTTGCGGTAACTCGAGTCGATAAGCTACCGGTCCAATGCGTTCGATGATCTTGAACGGGCCTACATATCTTGGGTTCAGTTTACCCCTTTTTCCAAAACGTATTACACCTTTCCATGGTGACACCTTTAACATAACCATGTCACCGATCTGAAACTCTAATGGTTTCCTTCGGACATCGGCGTAGCTCTTTTGGCGACTACGGGCTGTTTTCAATCTCTCCTTGATTTGTACTATCTTTTCAGTAGTTTCATGTATGATCTCGGGACCAGTTAATTGTCGATCTCCTACTTCATTCCAACAGTTAGGAGATCTACACTTCCTTCCGTACAATGCTTCGAATGGTGCAGCTTTAATGCTCGCATGATAACTATTATTATACGAGAATTCTGCTAATGGTAGATACTTATCCCATCCGTTTCCAAAATCGATCACACATGCCCTGAGCATGTCTTCAAGAGTCTGAATTGTTCTTTCACTCTGCCCGTCCGTTTGCGGATGATATGCGGTACTCATATCCAAACGAGTTCCTAGTGCCTCCTGTAGTGATTGCCAGAACTTTGAGGTAAATCTACTATCACGATCAGATATAATGGAAATAGGTATTCCATGCCTTGAAACAATTTCCTTTATATATAATCGTAATAGTTTCTCCATTCTATCCGTTTCCTTTATAGGCAAGAAATGTGCAGATTTGGTAAGACGATCAACAATTACCCAAATGGTATCGTATCCCCAGGCAGTCTTTGGTAACTTCGTGATGAAATCCATGGTAATACCATCCCATTTCCATTCTGGGATTTCTGGTTGTTGAAGTAACCCTGACAGCTTCTGGTGTTCTGCTTTGACTTTGGAACAAGTTAAACACTCCCCAACATATGTTGCAACGTCTGTCTTTAAATTAGGCCACCAATAATGTGTCTTAAGATCTTGATACATCTTTTCAACTCCAGGATGTATCGAGTATCTTGTCTTATGTGCCTCATTCAATATCAACTTCCTTAATCCTCCCAACTTTGGTACCCAAATACGATTTGCAAAATATCGAATTCCATCTTCCCGTATAACGAGTTGCTTCTCATACTTCTTCATTATTTCATTTCCTATATTTTCTTTAGTAAGTGCTTCTCGTTGAACTTCTTTGATTTGTGAGTTGAGATTCATGCGAATTTTTATGTTCATCGCTCGTACTCGAATTGGTTCTCGTTCCTTTCTGCTTAGTGCGTCAGCCACCACATTCGCTTTCCCGGGATGATAACGAATTTCACAATCATAGTCGTTTATTAACTCGACCCACCTACGTTGCCTCATGTTCAGCTGTTTCTGATCAAAAATATGTTGAAGGCTTTTATGATCAGTAAACACAGTGCATTTAACCCCATACAAGTAGTGTCTCCACATCTTCAATGCAAACACGACTGCTCCCAATTCTAGATCATGCGTCGTATAATTCCGCTCGTGAATCTTCAATTGTCGGGATGCGTATGCAATAACTTTCTTCCGTTGCATAAGAACGCAACCAAAACCTTGTCGCGAAGCGTCACAATATATTTCAAAATCATCGTTCCCTTCTGGTAATGATAAAATAGGTGCCGTAGTCAACTTCTTTTTCAGTAATTGAAATGCACTCTCCTGCTCAGAAGTCCATTCATATTTCTTCCCTTTTTGCGTTAACGCTGTCAACGGCTTAGCTATTCGGGAAAAATCTTGAATAAACCTTCTATAATAACCGGCTAAACCCAAAAATTGGCGTATCTGCATTGGTGTCTTAGGAGTCTCCCATTTTTCAATGGCTTCAATTTTTGCTGGATCAACCTGAATTCCTTTGCTACTAACAACGTGGCCAAGAAATTGCACTTCTTTCAACCAAAAAGCACACTTAGAAAATTTAGCATATAGCTGTTCTTTTCTCAACAACTCTAATATCAACCTTAAATGCTGCTCATGCTCTTGCTCACTCTTGGAATAGATAAGAATGTCATCAATGAAAACAATAACAAACTTATCTAAATATGGACTACAAACTCGATTCATGAGGTCCATGAATACAGCTGGCGCATTCGTCAATCCAAACGGCATGACCAAAAATTCGTAATGACCGTAACGTGTCCGAAAAGCAGTTTTCGGTATATCTTCTTCTTTGACACGTAATTGATGATAGCCCGATCTTAGGTCAATTTTCGAATAAACACATGATCCTTGCAGTTGATCAAATAAGTCATCAATTCTCGGTAGTGGATACCGATTCTTGATAGTTAACTTATTTAATTCACGATAATCTATACACATCCTAAAAGATCCATCTTTCTTCTTAACAAACAAAATTGGAGCTCCCCACGGTGAAGTACTTGGTCATATGAATCCACGATCCAGTAATTCTTTTAACTGACTCTGAAGTTCTTTTAACTCGGATGGTGCAAGTCTATATGGAGCACGGGCAACTGGTGCAGCTCCTGGTACTAAATCTATTTGAAATTCTACAGATCTAAATGGAGGTAATCCCGGCAACTCTTCCGGAAAAACTTCAGGAAAATCTCTTGCCACAGGCACGTCGTTGATGCACTTCTCTTTTTCTTTCTTTTCGACTTTATTAACATGTGCTAGAATAGCATAACATCCCTTTTCTAAACACTTCTTGGCTTTCAAACAGTTAATGAGTTTTAGCTTTGAGTTACCCTTCTCTCCATAAATCATCACCGGCATTTTATCCTTACAAGGAATGCGAATTGCCTTCTTGGCACACACAACTTCAGCTCCTACTTTGGACATCCAGTCCATGCCGACTATTACATCAAAACTTCCTAATTCTACGGGTATTAAGTCAATTTTAAACGTTTCTCCGGCTAAATTTATTTCACAATCACGACAAATTTTATCGGCTTTAATTAGTTTACCATTAGCTAACTCAATCATGTACTTAGCATCTAGAGGTAATGATGAACAATTCAATTTAGTGTAAAAATTTCTACACACGTAACTTCTATCGGCACCAGTATCAAATATAATAGACGCTGATAAGTTATTAATGGTAAACGTACCCGTAACAAACTCCGGGTCTTCACGTGCCTCTCTAGCATTAATAATAAATGCTCTCCCACGTGCAGGTCCGACATTCTTCTCTAGATTCGGGCACTGGCTCTTATAGTGACCTTGTTTTCCACACCCAAAACAAGTAACGGTAGCCAAAGCAGTTCTATTTGCATTGGTGGCAGGAGTCTTGGTACCATTTGTATTTGTAACGAGAGCCCTACAATCTTCAGCAAGATGACCCTGTCGATTACACTTGTTGCATACCACACTACAGTAACCAAAATGATGTTTGTGGCATCGGTTGCATAAAGGATTTTGTCCTTTATAACCAAAGCTTAAACCACTACCCGCACCTTGCGTGATTTCTTGTTTCTTAAAAGATTGTTGTTGGTTACCTCGATCATAATTTCCATTCCACTTTCTTTTGTTACCTGATACCTTCACATCAGTATTGGATACTTTCTTATCCAAGATGACCTGATCCATTAGCTCGTTTGCCATGGTTATAGCTTCATGAATTGTCTTAGGTTTCGATGCTGTAACATTTGCCTTGACCTTTTTGGGCAAACCATCTTTGTACATTTCAATCTTCCGTTCTTCGGTTGGAACCAATTCAGGACATAGCAAAACTAATTCCATGAATCGCTGATTGTAGTTGGTGATTTCAGTACCAACAACCTTCAGGCTTCGTAATTCATCTTCCAACTTCCTAATCTTGTTCCTTGGACAATACTCGTTGATTAACATTATTTTGAATTCTTCCCATGGAGTATCATAAGCTACATCTCCTCCTACAGCCTTCACATAATTTTTCCACCACGTGAGTGCACTATCTTGTAAAGTGCACGATGCATACTTGGTCATGTCCTTTTCAACACAACCACTGATTTTAAACACAGTCTCCATCTTTTCTATCCACCGGGTTAAACCGATCGGTCCTTCCGTTCCACTGAATGATGAGGGCTTGCAAGCTTGAAACGTCTTGTAGGTGCATCCTACACGAGGATTTGGGTTAACTGCAGCAGCTCTTGCAGCTTCGACCCATAACATTCTGTCATTGACTCGCTGGTTGATGAATTCCTCGACTTCTTGTTCCGTCATTCGATTCAATCGCGCCATTTCCTAATGAAAGAAAATAATTATTCACATGGAATATTATAGATGTAGTGTGTATTTATAATACATTATAGCTTGTTAATAATATGAACTAGGTATTATTATAAAAGCCTTTTCTTCTTATTAGCGTTTTATAATTATATCTAGGGTAGTACCTACCCGTTAATGTTCATACTTAATAGCTTAGTACAGAACCAATTACTACAATCTAAATAATACTTAACCATGGAAAATTATTGCATTTCATACTTCACTATTTTACATATGCTTATCTTACATCGAACATTAAGCAAACCACTCTAATAATATTATACAAAACATTATATGATCCCATGGTTTAATACGGCAGCGCATCGTTTGGTCTATTTTCTAGGACGTTTAGGTTCAAGGAATGGCCTAACGCTTATCCTAGCTGTCTGCTTATATTTTGGATGTGGGACTGAAGAACTGGATGCCGGGATAGAACGAATAGGTATAGCGGGAATAGGGGTGGTAGTGTTTAGTGGAGTTGGTGCCACATCATCCTCACTAAACTCGGGATTTGAATTTTCTAATTCATTAGCCTTTCGTTTCTTTCCTAATTCGAACTTGTCTTTTGTAATTTCCTGTATTTCTTCCTCGGGTTCACTTTCCTCCTCGGTTTCACTTTCCTCCTCGGGTTCACTTTCCGGGTTCTCTATAGTCGGTTCATCCGGAATTTGTGAGTCTTCCCCAAGATATTATTTTCGTCATCGGATAGGTTAATGACTGAAACACCATCTGAAGACCATTGTGCAAAGCTCGGTATTAGAATGTTGAAAACGGTACCGGAGACACCGCAACACAATGGGGTCACTGAACGTATGAATCGTACGTTAAATGAAAGGGCTAAGAGTATGAGACTACATGCCGGTTTGCCTAAGATGTTTTGGGCAGATGCGGTTAATACGGCGGCTTATTTGATAAACAGGGGACCCTCAACACCGTTGGGTTTCTGAATTCCCGAGGAAGAATGGCATGGTAAGAAGGTGAGTTATGGTCATCTTAGGATCTTTGGGTGTAATGCATATGTGAAGACCAAAGATGCGGATAGAGACAAGCTTGAAGCTAAGTCAAAGAAGTGTATTTTCATAGGCTACGGGTTGGATGAAATGGGTTATCGTTGTTGGGATAACTTGGCTAGAAAAGTAATTCGTTCTCGCGATGTTACTTTTGATGAAGATTCGGTCTATGGCAAACCGGAAACGGGGAGTCCTAAACCGGGTCATGTTACTTTTGACAATGTTTCTATTGATGATCTTACAGGTTCTAGTGGGAGTACGGGAAACAATGAATTGCCAATGAACGGTGAGGCGTCGTAAAATGCTAATGATGGGGATGGTTCGGAAAGCGGTGATGATTTCGAACATAGTGTGAGTTCTAGTGATGAGGAGGATACAAATGAAACCGATCCAACCATTTCGGTTACTCCTACACTAAGACGCTCGACTAGAGTGCCCAAACCTAATCCTAGGTATTCTCCATCAGCAAACTACTTGCTCTATACCGAGAATGGTGAACCTGAAAGTTACTTTGAGGCAAGGAAGACAAAAGAATCCATACAATGGGAGCTTGCCATGAAAGAAGAGATGGGGTTACTTGAGAAGAATAAAACTTGGTCACTAGTAAAGTTACCTCATGATAAAAGGGCGTTGCAAAGTAAATGGGTGTATCGAATCAAGAATGAGTTGGATGGCAAGAAAAGGTACAAGGCTCGTTTGGTGGTTAAAGGCTTTCAACAAAAGAAAGGAGTTGACTACCAAGAGATATTTTCACCGGTGGTGAAGATGACTACTATTCGTTTGGTACTTTCTATGGTTGCGTCTGAGGACTTACATCTAGAGCAACTAGATGTGAAGACCGCATTCTTACATGGTAACCTTGATGAAGAGATCTATATGAGGCAACCCGAGGGCTTTGAGGTAAAGGGTAAAGAGACGTGGGTTTGTAAGCTAAAGAAAATTTTGTATGGATTGAAGCAAGCACCTCATCAATGGTACTTGAAGTTTGACGAGTTTATGAAGAAGATTGGTTTCTTAAGATGTGAAGTGGATCACTGTTGCTACTTGAAGAAATTCAAGTCTTCTTACATAATCTTATTGTTGTATGTTGATGACATGTTAATTGCAGGTTCCAACATGTCAGAAATCAATAAGTTGAAGTGTCATAACCCGTCCTTAACCATAAGAACGAGTTAGATAACGTATGATTTCATTGCGAGGTATTGACCTCTATATGCGACATTTTTAAAAGAACAACTGCATTTATTTTACATTACAAACCATAACTCTTATGATATTACAAGCTTTAGACAATATAAAGATGATTATCGTTTAGCGATAATCTTAGACTTACAAATTTTACATGTGATGATAACAATACGATTTTTAGCATATTTTACATTACAACTCCTCGGATATGCAGTTTTGTTTTTGACACAAATATGCATACACAAGATCTTGCTTAAATTCAACATGTTGCAGCGGAAGCTTTTAGTTATCACCTGAGAATAGACATGTTTAAAACGTCAACATAAAGTTGGTGAGATATAGGTTTAATGCCGGCAGCGATATAAATATAGACCACAAGATTTCATATGTAAACATTTTAATAAAAATATTCTAAGTGGTTGAGCACTTGGTAACCATACTTAACATTTAATCACGTCGCATATTCCCTTTATTATGAAATCTTACTACACCGTACCAAGTGTAGTCACAAAACGAAGTACTGTGCAACCGTTGAATACTGGTCGTCCAGTCCGGTTGGGGTTGTCAGGCCCGATAGATCTATCAACAGGATTCGCGTTTACAATACCGCTGTAAATAACAGTTACCAAGCTACAGGGAAGTATGCCAGTGGTACAACTCAACGTAGAATATATTTTTCAGTTACTTGTGTCCATAACGTAAAACATAAAATACATGTATTCTCATCCCGAAATACTTAGAGTTTAAAAGTGGGACTATATACTCACTTTCGTCTTGAAGATATGTAATTTTGACTTGGTCTCCGATTGATATCACGAACCTATCCATATATAATATATCAATACCTTTTCTTTTTAAACAAACGTCACATATATATACTTATAATACTTTTAATACTTTTAATAATTCCTTAGTCCGTAGTTAGCAGTCCGATGTTAGTAATTCAATTTTAATGGTTCATTTTTAGGTGTTTAATAAACCCCCAATGAAATAAATAAAAACCCCCATCGTATATGTATTGGTCGAGATTAATCTTGACCCACGGTACCGGTGTTGTCAAATGACGTGTTGCGTACATAAAGTACCGGTGTTGTTAAATGACGTGTTGCGTACAATCATGGGATCTTATGATTAATCTTCTCGTATTGTTTACGGGTGATCCTGAACCATATAAAATTAAATTATGAGTACATATATATAAAATATCATGTTATTTTAACAAGATGTGATTTATTTAATTTTCTCCAATTATTTTCGTAGCTAAACTAGTCTTAGATATCCGATCTCGTTTTGGTCATAGTTTCTTCGTTACAACTCCGTTTTCGTTGATTCAACTTGCCACTTCCTTGGATCGAGTCCCTCTTTAAGACTATGAACTGTAAATACCTTAGTTTGTATTCGAAATCACAGGTCATAGGTCAAACTTTAGTGAAACTTATGAAGTTGATCATTTTCCATCATGTAAACAACCTTAAATGATTATTTTTCTAAAAATACTTATACTTTGAGTTAAATCATGAAATTTTTATGTGTTAACATATTCATAGTAAATATCAATTTTCCAGAAAATAAGCCTCCAATTCAAAGTTCAAAATAGTTTTTAATTATCCAACCCAAAACAGCCCCCGGTTGCACTCCGACGTCGTAAATTCAGTTTTTAAGGTGTTCTTTGAAAAACCAAGTTATACCTTGTTAAATTAGCATATATTTATGATATATTACAGGTCTTGAAGTATTTTAAAAGTTAAGTGAGAAGGATCTATTTAGTTTGCAAACAAGTTTGAAAACATTCAAACTATGTTCTTGTTGTTAAAATTTTATACCACAAAATAAGATAGCTATATATATATGAATCGAATAAGGTTATGAACAAAGTTACTACCTCAAGTTACTTGGACAAGATTGCTGTAAAAGAGAAGTAAAAATCTAGAACCAAAAGAGTGATGGAGTTGGATGAAATATTGGAAGTAAACTTGTGTTCTTGAAAGGATTCTTGAAGTGTTTTTGTAAGGTTTTTCTTATGGTGTTTAAGTGATGTTTTTATGGCTAGATCTTCATGGATACTAGCTGAATGGTTATGGAGTTTCTTAAGAGTGTGTTTTTGGTTAAAGAAATGAGGTAATAAAATTTGAAAATGGAAGATGTATTTAAGGCCATAAAAACATGATTAATGGAAAAACATGGACAAAATTTCATGTTGTATTTTTATGTAATTAGTCATACTAAACATCAAAAGTAGTTACCTTATACATAAGGCATGAACAAGAGAGTTACCTTATACATAAGGCATGAACAAGGGCTGGTTGGTGGTGATTTGATGTGTATATACCAATAGTAAATACGTATAGAAGCTAGGTATGATACGAGTACATATACTCTAGATATACGTATAGAAAATCTTGTGAAAAATGGAATGAGAATTCAAATATAGTTATCTTTTGTGAATATACTTATATTGTTTTATGTATTTAAGTCTTTAAAAGTGATTAAATACATTACATATACGATATATGTATAAACATTATATGTTATAAGTATTTATGTCAAATAACGTTACGTATGGTTATCGTTTTGAAAACTTAAGTTAGTAGTTTCAAAATATACTTATAACTTATTGTTATTAATACAAAATGAAATATTAAAACATCCTTAGATCATGTTAAATATGTATATATACATATATATACACAAACGTATAATTATCATATGTTATATAGTTCGTGATATCATCGGTCAAACTAGACGGTCAAACGTTGTGTAAAACTCATTTCAAAAACATAAGTCTCAACAATTTGGATTGCTTATCATGTTGGTAAGGTTTAATTTATGTAAATATTAATCTTATAAGTATAGAACGATCGAAAAAGTGTGGGTCATTACATGAAGGGATTACTTTCCCATGAGTTCCAGATGAAAGATCTTGGTGGTGCTAGGCAAATACTTGGCATGAGTATTGTGCGTGATTGTGTGAAGGGTACTCTATACTTGTCTCAATCCAAATATATTGAGAAAGTTGTAGAGAGGTTTAACATGGAAAATTCAAAAGCTCGTTCTATGCCTTTGGGTAGCACGATAAAGCTATCGAAAAGTCAATCACCTAAAACGGAAAAAGACAAAATGGAGATGGAAAAGGTTCCATATGCATCGGCCGTGGGTAGTGTTATGTATGCCATGGTTTGTACAAGACCTGATATTGCTCACACAGTGGGAGTTGTAAGTTGTTATATGTCTAATCCGGGGAAAGAGCATTGGGAAGCGGTTAAATGGTTACTTCGTTATTTGAAAGGTACTTCTAATATGGGATTGTGCTTCTCTAAAAGCAATGTCATACTTAGAGGTTATGCGGATGCTAATTTGGGTGGATGTGACGATTCGGGGAAAAGCACTACGGGTTATGTTTTCACAATAGAGAAGACGGTGGTTAGTTGGATGTCTCGACTACAAAAGAATGTTGCTTTATCAACCACCGAAGTCGAATATATGGCTATTGCAGAAGCTTCTAAAGAGCTTGTTTGGTTGAAAAACTTCTTAGGTGAGTTGGGTAAAAGACAAGACTATTGCATCTTGAATTGTGATAATCAAAGTGCGGTTCATCTTGGGAAGAATCCGGTGTTTCATAGTCGTAGGAAACACATCAATATTAGGTATCATTTTATTCGACAACATATAAATGATGGTACTTTATTATTGGAGAAAATCTTTGGTACGAAGAATCCTGCTGATATGTTTACTAAGGTTGTTACGACAGAGAAATTGAGGTTTTGCATTACCCCAATTGGTCTTCTAATGAATTGATGAGAGAAGACCCCAACTAGAGAATTAGAGAGTTAATGTTTCAATTCTAACAAGTTGTGTTGAAGACCTTGTATCGAAAGTCTGCTCATCCGAAGTATGTGTTGAGTGTGCGTGTCCCAAATAGAGTTTGGCGGTATAATGGTGGTTTAACGTTCTTGGTTAGATCGTTGATATTTTGGGTTGACGAAGGTTGGGTTTGTTCAAAGTCTCCAAGTGGGAGATTGTTGGAGATATGGAGAACTTTAAACAATTAGAGGGAAGATTCCAGGAAACTCACACGAAGCTTCCACGAAGTTGTTAGGAAACTCACATGTAGCTTCTACGAAGTTGTTAGGAAACTCACATATAGCTTCCACGAAGTTGTGAGGAAATTCACATGTAGCTTCCACGAAGCTGTCAGGAAACTCACATGTAGCTTCCATGAAGCTGTCAGGAAACTCACATGAAGCTTCAAGAAATTGTTTTTAGCTTACTATTTAAACCATTCTATAAATAGACCCTCTTGTAACTCATTGTAAACACACCACAAATATTCAGTAAATACATTCTCTAGTTGGTCCGTGGACTAAAGCAATCACAACGATTGCATATAATCACGTTATCTCTTGTGTCGATTTACATTTCTTGCATTTATAATCTTTCGTTCATTAAGTGGGTTAGTATCTTGTAGAATTACTATCGGTGAGTGATCTTGTTGAATCACTTGCGTTGTTTTGGGTCCTAATATCCTTACAACATACACTAACTTGCACCATCATTAGGTTACTATTATTGGAAGTGGTATGGCTGCTGAGTGTTGAAGTAAATGTTGATGATGCCATCGTTGGAGAAGCGTTAGGTTGAAAATCATGACACTGTAATAAGGAAAAACGAGGAGGTTGTAAATGAGGGTGCTCCCTTAATACTTAATATTGAATAATGCACAAAACGTGATTACAATGGTCTACTTTGTGAAGTTTTTGTAATGTATGAAGTATACGATGTCGAAGTTAATCATATACGCTAGACACTTTTCTGGACGAATGAGGTAATTCATGTCATCAGGTTACATTACATATGACTAAAATTAATGTTTAATATTTCATTACTAATAAGAGGCTTGATGATGAGGTATGGCCATTCAATATAGTCAATCAATTGTGTTGCCTAATGCTTATGCTATTTTGTTAATTTTTTTGAGTTCAAATTACTCATGAATTACAAACTGAAAATATCTATTTTTCATCTATGTGCAAGAGTTTGTTCATTGTGTAGTTGAAAATGGTATAAGTTAATTACTTATCTAAATTTTGATGATGATGTGGGTGATGTTGGTGGTGATTGTGCACATGATGTGAGTACAACACAGGTTTTTGATTTCCAATCATTGATACATTCCTTTTAAAAATGAAACAAAGTAACCATCATAAAAAGATAGGTTTGGTGAATTTATTTGTTGCTTTTGCATTTCCCTTATCTTTTTTTCTTAAAATTTAATTGTGTGATAATTTGTGTTGGGTTCTTGATTTCTATGTATAATGTGGCTGTTTTTATGCAAATTCATAATGACTTAAAATGTCCATTAAAACAAATCATTCTTAACCCATTCTATAAATGAGAACCCCTTCTTTTGTATTGATTTTGACAATTTATGTTCATAATACTACATTGATCATTTGGATTTCGTTATCTGTATACTTTCATAAGTTATATTGATTATATAGACAAAAAGCGGTTTTAAACATTATGATTCATTAGAAATTGTACACTGAGCGTCTTACTAATCAAATAAAAATTGATGTGGAGTGATATTGTTTGTGAAAAAATGATGTGGTGTTTACATGTCTTTTACATGACTTTTGTAAATTCAAACTGTTAGCACCAATTTTGTTTGTAGCGAGTTGCTTTGACTTTTTTTTTTTTTTTTTTTTTTTGCATACTATAGAATTTGAGTCTCTTTGATGTTTCATAATTTATTTTACATAGTTCTACCTTCAACTAATGCAACAGTTATGACCCATTTACTTGTGGTTATGACAACTTATATTTTTAGGCCTTTTTGATTCTGATTTTAAACTAAAAGTCTTGAATCACTCTCAACTACTTACAAAAAGAATAGCATTTAATTTTTGCTTTTGATTTTAGTTGAGTTCTTTGTCGTCACTATAAGTTTTCATGTACCTTTTTTCTATTCGCAGAAACGGAAGACGAGGAAGACGAATATTCATGTTGTTTTCCATTATATGTAACTGTGTGTCGGATCATAGTTTAGAAAATGTGTTTCACAGATTCACTGATGAAGTTTTCCTTGATCTTCTTGGTTTTATAAAGACTACGTCTTTAAGGTGCTACAATTGGAGTTTTTTACCACTACCACTATAATCCGGTGGAGATGGAAGGGTCACAACGACAGAGGTAATACTCTTTCATAAAATTTAGCATAAAATATATTTAGGGTTTCTTTTCTGCTTTTTCTTTAAATAGGGCTTTTTCAAGTTTGATTATAATGACGCTTCTTAAACCTATATTGAAATGGAATAGGTTCATTGCAATGATATCTAATTTGGAGTTTTTCGCTTGCTGATTTTGATTCATATAATTTGAAAATCACTTAATTATCTGATATAAAAAATCAAGTACTGTATCTTTATACTTTAAGTTGTCATATTTGTTTGAATTTCTTATGTGTATTATGTAGCTTTTTTGTTGGTGTCTAGCTGCAGTGTGAAGGTCTTTAATCTGGGCAAGTTATTGATCATTTGGTTTATTAATTTCTTATAAAAAGTTATTGCTCGTAAGTATGTTATGTTTTCTTATGAAAGGGGAAAATGCTAATCGTAGAACAAGATCATTCATTTTCTACAAGTCACCTGGTATGTAGATCTAGAGGTGTGAAGATAGGTTGGGTGTGTAAAAGGCCCTTTTATAATATGATTCGAAAAGAGACGTGTTAGTGATTTTTTATTATACTAATTATCTCAATGCCTTGGTTGCAGGTATTCAAAATATAGTTTTGCAGGTCTATGGATTGTAATGTATAAAGAAGTGATATAAGTGTAAAGGAGTGATATATGGATTGTAACAGTTTAGCGCAAGTATTGTATAAAGAAGTGATATATTGATTGTAAGATTTTGATAGCCTTTTTAGCAGTTTAGCGCAAGTATTGTATAAAGAAGTGATATATTGATTGTAAGATTTTGATTATAGCCTTTTTAGTAACTATTTTTTTTAGTAAATATTGTTTTTGGTATTTGGAGTAAACCTGTGATTTCACGGATCATTCAACTAGTTTAGGTAATATAGTGCAGTATTGTGATGTTATTATTATTATTATTATTATTATTATTATTATTATTATTATTATTATTTTTATTATTATTATTATTATTATTATTATTATTTGTTTTATTATTACTATTATTATTGTTATTACTATTAATGCTATTATTAATATTATTTGTAATTGTAATTGTAAATTAGTACTCCGTAATTATTTATGGTATTATTACCACTAGTAGCATTGTCTTTATTATTAGTATATCATTATTATTATCACTATGCTATTATTATTATTATTATTATTATTATTATTAATTATTATTATTATTATTATTATTGTTATTATTATTATTATTATTATTATTATTATTATTATTATTATTATTATTATTATTATTATTATTAATAGCTTTATTATTATTATTTTTACCATTATTATTATTAGTGATACTATGATTAGTATTATCATATACTATTTTTATTATTATATTAATATATTAACAATATTATTATTTGTATTAATTATTAATATTAAATATTAATACTACTATCATTATTACTATCTTTGTTTATTTATATTATTACTATTAGACATTTAAGGTATTGTAGGTTTGTGTATGTATGCAGGTTTGTCGTTTGTTGGTATGTATGTATGTATGTATCTGTAGGTGTATGTATGTATTTACGTATGTACGCACATACGTTTTGTAATGTATACCTATGTAGGTATGTTTTTGTATGTATGTATGTATGTATGCCTATGTATATTGTTTTTAAGTGATCTATGTATGTATGTTTATGAATGTATGTATCATCATGTTGAATGTTATATGTATTTTTTGTTTGTCCTTTTACTCGGACCTCCTCTTGGTATGTGTTTGTGTGTGTGCAGGCATGCATGATGTATGTACGGATGTATGTGGGATGTAGGTACACATGTTTATGTATGTAGGTTTTTGTATGTTTGTAGGTGGGTATATATGTACGCATGTATGTATGTTTTGTTCATAAGTTTATGTATGACTAGTTATGTACTCACGCATAGGGATGTATGCGATGCATGTATGCTTATGTATGTATGTATGTATGTACGTATGTATGTATGTTTAACGACCCGTCCATATTACTATAAACGCAGTACGTTACCCATTGGTCCCATAGCGAGGTATTTGACCTCTATATGATACGTTTTAGAAAATATTGCATTCGTTTCATAAAAAGAACACCATTATTATACATAATGCATGTTTTAAACTAGTGAGCGATTATTTAAAAAATAATCCCTAAAATACATCGGTTTCCAAATACTACACACGTGACTTTACAGTCGAATATAATACATGACAAAGGTTTTATTGAATGCAACACTTTATTTAAATAAAAGTATGAGACTCCATGCACAGCTTGCTCAGATAATGCAACAGCGGAAGACTTTCTTAAGGACCTGAGAATAAACATGCATAAACAGTCAACACAAAGGTTGGTGAGATATATAGGTTTAGCATTTATATAAATATAGACCACAAGATTTCATAGTTATAATTATATGTACACTCGCAAGTGTATAAAAGTATTCTATAAGTTGTTGAGCGCTTCGGTAACCATACTTAACCATTATGAAATCTCCATACACTTACCAAGTGTAATAAAAACGAAGTACTAAGCAAACGTTTACGATACTAGAGCGACTAGCCCGGTTGGGGTTGTCAAACCCGATAGATCTATCAATAGGATTCGCGCTTACATATTCTTACAACATGTAAATATTAGTTACCAAGCTATTAGGGAAGATATGCAAGGTGGTACAACTCAACGTAGAATATATTTTAAGTTCTTGTGTCCATAGCGTAAAACATAAAATGCATGTATTGTCATCCCAAAATATATTTGGAGTTTAAAAATGGGACTATATACTCACGGTTGTAAGAGTATATTAATAATAAGTTTTCAACTTATTAAAAATAAGGCCGTCGTCCTTGGATTCACGAACCTATAACAATAATAACGATTCAGATAATAATACATGTGAACAAAATTAATATAGCAAGTTCATATAATACTTATATATTAATTTTTAACATTTTATGTTAGTAGTTCATTGTTAATAGTCCTTTGTTAGTAGTCCGAAAAGTCCAACAGTCTAATAGTCGGTGTATATATATATATATACTGCTAAATATATATATATATATATATATATATATATATATATATATATGCTGCTACTTCTGGGTCTGCTGGTCAAGAAAGTAGTTTGTCGACAAACACGTCACTTCTATGAACATAGTAAGCTCCCTTATTCGTTAGCCCGGATGAAGTCAGTAGAGTTTGTCCTAAATAAAACTACGAGAGTAGGTTCATTTACATCATTATCATAAATTGTATGGATATAGATTTGTTCGATGATCATTATTTTTTCCGTCGTCTTTATCGCAGGTACTATATGCAACGGTTGTAAATGTTGTGACAGAAATTTTGCAGCTACATTATCTGAACTTTTGTGTGACTTGGTCTGTTTAGTAGATGTGGGTGATTCGGTTGATACCAACATAAGGTACAATGTGCCATTTACTTATGAGTTGATTTGGGTGGTGTTTTATTCCCAATTGGTCAAATTACAAATTAGCTAAAAGGGGAAGAGGTCTAACTGCTTAAAGTTGACTGTCAACTTTTAATGCTACAACCTCTTAAATATTTCTGTTTCAACATTTAGTATTATTAAAGATGTAGATATAGATTATAATGGCAGTGTTGTGTTTGTAAGTATAATTAACGTATTAGTTATCTGTGATATAATTGTTTCCCCAGAGTTAGAAGTTGACCCCCAGATCCGTTATATGTGTTAGTATATATTTTAATCTTCCTAAAGTTTGATTTTTTAGGTGATGACCACAGAGATTTAGCGTAGTATGCAGTACAGAGGATCAGAGCTCACAAGAGAGGTGGCATGGGTCATTTTTGACGAGTTACATTATATGCGTGATAGAGAGCGATGTGTCGTTTGGGAAGAGAGTATTATTATGGCCCCGAAAAATGCACGTTTTGTGTTCCTTTCTGCTACCATTCCAAATGCAAAGGAGTTTTCTGATTGGGTCGCAAAGGTGAGCCAACCATCACGGTTTTAACTTTGCATGCTTGCAATCACTTTTGTAAAGGTCGGCTTGAAAAACACCTAAAAAGTCAGTGAACGTTTAAAAGTCGGTTCAAAGTCGAAAGTTTTATATTTCCTAAAATCAGATTATGTGCCATATATCATGTTTGAAAATTTTATATGCACTACATATATGGTAAATGTAATTATTACTAGAGTCAATGTTGGTCAATCTCTGACTTGTCCCCGACTCGTGACTTTTACAACCTTGCATGCGATGCATTAACAATGATTTATATTTCAATGTAAGGTACTTCATATTATTTTTTATATTTCAAATTGGCAGTAGGTATTTGGTTTGTAAAAGCAGTTGTATTTTATTTGTTATGTTAATTTTTTATATAGGAAATTCGGTTAACATGTGATTGTACTAATCTTGAACAATACCTGTATGTAAATAAAAGTGGTGTCTTCACAATTCTCTTTTTCACATAAATATGATATGATTTATATATTTATGGTTTTTATAATCTGTTTCAGACAGGACATATGTAAAGAAAAGTTTTTGATGTATTACTGTTAGTGTTGAAGAGATTAAAGGTACGATTACATTTATTTAGCTATTGATGCTATCAACCAAATTTTTTATTATTTACCTTTTAGTTGAATGCTATTGAGATGAAACCACTAACTTTGCTAATGCGGTAAAAAAATATTTGATACTTCCATTGATACCATTTCTTTGATTAATCATTGGTTTCATATATATTTTGTAATCTTCTTATTATGCCCGTTGTAGAGCAATATTGGAGCAATTTATTTTCAAATGATGCTGTAGGGTAATTCTAAGATTATATATATATAAGATTATATATATATATATATATATATATATATATATATATATATATATATATATATATATATATATAATCTTAGAATTACCCTACGGCGTATTGTGTACGTATTGTCTTCCATCAATCCAGAGACGTGTTGACTTAGGATTTATCAAAACGTATTGTGCACGTATTGTCATGGAACGTACCAAGATTATTATATATATATTCAATCTCGTAATTAACCAAGATTATAATATTTTGCTATACTAATGATAACATGTCCAAATATATATAGAATATAGGAAACATTAGCAAGGATATGGTTAATATAGTTTTTATAATATAAATTTCGTCCATACAACGTTAATTTTAGCAGATTTTGTTTTACTCGTCAAATATTCATTACAACTCCGTTAAAAGTGAATCAAAGTGCTATGAATTCCTTAGGAAGTAAATTTTATAAAACCAATTCAAAAAGTTCAGCCCATATATATATTTTTATAGTTTTACCCTCTTTTTGTGCCGGTGGACAGATTTGGAAGAATCTCGGCATTCACTCAATATATGATTTTTGATAAAATACTTCCACTTTGTCTAAAATCATAAAAAAAATTACTGAAAGTCTTATTTACAAATATTAACATATTTCCAAAGTCTTAGCTTCGAACTCAAAGTCTAAGATAGGTTTTTAATTCCCAACCCAAAGCAGCCCGCTTTTTACCGAATAGAGATTAAGCGATATATGTTAAGTTTCAAGGTGTTCTTCATATATACAAGTTATAAGTTCTTATATTAACTTAACATAACATCATAATACATATAAATAAATGTCATTAGAGTTAAGTTAGAAGGATTAACTTAGTTTTCAAACAAGCTTGGTGTTCACCAAAACAAGTTCTAGTTTTTACAAGTTTTATAAGCATGATAAGATAGCAACTATACAAGAATTTGAACAAGGATTTTGAGAAGTATTTTACCTTGATTATAAAGAGGAAAGTTGTTGAGATTGAAGTATGATATGAGAGCATTCAAGTGTGTGTTTTTAGTTTAAGAAAATGTGGAGTAAAAATGAGTTAAAAGGGTCCTTATTATAAGCTTATAAATTTGGTTTTTAGTGAAAATATCTAGTATAAGTTAAAATGTATTAAGTCATGGATGACATATTAAATTAATTAGGTCATTGATGACATATTACACAAATAATTGCAGAATTCTATTGGTATATACCAATAGTAAATACTTCTAGAAGCTGTGTACAATACGGGTAAAAATAACGTATGAATATGAGTAGAATTCTTGAGGAAATTGAACTAAAATATGAGTATAGCTATCCCTTATATGTATTTGTAAATTATAAAGTGTATTCAATACTTGTAAGAATGTATTTACACTCGTAATACATTGTATGTAAATACATTTTAACATAAGTTAATTACGTCATTTAAATAGTAACATATATATTGTTCGAAAACTCTTTAAATTAGTAGTATGAAAATATATATATATAATACTTTGTTAATATACTTAATGAAATACTTAATTATCATTATATCATTTTAAATATATATATATATATATATATATATATATATATATATATATATATATACATATATATCCAATATATATATATATATATATATATATATATATATATATATATATATATATATATATATATATATATATATATATATATATATATATATATATCATGTCGTTTTTACAAGTTTTAACGTTCGTGAATCATCGGACAAACTGGGTGGTCAAACGTTTACATAAAATCCATTTCAATTAATCAAGTCTTAACAAGAATTTAATCATGTAAATATTAATCTCATATAATATATAATCATAGAAAAGTCCGGGTTATTACAATATTGAATATATAAAAGTAGTTCAAAAATAAATAAATTTGGGATTCAGCTTTATAGACTTCGCTTATCGTGTCGGAAACATTAATTATACAAAGATTAAGTTTAAATTTGGTCGGAAATTTCTGCGTCGTCACAGTACCTACCCGTTAAAGAAATTTCATCCCGAAATTTGATTGGGATCGTCATGGCTGACAATAAGTATGTTTTCATGACTCACATGAGTTGGAAATTAAGGTTTTATCACCAGTGAGTAATATGGATAAAACAATTGGATTCTTGTGAAAAGTACGAGTGAAGTTATCACAAAAGAGTGAAATGAGTAAAGTAAAGTTTCGTCATATCTTTTGATGTAGATAGGGTTGATTTTCGGAGTTCAAGGGATTTAGGGAAGATCTTCATAATAAGATTTGATTCTTCGGTAATTAAGGAAATTAGAATCCTCTTTGGTTAGATGCGATGATCTGTTTTGATTGCTCTGTCGAATATTTCACTATAAATCCACCCTCTTCATTTCCTTGTTTCTACACTCCCATCTTCTATACTTTCTTTCCCAACTCATATTTCTAAAACATTCGTCAATATGCTCCATCCGGTTCTAATTCTGGATATATTCCTGACCTTTGTATCTGTCCTTCTTCTTTTTCATCTTCTACAGGAGGAATTTATTTTCTTCTATTATTACCTTGGGGTTATAGTGTTTTTAATTCTCCCGTGTCTTTACGTTGCAATACGTATTGATATATACGGTTTGTAATTGTTGTCAGGCTTTATATTTTCCTTTATATTTTGAAATTCCATACTTTTGTTTTCTCTTCCTGACTTTAAGTCAAGCGAATAATGGTCCAGAATTCGTAGATATGAAGTTTTGAATGAACATGACTAATGTTCTAAGAGAGAGATTGTAATAGCACGATCTTGATTGGTTAAATTATCAGAATTCAAAAGAAAAGATAGAACTATCAGGAAGATATGTTCTCGATATATTTGGAGATTAGGTAGAATGTAAGAGTCGTGTAACATGGCACATGATGACGTTATGGTCTGTGAATCGTCACGTTCTATTAGAAACTCAACATGACTTACTTTAATATAATCACGTTGATCAGTGTCATTATATTATACTAACTCATGCTTCAGTTCCCAACATTACTTCAAAAACATTCAAATTTTAAATTTGAATTTTTCAGAAATTAGAAACTAAAATAGTTTCCTTTCTGATGTAACACTGATATTGCGAAGAGATAAATGATTTTAGATAAGAATAGTTATGAAAATATCTTCAGAAATATCGAGGATATTTATAATGAAAGTTACGATGATATCTTAGAATTTCTAATATCGATGGATGATGAAGAAGATTTGTCCATAAAAGTGTAGAGTCAGGAGCAAGGTATTCGTTAATGACTTCAGCAGATACTGAATCATTTGGATTCTTTGAAGGCAGGTTTAGTCTTGGTGATGTGTCCACAGCCTCCTTCATGGTTTGCTCAATCCGTTTTTCAGTTCCAAACTTTTCTTTTGAGATTTTCCAACATACTATTCTTTATCATCGAACTTTTGACCGTTATGGTCGTTTACAGTTTTTGCTGCTTCATCAGCATTTTTCTAAAATTCGGAGAACTAATTCGTAGTTTAGGGTGTTTTTCAGAAACTTCACATTCGAAATCTGTAAGTCTTGGAGATAGACATTATATGTATATATATATATATATATATATATATATATATATATATATATATATATATATATAACTGTTGGCGTAAAATTGCTGTGAAATTCAAAATACTGATTGCTAATTCCAAGTTGTTGGTATGAAAATTATTGTTACAAGTTGTAGATGAGTAGTTGGTAAAGTTTCAATGAATAAGTATCGTGATTTTTTGGAGAGGCTTAAAGATTAATGAAGTTGTTGATAAGTTTATTGCTAATGTGGCGAGATATGAAAGGTTCCCCGGTAACAATGATGAAGGGGTAATCGTTATAATAAGGCTTATTCGAATGAATAATTGAAGGTGATTTACTGGAGCTGTGATAAAACTGTCTATTTTGAAAAGAGATTGAAAAGTTATTTTAGCTAATAAATGCCAAAGGGTCTGACATGGATACGTGTTAAACTATGACTTTGGTTTCGAGGGTTTTTCAGGTATAAGACTGCGGGTAACATGTGGTTGGATTATCATTTCGAGTGTCTTCAGGAATTTTGAAGGATTTGAACACAAATTGTAATTGTTAATATACATATGATGTTCTAGGATTTTGAATGATACAAATATTTTTCTGGGTTCCATGAATAGAAGTGATGTTCTAGTACAGTTTTGAAGTCAAAGTATAGCTTTGAAAGATGTAGGGCTCTGAGAGTAATGTCACTTGTTAAATCTTGACTTGGATTCTGTTTTGTCAAAATCAGAATATGTAATTGAATTTGTATGAAATGATTGTGTATCGCTGTGAAGATAGTGAGTATAGTTAATGATTTTTGAATCAAAATTGAAGAATGTACGGTGTAACATATTAATTGTGAACTTATACATTTTCCGGGTATTACCTACCCGTTAAAAAAAAAATTCACAAATAATATTTTGTACAAAAGAATTTTTATTACCGTCTTTATGAAAATATATGTATGTATATTTTCTTCGGATGTAATACGGATTTAATGAGTTAATATACTCATTTGATTTTCGACTGGAACTAGAAATGAATAATCTCTAAAACATTAGAGATTACATAATCTTCGCAGAGTATAAATACTTCATTATTTATTCTTATTGATATTCTTTGGTGAAGGATGTTGATGCACGTGGAATTCTTGTGAATTTCGCAAAGTGCGAATGATGTTATCTGAAAAGTTTCGAGTACATCGTTGATGAAAGCGTAATATCAAACATATATTTGAATAATACACTTGATTTATTATGAAACGATATTCATTGAGTTGAAACAGAGATTGTGGTTAACGATGGTTAAGTCGTTAATCGAAGGATTATAGCATATTAGTAATATGAATTTAACTGAATAGTATCTACCCTTTTTCAATTCATACATAATAGCTTAGTACGAAAAGATTTATGATGGTTTCAAAATTTATATATATAAGATATACATATAAACTCTTCAGAGGAATTGAGTTAATACTTCATAACTCATTGATACAATATACTCATTGTTGATTCGTAATGATGTCCACTGTGATTCTTGAACTGGCAGAGCTTGTGATGTTATAGGTGCTGCTAGTGCTGCTGATGTTGATAGTACTGACAGTGCTGGTGATGCTGACGATACTGTTGGTGCTGTTTGTATAACAAGTTTATTTTGTAACGTACGCACCATCCCTGTCATGGTTTCTATTCTTCCCTGTATCATCTCTATTGTAAGACCCAGATATTTATTGTACATAATGTATTTATGGTGTACGATGCGTGTATGAAGTGTACGTGTTAACGCCGAAGGAAACTGGACGTTGTCTAAAGTTGTAGCGACCCCGACAAATCGTCAAGTGACGGCGTCGGCTACGTGGGTCCCATTACCTGATTATAAGTCTTTAAGATAACGTTTGACCAAAATATGTCGCCTTCATTTCAAAATAAAGATTGTTTCAAAGTTTACAAGAATTGTTCAACCAAAAGTTAAGTTACAACGTTATAGATACGATTGAAATCTAGGCGACACGGTTTAAAGTAAAGTCAAAAGACGCTCCATGAAATGCATGTATACTCGACATCGGATGCAAGTATCAAATAGTAAGCGGAAGCATGTTTCACATATCGTGCAAGACCTGAGAAAAACATAGAAATCTGTCAACGAAAACGTTGGTGAAATCATAGGTTTAAGTAAGTAAGTACAAGTGAACCACAAGATTTGCATCAATGAAATAATAGTAATACATTCCAAAAGTTTGTTTCACGAGCACCCAATTATCAAAGCTTAACATTCCTTCCATTGTATACCCCATCACTTAGTGCTAGAACAAACACTGATTCTCGAAAATATATTTCATCCGTAGACGGTAGCGAACCGTCAAAGATGAGGGTTGTCAACCCATATGGCCATATAACATAAGTTCTCGCTTACACCCGGCAAGTGTAACTAATGATAATCGAATTGAGGATTTTTGTTCTAAACTCGTATGTAGAATGTTTGTTTTCCCGTTCTTGTGTTCACTTAGTTCAAAAGAATCGTTTATGTTTTCTCATCCCAATATAAGTTCAAAAAGAGTAAAAGTGGGACTATGATCTCACCTTGAGTACAAGAGTTAATAAAGTACTTCAACAAGTAACCGTGTGCAAGGACAAGGCTAGTCTTGACCTAAACATATAGGTTATATCAATAACGGTAAACACAAACGGTCAAAGATGTTCAATTAGTCCTATGGCTCGTTACGACTCGATTATGAAGCATGTGAGTCAAATTGTCAAGTTTCATGCAAGATACAAGTATAGAATCATGTTAGAAAGATTGCATAATTAATTGGTTAAGTTTGACAAAAAGTCAAACTTGGTCAAAGTCAACGAAAAAGTCAACATGTTCGGGTCGGGTCTCGGACAAATTTTCTATGCTAGTTATTCATATATAAGCATGTTAGAACAAGTTGCATGCGAATTGGAAGTCTAAAACATGGCAAACATTTCACGTGAAACGGACATTGGAGACAGAAGCTGGGCACGGCTTATGCCGCGCCGCGGCCAGGCCTGTCGCGCCGCGACAATGGCCGTGGCCTGGTCCCAGGCCTGTTTCACTTGTTCAAGACTTGGTCAATTTTCAAACAAACGCAAAACTCAAACCGTAAACAACTAGAAGACGTATCTTATACCGTTGGAAAGCTCTTTTGACAAGGAACACAACTAAACATGTTTCACCAAACAAAAACATCATTTATAATAGCCGAAAACTCATCAAGTGATCATTAAATGTTCATTTTTAAGGTTTCAAGTTCTTCAAATGCAATTTGGGTTTCGGGAAACCAATTCACACATATAATATGCCGTTTTGAAGGTAATTAAGCATACATTGCATCTAAACACTTACTAACAACATTAACAAGTATTCAACGCATCAAAAGTTCGTTTCAAAGTCTATCAAACCCTAGTCAAACATCACAAAATCCTTAATCGGGTTTTTGAAGTTTTCTTAATCAACCTACACATCAAATTGAAGCTAATGATGCTAGTAACACATTTAATACATGCACTTTAACAATCTAACAACATTAACTCATCCAAAATCAAGGATTAAGCACACCCATTTCAAGTTCATGCTAGTTACTCCAAAAACAACAAATCGAGCAAACCAAACATATATTCATGTTAGACTCGAGCCATAGACACTAACTAACACAATTTCAAGTCAAAAACACGAATTTATAGAAATCTAGAGTTTTAGAAATGTTACCCAAACGAGATGAAGTTGGTATCAAATTGTAGAGGATGAAGAGAGGATTCCAAATATGTAATCGGATTTGTTGTGAGCTTCCAAGATTGAATTTAGATGATGAATGAATGGAATGGGTTTGTGTGTGTGTTCTTGAGATGGAGAGAAAAGGGATGAGGGAGATGATGGAATGGATGAAATGGGTTGACTAGTTGACCTAGTCAACTAGTTTGCCCATTTGGCAACTCCGGTCCCTCGAGTTTCAAAGCGGGTGCGGGATTTAACCGATCGAATATTTTTAAAACGCAAGTTAACGAGAGATGTTATAATTAAATGACGGAATTATTATGAACGTTAGTCAACGGAAACTACGAATTTAAATAACGAAAGGTATTATTTAAAAGAAAAAGACGGTGTTAAAAATAAATTTAACGGAAAAACGCAGGATGTTACATTATCCACAACTCAAAAGAAATTTCATCCCGAAATTTAGTTGGAAGTAGTAGTCGATATCTCTTACTCGAGACTTTACGTTGTCAATGCTATGAATAAGTGAAAGTACGTTCTTGAGGGTTCTCATGAATTTGGATAGTCAGGGTTTTACGTTGCATTAAGGTTCGGTTTTTACGATCCCCAGTTTCAACTGGTTTTCCTATGAAGAGGAGTTTGTCATCGATAGTTGATGTATCCAGCAGGATTGCACGTTCCTGTTCCGCAGGACACGTTTCTAAGTTTGTTACACGAAATGTAGGGTAAACGGAAACTTAATTGAGTCGGAAGTTCTAAACGGTAGGGAGCGGTTCCAATACGCCCCAAGGTTTCAAAAGGGTTAACATGTCGCGGGTTTAACTTTCCCTGATTCCCGAAACGGATTACACCCTTCCAAGGTGCGGGTTCTCAATATTACGCGGTTACACACTGGGATTTGTGAGGTTCTCCTCTAAGTTTGGTATAACTCTTCTGGCGACAATGGGTTGTCTCGAGCCCTTCTCGGACTTGAACGATTTCAATTGTTGTTTCTTGATGGAGTTCAGATTTCGGTGGTTGATGCTTTGGTTAAATGAACAGGGGTATGACATTAGCGGTCATATAAGGTTTCGAAAAGTGCGCGTGAACACACGAGTGGTAACTACTGTTGTAAGAGTGATCTACTAAAGGTGACAATACGAGTTTGTGAGATGTCTTTCCAAGACGTAAATCGTTCGTTTGCTCGGTTCGTCAGTTTGTGGGTGGTACGCGGTACTCATGTCTAAGCAGGTTCCCAAGGTTTCTTGTAAAACTAGAAGTGAAACGAGTATTTCGATACAGAATAATTGACAAAGATACACCGTGTTGGAAAAGAATCTCTTAAGATACGTTTGAACAAGTTAGTTAGGGTTCGAAAAATGTTCGTTAGGACTATTCACCCTCGTGGCGAATACTTATGTAATATGAGGAGTTTCTCTATCCATGGAGAAATGTTACAAGGAGTTTCTTTAAACGGAAATGCGAACGGTAAAGATAGTAGTGAAATGAGGACTTAGAATAGGATGAGTTTACATCTCGAGGTTGCTATAACGTGCCTCTAGTTGTCAAAAGTTGAAGTCTGAAAGAGAAACGAGGTAGTACACGTAGTTGTATAGTTCGGGGTTGAATAATAGTTGACCGATTATCAGAAACACAAGGGCGTTAAGTCAAAGAAGAGTGAAGTATCGTTGGATTGTGTGTTATCTTAATTTCCAGTAATATCAGACGGTAACGGTGAAATAACAGAGGTATGTAGTGTGGTACGTGATGACAAGAATATTGATCAGATCCACAATTTAGTATTCGAATTCTTCGTGCAAAATAACGAATTTCCGTCCCGTTGATTTCGAGTCGAGGGAGTATGCCTTTCGGCGTCCAAGTAGAAATATTTCCATATTTGAGTCCCATCTGGTGTTGTACGAATTTAGCTAGAAATGTTGGTGTGAAGAATCACGCTCAAGGTTCGATCGCGGAGAGATTAAAGTCGTGTAATACGAGAAAAGTCAGAAATGAATCTTCGGTAACAACCGGTGAGATCTAAGATTTTTACGAATACAAGTCTGAGTTGGGAGAGTTTCCTGATTACATGTGGCTTGATTTCGAGATTGATTGTAATTCCTTGACCATTAACTTCATGGTCTAGAAAATTGGACTTCGTTCAACAGAAATTCTCACTCGGAGAATTTGGTATAAAGTTGCTCTTTTCTCAAAAGTTCGAGCGTAAGATGGTGATGTTGTTCGTTTTCCTTCTTTACTTAAATAAGTTAAGATGTCATCTATAAATACGATAACAGATTAGTCTATATGAATTTGCATACGCGGTTCAAGAGGTTTATGGATACGGGCGAGCCCTAAATAAATCAAGCGGTACTAAGAGAGATTTACAACTAACGTTGCGAGTTCGGAAAGTGGCTTAGGAGACATCGTCTCACTTAACCCCCAATTGATGATAACCGGAACGGAGGTCGATTTGGAACATACGGGATTCGTGCAAATAATCATGAGGTCATGGATGCGAGGGAGAGGGTATCGGTTTCCAACCGAAAATTACTCAGTTCACAATAATCTATACAAGATGATGGGGAAACATTTTTTTTTTTTTTTTTTTTTTTTTTTTAAAACGAATAGGTTCCGAGCTCCCTAGTTCTATAGGTGTCAAGTCAAAAGTCTTAACGTATTTCCTCCAATAAAATTTATAGGCACACAATATTTTTCCGTCGGTCACTTAAATCGTCTAAGTAGTATCTGGGGGAAAGAGGTGGAATATAAAGAGCATGAGTCAAATCCTTGGTTATAAAACGTCTAGCGGTAATCGAATCGAACAAGTATGAAATATACGGTTTGTTGTGAAGAAACGTACCCGTTACTAGTCCATCGTCGTTCCGGGCATCCTTGGTGTCGATGTCGAAGGTTCAACGGCGTGCGTTGGGGTTGATTTTCTTATTTGGGCACACATTTCTAAAATGACCCAGTTGGCCACATTCGAAGCAAGCACCCGTTCTGTGTGCGTTGGGCATCTTTCGAGCGACGGGTCCTTGGTGCCGGTGGCGAAACCTGCCACATCCTTCAAAGTGATGCTTGTGGCATTCGTCACAAAAAGGCAGTTTTCCGGCATAGCCTTTCTTGTCGTTGGAGGTAAAAGGCTTCTTGGCGGGGTTGTTGTTATTGTTGTGGTTGCTTGATTGAGAGGCTTCCCATGTTCTTTTGTTGTTACTCGGGTGGTTCTCGACCATTGGTGCCGGTGCTTCCATTTCATTCACCGTTTCTAAGGCTTGGCGGGCCATTGTTAAAGCCTCTTGTAGGTTAGTGGGTTGAGATGTCATTACCTTGTGTTGAATGCTCTTAGGGAGGCCATCCATGTAAAGTTCGACTCTTAGGGATTCGGGAGTCATGAGAATTGGACACATCGAGACTAGTTCGGTAAACCGTTGATTATAAGCCTTGAGGTCATTTCCGGCCGTTTTTAAATTCCTTAGACCCTGTTCGAGCCTTCGAGTCTCGTCGCGCGGGAAGTATTCGGTGATCATTCTTTCTCTTAATTCGGTCCAAGAGAGTGTGTGGGCTTCATCGCTTCCCACTAATTGTACATACGTGTTCCACCATGAGAGAGCAATACCGGTGAAAGTGAGGGTGGAAAACTTGACCTTATCTTGGTCTCGACAACCGCTTGTGTTAAAAACGGTCTCCATTTGTTCAAACCATCGGGTGAGAGTAACCGGTCCCCCGGTTCCATCGAAAGTGGGAGGATTGTACTTCATGAAGTTCTTGTAGGAGCAACCTTCGATTGAATTACCGGCTCCATGATTGTTGTTGTTAGAAAAGTGATCGGCCACGGCCGTACCCACGGCGGTGGTTATCATTCGTTGAAGAGCTTGTTCTAGAGTTTCGAGAGGAGTATTGTGTTGACCTTGGTGAGCCATTGTTCCTTCATGAGACAAGAATATCGTTGGTTAGTATTTTCAACAATACTAACCGTGGCATGGAAGAAGGATAGAGAGAAAATTTTCCTTGACTCGCCTTAAATTCTCTATGTCATAATGTCGAATCGTCCATGTGAATCACCGTAATATAATCCCGGAAATTATATTACCCTGATTCTCATGTGCATTTAACATTACTTCATAAAGTCAAGGTGGCGCACCAACAAAATTTATCAACGTAAGATCAAGATCGAATACGAGTTAGATATGATAGAAGAGTTCGAGTATAAATGCACAATTAGTCAAATAATTCCTACTTCAGTCTATATGCCGGTTGTAGTCTAGATTCACCTATGTACCCTATGACTCGGGGTGAACACAAATGAACTCTAAATCCCTACAACCAAGGCTCTGATACCACCTGTAGCGACCCCGACAAATCGTCAAGTGACGGCGTCGGCTACGTGGGTCCCATTACCTGATTATAAGTCTTTAAGATAACGTTTGACCAAAATATGTCGCCTTCATTTCAAAATAAAGATTGTTTCAAAGTTTACAAGAATTGTTCAACCAAAAGTTAAGTTACAACGTTATAGATACGATTGAAATCTAGGCGACACGGTTTAAAGTAAAGTCAAAAGACGCTCCATGAAATGCATGTATACTCGACATCGGATGCAAGTATCAAATAGTAAGCGGAAGCATGTTTCACATATCGTGCAAGACCTGAGAAAAACATAGAAATCTGTCAACGAAAACGTTGGTGAAATCATAGGTTTAAGTAAGTAAGTACAAGTGAACCACAAGATTTGCATCAATGAAATAATAGTAATACATTCCAAAAGTTTGTTTCACGAGCACCCAATTATCAAAGCTTAACATTCCTTCCATTGTATACCCCATCACTTAGTGCTAGAACAAACACTGATTCTCGAAAATATATTTCATCCGTAGACGGTAGCGAACCGTCAAAGATGAGGGTTGTCAACCCATATGGCCATATAACATAAGTTCTCGCTTACACCCGGCAAGTGTAACTAATGATAATCGAATTGAGGATTTTTGTTCTAAACTCGTATGTAGAATGTTTGTTTTCCCGTTCTTGTGTTCACTTAGTTCAAAAGAATCGTTTATGTTTTCTCATCCCAATATAAGTTCAAAAAGAGTAAAAGTGGGACTATGATCTCACCTTGAGTACAAGAGTTAATAAAGTACTTCAACAAGTAACCGTGTGCAAGGACAAGGCTAGTCTTGACCTAAACATATAGGTTATATCAATAACGGTAAACACAAACGGTCAAAGATGTTCAATTAGTCCTATGGCTCGTTACGACTCGATTATGAAGCATGTGAGTCAAATTGTCAAGTTTCATGCAAGATACAAGTATAGAATCATGTTAGAAAGATTGCATAATTAATTGGTTAAGTTTGACAAAAAGTCAAACTTGGTCAAAGTCAACGAAAAAGTCAACATGTTCGGGTCGGGTCTCGGACAAATTTTCTATGCTAGTTATTCATATATAAGCATGTTAGAACAAGTTGCATGCGAATTGGAAGTCTAAAACATGGCAAACATTTCACGTGAAACGGACATTGGAGACAGAAGCTGGGCACGGCTTATGCCGCGCCGCGGCCAGGCCTGTCGCGCCGCGACAATGGCCGTGGCCTGGTCCCAGGCCTGTTTCACTTGTTCAAGACTTGGTCAATTTTCAAACAAACGCAAAACTCAAACCGTAAACAACTAGAAGACGTATCTTATACCGTTGGAAAGCTCTTTTGACAAGGAACACAACTAAACATGTTTCACCAAACAAAAACATCATTTATAATAGCCGAAAACTCATCAAGTGATCATTAAATGTTCATTTTTAAGGTTTCAAGTTCTTCAAATGCAATTTGGGTTTCGGGAAACCAATTCACACATATAATATGCCGTTTTGAAGGTAATTAAGCATACATTGCATCTAAACACTTACTAACAACATTAACAAGTATTCAACGCATCAAAAGTTCGTTTCAAAGTCTATCAAACCCTAGTCAAACATCACAAAATCCTTAATCGGGTTTTTGAAGTTTTCTTAATCAACCTACACATCAAATTGAAGCTAATGATGCTAGTAACACATTTAATACATGCACTTTAACAATCTAACAACATTAACTCATCCAAAATCAAGGATTAAGCACACCCATTTCAAGTTCATGCTAGTTACTCCAAAAACAACAAATCGAGCAAACCAAACATATATTCATGTTAGACTCGAGCCATAGACACTAACTAACACAATTTCAAGTCAAAAACACGAATTTATAGAAATCTAGAGTTTTAGAAATGTTACCCAAACGAGATGAAGTTGGTATCAAATTGTAGAGGATGAAGAGAGGATTCCAAATATGTAATCGGATTTGTTGTGAGCTTCCAAGATTGAATTTAGATGATGAATGAATGGAATGGGTTTGTGTGTGTGTTCTTGAGATGGAGAGAAAAGGGATGAGGGAGATGATGGAATGGATGAAATGGGTTGACTAGTTGACCTAGTCAACTAGTTTGCCCATTTGGCAACTCCGGTCCCTCGAGTTTCAAAGCGGGTGCGGGATTTAACCGATCGAATATTTTTAAAACGCAAGTTAACGAGAGATGTTATAATTAAATGACGGAATTATTATGAACGTTAGTCAACGGAAACTACGAATTTAAATAACGAAAGGTATTATTTAAAAGAAAAAGACGGTGTTAAAAATAAATTTAACGGAAAAACGCGGGATGTTACAAAAGTGGCAAGGTGTGTACGTATCTTTTCAACCCCAAATAAAGTTTCTGTTGATGTTTCAAAGCCTTACCATTGGAAAGGAAATCTTATTACATTTCCAACGATATGTGATTCATCGAAAACGGAGCTACGGTCAAAAAGTTATGGCCAAAACAAGTTTCTGAAAACTGACCTGTAGGTTGGAGCGGCGCTCCACCTTTCGGCGCGGCGCGCCGAACCCATCTGATGCAATTTTCAGCCTTTTTAAAAGGCTTAAATGAGGGGTACTTTGGTCTTTTTATTTAGGGTCGGTTTAGGGTCACCAAAACTGATTTAGAACTCCATTGGAACTCATTTTCACTCATCAAACACTCTCATCTTCAAACCCTAGAGTGAGAGGAGAGTTTTAGAGAGAGAGAGCTCCAATTGGAGAAGAAGAAGGGTGTTTTGGGTCAAACCTCGGGTATTAAAGTTGTTCTACTCGTCAACGGCATCATTTTGGCGGTATTGGTAAGTTCAAACTCCGAACTTCATCTTTGTAATTTGATATTCATGTTTAGGGTTTTGAACTAGTTAGTTATAAAACCCATTTAGGAGGTGAAATGGGTAATTGTAACTAGTTATTGTTGATGTTGGTGGGTTTAGGGTTGGTTAATGATTTAACCATGTTTAAGGCTTGTATGTAGTGTGTAATCTCTAGTATTAGTGATTCTAGTAGTGTTGAAACTCTTTTGGGTATGTTTGGTTGACTAACTTTGACTAGAGTCAAAGATTAGGGTTTGGTGATGATTATAACCCAATTGTCGATTTAATAAGGTTTATAAACTTAAAATGGATTAAGTTGAAGCATAGAACCGAGTTAAATATGTTTTGGTGTCAAAACTTGCTAATGGCGTGATATTGACTTCTTATGGGTCAAATTAGGGTTTAAGTGTCATTTTGGGCAAGATATTTGTTTAACACCTATGATTGGGTTTGATTGGCATATTAGGACCATTCTCACTTGTGTTAGTGGTTATTGGTTAGTTTGGGCGAGGTTTGTGTTTGGAAGTGCATTTAGGTCGAAATTGCACTAGTTGTCAATTTGGGTTGATTTGTATATCCACCCTAATTGTGTTACTTGTTATGTGATAAATGGATTAGGTACATTCCATCGGCGATTACGGATTATTCGGTAGCATTCTTCAAGGCGACAAGGTGAGTGTTAATATCCTATATGCATATGTATGTGTAGGATGGGTGCGGGTTGGGTGAAGGGGTTCTCGCTTGTAGAGCTCGCTTCTCGTATAGGTGGAATTGTTGGACTTGTGTATAGGTCCAATTGGCACTGTTGTGCATTTTGGTTGACCACTTTGGCGAGGTTCACACTTTGTGTGTACGTTAGCACATGGGCGTGTGATGTGGACCTATATAACCCCAATGACGAAGGGTTAATATAGTGACTGGAATAATTATATGAGTAGGTATATAATATATCTATTTGTGGTAGCGTGAAATGTGTAGTGTCGAGGTGTTAAGACACCACGTTTCACGTGACGAGTGAAGTGTCGAGTTGTTAAGACGCCACTCGGAGTGAAGCATCGAGGTAAGTAATTGACGGGTGAAGCATCGAGGTGTTAAGATGCCACTCGGGGTGAAGCATCGAGGTGTTAAGATGCCACCTAGGGGTGTAGTGTCGAGGTGTTAAGACACCACTCCGTAAAATAATGAGTGAAGCATCGAGGTGTTAAGATGCCACTCGGGGTGAAGTACCGAGGTGTTAAGGTGCCACCCTAGGGTTTAGTGATACGAGGTGTTAAGTATACTAAAGAATCTATGAACATCGATGACTTACTTTGCGAAGTCGTTCCCTTGCGAAGATTTGGTTAACCATGGTTATTGTGATGTAAGCATAAGGAATTATGCTATTCGAGTTATTTATATATATATATATATATATATATATATATATATATATATATATATATATATATATATATATATATATATATATATATATTGTATACGTATAATGTCGTTTATATTAATGAATTGTTGTGATGTAGCTAACCCTCCGGGTGTGGCTTATTGGCGTTGTTCACATCGTCGTTGGTGAACTCACTTTATTTATTGTTAGCTTGTTGCTTAGTGATGTTACGGTATGCTTAGACTATCTTGCCTTTATGCTTGGATGCTTCGGTATGCGGTATTTGATATTTGTGTGGCGTGTCCATTTTATACATATATATGCATGTAGTATGTTATCATTCACTAAGCGTTAGCTTACCCTCTCGTTGTTGACTTTTTTATAGATTGCATGGATGCGAAGGCTCGGGTAAGCGGGGACTAGTGGACTTGCGTAGTTGCTTTAGAAGGCTTGCTTTTGGATTGATTAGGATTGGGTAGCGTATCCCCAATCGCCATGCTCGGCCTTTATTTTGTATTACAAATCATGTGGTTGAAAACTTGTATTTTCGTACGAAAGTCGTAAAACGGCCGATGTGGGCCCGGTCTTCGTAAAACTAATTTTATTAATGGAACGTGTTAGTTCTACATATATTAATGTATGGTTAAAATCGTTTTGTCTAAATACGTCGGGAAGTGGTCAAACATTTTTTTCATTTCATGACTTTTTGGACAGGCTACTTTGGCGCGCCGCGCCATATGCTGTTCCAGCAAAAAAAAATTAATTGATATTTCCGTGTGATCGTTTGTATTACGGATTGGGATGTTACAAGTGGTATCAGAGCATGGTCTAAGGGATTTAGGTGACTTGAGATAGGTGCCTAGACTTAGGCTTTTGTGTGTGCTTAATTTGTTGCGAGACTTGTAGGATTACGGGTCGGAATGGGTTCTAGCTAGTGCCTTGTTTATAGGTTGACTAACGTTTATATTAGTAATGCGGATATTATTAATATGCTATTGTGATGTGATAATAATTCTCGCATGTGTTTATATCGCGTAGAATTTTGTTTGTGTTTGTTTATATCATCGAGCGAAGCGGTCATTGTACTAACGAGTCGATACAGTGTGTATGCGTAATAAGGACTTGCAAACCTTATTACGGGTGCAAATCATGTCTAACAAGTGATGTACGACGAGTGTTAGCAAGATGGGACGTGTTGTGCGTGTGGTTTATACGTTCATGATCTAATCGTTTGCATTCCTTAAAATGAAAACGGAAGATGGATGCGGAACGAGTGAGCCTATTCACGAAGGGAAGGATGAGTTAACGTTAAAGATTGAGGCCGTGTTTGAACAATATGTCTCGGTTTTCACTGGCAAAGTTAGGGAAGTAACCAAGGAGTTGGTCGAAGGACAAATGACAGAAATGGTCCGAGACCAAGTGACTAAAGCTGTAAAGGAAGAGTTTGAAAAGAGGTTTCCCAAACCTCGAGGTAGTGATGATGAAGATGTACTTTCAAGGTTAGGATTACATGGTGCTCATGGTAAGAGGGCACGAAGTACGCCTGAAGGCGTCGGGAATGTGAAGAAGAAGAGTAAGAAGGGTTACAAGCTCACGTGCTTTAAGTGTAGGGAACGGGGTCATTTGGCACAAGATTGTACGGTGGTGCCTTTAGGTTCAATCAGGTGTTTCATTTGCCGAATGGAGGGACACCGAAAGTCAGAGTGTTCCGAATCGCATGACGATCGGGTCAGGAGGTTAGAGCGCGAACACATGATGGGTAGTGGAGCGCTGAAGCCCAACAGCGCTACATCAGGTACTTTTAGTACAAAACTATATGTTGTTCGCTTGTAATAACATGCGGTAAGTGCGTAAGTCTTAGCTAAACTTTATTCTCCATTGGAGATAATTCGTAGCGAGCGGGGGGTTTACGTTTATGGCTCCGGTTTGCTCTCATTAGAGCATATAAGTGGTGTGTTGTGCCTTGACTCTATGGTGCGAATCCTTGAGTGCTTAGGCATTTTGGTTGATATCGGGTCGTTAAGCTCGTTCGAGTGAGACCCTTAAGGTCTCAATTGTGTTGTGCATATTATTGATATGGGTGACGTTCCTAATGGAAGTACCCTATGGTGACGTTTGATTGTCGGGCGAAGGGCGTAAGACTTGGTGTAACCAAGCATTCCTTAGTATTTGGGAGGTGTTTCTACTAAGCCATGGAAATGAGTTTTGGGATTCGGTTGTTAAGTGCGTGTTCACTTTTGTGTTGAAGTTGATGAACCATGAGGTTCGACGGGTGGGATGAAACCCGAGAAATCGAGTGTTGATCTCGATGTATGTTGGTAAAGGAGTCTACGTGACGCGACATTAGGTGCCTCTTTTATACCTACTAGCGTGGTGTTCGACTCCGATTGTGTTGCGGTTACATTGTACTTGGGGTACCGAGGAGAAACCCTTAGGTACATGAGTGACTAGGTGGAATTCGACAAACTAAAGCAATTGGATGATTGCGAGTGTATAGTTCGTGTAATTTGTGGTACACTTTTCGTTCGAAGTGTTTAAGGATAGGTTAGGATCCTTGGTATGCTCAAAGTTGAAGCAAGACATGGTGATGGGCCGTGTGAACCCAATTATTGGTAAAGTCTACCTTTAGTAGCATTGTGCGGGTGTACAAGATGCGGTTATGGAACGTAGTTCCAAGTGGGGGAGTTACACTCCCGCACGCGGAGGTTTTAGTTTGAGATTTTGGACAATGCTTTTGGTAGATCCGAAATTTGTGTCGGGACCTAGATTTGGTCGGTAATGGTAGAGTACAATTTCGGTTAAATTGTACTTATGATTTTGGATTTGAATTATCACCAAGGTGGTAATGTGGTAAATCTCGTTGAGAGATAATGGACGTGTTTGGCAAGCAACGTGAAATCCCTCGGTTAAGGGATGTGTGTGTCGGATTCTCTTTTTAGAGAATTAATGTTTTGTGTCTATGTTTGATATAGGTGGTTCTTGCTCAATTGTGTGAATGGTTAGTGGTATCCGCTAGGATTCACTATGGCGTAGCAGAGCGCGATGTTACGCTACTCGTCGTTCGAGGCCAAAAGGGCGTTGATTGATGAAGCATGACCTTCGGGGTCCGCTGACTTCATCATGGTATTGATGATTGATGAAGCATGACCTTCAGGGTCCGCTGACTTCATCATGGGATTGTTGATTGGTGGAGCATGACCTTCGGGGTCCGCTGACTTCATCATGAGATCGTTGATTGGTGAAGCATGACCTTCGGGGTCCGCTGACTTCATCATGGGTGTAGTGTTATATCGGTGAAGCATGACCGTTGACGGGGTCCGCTAACTTCATCCGGTGTTGAGGGATCTATCGGTTGTTTTATACACCGATGGTGGGGTCGTAAGGACCATGTGGTGTGATCTATCAGCTGTTTTATACACCGATGGTGGGATAGTGAGGACCATATCGTGGGATTAGTGAGGCGATAGCCGTGTTTCGCTCACATGTTGTTACGGGTGTGACAATAGTCGATTTTGTACACCTTAGGTTTAGCGTTGCCATAATTGTTTTAGGCGCTTTTGGTTTTAGCCGTTGCTTATGATGTTAGGATAGTGGCATATTGGTTGTATTGCACACTACAAAGGATGTTTAGTGGTAAGTGTAATCCGTAAGGATTCATGTGGTTTGATCTTCAACGTTCAGATCGTTGATTTTAGGTTGAGACTTGGTCACTTTTAGCGTTGTCCTTGGTAAAGGTACGCTAAGGAATTGATATCTCGGTACGAGATTAGTTGAGTTTTTTCCGATATGGGGAAAAGAGCAGGTTTTAGTGCTCGGATAGTGGTTTTAATAAATCGCGGGTGACGATTTTGTTGTTAAAGGTGATTCATTGAGAAGAATTGTCTAGGAAAGTTCGGATTGGAACTTAGGATTGAGGGCCGTTGAGTAGTTCCGGATTGGTTAAGTGGAGAAGATCACGAGGACGTGATCGAGTTTAAGTGGGGGAGAGTTGTAAGACCTAAATATTTATTGTACATAATGTATTTATGGTGTACGATGCGTGTATGAAGTATACGTGTTGCTTGCTCGAACGCCGAAGGGAACTGGACGTTGTCTGAAGTGGCAAGGTGTGTACGTATCTTTTCAACCCCAAATAAAGTTTGTGTTGATGTTTCAAAGCCTTACCATTGGAAAGGAAATCTTATTACGTTTCCAACGATATTTGATTCATCGAAAACGGAGCTACGGTCAAAAAGTTATGGCCAAAACAAGTTTCTGAAAACTGACCTGTAGGTTGGAGCGGCGCTCCACCTTTTGGCGCGGCACGCCGAACCCGTCTGATGCAATTTTCAGCCTTTTTAAAAGGCTTAAATGAGGGGTACTTTGGTCTTTTCATTTAGGGTCGGTTTAGGGTCACCAAAACTGATCTAGAACTCCATTGGAGCTCATTTTCACTCATCAAACACTCTCATCTTCAAACCCTAGAGTGAGAGGAGAGTTTTAGAGAGAGAGAGAGCTCCAATTGGAGAAGAAGAAGGGTGTTTCGGGTCAAACCTAGGGTATTAAAGTTGTTCTACTCGTCAACGGCATCATTTTGACGGTATTGGTAAGTTCAAACTCCGAACTTCATCTTTGTAATTTGATATTCAAGTTTAGGGTTTTGAACTAGTTAGTTATAAAACCCATTTAGGAGGTGAAATGGGTAATTGTAACTAGTTATTGTTGATGTTGGTGGGTTTAGGGTTGGTTAATGATTTAACCATGTTTAAGGCTTGTATGTAGTGTGTAATCTCTAGTATTAGTGATTCTAGTAGTGTTGAAACTCTTTTGGGTATGTTTGGTTGACTAACTTTGACTAGAGTCAAAGATTAGGGTTTGGTGATGATTATAACCCAATTGTCGATTTAATAAGGTTTATAAACTTAAAATGGATTAAGTTGAAGCATAGAACCGAGTTAAATATGTTTTGGTGTCAAAACTTGCTAATGGCGTGATATTGACTTCTTATGGGTCAAATTAGGGTTTAAGTGTCATTTTGGGCAAGATAGGTGTTTAACACCTATGATTGGGTTTGATTGGAATATTAGGACCATTCTCACTTGTGTTAGTGATTATTGGTTAGTTTGGGCGCGGTTTGTGCTTGGAAGTGCATTTGGGTCGAAATTGCACTAGTTGTCAATTTGGGTTGATTTGTATATCCACCCTAATTGTGTTACTTGTTATGTGATAAATGGATTAGGTACATTCCATCGGCGATTGCGGATTATTCGGTAGCATTCTTCAAGGCGACAAGGTGAGTGCTAATATCCTATATGCATATGTATGTGTAGGATGGGTGCGGGATGGGTGAAGGGGTTCTCGCTTGTAGAGCTCGCTTCTCGTATAGGTGGAATTGTTGGACTTGTGTATAGGTCCAATTGGCACTGTTGTGCATTTTGGTTGACCACTTTGGCGAGGTTCACACTTTGTGTGTACGTTATCACATGGGCGTGTGATGTGGACCTATATAACCCCAATGACGAAGGGTTAATATAGTGACTGGAATAATTATATGTGTAGGTATATAATATATCTATTTGTGGTAGCGTGAAATGTGTAGTGTCGAGGTGTTAAGACACCACGTTTCACGTGACGAGTGAAGTATCGAGGTGTTAAGACGCCACTCGGAGTGAAGCATCGAGGTGTTAAGATGCCACTCTAAGTAATTGACGGGTGAAGCATCGAGGTGTTAAGATGCCACTCGGGGTGAAGCATCGAGGTGTTAAGATGCCACCTAGGGGTGTAGTGTCGAGGTGTTAAGACACCACTCCGTAAAATAATGAGTGAAGCATCGAGGTGTTAAGATGCCACTCGGGGTGAAGTACCGAGGTGTTAAGGTGCCACCCTAGGGTTTAGTGATACGAGGTGTTAAGTATACTAAAGAATCTATGAACATCGATGACTTACTTCGCGAAGTCATTCCCTTGCGAAGATTTGGTTAACCATGGTTATTGTGATGTAAGCGTAAGCAATTATGCTATTCGAGTTATATATATATATATATATATATATATATATATATATATATATATATATATATATATATATATATATATATTGTATACGTATAATGTCGTTTATATTAATGAATTGTTGTGATGTAGCTAACCCTCCGGGTGTGGCTTATTGGCGTTGTTCACATCGTCGTTGGTGAACTCACTTTATTTATTGTTAGCTTGTTGCTTAGTGATGTTACGGTATGCTTAGACTATCTTGCCTTTATGCTTGGATGCTTCGGTATGCGGTATTTGATATTTGTGTGGCGTGTCCATTTTATACATATATATGCATGTAGTATGTTATCATTCACTAAGCGTTAGCTTACCCTCTCGTTGTTGACTTTTTTATAGATTGCATGGATGCGAAGGCTCGGGTAAGCGGGGACTAGTGGACTTGCGTAGTTGCTTTAGAAGGCTTGCTTTTGGATTGATTAGGATTGGGTAGCGTATCCCCAATCGCCATGCTCGGCCTTTATTTTGTATTACAAATCATGTGGTTGAAAACTTGTATTTTCGTACGAAAGTCGTAAAACGGCCGATGTGGGCCCGGTCTTCGTAAAACTAATTTTATTAATGGAACGTGTTAGTTCTACATATATTAATGTATGGTTAAAATCGTTTTGTCTAAATACGTCGGGAAGTGGTCAAACATTTTCTCATTTCATGACTTTTTGGACAGGCCACTTTGGCGCGCCGCGCCATATGCTGTTCCAGTAAAAAAAAAATTAATTGATATTTCCGTGTGATCGTTTGTATTACGGGTTGGGATGTTACATCTATTCATCCATTCATCTTGATTTACGATTATGATTAGAATAAATAATCTCTAAGACTTTAGAGATTACATAATCACCGTAAAATATTTCTCCGATGAAGTTATGAATCAATACTTCATCGTTTGTTGTTGTTGGTACTCCTTGGTATCTACGGTGCGTATGACGTTGATGCTCGAGGTACAGATTGTGACGTTGAGATGTGGGGTGCAGATGTGGTTGTTGGTGGTGGTAATGATACTGTTGGTGTTGCTGATGGTGGTATTGTTGCTGTCGGTGCTGCTGCTGGTGCTTGTAATCTTTACACCAAATTCTCCAAAGCCACTACTCGAGGGCGAAGCTCGTTGACTTCTTCTATTACACCGGGATGATTGTCGGTTCGGACGAGCGGATGAATAAGATCTAGAATTCGAGATAGTATATAGCCATGACGAGATACTCTAGAAATGAGAGAGAAAATGATATTACGAACAGGTTCGCCGGTAAGTGCTTCAGGTTCTTCGCCAAGAGGGAAATGTGGTGGATGGAAGGGATCGCCTTCTTCTTGTCTCCAAAGATTGAGTAGACTACGAACCCATCTCTAATTCATCCAGAATAGATGATGGCTAATTGGTTGATCCATTCCAGTCACACTGCTTTCGGAGCTCGAGTGAAACTCCATATCGGAATCCGAGGAACTTGAACTAGTGGCGAGTTCCATTTCGTATGATTGAATAAAGGATTTTTCGATATGAAATGATTTTTGAATTCGGATGATATTCTAATTACATAGAATATCTATATATATATAGAACAAAAGATTTCGTAGATTACGGAGGAATTTACGGAATATGTCAGGAAAAGTCTACTGTGATAGATATGATAAGATATGAATATTTGTCTATACACTATCTATGCAATAAATGCAGGAAAACGCGTCTAGACTTAAGAATGATAAGCAGGTAATTTCTGACAAGAAATGATAAGCAAAACTTTTTGACATGCAACTAAGGTCGAAGTCCAGACTCACTAATGCATCTTAACGACTATCAGTTACATACACTAATGCAAGACCTGGTTCGCTAAGACCACCGCTCTGATGCCAACTTTAACGACCCGTCCATATTACTATAAACGCAGTACGTTACCCATTGGTCCCATAGCGAGGTATTTGACCTCTATATGATACGTTTTAGAAAATATTGCATTCGTTTCATAAAAAGCACACCATTATTATACATAATGCATGTTTTAAACTAGTGAGCGATTATTTAAAAAATAATCCCTAAAATACATCGGTTTCCAAATACTACACACGTGACGTTACAGTTGAATATAATACATGACAAAGGTTTTATTGAATGCAACACTTTATTTAAATAAAAGTATGAAATTCCTGTAGTGACTCGAACTTTTCCATGTTTATATATATTAATTGAGATTGATATTTACATGACTAAATATTTCCAACGTGTTAAGCAATCAAACTTGTTAAGACTTGATTAATTGAAATAGGTTTTATATAGACAATTGACCACCCAAGTTGACCGATGATTCACGAACGTTAAAACTTGTAAAAACTATACGATGACATATATATGGTTATATATATAGTTAACATGATTTTATTATAAGTAAGTATCTCATTAGGTATTTTAACAATGAGTTATATACATAAAAATGAGACTATTAAATTAAGAAACTCGAAAACGATATATATAACGATTATCGTTATAACAACGTCTTACTAGGTACATATGAATCAAATTAAGATATTGATACACTTGGTTAATTATGTTAAATGATAAGTAAATATATCATTAAGTGTATTAACAATGAACTACATATGTAAAAATAAGACTACTAACTTAATGATTTCGAAACGAGACATATATGTAACGATTATCGTTGTAACGACATTTAACTGTATATATATCATACTAAGATATATTATATATCATAATATCATGATAATGTAACAATTTAACATCTCATTTGATATAATAAACAATGGGTTAACAACATTTAACAAGATCGTTAACCTAAAGGTTTCAAAACAACATTTACATGTAACGACTAACGATGACTTAACGACTCAATTAAAATGTATATACATGTAGTGTTTTAATATGTATTCCTACACTTTTGAAAGAATTCAAGACACTTATCAAAATACTTCTACTTAACAAAAATGCTTGCAATTACATCCTCGTTCAGTTTCATCAACAATTCTACTCGTATGCACCCGTATTCGTACTCGTACAATACACAGCTTTTAGATGTATGTACTATTGGTATATACACTCCAATGATCAGCTCTTAGTAGCCCATGTGAGTCACCTAACATATGTGGGAACCATCATTTGGAAACTAGCATGAAATATCTCATAAAATTACAAAAATATGAGTAATCATTCATGACTTATTTACATGAAAACAAAATTACATATCCTTTATATCTAATCCATATACCAACGACCAAAAACACCTAAAAACACTTTCATTCTTCAATTTTCTTCATCTAATTGATCTCTCTCAAGTTCCATCTTCAAGTTCTAAGTGTTCTTCATAAATTCCATAAGTATAGTTTCATAAAAATCAAGAATACTTCCAAGTTTGCAAGTCTACTTCCAAGCTTTCTAATCCATTCCAAGTAATCATCTAAGATCAAGGAACCTTTGTTATTTACAGTAGGTTATCTTTCTAATTCAAGGTAATATTCATATTCAAACTTTTATTCAATTTCTACAACTATAACAATCTTATTTCGAGTGAAAATCTTACTTGAACTGTTTTAGTGTCATGATTCTGCTTCAAGAACTTTCAAGCCATCCAAGGATCCTTTGAAGCTAGATCCATTTTTCTCATTTCTAGTAGTTTTATCCAGAAACTTGAGGTAGTAATGATGTTCATAACATCATTCGATTCATACATATAAAGCTATCTTATTCGAAGGTTTAAACTTGTAATCACTAGAACATAGTTTAGTTAATTCTAAACTTGTTCGCAAACAAAAGTTAATCCTTCTAACTTGATTTTTAAAATCAACTAAACACATGTTCTATATCTATATGATATTCTAACTTAATGATTTAAAACCTGGAAACACGATGAACACCATAAAATCGGATATACGCCGTCTTAGTGAAACCGGGGGCTGTTTTGGTTTGGATAATTAAAAACTATGATAAACTTTGATTTAAAAGTTGTTCTTCTGGGAAAATGATTTTTCATATGAACATGAAACTATATCCAAAAATCTTGGTTAAACTCAAAGTGAAATTATGTTTTTCAAAATGGTCATCAAGATGTCGTTCTTTCGACGAAAATGACTACCTCTTTAGTAATTGACATAAATTTCCGACTATAAACCTATACTTTTTCTATTTGGATTCTTAAATTAGAGTTCAATATGAAACCATAGCAATTTGATTCACTCAAAACGGATTTAAAATGAAGAAGTTATGGGTAAAACAAGATTGGATATTTTTGATCTTTTTAGCTACGAGAAATGTTTAACAAATCTATACAAATCATATCCTAGCTAACTTATATTGTATTATACATGTATTCTAATATATTATGTAATCTTGGGATCCCATAGACACGTATGCAAATGTTTTGACATATCATATCGACCCATGTATATATATTATTTGGAACAACCATAGACACTCTATATGCAGTAATGTTGGAGTTAGCTATACAGGGTTGAGGTGGATTCTAAAAATATATATACTTTGAGTTGTGATCTAGCCTGAGACGTGTATACACTGGGTCGTGGATTGATTCAAGATAATATATATCGATTTATTTATGTACATCTAACTATGGACAACTAGTTGTAGGTTACTAACGAGGACAGCTGACTTAATACACTCAAATCTTTAAAACATAATAAAAATGGTTGTAATTATATTTTGATCATACTTTGATATATATGTACATATTTGTATAGGTTCGTGAATCGACCAGTGGCCAAGTCTTACTTCCCGACGAAGTAAAAATCTGTGAAAGTGAGTTATAGTCTCACTTTTAAAATCTAATATTTTTGGGATGAGAATACATGCAGGTTTTATAAATGATTTACAAAATAGACACAAGTACGTGAAACTACATTCTATGGTTGAATTATCGAAATCGAATATGTCCCTTTTTATTAAGTCTGGTAATCTAAGAATTAGGGAACAGACACCCTAATTGACGAGAATCCTAAAGATAGATCTATTGGGCCTAACAAACCCCATCCAAAGTACCGGATGCTTTAGTACTTCGAAATTTATATCATATCTGAAGGGTGTCCCGGAATGATGGGGATATTCTTATATATGCATCTTGTTAATATCGGTTACCAGGTGTTCACTATATGAATGATTTTTATCTCTATGTATGAGATGTGTATTGAAATATGAAATCTTGTGGTCTATTGTTACGATTTGATATATATAGGTTAAACCTATAACTCACCAACATTTTTGTTGACGTTTAAAGCATGTTTATTCTCAGGTGAATGCTAAGAGCTTCCGCTGTTGCATACTAAAATAAGGACAAGATTTGGAGTCCATGTTTGTATGATATTGTGTAAAAACTGCATTCAAGAAACATATGTCTGTAATATATTTCTATTGTAAACCATTATGTAATGGTCGTGTGTAAACAATATATTTTAGATTATCATTATTTGATAATCTACGTAATGTTTTTAAAACCTTTATTGATAAAATAAAGATTATGGTTGTTTTAAAAATGAATGCAGTCTTTGAAAAACGTCTCATATAGAGGTCAAAATCTCGCAACGAAATCAATTAATATGGAACGTTTATAATCAATATGAACGGGACATTTCAACTCCATGCACAGCTTGCTCAGATAATGCAACAGCGGAAGACTTTCTTAAGGACCTGAGAATAAACATGCGTAAGTGTATAAAAGTATTCTATAAGTTGTTGAGATATATAGGTTTAGCATTGATATAAATATAGACCACAAGAAACTACCGAGATAATACAAGAAACTATCGAGAAGATCATCCAAATTCAACAACGGTTGAAAACCGCCCAAAGTCGACAAAAGAGCTACGCCGACATTAAAAGAAAAGATATAGAATTTGAAATTGGAGAGATGGTCATGCTTAAGGTTGCACCTTGGAAAGGCGTTGTTCGATTTGGTAAACAAGAGAAATTAAATCCAAGGTATATAGGACCATTCAAGATTATTGATCGTGTCGGACCAGTAGCTTACCGACTTGAATTACCACAACAACTCGCGACTGTACATAACACTTTCCACGTCTCAAATTTTAAGAAATGTTTTGATAAAGAAGATATCACTATTCCGTTAGACGAAATCTAAATCAACGAAAAACTTCAATTCGTCAAAGAACCCGTCGAAATAATGGATCGTGAGGTTAAAAGACTTAAGCAAAACAAGATACCAATTGTTAAAGTTCGATGGAATGCTCGTAGAGGACCCAAGTTCACCTGGGAATGAGAAGATCAGATGAAGAAGAAATACCCGCACTTATTTCCAGAAGATACGTCAACACCTCCAACTGCTTAAAATTTCGGGACGAAATTTATTTAACGGGTAGGTACTGTAGTGACCCGAACTTTTCCATGTTTATATATATTAAATGAAATTGTTATTTACATGATTAAGTGTTTCCAACATGTTAAGCAATCGAACTTGTTAAGACTTGATTAATTTAAATAGGTTTCATATAGACAATTGACCACCCAAGTTGACCGGTGATTCACGAAAGTTAAAACTTGTAAAAACTATATGATGACATATATATGATTATAGATATAGTTAACATGATATTATGATAAGTAAGTATCTCATTAGGTATTTTAACAATGAGTTATATACATAAAATTGAGTTTATTGAATTAAGAAACTCGAAACGATATATATAACGATTATCGTTATAACAACATCTTACTAAATACATATGAATCATATTAAGATATTGATACACTATTTTTAATCATGATAAATGATAAGTAAACATGTCATTAATTGTATTAACAATGAACTACATATGTAAAAACAAGACTACTAACTTAATGATTTCGAAACGAGACATATATGTAACGATTATCGTTGTAACAACATTTAACTGTATATATATATTACTAAGATATATTAATATATCATAATATCATGATAATGTAATAATTTAATATCTCTTTAGATATAATAAATAATGGGTTAACAACATTTAACAAGATCATTAACCTAAAGGTTTCAAAACAACATTTACATGTAACGACTAACGATGATTTAACGACTCAATTAAAATGTATATACATGTAGTGTTTTAATATGTATTCATACACTTTTGAAAGACTTCAAGACACTTATCAAAATATTTCTACTTAACAAAAATGCTTACAATTACATACTCGTTCAGTTTCATCAACAATTCTACACGTATGCACCCGTATTCGTACTCGTACAATACACAACTTTTAGATGTATGTACTATTGGTATATACACTCTAATGATCAGCTATTAGCAGCCCATGTGAGTCACCTAACACATGTGGGAACCATCATTTGGCAACTAGCATGAAATATCTCATAAAATTACAAAAATATTAGTAATCATTCATGACTTATTTACATGTAAACAAAATTACACATCCTTTATATCTAATCCATATACCAACGACCAAAAACACCTACAAACACTTTCATTCTTCAATTTTATTCATCTAATTGATCTCTCTCAAGTTCTATCTTCAAGTTCTAAGTGTTCTTCATAAATTCTATAAGTTCTAGTTTCATAAAATCAAGAATACTTCCAAGTTTGCTAGCTTACTTCCAATCTTGTAAAGTGATCATCCAACCTCAAGAAATCTTTCTTGTTTACAGTAAGATATCTTTCTAATACAAGGTAATACTCATATTCAAACTTTGTTTCAATTTCTATAACTATAACAATCTTATTTCGAGTGGAAATCTTACTTGAACTTATTTTCGTGTCATGATTCTGCTTCAAGAACTTTCAAGCCATCCAAGGATCCTTTGAAGTTAGATCTATTTTTCTCATTTCCAGTAGGTTCATCCACAAAACCTGAGGTAGTAATGATGTTCATAACATCATTTGATTCATATATATAAAACTACCTTATTCGAAGGTTTAAACTTGAAATCACTAGAACATAGTTTACTTAATTCTAAACTTGTTCGCAAACAAAAGTTAATCCTTCTAACTTGACTTTTAAAATCAACTAAACACTTGTTCTATATCTATATGATATGCTAACTTAATGATTTAAAACCTGAAAATACGAAAAACACCGTAAAACCGGACATACACCGTCGTAGTAACACCGCGGGCTGTTTTGGGTTTGATAATAAAAAACTATGATAAACTTTGATTTAAAATTTGTTCTTCTGAGAAAATGATTTTTCTTATGAACATGAAACTATATCCAAAAATTATGGTTAAACTCAAAGTGGAAGTATGTTTTTCAAAATGGTCATCAAGACGTCGTTCTTTTGACTGAAATGATTACCTCTTACAAAAACGACTTTTAACTTATATTTCTGACTATAAACCTATAATTTTTCTGTTTAGATTCATAAAATATAGTTCAATATGAAACCATAGCAATTTGATTCACTCAAAACGGATTTAAAATGAAGAAGTTATGGGTAAAACAAGATTGGATATGTTTTGATTGTTGTAGCTACGGGAAATATAGGGGATATTCTTATATGCATCTTGTTAATGTCGGTTACCAGGTGTTCACCATATGAATGATTTTTATCTCTATGTATGGGATGTATATTGAAATATGAAATCTTGTGGTCTATTATTATGATTTGATAATATATAGGTTAAACCTATAACTCACCAACATTTTTGTTGACGTTTTAAGCATATTTATTCTCAGGTGATTATTAAGAGCTTCCGCTGTTGCATGCTAAAATAAGGACAGGATTTGGAGTCCATGCTTGTATGATATTATGTAAAAATTGCATTCAAGAAACTTATTTTTGATGTAATATATTCTTATTGTAAACCATTATGTAATGGTCGTGTGTAAACGGTATATTTTAGATTATCATTATTTGATAATCTACGTAATGCTTTTTAAACCTTTATAGATAAAATAAAGGTTATGGTTGTTTTAAAAATGAATGCAGTCTTTGAAAAACGTCTCATATAGAGGTCAAAACCTCGCAACGAAATCAATTAATATGGAACGTTTATAATCAATATGAACGGGACATTTCAGTGTAGTTGGACCTTACAAGATTGCTAATTTACCTGAAAATATGCATGATGGGTTACGTATAAGTAGTCGAAGTCTATTAAGGTCCATGGCTCCACGTGAACACGTTCATTGTGAATACAAACCTCTCAACATTTCGAAATATGAAGATACACGATATATGATATGAGTTCTCATTTTTAGTTTCTTATGCTTCCAACTATTTGATTCCTCACTATCGTAATTGTCTGTGTATTACGTTCCATCTTTATGCTTTTTCGATTCGATATTCCGAACTTGTACATGTATTGTTCAGAACATGAACCACAAGCTAATGTATTTTTTTGTCAAGCAGGGTCTCCTCTAATGTCTACCACACTAAGAACACACAACCATGTATAAGTCAATAATAAATTAATAAAACGTAGAAGTAATACACACAACGTTTTACCTGAAAAACCTCTTAAGGGAGAGTAAAAACTACAGGACCCGCGACCACTTAAATTTCACTATATGCAAACAAATTTACAAGAATGAACGCTCTTTACAACACTTTTGAATCACGGGACGGAGTAAGACGACTCCTATAGACTCTCTATTTTTCTCTTAACCTCATCTACTTTTATCTACATGCAACACTCATTTATATTACTTATTAACCAAGTTTTCCCCCGAAAAGGTCCCTTCCAAAATATTTTCTCGAAAGAAATTCCACCAAACTCCCTCCAAAAAAAAGAAAAAAAAAACTCTTAGAATATTTAGATGATTTGAATCAATATTTAGCATTCATTTTGTTTCAAAACAAAATATTTAGAAGGTGGAAAAAAAAATTAGATTTAGTCTCGACACAAAATTTCATTTCAATACACAAGATTTCAAAAATAAAGAGCTACCGGGACCCCAAATATTTTAGTATCTGACCCATGGGTCGTATCATACCCGCATCCACGACAACGACTCTATCCTTTCGGGGGTTCAAAGTATAGATATTAGTTAATTTTATAAAATACAATTTTGGGTGATGTCATTAATATGTCTTTCTCATCTTTGGAAAAAATTCAAAAAAAAAAAATAAAGAAAAATCTAAGACAATTTGATGATATCATTAATTTAAATAATTATATTTAAAAAAAATTAACAAACTTAAAAACTTAAAATAAATACAACAATACAAACACAGTCTCTCGGTATTGAAATAAGAAAAAAGAAAGTCCATTATTAAATGAAAACTATACAATTTCAATATACTAGACACTTTCTTGATAAGACTATTTGTAGTAGTAGGAGGCGTGTTTTGGTGGTGTGGGTTACTTTATGTATTATTTTTTTTGATGATAAAACGAGTTGTAACGGGGCTCTCCAACGACTCACAAATCCAACGTCTTGGCCACCCGTATCGACACGTTGGTTGCCACAAAAACTGAAGCGTTCGTTGCCAACGGGGTAAGCAACGGGAGTGGGTTCTGAATTTGTACACGCGAAAGAAATTGATTGGTGGTAAGTTGACGACCGTTTACCGGATTCATCTTCATCATCGCAATCACCGCCGCCAAATCAGCAAAAAAGAAAAGGAAAGAAACAAAAAATCAAAAACCCATACCTGTTACCGACATCGTCGACATCACTGGATCTAGATTGGACATCGTTGTAATTGCCGGAACTGTTCGTATGTGGAGATGATCGGAGAGTGGAACTGAAACCCTAAAATTTGGGACAGAAAACCCTCTGTTTGGGTTTTTTATTTTAATTTTTGTTGAATAAATAAATCCATATTCCGTATTTTATAATGTAAAAACTAGTTAAAGACCCGCGATTTCGCGGGTTTTATGAAATGATAGAATTTGATAAGGTATTTGTTAGGTTAATTAGAAAGAAAACAATATTAGATAAACCACAAAGGGTTTTGATATATTCAATAAAATAAATAGATCTCATAATATATTGCACATATCTAACCATCAAAGAGCTGTAATAAGAAATGCTTGAGTAAAAATACACACGAAGCTGAAATTAAACAATTTTTTTTACCATGGATGAAAATACTAAATAGATACATATATAATTATTTCATTAGCATGAGCGTCACAAGAATTGGCTCATTAATAGACCCACGAATTGTTCCTTCGGGGACATCCGATAAAATTGGAACGATACACGAGAAATGGTCCAAAAAAATAGACCCACGAATTCGGGGAGATAGTTATATATGAAAATAAAATTTAAAGTCTACCCTTATCTCCACCCTTGAAACACTACACCGTCTTCTAATTTTATTCGTAGCCGATCAAACTCTTGAAGTGCATTCCAATATTGCCCCTTGATTAGTTCCCTAGCTAAATCTATTTCCATATATAATCTGTAATTGAGATCTCTAAACAAAAATTACTGGCTATTTCACAAAACAATAAATATTAGAAGAATGCTAACATAGATGACAAAATGGACGGGTCGAGTAAATATGTTATATTATGTTGATTTAAAACACTATATCTTTAACATGTTTATAACTAATTCATATGACAAGTAAGAGTAATATTTTTTTTATCATTCCAATGGTAATTTACGAATTTCATGATAAGGCATTACAAAAAACACTTTGTGCAACTTGTGATAAGTTGACATGTTTCCCCGCTCTCTTATACGAATATATACATGTTCAAGGGGTAATTCGCTTGATTGCTTTCTTTGATTTAATTTTCAGACTCTTTTTCACCTTAAACTGTAATGGGGACTTGCTGGCTTCTTGAGATAATGTCCCTGATCCTGCAGATACACATACACAATGCTGAGCGTACATCAACGAATTACAGCAGAAAATGTAACTAAGTCAAACCAACTCAACTCATAAATAATTATAGTAAAAATACATCATAATATATCCCTCTTTCTTATTAAAAGAGAAGCTTAAATAAATAATATTTTTTCAAATAAAAGATCTTAGTCAACCATTCAATCTCATTAAATGATTACAACCATTGAATCTAATCTTGAAAAAATTATTACATAATACTTTTTTCAACTTAAGTTATATTTACATCACTACCCATAAATCAAACTACAATTTTAAATTTCATAACGGATAACAGATTCCATATAAAACGGATCCATATAAATGTCAACTACGGCAATTAAGGTGTATTACCATTTCAATTCCTTCTTTTTAATTGTACCTAAATCGCCATTATATATATCATTATATATAGTTAACTATGGTTTGTTTAATTCTAATTTGAATTTGAATTGAATTTATGCCACGATGTTTATAGGGGGTCTGTGATCTACCCTCATTTAACAATTCAATCACCTAATCATCTCACGCATCTACACAAGTAGCATATTAGGGGTCTTTAGATCTACACTCATACAACAATTCAATCAGAAAAAAAAAACAAATACCCTCTCCAGATTTATATCGACCTAAACGAAGTAAGTTTTCGAATTCAAGGAAATGATGATGTTATTTTTCAATCAGAACACTAATTGAAGGTCGTAAATTAAGGTGCATCACGATCTCTGATCTAATACCTGTTTATATAATCAGATTCATGGCTAATTAGGTTATTATTGTACGTAAATTTGTCATCTTCGTTTTTAAATTGGGTCTCTTTCTTAGATCTCTTATCGTTATACAAATTATGGTTTTGTAATTTTTATTATTTTAAACATGTTTCTAATTTTTATTGTGTAGGTACTGTTGTTAATGATGATCGAAATAGATGGAACATGGGTATCTTCTGATTTCATTATTGTTGACTTCTTCAAAGTCGATATTTAGTTTCAGATTCAAATAAAGACAATTTGTTTTTTGTTTCAGATTCAATAGAATATTGATGAATAGTCCACGTTCATCAAAAGAATTGCTCCGTTGCTATTGTTTCGGTGTTCATCATGACATGAGGTATGAAATGCAATTTTAGATGAAAATAAATCTATAGCATTTTTACATTTCTATAGAGTTATGAATAATGGTTATAACGGTTTTCTTAATGATTATGAAGATTTTAGCAGCCAAGAAACATTATGTAATTAAATACCATGCACAAGTTAAGAAATTGATGTTTCTGGTTTCATGCGTTACTTAACATATAATTCTTTTGTTATACATTGAGGGTTTTTTTACCATTCAAATATGAGATTTGTGACCTATAATACAGAAGGTGGCAAAAAAAAGAAGACGCTTTTGGCATTCTTTTCAGTGTTGGCATTCTTTTGAACTATAATATATAATTGTTTCGCACCTACGAGTGTTGCTCCTTCTTTTGAGTCGTCTTCTAGGTATGCTAAGTCGTCTCGGGCATCTAGAACACAGCATTTGACAGCTGGTATCAGTTTTTTTTTTCTGCTTTTAATTTTTTTTTAAGTTTAAAATCGCCTAACATTATATTCATGTCAATATAACATATATTATGCCGCTAACCTAATCCTTCAAACTGACATAAACAAAGAATTGTACGTCAATGAAGAAAAAGTCGGGAATCGTTATCCACTTATCCGACTACTGATACAGAATGCAAGAAGAAAGTAATAAGCATCGCGAACGCTGCTTACTGTCACCATCATGATTGCAATCCAACGATAACTTAAGGTAATAAAAATTTAATTACTATCCGCCATTTGACATAAGTAATGAGGAAAAAAACTGCAGGGCTTGGCATGTTGAAAACGAGTTTTGAGCTCAATTTGGTTAAGGTGGGAAACTATGTTTAATTTGGGTCATAATAGTCCATTTGAACCGGTTTGTAGTGTTTTTGGTAATTTAAAGTTTCCAACAGCTTTATAATGTCATTTTGGAGATGTGATGCGAATTTGGGTCACTCGAGTCTCGGGTACAATGGATACTAATTTGGGCTATTAATTAAATTTGGTGTCAATTTGGGTAAAAGTCTTAAAATGACTATCCGGCCTACTTTGCGGGCCCGTAAGTTATAAATGGTTAAGTTCAGACGGAAAACTAATGATTGCATAAGAAAGTATTCCCGACAATCTTTAAAACGGTATATAATGTTAGTGTATCTAAGATTGTTATTAGACATTTGTCTTAAGTTATGTAAACTTAGTTACTAAGAAAACTTAGCTATTAAGAGTTCTTAGCTATTAAGTAATCTTAGTCATTAAGTATTCTTAGCTATTAAGTTTTCTTAATTATTAAGTATTCTTAGTTATTAAGTATTCATATATAAAGAATACTTAGATATTTTAGTTTTCTTACTAGTTAAGAAATTATCGGTATTCGTGATACTTACCTCCTAAGATTTCTTAGAAGTTAAGTAAGTCACTTTATGTAAGCCTATAAATAGAAGTGTAATCAAGAGTTGGAATATATAACCAACCTTCAAATTATTTCCATTCTACACTTTTATTATGTATTCTAATCTACTTAGCAACAAAGTCTTGCTATCTTAATCTTTAGCATCAAAGTCTTGATATTCTAATCTTTAGCAACAAAGTCTTGCTACCTTAATCATTCAAGAGTAGAATTCTATTCTATTCTTGAACATTTACAGTGGTATCAGAGCTCTCTTCTTAAGGGGCTGTTTTATTCACGCTAAAGAAATTTAGACTAGACATGGCATCTAGTTCAACTGCTCCAGCAATTCCAACATTTAATGGATTGCACTATCATATTTGGGCAGTAAAGATGAAGACATATTTGAAGTCTCAAGGTTTATGGAAGGTTGTAGAGACTGATGAAGATCCTCCAGCACTCAGAGCAAACCCAACTGTTGCTCAACTAAGAAATTATGAAGAAGAGTTGCTGAAGAAAGATAAGGCACTTACCTGTTTACATTCAGGACTTGCTCATCAAATTTTTACCTCAATAATGGACTTGGACACACCAAAAGCTGTGTGGGATAAAATCCAAGATACCTATGAAGGTTCTGATAGAGTAAAAGCTGTCAGATTATTGACTCTCAGACGAGAGTTTGAATTGTTGAAAATGAACGATGATGAACTCGTGAAAGATTATTCATCCCGAATAATGGATGTTGTTAAACAAATTAGACTTCATGGTGACAAGATTTCATACCAGAAAGTGGTGGAGAAGATAATGATAAGTGTCCCTCAAAAGTTTGAAGCCAAAATTTCCGCAATAGAAGAATCTTGTGATATTAGCATGCTTACAGTTTCTGAACTAGCCAGTAAGCTTCAAGCACAAGAACAAAGGGTCTCTATGAGATCCGAAGAAAAGGTTGAAGGTGCTTTTCAAGCTTCTTTCAAAAATAACAAGGCTGGGAATTCAAGACAAAACACATATAAGAGAGGAAATTATAAAGGAAATAAAAGTTCAAACTCACGAAGCTCCTCTTCAACATCAAAGAAAGGTACTTTCCCTCCATGTAAAGTTTGTCAAAATACAAATCATCAAGAAGCTGATTGTTGGTTCAAAGATAAACCAAAATTTAAGTGCAATTTTTGCAAAAAGTTTGGACATATTGAGAAATATTGTAGAACAAAGAAAAATCAATGTCAAACAAAAGAACTTCAGTTGGCAAATGTTTCTGAAGAAAATCAGGAAGTAACTGAACACTTGTTCATGGCATCACATGTCGGTTACAAAAGTAGAGATGTGGCTGTTGATGAAGGAGTCTACTGGGATTGAAATATGAAGGAAGTTAAAAGGCATGAAGCTTCTATTTCAAGTCTCCAAAATGAATCTCATTATGATGATCTAGAATTTGATGTCGAAGACACAACTGACACCGAAGTTTTGAGAACCAGAAAAATTGTTGATATATACGAGTCTTGTAATCACGTTGTTATGGAGCCCGAAAGCTATATTGAAGCTTCCAAACACGATGAATGGAATGAAGCCATGAAAGTAGAACTTGAAATGATTAAGAAAAATGAAACATGGAAGCTTATTTATTTGCCAAAGGGTAAGAATACAATAGGTGTCAAATGGGTGTTTAGAACTAAGTTTCAACCACATGGTTCAGTTGATAAACGCAAAGCACGGTTGGTAGTGAAAGGATATTCTCAAATTGCAGAAGTGGATTTTGGAGAGACTTTAGCTCCAGTTGCTCGTCATGACGTGATCAAGTTATTGTTAGGTGTAGCTTTTCAACGCAATTTGAAAATTCATCATCTTGATGTGAAATCTATATTTTTGAATGCTCAACTTGAGGAGGAGATTTATGTAAAGCAACCTCAAGGTTTTGAAGTAGTTGGCCAAAAAGAGAAAGTATATAGACTATATAAGGCACTCTATGGTCTAAAACAAGCATTAAAGGCGTGGTTTTCTGAGATCGACGCTCATTTGATGAATCATAATTTTAGGAGGAGTTCAAGTGCATTTTGCTGGAACTCAAAGAAGCAAAGAATTGTCGCACAATCTACTGCAGAGGCAGAATATATAGCAATCGCATATGCTCTTAATCATGCTGTTTGGATAAGAAAACTGTTGCCCGACTTGAATCTGACTCAAGAAAGTCCAACAGTCATCTATTGTGATAACAAATCTGCAATTGCTATAACAGAGAATCCGGTGCAACACTGAAATATTGCACCTCCGATGATCAATTGGCAGATATGCTTACAAAGTCTCTCACGAGAATGAAGCTAGATCAATTGAAGACTCGACTTATGATGTCCAACAACAATCTTAAGGAGGAGTGTTAGTGTATCTAAGATTGTTATTAGACATTTGTCTTAAGTTATGTAAACTTAGTTACTAAGAAAACTTAGCTATTAAGTTTTCTTAGCTATTAAGTATTCTTAGTTATTAAGTATTCTTAGCTATTAAGTTTTCTTAATTATTAAGTATTCTTAGTTATTAAGTATTCACATATAAAGAATACTTAGATATTTTAGTTTTCTTACTAGTTAAGAAATTATCGGTATTCGTGATACTTACCTCCTAAGATTTCTTAGAAGTTAAGTAAGTCACTTTATGTAAGCCTATAAATAGGAGTGTAATCAAGAGTTGGAATATATAACCAACCTTCAAATTATTTCTATTCTACACTTTTATTATGTATTCTAATCTACTTAGCAACAAAGTCTTGCTATCTTAATCTTTACCATCAAAGTCTTGCTATTCTAATCTTTAGCAACAAAGTCTTGCTACCTTAATATTTCAAGAGTAGATTTCTATTCTATTCTTGAACATTTACATATAATATGTTTGTGTTTGTCGAGTCTAAATAAGTTTCAAACGTATGTCAAAATGGGAGGTTGCAGCTGCTGCCGGGCTGTTACTGTACAGCAACAGCAACACCAAAAAGTTATAAAAAGATAAGTTGTGGGGATGTTTCCGGAAATTCATAACTTTTAAATCGTAAATCCGTTTTTGAATAGCATCGAGGTTTTGTTTTTGCTACAACGAGATCAAAATTTGCGATTTTTTTAAATCCAACAGCTACATTCACATACTTCAAAAAGTTATCCGATACATGAAATGCTATTATTCCTTAATATGCTTAGTAATTGGAGAATGTTTGTTAGAAATTGACATGTAATTTATACTGACATAAATCATGGAGTAAACTCATCTACAGTAGCTACATGAAAATAGAAGGCCAAAAGGTCTTCAATGGCTGCTTTCACGTAATATACGTTTTGAAGGTACATAGATTAAGTTATGTTAGTCTTGAAATCAATCATTTTATCTCATGTTTCATATTTCCACGTTTGATTTAATTTTACTATTAATTGTATGACTTTAGTACCCTTGAAATTTATTGTAGAGGATCTTGCAGAAATTTCAAGAAGTTCTAACAATATGTATCAATTTGTAAGAATTTTGTTGTATTATAATATATAGATAGATGTATATTTACATTATATGATATTTATGAAGATGATAAAATGGGTGGGTCGTGTTGATTTTTATCGGTATAAGCTATTAAACATCACACATGTTCGAACTACTTCCTTCTTAGTGATATCTAAGATCATAAACGTAATATTAACTTTTATGGCATCTGATGTTGTCAAGATGTTGTAATATATACTGTACATATGTCAAAGATGTGTTGTTTTAATTTGTAAAAGTGGAGATCAATCACGTGAATCAAGAAGCATACATGTTAGTCATAAGATCCACTTTGGAAAATTAGTTCAATTCCATTATGGGTATGTTATTATGATAAATTTACTATGTATATTTGGTACAAAATCATTGGTTGGATGGTCGGTTCTACAATGGTAGATTTCTTTCTTCCTTCAAACCAAATTGTACATTGACCCCTTGTCTAAGTATACAAATTGTGTATATGAATTATGAATGATGTTGAGATTGTAACGGTAATTCAATTTTTCACTTACATGAATTCCATTTTCAGGATTAGTTTGATTAAAGTTTATGCATTTAGTTATATATATTATTAAAAGTTTGTTTTGTACTTCGTCTGAAATTTTTATTTATTTATTTTTTTTTTTTACAATAGAAGTCCCTTTTTAACATTAATGGTTTGTATCATTCCATACTTATGTTATATTTTGTGCACTAATTAATTTCAATATTAATTGATCATATAATAATAGCCCCAATGTTAATTTGATATCAAAAAATTTCTTAAAGAAGACCCCGCGAATTCGCGGGTTTTTAACTAGTATAATATACATATTACGTATTTAATTAGTAAAACGAATGTACATATTACATATCACATATGATAATATTAGGTAATCCTAACCTAAACCTTAAACACTATAATCAAAACCATAAAATCTAAACCTTAAACCCTAAAATCTAAACCCTACACCTTAAATCCTAAACTCTTCTAAATTCTTTAAATTAAAAACTAAATCTAAACCCTAACCCTAAACCCTAAGCCCCAAAATTTAAACCTTAGAATCTAAACGCTAAACCTAACCTAAACCCTAAATAAATCTAAACTCAAAACCCTAAACCTAAACTCTAAACCCTAAGCTAAACCCCAAACCCTAAATCTAAATCCAAAACCTTCAACCTAAACTCTAAACCCTACACTCTAAATCTAAAACCTAAAACCTAACCTAAACCCTTAATCTAAACCCTAACCCTAAACCCTAAAATATAAATCCTAAACCCTAGTATCTAAATCCTAAACCTAAACCTTAAACCCTAAATCTAAACCCAAAACCCTACACTTTAGAATCTAAACCCTAAACCCTAAATCTAAACCCAAAACCTTAAACCTAAATTCTAAACCCAAAAATTTAAACCTTAAACCCTAAATCAAAACCCAAAACCCTACACCATATAATCTAAACCCTAAACTCTAAATCTAAACCCAAAACCCAAAACCTAAACTCTAAACCCTAAAATCTAAACCCTAAACCTAAACCCCAAATCCTAACCTAAACCCTAAACGCTAAATCTAAACCCTAAACCTAAACTCTAAACCCTACACCCTAAATCTAAACCCTAAACCCTGAACCCTAACCTAAACCCTAAAAACTCTAAACTCTAAACCTAAACCCTAAGCCCTAAATATAAAAAATAAACGCTAGAATCTAAACCCTAAACCTTAAATCTAAACCCTAAACGCTACATATTGTAATAAATTACTTTCAATGATAAGACAAATAAATAATATAACATTTCAAATGGTTAAAAATATAAATAAATAAAAAACCACCCATATTGGCACATATAATAAGAATCTTAACATAATATATCGGCATGCACGATGCGGTGGAGCCTTTCAGGTTGCATACTCATGTTTAACGTAACGCCATTATTTACATAATTAAAAACGTGTTGTTGCGAGTGTGTTGTATATGAGATAGCCCGAAATATTTTGCGCTTTTAAAAAATGTCCGTTTCGCGTAAAGTCAGTTGCGTTGTGTTCGTAAAATTATTTCGAGTTGCACGATGGCGGTGAAAAAATTTAACTCGCATCGAGTAGGAAGATATGGCGCGTTAAAATTTTGGGCGGGGTTTCTTTTTGTTTTTTTTAATAAAATAACAATTTTATGTTTATACTCATCAGAAATTGAGAAACGTACATTTTAAATCCTGAATGAGGGGTAAAAATAAAAAATTGAGAGGTGTGTGGTTTTGTCGTTTGATGGTTTTTTGGGGGGGAGGGGGGGTTCAAAACGACCAAAATCGACTCTTCATTTAGTATATAAGAGTTAATTAAAAACACGCCAACTAATGACCTTAAGTGATAGTTGAAAGGACCCGTTCATATAAATTATAAACGATTCACAATAGTTGATTACATCGCGAGGTATTTGACCTCTATATGATACATTTTACAAACATTGCATTCGTTTTTAAAAGACAAACTTTCTTTACAACGAAAGTTGATGGCATGCACACCATTTCATAATACATCCAACTATAATTGGCTTAATAATAATCTTGATGAACTCAATGACTTGAATGCAACGTCTTTCAAAATATGCCATGAATGACTCCAAGTAATATCCTTAAAATGAGCTAATGCACAGCGGAAGATTTCTTTAATACCTGAGAATAAACATACTTTAAAGTGTCAACCAAAAGGTTGGTGAGTTCACAGGTTTATCATAACAATCATTTCAATATATTAATAGACCATAAGATTTCCGTTTATAAATATATGTACACTCGCAAGTGTATAAAAGTATTCTATAAGTTGTAGGCACCCGGTAACAAGCCTTAACGTTCACGTTTTACCCTCTGAAGTACACCAGATCAGGTGTGTTTAAAATAACCTCGAAGTACTAAAGCATCACATAGTCAGGATGGGGTTTGTCAGGCCCAATAGATCTATCTTTAGGATTCGCGCCTACCGTACATAGACAAGTAGTTTAATGTTACCAAGCTAAGGGTATATTTCTGGTTTAAACCTACGTAGAATTAGTTTTAGTACTTGTGCCTATTTCGTAAAACATTTTTAAAAACAGCGCATGTATTCTCAGTCCCAAAAATATATATAAAAGGGAGCAAATGAAACTCACAATACTGTATTTCGTAGTAAAAATACATATAACGTCATTTAATAAGTGCAAGGTTGGCCTCGGATTCACGAACGTATCAATATTGAGATTCAATATTGCAGGAAAGTACGTAGACGCAACGGAGATGATAAACACTAGATTGACCTCACGAGCATACCCATGAACCATACCCATCACCTCCATAGCTATAACCCATAATTTCCTTAGCTTCGACTCATTCAAAAAAACTATTTTGAAATCACTCGGACAGCACTCCGTCGTAATATTTTATGTATACTAATAATATCTTGAAATAATACAGAGCAAATATATATATATATATATATATATATATATATATATATATATATATATATATATATATATATATATATATATATATATATATATATATATATATATATATATATCAATTGAGAGAGTTTAGAGAAATATATTTTCAAGTTTCTATAAAAAAATGAAACCTATTGAATTCTATTTATTATAAAATTTTGAATTATAAAAGTGAATTATTAAAGTATGAATTATTAAAGTAAATTATTAAAGTATGAATTATTAAAGTGAATTATTAAAGTATGAATTATTAAAGTGAATTATTAAAGTATGAATTATTAAAGTGAATTATTAAAGTATGAATTATTAAAGTTAAAGTAAAGTAAAAGTAAAGTAAAGGTAAAGTTAAAGTATAGTAAAAGTATAAAAAACTATGTATGTATAATACGCGTATAAATATATATAATATTAATTTAAATCGTTATATATATTTAATAAAATAAAATATAAATATCGTTATATTTATTATACTGGTTAAGTAATGAGTTGTCAAAAGTGATTCTAGATATTTATAAAAGTTATATACGTTTTAATAATAAAGTTCTTTTTAAACTGAAAACGTCTTTGCACGTTTGAAAATAGATTAATAGAATATTATGGAAACCAATTCTCCACTAACTTTTGTCTAACTTTCGTAAATGACACTTTTTGTTTTTATTTATAAATAGCTTTACAAATTATTCTGAATATCGTTAAGAGGAATAGATTTTCTCAAATCATAGTGGACCTCTCAACAGAGACTTGTAATCATAATTCAATGTTTCTGATAATTCAATCATTTAATATATATTTTTTTCGTCAAAAATCATATTGAAACAAATACGTTCGTGTAAAGTATTATACATTTAATACTTTATTAATATTCTCAAGTTATAATATATATATACATATACATATCTATTTGTATATAACGGTTCGTGAATCGTCGGAATTTGGTCGAGGTTATAATGAATGTATGAACACAGTTTAAAATTCTTGAGATTTAACTTAACAAACTTTGCTTATCGTGTCTGAATAATATAAAGATTAAAGTTTAAATTTGGTCGGAAATTTCCGGGTCGTCACAGTACCTACCCGTTAAAGAAATTTCGTCCCCGAAATTTGATAGAGGTCGTCATGACTAACAATGAGAATGTTATTATAAATATTATAGAGTTTTATCATGTTCAAGAAGAATGGATAAAATAATTCGATTACTCGAAGCGTATGAGTGAAGTTATCGTAAATGAATGAAATAAGATAATAGTGATTTGTCGTATCTTTTGACGTCATCACGATTGATCTTCGAAAAGAAAATCTTTGTAATCTATATTGGATTTGATTATTCGGCGATTAAGGAAATTATGATCCTCTTCGAATTAATGCGATAATCCATTTTGATTTCTCTGTCGGATATTTCACTATAAATCCACCTCATTTGTTTTCTTACAACTCACACCTTCTCAACTCATATTTTAAAGTATTTGTCAATATGCTTCATCCAGTGCTGATTCTTGATATACTCCTCACTTTCATATCTGTCGCTCTTCTTTTTCATCTGCCTCCGGAAGAATCTATTTACTTCTACTATACTCTTGGTTTTATAGTGTTTTTAGTTCTCCTGTGTCTTTATATTGCTATATGCATTGATATATACGGTTTGTGATTTCTGAGTTATTGTTGGGTTTTATATCTTCCCTTATATTTCAAAGTCCTTGCTTCTTCTATAAACATTGTCATCCACAGTTAATGCTCTCTTCTATTTGCTATGATTTATACTTCCATTTCTAGTTCGGAGCTTTGTCCTTCCGTTTCTTCTTCTTGCGATTAAGCACCGCTTGTAATGGTCCAGAATTCGTAGATATAAATTTCGGAATGAACATTGTTAATGTTATAGGAAGGAAATTGTAATGACACGATCTTGACTTGTCAAATTACCAGAATACCTCGGAAAAGGCCGAATCATCAAGAAATATTTTCTTGATATTTAGAGATCAAAGAGAATACAAGAGTCGTGTAACATAGCACATGATGACGTTATGATCCGTGAATCATCATGTTTCATTTAGAAACTCAGCATGAATTACTGTAATATAATCACGTTGATCAAGTGTCATTATATTATACTAACTCATGCTTCAGCTCCCAACACTTCTTCAAGAATATTCCTATTTTAAACTCGAATGTTTCAGAATTTAGAAACTAAAATAGTTTCTTTTATGATATAATACAGATAGCGCGAAGAGGTAAATGATTTCAGATAAGAATAATTATAAAAATATCTTCAGAAGTATGGATGATATTTATAATGAAAGATACGATGATATCTTAGAATGTCTAATATCAGAGGATGATGAAGGATATTTTCCGCAAGGGTTTAGAGTCAGGAGCAAGGTATTCGTTAATGACTTCAGCAAGTACTGAATCATTTGGATTCTTTGAAGGCAGGTTCAGCCTTTGTGATTTGTCCACAGCCTCATTCATACTTTGCTCAATCCGTTTTCCAGTTCTAAAGCTTCTCTTTTTCTGAGCTTTGCCGATATACTATCCTTTATCATCCAACTTTTTACTGTTAAGGTCGTTTATAGTTTTTGCTGCTTCATCAGCATTTTTCAAAATTTTGAGAACTGGTTCGCAGTTTAGGGTATTTTTCAGAAATTTCTCATTCAAAGAATGTAAGTCTTGGAGGTAGACGTTGTGTGTATATGTAAATGTTGATGTAGACATGCTGCGAGGTTTCAAAATACGGATTGCTGATTCTCAATAATTGGTATGGCAATTCTTGTTATAAGGTACGAAGGAGTATATGATAGGGTTTCGATAATTATAATGATTTTTTTTTTTTGGAAAGTCAAAGATCAATGAAGTTGTTGGTAAGTTTATTGCTAATGTGGTGAATATAAACGATTCCCTGGTAACGTTGGCGGAAGGGCAACGTATCTATCGAGGTTATAATAAGACTGTTTTGATTGAGAAGTCGAAGATGACTTGCTGGAGCTGTGACAAAACTGTCTATTTTGAAACGGAATTGAAAAGTTATTTTAGCTAGTAAATGCCAAAGGGTCTAACACGGATACGTGTCGAACTATGACTTGGGTTTTGAGAGTTTTTCAGGTGTATAACTGTGTATAACATGTTGTTGGATCATCATCTCGATTGTTCCTTAGTTGAAGTGTCTTCAGGAATTTCGAAGGGTTTGAGCACATATTGTAATCGTTAATACATATGATGTTCTAACACAGTTTTGAAGTCAAAGTATAGCTTTGAAAGATATAGGAATCTAAGAGTGATGATACTGGTTATATTTCGAATTGAATTATGCGATTTCAAAATCAGAATATGTAATTGAATTTGAATGAGTATGATTGTTTTGATTTATATGAAAGAATGGATATTGTTGTGAAAGTAGGGAGTATAGTTGATGATTGCTGAATCAGTTTCGAAAAATGTAATATATTAATTGTGAATTTATATATCTCTCGGGTATTACCTACCCGTTAAAAAAATTCTCACAATTAATATTTTGTACAAAAGAAGTTTATTACAGTCTTCATGAAAATATATGTGTATATTTTCTTTAGATGTAATATAGATTTAATGAGTTAATATTAAATTAAACTCATTTGTTTTATGGTTGGAACTAGAATTGAGTAATCCCTAAAACTTTATAAATTGCATAAGTATTTCTTCAATAATATTGAAATTATGAATCATTACTTTGTTATTTGTTGGTTTTCGTGAAATTCTTGTGAACTTCGCAAGGTACGAATGATGTTATTTGAAAAGTTTCGAGTACATCGATGATGAAAGCGTAAAATCAAACATATATTCGAATAATACACTTGATTTATTATAAATTGGATTTTTTATTGAATTGAGACAGAGATTGTAATTAACGATGGTTAAGTTGCGGACGAAGGACGTACATCATTGCATATTTGTAATATGAATTAACTGAGTAGTTAAGATTCACACATAATAGCTTAGTACGGGAAGATTTATTATGGTTTAAAAATTTATACATATAAAATATACATATAAATCTTTCGATTGGAAATGAGTTAATACTTCATAACTCGTTGATACAATATATTTGTTGTTGATTCGTAATGATGTCCATAATGATTCTTGAACTGACAGAGTTTGTGATGTTACAGGTGCTGTTGATTCTGACGATACTGACGGCACTGACTGTGTTGATGATGCTACGGTCCTGTTGATGCTGTTGGTAAAACAATTCTAGCTTGTAAATCGTACACCATTTTCGATCAAAGTTTCTACTCTACCATCTCCGTTCACTCATCCGATTTACGGTCAGAATTAAATAATCTCTAAGATTTTGGAGATTACATAACTGCCGCAGAGATATCTCTTCAATGAAGTTTATGAATTAATACTTCATCGTTTGTTGTTGTTGATATTCCTGGATATTTACAGGGCGTATGACGTTGATGTTTGAGATACATATTGTGATGTTGCGGTGTGGGATGTGGATGTTGTTGTTGGTGGTGGTGATGGTACTGTTGGTGTTGCTGATGGTGGTACTGTTTATGCTGCTGGTGCTGCTGCTGGTGTTTGTAACCTTTGCACCATATTCTCCAAAGCCACAACCCGAGCGCGAAGCTCGTTGACTTCTTCTATTACACTGGGGTGATTGTCGGTTCGGACAAGCGGATAAATAAAATCTAGAATTTGGTGTAGTATGTAATCGTGACGAGATACTCTAGAAATAAGAGAGAAAATGGTGTTTCGGATAGTTCGCCGGTAAGTGCTTTAGGTTCTTCGCCAAGAGGGCAATGTGGTGGATGGAAGGGATCACCTTCTTCTTGTCTCCAATGATTAAGGAGGCTACGAACCCATCCCCAATTCATCCAGAATAGATGATGACTAATTGGTTGATCCATTCCGGTCACACTGCTTTCGGAACTTGAGTGGGATTCCATTTCGGAATCCGAGGGACTTGAACTAATGACGAATTCCATTTCGTACGATTGAATAAAGAATTTTTCGATATGAAATGATTTTCCGGCTATCGGGTGGTATTCTAATTATATAGAGCAAAAGGTTTCGTAGATTACGGAGGAATTTAGGGAATATGTCAGGCAAAGTTTACAGTAACAGATACGCTAAGATATGAATTAGAAGATACGCTAAGATATGAATTTTGTCTATACACTATTCATGCAATCAATGCAATAAGATGTGTCTAGACTAAGAATGATAAGCAGGTAATTTCCGACAAGAATGATGAGCAAAACTTTTGAAATGCAGACACGGTCGAAGTCCAGACTCACTAATGCATCCTAACGACTATCAGTTAGACACACTAATGCAGACCTGGTTCGCTAAGACCACCGCTCTGATACCAACTGAAAGGACCCGTTCATATACATTATAAACGATTCACAATAGTTGATTACATCGCGAGGTATTTGACCTCTATATGATACATTTTACAAACATTGCATTCGTTTTTAAAAGACAAACTTTCTTTACAACGAAAGTTGACGGCATGCACACCATTTCATAATACATCCAACTATAATTGGCTTAATAATAATCTTGATGAACTCAATGACTCGAATACAACGTCTTTCAAAATATGCCATGAATGACTCCAAGTAATATCCTTAAAATGAGCTAATGCACAGCGGAAGATTTCTTTAATACCTGAGAATAAACATGCTTTAAAGTGTCAACCAAAAGGTTGGTGAGTTCACAGGTTTATCATAACAATCATTTCAATATATTAATAGACCACAAGATTTCCGTTTATAAATATATGTACACTCGCAAGTGTATAAAAGTATTCTATAAGTTGTAGGCACCCGGTAACAAGCCTTAACGTTCATGTTTTACCCTCTGAAGTACACCAGATCAGGTGTGTTTAAAATAACCTCGAAGTACTAAAGCATCCCATAGTCAGGATGGGGTTTGTCAGGCCCAATAGATCTATCTTTAGGATTCGCGCCTACCGTACATAGACAAGTAGTTTAATGTTACCAAGCTAAGGGTATATTTCTGGTTTAAACCCACATAGAATTAGTTTTAGTACTTGTGCCTATTTCGTAAAACATTTATAAAAACAGCGCATGTATTCTCAGTCCCAAAAATATATATAAAAGGGAGCAAATGAAACTCACAATACTGTATTTCGTAGTAAAAATACATATAACGTCATTTAATAAGTGCAAGGTTGGCCTCGGATTCACGAACGTATCAATATTGAGATTCAATATTGCAGGAAAGTACGTAGATGCAACGGAGATGATAAACACTAGATTGACCTCACGAGCATACCCATGAACCATACCCATCACCTCCATAGCAATAACCCATAATTTCCTTAACTTCGACTCATTCAAAAAAACTATTTTGAAATCACTCGGACAGCACTCCATCGTAATATTTTATGTATACTAATAATATCTTGAAATAATACAGAGCAAATATATATATATATATATATATATATATATATATATATATATATATATATATATATATATATATATATATATATATATATATATATATATATATATATATATATATATATATATCAATTGAGAGAGTTTAGAGAAATATATTTTCAAGTTTCTATGAAATAATGAAACCTATTGAATTCTATTTATAATATATTTTTGAATTATAAAAGTAAATTATTAAAGTATGAATTATTAAAGTGAATTATTAAAGTATGAATTATTAAAGAGAATTATTAAAGTATGAATTATTAAAGTATGAATTATTAAAGTGAATTATTAAAGTATGAATTATTAAAGTTAAAGTAAAGTAAAAAGTAAAGTAAAGGTAAAGTTAAAGTATAGTAAAAGTATAAAAAACTATGTATGTATAATACGCGTATAAATATATATAATATTAATTTAAATCGTTATATATATTTAATGAAATAAAATATAAATATCGTTATATTTATTATACTGGTTAAATAATGAGTTGTCAAAAGTGATTCTAGATATTTATAAAAGTTATATACGTTTTAATAATAAAGTTCTTTTTAAACTGAAAACGTCTTTGTACGTTTGAAAATAGATTAATAGAATATTATGGAAACCAATTCTCCACTAACTTTTGTCTAACTTTCGTAAATGACACTTTTTGTTTTTATTTATAAATAGCTTTACAAATTATTCTGAATATCGTTAAGAGGAATAGATTTTCTCAAATCATAGTGGACCTCTCAACAGAGACTTGTAATCATAATTCAATGTTTCTGATAATTCAATCATTTAATATATATTTTTTTCGTCAAAAATCATATTGAAACAAATACGTTCGTGTAAAGTATTATACATTTAATACTTTATTAATATTCTCAAGTTATAATATATATATACATATACATATCTATTTGTATATAACGGTTCGTGAATTGTCGGAATTTGGTCGAGGTTATAATGAATGTATGAACACAGTTTAAAATTCTTGAGATTTAACTTAACAAACTTTGCTTATCGTGTCTGAATAATATAAAGATTAAAGTTTAAATTTGGTCAGAAATTTCCGGGTCGTCACAGTACCTACCCGTTAAAGAAATTTCGTCCCCGAAATTTGATAGAGGTCGTCATGACTAACAATGAGAATGTTATTATAAATATTATAGAGTTTTATCATGTTCAAGAAGAATGGATAAAATAATTCGATTACTCGAAGCGTATGAGTGAAGTTATCGTAAATGAATGAAATAAGATAATAGTGATTTGTCGTATCTTTTGACGTCATCACGATTGATCTCCGAAAAGAAAATCTTTGTAATCTATATTGGATTTGATTATTCGGCGATTAAGGAAATTATGATCCTCTTCGAATTAATGCGATAATCCATTTTGATTTCTCTGTCGGATATTTCACTATAAATCCACCTCATTTGTTTTCTTACAACTCACACCTTCTCAACTCATATTTTAAAGTATTTGTCAATATGCTTCATCCAGTGCTGATTCTTGATATACTCCTCACTTTCATATCTGTCGCTCTTCTTTTTCATCTGCCTCCGGAAGAATCTATTTACTTCTACTATACTCTTGGTTTTATAGTGTTTTTAGTTCTCCCGTGTCTTTATATTGCTATATGCATTGATATATACGGTTTGTGATTTCTGGGTTATTGTTGGGTTTTATATCTTCCCTTATATTTCAAAGTCCTTGCTTCTTCTATAAACATTGTCATCCACAGTTAATGCTCTCTTCTATTTGCTATGATTTATACTCCCATTTCTAGTTCGGAGCTTTGTCCTTCCGTTTCTTCTTCTTGCGATTAAGCACCGCTTGTAATGGTCCAGAATTCGTAGATATAAATTTCGGAATGAACATTGTTAATGTTATAGGAAGGAAATTGTAATGACACGATCTTGACTTGTCAAATTACCAGAATACCTCGGAAAAGGCCGGATCATCAAGAAATATTTTCTTGATATTTAGAGATCAAAGAGAATACAAGAGTCGTGTAACATAGCACATGATGACGTTATGATCCGTGAATCATCATGTTTCATTTAGAAACTCAGCATGAATTACTGTAATATAATCACGTTGATCAAGTGTCATTATATTATACTAACTCATGCTTCAGCTCCCAACACTTCTTCAAGAATATTCCTATTTTAAACTCGAATGTTTCAGAATTTAGAAACTAAAATAGTTTCTTTTATGATATAATACAGATAGCGCGAAGAGGTAAATGATTTCAGATAAGAATAATTATAAAAATATCTTCAGAAGTATGGATGATATTTATAATGAAAGATACGATGATATCTTAGAATGTCTAATATCAGAGGATGATGAAGGATATTTTCCGCAAGGGTTTAGAGTCAGGAGCAAGGTATTCGTTAATGACTTCAGCAAGTACTGAATCATTTGGATTCTTTGAAGGCAGGTTCAGCCTTTGTGATTTGTCCACAGCCTCATTCATACTTTGCTCAATCCGTTTTATAAAAGTGATTCTAGATATTTATAAAAGTTATATACGTTTTAATAATAAAGTTCTTTTTAAACTGAAAACGTCTTTGTACGTTTGAAAATAGATTAATAGAATATTATGGAAACCAATTCTCCACTAACTTTTGTCTAACTTTCGTAAATGACACTTTTTGTTTTTATTTATAAATAGCTTTACAAATTATTCTGAATATCGTTAAGAGGAATAGATTTTCTCAAATCATAGTGGACCTCTCAACAGAGACTTGTAATCATAATTCAATGTTTCTGATAATTCAATCATTTAATATATATTTTTTTCGTCGAAAATCATATTGAAACAAATACGTTCGTGTAAAGTATTATACGTTTAATACTTTATTAATATTCTCAAGTTATAATATATATATACTTATACATATCTATTTATATATAACGGTTCGTGAATCGTCGGAATTTGGTCGAGGTTATAATGAATGTATGAACACAGTTTAAAATTTTTGAGATTTAACTTAACAAACTTTGCTTATCGTGTCTGAATAATATAAAGATTAAAGTTTAAATTTGGTCGGAAATTTCCGGGTCGTCACAATAGTGGATATAACTGTTTATACCACCGACTACCAATAGCACAACGTCAGTTGCTCCGTCCTGAGAAAGCTACCTTGTGGGGTAAAGACAACATAAAGTCATGTCTAGACCAAATTGAGCAACCCTCTCAAAACGAATAAAATATGATTTCGTTGCGGGTTGATTTTCGTCAGTTAGCGATCGCTTAACTCAACGTAAAGAAAAATTAAGGGGGGAAAAGGAAGTGAGAAAAAAGTTGTAAAAATAAATAATGAAAAAAGATCTTGTCGCAAATAACGAATAACATAGCCCGCACGTTGCAGCGGAGATGTGCCTATGTCTAAAAATCCCAATGTTCATGTTAACGAAAAGAAGATAATGATGTGAGTTTCAAACTTAGGTCGAAATAAGTTAAATAGAATGAAGATAATGCACGCAATGTTGGGGTACTCTGATAATTATATTGAAACTCAAAAAGATTACAATACTTGACTCTGAAAATGAAAACAAAGCTTTTCTGCAACATTTAATGTTGCACACGATGACTAATATAAACCAAACCAAACTATAACTGAGCAGTACTACTATATCCCATGTATCAAGGACCACCGTTGAGTAGGAGGACACATCCAAGTACCATATGTAATACTAAAGACATCAAATTTAGGAGCAAATTTTTTCATATTAAAGAAGCTATAGAGATATGGTTATATGTTTTCGATAATCGGTAGAATGTCGTCTTCAATGAATTCTTCAATCAATCTTCTACGTAGTTGTAATATACGTTGGTGATGTTCAGCAAACCAATCACTATACTTTTTGCTAAAGTTACTCGGATCTTCAGAAAATATTTATTCAAAAAACTTATAAGGTATACATAGTATTGTTTTATAAAAGATCGAAGTATATAAGTTATATTAAATTAAGATGTACCACGATTGAGATCTTAATTCCTGACAATCTGTAAATGTGATATAATACTTTAGCAAAGTAATTGTAAATGGATTGAGAATTGAAAGTCATATATTCGTATATTTTCTATTTTTTGGTGAACATGTATTAAGAAAGTACATTTTGTAGTAGTTCGTTTTTTAGTTGTATTTCTCTGTTCAGTTGTATAACGTTTTCTTCCATTCTAGTGAAGTACGCCTACAATAAAAATATATAATTGTACGTTAATTATAACAGTTTGAAATTAACAATTGAAACCTGTTTTTTTTTTTTTTTTTTTTTCATAACAGCTTCTCAATTCTTTATTTTTTCTTTTCTTTCTGCAAATTTAAAGAAAAATAACAAATACTTATATTTGAACTGTTATAATTAACATCAAAGTTACCTTTGTCCAGTATCACATCAAAGTTGGTAATTTCATCAAAACTACCTTTTTGAAGGTATGAGTAAAAAAACCCATTATATTTTTATAAACTCTAGCCCTTATACAGACTTAAAATAACACCATAAATAATTATATCAAAAATACATCATAATATACATATTACAGATTTATTTAGTAAAACCAATGTACAGATTACATATCACATCACATATGATAATATTAGGTATGTCTGACCTAAACTCTATAATCTAAACCTTACACCCTAAAATATAAACCCTACACCTTAAACCGTAAACTCTTCTAAATCCTTTGTTTTAAAAACTAAATTTAAATCCTAACACTAAACCCTAAGCCCTAAAATTTAAACCCTAGAATCTAAACCATAAACCCTAACCTAAACCCTAAACCCTAAATCTAAACCCAAAACTTAAACTCTAAACCCTAAAATATATACCCTAAATCCTAAATCTAAACCCTAAACCCAAACCTAAACTCTACACCCTAAATCTAAACCCAAAATCCTAAACCTAAACTCTAAACACTAAAATCTAAACTCTAAACTCTAAATCTAAACCCTAACCTACACCCTAAATCTAAACTCAATACACCAAACCTAAACTCTAAACCCTAAATCTAAACCCTAAACCCTAAAAACTTTAAACCCTAAACCATGAGCCCTAAAATCTAAACCCTAGAATCTAAACCCTAAACCCTAACCTAAACCCTAAATCTAAGTCCAAAACCCCACATCTAAAACCTAAAATCGAAACCCTAACCTTAACCTCTAAACCTAAAAATCTAAACCCTAAATTATAAATCTAAACACCAACCCTAAATAAAACCATAATCAATTATATCATAAATAAATATATTTCATATTTTAAATTATGAGCAATTTGATGAGATAAAAAATGATCGTTTCGTTTATAGCTTAAGGTTGAAGACAATCAGTAGATGCAGTTAACTTTAACGTACAAAAGCCCCATTAATATCTGCAAATAGAAAGTCATGTTGGTTCATTAATATTTATTTATCTGCGAGTCCTAGGGAGATTTAAAGTTAGCTCGTATATACCATAATGAAGCATTGCATTTGTATAGTTGACATAAGCGATAACGATCATTAATCTGGAATGCTCCTCACCGAAAGTAGCAAGATGGGCGGATCAAACTATAACAACACCAGCCATTATTTAGTAGAGTTCCAATGGGTACGGCCACCCACAAACACTTGACAATATAGCAGCTTTAAAGTTATTAACATTATTGAACAACCCATAGTTTCATGGTTGTTCAAAAACTGATCAACGGGATAGAAAAAATATCAGTAAAATATCAATATACTAAAACATACAAACATTTTACATTTATAGTAGTAGCATATAATTTTTGTTAATGTGAAGCCATGCTCACAATGCAATTGCGGACGAAGCATTTATATATTGTGAAATTGGTCGAACTTAGTTGTAGCATATTAATATTTGTTATTGAATGCTGATAACAGAAATGTCGAGTCTATTAGTGGCATTATAGCCTACATCGGTCTTGTGCCTCATAGTACTGAACTAATTTTCGAACCCTCACTTCGCGGCGGGGGTTCGATTTTTAATGTATTTTATTGTGTTTAGTTACGGAGCCTGCGAGTGAAAAATCAACATATATGAAAAGTACCTTAAATATTTAGCGTTTTTTTAAAAGTGTCCGTTTTGCGTATAGTTAGTGACATTGTGTTCATAAAATTATTTCGAGTTTAAGGATGGTGTCGGAAAAATTTAACTCGTTGCGAGCGAGAAGATATGACCTGTTGAATATTTGAGTGGAGTTTTTTTTTTTTTTTTTTTTTGAAAGGCAATAATAATTTTATAAATTAAAAAGGACTAGCAAGAAGCTAGTAGTTACAACAATTCCAAATACTAACATCAACATTACACGAATCTGGGATACTACCGACCTCGAAAATTACAGTAACTAATACCCGCCATCCAAATCAACACCACACATGACCACTTAAGGGCAACACTAGTTAGAAACATGAAATTGGGTTAAAAACAAACCACGACAGCCACACGATACTACAACGATACTGGGATAACACCCGTCGATCCCACAATCTAACCAAGTGGTGGTATAGTGAAATGCAGAGATGCAGCGCAGAAAGAAACTACGATTGTAAAATCACGACCAATACCCACGACTTTATCCCGACCTAACCACCAATCAAAAAACCCACAATGAAGAATCACCGCGACACCAATCATCGAAAAAACCCGAAGCACCAATCTAATTTCACGATATAATCCTCGAAAACAATGATCATGAACCTTGATTATAACAATAACAATTACCCATCTCGATCTCGAACACCCCTAACACTATGACAAGTAAAGCATCAAAACAACCCGAAAACACTACCGCAAACCACTTGCCATCACAATCTAATATCACAAACCCGAACCCACGAAATAAATAACTCAAAACAAACCACGAAAACTGCTATTATATATAACCAAAGTACATGATCAACTAGCAAATATTATAATTTAAACATGTATATTCTACACCAGTTAGAATATTACTCGTATAAACTCTGTAGCTAATAGAGTTGAAATTCAGCTCAAGCTTCTACTCCATACATGACATTCAAATCAAACATACAAGTGAAAAAGGGGGTCACATGAAAGAACTCGATATCATAAAATTGCAAATGGCTTTTCAAATCATTCAAAATTATATAGCTCACCTATCTGATTGTCACGACTTGAAGAAACTCGATGTTATACCGGTACTGTTGCAACATAAAAACCACCCGAAAACAACCGAAACCACTCCACGTAACTCGAAAAAACCCGAAACAACCGAAACAACTCGAAAAATCCCGAAACAACCCGAAATAACTCAAAAAAGACCTAAAACATCCAAAAACATCCGAATCTGACTCGAAACCAGAAGGAGCACCACCCAAAATCGCCATCTGGCCTGAATGAACACATGAAATCTGCTGTGAACACTCGACCAATTTTATTATGTAGCTTACAAACTCGAAAAAACGTCATCTGACAAGACCCCAACTTCTTCCACTTAGATCTATCTGAAACGGTGCCACTTAAATCAACCCGGAAACCACCGATCGAAAACAAGAGAGGGTGGTCTGAAAGTAACAACACCACGACACACATGAACAATCATAAAAAGCACGAACTACTTAGGACTACAAATTCAAATTAAACCTAAAAATCGACAAGCTACCGAACGAAAAAGACTAAAAAGAAGAGATGAGAATAATAAAAAGGATGGAATGAGAGGTCCTCCGGACCGTCGGTAGAAACCGACGGCCGGAGGAGAAGAATGGTAGGTGGCGGCTGTGTTTTTGAATTAGGGTTTCTTAGAAGAGAGAGTGGAGGAAGGATCGCAAGGTGTTAGTTTATTTAAGATATTTATGAAAATTTTGATTTGACCCTTTAACCCCCTGTGTTGGGGGCTGATTTTAATTTTTTAACAAAGTGTGGGGGGCTTTTGTGGTGTTACTTGAAAGAAAGAAGGGAAAAAAAAAGTGAAAAGATGAAAATACCTCTAGTACTATTAGTAAGTTTTATCTAATAGCTAATATGGTAATGTTAACCTTCAGTTTTTAGTATGCACAACATAGGTACCAGAGTGACATCTCTATCACAACATAATAAATAATAAAATATATAAATAAAATAATATATTTAAAACATGGTTTAGATGTGTAACATCAATTTAAACGGAAACCCACGAACAACGAATCGAATCACAAGATCTGAATTAGACTATGATTTATTTTGCTTGAATAAGAAGTGATTTGCGAGTGAGAAAAAACACATTCTAAGCTTAGATTTAGAAGAATTACCCACTATTATCATTACACTATATAAAGATTCAAAGGTTGTATTAAACCGGATATAACACAAGTGATACATACACGATCCAGTGAATTATTAGAAAATAGTGACTACTAAATTTCAAAGCGAAACAATAGATTTAGGAAAATCAAAGTAATTAAAAATAGTAATTAAAAAAAAGAAGCTTATAATCGATATATAAAGAGAAAAAATGTTTGACCTTTACTTGTGGCTATTGTTCTTTGACACCTTAAAATCGATAATAATTAACAATCAAAACATACATCTGCATATGAAACATAGTAAACTGTTAAATTAGGTAAGTAAAATAGAATCTTGATTGTTTCAATCATCTAACTTATTCTGGTTTGTGTAGGTTTAGCTGAGTAGATTGCTGCTGTCTATTTTTGGACTTACTTTGAAAGATCTATTGAAGTTAAGGACTGCAGTTGCTGTTTTAAAAGTGATTAGCTAAAGAGTTCAAGTCTAGAAGTTGAGGGTTTAAAATGTAAATTATATCCCTCAAAACATTTGGTAGCCGACTTATGTGGTCTGGAGGTTAAAAGGTTGATTTTAGGGTTCTGGAATCATAACACATTCTATCAAGATTGATTTCGAAGTTCTCTCAAGTTTTCTCTCATAATTTTTTTGTATTCCTAGATTCAATATCAAATTGATCTAGTTGATCTTGTATTTCATCTATTCTTTCGATTTACTGTTCATCGATTGTGAACAATTTTGTTTGTGTAATTGTGGATCTGATTATTATTGGAAGTTGTGGTTGATTGTGGTGCTTGATCTGTATATTTTCACATGGTATCAGAGCGGTTGATGCTTGAATCAATTGTGTTCTTCATCAAACACGTTCGATTCTGGTGATTTAGGGTTTGTATCGTGCTAGGGTTCTTGGATCTAAAAATTTGGGCATCGTCTCAAATTAGGGTTTCATCAACTAATTGTCCTTTGAAGAAGTGATAATTCTATCATCCGCTGCTTATCTTCATCTCATTCATCTGTTATTATCATCTTCAAAGGGGAGTCTCGCTTTTATTCGTGTTTTTCATTATTAATTGTTCTTTATTATTTGTTCTTGATATTTCTTATGTTATCTGTTCTTATTGTCTGCATCTGTTCTTGACAGTTGTTGGTGGTATCTGTTATCTGCTATTTGATATTAATTGTGATAGCTGTTTCTACTTTCTCTATCTGTTATATTGCTAATCTGTATTTGTTGCATATATTCTTTATTCATGGTTGGAACTGTTAGTGATGATGTTTTGATTAGTAAACTTGATTTTGGAGATCCACTGTATTACATCCATCTGATATTAGTAGCACACCTATTATTACTTTGAAGTTAACTGGCACTGAAAATTACAGAGTGTGGTCTTGTGCCATGACTCTAGCTTTGCAAACTAAAAATAAAATGGGTTTTGTTAATGGAAAAGTTAAAAAAGCTAAAACAAATTCTATTTTGGGGAATCAATGGGATAGATGTAATTCAGTGGTTCTTTCTTGGATTCTGGGTACCATCTCAGAAGAATTATATCTTGGACAAGTTTATTCTACTATTGCTTCTGAAGTTTGGACTGAATTAAAAGAGACTTATGATAAGGTTGATGGTTCTGTTGTGCTCAATTTGCGTAAAAAGATTAATTCATTAACTCAAAATGGCTCATCTTTGTCTGAATATTATCACACACTTAATTCTTTATGGAAACAATTTGATGCTATGGTTCACATACCTGATAATACTACTGAATTTAAAGAACATATGGAAATGATTAAGCTAATGCAATTTTTAATGGGTCTAGATGAATCATATTCTCAAATAAGGAGCATAATATTAACAACTGAACCTCTTCCTACTATTAAAACTGCTTATGCTACTCTGTCAAGAGAAGAGTCTCATAAAAATGCTTCAAGTAATACTGTTAAAAGGAATCAGGCTTCTGCCTTTGTCACTAAAACTTTGTCAAACCAAACTTATAACCCTTCCAATAACACCAGGTTCACAAGAGGACCTAATCCTAATCTTAAGTGCACAAAATGTAATAAAATTGGTCACACAATTGATAGGTGTTATGAGGTTGTTGGATTTCCTCCTAGTTTTAGAGGCAAAATGGCTAATAATAAGTCTAATAATAATCCTACTAGTTCCTCCTGGACTAGTACTAATAAAAGTTACACTAACAATTCTGCTTCTAATCTTCTGATTGTTCTGCTCAAGGTTCTCAACCTTTCTCTGAAGAACAAATGGCTGTTCTCTTATCACTCTTGAATCCAAAGCAAAATACCAGTGAACCTAAATCAAACATGGCAGGTACTGGTTATTTTAAGTCTAACATGACTTGTTCTAATATCTTCAAAGATAATCCAAGTTGGATTATTGATTCTGGTGCCAATCAACATTACATCACCAATGCTAAATATCTGACAAATATTGTAGATATTTCTGATCTTAATCTTGTTGTTGAACATCCAAATGGTTCAATGGCAAAGATTCTTAAGGTTGGTGACTGCCAAGTGACACCCAATGTCACTTTGTTTGATGTTCTGGTTGTACCAGAATACATTGTCAATCTCATGTCTGTTTATAAGTTTGTTAGAGACAGTAAAAAGTTTGTTAGATTTGATGAAAATATGTGTTACATTCAGGACTTGCCCTACAAAGGCATGATGGGAAGGATCTTGGAGACTGGTAGTATGCAAGGTGGTCTGTATGTTCTGAATGATTCTTCTATTCTGGGTAATAATACTAGTTGTTCTAGTACCAGTATATGCTATGTGTCTAAATTTATTTGGCATAACAGACTTGGTCACCCAGCTGATCCTGTGTTGCAAATTCTTAAAGGGTCTTTAGGTTTTGGTGATGGCAGTATTTTGCCAAGTGACATATGCCATAAGGCTGAATAGTCTAGAGAACCTTTTCCTCTAAGTGATCATGTTTCTCATGACATTGGTCATCTTATTCATCTTGACATCTGGGGTCCTTATAAAGTTACCAGTATAGATGGTTATAGATATTTTCTTACCATTGTGGATGACTTTAGCAGGGCTGTTTGGGTGTATCTTCTTTGTCACAAAAGTGAAGCTACTGAGAATATAATTAGTTTTGTGCACATGTTTAAAACTCAATTTGGAAAATAGATTAAGGTTTTAAGAAGTGATAATGGCACAGAGTTTGTTAATAATAACTTAACCAACTTTTGTTTAAAAACTGGAATTTTACATCAGACTTCTTGTACTTATACACCACAACAGAATGGTGTGGTGGAAAGAAAACACAGACATTTGTTAAATGTTTCTAGATCACTTTTGTTTCAAGGGGGTGTACCACTCAACATGTGGAGTGAATGTGTTCTCACTGCTACATATCTTATCAATAGAACTCCTTCTTTTGTTCTAAAAGGAAAATCTCCATATGAGGTTATATATGGAAATTCTCCTTCTCTTAGTCATTCAAGGGTTTTTGGCTGTCTCTGTTTTTCAAAAATTCTAAATGAACATGATAAATTTGCTTCAAGAGCCAACAAATGTGTTTTTGTTGGCTATTCCAATTCTCAAAAAGGTTATAAATTGTATAATTTGGAGTCAAAAACCTTTATTTTCTCAAGGGATGTAAAATTTTATGAAAATATATTTCCTTTTAAGATGAAGTCTAAAGATCAAGGTTTTAATAATAATGATACTGATCTTCTTTCTTTCTTTGATTTAGATAATTCTCAAGCTGGGCAATCTTCTCAAGATCCCAATGATGATTTTAATTTTAAAAATCAAAGTCTGAATAATGAAGGTAGATTGGACTCTACTTCTGGCAGTATTAGTGAGCCAACTACTAGTAGAACTAGACCAAATGATCATATTCAAAATGATTATTCTAGTGATGGACATGGTCCTAGTAGTACTCCTAAATCTACCAGAGTAGTTGATAAATCTGCAACATCATCTGATGATGATTATATCATTCCTTCTTTTCAAGAGGATGATTCTAATTCTGAGGGAAATGTGGTTCATGAACCACCTGTTGATAACTTAAGAAGATCCACTAGAGAGTCTGTTTTACCCAGAAAATTTAATGATTATGTTATGTCTAGTAAGGCTAAGTATGGTATTGAGAATTTTGCTAATTGTGCTAAACTTGACAAAAGAAATTTTTTATTCACATCATCTTTAAATAAACAAGTTGAACCAACAAATTATTTTGAGGCTTCTAAAGATCCCAATTGGGTTGAAGCTATGAACACTGAAATGGAGGCTTTATATAGAACAATACATAGGTTCTAACTGATCTCCCTCCTAATAGAAAACCTATTGGTAGTAAGTGGATTTATAAAATAAAGTATAAATCTACTGGTGAGATTGAAAGGTTTAAAGCAAGACTTGTTGCTAAGGGTTATAGTCAAACTGAAGGTGTTGACTACTATGAGACTTTTTCTCCTGTTGTCAAAATGGTTACAATTAGAAGTGTCATCACCCTTGCTGTTAATAAAGGTTGGGAATTATCTCAACTTGATATTAACAATGCCTTTCTCTGTGGTGAACTTGATGAAGAAGTTTTCATGTCTTTACCCCAGGGTTACTTTAATAATGGTGAAACAAAAGTGTGCAAATTAAATAAATCTTTTTATGGGTTAAAGCAGGCTCCTAGAAAGTGGAATGAAAAATTATGTAATAGTTTATTTGAAAATGGATTTGTTCAAAGTAAATGTGACTATTCTATGTTTATAAAGGATAAACATGATATCTTTGTTGTTTTACTTGTCTATGTTGATGACATAGTAATAACAGGTAATAATAAGGCTGAAATTGATTCTGTTAAACATTTTCATAAGTCAAAGTTTTTAATCAAAGATCTTGGTTTATTGAAATATTTTCTTGGAATTGAAGTTGTTCAAACCAATGATTCTATCTATCTTTCTCAGAGAAAATACTGCATGGAATTAATAAATGAGTTTGGTCTTTTAGCTTCTAAACCTTTATCTACTCCTATTGAATTAAATGTTTCTTCATATAAAGGAAAAGATAATGAGAAAGTTATAAGTAATATCACTGTTTATCAAAAGCTTATTGGAAAACTCATTTATATTACTATTACCAGACCTGATATTAGTTATGCTGTGCATATTCTCAGTCAATTTATGCATGCCCCTAAACCTTCACACTTAAATTTGGCATTTAGGGTTCTGAGGTATTTAAAAGGTTGTCCTGGAAAAGGTCTGTCTTTCAGTAAAAGTAATTCTTTAATTTTGAGTGCTTATGTTGATTCTGATTGGGGTAAAAACTTAATCAATAGAAGGTCTATTACTAGTTTTTGTATATTTTTAGGAAATTGTTTAATTTCCTGGAAAAGTAAAAAACAACCAACTGTTACTAAATCCTCTGCAGAAGCAGAGTATAGAGCCATGGCTGCCTGCACCTGTGAAATTATTTGGATTATTAATCTTTTGACTGAACTTAAGCTTAATAAGCTTTTACCTGTTTTAATGCATTGTGATAATAATCATGCTATTTAAATCTCTGCTAATCCTGTTCATCATGAGAGAACAAAACATTTTGATATTGATTGGCATATTGTAAGGGAAAAAGCTAACAGTGGTGTTCTTAATATTGTCAAAGTTGCTTCAGTTTTAAACATTGCAGATTTGTTTACTAAGGGTTTGACATCTTGTCAACATAAAGAGTTATGTGACAATCTTCAACTCAAGGATGCTTTCACAAGTCAAGATTATGGGGGCATGTTAAATCAGGTAAGTAAAATAGAATCTTGATTGTTTCAATCATCTAACTTATTCTGGTTCGTGTAGGTTTAGCTGAGTAGATTGCTGCTGTCTATTTTTGGACTTGCTTTGAAAGATCTATTGAAGTTAAGGAATGCAGTTGCTGTTTTAAAAGTGATTAGCTAAAGAGTTCAAGTCTAGAAGTTGAGGGTTTAAAATGTAAATTATATCCCTCAAAACATTTGGTAGCCGACTTATGTGGTCTGGAGGTTAAAAGGTTGATTTTAGGGTTCTGGAATCATTACACATTCTATCAAGATTGATTTCGAAGTTCTCTCAAGTTTTCTCTCATAATTTTGTATTCCTAGATTCAATATCAAATTGATCTAGTTGATCTTGTATTTCATCTATTCTTTCGATTTATTGTTCATCGATTGTGAACAATTTTGTTTGTGTAATTGTGGATCTGATTATTATTGGAAGTTGTGGTTGATTGTGGTGCTTGATCTGTATATTTTCACATAAACCTGCAACATAACCCTAATATTTAAGGATCGAACAATTGAACATCCTTATAGTCAATCATCAATATAATCAAATTTTAAGAAGAGTGTATTCCGTAATATGTAAAATCAGTCAATTATTTGATTGTGAGCATTTGGATTAATATCTTACACATGACAGATGGAACAATAGAAATTTTTTTGCCCGTGAATAACGCCAATTGATTCGAACGCGAAATCTTGATTTTGGTATCTTCTCCTTCGAGAAACCATAGAATGACTCCAACTAATTCGAACACGAAATCTTGATTTTGGTTTGGAGATTATTGATTTGAGAGGATCTGGAGCAATTTCATTATCCGTATTTTACACTGTGTATTTTAATTTGCTGAAGGGGGTTTAGGGGTAATTTAGGGACATTAATGTTAAGAATTTATTTATTAGCTAATAGTTTTACAGGATGATTTTTAGCCATTAGATTAAAGGGTATTAGGAGGTAATTTTTTGATCTAAGGGTGTTGAAGGGGGTTGTAGAAATATTTATTACTTAATAAAGACTCTCTTTTAATATATAGAGTGATGATGACGATGATGGAATTATTATAATTCATGTGTTGATATATAGACAAAGATAGAAGAGGCGGCAGATGTAATCAAATTTCATGGGTGAAAGGAAAATATTCAGAGTATAAATTGTTAGGTGTTTTTTTAATAGACAAAAACTTAAAATAAAATGTCACATGAGCATTCCACTAATAACTCACATTAAAAATTCACACCACTCACACAAAATTTCAACACGTTCTTATCATCAAAAAATTACAAAAAACAACTCACACCACCAACTCACGCCCCCTACCACTACAACTAGTCTTAGGCTTTGTTCTAGAGTTTATATATAAAAGAAAAGAAATGAAATGAGATGAAGGGAAATGAAAGGAAGGTGAGTGAGATCCTTCCAATTGCAAGGAAAGATTGGGAAGAAAATTAGACAAAATAATCAATTCATTCTCTTCCTTTTCTTTCCAACCACAACTCAGGAACACCATTTTTTTTTTTTTTTAACTTCTTGGTTCCTTTCTTTCCTTCCAATACAAATTCCTGGAACAAACACTTAGGATGTGTAGGTTTTTATGTGGAGCAGTGGTGGTGTGGGTTTTTGGTGTAAGTTAGGAGTATTGTTATGATGTATTAAAATATAATTGAGTTAAGTATTAAAAAGGGATAAAAATAATAATTTTAAAATAATAAAAAAAAGTTTAAAAAAAAAACAACCAACGTCGTTTCCTAACCCGTTGCAAAGCAACGTGCAGGCCCAAGATTGATTCCACCCACGGCATCAATATGGATGATGGAGGCGTTTCCTCCATGCAACCTTGGACGGCCACGACGTTGCCAAGGACCGATACAACTCGTAGCATGGATGAATTTTGAAATTTAAATTTATGAAGTATCGAGTATTCTCCAGTCATTTTACCAATACCACCGCCAGATTAATCCAACCAAATCGTTTTCTCATCAAATTTCTTAAGTTTCTTCTACATTTCTCGGTCCTTTCTCAATTTAATCAAATCAAATTTTGTATATATAACTGCAAATTTCTTCTAGCTACTATCTTCTTCCATACCCAAATCAGATTTTATCAAATCAGGTACTGTATATTTGTTTTTAATAATATTTCTGTTATCAATCTCTATTTCATGATTTTCATTTCGTTTTTTGTGTCAATTAGATCATTTTGATCAATGATGATGGTAAATCAGTAGCGTAATGAGATTAGGGTGATATTAACCATTTGATTAATGGATATTCAATGTGAGTACAAGTTTTCAATTACATGTGGAAAAAAAAAAGTATTAGAAATAGAATGGTATTACTGTATTAGAGAAAATGCATGGAAGGTACTCGACGAAATGTCTCAAATCGTTGTATTGAAGATACTGCACGGCTCACGGGATCTGCTTTATGAAATTTCTTAAAGCAATTTAATGTCATGGTACTTCTTTTCAAATTAGATGTGATTTAAGTATTTGTGATTATGTCATGACATTGTGTGATTAGAATTTTAGAATTTTGTAAGTTTAAGGCTATGGATTTTTGATTTTGTAAGTTTAAGGCCCGTGTTTGTAATCCAGGGTTTGATTTCAAGTGGGGTTTGCATGATTTGTACTGGCTATGGGTTCCTTGATTTGGTTTTCAGATTCTACCATGGTATTATAATTTTACTGAAAGTCGTGACTTGCAGGAACATGAAGTTTTCAAACAATAAGAGAAATTAGTCAATGGCACTATACATTTGAACTTGCACGAAATGGTTATTCTTATGTAAGTATAATTTATTCTTATATTGTTAATGCATCTTTGATTTGCACATGAGATGTAATTATCAATGCATTTTTAATTTGTTATACTCTGTGTGTTATTCTACAAAAACATGCTTTACGATTGTTGCATGAAGGGAAGAAATATGCAATATGAATTGGGTTGCGACTTTTTGAAACTTCTGCTAAAACAATTAAGAATATATAGGAGCCCTTTTATGAACTAGGTAATTACATTTTTATATCCGAAGTATGAACCGTCCCATTACATATCTACTCTTCTCAGGTACTTGGCACTAAACCTTTTTTATGATGGCTTAGTCTTAATTTGAGACTTGCTTAAGTTCTTATAATACACGCCATAAAGTATTTAAACACACTTATAATGCACACCAAATGTTTTTTGAACACGCTTATAAAGAAGAGGTTGATGTACTTATAGACCTGCTTAAGTTCTTATAGTACAAGCCATGAAAGTGGTGTTGGTTGAGTTGATTTTAAATGAAGAGGCTGATGTATGATCTAAGGAAACAAAAATCATAGTTAGTACTCATTATTAGAGTTACGATGACTAAACTTTTGCATGTTAAGATATGTTTTATCATCTAACAAACACTATGTTTCAGTATCATATTACTTAACAATGGTTAATGTTTTGTAGTACTACAATGTAGGTGACATATGTTGGAGATATGGAGAACTTTAAACAATTAGAGAGAAGATTCCAGGAAACTCACACGAAGCTTCCACGAAGTTGTTAGGAAACTCACATGTAGCTTCTACGAAGTTGTTAGGAAACTCACATGTAGCTTCCACGAAGTTGTGAGGAAATTCACATGTAGCTTCCACGAAGCTGTCAGGAAACTCACATGTAGCTTCCATGAAGCTGTCAGGAAACTCACATGAAGCTTCAAGGAATTGTTTTTAGCTTACTCTTTAAACCATTCTATAAATAGACCCTCTTGTAACTCATTGTAAACACACCACAAATATTCAGTAAATACATTCTCTAGTTGGTCCGTGGACTAAAGCAATCACAACGATTGCATATAACCACGTTATCTCTTGTGTCGATTTACATTTCTTGCATTTATAATCTTTTGTTCATTAAGTGGGTTAGTAATCTTGTAGAATTACTATCGGTGAGTGATCTTGTTGAATCACTTGCGTTGTTTTGGGTCTTAATATCCTTACAACTGGTATCAGAGCACAAGGTTTCGTTAAGGGAACGATGGCGGAAGATGGGAAATTTAGAATCGACCGATTCGATGGGAGAGACTTCGGCTTTTGGAAGATGCAAATTGAAGATTACTTGTATCAAAAGAAGTTACACCAACCCTTGTTAGAGACCAAGCCTGAAAGCATGAACGATGCCGATTGGATGCTTTTGGATCGTCAAGCTTTGGGTGCTATTCGTCTTTCACTTGCTAAGAACGTTGCATACAATGTTGTGAATGAGAAGACGACGTTTGCTTGCATGAAAGCACTCTCTAACATGTATGAGAAACCTACCGCTTCTAATAAGGTATTTCTCATGCGTCAATTGTTCAATACAAAGATGAAGGAAGGTACGAGTGCAACTGATCATATCAATGAATTTAATAATATCGTTTCAAGGCTTGAATCGGTAGAGATTAAGTTTGATGATGAACTAAAAGCACTAATCTTGCTTTCATCATTACCGAAAAGTTGGTCGGGTACGGTTACCGCGGTTAGTAGCTCTACGGGAACTACTAAGCTAGCGTTTGAAGCAATAAGGGATTTGATTCTTGGTGAAGATACTCGTAGGAGAAACTCGGGGGAATCGACATCCGGTTCTTTGTTAAGTACCGACAACCGTGGTAGGAAATTTGATCGCGGTGAGAAGAAGGGTAGAAAGAAGTCTAAGAAGAGGTATCCATCGAAAGATAGAAGTGAAGCTGTTTGTTGGGGTTGCAATCAAAAAGGACACTTTCAAAGGAATTGTAAAAATGGTCCGGCGAAAGGTGTGAACTTGACCGAGGAAGAAAGTGATGATGCACTTTTATGTAGTGTTGAAAATTCTATGGAGTCTTGGATTTTGGATTCGGGAGCTTCGTTTCATGCTACTCATGTCAAAAGCATGATGAAGAATTTTCGTCCATATCAAGGCAAGGTGAGATTGGCGGACGACAAACAACTCAATATAGAGGGCATTGGAGATGTTGTATTGAAGACTACTCTTGGCTCTAATTGGACCTTGAAAAACGTAAGGTACATTCCTAAATTAAAAAGGAAACTTATTTCGATTGGTCAATTATATGATGAAGGTAACGCGGTTACTTTTGAAAACCGCCAATGGAAGGTGGTTAAGGGTAGTTGTATTGTAGCCCGTGGACTTAAAAGGGGAACTCTTTATATGGTTGAAGTGTTTGATGAAGACACGGTGGTTGCTACGGTTCATGTTGAGTCTGAATCGACTCTATGGCACCGAAGACTCGGGCATATGAGTGAGAAGGGTATGAAGATACTTGTTTCGAGTGGGAGAATTCCGGATTTGAAAAAGGTAGAACTTGGGTTTTGCGAACCATGTGTATATGGGAAGCAAAAGAAGGTGTTGGAGCTCGTTCATACGGATGTGTTTGGTCCAACTGTAGCGACCCGACAAAATCGTCATTGACGGCGCCGTCTACTTAGGTCCCGTTACGTGGTCATAAGTCTTTAAAACAACGTTTGACCGGTGATTCACGAACGTTAAAACTTGTAAAAACTATATGATGACATATATATGGATATATATATATATAGTTAACATGATACTATGATAAGTAAACATATCATTAAGTATATTAACAATGAACTACATATGTAAAAACAAGACTACTAACTTAATGATTGTTAAACGAGACATATATGTAACGATTATCGTTGTAAAGACATTTAATGTATATATATCATATTAAGAGATATTCATACACGATAATATCATGATAATATAATAATTTAAAATCTCATTTGATATTATAAATATTGGGTTAACAACATTTAACAAGATCGTTAACCTAAAGGTTTCAAAACAACACTTACATGTAACGACTAACGATGACTTAACGACTCAGTTAAAATGGATATACATGTAGTGTTTTAATATGTATTTATACACTTTTGAAAGACTTCAATACACTTATCAAAATACTTATACTTAACAAAAATGCTTACAATTACATCCTCGTTCAGTTTCATCAACAATTCTACTCGTATGCACCCGTATTCGTACTCGTACAATACACAGCTTTTAGATGTATGTACTATTGTTATATACACTCCAATGATCAGCTCTTAGCAGCCCATGTGAGTCACCTAACACATGTGGGAACCATCATTTGGCAACTAGCATGAAATATCTCATAAAATTACAAAAATATGAGTAATCATTCATGACTTATTTACATGAAAACAAAATTACATATCCTTTATATCTAATCCATACACCAACGACCAAAAACACCTACAAACACTTTCATTCTTCAATTTTCTTCATCTAATTGATCTCTCTCAAGTTCTATCTTCAAGTTCTAAGTGTTCTTCATAAATTCCAAAAGTTCTAGTTTCATAAAATCAAGAATACTTTCAAGTTTGCTAGCTCACTTCCAATCTTGTAAGGTGATCATCCAACCTCAAGAAATCTTTGTTTCTTACAGTAGGTTATCATTCTAATACAAGGTAATAATCATATTCAAACTTTGGTTCAATTTCTATAACTATAACAATCTTATTTCAAGTGATGATCTTACTTGAACTTGTTTTCGTGTCATGATTCTGCTTCAAGAACTTCGAGCCATCCAAGGATCCGTTGAAGCTAGATCCATTTTTCTCTTTTCCAGTAGGTTTATCCAAGGAACTTAAGGTATTAATGATGTTCATAACATCATTCGATTCATACATATAAAGCTATCTTATTCGAAGGTTTAAACTTGTAATCACTAGAACATAGTTTAGTTAATTCTAAACTTGTTCGCAAACAAAAGTTAATCCTTCTAACTGGACTTTTAAAATCAACTAAACACATGTTCTATATCTATATGATATGCTAACTTAATGATTTAAAACCTGGAGACACGAAAAACACCGTAAAACCGGATTTACGCCGTCGTAGTAACACCGCGGGCTGTTTTGGGTTAGTTAATTAAAAACTATGATAAACTTTGATTTAAAAGTTGTTATTCTGAAAAAATGATTTTTATTATGAACATGAAACTATATCCAAAAATTATGGTTAAACTCAAAGTGGAAGTATGTTTTATAAAATGGTCATCTAGACGTCGTTCTTTCGACTGAAATGACTACCTTTACAAAAACGACTTGTAACTTATTTTTCGGACTATAAACCTGTACTTTTTCTGTTTAGATTCATAAAATAGAGTTCAATATGAAACCATAGCAATTTGATTCACTCAAAACGGATTTAAAATGAAGAAGTTATGGGTAAAACAAGATTGGATAATTTTTCTCATTTTAGCTACGTGAAAATTGGTAACAAATCTATTCCAACCATAACTTAATCAAGTTGTATTGTATATTATGTAATCTTGAGATACCATAGACACGTATACAATGTTTCGACCTATCATGTCGACACATCTATATATATTTCGGAACAACCATAGACACTCTATATGTGAATGTTGGAGTTAGCTATACAGGGTTGAGGTTGATTCCAAAATATATATAGTTTGAGTTGTGATCAATACTGAGATACGTATACACTGGGTCGTGGATTGATTCAAGATAATATTTATCGATTTATTTCTGTACATCTAACTGTGGACAACTAGTTGTAGGTTACTAACGAGGACAGCTGACTTAATAAACTTAAAACATCAAAATATATTAAAAGTGTTGTAAATATATTTTGAACATACTTTGATATATATGTATATATTGTTATAGGTTCGTGAATCAACCAGTGGCCAAGTCTTACTTCCCGACGAAGTAAAAATCTGTGAAAGTGAGTTATAGTCCCACTTTTAAAATCTAATATTTTTGGGATGAGAATACATGCAGGTTTTATAAATGATTTACAAAATAGACACAAGTACGTGAAACTACATTCTATGGTTGAATTATCGAAATCGAATATGCCCCTTTTTATTAAGTCTGGTAATCTAAAAATTAGGGAACAGACACCCTAATTGACGCGAATCCTAAAGATAGATCTATTGGGCCTAACAAACCCCATCCAAAGTACCGGATGCTTTAGTACTTCGAAATTTATATCATATCCGAAGGGTGTCCGGGAATGATGGGGATATTCTTATATATGCATCTTGTTAATGTCGGTTACCAGGTGTTCACCATATGAATGACTTTTATCTCTATGTATGGGATGTGTATTGAAATATGAAATCTTGTGGTCTATTATTATGATTTGATATATATAGGTTAAACCTATAACTCACCAACATTTTTGTTGACGTTTTAAGCATGTTTATTCTCAGGTGATTATTAAGAGCTTCCGCTGTCGCATACTTAAATAAGGACGAGATTTGGAGTCCATGCTTGTATGATATTGTGTAAAAACTGCATTCAAGAAACTTATTTTGTTGTAACATATTTGTATTGTAAACCATTATGTAATGGTCGTGTGTAAACAGGATATTTTAGATTATCATTATTTGATAATCTACGTAAAGCTTTTTAAACCTTTATTGATGAAATAAAGGTTATGGTTTGTTTTAAAATGAATGCAGTCTTTGAAAAACGTCTCATATAGAGGTCAAAACCTCGCAACGAAATCAATTAATATGGAACGTTTTTAATCAATAAGAACGGGACATTTCAGTTGGTATCCGAGCGTTGGTCTTAGAGAACCAGAATTTTGCATTAGTGTGTCTTATCGAGTTTGTTAGGATGCATTAGTGAGTCTGGACTTCGACCGTGTTTACTTGAAAAATGATTGCTTAACAAATTTTGTTGGAAACTATATATTTTTAACATGTGAATATTATGTGATATATTAATCTCTTAACGCATTTGATATTATGTGATAGATGTCTACCTCTAGAACAAGTCCCATTGACTCACCTAATAATAATGAAGAGTCAAATGTAAATTGAAATGATTCGTGGACTGATTCACAAGTTCCCGAAGAGGAACCGGAAGAAGAGTCAGAACCAGAAGAAGAATCAGAACCGGAAGAAGAATCGGAACCGGATGAAGAAATAGAACCGGTGGGGGAAATAATAAAACGGTTAAGTAAAAGAAAATCCTCAACCAACTGACCAAGGTTAATTATGGTCAATGGTGTTTCCGCCAAGGAAGCAAAATATTGGGAGGATTACCAATTCTCCGATCCGATGATGTTATAGAAATTACCCCAACTGAATTTAAAAAGGCAAAAGAAAATAATAAGGGAAAGGGCATAAAAATAGAGAAATCTAATTCCAACCCCGATGAACTTTATATGTATCGTCAACCCCCGAAGTCCGTAAGTTGTAACAATGACCTAGGAACCTCTAAACCACCAGGTTTTTCTAAACCGTTGTGGAAAATAATAGCTAGTATTAGGGGAACATCATATATCCCTAGAAACTTGGCAAAACGAACCAAAACCGAAGAAGAAGAAGAAACAAGCGAGTCGGAATAAGATAGTTGTATTCGTGTGGTGTAATATATGTAATATAGTGTGCTTATGCTTTATGATATATGTAAAAATTTCTTGTATTAATAAGTATTTTTTTTATGAATCTAACTCTTGTCTATTTTACAGTATAAAAACACAAAATGGATAGACAACCCAATATTTTAAGAGACCTACTCGGAGACATGATTGATGAAATCTTGTCTAGAGTCGGTCAGAATTCTTCGACACAACTATTTAAGGCGAGATCAGTTTGTAAGACATTCGAAGAACGTTCCAAGAATGCCTTGGTTTATAAAAGGCTTTCGTTCGAAAGATGGGGGATATCACATTGAGAAATCCATAAGTTACGATGTGTTTACTTTGACGCATATATTGCAGGGAACCCAAATGCTATTTTACGCAATGGGTTAAGAAATTATTTTGACTCAATATATCCAAATATTGGACTTCGTGATTTAGAAAAAGCGGCTAACATGCAGTATAAAGAAGCATGTTATGCTTACGGATTAGTAATGTTCGCTTCTCACCAAAGTGAGAACAAGAACATCGGGCTACAACTATTAAACAAAACGTTCCCACAAGTGACGGAGTCGGTAATTGGGGTAAGAAATGAGGTTTTTAGATTGTTACGGGACTGTTGGACATTACGTAACCCTCGTCCCTTTGACGACATTACAACACGCTGTCTTATCAACGGCCATAACGGTTATGTTCCACAAGACCAAGGATGGGAAGTAATCCTAGTAAAACCAGAATGCATGACTTGCTTCTGGACGTATGAATTACGTGTCTTTATTGCCTTTGCTGAACGACTTGTGTACTAGCTAGAATTATCTTCACAACCATCTTGTATCAAATTTATTGTGTGCTATATTTCATGCTATATGTAAAATAAGCGGTATTGTAAGTTTGTAAAATATTGTATTAAAGTTTGAACGCGAAATATTATTATAATCAGTTTTTCATATAGAATTGTAGTAGTTGAATTGTATATTAGCTACTAAGTATGAACTTAACGGGTAGGTACTACCCGAATTTAAACTTATAAAACGCTAATATGAAGAAAAAGCTTTTATAAATGAGTTCATATTATGCTACGAAATACTATTAACTACTCTTAATATTCTGTATGATTAACTTGTTCCATTTGATAATTTTGAAGGAAATGGCACCGACTACTCGACACACCGTGAATATGAATGAAGAGGAATTCCGTACTTTTCTAGCTTCAAACATAGCCGCAGTACAGGCTGCGCTACATACCAACAATAACCTTGGATCTAGCAGTACAAGAAATAGTGTAGGATGCACCTACAAAGAATTCACTGCCTGCAAACCTTTGGAATTTGATGGAACCGAAGGACCGATCGGATTGAAACGGTGGACCGAGAAGGTCGAATCGGTGTTTGCCATAAGTAAGTGTACTGAAGAGGACAAAGTGAAGTACGCTACGCATACCTTCACAGGTTCTACGTTAACATGGTGGAATACCTATCTAGAGCAAGTGGGACAAGACGATGCGTATGCACTACCGTGGTCAGCATTCAAGCACTTGATGAACGAGAAGTACCGTCCCAGAACCGAGGTCAATAAGCTCAAGACAGAACTTAGAGGGTTACGAACCCAAGGATTTGATATTACCACGTACGAAAGACGATTCACAGAATTGTGTCTATTGTGTCCGGGAGCATTCGAAGATGAGGAAGAGAAGATCGACGCGTTTGTGAAAGGATTACCGGAAAGAATACAAGAAGATATAAATTCACACGAGCCCGCCTCCATACAACAGGCATGTAGAATGGCTCACAAACTAGTGAACCAGATTGAAGAAAGAATTAAAGAACAGACTGCTGAAGAGGCCAATGTGAAGCAAGTCAAAAGAAAGTGGGAGGAAAACGGTGATAAGAATCACCAATACAACAACAACAGCAATTACAACAATAATCGCAACAATTATCCCAACAATCGCAACAACAATCGCAACTACAACAAACGGCCCAACAACAACAACAACAACAACAACAGCAACTACAACAATCATCCCAACAACAATAATAACCGCAACAACAACAACAATCAGAAGCAGCTATGCCAAAGGTGTGAAAAGTATCACTCGGGGTTCTGCACCAAATTTTGCAACAAGTGTAAAAGAAATGGTCATAGCGCGGCGAAGTGTGAGGTCTACGGACCAGGGGTTAATAGAACGAAAGGAACAAATGGTGTCGGAACGAGTAATGGCGGAGCAAGTAGTGTCGGAGCAAGTTATGCCAATGTAGTTTGTTATAAATGTGGAAAACCGGGCCACATTATTAGAAATTGCTCGAACCAGGAGAACACGAATGGACAAGTCCGCGGAAGAGTTTTCAATATTAATGCGGCAGAGGCACAAGAAGACCCGGAGGTTGTTACGGGTACGTTTCTTATTGACAATAAATCTGCTTACGTTTTATTTGATTCGGGTGCGAATAGAAGCTATATGAGTAGAGATTTTTGTGCTAAATTAAGTTGTCCATTGACGCCTTTGGATAGTAAATTTTTACTCGAATTAGCAAATGGTAAATTAATTTCAGCAGATAATATATGTCGGAATCGAGAAATTAAACTGGTTAGCGAAACATTTAAGATTGATTTGATACCAGTAGAGTTAGGGAGTTTTGATGTGATAATCGGTATGGACTGGTTGAAAGAAGTGAAAGCAGAGATCGTTTGTTATAAAAATGCAATTCGCATTATACGAGAAAAAGGAAAACCCTTAATGGTGTACGGAGAAAAGGGCAACACGAAGCTACATCTTATTAGTAATTTGAAGGCACAAAAACTAATAAGAAAAAGTTGCTATGCTGTCCTAGCACACGTCGAGAAAGTACAAACTGAAGAAAAGAGCATCAATGATGTTCCCATTGCAAAAGAATTTCCCGATGTATTTCCGAAAGAATTACCGGGATTACCCCCACATCGATCCGTTGAATTTCAAATAGATCTTGTACCAGGAGCTGCACCAATAGCTCGTGCTCCTTACAGACTCGCACCCAGCGAGATGAAAGAATTGCAAAGCCAATTACAAGAACTTTTAGAGCGTGGTTTCATTCGACCAAGCACATCACCGTGGGGAGCTCCTGTTTTGTTTGTCAAGAAGAAAGATGGTACATTCAGGTTGTGTATCGACTACCGAGAGTTGAACAAACTTACCATCAAGAACCGCTACCCACTACCGAGAATCAACGACTTATTTGATCAACTACAAGGCTCGTCTGTTTATTCAAAGATTGACTTACGTTCCGGGTATCATCAAATGCGGGTGAAAGAAGATGATATTCCAAAGACTGCTTTCAGAACACGTTACGGTCATTACGAGTTTATGGTCATGCCGTTTGGTTTAACTAATGCACTAGCTGTGTTCATGGACCTTATGAACCGAGTGTGTGGACCATACCTTGACAAGTTTGTCATTGTTTTCATTGATGACATACTTATTTACTCAAAGAATGACCAAGAACACGGTGAACATTTGAGAAAGGTGTTAGAAGTATTGAGAAAGGAAGAATTGTTCGCTAAGTTTTCAAAGTGTGCATTTTGCTTGGAAGAAGTTCAATTCCTCGGTCACATAGTGAACAAAGAAGGTATTAAGGTGGATCCGGCAAAGATAGAAACTGTTGAAAAGTGGGAAACCCCGAAAACTCCGAAACACATACGCCAGTTTTTAGGACTAGCTGGTTACTACAGAAGGTTCATCCAAGACTTTTCCAGAATAGCAAAACCCTTGACTGCATTAACGCATAAAGGGAAGAAATTTGAATGGAATGATGAACAAGAGAAAGCTTTTCAGTTATTGAAGAAAAAGCTAACTACGGCACCTATATTGTCATTGCCTGAAGGGAATGATGATTTTGTGATTTATTGTGACGCATCAAAGCAAGGTCTCGGTTGTGTATTAATGCAACGAACAAAGGTGATTGCTTATGCGTCTAGACAATTGAAGATTCACGAACAAAATTATACGACGCATGATTTGGAATTAGGCACGGTTGTTTTTGCATTAAAGACTTGGAGGCACTACTTATATGGGGTCAAAAGTATTATATATACCGACCACAAAAGTCTTCAACACATATTTAATCAGAAACAACTGAATATGAGGCAGCGTAGGTGGATTGAATTGTTGAATGATTACGACTTTGAGATTCGTTACCACCCGGGGAAGGAAAATGTGGTAGCCGATGCCTTGAGCAGGAAGGACAGAGAACCCATTCGAGTAAAATCTATGAATATAATGATTCATAATAACCTTACTACTCAAATAAAGGAGGCGCAACAAGGAGTTTTAAAAGAGGGAAATTTAAAGGATGAAATACCCAAAGGATCGGAGAAGCATCTTAATATTCGGGAAGACGGAACCCGGTATAGGGCTGAAAGGATTTGGGTACCAAAATTTGGAGATATGAGAGAAATGGTACTTAGAGAAGCTCATAACACCAGATACTCAATACATCCTGGAACGGGGAATGTACAAGGATCTCAAGAAACATTTTTGGTGGCCGGGTATGAAAGCCGATGTTGCTAAATACGTAGGAGAATGTTTGATGTGTTCTAAGGTCAAAGCTGAGCATCAGAAACCATCAGGTCTACTTCAACAACCCGAAATCCCGGAATGGAAATGGGAAAACATTACCATGGATTTCATCACTAAATTGCCAAGGACTGCAAGTGGTTTTGATACTATTTGGGTAATAGTTGATCGTCTCACCAAATCAGCACACTTCCTGCCAATAAGAGAAGATGACAAGATGGAGAAGTTAGCACGACTGTATTTGAAGGAAGTCGTCTCCAGACATGGAATACCAATCTCTATTATCTCCGATAGGGATGGCAGATTTATTTCAAGATTCTGGCAGACATTACAGCAAGCATTAGGAACTCGTCTAGACATGAGTACTGCCTATCATCCACAAACTGATGGGCAGAGTGAAAGGACGATACAAACGCTTGAAGACATGCTACGAGCATGTGTTATTGATTTCGGAAACATTTGGTATCGACATCTACTGTTAGCAGAATTTTCCTACAACAACAGCTACCATTCAAGCATTGAGATGGTGCCGTTTGAAGCACTTTATGGTAGAAAGTGCAGGTCTCCGATTTGTTGGAGTGAAGTGGGGGATAGACAGATTACGGGTCCGGAGATTATACAAGAAACTACCGAGAAGATCATCCAAATTCAACAACGGTTGAAAACCGCCCAAAGTCGACAAAAGAGCTACGCTGACATTAAAAGAAAAGATATAGAATTTGAAATTGGAGAGATGGTCATGCTTAAAGTTGCACCTTGGAAAGGCGTTGTTCGATTTGGTAAACGAGGGAAATTAAATCCAAGGTTTATTGGACCATTCAAGATTATTGATCGTGTCGGACCAGTAGCTTACCGACTTGAGTTACCTCAACAACTCACGGCTGTACATAACACTTTCCACGTCTCGAATTTGAAGAAATGTTTTGCTAAAGAAGATCTCACTATTCCGTTAGATGAAATCCAAATCAACGAAAAACTTCAATTCATCGAAGAACCCGTCGAAATAATGGATCGTGAGGTTAAAAGACTTAAGCAAAACAAGATACCAATTGTTAAGGTTCGTTAGAATGCTCGTAGAGGACCCGAGTTCACCTGGGAGCGTGAAGATCAGATGAAGAAGAAATACCCGCATCTATTTCCAGAAGATTCGTCAACACCTTCAACAGCTTAAAATTTCGGGACGAAATTTATTTAAGGGGTAGGTACTGTAGTGACCCGAACTTTTCCATGTTTATATATATTAATTGAGATTGATATTTACATGATTAAATGTTTCCAACATGTTAAGTAATCAAACTTGTTAAGACTTGATTAATTGAAATATGTTTCATATAGACAATTGACCACCCAAGTTGACCGGTGATTCACGAACGTTAAAACTTGTAAAAACTATATGATGACATATATATGGATATATATATATAGTTAACATGATACTATGATAAGTAAACATATCATTAAGTATATTAACAATGAACTACATATGTAAAAACAAGACTACTAACTTAATGATTGTTAAACGAGACATATATGTAACGATTATCGTTGTAAAGACATTTAATGTATATATATCATATTAAGAGATATTCATACACGATAATATCATGATAATATAATAATTTAAAATCTCATTTGATATTATAAATATTGGGTTAACAACATTTAACAAGATCGTTAACCTAAAGGTTTCAAAACAACACTTACATGTAACGACTAACGATGACTTAACGACTCAGTTAAAATGGATATACATGTAGTGTTTTAATATGTATTTATACACTTTTGAAATACTTCAATACACTTATCAAAATACTTATACTTAACAAAAATGCTTGCAATTACATCCTCGTTCAGTTTCATCAACAATTCTACTCGTATGCACCCGTATTCGTACTCGTACAATACACAGCTTTTAGATGTATGTACTATTGGTATATACACTCCAATGATCAGCTCTTAGCAGCCCATGTGAGTCACCTAACACATTTGGGAACCATCATTTGGCAACTAGCATGAAATATCTCATAAAATTACAAAAATATGAGTAATCATTCATGACTTATTTACATGAAAACAAAATTACATATCCTTTATATCTAATCCATACACCAACGACCAAAAACACCTACAAACACTTTCATTCTTCAATTTTCTTCATCTAATTGATCTCTCTCAAGTTCTATCTTCAAGTTCTAAGTGTTCTTCATAAATTCCAAAAGTTCTAGTTTCATAAAATCAAGAATACTTTCAAATTTTCTAGCTCACTTCCAATCTTGTAAGGTGATCATCTGTAACATCCCGCATTTTTCCGTTAAATTTATTTTAACACCGTCTTTTTTTTAAAATAATATCTTTCGTATTTAAATTCGTCGACTCCGTTGACGAACGTTCATAATATTCTCGTTATTTAATTATAACATCTCTCGTTAACTTGCGTTTTAAAAATATTCGATCGGTTAAATCCCGCACCCGCTTCTAAACTCGAGGGACTAAAATTGACACGGAGCAAACTAGTTGACTAGGTCAACTAGTCCACCCCAATCACCACCATTCAACCATCTCCCTCTCTCTCTCTTTCTCTCTAGCAAGAACACACACACAAACCCCAACTTCATAAAATCATCATCTAAATTCGATCTAGGAGGCTTACAACAAAACAAATTACATTTTCGTGATCCTCTCTTCATTCTCTACGATTTGATACTAACTTCATCGATTTTGGGTAACAATTCTAAAACTCTAGATTTCTCTAAATTCGTGTTTTTGACTTGAAATGGTGTTAGTTAGTGTCTATGGCTCGTGTATAACATGAATATATGTTTTGTTTGCTCGATTCGTTATTTTGAGTAACTAGTTTGAACATTTGAAATGGGTGTGCTAAATCCTTGATTTTGGATGAGTTAAAGTTGTTTAATTGTTAAAGTTCATGTTTTAATTGTGTTACTAGTATCATTAGCTACATTTTGATGTGTAGGTTGATTTAGAAAACTTCAAAAACCCGATTAAGGATTTTGTGATGTTTGACTAGGGTTTGATAGACTTTGAAATGATCTTTTGATGCGTTGAATGCTTGTTAATGTTGTTAGTAAGTGTTTAGATGCAAGGTATACTTAATTACCTTCGAAACGGCATATCGTATGTGTAAATTGGATTCCCGAATCATAAAATACGTTTTACGAACTTGAAACTTTGAAAATAAACCTTTCTTGATCAATTGACAAGTTTTCGGTTATTGTAAATGATGTTTTTGTTTGATGATATGTGGTTAGTTGTATTGCTCGTCAAAATACCTTTCCGAGGATATAAGATACATGTTTTGGTTGTTTGCGGATCATAAATGGTGAATGTTTGATGTTTGGTTCGTGCATACTTTGAAAAACTGACCAGAAATCTCTGCCCAGATGGTTGCGCGGCGCGCCCCATCCCCGCGCGGCGCGCAGATTGGCCTGGCCAGAATTCTGCTCACTTTGTCACTTTTCACGCGAAATGTTTGACTAGCTATCGACCTCCGATTCACATGAAACTTGTTTTAATATACTTGTATATGAATATTTAGCATAGAAAAATAGTCCGGGACCCGACCCGAACGCGTTGACTTTTTCGTTGACTTTGACCAAGTTTGACTTTTAGTCAAACTTAACCAAACTTTTATACAATCATTCTAACATGCTTTTATACTTGTTTCTTGTATGAAACTTGACAACGTGATTCACATGCTATATTTAATCGAGTCGTATTGAGCCATAGGACTAATTGAACACATTTCACCCGACCTTGTGTCGTAACCGGTTAATTGATATAACTTACTTATTTAGGTCAAGGCTAAGCAACTTTCATGCACACGTTTACTTGTTGAAGTACCTTTATACTCGTGCACTCGAGGTGAGATCATAGTCCCACCTTTTCAACAACTTTTATACTTTTAAATCGTGGGCTGAGAAAACATATACTTTGTTACATCTTGTACTACTTACTTTTATGTTTTGAACACAAGTGTGAAAACAAACATTCCACGTGCGAGTTAGAACAAAAATGCCTCAATTCGATTATCATTAGTTACACTTGCAGGGTGTAAGCGAGAACTTATATTGTGTGGCCATACGGGTTTAACAAACCCTCATTCGGACGGTTCGCTACCGTTATGCGGATGAAATATATTTTTGTGTTTTAGTGCGGGTTCTAGCACTGTGTGATGGGGTAACGTTGGTTAAGTTTTGATAATTGAGTGCTCGCGTATAACAACACTTTTGGAATGCAAATGATTTGGATAATCTACGTTATGGAAATACAAAATCTTGTGGTTCAAAAACAACGTTTAATACTTACTAAACCTATGATTTCACCAACGTTTTCGTTGACAGATTTTTCTATGTTTTTCTCAGGTCTTGCACGATATGTGATACATGCTTCCGCTCACTATTTGATACTTGCATTGGATGTCGAGTATACATGCATTACTTGGAGCGTCTATTGACTTTACTTTAAACCGTGTCGCCTAGATTTCAAATGTACTTATAACCTTGTAACTTAACTTTTGGTTGAACAATTCTTGTAAACTTTGAAAACAATCTTTATTTTGAAATGAGGGCGACATATTTTGGTCAAACATTGTCATAAAGACTTATGACCAGGTAATGGGACCCACGTAGTCGACGCCGTCACTTGACGATTTGTCGGGGTCGCTACAAGTGGTATCAGAGCCTTGGTTGTAGGGATTTAGAGTTCATTTGTGTCCACCCCGAGTCATAGGGTACATAGGTGAATCTAGACTACAACCGGCATATAGACTGAAGTAGGAATTACTTGACTATTTGTGCATTTATACTCGAACTCTTCTATCATATCTAACTCGTATTCGATCTTGATCTTACGTTGATAAATTTTGTTGACGCACCACCTTGACTTTATGAAGTAATGTTAAATGCACATGAGAATCAGGGTAATATAATTTCCGGGATTATATTACGGTGATTCATATGGACATTCCGACATTATGACATAAAGAATTTAAGGCGAGTCAAGGAAAAATTTTCTCTACATCATCATTCCCTATCATGATTAGTATTATTGAGAATACTAATCAACGATATTCTTGTGTCTTGAAGGAACAATGCCTCCCCGTCGCGGGCCACGTAATGAAACTTCCGAACAAGCTTTTCAACGCATGATAGCCACCGCCATAGGTGCGGCTATGGCTAGTATCTCCTCCGACATCAATAACAACCACAACCACAACAACCATGGAGCCGGTAATTCAAACGAGAGTTGCTCCTACAAAACTTTCATGGGGTGCAAACCTCACACCTTCGATGGGACCGGAGGACCGGTTGTGCTCACCCGATGGTTTGAGCAAACAGAATCCGTTTTTAGCATAAGCGGTTGTCGGGACCAAGACAAAGTCAAATATTCCACCCACACTTTTGTCGGTATCGCCCTCACATGGTGGAATACGTATGTGCTGTCGGTGGGTATCGATGAAGCTCACACTCTCTCATGGGCCGACTTAAAGAAAAAGATGATCACCGAATACTTCCCGCGCGAAGAGACCCGTAAGCTCGAACACGAACTAAGAACTTTAAAAGCGGTCGGAAATGACCTAAAGGCATATAATCAACGATTTTCTGAGCTATCCTTGATGTGCCCAAACCTCGTGACCCCCGAACCTCTAAGGGTTGAACTTTACATGGATGGTCTTCCCAAGAGCATCAAACAAGGAGTAATGTCATCCAAACCCAGTAATCACCAAGAGGCCCTGAATATGGCCCGTCAATTGATCGAAACGGTAGACGAGATTGAAGTGCCGGCACCTAAAGCCGAGGATGAGTCGGGTGACAACAAAAGAAAATGGGAAGCCCCCCAATCGAGTAACTACAACAACAACTTTTCCAAGGAACCTCTCACCCCCGTCGGCAAGAAAAGTTATGCCGGGACACGACCTTTTTGCAACAAATGCCACAAGCATCATTTTGGTGAATGTGGCAAGCTAATTTGCCATCGGTGCCAAGGTAGTGGTCATATTGCCAAGTATTGTGGAAGTACCGCCCCCGTCACTCAAAAGGGGCCCGACGCACCAAAGCCGAGTATTTGCTACAAATGCGGCCAATCGGGTCATTTTAGGAATGAATGCCCAAAGAATAAAGTAAAAACCAACGCGCGCCGTTGAACTTACAACATCGACACCTAGGATGCCCGAGACGATGATGGACTAGTCACGGGTACGTTTCTTCACAACAAACCGTATATTTCATACTTATTCGATTCGAGTACCGTTAGACGTTTTATAACCAAGGATTTGACTCGTGCTCTTTATATTCCACCTCTTTCCCCCAGATACTACTTAGACGATTTAAGTGACCGACGGAAAATATTGTGTGCCTATAAATTTTATTGGAGGATATACGTTAAGACTTTTGACTTGACACCTATAGAACTAGGGAGCTCGGAACCTATTCGTAAAAAAAAAAAAAAAAAAAAAAAAAAAAAAAAATCTTGTATAGATTATTGTGAACTGAGTAATTTTCGGTTGGAAACCGATACCCTCTCCCTCGCATCCATGACCTCATGATTATTTGCACGAATCCCGTATGTTCCAAATCGACCTCCGTTCCGGTTATCATCAATTGGGGGTTAAGTGAGACGATGTCTCCTAAGCCACTTTCCGAACTCGCAACGTTAGTTGTAAAACTCTCTTAGTACCGTTTGATTTATTTAGGGCTCGCCCGTATCCATAAACCTCTTGAACCGCGTATGCAAATTCATATAGACTAATCTGTTATCGTATTTATAGATGACATCTTAACTTATTTAAGTAAAGAAGGAAAACGAACAACATCACCATCTTACGCTCGAACTTTTGAGAAAAGAGCAACTTTATACCAAATTCTCCGAGTGAGAATTTCTGTTGAACGAAGTCAAATTTTCTAGACCATGATGTTAATGGTCAAGGCATTACAATCAATCTCGAAATCAAGCCACATGTAATCAGGAAACTCTCCCAACTCAGACTTATATTCGTAAAAAATATTAGATCTCACCGGTTGTTACCGAAGATTCATTTCTGACTTTTCTCGTGTGTTATCGCCAAGAAAAAAAAAAGCCGTGCGCCTGCGGGCAAAGCGGACAATATTGTGGTCATGTTAAGCTGGGGTGTTACAGAATGGTATCACACGGTGTCACACGACTTTTAAACTCATTAACTCACTAAGGAAAACTCTAAACCTCTCCGTGTTCGAACCTTGAGCGTGATTCTTCACACCAACATTTCTAGTTAAAATCGTATAGCAACAGATGGAACTCAAACATGGAAATATTTCTACATGAACGCCGAAAGGCATACTCTCTCGACTCAAAAATCAACATAACTAAAATTCGTTATTTTACACGAAGAATTCGAATACTAAATTGTGGATCCGATCAATCTTCTCGTCATCACATACCACACTACATACCTCTGTTATTTCACCGTCACCGTCTGATATTACTGGAATTTAAGATAGCACACAATCCAACGATACTTCACTCTTCTTTGACTTAACGCCCTTGTGTTCTGATAATCGGTCAACTATTATTCAACCCCGAACTATACAACTACGTGTACTACCTCGTTTCTCTTTCAGACTTCAACTTTTGACAACTAGAGGCACGTTATGGCAACCTCGAGATGTAAACTCATCCTATTCTAAGTCCTCATTTCACTACTATCTTTACCGTTCGCATTTCCGTTTAAGGAAACTCCTTGTGACATTTCTCCATGGATAGAGAAATTCCTCATATTATATTAGTATTCGCCACGAGGGTGAATAGTCCTAACGAACATTTTTCGAACCCTAACTGACTTGTTCAAACATATCTTAAGAGATTCTATTCCAACACGGAGTATCTTTGTCAAATATCCCGTATCGAAATACTCGTTTCGCCTCTAGTTTTACAAGAAACCTTGGAGACCCGCTTAGACATGAGTACCGCGTACCACCCACAAACAGACGAACCGAACAAACGAACGATTTACGTCTTCAAAAGACATGTTTCAAACTTGCATGGTCGCTTTTAGTAGATCCCTCTTACAACAGTAGTTACCACTCGTGTGTTCACACGCACTTTCCGAAACCCTATATGACCGCTAATGTCATACCCCTATTCGTTGGACCAAAGCATGTGGCAAACAAAACACCGAATCTTAACTCATCCAAGAAACAACAATTGAGATAATCCAAGTCCGAGAAGGGCTCGAGACGACCCGTAGTCGCCCAAAAGAGTCATACCAAACTTAGATGAAAACCTCACAAATCCCAGTGTGTAACCGCGTAATATTGAGAAACCGCACCTTGGAAAGGTGTAATCCAATTTGGGAAATCGAGAAAGGCTATATCCGCAATATCGAACCTTTTGAAACCTTGGGGCGTATTGGAACCACTTCCTATCGTTTAGAACTTCAGACTCAATTAAGTTTCCGTTTACCCTACATTTCGTGTAACAAACTTAGAAACGTGTCCTGTGGAACAGGAACGTGCAATCCTGCTAGGTACATCAACTATCGATGACAAACTTCTCTTCATAGGAAAACCAGTTGAAACCGGGGATCGTAAAACCAAACCTTAATACAACGTAAAACCCTGACTATCCAAATTCATGAGAACACTCAAGGACGTACCTACACTTATTCATATTATGAACAACGTAAAGTCTCGAGTAAGAGATATCGACTACTACTTCCAACTAAATTTCGGGACGAAATTTCTTTTGAGGTGTGGATAATGTAACATCCCGCGTTTTTCCGTTAAATTTATTTTAATACCGTCTTTTTTTTTAAAATAATATCTTTCGTATTTAAATTCGTCGACTCCGTTGACGAACGTTCATAATATTCTCGTTATTTAATTATAACATCTCTCGTTAACTTGCGTTTTAAAAATATTCGATCGGTTAAATCCCGCACCCGCTTCTAAACTCGAGGGACTAAAATTGACACGGGGCAAACTAGTTGACTAGGTCAACTAGTCCACCCCAATCACCACCATTCAACCATCTCCCTCTCTCTCTCTTTCTCTCTAGCAAGAACACACACACAAACCCCAACTTCATAAAATCATCATCTAAATTCGATCTAGGAGGCTTACAACAAAACAAATTACATTTTCGTGATCCTCTCTTCATTCTCTACGATTTGATACTAACTTCATCGATTTTGGGTAACAATTCTAAAACTCTAGATTTCTCTAAATTCGTGTTTTTGACTTGAAATGGTGTTAGTTAGTGTCTATGGCTCGTGTATAACATGAATATATGTTTTGTTTGCTCGATTCGTTGTTTTGAGTAACTAGTTTGAACATTTGAAATGGGTGTGCTAAATCCTTGATTTTGGATGAGTTAAAGTTGTTTAATTGTTAAAGTTCATGTTTTAATTGTGTTACTAGTATCATTAGCTACATTTTGATGTGTAGGTTGATTAAGAAAACTTCAAAAACCCGATTAAGGATTTTGTGATGTTTGACTAGGGTTTGATAGACTTTGAAATGATCTTTTGATGCGTTGAATGCTTGTTAATGTTGTTAGTAAGTGTTTAGATGCAAGGTATACTTAATTACCTTCGAAACGGCATATCGTATGTGTAAATTGGATTCCCGAATCATAAAATACGTTTTACGAACTTGAAACTTTGAAAATAAACCTTTCTTGATCAATTGACGAGTTTTCGGTTATTGTAAATGATGTTTTTGTTTGATGATATGTGGTTAGTTGTATTGCTCGTCAAAATACCTTTCCGAGGATATAAGATACATGTTTTGGTTGTTTGCGGATCATAAATGGTGAATGTTTGATGTTTGGTTTGTGCATACTTTGAAAAACTGACCAGAAATCTCTGCCCAGATGGTTGCGCGGCGCGCCCCATCCCCGCGCGGCGCGCAGATTGGCCTGGCCAGAATTCTGCTCACTTTGTCACTTTTCACGCGAAATGTTTGACTAGCTATCGACCTCCGATTCACATGAAACTTGTTTTAATATACTTGTATATGAATATTTAGCATAGAAAAATAGTCCGGGACCCGACCCGAACGCGTTGACTTTTTCGTTGACTTTGACCAAGTTTGACTTTTAGTCAAACTTAACCAAACTTTTATACAATCATTCTAACATGCTTTTATACTTGTTTCTTGTATGAAACTTGACAACGTGATTCACATGCTATATTTAATCGAGTCGTATTGAGCCATAGGACTAATTGAACACATTTCACCCGACCTTGTGTCGTAACCGGTTAATTGATATAACTTACTTGTTTAGGTCAAGGCTAAGCAACTTTCATGCACACGTTTACTTGTTGAAGTACCTTTATACTCGTGCACTCGAGGTGAGATCATAGTCCCACCTTTTCAACAACTTTTATACTTTTAAATCGTGGGCTGAGAAAACATATACTTTGTTACATCTTGTACTACTTACTTTTATGTTTTGAACACAAGTGTGAAAACAAACATTCCACGTGCGAGTTAGAACAAAAATGCCTCAATTCGATTATCATTAGTTACACTTGCAGGGTGTAAGCGAGAACTTATATTGTGTGGCCATACGGGTTTAACAAACCCTCATTCGGACGGTTCGCTACCGTTATGCGGATGAAATATATTTTTGTGTTTTAGTGCGGGTTCTAGCACTGTGTGATGGGGTAACGTTGGTTAAGTTTTGATAATTGAGTGCTCGCGTATAACAACACTTTTGGAATGCAAATGATTTGGATAATCTACGTTATGGAAATACAAAATCTTGTGGTTCAAAAACAACGTTTAATACTTACTAAACCTATGATTTCACCAACGTTTTCGTTGACAGATTTTTCTATGTTTTTCTCAGGTCTTGCACGATATGTGATACATGCTTCCGCTCACTATTTGATACTTGCATTGGATGTCGAGTATACATGCATTACTTGGAGCGTCTATTGACTTTACTTTAAACCGTGTCGCCTAGATTTCAAATGTACTTATAACCTTGTAACTTAACTTTTGGTTGAACAATTCTTGTAAACTTTGAAAACAATCTTTATTTTGAAATGAGGGCGACATATTTTGGTCAAACATTGTCATAAAGACTTATGACCAGGTAATGGGACCCACGTAGTCGACGCCGTCACTTGACGATTTGTCGGGGTCGCTACATCATCCAACCTCAAGAAATCTTTGTTTCTTACAGTAGGTTATCATTCTAATATAAGGTAATAATCATATTCAAACTTTGGTTCAATTTCTATAACTATAACAATCTTATTTCAAGTGATGATCTTACTTGAACTTGTTTTCGTGTCATGATTCTGCTTCAAGAACTTCGAGCCATCCAAGGATCCGTTGAAGCTAGATCCATTTTTCTCTTTTCCAGTAGGTTTATCCAAGGAACTTAAGGTAGTAATGATGTTCATAACATCATTCGATTCATACATATAAAGCTATCTTATTCGAAGGTTTAAACTTGTAATCACTAGAACATAGTTTAGTTAATTCTAAACTTGTTCGCAAACAAAAGTTAATCCTTCTAACTTGACTTTTAAAATCAACTAAACACATGTTCTATATCTATATGATATGCTAACTTAATGATTTAAAACCTGGAGACACGAAAAACACCGTAAAACCGGATTTACGCCGTCGTAGTAACACCGCGGGCTGTTTTGGGTTAGTTAATTAAAAACTATGATAAACTTTGATTTAAAAGTTGTTATTCTGAGAAAATGATTTTTATTATGAACATGAAACTATATCCAAAAATTATGGTTAAACTCAAAGTGGAAGTATGTTTTATAAAATGGTCATCTAGACGTCGTTCTTTCGACTGAAATGACTACCTTTACAAAAACGACTTGTAACTTATTTTTCGGACAATAAACCTATACTTTTTCTGTTTAGATTCATAAAATAGAGTTCAATATGAAACCATAGCAATTTGATTCACTCAAAACGGATTTAAAATGAAGAAGTTATGGGTAAAACAAGATTGGATAATTTTTCTCATTTTAGCTACGTGAAAATTGGTAACAAATCTATTCCAACCATAACTTAATCAAGTTGTATTGTATATTATGTAATCTTGAGATACCATAGACACGTATACAATGTTTCGACCTATCATGTCGACACATCTATATATATTTCGGAACAACCATAGACACTCTATATGTGAATGTTGGAGTTAGCTATACAGGGTTGAGGTTGATTCCAAAATATATATGGTTTGAGTTGTGATCAATACTGAGATACGTATACACTGGGTCGTGGATTGATTCAAGATAATATTTATCGATTTATTTCTGTACATCTAACTGTGGACAACTAGTTGTAGGTTACTAACGAGGACAGCTGACTTAATAAACTTAAAACATCAAAATATATTAAAAGTGTTGTAAATATATTTTGAACATACTTTGATATATATGTATATATTGTTATAGGTTCGTGAATCAACCAGTGGCCAAGTCTTACTTCCCGACGAAGTAAAAATCTGTGAAAGTGAGTTATAGTCCCACTTTTAAAATCTAATATTTTTGGGATGAGAATACATGCAGGTTTTATAAATGATTTACAAAATAGATACAAGTACGTGAAACTACATTCTATGGTTGAATTATCGAAATCGAATATGCCCCTTTTTATTAAGTCTGGTAATCTAAGAATTAGGGAACAGACACCCTAATTGACGCGAATCCTAAAGATAGATCTATTGGGCCTAACAAACCCCATCCAAAGTACCGAATGCTTTAGTACTTCGAAATTTATATCATATCCGAAGGGTGTCCCGGAATGATGGGGATATTCTTATATATGCATCTTGTTAATGTCGGTTACCAGGTGTTCACCATATGAATGACTTTTATCTCTATGTATGGGATGTGTATTGAAATATGAAATCTTGTGGTCTATTATTATGATTTGATATATATAGGTTAAACCTATAACTCACCAACATTTTTGTTGACGTTTTAAGCATGTTTATTCTCAGGTGATTATTAAGAGCTTCCGCTGTCGCATACTTAAATAAGGACGAGATTTGGAGTCCATGCTTGTATGATATTGTGTAAAAACTGCATTCAAGAAACTTATTTTGTTGTAACATATTTGTATTGTAAACCATTATGTAATGGTCGTGTGTAAACAGGATATTTTAGATTATCATTATTTGATAATCTACGTAAAGCTTTTTAAACCTTTATTGATGAAATAAAGGTTATGGTTTGTTTTAAAATGAATGCAGTCTTTGAAAAACGTCTCATATAGAGGTCAAAACCTCGCAACGAAATCAATTAATATTGAACGTTTTTAATCAATAAGAACGGGACATTTCATATGTATGTTTTGTTCATAAGTTTATGTATGACTAGTTATGTACTCACGCATAGGGATGTATGCCATGTATGTTCTTGCGATGCATGTATGCTTATGTATGTATGTATGTATGTATGTATGTATGTATGTATGTATGTATGTATGTATGTATGTATGTATGTATGTATGTATGTACGTATGTATGTATGTTTAACGACCCGTCCATATTAAATATGAACGGGACATTTCAACTCCATGCACAGCTTGCTCAGATAATGCAACAACGGAACTTTCTTAAGGACCTGAGAATAAACATGCGTAAGTGTATAAAAGTATTCTATAGGTTGTTGAGATATATAGGTTTAGCATTGATATAAATATAGACCACAAGATTTCATAGTTATAATTATATGTACACTCGCAAGTGTATAAAAGTATTCTATAAGTTGTTGAGCGCTTCGGTAACCATACTTAACCATTATGAAATCTCCATACACTGTACCAAGTGTAATAAAAACGAAGTACTAAGCAAACGTTTACGATACTAGAGCGACTAGCCCAGTTGGGGTTGTCAAACCCGATAGATCTATCAATAGGATTCGCGCTTACATGTTCTTACAATATGTAAATATTAGTTACCAAGCTATTAGGGAAGATATGCAAGGTGGTACAACTCAACGTAGAATATATTTTAAGTACTTGTGTCCATAGCGTAAAACATAAAATGCATGTATTGTCATCCCAAAATATTTTTGGAGTTTAAAAATGGGACTATATACTCACGGTTGTAAGAGTATATTAATAATAAGTTTTCAACTTATTAAAAATATGGCCGTCGTCCTTGGATTCACGAACCTATAACAATAATAACGATTCAGATAATAATACATGTGAACAAAATTAATATAGCAAGTTCATATAATACTTGTATAATAATTTTTAACATTTTATGTTAGTAGTTCATTGTTAATAGTCCTTTGTTACTAGTCCGAAAAGTCCAACAGTCTAATAATCGGGGTGTATATATATATATATATATATATATATATATATATATATATATATATATATATATATAATCGGTGTATATATATATATATATACATATATATATATATAATCTTAGAATTACCCTACGGCGTATTGTGTACGTATTGTCTTGCATCAATCCAGAGACGTGTTGACTTAGGATTTATCAAAACGTATTGTGCACGTATTGTCATGGAACGTACCAAGATTATTATATATATATATATACAATCTCGTAATTAACCAAGATTATAATATTTTTCTATACTAATGATAACATGTCCAAATATATATAGGATATAGGAAACATTAGCAAGGATATGGTTAATATAGTTTTTATAATATAAATTTCGTCCATAAAACGTTAATTTTAGCAGATTTTGTTTTACTCGTCAAATATTCATTACAACTCCGTTAAAAGTGAATCAAAGTGCTATGAATTCCTTAGGAAGTAAATTTTATAAAACCAATTCAAAATGTTCAGCCCATATATATATTTTTATAGTTTTACCCTCTTTTTGTGCCGGTGGACAGATTTGGAAGAATCTCGGCATTCACCCAATATATGATTGTTGATAAAATACTTCCACTTTGTCTAAAATCATAAAAAAAATTACTGAAAGTCTTATTTACATATATTAACATATTTCCAAAGTCTTAGCTTTGAACTCAAAGTCTAAGATAGGTTTTTAATTCCCAACCCAAAACAGCCCGCTTTTTACCGAATAGAGATTAAGCGATATATGTTAAGTTTCAAGGTGTTCTTCATATGTACAAGTTATAAGTTCTTATATTAACTTAACATAACATCATAATATATATAAATAAATGTCATTAGAGTTAAGTTAGAATGATTAACTTAGTTTTCAAACAAGCTTGGTGTTCACCAAAACAAGTTCTAGTTTTTACAAGTTTTATAAGCATGATAAGATAGCAACTATACAAGAATTTGAACAAGGATTTTGAGAAGTTTTTTACCTTGATTATAAAGAGGAAGTTGCTGAGATTGAAGTATGATATGAGAGCATTCAAGTGTGTGTTTTTAGTTTAAGAAAATGTGGAGTAAAAATGAGTTAAAATGGTCCTTATTATAAGCTTATAAATTTGGTTTTTAGTGAAAATATCTAGTATAAGTTAAAATGTATTAAGTCATGGATGACATATTAAATTAATTAGGTCATTCATGACATATTACACAAATAATTACAGATTTCTATTGGTATATACCAATAGTAAATACTTCTAGAAGCTGTGTACAATACGGGTAAAAATAACGTATGAATATGAGTAAATACATTTTAACATAAGTTAATTACGTCATTTAAATAGTAACATATATATTGTTCGAAAACTCTTTAAATTAGTAGTATGAAAATATATATATAATACTTTGTTAATATACTTAATGAGATACTTACTTATCATTATATCATTTTAAATATATATATATATATATATACATATATATATATCCAATATATATATATATATATATATCATGTCGTTTTTACAAGTTTTAACATTCGTGAATCATCGGAAAAACTGGGTGGTCAAACGGTTACATAAAATCCATTTCAATTAATCAAGTCTTAACAAGAATTTAATCATGTAAATATTAATCTCATATAATATATAATCATAGAAAAGTTCGGGTTATTACAATATTGAATATATAAAAGTAGTTCAAAAATAAATAAATTTGGGATTCAGCTTTATAGACTTCGCTTATCGTTTCAGAAACATTAATTATACAAAGATTAAGTTTAAATTTGGTCGGAAATTTCTGGGTCGTCACAGTACCTACCCGTTAAAGAAATTTCGTCCCGAAATTTGATTGGGATCGTCATGGCTGACAATAAGTATGTTTTCATGACTCACATGAGTTGGAAATTAAGGTTTTATCATCAGTGAGTAATATGGATAAAACAATTGGATTCTTGTGAAAAGTACGAGTGAAGTTATCACAAAAGAGTGAAATGAGTAAAGTAAAGTTTCGTCATATCTTTTGATGTAGATAGGGTTGATTTTCGGAGTTCAAGGGATTTAGGGAAGATCTTCATAATAAGATTTGATTCTTCGGTAATTAAGGAAATTAGAATCCTCTTTGGTTAGATGCGATGATCTGTTTTGATTGCTCTGTCGAATATTTCACTATAAATCCACCCTCTTCATTTCCTTGTTTCTACACTCCCATCTTCTATACTTTCTTTCCCAATTCATATTTCTAAAACATTCGTCAATATGCTCCATCCGCTTCTAATTCTGGATATATTCCTGACCTTTATATCTGTCCTTCTTCTTTTTCATCTTCTACAGAAGGAATTTATTTTCTTCTATTATTACCTTGGGGTTATAGTGTTTTTAATTCTCCCGTGTCTTTACGTTGCAATACGTATTGATATACACAGTTTTTAATTGTTGTCAGGCTTTATATTTTCCTTTATATTTTGAAATTCTATACTTTTGTTTTCTCTTCCTGACTTTAAGTCAAGCGAATAATGGTTCAGAATTCGTAGGTATGAAGTTTTGAATGAACATGACTAATGTTCTAAGAGAGAGATTGTAATAGCACGATCTTGATTGGTTAAATTATCAGAATTCAAGAGAAAAGATAGAACTATCAGGAAGATATGTTCTCGATATATTTGGAGATTAGATAGAATGTAAGAGTCGTGTAACATGGCACATGATGACGTTATGGTCTGTGAATCGTCACGTTCTATTAGAAACTCAGCATGACTTACTTTAATATAATCACGTTGATCAGTGTCATTATATTATACTAACTCATGCTTCAGTTCCCAACATTACTTCAAAAACATTCAAATTTTAAATTTGAATTTTTCAGAAATTAGAAACTAAAATAGTTTCCTTTCTGATGTAACACTGATATTGCGAAGAGATAAATTATTTTAGATAAGAATAGTTATGAAAATATCTTCAGAAATATCGAGGATATTTATAATGAAAGTTACGATGATATCTTAGAATTTCTAATATCGATGGATGATGAAGAAGATTTGTCCATAAAAGTGTAGAGTCAGGAGCAAGGTATTCGTTAATGACTTCAGCAGATACTAAATCATTTGGATTCTTTGAAGGCAGGTTTAGTCTTGGTGATGTATCCACAGCCTCCTTCATGGTTTGCTCAATCCGTTTTTCAGTTCCAAACTTTTCTTTTGAGCTTTTCCAACATACTATTCTTTATCATCGAACTTTTGACCGTTATGGTCGTTTACAGTTTTTGCTGCTTCATCAGCATTTTTCTAAAATTTGGAGAACTAATTTGTAGTTTAGGGTGTTTTTCAGAAACTTCACATTCGAAATCTGTAAGTCTTGGAGATAGACATTATATGTATGTATATATATATATATATATATATATATATATATATATATATATATAACTGTTGGCGTAAAATTGCTGCGAAATTCAAAATACTGATTGCTAATTCCAAGTTGTTGGTATGACAATTATTGTTACAAGTTGTAGATGAGTAGTTGGTAAAGTTTCAATGAATAAGTATCGTGATTTTTCGGAGAGGCTTAAAGATTAATGAAGTTGTTGATAAGTTTATTGCTAATGTGGCGAGATATGAAAGGTTCCCCGGTAACAATGATGAAGGGGTAATCGTTATAATAAGGCTTATTCGAATGAATAATTGAAGGTGATTTACTGGAGCTGTGATAAAACTGTCTATTTTGAAAAGAGATTGAAAAGTTATTTTAGCTAATAAATGCCAAAGGGTCTGACACGGATACGTGTTAAACTATGACTTTGGTTTCGAGGGTTTTTCAGGTATAAGGCTGCGGGTAACATGTGGTTGGATTAGCATTTCGAGTGTCTTCAGGAATTTTGAAGGATTTGAACACAAGTTGTAATTGTTAATATACATATGATGTTCTAGGATTTTGAATGATACAAATATTTTTCTGGGTTCCATGAATAGAAGTGATGTTCTAGTACAGTTTTGAAGTCAAAGTATAGCTTTGAAAGATGTAGGGATCTGAGAGTGATGTCACTTGTTAAATCTTGACTTGGATTCTGTTTTGTCAAAATCAGAATATGTAATTGAATTTGTATGAAATGATTGTGTATCGCTGTGAAGATAGTGAGTATAGTTAATGATTTTTGAATCAAAATTGAAGAATGTACAGTGTAACATATTAATTGTGAACTTATACATTTCCCGGGTATTACCTACCCGTTAAAAAAAAAATTCACAAATAATATTTTGTACAAAAGAATTTTTATTACCGTCTTTATGAAAATATATGTATGTATATTTTCTTCGGATGTAATACGGATTTAATGAGTTAATATACTCATTTGATTTTCGACTGGAACTAGAAATGAATAATCTCTAAAATATTAGAGATTACATAATCTTCGCAGAGTATAAATACTTCATTATTTATTCTTATTGATATTCTTTGGTGAAGGATGTTGATGCGCGTGGAATTCTTGTGAATTTCGCAAAGTGCGAATGATGTTATCTGAAAAGTTTCGAGTACATCGTTGATGAAAGTGTAATATCAAACATATATTTGAATAATACACTTGATTTATTATGAAACGCTATTCATTGAGTTGAAACAGAGATTGTGGTTAACGATGGTTAAGTCGTTAATCGAAGGATTATAGCATATTAGTAATATGAATTTAACTGAGTAGTATCTACCCTTTTTCAATTCATACATAATAGCTTAGTACGAAAAGATTTATGATGGTTTCAAAATTTATATATATAAGATATACATATAAACTCTTCAGAGGAATTGAGTTAATACTTCATAACTCATTGATACAATATACTCATTGTTGATTCGTAATGATGTCCACGGTGATTCTTGAACTGGCAGAGCTTGTGATGTTATAGGTGCTGCTAGTGCTGCTGATGTTGACAGTACTGACAGTGCTGGTGATGTTGACGATACTGTTGGTGCTGTTTGTATAACAAGTTTATTTTGTAACGTAGGCACCATCCCTGTCAGGGTTTCTATTCTTCCCTGTATCATCTCTATTCATCCATTCATCTTGATTTACGATTATGATTAGAATAAATAATCTCTAAGACTTTAGAGATTACATAATCACCGTAAAATATTTCTCCGATGAAGTTATGAATCAATACTTCATCGTTTGTTGTTGTTGGTACTCCTTGGTATCTACGGTGCGTATGACGTTGATGCTCGAGGTACAGATTGTGACGTTGAGATGTGGGGTGCAGATGTGGTTATTGGTGGTGGTAATGATACTGTTGGTGTTGCTGATGGTGGTATTGTTGCTGTCGGTGCTGCTGCTGGTGCTTGTAATCTTTACACCAAATTCTCCAAAGCCACTACTCGAGCAGGAAGCTCGTTGACTTCTTCTATTACACCGGGATGATTGTCGGTTAGGACGAGCGGATGAATAAGATCTAGAATTCGAGATAGTATATAGCCATGACGAGATACTCTGGAAATGAGAGAGAAAATGGTGTTACGAACAGGTTCGCCGGTAAGTGCTTCAGGTTCTTCGCCAAGAGGGAAATGTGGTGGATGGAAGGGATCGCCTTCTTCTTGTCTCCAAAGATTGAGTAGACTACGAACCCATCTCCAATTTATCCAGAATAGATGATGGCTAATTAGTTGATCCATTCCAGTCACACTACTTTCGGAGCTCGAGTGAAACTCCATATCGGAATCCGAGGAAGTTGAACTAGTGGCGAGTTCCATTTCGTATGATTGAATAAAGGATTTTTTGATATGAAATGATTTTTGAATTCGGATGATATTCTAATTACATAGAATATCTATATATATAGAACAAAAGATTTCGTAGATTACGGAGGAATTTACGGAATATGTCAGGAAAAGTCTACTGTGATAGATATGATAAGATATGAATATTTGTCTATACACTATCTATGCAATAAATGCAGGAAACGCGTCTAGACTTAAGAATGATAAGCAGGTAATTTCTGACAAGAAATGATAAGCAAAACTTTTTGACATGCAACTAAGGTCGAAGTCCAGACTCACTAATGCATCTTAACGACTATCAGTTAGATACACTAATGCAAGACCTGGTTCGCTAAGACCACCGCTCTGATGCCAACTTTAACGACCCGTCCATATTACTATAAATGCAGTACGTTACCCATTGGTCCCATAGCGAGGTATTTGACCTCTATATGATACGTTTTAGAAAATATTGCATTCGTTTCATAAAAAGCACACCATTATTATACATAATGCATGTTTTAAACTAGTGAGCGATTATTTAAAAAATAATCCCTAAAATACATCGGTTTCCAAATACTACACGCGTGACGTTACATTCGAATATAATACATGACAAAGGTTTTATTGAATGCAACACTTTATTTAAATAAAAGTATGAAACTCCTGTAGTGACCCAAACTTTTCCATGTTTATATATATTAATTGAGATTGATATTTACATGACTAAATGTTTCCAACATGTTAAGCAATCAAACTTGTTAAGACTTGATTAATTGAAATAGGTTTCATATAGACAATTGACCACCCAAGTTGACCGGTGATTCACGAACGTTAAAACTTGTAAAAACTATACGATGACATATATATGGTTATATATATAGTTAACATGATTTTATTATAAGTAATTATCTCATTAGGTATTTTAACAATGAGTTATATACATAAAAATGAGACTATTAAATTAAGAAACTCGAAAATGATATATATAACGATTATCGTTATAACAACGTCTTACTAGGTACATATGAATCATATTAAGATATTGATACACTTGGTTAATTATGTTAAATGATAAGTAAATATATCATTAATTGTATTAACAATGAACTACATATGTAAAAATAAGACTACTAACTTAATGATTTCAAAACGAGACATATATGTAACGATTATCGTTGTAACGACATTTAACTGTATATATATCATACTAAGATATATTATATATCATAATATAATGATAATGTAACAATTTAACATCTCATTTGATATAATAAACAATGGGTTACCAACATTTAACAAGATCGTTAACCTAAAGGTTTCAAAACAACATTTACATGTAACGACTAACGATGACTTAACGACTCAGTTAAAATGTATATACATGTAGTGTTTTAATATGTATTCCTACACTTTTGAAAGAATTCAAGACACTTATCAAAATACTTCTACTTAACAAAAATGCTTGCAATTACATCCTCGTTCAGTTTCATCAACAATTCTACTCGTATGCACCCGTATTCGTACTCGTACAATACACAGCTTTTAGATGTATGTACTATTGGTATATACACTCCAATGATTAGCTCTTAGCAGCCCATGTGAGTCACCTAACACATGTGGGAACCATCATTTGACAACTAGCATGAAATATCTCATAAAATTACAAAAATATGAGTAATCATTCATGACTTATTTACATGAAAACAAAATTACATATCCTTTATATCTAATCCATATACCAACGACCAAAAACACCTACAAACACTTTCCTTCTTAAATTTTATTCATCTAATTGATCTCTCTCAAGTTCCATCTTCAAGTTCTAAGTGTTCTTCATAAATTCCATAAGTATAGTTTCGTAAAAATCAAGAATACTTCCAAGTTTGCAAGTCTACTTCCAAGCTTTTTAATCCATTCCAAGTAATCATCTAAGATCAAGGAACCTTTGTTATTTACAGTAGGTTATCTTTCTAATGCAAGGTAATATTCATATTCAAACTTTGATTCAATTTCTACAACTATAACAATCTTTTTTCGAGTGAAAA